>NC_142663.1:10730605-12079534 GCF_026168435.1 Sesamum indicum | reverse complement strand
TATATGTTCTAATCAGCTATTGCGTTTCTTTTTCAATTTTATCGACAACTAACGTGAGAAGTTTTGTTGAATAATGTCCCCTCCTTATTTCGGCTTTTTCATTTCCTTGTCTGTGTGTCTCTTTTTTATGTGTGTGTGAGAGCGTGTGGGTGTGTGTGTGGGGTGTGTGGGTGTGTGCATGTGTGTGTGTTGGGGGGGGGGTGTGGAGTTTGTGTGTGTGTGGGGGGGGGGGGGGGGTGTGTGCGTGGGTGTGGGTGTGTGGGGTTTGTGTGCATGTGTGCATGTGTGCGTTTGTGGGTGTGTGGGGTGTATGTGTGTGTGTGCGAGCGTGTGAGGTGTGTATTGTGTGTGGGGTGTGTGGGTGTGGGCGTGTGTTGGGGGGGGGGGAGGGTGTGCGTGTGTGTGGGTGTGTGGGGTTTGTGTGAGTGTGTGGGGTGTGTGGGTGTGTGTGTGTGTGTGTTTGTGGGTGTGTGGGGTTTGTGTGTGTGTGTGTGTGTGTGTGTGTGTGTGTGTGTGTGTGTGTGTAGGGTGTGTCTGTGTCACGGTAGAAAATGTTTTACTTGCATTTTGAACATAAAAAAAGTGAGGTGTTGCTTTTATCTTCTACGCCAACGAATGTTATCTGCGTCTTGTTACATTTGTCATTCTCCTTCAATTTCTAAGTATTTATTTCTATCTTCACAACCTTTTTTCTCGTGCAGGATGTCACCATAGTTTCACAATATTTTATGCTCATTACGGGTATTGTTTGTCTTTGAGGTCTATTTATATCCTTTGTAATATTTTTGTATGATTGCATAGATTTGTATTATCATTTTTGTTTACCTGATATGAAAGAGTATTTATTAAAATGAAGAGCAATAACAGGACATGAGAGAGTGCATTGTCCCTCTTCTTTTTTGCTTTCAATATATCTCGTTAGCAAGAGCGGTCTTGGATTGATTTATTTTACTAGAGGGGATATAGTGAGAGAAATTGAGTGGAGGAGTGATAAAATCTGATAAATGCCTTGGGTGGTTATGATTTGCTAACCAATTCATGAATTGGTTGTCAGCGACCACTACAAATGTTGTAGTTGAACCCTGACTTTGGTGTGTTTAGCCATTTTGATTTCCTTCCTACTAATAGCGGTCTCTATAATTTTCATCCTTGAATCACATGGTAGTTTCTGTAGCATCACCTTGATTTTTGGGTACTCGAATGGAAGAGGGAGAATGGTCCTTTTTCTCCGGAACAATTAATTAATTATATATGTTGTAGCTGATGCTTGACTCATGCTTGTGCTTACATATGGCTTACTGTTTATCAGGTAAAGAACTAATCATTCACCTGCCCAAGTCTCTGTAATTTTTCTGCCTTCAGGTACTTATGGGCAGTTTCATACATATTTGAGTGGTAACAGATTCCTAGTAATGATTTTGGTATTGTAGAAACCAGGATATTAGGCCTATAAGTTGTTGAATCTATGGTAATGCTTGATAAATGGCACAACTATTCCAATATGCTATTTCCTTAATTAACGGGAATATAATCTTATATATGTCAGAGTTGAAATAATAAAAGTTTTGTTTACGATTATTATATTGTTGAGATTTAATAATGGTACGCGGTTACATTGAATCATAGGTATGTTTAAAAAAATAGTATCTCTTTTATGAAATAGTTTGTATTTTGCAAGATATCTAATGTGATGATATATATTAAGATTAATAAATATTTAAGTTGAATCGTAAATTATTAATCTTAATATACATTGATGCTAATAAATTATTATAATTATAATAATACAGATCATTTGAAATTCCTACTTTACTTTATTTTTCTTGTTATAGCATGTATACAAATTTCTTCCTACCTCTTGTGCATCTCCAAATTAGGAACTAATCATCACAATCTAAGAACATAATAATATGACGGGCAATCATGCACGTTATCTATAACGAATAATTTATTCTTTTATTTGGATGATTTTGGTTCGTATATTTTTAAAATTTATAATGGTCATATTCAATTATTATCTAGTACATACATACATATGTACTTATGTCTTGATTTGTAATATAGTTGGAAATAATGATTTTTAGGACATGTTTTGTCACTTACTCAAACTAGCATAAAGTTTGAATGAACGAGAAAATGCAAATGCTGAACGAGTATTTTTTTCTTATTTTTCAAAAATTCGTATACTCTAACATAAAAAGACAATCACGTGTACAGATCGATAAACAGTAACTAAAAATCAATAATGTTATGAACGTCGTGCTTAACTAGTTATCAATTGCTAGTTGCATGATCCATTTGCTGTAGATGGCATTTATTCACGAGGAGTCATTATTGAGAGATCATCTGTTGCATACTCTTTTTTGTTGATTATATCTTACTTTTGACCATTTGATTTGACAAATATTTCTATCTTAAAAGCCCATATTTGTCACATGCATATATACATATGATGACAAATGCCGATGTCGAATAATGTCTTCCTTCGTTAAGAAGAATTTTGTGTTGTATATATATTCAAACGTAAGAGCTAGCAACAACTTGTACACATAATTACAACTAATAAATATTTAATGTTGTTAAATTCTTTAATATTTTTTTAAAAACATTTAATCAATTGATGATAATCGATCATGTGTTATATATATTCCGTAATTTTACTTGATTAATCTTACTTTATCAAATTATTGTGAGCTTCAAGTGCGTGTTTTCTCTCACTTACTCAATTAATATAGAGTTTTAAAAGCGTACAAAAAATATAAATAAATAAATGTTCGACGAGTAATGGTTTCGTTCGTTCCTCGAAGATTTTTGCTTATATAAGAAAGTAATTCCTCTAAATGCCGTGCTTAATTAGTTTCCGATCAGTATGATTGAAAAATGGTGTAGAACGATCCGTTCGTGAGCATTGCGATGTATGCATGCTTTATTTCTTGATTATATCTTACTTTTGAGTTGTTATTCTCAAAAATATTGTTAGTCATCGATGAACACATGCAGTTCAAAGGATGCATGCAAGGAAAAAAAAAAAAAAAACAATTATTGAATGAATAATTTCTTCGTTTTGTCTGGATGAATTGTATTCCTATGTACGAAAGTAAGTCAATCATATGTTCCGACAACTACTAATAATCACTATTGTGAAGGCTAAATTATAAAGGGTTTCTTCAAATTTTATCATTTATACTGTACTATAAAAGAAAATTTTGTGATTATATTAATTTTTAATTGCCCCAATTTACCCATTTTATTTTTTTAAAAACAAAGTTATCCACAATAGTAATTTTAATATTTTTTTAATTATGTTTTTTTTTCTCTCAACCACTGTTTGTTACTACATATCTCTCGTATTTCTCTCTCACATCTCGTCTTCACGTTTCTTTTCTCACTTCCTTATTTTTACAAACTTCCTTCTTCTCAGCCCACTACTCAATATTTCCCTCTCGCCTTCTTCGTGTTTCCATATTTTTAATAAATTCAGAAATTATAATTTATTTTTTTGTCTCTCATCTTACCCTATACATTTATTTCTTATCACATACTTCTTTCTTTCTCCTCACCTTACCGTACGTTTATATCTTTTCATAAGTTATTTTTAATTTTACAATACAATTCCTTTTATATGCTCGCATGGATTGCGTACGACAATGACTAGTAATTATACATACCTTATCGTTATTTAAAAAAATACTTCCTTATGATGGGTTGTCAACGGAAGTATTTATTAGACGGTCATTAATCTCATTTTCAAATATTGGATACTAATTTTGTTAACAACTAAGAACTTATTTTAATGAGACAACAAATTAATTTACATAAATTAGAACTTAATAACGGGATATTTTAACCCAAATCAGATTTGATTATGAAACCAAATTATATAGCAAGTGCAGCTTGCAATATGATTAATGTGCAACTCAGAGTAAGTAATGAATCACATAACAAATATATCACACTTGTTTTATGATTGATTTATCACAATCAAACTTGATTTGGACCTATATATGTACGCAACTGATGAGACAGAAACCAAAGTCCTCGTATTATGATCTCAACCCTGATTTCATGTTAGGTACTAATTAATTAACAATATTTATCACACATCATTTAATAATAATAATAATAATAATCAATAATCAATAAGAACCTTATAAGTCACTTCAATTAAAACATGCATGCATGCTCAAATTTGCATGTTTAACAAGGAAATAATTAATTAATTGGAGACAAATATATATATATATATAGCACTCGGTAACCAAAAGTAGGCACACAAGAATCCTCACCTTCATACCCCATTTATTTTTGGCAGAAGTAGGTCCAAAATGCACATGAAAGTACATGTGCTTTTTTTTTTTTTCTAAGTATAGTCTTAATATATATATATATATATATAATTATATAGTAAATAATTAATATTGATGTGAATGTGGAAATTTGAGTTGGTGAGAAATTAATTAGCTAATCGAGTTTTAAACATCAAATCAAATCTCAATTATAACTAGACAGAAACATATATATATATATATAAGAATATACATAGATATATGAAACAAAATTAGAGATCGAGGATATATATATTGTTTGACCGTCCTTTTGAATGAGGTGTCAATGGCGAATTTATAAGCATGTCATTAAAAAAATATAATTTTTTTATTATTGTTAATTATCATGGTTAAAAGTAAAAAATCGTGGTGGATACTAATCAACCACGACTGCGCAACCACTATTAGCCGATGTTCGTACAAGGCCAAAACAATTGTCATAACTGAAAACTATAGCAAATATTTTGACAATAAATAAAACCATAGTGTAATTAATGACCGTGGTAGATAATATTAATTTTCTACGACTTTTATCTATAGTATAAGAATAATCAAATCTTTTTTGTATTGCGTGATGCCATGCATATATACAGACGTTTAATTTGACTATTCTGCCCTTATTATTTTTGTATAATTAATTCACTTAAAAAAATAATAATAGTTTCCCTTATGCCCTTGTTACAAAAATAATGTAATAATATCATAAGTTTACAAAAAAAAAATGTGACTAATTCTTTCTTGGTATACCTTTTTTTCCTTGGTATGTATCATTTAAAAACATACTATAATTAATTCTCCATGATATACATGTAATAATTATTGCAGGTAGCTAGCTCCTTCATGTCCAAAGATGTTCCCAAGAAACTCCCACATTGGGTTCATCAGAAAAGATGGTTGAGTTGTGATCATATATCAAGTTCTCTTCAACGTTTTGTGTGCCGGCCATCCCTTTGCAAAGTAGGTCAATCAAACTAGCATTCTGGCATTGCATGTTCAATATTTCTGCCTGTGCCTTGGCTACTTCCGCTTGCAGCTCGCTTACTTGGCTCTGTAGATGGCAAATCATGCCCGTGCACCCGTAGATGGGATCCCTTAGTCGAGCATTCGCTTCGTAAACCATGCTGTTCACAGCATCTGCTCTTTGTGCCTCAGGAAGTTCCTGCAGAAATTAGGAGAAAATAGGGTTTTAGAGACGGGCTTTTCGTTTTAATTTGAGATATATCTATTCATAGTAATTTGTGAAGGAATTGTTCGTAAAATTAAGGTACATTCGTTGCGACATAACAAAATAGGTTTTTCCGCATTTTGTGGTTGTGAAACATTAGATAAGTTGAACAATTTTCATAAGTAAATGTCTTCTTATACCTAATTTTCTCATTTATTTTGGAAGAGAGAGTTGAAATTTGTGTTAATGAGTGCTGTGTGATAGTAAACTTGCACAGCAAAAATTGTGTCATTTTAGTTAGGTGCCTACTCCATTGACCTTTTACATAAATCTCTTTCTTATCTACAAAATTAATATGTACATAATATATAATTAACATTATTAACTTTTATATCGAAATAATTAATGTAAAGCAAGACTCTCTGTTTACATATTATTTCAAAAATAATTAGGTATGTAAACCTGTCTATCTAAAGTAATAAACGTCACGACACAACTAATTTAATTTTAACTGATGAAAAAAGTCGGGTGGTATTTTTGGTCCACTTTGAAATTATTTTAGCAATGAAGTTAAAGTAATAGTACATTAAGAACGTCTGTTGCCGGAAATTGCTAATTTGACCATCAAACATTCCAAATTTGCAACCGTCGTATAACGCGTCGCATGACACTTTTCGATCAAATTTGTAATTTTAGAATGTATCCTAAATTTATTTTTCTTCATTGCTAAAATAAATTCTAAAGTGAATCAAATGTGCCCTCCGAACTGAAAGTACAGAACTAATCATTTACTTACCTGCAACAGCTTGATAATGTTGCTAGCTCCGAAAACCCGGTGGGCGGTGGTGAACTTGAGCGGCTCCGTGGGCGGGAAGTAAGGCGCCAGCAGGCAGTTCTCGACGCACCGGCGGCGGAGGATCTTGCAGGCGGCGCAAGGGCTGAGAATCACCGGGGTAGGGAGAGAGGTTGGGTTGACAGATGAAGCTGATGATGTGGGAGAGACGGAGGAGATACGAGCGCCGGTCTTTGCGGCGGCGGCGGCGGTTTTTCTGGATGCCATTGGGATGTTTCGGAGGTTGGGGTGGGGTTGATTTTGTTTGTTGAAAATTATGCAGACAAGGTGGGTGGTATTTATAGAGAAGAAGCAGCTCGTCAGGGTGGGGGTGGGGGGAGCAAAAATTCTTGTCTAGGTTTTATTTGGCAAGATGCAATTAATTATATAAAATCTTTTACGTCGTATGGGATTTAATAAAAAATTAATTTAAAGATTTCTTAGGTGGGGTAGTGTTAAAAATTGATTCTTCATTTACTATAAGCTCGTAAAATTCTAACTCAAATTAAATTAAACTTAATATATTTATTATCGTCACTTCTTGTTATTGAATTTAAGTATACATACACTTTATGCATTTATAAAATTATAAGTATACCTTTTGATGGGGTTTTACTGCAATATACTCAAAGGATTTTTTTGTGTATAGTTACGTCGTTGAATAGGGGTATACTTATTATAGTTATAACTTTGCAAATAAGATTTATAATTAGGGGATTTATGATAGGACTAAATGTATCAAAAAAAATTTAATTTTGGGACTAATTTGAAAAATCATGTGTAGGATTAAATATGTTAAGTTATTTCAATTTTATGACTGTTTTATGACTCTCATAAAATAGAGGACGAAAAGTGTTGAATCCTCTTATGGGGCCAAAAGTATAATTTGGCAGAAAGAAATTTAATTGGCAGGTAATCAATGGAGTTTGATTCAAAAGTGTAATGGAGATGACATCTAGTAATTATGGAAGGGTTAAAAGAAGGTGGTTAGTTAGTGGATAAGGTACTCATCAAGTAATTAAGTAGGTCCAAACAAGATAAACCTTAACTTTTACAAATAATTATGACACAATAATATATATGATTATATTAAATAATTTGATACATGATTATCATATCTTCATTAATTAATCTTGGACGGTCGAAAAGTTTGTGTGTGTGTGTGTGTGTGTGAATACTCGATAAAGGAGTTAAATGCAATGTAGTCTCTTGTGTTATAAAAAATGAACAAATAATTTCTTTATAAAAAAAACCACACTAGCAAATTACTCTCATGTGTTTCAAAAACTGAATCAAATTACCACCTATCAACGATTTAGATGGGGGTAATTTTTTTTTTTTTCAAAACACAGAGGGTGATTTTCTATTTTATTTTTTATAGGAATTTTTTTTTATCAGTTCCCACGTCATAAGGGATATATATATATGGGGGGAGGGGGATTGATATTTTAATATAATTTACTCGTAACAGTTCTAATCAGTAGAAATCGATCTTGAGCAACAATGGACATGCATATGAGAACTTTCCGAGACACATAAAATTTTTGCATTTCGCAAGTATTTGCCTTTTAGATATTTTTCGCGCATAATTTGTCTAAAATAAATTCTTAGGCATGGTCAATTGTATCACTAAAAGAAAGTAATTATTATTCCATAAATAATGGTCTGAATTTAGGTAAATAATTAATTGTTTTCAAAATTACTAATAAAAATCTCTCTCTCTATGTATATATATTATCCAATTGTAGGAGAGGTGATGCATGGATGAATTGGGGGGACAATATTGGGAGGAGTTTATTTAAAAAACTGACCACGCATTGACGAATAGTACTTTAATTAAAAATGTACAACCAGACTTTGCAGGAGCTGCAATCTAGAAGCTATATATATATATATATATATATATATTCCTAATCCCCACGTGTTGTAATTAATCCCTTCAGTGGTAGTGGGAGTGGCAGTGTCGTCAGAAACACCATTATTCGTTCTTATTACCACAATTATTACGTGATATTATCTCTACATATATATAATAAATATTTTTTTATATTTTATAAATAAAAAATTAATTTATGAATAAATAAAATAAAATTAATTTAAGAATATTATTAACACAAAAAAAATTAATGTGAATGAAATTTTTATATTAGTATAAATTAGTATAGAACATATAAATGAGAAGAAAAATCTGAATAGTAATGGTTAAACGTACAATAAGAATATTTTTTGTAATTTAAAAAATTAATATTAAAATGTAAATAACCACTATTTATAAATCAAAACGGAGTTTTCTTTTTATATAATATAGCGTATATATTACAACGCAGTGATTGAGGATAAGGTAGTTAAAACTTCAACCTCTGCGTCTCCTCTCAAACGACTTCACACAACTGCAACAGATATATAATAATATTATTGGTCATTTTTATAAAATATATATATAATAAATAATTATTTATATTTTAAATATATTATAAATACCACGGCCAACAACTCATGCATGGCCATGGTCAATGACTATGATTAATCAGCATTCGTCATAATTTTTTACTTACAATCAAAATATTGAAAAGTATTTTGCCTTCGCACGCTTGCATAAATAACGGTTAATAATCATTGTGCACTCGTAATTAATTAATATTCATGACGAGTATTTACTCTCAATCATGGTAATTGATATAAACATTTTGAGTGGGGTCAAATGTAAACGTAGGTAACCTAAGCAAGAACCACGTTACCCACAAAAATCAACATCTAATAATTATGATTTCTCCTTTCTTTGGAAAAAAAAATAAATAAATGAAGGACCAAAAGATGCTTCAATTAGCATATGTTCTTACTATTTTATGTGACTCACGTTTTCATGTTCTTTTATTCTATTACATACAAGAATTTCATGTAATAATGACATGTTATTGTCTATAATTTAAATATAATTAAGAGGGTGTTCCACTAAATTTATTTTAAATATATTATAAATTTATATATCTTATAAGATGTTAAATTCTACTATGAAAATAAGTATTTAAAATGTTTTAGTATTGATAATTTTATACTTAATATGAACATTTTATATTATTTTTTGTCTAATATATTTACAAAATAAATTGTATTTAACTAACGATAGTCGATTGGATATTTCTGAATAGTTGACTTATATTTCATTTTCAATGTCTGGCAGGGGACAACCTGAATTTTGGTTCCTCCAGAGGTCAGGGTCCTACTTTTTTTTTTTTTTTATAATACATATGTTTTTGAACCAATCAACATATTGTTACAACATTCAATAAGCAATACATTAATATTTCCAAATTAACAAACGATTTAAAGCAAATAAAGAAATAATATACTATGTGTTATTAGAAATGGACTAAATGCCTACAGTTGTAGAATTCAAACGTACAAATTCTTGATTGTGAGGTCTCAATCCCACCGCTCAATCAAGGGAAAGGGAATCTCGAGTTCAGTCAAAACCCAACCCCATGCCATGTCCAATTCATGATTGAGACATGTAGCACTAATGCTGTTGCCCCAAAAATCAATGTCATTCTCAAATTACGTCCATTTACGATCAAATATAATTTTGTGACTATTAGGTTTTTCATGTCCAACATTGAATCAGCCTATAATGATATCATCATAGCACGATCCAACGGATGGCATCGAATTTTTCAATTATAAATAAATATTTTTAAAGGTGGTCAATGTCTCAACCTCTAAGTTTCCATAGCACAAGGTTTTTTGCATTTATCACACTTTGTTTGCTTTAACATTTCGTGTCCATGAAGCCCAGGTTATTGTCCAAATCATGAGTTGAAATCCAACTAGATACATACATATTTATCTTATTTAATATGAATTTTATAATAAATTGTGAAATACAACTTCAATTTTAGCCTCAACCACAAACCCGTCATTTTCATGGGAAAAAGAATATCGTGCCTCATGTCACGCTTTATTTTCTTACAATTGAGGAAATATCACCAAATATACAACTCAGTGGACCACACCATCCATCATTTGAAATCAATTCACAGTTAATTTATTCAAATCAAAAGGCAAGAATGTGTTAATCGTTTGAAAACATGTCTAATTGAGATTTTTTGACCATGTCAAATTGTAATTGCATAGTGAATGAGGGCGTGTTAATCACGATAAGTTTTTTTTTTAAAAAAAAAAATTTTAAAAATAATAAATCTAACAAAGTCATGATCGGATCCTGTAAATTGATCAACACGCGATAAGTAATCTGTAAGTACTTACGTAAACGATGAATAATATCAAGAACATGGCCAGAGCGATAATAGCGATCAGAGTCGAAACCCGTTCTTAAGAGGAGATGATCATTATCAAAGCAATAATAGCATACATCCAAACATGATTAAGTTGGCAATAATTGAAGAGCGACATAACGTCGGCTAATATTACTGAACTCGGACAAAACGCTGGAAGAACCTGACTTGTTTCTGAACGCAAGAATTAGGAAATCATACTTTGGTTTTATTTTCAACTAAGGTGTTGCCATTTCTATTTCTTTTTGGTGGAAAATTAAAATTTATTTTGATTTCAATGGCAAACGTCATTGACTTCATCATTTTGAGTACCCAAACAATATAAAGAAATTTTTAATTAATAGTTAATGGATTTAACAATATTAACATTAATATATATATATATTCCACTACATTATCAGTTAATGAATTTTTAGTTATGTTAGAATTTTAAAAATAATTTTAAAAAAACCCTTACCTTTCTAAAAAAAGTGTTCACAGATATCCTATAGTCATACTTTTGGATCATACGAACTTATCTCTAAAAAAGATATCAAATGCTTTATAACATTTTATAAAATATTTTGAAAAGTTTATAACTTCAGTCAAACAACTCTTAATCTGAACCGGGGAATCCCGCGAGTCATCAAGAATAACCCGTCATCTCTGACATTGATTATAGAAAGAACCAGACCAGAGAGTAAACTGAACAAAGTAATAAGTTCTCCAAATCACTACAATTTTTCCAGATATTCCAAGAACAAGTGTCATGTGTTGCATCATAAGTGCATGTTTTTGCCACAGATTACAATGAGGTTGATACAAAAGAATCCATGGATATATGACAACATTTACTACCTTAGCGCTGTGCCGGTTGATGAGGTAGAAGAACAAGAGATCAATCCCCAAACCCTTCAATCCACTTGCTAAGAGCGATAACAGCCGGTGAAACATCATCAGTCTACGATGTCAGAGTTGGTACCAAAACCATCAACTTGATCACTCCCAGCCTAATCGTATGTCTGCATATCCTGAGCATTTTCAAGTCACAATCAAAGCAGAAATAATTCCCCGACTTGAATAGAATGATTAGTTTCTATATTGATGATCCCACATCATAATGCAAGTTACTGGAGTTAAGTAGAAATAAAAAGCTTGAAGTCTTTCTGAGTTTTGCATGCAAATCTTGTTTAAGATGCAAAAAATCAAAACTTCACAACATGAGGCCTATGTTGCAAGAAGAGTTTGAACTATACAAATTGTATACTGAACCACTACTATGAAACTCATCCTGAGAGTACAAATACCATCAGAGTAGTATAGGAATGACGCAATCATGAATACAGTAATGCATTAATCAATGAGGAAAGGAGGATGTGTACATTGCCATCAGAGGTCAAAAGCCAAAGACATTATATGCAATCTGACAATTTACACAACTGCTAGGTAAACATTAACAGGCTTTACGCACAAGAACATTTCATCCATTAGCATTCAGATTAAACAAGAATAGACTTCCGACTGCAAATTTCTGACAGAGCAACATACATAATGGTCTAGGGAAAAGAGCTTTGATTGTTTTCACAAAGCACATAAAAATTTTACCTTCTCAACTTTGATAGGTAACACAACAAGCATGTGAAAAGAGAAAATAAAAGGAGAGAAAGTGAGCACCTGAGAATGTCCAGTTTGCGAGAGAAACAGTTGATTTATCCTCTTACAACTTTTAGTCCAGGCCGCAACTCTCTTCCAGGAGGGAAGTTATTGGAAAATACATGAAAACATGGTGGAAACCAAAGTATAGCCATCAAGAGGAGCTCACAGATAGAAGAGAAATAATGATGTTAAGAGCACCACAAATTTGCACAGAGATAACAATAAGATTCTAGTAGTTTCACCAAAAAAAGGTGCCACCTACAAATCCCAGAGTAGGCAAACGAAGTACTCAATGAAAAATACAGGCTCTGGGTCATCACCCAGAATTTTACAACAATCACAACAATGAATAGGGGCCTACCTAAACAATGGAATAAAAAACTAATCAATACATGGGATAGTTGACTCATTATGGTGAGAAGTAACATATTAAGATAAAATGCTTTAGTTACAATGGTTTTCAATTTGTCATACTTGAGTACAATGTATACTGGTTGTTCATGATCAAATTACAACCAAAGCCAAATTTGACATCTGTGGGTAGTTATTCATGATCAAATCAGAATGAAAGCCAAATAGGACATCCAAGATATCAGTAGCATATAGTCACACTGATAGTGAAGCATCGACAAAGGCGTGCATTTTTCCTGCACACACACAAGACCAAATCTTTATAAACTACTCCTACTAAAACAGTTTCCAATAGAGGGAAAAAGGTAATCATTAGTCAACCTGGCTGATATCTTTTCAGTATTTACTTGAATGTACAGCGTATAATTACACCTTTATCTTGTCCATGATAAATGAATTTGTCACAAGATGGAAAAAGTCTGCAAATTAATAGAAATCAGGAACAGGAAATTGCTAACCAACCTCAGTCTTCAACTCTCTTTTGCTGCTCCTAATACCTGGAGACAATGCTTAAATCTCCATAAGGGATCACCAACAAGATTTTCACATTTCTACCTGAAGGTGTATCCATGTCCAATCAAAACACTTTCCCATAAGTAATAGTTCATGATGAGCAGCTATTTTAAGGGAATACAGATCACCCTAACAATACCAACCTCGGTTACTCTGAACCAGTGAATGAGCACTGGATCATCAAGTCCATTGACATTGTTCCCAAAAGAATCTTTCAGGTGTAGAAGTCTGAGCCTGGAGTTGGCACGGTAAAGTAGATCATCGTTTTGCTACATTTGAAAGCACGGAGGCACTCACATAGGCAGCTACAACCATTACTGCAGAGCACGACCGTTTTAACTGCATTCAGAAAATAGACAGATTTAAGTTGTTTGCAAATTAAAATGACAATAAAGAGGGGGTTCAATAAAATGACATAGAGCTTACACCAGAACTTAATTAAGAATCTATATCCTATCATTACAATGCCATGTTCAAAGATGTAGGAAAGAAGGTATGCTCTTTCAGTAATGGAAATTGACACTAGCAGGAAAAACACAAAAACAAAGTAATGAATTTGTTGTTACGGCTACATTGATAATACACACAGAAACCACAAAGCGAAACTTCCCCAATCATCAGTACAATGGGTTAAGCTACGAACAAGAAGCAATGAAAGCTACTGGTGTTTTCTTACATACAAAGCCAAGGGAAAAGTATATACCTAAGTTACACGTAGTGCGTTTGCAATGATGAAGTGAAACATGTTCACTGCCTGGAGCCAAAGGAAGTACAAACCAATACACAATTAACCAGGTTTCAAAATACTTTTCCTCCTCTTAATGAGTCCGCTCATTAAAGTAATGTAGGTGGACTTATTTACAGTTATACCCCTCTGAGTCTGTTCCATAAAGATATGCATGGCATCTTTGTATCTCCCTTCAGCACAGAGCTCACTAATCTGTTCTGAATAAGCGATAGTACTTGAATCTGATTCATCTGAAGGTTCATTAGTAACCAAACTTTGTCTATCATCAGTCTGCTTCAAATTTTGAGCCAGTTTATCCCTCTCGACCATTTTTGATAAAAGTTCTTCAGCTTCTTTAGTTTTTCCAGCATCATTAAGAGCACCAACAATGGCGTTAAATGTATAACTATCAGGACCTAATTTCTTTTCTTCCATTTCAGCAACAAGGCCCAAAGCATCCTCAAGTCTTCCTTCCTTGCATAAGGCTGTTATTAATGTATTGTATGTCACAGCATCAAGGTTTTTCCCTTTCGAAATCCATGTGTTGAAGAGTTTGATAGCTTTTTCGAGCATCCCTTCCCTGCACAACCCTCGAAGAAGAATGTTGCAAGTATAGATATCAGGCTTAAAAGACTTTTCAACCATCTTGTTGTGGAATTGAAATGCTTTCTCCACGTTACCCTCCCAGCAGTACCCATGTATAATGGTGTTGTATGTGGTTTCATCAGGAACCAATCCATTCTCCAACAGTTCATTCAGCTTAGCAATTGCCGTATCTGTTTTGCCCAACTTGCAGAGCCCACCAATTACAGAATTATAAGTGATAATACTAGGTATTATCTCTTTCTCCTTCATTTCATCCCAAACCTTCATAGCTCTATCTGCATTATCTTCCTTGAAATACCCAACAATCAGAGTACCATAGCTCACTTCATCTACAATATAGCCTCTCTTATTCGCAGAACTGAGCAAGTCATATGCATCATTAAGCTTTCTTTCCCGGCATAGATTGTGCAGAGCAGTGTTGAGCGTCACTGTATCCATTTTCAAGCCTTTCGCACCCATTTGATTCATCATTCTAAAAGCCTCCGCCAAATCACCTGCTTTACAAAATCCACTAATCAAAGTATTGTAGGTGACACAATCCGGTGAAAATCCAGTCTCTTCCATCCTCCTTACCACCTCACTGGCATCTTTCATCCTCCCTTCCTTGCAATACCACTTAATCATGATGTTGTGAGTAACCTCATTGGGTTGCACTCCTTTCTCCTTCATTTCATTCACCAACTTGAAAGCCTCCGAACTCTTTTTTGCCTCAAAACACCCATTTATCAAAGTGTTATATGTAATGACATCAGGTAACAACTTCAGTCCCTCCATCTCATCTCTTAGCCTAAATGCCTCATCAATCCTGCCCGTGTTACACAACCCATTAATCAACATATTATACGTCCAAACATCTGGCAACAAATTATCCTGAGTCATCAACTCAACAACCTTAGCTGCATCCTTCAACCACCCCATCCTACAATACCCATCAACCAAAATATTATAAGTATTCCTATTAGGAAAAAGACCCTTGCTCTTCATATCCAACAATAAATCACGAATATCATGCAACTTCCCCTTCTTACACAGGGCATCCAATATAGTGTTATAACTCGCATTATCTGGTTTACACTTAAAATCGTCCTCCATCTTCCTCAACAACTGCATTGCATCCCCAAACTTATACTCTAAACAGTAACCACTAATCAAAATATTAAAAGTAACCACACTAGGCGACACACCAAGCTTCAATGCATCATTAAACAATTCTTTACAAAACTGTGAAGACCGAGAAGAAGGGTTCTTCTTTACCAGAGAGCTCAGCAAAGTGTTGAGAGTCAATAAATTTGGCCGAAGCTTATGGCGCTTCATTTTCTTGAAAATCTGTGCAGCGAGGTGGGGCCACCCAGAACGACAATAAGCGAAAATGCAGGTGTTTAAAAGGGCTTTCGACGGCGGCGGAAGAGGCGGAGCGGGGTGGAGGAGGTGACGGTGGAGCTGGTGGTGGGGATGTTCGGCAGTGATCTGGGATTGAAGAATACTCTTGGCGTCATCGAATTTATGGTGGGAAATGAGGGTGGAGAGGAGGGAGAGGAGAGGAGGGAGTGGTAGGGGGGTAAAGCTTTTGAGGGTGGAATGAGAATGGACCCAATTGAGGAAAGATAGCAAGGCGGAAGGCTGGTGGTGGAGGGCGGGGGAGGAGAGGATGGAGTGGATGACGGGTGGGGTTAGGTAGGGAAGGTAGGGAGAGAGGGCAGCGTGCAAGGGGGAGGTAGTGGTGTTGGAACTTTTGAGGACGGTGGTAATGGTGGATACGAGTTCCGTTGGGTTAAATAAAGGCGGCGGATTGCCGCCGTCGGTGGTGGTGGTGGTGGTGGACATAGTTCCTTGGCTTGAGGTTTTTGATTAGGTTTTATTGATGGCAGAGGTATAGGGGTTTTGGGGAGGGGAGAAGAAGGTTCCATTTTTTTAACTATTTTGGAATAAATAATTATTAATTTTCTTAAAAATACATCATATATTTTTAATTCAATCCATTATAATCACATTATTATTGTACAAATAACTATAACAAATATCGGCAAAAAACTATAACGGTCAATATATTAATCAACAAAGTAGGTGTCGGATGAATTTACTAAAACCTGGAACCCGTCCCCCTAAGAAAATTTTGGACTGGATTTAGGCCATGGGGTTGGAACTAGTGGACCAAGTAGTATTACTATTTTAAATATTTAAAAATATTTTTTTAAATAATAATTTTATAAATTCAAGAGGATAATATTATTAGTGTGTTCAAAAAACATACGAGTCCAATTGATATGAACTATGCTCAAAACTTGGGTTAAAGCAGATACCAATCCTGAAGGGGGACATCCAAAAAAGGCATTAGTACTCCAATGCCCAAATTAATATCAAATTTAAGAGAAAAATAATCATGATAGAGTAAGCAATTTTGTGAGAGAAAATCATGCTAAAGGTGCAATTCGAATGCTAAAGCAAGAAGAGAGAATGGTCTTCCAGATTCTAGAGGGAGTCCAAGTAAAGGGATTGAAGGTGTTCTTGTTGGAGGACTGAAAACGTTCCTGTTGGAGGATTGAAGAAGGTGTCCATGTTGGAAGATTGAAGGTGTCTTTATTGAAGGACTGCAAAAAGCGTCCTTGTTGGAGGACGAAAGGTATCCCTCTTGGTGGACTAAGGTGTACCTCTTGGTGCTGCCTGTATTTATAGAGAATGAGTACCTCTTCGTAGGAACTTTATGGTGACCTGCCTTTTCGAGAAAGAAAGCAAAAATACGGGATAAGGCACGATTTTATCTCCTCCTTGACTTGAGCAGTATATCTTTGGTTGGAAGAGGACTCCCTCTATATGAGGACTCTTGCTCTGCAAGGAGTCCTTCTAGGTTAAGGAGTCCAACTTTTTTAGGGCGCCTCCCTTCCTCTAGGGTTGGGCTTGGAAGGCAAACCTTGTACCAGGCCTCTTTCTTGGACCGATCTTAGTGTACTAGATTTTCCTTTTGCTGAGCCTAGTAATTTTTCAGTGGGTTGTCCTCATCATGGATTGGTGGGCCTAGTTTAAGCTTTAAATCTCTTCATGGGCCAAATGAGAGAGAGATGCCTTCAACCTCATTCCTTTGCCAATCTATTTTCTGGAAGCACCCGCCAAAGCCGCCCGCCTATCTACTTTCTAGGGAGGGCACCTGCCAAGGACGCTTGCCAGATCCTCTTGGACCTCTTAAAATGTTACGGACCTCTCATTTCTTTCTTCTTTTTGGATCGCTTCAGTCTCTTTGGGCCAACCTATTTTCATACACATAATTTTTGCTTCTGTTGTTATGTATAAAATAAATTATCAATACAAATTTATAATATTACATTGGACATATATATAGTATAAAACATGCAAATGTATAATGTAATTAATATATAATATTCTATATTTTTTAAGTAATGATATGATATTTTATTATGTGTACATGTAATTGAGTAAAAATTTATAAGTTATATAATATACGTTTTCTATAATATTATATGCATCATGTATTAACACATATTTATATATACTTTTTAACATAATTTATTTACTTTGTAAAATATATCTGCATATATTGAGCTTATAAATATTTTTTGTGTTTCATAAGTTATAAAAAAAATAAAAATTATAAATATTATTTTTAAAATAAAATGTGAGTAAAATTTTAAATCACTAAAAATAGTTTAGGAAAGATATCTTACTAAAATATATTTTAAAAAATTAGAATAAAAAAGTACAGGGATAATGATAAGGGCATTTTTATCTTGTCGATGTCAAATTATTTTGTCAGATAAATTTTGTTATTTTTCATACTTTAAAAATATAAATGGGACAAAATATATAGTTCAGGGTGCAAAGTATATTTAACCCAAAATAATAATTTGAAATAGAGGTAGTGTTTGTAAAAATCATTATAAAATTTTAATACCAATTATTTTATTATAATAAGATCAAATTCAAGAAAAAATTGATAATTTAAAGGTAGAGAGAAATTAAAGTAGGAATGAAACCACACCACAAACATTTACTGAAGTAGACTTCCTATTTATATGCAGCCACATGAAGCGGTTGGCAATCCACCACCTGTCCCACACGCCGCCCAAATCCGCCGTTGCCGCCGACGTGCGCCCTCCCACCTTGATAGATTCTGCAAGTTTGAGCCGGAGACCCTTTTTTCCTGTCTGCCCACAATCTCGTTCCCTTTATCTTCACGCCTTTAGAATCAGATACAGTACCAAATTTATCAAGATTTCGTCCTCGTACCAACATCAGATGGCGACGGGAACCCCCGGGCAGAGCGCGACGCCGTCTTCTCCGGCAGTGGTAAAACTTAAGCCTATTGAAGCAACCCCGGAGAGCTTCCGAGAATTCGGACAAGTGGTGGAGGCTTCACCGGACGGCGATGAGTTCGGGCCACGCGACGCGCAGCTCGACCTCTCCCATGGCATTCCGAGGTAGGTCTCCCCTAACTGTAAAGTGTTTTTGTAGTCTATGTGTGTGTGTGTGTGTTGTTTTGACTGAGTTTAGTGGTAGAAGTGGCGGAATTCAATTAGGTGATGCTATGCCGGCAGTCTCTTGTTGCAGAATCATTTCAGGCACTGCATATTCTCTTGTTGGGAGGAATTAATTTTTGGTGACGAAAAGGAAAATAAAGAGTATAAACATGTAACTAGTAAGCTGAATAAGTAATTCAAATGATAGCAAAGTAGGTTTCTCCGTGTCTCCTTTGTTAAATATGAAAAATTATAAGTAGTGAAAATTGTGAACCTATTGTCACTGACCATTGAATTGTGAGGGAAAGTTAAGTATAATCCAATGGTGTTAGATGGATTCAGCACAAACAAGTGTGTCTGCAATAAACTTCAGAGTGTCAATGTTGACATATCTTCCTGTTGAAAAAGGTTGTCTGCGTATAATTGTCCCAATCCCAAGTCTAAGTAAGGCCAGTTTTAGGCTAGCTAATTTAAGAAATGGTTTTTATCATAGTAAAGTTCTTGATTTAGGCGACTTTGGAACTATGTGGTGCACTTATAATTGTTTTAAGTTGCGGTCTGAGGTTTAAGTAAGGCTAGTTTGGAATTAAGTGTTGTTTTTCATTCTCATCCACAATTGAGCATTCCTTGGAAGATGGGCAGCTTTTGCTAACACTCTATCTACTACTGTCTTACACTAGCTTTTCTGTTCTCTTTAAATCTTAAAATGGCTAACTTCAGAGATGAATGACGATAATGTCAATGCATTTGATCAGGTTTTATATCATGCATCTTGAAGACCGGCCTCTCAAGTTCTCCACAATCACACACCACGCCAGCGTGACCCAATGCCTTGGTTCGATTGGTGGTCACGTCTGGTATCTTGGTGTTGCAAAACCATCTATTCTCGATCCAACTGAAATTAAGGGCACCGTTGGAGCTGATGTCGTGCAATCACACTGCGGCCATTTCTACCTCCCTCCAGCGATTGATGATGTGCGTGTCTTCAGAATTTCAGGTCCCAAGTTTCTGAAGCTCAATCGGGGTACATGGCATGCTGGGCCATTGTTTCTTGAGAAAACGATGGATTTCTATAATCTGGAACTCAGCAACACAAATGTGAGTACTTTGTTTTTTGGCCTTCCATACACGCAACTGCCTACAGTAAGTACCTCTTGATTGTGACATTACTTAATTTAGTTTGAGGTAAGGGGAGGATCGAGATGATGTCGGCTTCATTGGTATATGCTTTTATCCCTTTGCATGTGATGGGAGATGGAAACATATGTAGCATGAGACTTTGATTTGCCTTTCTATACATTTCTTTTTCACTTAGGACTTAGATGAAGGAATAGCCTTTTGATCATATTAGCTACTTGTCATAGTGAAACTAGAGGAAAGTAGTGAAATTCACATAGACTTGTGTAGGATAATTTATGAAAAAAATTCTAACTCAAATCGGATGTGATTGAATTCAAACCAGTCACATGACTAATATAATAATCTTATCTTCAAATTAGTGTATACTTGAAGGAGAGTGACCAATCCCTTGTTTTTTCGCCTTTATGTGCAGGTGGTGGATCATACAACTCACAATTTTGTCAATAAGAATAAAGTTGTTTTTTCCATTGGCGAGTAGCGATTTTGTTTCAAAGAGGAGTGTGATGCTAAAGGTTGGTTCTATGCTTTGTAATAACAACAACCTTCGCAGTCGACCATTATGTTATGTCATTCTTGTCCAGTGAATGTACAAATGTTTCTTGTTATGAGAAAACAGCTCTAGACTGTTGGGGAAATGCTACAATGCTTGTCACCGGAACTTCTACATCTTAGCGTGCAGAGCCTCACAACTCCCACGTCCTTCTCCACCTGTTTGGCCCATAGACTCCTCCCATTTGGTTTTCGTCTCAAAAACCATTTCCAAATTCCCAACTGTTTGACCTTTTTCCAAATTCCCAACTCTTTGGGAAGGTCAATTTCCACACCTATAACTCTATAGTTGGAAACGTGCAATCCAAACACATTTTCGGCACAAAAATCAATGAAGTATTTTCATCCCATTAAAGACGTTGAAAACTGAAATTAAAATTTGAAAACTAAGACGTGATCAGACGGAGCTTATGCTTACTGTGAGCAGATTCGAAAACTTAACCACATCTACCCAGAACATTTGCACTGCGAAACTAGAAGAAAATCTGATCATCCAAATGCTCTTGTCTGGACATGTTCTTGGCCTCTTTGTATGAATCCCAACAGAAGCTACTCGCAGACGTTTTTGCCAAACTGAAGGAGTACTGTCTTTATGAACATTAAGGGATGATTTCAGGTTACCAGTATGGATTACGATCACATGAAGTGTGAATTTTTAGATCAGAACATCATTCGTGATGTTAAACGTAGCATCATCTGTGGCCTAATCGCCCATCAAAATATCATCATTGATAAAGTAAAATGCTAACAACTGAAAGAATACACATAAAGCATCATATTGAATTGAAAAACTACACTCAAGTTAATCATGCCAAAATTGCTTTTAACAGGATGCAAAGAAGGGAGGACGGGGATTTTGAACGGGTACTAACGTAGAAGAAACCTCCCAAAGTTCAAACAATTATTGCAAATGGGAAAATGAGAGCACCTGATTTCAGTTCTATTTCGAACAAATTCGAAAAAGGTCGTCTGCCCAAAAATTTAGTATACAACCATAGCTAACTCATGCTGAAATCAGTCTTACGGAAAAAATGTGAGTGTTGACCAACAGTTTCAGCACATATCGCACACCCCTTAATCCCTGTCTGTTTGCTCAGCCGCATTCAAAGCTCATATGAAAGCTGCAAAATAGATCACAACAATTAGTTTGGAATAAGTTTTGTATCAGTATCACTTATTACAGTGTTTATCTAACTATATATCAAGATAGTGAGTCTCTATTTGAATTTATACTTCAAAAAGTAGAATCAATTCCCAATTTGAAGCAAGTATGAATATAAGGGAACAAGAATACCGTCCGACAATGATTGTACAACTTAAACAAGCTTACATATGTGCAACATGGAAGATGTTTAACTAGTCAGCTGACTAAGGTTATAAGGGTATCACGAGTCTAAAGAGCAAATGACTTGGGAACTCTTGCTTTCTTGATCATTCTTTGTGAGGCCCTTCATTACACTCTTTCCCTTTAACAGGGTGTAACACGTACTAAGGGCACAAAGAAAGCACTAGAGATGGAAAATTATAGTAGCACTCCTATTTGGGAGATTTATTTCCGTCTCCTGTAGTTGAAAATAGATAAGGCAGCAATTGCTTAGCATCTCATTCATCAGATTTTGATTTATGAAAAGATAAAAATAAAGTAACTTCTTCAACAGGCACAGGACACGCTTATTCCACCACACAACAAAACAAAACAGTCCAATGGAGAAATATGCAAGAACAATGAAACATCCTGAAACGTGAATACTACCGGATCACGCAAACAATTGTATTGTGACTAGTAGGCAGCGGAGCTGGTTTGGCCACCAAAACCCGCCCTGCCAACTCCAGCACGAACCCAGGACCCGCCCGCTACAAAACCTGCCAGGGTAGGTTTGACCCGCTTTAATTCTTCCTCTTCTTTTTCTTCTTTTTCTTTTTTTTTTTAAATTTTATTTTTATCATTGAAACAAGATTTACAAAATTCATCAAATCATATTGTTCCACAAATAAATAAAGAAAAGGAAATACAACAACATATCAATTTTAAATAAGATTGTTCCATCCCTAACTCAAATATTCAAACTCCAAAAGTTTTTTCTTCCAATCACTAAATTGAATACTATTAGCCAAAGCAACCCAAATGAATCACATATCAATTGTTCATTAAATTACACATCAGTAGCAACTTTCATTACATATTGAAGATGATTTCTTTACATATTGCATTAATCTATAATAAATTAGTAACATATATTAAAAGAAATAAATAAAATAACAGGAGCAAGTCTTGGGGCGGGTTTGGGTGGACCCTAGACCCACCCCGGCTCCGGGTGGGTCCTATTTATTAGGACCAATTACCCCCCGCTACACCGTTTTTTTTACCCGAAAAAACCCAGACCTGTTGCAACACTGATTGTGAGAAGCATGATCTCTTACCTCTATCATGCCTGATAGACGTCAGGAAGCTGGAGGCCTACACTTGCAGCAGATTTTCCAAGTATCTTTTTCATCTCATCAGACCTATCCACCGCGATATTGTATGAGAACAGCAATTCCTGTACTTTGACAATAATGTAATTGTTAGGAAGCTCAAAAGAAATTGACATAACATGTTCTGATCTGAATTACAACTTTAAGAGAGTCACCCACTACACGGACAACTCAACCAATGAAAGAAAAGTGTTGCCTGATTCATCTAATGCAGAGAAAGCAAATTTAAAGCTTTCCTAATACCAACTCGAACGAAGAACAAGAAAGAGTGTATGTCTAAAGACAAGCGTAACAGGCAAGGAACACAACAGCCTCAAAGAAGCAGCAGAACCATTCCCTAGAAACTTATAGCTTTAACATTTCTAATAGTGACATCACACTCTCACAGGTTTTTGTACTTGCTCAGCATTAAAGTTAGCTCTCCAACAAAAGTAAAACATTAAAACTAAAAGAAACGGATTAAAACTGTGAGGTTCAAGGTACCTAGCCAAACCCCGATTGAGAATGGACCTTATTGTCAAGGTCACTACAAATAGGAAATTCTTACGGCTCCCAGGCAAGCAAACAAACCAACAAGGTGCAGCAAGCCATGAAGGATGAGAGATTCTTGAGAACAGCAAAGAAACATCATGATCGCTAACAATTTATAATCAACAAACATTACGGACAACATTGAAACAAGAATTTGGTAATTGGCTAATGATCTAATGTTTAAACAAGAATCCTTTCTTATAATTACATAATAACATAAAAGTAAGCAGTAAGATATTTAACTGCATAATGCATATAACTCTTCTATATCCCTTTAAAGTTTCAATCTTTATCATCAAAACCTTATCATGCTCAAGAAACATTAACTGAAACCATGCAAATAGTTACTACACACATAATAGGCGCATTATCTTCGTTGCCAGAACAAGTCACAGGCACCAAAAAGATTGTACTTTGCTGTACAACCACCCTAAAACTACCTTCTTCTTTCTCAATTAAACCAAAAACCCACATCCCCATCACCATTAACTTCAGAATTGCAGCACCCAATTACCCAAAAAAAAGATTCACAAAAAACAATCTGGCAACGAAAAATACGACACCTTGTGATGGTGGACGCTGTTGAGATAGAAAGTGTAATCATTGGCAAGCTTCAAATTCTGTGGGTTCTCAGAGTTGGGATTTTTCCTGAATTCTTGCTTGATGAAATCCGTGAAATGGGCTTTGTGCTCTTCGTTTCCAACGTGTTTCCTCACTGCTTTCAGAAGGCTCCTGTACACGCCCTTGGCTGTTGTATTTGCACCTTGAAACGATGAACCCATCACTGCTTTCCGATTCTTGTTCTCTCTTTCGAGTTGAATTTGACAGAGTTCTTCGATACAGCTTCAATTGATGGGCTTTTACGATCCGGGCCTCGGTATAAACATTTCCAATTTCATAGGCCATGGACGCCTACATTAATTTGTACTAAGCTTCAATAACCAAGCCAGCCCAGGATGCTCCTCAAACCTCTGTTCATAAGCCTCAAGATCTGATGGGCTGATCCATCACAAAGAAGAATGTCGAACTACAATCTTGCCGTGTAGAATATGTTGTTTCTGAAGAAATACCATTCCCTCCCTCCAATTCATATGTTCTTAATTTGATCTTAGAAAAAGTTTTAGATTTAGTTTTAAAAAAAAAGTTGAAGTTTTGTACACTATTGTCTTTAGATTTATATAATTCAAAATATAAATATAAGGTATTTCAAAATGACTGATTTAAATGTACATCATTTCAACGACAATGATATTTTTCTTAAATCAATTAGATGCATGCAAAACAAACACACCGTTAATTAGACTATGTTGGGATATTCACGACATTGGTCCTCCAACACTCAAACTAGTGATCAGAGTAAAACTCTAAAAAAAATATAGAGAGAATGGATTTATAGGAATAGGATTAATTATTCAATTTTACGTGCACTCTTGATGTAAAATATGAGTTCAAGATTGCGGTGATCCATACATATTAAAATTTTCATTTAACACATGTATCATCGATGCTCTGACACATTTTGATGGTGTGAAAATATTTTTAGAATAACTAACTTATTTTCTAAACTTTTATACAAATACAGATAATAGAACTCACATAAATTAAAATTTTCTAAATTATTTTAACAAATATATATATATAACATCTACATTTACCTTTGTCTTATTTATTTTTTTAATCAGAAAAATCTTATCTATTTAATTGAATTGATATCTCTATAAATCCGCATATGTGGATGTGAATGTATATATCTATAAATACTTGTACAATATATAAATATTTATATATAATAACAACTGCGTATAAATCATGTTGTGTTCAATATTTATGTCGCATTGCGTCCATCTTTGTACATATGACAACCTTAAAAGTAATTATAATTCTTCTATAGTGCCATCATAACTTCAAGAAATTAAGATTATAGTTTTCTGAGGGAAAAAATAATAATTTGTAAAATGAAACTTTATTTTTGAGACATCACATATATATATATATATATGTGTGTGTGTGAGAGAGAGATGAGTTTATAACATGGGTACATGATAAATGATGTGTGCACATGCTCATGTTGACAATTCATCATATGAATTCCCATCATGAACATATGACCTATAGTGTATATAGCATGTGTGAGAATGAGTTTTTCCAGCTATGTGTTGTGTAGCATATACCATGATTAGGACTCACATGACCATGTGATGTCATGCATACTCATCATTCCACAATATATACATATATATCCATATACTACATTTCTATTCTTTAATTACTACCTATGCATATGATGCATTTTTCATATAAATTTTCCATTTTAATAATGTGGAATAATAGAAGAAAAAAAAATCTTGTTTTATTATTTATTTTATTCCTACCAAATATTGTGGGTGCAAACACAGCCCATAGATATAAACATTAGACACATGGTTTTGTACCATTTAAGCAAATTATCCTAACTCCAAAGAAATGGTCATAATTACTACAAACGAGGTTACTTGTCTTTTTTCTTTTTTAATCTTTTGTTTAATTCTTGAATGAGGCAACCAACATATTAATTGGGATTATTATACTGTTCTATGTTGAAATTTGGTATAGTTATATATAAATATTTTATAATTTAAAAAATTATATTTAGTATTGTTAATTTTTTTTTTATCTAAGAAATTCAAAATTCAGTGAATTTACTAATATTAGTAAAAAAATTGAATCAAAATTCATTAAATTTGTGATATTAGCAAAATAATTAATGAAAATATATTTACACCCAATTAACTTATTACTAACTTGCAAGCAAAATGAATCTTTTTTATTAAACTACTCTTATAAATCTTCACACACTAATGTATATAATTAGGGGTGGACGTGGGTAGGGTATTCTATATTTCGAGTTTTTTAGGTTGGGTACCCGACTTTGTCGGGTAGTATATTTGACTACCCGACACAAATTCGATAAAATCGGATACCAATTTTATTTTTTTTTTGTTAATTTAAATTTGAAGAAAAGTAGAAACATCAAATGTATTTAAAAACATGTATTTTTTTAAAAATTTTATACTTCTAAATTGTAATTTGTATTCATGATGTGACTTTATTTTTAAAATATTATTAAAAAATTTAATACAAATTAAGATATCAATATATTAAGTTAAAAAGTAGTATAACATCACAATTAATTCAAATTAATAAACAAAATAATTCAATTCATTATATTAATAACTTGATAAGTAAATCAACCAACTCATATATCATTCTCTTTTTTACTTTATTATTTTATTAGTAACAACAAATAATTCTATTTTTTAATTAGATGTCGGTATTTAATATTTATCTCTACCCGATAACCAACCCAATATATTCTAAATCGGGTCAAAATAACCCAAAAATTATAAAATTTACCCGACCCGATCTACCCGAACCTGTTCGAATCGGGTCAGGATCTGAACGTCCACCCTTATATATAATGAGGTATATTTTCACCCTTATAAGATCGTTTTGAACTTTTGATCTATCATTTTACATGTATCACTAATTCTCTATAGCAATAATTTGGTGCATAATTCTTGATTGCTAATAATTAATAATGATTGCTTTTACACTATAACATTTATTATTAAAGTTATGAAAAATTATTTATTCGTTATGCTCATAAAAATGAACTGTTCCAAAGAGGTCCAAACTGTCCAAAAGGAAAAAATATATTGCAAGAGTCCAAAGAAATGCAAGGCCTAAGGTGCCCCAAGAAAATCAGTTTGGGTAAGGGCCAAGATGTCTCCAAGAAGCCGAATCCAAACAGAGCTCCCTAGAAATCTGGCAAGATATTGTCTAAAATCCTTGAGGGCCCAGATTTAGAAGGCCGGATAGGTCCATAAGAAAGGTTAAGAACTTGGACACCCCCCCCCCCCACCAAAGCAGTAACCATCCGGCTCCTCAAGGACATGTGACACCCCTAGTAGGAAGTAATCCCTAAATCCTAAAAGCTTCGATTCTGACTGGGGGAAAGCGTCTCCTCAATCACCTCACCTAAATCCAAGAAGGTGTTCTTATTTCCTAAGATATACTCATCTGTAGCAGGTACCAACCGCCCCCCAAAGATTACAAATCCTACAACTGCTAGGAGATGACCTTTCAACGAATTCATGGGGGATTCAACCATCCAACCACTTTGAGATCATGCTTCATCAAATCTTTGAGAAGTCTCCACAGAATACGCGGGCAATTTGATACTAACTGATGGTGCTTATAAATAGAGAGCTCCCCCAATGTAAGAAAACAAGTTTAACCTTGATACTACAACTTGAGCTTGATACAACATATTTTTAACATTCATGTTACAACTTTAGCTGAAATGAACACTTTAATTTCATACTTGAAGTTTTACTTCGATGTAATTATCTCTCATTACAAAATATAAGGAACTTCACTCTCAATTTCATTTATTCCTATTCTCTTAATTTCTAGCATTCTATTTCATCATTTTCTACTTCAAGTGGCTCCGAACACCATTTTTTCTACTCGCAACAATTCTGATAAAATGAAGTTTATTATCAATTAATACATATAACTAGTAAAAATATTAACCCCATCGATTTATTTTCCATTCCTAATATTCTATTTTTTTTTCTAATTAGTAATGAAAAATAAGACCTTAATTTGTCTGATTAATTAGTGCAATTGGATATAGTTAAAACACTTGAAATTCTTTTATTACCCAAAAAACAACTATATTTGTATCATTATCAGCATATTCATCTAAATTACCAAATATACATAATAAACTATGTTGAGTTGAGTGAATAACATCAATTAGCATGCATGAAAACCATCTCACACAATTAAGACATGATGAGAATGAAATCATTACATGGCCAAATTAAGGTTACAATATTTTTCCTTAGTCTAAATGCTTGCATGCACCACATGTGCATCTCAAGCAGGTTAGAGATACACATAATAACAATAATAATAATGAATGAATCAGATAATAATTCCTAAAAATACATTAAAAATAAAAAATAAAAAAAAGGGGGGGTCTGGAAAGAAGAGCCACTGCAGATATATGATAATAATGTTGGTCTGAGCAGCACTCTTTCCTCTTTGTGTTATTCATCCTAACCATTTTGCAAAAGCTTCTTCACCTCTGCTGCCCAACTGCTGCTGTTGTACCTATTCATTCCACAGCCAGGCAAACTGTAATATATATGTACTATCAGTTCACTATCATACATATCTCTATACATATCATCATCATCATCATGATTGATGTGGCGTGATACTCACTGTATGACAGATGGGTTTTTTCTTACAGAGAATAGAATAATTGATGTGCAAGTTGCATGGTTATTAGTATTTAATTGGTGAGCCAACTGTTTTTACCTGCTCACTCCATTACCCATTCACATGCTCATGTTCTCCTCACTTTGGACCATGTGTTCAAAGATTCTTCTTCTCTTTACCTTTTCTTTTTTTTTCAGCTATATAATAATAAATAAAAGGTGACAAGCATGCTATTTCATGTATGTATGTATGTATGTATGGAATGTGTGTGTGTTTACCTGCATTAGGAGGGGCAATGGATGTGGGCTTGGACATGAGGGCTGGGCCAGTGGGTATTGGGCCAGCTGAGTACAATTGGGCCGGAAGGCCCATTGTATGTGATTGGTGGAAATGGTAGAGTGGGTACATTGGCATCAGTGTGTTCGCCCCCACCATAGCCTGCCCTGGGTAAAAATGCCCATTCATGTAGGACCCACCATTGAAACCTAGTTTCTGCACATCACAAACAATGTTTTATTTATATATATATATCATTGGTTATTCTATGTTTTTTGGGAATTTATAAAAAAAATATCCATAAGGCATTATTTTTATTTTTCATACAATGTAATTTTGGTAAGAAATTTTGAAATTAATGCACATCGATAAATTTAGTAAATTGACACTTTACGAAACAGAGGGGATGAAAAATGATGAAGGATCAGTCGTTCAACCAGCCAACGACATATAATATTTTCTTAAAATCAATTTGAATGGGAACATGTTCGATGCAGGACAAGTTTATTGGGATCAAGACTCGATCTGTCAAGAATTTTATGGATTCAAATTTCAATTCGAGATTCAAAAATTATTAACAAGTTTCTATAATGGACACTTTAAGTGATCAATGATTGTGATTGTTTTCGATTTTTTTGAAAATTACTCTACATGTCTATGACATGATACGATACATGCATTGAACGTCTTTGCATCCTCAATTTATTTGAAGATGTAAGTTTAATACATGTACTTACGTGGTTGTAATTCATGTCCGTTGTTGCAATGTACGTCGGTGAGTAGCCGTAGAAAGGAACGGCTTGGGGGTGGTGGTGGTGGTGATGGTGGAAAGGGGAAACTGTCGCGGCCGCAGCTGCGGCCGGTGCCCCTGTCGGATAGTACCATTGCATGTGGTTCGGAGGTGGTGTCGATGCTGCAGCCCTTGGTCCGACATTCACTCCTTCAAAATAGGACAAGAAATAATATATTTAATTTTTTGGATTGGAATTTTTATTTTAATTTCTCGGCATAAGTAAAATTAATAAATAATTACTTTATGCTATACATATTATCGGTCAACTATTTGTTATCCAAGTGATTAATTGCAACAATTTCTCTATCAAAATTCACAATAATTTTTGTAAAAGAAAAAAAATCAAGAGACATATATATATATTGCATGTGATGAACAACATTTCTTGATCACAATTCAACCAATAATTAAAACACACAGTAATTTAAAACATAAAAAGGATATTTTAGTTTACCTTGTTGAGGAGGGGGGTTGTTGGCCGCGCCGCCGGTGGTGTTGGTGGTGGAGGACGACCTAGGGCGGCGGGCCCCAAGCGCGGCCAAGTTGCAGTTGGCTCGACGGCCGTTGATGATCGGCGTGGGTTCCTCACAGGCCTTCTTGGCGGCCTCGGCATTCTTAAAAGTAACCTAGGATGTGGCACAGAACAATCATTACATCTCATATAAATAAACAAACAGATCTTCTATCACACCTTGGTGTTATATACAATTACGTACAAAGCCGTAGCCCTTGGATCGGCCGGTGAGCTTGTCGGAGATGATGACGGCCTCGAGAATCTCGCCGTACTTCTCGAAATGCTCTCTCATGGCCTCCTTAGGAGTCTCCCAAGCCAGCCCTCCCACGAACACTTTGGTCAAAGTCGTGTCACCCATGTTTTGGACATTGCCATTGCCATTGCTGTTGTTGTTGTTGCTACTCATCATGGTCATGGTATTGCAAGAAAGTGTGTTGTGTGTGTTTTGTATGTATATGTGTATCTATATGTTAGGGGGTGGTGGAGGAGGAGGAGAGGTGGGACTATATGTGTGTCTATATATATAAACTAGGAGAGGGGGGGGGGGGGGGGGGTGTGGTTGAATGAGAGTAAGAGTGTGAGGATGTATGAGTAATGTGGTGGGATGTATGAGAATATATTAAAGGAGGAGGACAGAAGGGCAGACAGATGGATTTTGGGTTGAGGCCAACATCAAACTTCAATGTGCTGTCTTCTCTCTTTCACTCATTGCCCCTATTTTTTTTAGGTAAATTTTCATGTTTAACATGTATATATATGGTATGTATGTATGTATACACACACAACACACACTAAAAAAACACATATACAGTATGTACATTGGGGTTTTTGGTTTGTTCTTACACTGCATTTATTCATTACATAGCTGTTTTGAACTTTTGAGAAAGTTGTTAGCACAAATCCGAACCCAACCAGCTGGTTATATTTACTCTACCTATATTAATTTAACTGTCTAAATGAAAATTCTGAGCTGGCCTGAGTTTGGGTAAAGGTGACTAGCTATTTCAGTGTAATAAGAGCGATTAATCACGTAATACATGTAAAAGTTGATTGAGGGGTGGAAAAATTTTCTTCAATAAATTGTGAGGAAGCATCAAATATGTAACACCATGTTTGCACGTGGGACTAACCATTATGGTCTAGTGGTTCGTTATGGTCGAACATTGGTACACCCACAACGTGTGTTTGATTCTTGCTAACACGTCTTGACCTGTATGTTGATTTTCACGTGATTAGGCATTGATTCTTAGAAACAATAAGTCAACTACGATTTGTTCTATTCTACACGTACAATCCTGCCTAACGGATTTGTGGGCTCTCGTCCCTACTTTTCCATTTTGTAATTAAAAAAAAAATTATGTGTTTGTATTTTGTTATTTTTCTTTTTATTTATCGTTGCTTTTGATCTTAATAGTTGTAGGTGGGGGATATGATGGTTTTTTTGGCAATATTGATTGGAATAGTCATTCATTAATTATTCTAACAAAGAAAATAAAACCCACCATTCACAACTCATTATTGACTCTTATGGACTACCAATAAATTTTTAAAAAAATGGGATTTATATAAAAACACCTATTTAATTTGATATAGAATTTTAGATTACAATTAAAAAAAATTAACAGAAATTATAGAAGATCGATAATGTCGCTTTTTAAGAAAAGTGATGTTTTCGTAACAAGAAAATTGGTCAATAACTATAAAAAAAAAAGGATAAAATTAGAGTCGAGCTAATTAGCAAATAAAATTTTCGTTGCTAAATTCATTAATTGTATTGTCTTGACGTGACATAAATCATATCATGCAGTATTATAAATATTTTAATTTTGAACTGACCATAGTACACTATATATGCAGAATGAAATATCATAAACACGTAAGTACCCTCTCGTCCCATCATTAAAATTTTTCCATTGGCGTAATGAATTAAAATTGAAATTTAAGTATTTTCATGATCGAGTAATATCAAAACGTCGTTTTTTAAGAAAAGTTGAATCTTATTTTCTCTAGAATTACAAACAATGCTCATCATACAAAATCAAAAATCAGACCTGACAAAAGAAATATTATTTTTCTTTATAATTAACTGTCACGATCAAAATTAAAAACAACAACGAAAACTAATCAACTACAATGTCGTGTATATATATATTTATATATAAAAAATAAATTTATTCATGTAGTGGAATAAAATGTAATTAATTTTGTAATAATAATTATAAAATAAAAAGAGCCGGCGGCGGCGGGGAATCAAAAGACATGGGGTGGAGCTATATATGTTACATGGGAGCAGTCACGAGTAGTAAGGACTAAGGAATAGCACAGTACAGCCCCCCACGTTCTGTTGTGTACAAACCGGTGTCGTTTCATTTGGTACGGCTGTTTAGCTGTCTTCTTTGTTGACTGTGACGTACGTTTGAGTTGTCCACTACTCTCACTGCACGTGGAACCAATTCACTACTTCCTTTTTTTCTTTTTTTCTTTTTTATTTATCTCAATTTCTTTTTTTTTTCTTTAATTTTTTTAATTTATTTCGATTCAATTTCTCTAATTTCTTTTTTATTCAATTTTTCTTTTTTTGATGGTGGGCTTTAGTCCATATGAAAGTGGATGGATATTGGCCTGTGGGTCGAAGTTAATGGGCCAGCCCATTGACCCGAATGGTTTTCCAATTATTTGGGCTAATTGCTCTCTCGTAGGCCCATCATTTTATATTAATTTTAATTATCATTTGTTAATAAATAATGGTAATTCAAAGTAAACTTACTAAAATCTAATTTATTAAACCAAAATTTATTTTTTTTATTTTTGGTCAAACAAAAAAATATTTGGTCAACTAAATCAATTAATTATTAATTTATCAATTTATAAAAATAAAATAAAAAAACATATGAATCAATCAAAGATTAAATTATTATGGTAAAATGGACTGAAATTTTATCCCTTTTGCTTTTTTTCATAGCTTTTGCTGCACCAGTCCTAATCCACACTCTCCAATGATGGAACGTTGCTGTAAACTCTAATTACAATTCTCTAATACTTAAGTTAATAAAATTATATTAAATAAATACCACAAATTATTAGAATGAATTGCATATTTGCTTTTTTAAATGTGGGGTCGTCTACAGCATATCCCGTTCGAACCAGACCAATCACATGAAATGATGTAACAAATTGAGTGATGTAAATTTACAACAGATTCATCTGTTGCGAATCGTGCGAGTCTTTATCTTGCTCGAATATTTTCTTAAAATTTATGGTATTTTAGTGCGTTTTCATTAATGAAGATATCGTATACGAATAATTTTTTTTTTATTGGATTGAATAATATAAATATAGATAATGTGTGTTGGGGGTGGGGGGGGGGGGTGTTTATGGAGAAAATTGGAGACGTGAGAATGATGAGTGAGAGAGAGAGAGAGAGAGAGAGAGCAATATGTTCCATGCCCCTTTGTAGTTGTCTCCTCCTCTCTCTCTCTTATCCCCCTGCCTCCATAATGTAACGTGGCCAGCTGTTTCCCAATTCGGGGGCATTTTTGTCAATTCATATTATGTTTCATTTGACCGTTGACCAGAAATTTTTATAAGATTTTATTTTTTAAATTAAAAGAACAGAAATGGGAAATGAAGTGGAATGTGTTCTGGGTGTGAGATGCGGGGAATAATGGGGATTGGTGGTGCTAGCTGGAACCCCTCATGCTCTGAGTTGGCTGGGCTATATTTGTAATTCTCCACCCCAACCCCCCACTCTCTCCCCAAATCAAATATTTCAGCAAGAATTGAAAAATTCTAAACTAAATCGAATCTGATCGAATACACTTGTTGTGTAAGTTGATGTACAGTTCAGAAAAAATGATCAATCATATAATAAATGTATCACACTTACTCTGTGATTGATTTGTTCCTATCAAACTTGATCTAGATAAGAGTTTTTCATAAGAATTAAAAACTTTCATTTTATTATTGTATTTTCTGTAGAACGTGAGGATTAACGATTTTCTTTCCTATTTTTATAAAATTTATTAAATTTAAGGATAAATTATAACAGACTTTTACAAGATTTTTTATAATAATGAATATATTTTCGTTGTTTGAAAATTTACAAAGTATTTTATAAAATTAACGATCGTTTTGATAAATATTTCTCCAATATCAGAGGATTGTTAATACGGAAACGAAATGGTAATTGTGTGTGTATGTATTTAGTATTTAGAGGGGGGAGAGGGGGGGGGGGGGTGTTGAAGATGGTTGTAGGCATAAAAGAAGGGATGTATGTGAGTGAGTGTAGCTGCTGCAAGTCCAAGCAAATCAATCATCCACCTCACGTGATTCTCACGTGCTCCTTCTACATTGCCACGTGATGTCACATGCCCTGCCCACTTCACTCATTCCCCCCCCCCCCAACCCCCACCCCCACTCCCACTCCCTGTATCTGATTTTTCTGTACCAATATAAAAAAATAACTGCAATTACACACACCCAATCCTTCTGTGCTCTGCTATGCTCTGTCCTTGTGATTAATCTCCCAATCATCTAACACCACTGCTAGGCGTTAATGAATAGGATAAAACTCTATTTAAATTCATATATTAATTCTAAAATTTAAATTTAGACCTCATAAATATTATTAAATTCAAGCTCAAACTCATTAAAAAAAATATAGATTAAATCTAGAGACTCATCAATACTTATGAGTCTTATGTACCCAATTTAGATAAAAAAAATGTATTTATTTTTCTTCGTTATTCAATTGGATTATTATTTATTAATCGATCTAACTTCAAGTGAACAGTTTTCTTTTGAGACACCATAACATTATTTATCGTGTAATATTTTCATAAGATTATTTTGTAAATAGTATAATAAATGATATATTATTTTAGAAAATTTATAAAAAAAAAAGGAGTTATTTATGTATCAATCTCAATAATTTTAAATTTATTGATAACTTATGAAAAGTGTTAAAAATTCGGTTAACCAATCGAAAACATGTTGAATTGAATTTTCAACTCGTACTGAAAATCGAACCAAAAACTCACTTTGATTTTCGGTTATTCAAAAAAAAAATTGATACAATCAAACCATACAGACTCAATAACCGAAATTAAAAAATATATTTATATAAATATATTATAGTTTTATAAAATATAATAATACATATAAATTATATTTATAATTTATAAATATATATTATATTATAATAATATAATTTAATTTTCTACTTATTTTAAATATAAAATTAAAACTAAAAAACTATTAAAAAATAATTAACTGGCAGATATTTTTTCTTATGAATCCGCTAATTCGATTATTAATCGAACTGAGCCAAAAAATATTCAATTAGTTCAATTCAATTTTTTTTGGTACGTCTAAACTTTTGATTTTCAAAAAATCGATCTGATTAATCGAATTGAACACCTCTATAAACTATGGATAAAAATAAAAATTAATTTAATTACTATAATTTACAGAAAAAAAAAATAAAAACAAAAAAAAAATTAAGTCTAGGTCTGATAGACCCAAACACTAAATTTGGTCGGGTCTAGAGACCCATGAGTCTAAAATGGGATAAAATGAATTGAGCAGAGTCTAAGTTCAAGTTAATTTATCTAGGTCCTTTTGCGGTTTGGATCTAAATAGGATAGGATCCTATCCATTAACAGGCTTACCCCACCCCCACCCTTTTGTTCCTTTTTTGCTAATTAAAAAAAATGTAACCATCAAATCCTAATTTCTAAAATAAGTTTTTAATTTCTTTTAAAAAAGAGATGTGGATAGTAACAGCATTTTGTCCTCAAGAAGATAATTGTAATTAATTATTTTATTAAGTGTTAAAAAAAAAAAGGAGAGCGATTAATGTTTACTGATTAACAAGCACTGAAAATTCTAACTCAAACTAAGTTAAAAATAGAAAAGCAAATCAATGTATGTGATGAATGTAACATTCCATGCAATTGATTGATGATGATGGATTGGTTCCCTTTCATGCCATCCATTTGTATAGATTTTATAAGTCAAGAAATAGCAATTTTGTTGTCCCATACTGTCTCTGCTATCTTATAAATTTTCATAATTTCTTTTTGAGATTTATAAAATGTTCCAAGTGTTTTTGGTAATCTTTAGAGAAGAAACTTAACGGAAGCAAAATAATAAGATATTAGAAGCTTATAAATTCTATCTTCAAGGCTTAAATGAGCTCTAAATCAGGCTTATAAAAGTTTCATGATCTTATTTTATCCGAATATTTCAAGACTATCTCTGTAAAATATAATATGGCGTCTTATTAATTCTAAAAATATTTTATAAGATGTACCAACTTAACACTCTCTGAGTGGAAAATATACGGCAAAAAAATCTTCTTCAGCAAAGCATTGCTGAGGAGAAATTTGTCCATGTATTCCCCGAGTTAGTAGTCACTCTCCTCCAAATGTTAGAGCAAATTAATGAGCAGAATGTAGAGTTCATAACTTAATATCAGGATTTACAGATAACAACTAGCAAACAAAGATCACATCATCATACTTCTTTGATAGAGGAGTTGGGTATAAAATTCCAGGTACATCAACCAATATCAACTGACCGCCATATCCTGAGATTAACTCAGCACCGGGGAGCTGGATCCTTGCTCGTTGCTTGGCGCCGACCATATTCTATTCTCTTGGCTGCAAAAGTTTCAAAGAGACAACACTTAAGATAATTTAGGCACCACCACTTCATTTTTTTGGTTTTGGGAGAAACAAACGAGTTTTAACGAGGAAAAGTAAACTAATGTTCGTGAAGAAAAGAAGCCAACACAAAAACCAGCCATCAGAAAAATGTCTCCTAGGCAGCATCAAGACTCGTACTTCAATGTAGCACCTTATACTACTAAAACAGAAGGAAACAACATCATATGTTCTGTAATTAAGTAGGAAGTGGTTCAGATTTAGAGAGCTCCATTTTTCAAGAACTCCAGTTATATAATTGCATAAGATAAACCAGTTCAGAAAAATTGAACACTTTGCATGTTATTAACTTTCCTGGTGGCCTCCCAAGCTTCTAACCAACAGAGCTTCCCCTTCAGGAGTATATGACTAACTGCATTGTTACTGAGATCTATTTTCTTCCAGTTCTAGGAACTTGCAGGAACTACCTTATACCATCCAACCTTCTTTCTTTCCATTTATTTATATACGTATTTTCTCTCCATGCCATTGAACAAAACAAATTGCAAATGATTTCAGCAAGATACCATGGAAAAGATTAAATAAGAATCTCCAACCCACAGCAGAATCAATATTCAGCAATTACACCGTAAAGGGTAGAAACCAAATAATGTCCGTGCAGTTTCATTCCACAGTTCTATACTATTGTGCTCTTAACACAACATTATCTACCCCCCCCCCCCCCCAATATTGCATCAATAAAGAAAACTGAGGGCGGAGCTATGCAAATGCACTACAAAGCTGTTCATTCGCCTTTCAGACAATGATGTAATATGACTTCCAAGATTCTTTGTTTTCCCCAGCTAACTTTATTCATAAACTATTAGGCTAATATCTTATAAAATTCATAAACTTGCCTCTTGTTACGACACTGTTCCAAATGTTCAATGCAATGTTAAGACTGTGTAAAAATAGATCAGATACCAAGAATGCTTCTGCAGAAATGTTTACTTTGATTGCCTTTCTCATCTAGCCTGTAGTTCAAGCATTTGGAAACAATAAACTTTTAGATTTTTGTTGAACAAAACCACAGAAGTTCTTTCAGCTACAAGCCAAACAACACACATCTGATTCTACCCATCAGCAGCAGGAGAATTTTCTATTCATTCCTCCCTCTTCTATGCATAGCTGGTAATCTTTGAGCAACCACAGCACAATAATGCATATAAGTTTGCAGAAGATTCCAAGAATAGCCCGTAAATATTCATTAATGTTCTCTTTTACCAACATTGATACACACAAAAAATAAGAGCACAAGCTGAAAGCATCTGGCAGAGAGAAGCAAAACCAGAAATCAATGTAAATAACTTGTTAACCATTATCCAACAATCTGCAGTATAGGCAAAGCCTAAAGATAGGAGTAAGTGAAAATTTTGATTAACAGAAAGTAGATAAAAATATATTAGTATGCTGAGCTGAGTGTATATTGCATCTTCATAAGGTGCATTATTAGAACAAATTATACATACAAGGGAAATACAGGTGCAGGAAAAAATTAGGGATGATGTTTACATGGAATTCTCCTCTTTACTCTTTTTGTTTATTCTAATTTGGTGGGGAGTGAGGAGAAGGGGGAAACTTACTCAATATTCAATTTGGGAGTTCGAGTAACTGAAACCTTGTGAAAAAGAACCTTGATGAGCAAACTGCGAAAGTCATCCACACAGAGAAAATAAGGAAAACAATTTTATTCTTTTTTCTGAGTGATATTTGTAGTATATGTCAGCAAATAAATTCAAAAGCTACCTGTGCATCAGAACCCAGCTGAGTTCCAATTGTATCTTTCTTTGCGGATCCATCAGCACCCCTAGCAGGTCCTTTCGTGTCGCCCTGCCGATAGGTCGCAATTTATTACATACTATAACGAACTAAAAAATGTAAGGGAAGTTCATATAACATGCATAGTTTCTTACCTCTAACTGAAACATTGAGGTCGTTCCACAAAATCAACATAGACACCCCAAAAGGAGGAAAAAGGCGAGGGTTAGATTGAACTCGTTTATCATTTAATTATAGATGGGAAAGAAAAGCCAAAAGAGGACTAAGAAAAGATATAGATAAGAAATGAAAGCATGGGAGTTGAGATGGTTCCCTAAGGAGGAAATGAAAGACCAAAGAAGAATATTGAACCAGAAACGATAAGGGAACTTCTTTTACCTCTCTATACCTGGCCAAATAGGCCTTCAGCGGGGCTATATAATCCTCAAAACCCAAAGTTGCCATTGCCCACAACAAATCATCCCCATTAATTGTTTTCCTTTTCTCTTTTTGGCACTTATCGCTTGCTCTGCAAAAAAAATATGAAACAAAATGAAAAGTGAATCATGAAACATAAAGATTAACAGCCAGAGCAACTTACTTTTCCAACCAATTACTAGTCACATATATCTTCTTGTGAACACTCATGCACAGAGAGATAGGAATTTATCAAAATACTGAAGCATCCAATAGAAAAGCATACGGACTGCTGCATGTGGGACGACAAAAATAACCTTATCCTTTTTCTAAGACAAGTACTAAGGATCAATAGTAATTTAAAGCTTTCAAAAAACTGCTCAATCAGACTTCTCTGAGGACAAAGAAAAAACTCATAGCTTATATGGTAGTTAGAATAATCCAGAAAGGGTTAATCAGAGAGTTCAAATCATCTGTCATTTAATAGCAACAGAATCAAGGAATATTGTTGTTATAGTAGATAATATAGATTTATTCCATATAATATTTACTACAATGGCAGCCCGTCCAGAGGCAATGAACCCAACACAGAAAGCAGCATTAAGGATGTAAACTACGTTCAAAGCTTTTACACAAGTCAACCATTTGCTACACTAGAGCTACTTACTCTTGTGGTGCACTGATCTACATGGATGCATCAACTTATTCTTGTATATTACTTTTAAACAACAAATGGATAAACCAATAACCAAATACAAGATTTAGCTCAATTAGAACGACTGATGTTGTGGCTGCAAGTGGACAGAAGGACCAGAAATTCGCAAATACTCTAAAATGTCCAAGAGAACTCATTTTCTGCCCCGGGCTATCTATCCCTTCTTCAAAACTTACGTTCTTGGCTCGCCTTATTGAATGTGGTAACTAGTTCATGTGCTACTAGGGCAAAATGAAAATTCGCTAATATCATGGATGAAGGAAAGTCAAACTTCCCTCTATTGTATAATAGATAAACTAATTGTGACCTACATGGAAAAAATATTATCCTATTGTCTAATTGGAGAAAGTGACTGTATTTTCATTCAGGATGCACTCTCTGACTTTATTCAACAAGTTTCAAAATCCCTAATGGAATACAGTCATGCTCCTGACCCAAGCTCCAAAACTGAATGTATTCTCACAGCTTCTAGAAGGCTTCATATATCCTCCGCCTCTATGAAAGCTGTGGATGACTATCTCTGTCTAATATGCGTCGAGGAAGAGCTAATGGCAAAGTCTTCACATTTTAGACTATTATTTGATCCGAGTTTCAAATTAGTGCTTTGACATGCTGAGGGAAAACAAAACTGATACCAGGAGATGCAACACAATGTCACCCACAACTCTAAAACAAGCCTGATCTTATCTATGCAAGACAATTACAGATCCAAATGCTCGCAAGACAAGGTAAAATATCTAACTTAAAATTATAACAGTTAGATATAAGCAAATCTGATGCCAATTCAAGAGATTTCTGCATCCGCGGTTAGGGAAATGGGTATAGTCGTGGAAGAAGATTCATGGGTATAGTCCATTATTAGGAAGTGCAAGAATAATCCCCAATCAGAGCAACCAAAAATTACTTCTGTGGTAATAGCTAACACAATTAACTAGAACGAAATATCCATGAAATGTGTGGATGCTGTAAAGAATTTGCATTCATGTGCAGATGAAGGAAAGGTTAAAGAATCAAAGAAGAGAGGCAATATGAAGATGGACTTGTAGGCAGTTGCGTCACGTCATAACTAGTTAGCCACATGTTATGCTAAGCGAAGCTTACTCCCTTTTTCACTTGTTATCTTCCTTACAGAATATCTTAAAAAGTTACCAACTTATATTTGACCTCCAAGCGTATAGATGAATATAACCCGTTAAGGTATTGCCCAAGAACCTAAATTATCTCTTAACCTTATATGATACATCTTCACAGGGTAACATGTTTAAAAAGCATGACGCACCTAAAATGAGTCACATCATCGCTAATTGGTGAAAGGCCAATACTCTCAAATAGTCCACCACTTCTGAGCCAATTGACGAAACACAGACACCAAAAAGGACAACCTCAGGAGCAAGCAGAAAAATATAATATCTACGCGTAAACTGTAGAAGTTAACATAAAGAAGTGTCACTATGAACTGCATACAAATAACATATCCATCTCTCATGATCATATCATCCAGAAAGACATAGAAAAAGAGTTATCTGAGGTCAATGAATAATTCTCTGGAATACCAGTTCTTCACATCCTTTAGTTCAAAGCATACCACTGGATTACTAATAAAATCAACAAGCCAATGAAAGCTAGTTATAACATTAAGAATATCAATATCCACATGTATGCATGAATCCCACCCCTCCCTCCACCATGAACATAGAAGCAGTAATTTGTCAGAGCTAAAGTGAACTAACCAATTTCACATATATTAAGCTTCCAAAACAATACGTTCAATAATTTGACAGCATGGACTACATTTACAGTGCTAGACCAGAAGCACAACCAATGACCAATCACATATTCTAGTTGGAAACGCAAACACAATATATAAAATATGCAGTGAATTCTCATGCAATATAAGTTTGATATTTAGGAATCAAGAACAGCATCAGCAGTAAGGAAAGAATGGAACACCAAAACCAAAACTCGATTCAATCTTTAGCACAATCAAATCACGTTCAAAATAAGGGCTCAAGCACATCCAAAACACAAAAAAGTACAGATTGAAACAAATGAGCGAACATTTCATTTTAAGTGCGTACTCGCTGGTGATGAAACTGATGAACTCGGACACACATTCCTGTACAGTGTCCTTCGCATCCTTGGCGATCTTCCCATTCGCCGGCAGGGCCTTCTTCATGATGCGACCAATATTCGCAATCGGGAGAAAGCGATCCTGCTCACGCACGCCCGACTGCGGGCTCTGATCCCCACCGCCACCGCCACTCTCGTGACTGCCGCTGCCACCGGCAACGCCATGGCCACCCGGACTGTCCGCCATCCCTTTAGCAACCTAAAAAACCCTAGCCCCATACATAAGAACCCCCCCCCCCCCCAAAAAAAAAAAAAACAACAACAGAAGAAGAAAATTTGTTCACCACCCAAATGACAAATCACAGATACAAAACCACAAAAAATTACAGAACCCAAAAAAGAAAAGCTCAACCCAGTTCATGAAATCCATCTAAATAAACAGTACATGATCAAAAATGCACATAGTTTTCACACACAGTGAGCAGTGTATGTTTGTGTAATAAGGAGGTACCTTGTGGGTAAAGTAGAAGAGGGATTTGTATTTGGCGCGCTGGAGAGGGGGATTGGAGAAATCTGAGAGGGGAAGGAGGAGAAGATCGGACGACGGAGAGATGAGGAAGGAGACTTGTTTATTACTTCTACTACTACTACTTTTTTTTACTTATACTGCAAAAATACACATTCAAACTACACTCTTTTTTTTTTCCCCCTTTATATTATTTATTCTTTTTCTATTTCAAATATAAGAAAATTAATTTACCTAAATCAAGCTTGATTACATTAAATTACTTACATTCCAAGTATTTTTATATATACATATGAATTATTATTATTATCATTAAACTGTTCACCAATCGCATCATTATAATTAGTTTTGACTGTTTGTTTGGATTTCGACAGTGTAAGTGATAAAATTTGAAATTCAATATTTGTAAATGATAAAATCGTGTGTATGTAGTAATAATTACATCCTCTTATTTTGGAATAAAATCTCGTCTCACTTAATTATGACCACCTGCGATTACTATAACAGTCAATTCTCTTATTATGGTAGAAAATCATGGCGAAATAATTTCTAAAATTGTAATTATTATTTTTCTAAAATAAGAGAAGGTGGTAACTATAGTGTTGTAATTGTGGTAATTTAAATATATCATTTAATCACACCCTATATTTCACTTTCAAAAGTTCATGGTTTTGAAGCTAAATAATAAATAATATTTGGTAAATATACAAATTTAGGTGTCCTAAATTGTAAGAAAGGGGGTAAGTTTCATATTCATATTTAAAAAATGTAACTAGCAATCAAATTCCTTGGTTTTGAGGAGGGAAAATTATGTTCATTTGTATTTTTTTTATTTAAATCATGTTTGATCATATTTAATTAATTATATTATAAATATTATTCTGTATTTCTAATGATTGATTATTCTTCTTAAACTATGCATCAATTCATATTGAATTCCCCTACACAAAGTATTATGTGGTAGTCTTTCAAGAGCCTAAAGACTATATCTTAGGAGAATAAATGAATTGAGTCGAGCTGAAGTTGAATTTCTTATCAAATTTAAAATTATAGTTGAGATTATAATGTAATTGGATAAATCGACTTCAGACGAACTCTAATTAATTTAAACATGACCCAAACTCGAGTATCATTTTCTGACTCATTTTTTATATTATCTTTTTTAACTAGCAAATTTTATCAAATGAAAAACACACGCATGTACGTGTGTGAGTAGTGTTATGCTAACAAACCAAGCTCAAACGAGCTTTTGGTCGTGTATCCAGTAGTTTGATTCAGTTTGTAGCCCTGATTACATTTGCCTTCCTCTTTCTTCTGCAATAGTGATATAATATATATAGATAGATAGATAGATAGATATAACACAAGAGGTCAAATTAAACGAAAAGATAACTCGAAAATTTCCAGAACCATGAAGTTGATCGACATAGATATTCTACATACAAATCCATAACAAGATCACAATACAGTGAGACGTTGAATCGTTTTGGTAATCATCGACAAACCAACAGACGACGTAGAACACCAGGGATAGTAACAAACAGTTACAGCATCAAGAAACCGAAAGCTCAAGCAAGAGGAGAATCCATAAAACCTCATTTCGTCTTGATTGTGAATGACACCATCGAGACAGTTCCTTGGCGTGTGCTAGGCCGGTGGAGATTACACGACCGACCGTCCTTCCTCAAATGAAGTAACCGGGAACTCCTCGACCCCTGCTTTTTTCATAATCTCCATCTGCCACAAAAGGCAACTAAGTGATTACTTCCTTTCGTTCAAGGAACGTACCTGAATGCAAAGCTTCAAGAAGCTAGCTGGTAGCAGCACGTGAATGTAACTCAGACGAAGAAGATTTACCTGTATATATCGTTTTCTTTTAGGGATAATTGTACTGACAATTCCTGGAGTTCAGGCATATTACAGAAAACATCCCTCCGTTTCAAGAAATTGCATACCACCCTCTAATAGTCCTATTTTTATTGCAAATTCCCCACTGTAGATCAGATGTCCAAGGGGAAATATTCGGTGTAATATATGATTGTTGAGGGTGTCTATGTAAATGTTCAAGATCGGCGTATCCTTTTGTAATAAGTCGAAATCTCTGGGAGTGTCTATGTAATTGTCTCTTTCTCTTACACAATGTTGGATCCAAATATATGCAGAAAAATAAAGACTAAAATGATCTCTCTAAGCAAATATAAGAATATCATATGACAGAAATAAACCAGATATGGATATCACGAACAGCGCATTTTATCAATAACTCAAACAAGACTGCCTAACAACAAGGAATTGCTTATACACCACCCCATATTCTTTCGACTTGGGACTGATGAAGATGTGAGTTTCATTTTTCAGGAACAAAATCACATAGAATAAAATCGGGGGGAAGGTAGGGCGCTTACCAGAACCCCAACCGGGTTTCTTAATTCTATAAAAGATTGCTAATCAGTAGAAAATTAGGAAATCGCGGATGTAGTAGGTAAAAATCGACAAACTAACCGAGTTACCTGTAACATTGATGTAATCCTGCCAGGACCGTCCTGATTCAGAAACAGAAGGCAGCATTAATTAGTTCTTGAAAATAGCTCATACTCGCATTTATTCACCTGCTATTGCAAATTCACGCACCTGAAATCGTTTCTCGATCCATGTGATCTCCTCCCAAGTATTTGATTCCACTGATTTCCATGATTTAGGAGCTTGGATTGTCTCAACATGCTGTAAAATTCGAAGGCTATCTGCCAGTGTTAAACAAATTAGATTTGAATGCAACTAGAAAAATACATTCCAACTCTATATTTCCTGTTTTGATTGAAAACGAGACGCTAGTCTCAATCACAAATTTCAAGACCATGCACGGACAGGATATAAATCTAGAGTCTGGCATTTCAGAAGTGCAAACAAGATCTGTTACAAACATGTTTACAGACACGAGGGTAATGGTGAAGTTGCTTCATAAACATCAATGAGGGAGATAGAAGCCAAGGATAAAACTCAGCAGTCTACAAATTGAACAGACACAACATCTCAAGATTTCAAAAGCAGTCTTCGATGTCCTAATGCCAGAGTCTTAAAGGTCTTCTGCACAAGTGACAGTATGGACTTAATGTCAGACCAATTAGATCTATTAAGAATGGAGTAGAACTAAGGGCTGGGCACAAAATTGCAGAGATGCAAATGAAAAAATTTGTATTCAGGTACCAAGCTAAAATACTGCTGGAGGTCAAGACTAACTACAGCAAAATTTCTACTGCCACAATTTATGACCAACAGACTTACTTGTGATGAATGCTTCCATCCACAATTCACGCTTCGACCACGATGGTGCAACTTCTCGAAATGGGATCCCAATTTTCAAGCATATGCTGCAGAAGTTGAGAATTTCAAAACTTGTATTTGAAAACTTTTTAAATATATACTCTTTATGTTCACAACATATGACCGAGTTTGCCCTGTATATTTTATGACATTTATGAGAAAATATTTCTTAGAACTTTAATACTTACTACAAGAGAACTTGGTAAAAGATGTGTGCATGTGTACTGCTATGGGTGAGAAAGTGAAAGATTTTTTGTTGACAGGAACAGACTTACTCTCTGATCACTTGTCGTATGACTCCAGGAAGAACACCATCACTCAAAGGAGCAGTCTGAACTTCAATACATCTTAAACTTTGTGGTTGTTTCTGCTCAACAGTGTGACCATCTCCATCTTTCTCCTGCAAACAAATATTCAAGAAGAATCTAAATTGAAGTAGTGGCAATGAGTATCATTGAAGCATTTATATGTGACCATAACACCCATAAAGCACGACAGACTATATATTCGATGAGAAAAGACACTCTGACAAAAATTTGAATTTATTTTCGACCCAAGATATTGACATTATTCAATGAAACAGAAACAGTTTTGTATGTGCAGATTGATATAGAGTGGAAATGCCAAAGAACTAAAGATGCATACAATTCATAAAGTTTGATTTACAGAGACAAAAGGAGAAATGAGATACTACTAAATTACACCATAATCAACGTATTTTATGACTCATAGTTATACCGGCATGAACTGGAAAGCAGATCACTGGAAAGCCAAAACTACCTTAAAGAAACAGAAAACCCAGACTGACAGACAAGTTTCCTCATACTTCACTTACATAATAATTTCGACCTGAGAATTTTGATCACTCATATCTCTAAAAGCCTAGGTATTAATATAAACATCGAGTTTGGACTGCAGTTATCAAGGTGTTCACACCACCACCGTTTTGCTTCCTCTCTCATCTACCATTGACACTCTTGATTATCTAACAAGCTTAACATTGGTTGCAGCAATGCTCAGCAGCTTACAGATCAAGCAAGTTCAACAATAGTTTCCAAATACTCGTCAAAGTGAAATTTGCTAGTTCAAGTTATGTTTTCTATTCTTTTTCTAAGAAACATAATCCTGTGCTTACAATCTACCCCTCAAAATTTAAAAGAATGGCATTTAAAAAATCTACCCCTCACCTTGAGACAAACGACAAAAAAGTTTGTCAAACAGCCTTCCAAAATCTGCTCACCATCATTTGATAACAGAAGTTCATTTACAGAAGGTGGCCTCAGCTTCTCCAAAGGCTTCCTTAGCCTACCTAGAAAAGCTATATCAAACAATGCGCATACCATGAAAAATGGCCAAAAAGAAGTGTATCTACCTCTTCTAACAACTCAAGAAGAAAAGCTAATCAAACTTGCAACAAGATATTAGCTAACCATAGGAAAAATGCTAAATATCAAAATCCAACTAACTACTTTCCATCAACAGAACAAACAAGAATCTCCCACTAGATTTTAGAACCAAACAACGGAAAAATTATAAATGGCAACAACATTTTTACCTGACCCAATCTGAATACTTCGCATTTGCAGAATCCCTGCCACGACCCACCACAGCCAAATGCGCAGCACTCCCTCTAACACCAAAAACAGGCGGAGCATATCCGCCTATATGTAAATACACATCCAAAACCTCAGAAATCTTTCCCTCATCAAAACCACCCTTCAAATGATCCAAATTCTCCAAATTTCCACTCAAATGCGCCGTGATTGCCAATTCCTCCCCGAATATCCTCTCTTTTTCAACAAAAGGCACCACTTTTCTCATAGAATCATTAACTAGAGACCGAATTACTGAGTCCCACATCATTGCTCGGTTCGATAATTCCAAAAATGCGGTACTAAGAGTTATGGGTTTTTCAAATAAAAGTCTTGGATTTTCTTTCAGTAATAATCTGAAGGAGTTTGATAGCCTAAGTAGATGTCTTTCCCAGAATAAGAGTTCTGAGCCATTCTTGTGAGTACGAGTTGTTGTATATGCACCTGAATATCAAACCCAATCAATTATATGAATCCAACATATCCATCAACCACAGTTTCTTGAACTCTAATTCTCTTCATTTCCTGTTTGAAAATTCTGCTACGAATTCAAGAAAATGAAAATTTAAAGGTAAAGGAGCTTTCATAGTAGTGCACCTGGGTGAGCTTCAAGAAAACCTGCCACTGAAGGAGTGTCCGCTGCAGGTGAAACGACCCCGTTTTTGAACAGAAATCTATTGCCATGAGACATCAGTCAGTGTATGAGAGCGCGCGGAGGGGAAGGAGAAAGAACACTGATGGAACCATTTAAGGCCACCGTATCAATTTCAAGGAAAAGCGTATTAAGGAAACAGCACTTTTATGTCATTTGATTTTCGCGCTTTTTTCTTGCTTGGACAATCGAACCGCCACTGTGCTTCAATACAATTGCTTCCAGTGTCAACCAAAATCGCTACACTCTTCCCCAACTAAAATCGCACTAATTAGACAGAAGCCGATTTCAGTTCAAACCTCCTCGCCCGCACAACAACAAACAGGAGACTTCGCCACATTTGAAACCACATTGAACCGTTGCCTCCTGAAATGGAAAAACCTTCAATGCAGAATCCAACACACCGATTCCGACCAATCGCCACCCCCCCACAGGAGTCTCTCCGTCCACCACCACCACACATATATATATACACACACACATTCATGCATATATACATTTATATACCTTCACCAACTTCGAGAAAATCAAGAAAATGGATCATGATGACCTTTCAAGAACTCACTCTCTTTTCCCTCTGGAGAGCTGCCCACAAGTTCCTGACGAAGCTTTCAATCTCTTCCACTCCATTGACAGAGAGCTCTACACCCGTTTGATCTACAATCTGGGTCGGGACCCGCCTGAGTCCGTCCAAATCATGGCTTTCTGGATGTGGCTTGAGAGAGAAGGAAACGACATGAACTTGATCAGGAGACTTCTGTCGCTGCCGCTGCCGCTGCTGAACGAACTTGCGGAGGAGACGGCGGCGTGTTTGAAGTGCGTGGAGAAGGATGAGTTTCATTTCCGTGATGATGGGATCAGTGGTTATCATGAGATCACTCTGTTGCCTGAAATTTTGAGTAGCCGTGTCGTCAGCCTCCGCTTCTTCCATGAGAATCGAATTGCTGTGCTCCGGGGAGTCACTAAGATCATGAACACCGTCTGTTCAAGGGCCTTCAATGATATCTTGCAGCGGGCTTGGCGTGCAGGGAACGCCGCTGCCGCGGCGGACAGTGGTGGTGGGCATGTCAGTCCGGTAGGTGGTGTCCCGGTGCAGTTCATGCGTGCTACTCATGAAGTTGGGGAGTCAAGCAGCGCGGCAGAGAGGAGAAACGAAGGTGGTGGCGGTGGTGGAGGGGTGACGGCGCCGCCTGTTATGCCGATCTTGTATCACCCTTTTCTCAACGTACCATTCGTCCCTCTTCCTCCAGCAGCATCAGGTGGGCTAGTGGGAATCCCACTTCCTCCACAATATCCATATGTTCTGCCACCAGGCGCCCACCGTCCTCCTCGTCCTCCAGTGGCGGCGGACGCTATCGGGATTCCCATCCACATGGTGGCGGAGGGGAGTTTTCCGGCGTACGATTTCGGGGCACAGCGCCAAATTGAACTAGGAGAAATGCTGAGCAGGACCTTGAGTATCAGCAGCAGAGATGAAACTAGTAACTATGGAGAAGAAGAAGAAGAGATTGCAGCCGATGACAGAACAATTTTCTTGACATTCTCCAAAGGTTACCCCATAACTGAAGATGAAGTCAAAGAATTCTTCACCAGGTAATAAAAACTACATGAAAATTACCAATATATAATCATAAGAACACATAAATTAAACAGAAATTATAATGCATAAATATAAATCTGTTTGTACTATAAAAATATCGAGTATGCATCAACGGCTAATATGTGTATATAAATACAAGTATGCAACGTGCATCACCTGCTAGTGCATACATGTATATCGGTAATGACTGGACAAGAAAACATGTAAATTCTCATCAACCCATAAAAAATGGGGTTTTTCTCTCTCTTTTTCTAATGTTTTCAGGAGATTTGGGGATTTCATAGAGGAGTTGATCATGCAAGAAGTGGGAGAAGACGAGCAAGTCCTCTACGCGAGGATGGTGGCGCGGTCACCTGCGGTGATAGAGGGGATCGTGGGAGGAAACAAAGCAAAGTATTCGATAAATGGAAAGCATGTGTGGGCAAGAAAATATGTGAAGAAACAGCAGCAGCAGTCGAGATCGCCTCCGAGACAGGATTCTACTTCACAGCAGCAGCAAGGCAGTAGTTCTTCTCCATCCACATCTACTTCTGGGCGTGGGGAGCAGTTCTGAGTTGGATTTGATTGTTTTTTTTTTTCTTGGATTCCTTTTGTGCGTTGAATGTGATGGTTTTCATGTTTCTGGATTGTCTTGAATGTGGGATGGTTGTTCTTTTATATTTTGTGAGTTGTTGTGTTTATGATCGTATGTAACGTGAAAGTGTGATAGAAGATCATATGTTATAATATATTAGTTTTGATTGTAATAAGATTGTATTAGTTTTCTGAGTGTAATTAAAACATTTTTGCCTTTTGCATGCATGAGTAATGAACTCTCTAAGTGGGGTTTAATTACACGACAATGAGCAAACAATTTGTTTTCCGTTAGTAAATTCTTTTTATTCAAATCAAATTCGATCGGATCAAATCACAAAGTATAAATACTTTACCATATGTCACTTTTTTTATTGGTTGATTCAAATTCGACCCAAAACCTGATCGAGTCAAAATTTCTCATTAATTATTTGTCACATAAATATAATCTCAACTTAATTTAACAGTTGAAAAAACGTGTCAAAAAGGTAAAAAATATTATAATTTATGTTCTTTGAGAGCGGTGAAAATGTGTTTGATTATCTCTAAAAATTTCGTCATAATCACATATCTGAAGGAGAAAAATCTCACAAGCAAATCCTTTCCCCAACACGTCTGCTGTTTCAAGACTGAATGCATGCATACAAGAATTTCATGAGAAATTCCAGAAACAAGTTAAAAGAAAAGGCAACATTTCTTGACAGAATTATTGGAAACCATTTCTGCTATACTCAAAACAAGCTGCGAGCATTTGTAGACACTGAACAGAGTTTCCTGCAAATGATCTCTCATGAACCCATAAACGGATCAGTCAAAAGTAAAATTCAACAGAATATCACTTGTTGGAGATGGGAGTTTGTTATTATTTTGATAAGATTGAGGAAAGGGTCTTTGCTGCTCATCAAAACGGGCATGCTTTCTCGAACTCCTTTTGCTCTTTACGACAGAATTCAAACTCATTGGTGTGGTAATACATGCACCCAGCATAAGAATCCAATTCTTTGTTGCAGCTCTGGTGAAGATCCTTCAGCCTGCAAGTACAACAGAGCGTATATGTACTGCCATGTTACATAATTCTTCTAAAACTCGATCAAGATACAGCGAGTGATGCATTTTATCTTCTTCGAGTGTCAGATACTAAAATGCACATGTATCAATGTTTATATGTTTTGGCTGTCAATTGCAAATGCCTCCTCGGCTCATATTCAATGAAATATTTACCTCTCAAAAAGTGTGATGCATCTTTTGTTGGTAGCAAATAACAATGTAAAAAACCATGGGGCCAATTTCCGACAGGCCTCTCTGCCACTTCTGAAGTACAGGATGTCTGAATCAATGATATGAATACTAATAATGATAACTAGTATGTACTATGTAGAGCTTAATTCTTTTCTGAGAATTGTGAATGCAGTTTTTCCAGAAATGCACGCATAAAGTCGCCGCTAAATTCTTGGCCCAAACCCATCCGCTTCTTTTCAGGGGCCATGTAAATGCAATGTCAAGAGCTGTTCAGGCCAATGGGCCAACCTAGAGCACCTTAAATTGGATCTTACTCAAGGGCTGTGCAAGAGCGGAGGAAAAGTTGGAGAAAGAGAGAGAGGCAGAAGTAAGAGAAGAAAAACTGAGAGAGGAGAACTTCTGGGAACAAAACATATATAGAAAGGGGAGAGAGCCTTGGAGGAGGCATGAAGATACAATCTTGAACAATTTATTCATGGTCAATATGGTTTTAGAGCCATATGATTTGATTTCCTCAACATTTTGATTATGGGATTAGACTCAGGTATATGACCAAGCAGCAATGTATAGGATTAATCGCCAAAATGAGTAACTGTTTGCCAAACCTAACCTGAATTTAGGAGAAAAGGGCTATCCACAGTGAAGTGACGGGGTGAATATCGGACATCATTTACACACTATGACATAAAAAGTACAATCTGCAAATCCAAAGTGTTCTCCTATCTCCCCAACTTTTTGTGCATTCTTGCAAGCATAGGTCAATTGATTGAAAATGAAACAAAACAAGAAAAGTTAAATGCAATAAAGGGAGAAGCAAAATAGAAGATATTAAAGCAACAAACTGAGAGCTCAAAAACGTGCAGATGGCCAGATAATTTTTTCTATAAAAGTTAGCTGTTCCTCGCAAGCATAAAAGTAAATAGAGCCTTCACAAGTAAATCAATCAAGGTGCTCTGTTTCATCCAACTTTGAGAATAAAAGATAATACGGAGACTTTCAAAAGGAATGGCAGCTAATGTGAACTATAGAACTTGATAACAAAACTTTAAGAAGAATCAGCAGAAGTAACTACACAGCACAATCCGCACATCCCATCACCACTCTCATAATGGAGCCAAATTATAGACAAAAAACATAGACATTAACTCTACATATTAAACAAACCGGCTTATTATTATAAGAAGTTCACAGCTCAATCTCTCTCTCCTTAACTAGAAAGCCCATGATTGCATTCTGACCAAAATAAACCTGAAATTGACTTAAACTCGGCTTTCAGAAACAGCAAAATCAACCTGATCAGCCATCATATTAACTACACATTCCTAACGTGGAATGGACTTCAAATTACACTTTCAAATTAATAAGCGGTAGCTGTCTTCAATGCACATTGGTTTCTTAGAATGCATATATAAAAGCCCTCAGTTAGAAGCTACTATAAAGATGCCTAAAGAAGTTCAGATCATAATTTGACAGCCACATATTAAGTTTGGTAAAAGTCGAATAATCTATCTTGTATCACATATAAATGAACTAAATTTTAACTTACAGGTGAAGCACGCATTGTGTAACTTGGCGTCCTTTGTCAAGACATTTCTCAGGATTCGGATCATCCTTCTTGCACTTCAAAAAAGCCACATTCTCACCACGGCACTTGGTTCCTATATGCTTTGCCGCTGCCATCAAAACAGATGAAGTTGGGATTGGTTCTCCTGCCGCTGCATCCACTGTGCTTGCCATCCTTAACCAAAGACTGCAAAACTATCACCATTCACAAACCTTTATTTAGAAGGTAATATAATAAAATACAGTCAAGCATCCTAAAATCTCAAACGTTTAACAAACAAAACCGACAAGAATAGCGCAGACCCAACAACTTCAATTTGAGAACGGTACGCCAAGCTTCCAAGTGATGCCATATTCCACAAAAAAGAAATCTTTGGCAAAAGTTCAAATTCTGATCATCCTCATCAAGCATGAGTACAATAACCAAGTTTACAAAATTGAATCAGAAGCCACATCTAATCTAATACAAATATATAAGTGGTGAAACACCTAAAATAATTCTTACCCCACCCAATAACCACAACCAGCAAAATCTTTCGAGCAGTATCTCCACTGCGCCCCCCCTCCCCCCCCCCCCCCAACCTGAAAAGCATCAAATTCCAGCAGTTCCATTGAAATACAAACCAAGACTATACTTTTATACATTTTCCCGAAAACCCATTTGGATTCAACAAACAAATCCACAATCTTTTTCCAGTCCCTACGCAAAACGGAAATGGAAGCACAAGATCCCGACCCCCCAGAAAAAAAATACTCATAAAATAACAAACTTCCATCCAGCTATAAACCCAAATCTCATACGACACAGTTAATCTCATCTCCTCCATTATCTTCAAACGAATTAAACAAACAAAAAAATTGAAAGGAACGCGAGAAACTACTCACCTTTTCTTTGCCGCTTCTTTGGAGATTCAGTGAGTAGTCAGTCAGGCTGAGAGCTCAGAGAAGTTTACCAAGATGCCGTTCTCGTAATTTGACACAATTTGCAGGGCTATTTTTGTCATCAAAAGGTATATTGGGCCTCACCCAATTGAGAATATCTGGATCTTTTAGGCCCAACTTTAGTAAATAAGATGGGCTCCAGCTCTTTGACAATCCAAATTAGGCCCAATTTTAGACAAAAAAGTTGTTATTTATTTTTAAAATTTAATTCTAATATGGTTCCATGAAAATATAAAACTTTGTGACTCGTTAAGAATTCAAATTTAATTATCTACGTCAAATCCAGGCTTAATAAATTAAATGGTTCTTCTATAATATTCGTAAAAAATAATAAATAGGCAAAATTGTATTTTCTTATCATGAAACATGTCCTTATAATTTTTAATTCTGAACTTACATTGTTGACACATTTAATTCTTTATTCGACGAATTCAATTTTGAACATTTTATATTTAGTCCTTTTTTTATAATTTTCACTTTACATTGGAATAGATTCATTTTTTGTGTTGTAATTATATGTTTTCAACATAAAAACTATCAATGCATGACTAAATTTGTCAAAAAAAAAAATTGACCAAAAATGAAATATTCAAAACTAAATCTGTGAAAAATATGAATAAATGTACAAGTAGAATAAATTACAGGACCAAAAATACCAACAACCTATAATTACAGAACAAGGAATGTAATATTACTGAATAAATGTTACTCGTTGATTAATAGTAATAAGTATTTCTGCTCATATGCAAATGAGGAATTATGTAAATAGCAAGTGTTGCACATTCTATGTATGTATATAATTCTTAAAAATGAATCAAAATAAAATATTTATATAATTGTATTATTACTTTTTGTAGTTTAGAAAAGTACCTAAAAATATATATTGAGATAATAAATTAATATTAATATCTTGATCTATAAAAAAATTGAAAAATAAAGATAATGGATAATGTAGGAAAACCAAAAAAATTGTATGAAAGAGAATAACCACAAAAATAAAATTATGAAAAACCATGACAAATAATTAATTAATTAATTTAAAATTTTGAAAATAAATAATATATCAAAATTAAGTAAGATACCAAAAAAGTGCTCTCACATTATATATAATAGCATAAAATTATGATCAAATCGAGGGGGGAGGAATCCAGAATGCTCGCCTATTCTGCCCAAGCCTGGCTGAGGAAGAGTTACGGGGCGTAAAACAAAAAAATACGCTACCCTGTCTCCACATTGGATCAAGAACAGGGTCAGAGGGGAAAAATAGAGATGTCTCCTACGTTACCCATAATATGTGGATTTCTGAGGAAAGGCTGCAATAGCAAGGGATAGAGGCATCTAGTATACTCTTAGGATTCTGTAGACGGGCACGGTCACAATTTAAGGAATACACGCGCGCGCGCGCCACCATCAGTCATTCGTGCTCCTCACTAGAGGATCACTCATTCCTTCCATTAACCGTTCGCGCCTTCCAACTAGGAAGACGCTCTCTGCCTCCTTGCTTCTCTCATGTACACACCGAGCCCCTTTTCTCCTCGGCCCACAGAGACAAAATGTAGGACTGGTGCCAACAATTCACCGCCGTATGGCTGACCGGCGATTACTAGCGATTCCGGCTTCATGCAGGCGAGTTGCAGCCTGCAATCCTCCTATTTTATTTGGGGTTAAAATGACAATTAAGAAATAGGATTTTCGGGATGTAGCTATTGGGCAAAAAGCATCTTCTGTGGCTCAGGTAGTAACTAGTTTACAGGAAAGGGGAGCGATGGCCTAATACTTATAAAGATCCCGTAAAGGAATCCGCGTTAGGTGCTGGACCCTGGTTCCAGTTCTGGAAGGGTCATTGTCGTCGCCGGTGCGGGCCGCGAGATGTTCCTGGTAGAGAAAAATACAGACATGCTGCCACCCTTATAGATAGATAAATCTTTCCTTTTCATGAGTTCGAAGTTTCACCAACCCAACCTGTGAGCAAGCCCGCGATTCTGTCTCGCATTCTCTTTTTCAAATACTTCCTTCGTGAATGGAATCTTCCAACTTGTGTAAGTACTTTGGAAGCCAAATAGCGAGCGATCACTCAGCAATGAACACTAGCTGAAAGCGGCCGACATAATATAATACTAAATGACTTCCGAAGTGTTAGAAAACTCGAGGGAGCCAAAAATTATAATTATATATTTAAAACATTGATAAATCAATTAAAATAAGGATAAATTACAACTATTTGCATAATTACAAATAACATTCATTATTTGAAAAATTATTAATACCTCATAAAATAGAAAATAATTATGTAGCTCCAAGACAGTGAAATGGATACTACTATTTTCCCTTATTCAATATTTTAAAAAGATAAAAAAAATATTAAAAATGTATAAAAAAAATGTGGGTGGGTAAAAAATAATCTAGAGGAAATATTAATTCATAAAAATATTTTAAAAAATTATAAAATATATATATAATTATAATTTATAATTCAAAATGACATTTTAATTAATTTATCACAAAAATTGAATGAAAACATAACAAAATAGACTCGTTGTTAGACGGATATTAAAATCAAATGAGTATTTATAATTTTTCAAATAACAAAAAAGTATTTGTATTTATGCAAAACCTCAGGAAAGGTGACCCTTAAAATAATTGGGAGCCAGGGTACAAAAAAAAAAAGGCAAATCGAGTAAATCTTATTATTTGTTTATTTTTAATTGATTGCATTAAAAAGTTAATAAGTGTATAATTTATACACTTCAAAATTTGAAGCATTCACATAGGATATTCTTCCACCTCAACAAAAAATTGCAAAATGCGCAGTTAAACCAGCAGCATGCGCCTGGATGCATGAATATCTGCAAATCCAAACCAATATTTCAACCACGAAAGAACTGATAATTGAGACCCCCGAAACCTAAAAGAAGCTCAAAACAGTGGCAATAAAATTGGTAATATATACTTAGCCCCCTCGAAAATGGTTCAACTACTTTTTCTCCAACCCTTTGGAAATTACAGTGATATCCTTCTAGAAATGCAATGGACACCCTCAGTGTTAGGATTTTGAACGGAAAATAGAATGTATCGATCACATAGGAAGAAACATACTCTTTATTCCTTCGAAATTTAAGGAAGTGAGACCGACAAAAAGTGAAGCAAACATGCGTAATTCTTGAACTTCAACCAGGAGGGAAGATTCGACTTTCTCCGTACAGGCAGAAAAGAATACAAAAAACAAGAATGTTTACTGCAGAAGTCGGCAGAGAAGCGATACCAGTCAAAAATTTTGAAACAGATTAGGACTTCCTGAGATGAGTTGCTAAGAGCATATAGTTGAGTAGTATATACAAAGCAAGATGTGTTGTTCATATACCTGAAGTCGTCAAAGCTGTTTCTGCAAACTAGTTCATTTCCTAAAAAATTTATGAGGCGTCTTCTATAAAGATGTTATTGCTGACTTATGAGCAATGTCGTAGACGGATATAAGGATTTCAGCACCAATTAGGATTATAATCAGCCATTCAAGGAAATCAGATTTCCTGTTCTGGAGAATCTCTTGAAGAAAACGGATATTGTGCTGCAAGCATAGAGGAACATGGCGACCGGGTGATATGTGTAAAGTATATTGTAGATAGTGCAGGAATTGGGTATGGAAGAATGAAGAGGCTTGAAGAAAGCAATACCTCTACGAACTTCAACTTGAAATCAAGGCTTGCGAATCTCTGAGTGAGTTCAAATTCATCTCTGAGGTACTCCCAAATCTGAGCATATTTAGCATCCTTCCATGCGATATCTGATCTGGATTGGATATGACTTTATATCAGTGGCAGAACAACAGCCAATACAAGTAGCAGATGGAGAGAAGTATATTGTAAAAGACAACTATAGTGCACGTCACTTCTGCAAGAAATACAAATAGGACGAATGAAGACTTTTGGAGAAGGTTTGCTTTTTCCTCCAAAAAAAGTGATGGCAAAAGAACATATAGTGAAAGCATGAGATGAAAGACATTGAAAAGAGTAACAAGACTGGTATTCACTTATATTTTTTTAATCAGTGTTTAGACAGATTCAAGCAGCCAATATTTTTTGTTTTGAATTGTAATCATTATACTAACAGTGATTTTATGCAGCGGTCACACTACGAAATTGTATGCAAATAGTAAATTTAGAAAGTGGTGCATTTTTTTTAATAATGCAGAGTCAATTAATCGTTTACAATGGGAAGTGGTGCAAGTGGATGTAAATCTGCAAAACTATCATATGATCCAAACGCAATTACATAGGAACTAAAAGAGATGTTTTATTTGTGTAAATATCCAATCTGAGTATGCTTTCTAATAGTGAAATTTGATAAAATATTGTGCATCACAGAGAAAACAGCAGTTAGCATTACAAAAGACGAGAATGTCTTGTTCAAGTTTCACTTGAATAACAAAATCTTCTATTTTCGTTTCTGCATGATATGGAAAACAAATTTCATGAGCTGTGACAACAAGCAAAAAAAAGATTGTCACTACGACGAATCTGAATAGATCCATCCAATTCTTAATGGAAATAACTGGATTATTACCTTTCAAAAAGTCCCAGCTTTAGAATTACATCTGCAAGATTGGAGTTTGCCTTTCCTACCAGTTGAAAGAGCTTTTTCCGTTCCATTGTAAAGGTTCCAGTTTTCTCCATCTCCCGGTTGATGTCCGTAAATTCCCCAACCATTCCATCAACCTGAAAGAGCTCAAACATAAATTCCCTAAATCAAAGGGTACTGTCAGAAAGGTTAAATTAGTTGATAGGAATAACACCTGACGAACATAGTAGTCAAGAGCAATACTTTGACCAAGAACACTACCAATTGTACGGATCCCATCAGTATTTAGGTACTGCAGCATTATGTAATCAAGCCCACCTTGCATCCAGGTATTCAAAGTTGGCTTCTCTCGCACCTCATATTCTGTTTTACAACCCCAGGTCAGAAACTCATAAGGAAGATAAGAATTAGTATTGAGACGGACGTGTGCTTTTCATATGCTTACATCACTCAAATGGCAGCACCAGTAAATTAATAATTAAAATATGCATTCTAAATCATAAAAAATACAAAGCTGCAAGTACAATATAGCTTATAACAAATGGACATCATTCAATAATTGTCATATACTCTATCACAACAGGAAATATCACAGACAAATATATGGTATAAGGTTTCATCTCAATGAAATGTGTAATACATCAATTTTTAACTTAAAAAAAGTGACGTAGGTAAGGTCGATCACAGCTCTTCTTTCAGAAATTTGGATTGCTCGTACACTTTCAAATCATTGTTCGCTTTTTTTCTGCATAATGTAATTAACAAATAAAGGCAAAGCCAGTCTGGCACAAAATTTAGACATCAACTCACCTTTTCCCAAATGAACAGACCAAGTTGTTTTGTTCTTCTTTAGTTTGGAAGGAGAACAGGGTAGATTATGGACTCAGAAGGTTGGCAACATTACAAATGATTGAGATTACAAGTGGGACGAATATATTAGGTGTTTCCCACATAACTCAAAGCCAAGTATAAGATATCATCATTGGGATCTCCATTCTTTGCAATGCACTCACATACTTGAACTATAGCATCAAGCATAAGAGGAAATGAAGTAAATTAGTAAAGTAGGTAGCTGGATACAACATTAACTAATGTAATTTTTATGGGCTTACCATCCTTTCTCATCTCAGGAAGCAATCCGGAAGCATGCCTTTCTACAATTTTTAGATACCCATCAATTTCATGATCACGGACATTGAATAGGACAATCGAGCCATACTGAAAAACTACCATGTAACAGCAGTCACTTCCACCTAAACTAGAACCTGACCCCTGAGAAAGAGACGATGCACTACTAGTCAACATGACATAAGGAAAGTATACAGGGTAACATTCATAACAAATATTGAAAAGGTCTGTCCACTTAAAATAAATGGATAACCCGGGTTGTGTAACTGGTACACATGTCTTATTGAGCAGCATGGTAAAGTAAAAAATGAGACAAGACCAACTTTGAGTTAAAATTTGGACTCCCTTACAAACTGGTTCCAGATAATTTTTAACTTGCTCCATGCCAAATTGACCCCCGTCACTAATCCGCTGGCAGTACTTAATAAGCCTACAACTAGAAACTAAATTTGCACTCCAAGAAGAAGAGGAAGAAAAATAAAGGAATAGATAAAACTCTGTTCAAGGAGTCATCTTATCCACCCATATTTACTTGAAGTGATTGCATAATACTTAAAATTCTGGTTATTCATAACCATATATCAATAAAAGGAAATCCGTGACACCTGCAAATTGTTGGAGCTAATTACAATTATTATCAGGGGATGTACATGGTTCAAGCAATCCAAGAGCATTCTTATTTTCTTCACATAAAATTAACAGGAAGCAAGGGTTCTCTTAAAAAAGGTTTCCAGTATCTCGGAAGTTGAAACACCAAAACTTGCATTCAGGTAACATCACAATCAGCACAGCTAAGGAATTATCAAATATAGAACATAACATCCGACAAATCTATTTCACTATGGAACTTATACAGCAGCTGTTCTTCATATAACTAAAAGAAATTGCTCCAAACCAAATAAATTACGACACTAAATTGGAATAATAAATTGACATAGAGGAAAAAGAACACACACACACACACACACACCAAAAATCAAAGAGCAGCAAGTCATCAAAATTATGCATAAATTCCACTAAGCAGGACTCTTGCTGAATTTACTACAAAGTTAACACAGACACTCCATTTCATGCAAAACAATGTACAAATAAAAAAAGTAATCACATTATTGGCAAAAAAAAGGTATCATGTTAGAGGAACATGTTTTCCTTGCATAACCATTTTCTTAACTTCACAAATTCAACGCCAGCCAGAACTGAGGAAATAATATAGTAACAACTATATCACCAAAACTCCATTACATCGTAGATAGAACTAAACCCCTCTGGGGAAGGTGCCGCAGGTCAGGAATAGAAACTCACATTAGGATCAAGTCTTAAATCACCAAATCTCAAAACCACGTAATTAGTCATGCGAGATGATGGCGGAATAAAATTCTGCTTATTTTGCTCTGTTAACCTCCTCAAGTCCACACTGTCACCATCATTACAACAATAGTCATCAAAACCAACCATTATAAGAAGGAAAAAGGAAAAAGAAAAAAGAAATTAGCCAGAAAAATTTATCAGCTAAATGAATATAGAAAAGGGGGAAATAATCGAACCTAGTGGAGAAGAAAAAAGCCCTAACTGGAATAGAAGCCCCGGACGCGTCAGTAACTTCATCCTCCTCCTCTTCCGACCTCACAACTCCTTCATCCACTCCGCAACCACACTCCAAGTACGACCCGGCGTCGCTCCACTCCAAAGTACTGGCAGCCGACGACGAAATCGAGGAAAGACATTTCGAGGCCGCGAAGCCGGGGTTGCGCTGAAACGAAGAACGAGCGAAGGAGCGACAAGATTGCGATGAATGGGCGTCCCGGCAGAGAAAATTGGAGTAGAAGACGTAGGCGGAGGAGTTGGGGTTCCGGGAGATCGTGGAGAAACTTCGGGCGGAGCTGCGCGTGGAGAATGTGAGAATAGCTTCCCGGAGGGAAGTTAACGTCGTTGTCAGCCTCATTTCCGCAGGCAGTTCCGCTGCAGTCCGTACAGTTGCTTTTGCTTTCTGCAGTGTACGGAGGGAGGAGGATTGGTGTGCAAGAAAGAAATGTGGAGGTCTCGTCTCTCCTGTGAATTTTACTCTAGTGGTATCCAATTTCTTAAAAAGGCGTTATGTTTACTTCATGGGCCAATGCTAAATAAGCCGAGTTGAGCAAAAAAATATACATAATGTTTGGATTCGTTTTCTAAGTATTTTGTTGTGTTTTATGGAGACAGAGAGAGAAAAATAAAAATAAACAAGTATGTGTTAGAGATAGTATGTATGTTTTGATTTATTTTGTAAGATAATTTAAAATAAGTATTGTATGTTTAATATTGTGTTTTGGGAGACAAAAATTACTATTCATTATCGATTCATAGTCAAATCATGTCTTTTTTATATATATTTATGTATATGTATGTATATATACATATGTATTTATGGTAAAACAGTTTAAAACACCTAAATAAGGTGTTTTTGAATAATGACAAACATTGGGTATGTTTTGACTCGTCTCAGAGATAATTTGAAAATGAAAACAAACATAGCAATAGACTCGCGCTCAGACTTCTTTGATCGAACTCGATTATTTATTTTTAACATTTGGGAAATAAGAAAAAATATGAACTATTTTATAATTTAAAATACATTATTCAAAATTTAAATAAGAAAACATTCATAAAAATCCCAAAAAGAATGAATACAATGAAAAAATTGACAACCATAAAAAATGATTCAGTCCAATTATTGATATTAAAATTGTAACAAAAAATTCATATACATTATATTAAATATTTATTTTTAAAAAAATTATAAAAACTTACTAAATTATTGCTTAAGTTTGTTTCTAGAGTTAAAAATTTAAATAATATAAATAACGATATCGTATTTTATAATTATCTAAAATTAAAATAAAAGATATTTGGCTAATAATTATAATACATAATAAATTTTGAATATATACTTGATATAATATTGAATATGTAGTAAAATATATAAAAATATTTATAAATATAATTAAAAAAAAAGGTTTTAGCTCATGAGACAAAAATAATGCAGCTCGAGTTCGAAACTTAGACGGCTTGCAAACTGGCTCCACTCATCTTACATCCCTACTTTATGCTCTCAATAATACACGAATAATTCTAACATATGCTTCTCATTTATTAAGAAGGTGCATGCAAATATTTATTTTATCGGCTTATTATTTGAAAATAAAGTTAAAAATAGTATTATTGTTTTATAATTTCTATTCTGAGTCTGATTAATTGAGTGTCCGGGAGAATTTTGAATAAATACTTTTTAATTTTTGGTTTAAAAAAAACTTTTAAGTTGAAAGTTATATGGTTTAAGCTGCATTGACTTTTCCTAAAATAAATCCATTTTTATTTTAGATTACTTTACCCTTATTATAATAATTATAATTCAAAATCTACCTTTTAAATTGTTTTTTTCCAGTAAATTGCACATTAAAGTATATGTTAGATTTTCCAGTCTTTTATATAATTGCAAGAAGGGGGGAAAGAGTAGATTTTTCAGTTTATTATCATATTCATTATATGATTGTTGTACTTTTAATAATCATTTAATATACTTCTTTTTGTGATTTATGATTTGATTTGTAATGATATGTATTCTCCATTTATAATATAATTTAATAGGTCCATTGTTTCACGTAATGGTCATATTTTCTATTTATATAAAGAGGTCATTTGAGGTGTTTGGAAAAGTAAGAAGTTGATGAATCCTTTCCAATCCCATAAGTTTCGAGAATTTTGGAAACATGACTGTGGACTGATTCCTAGTCCCTCGTGGTCGTGTACATGAGATGAGACACTATTGAGAACCAATAGAATTTTATCATGAAATTATGGTTAGTCGTTAAAACCTACACATCAGGAGGCAGTCATTTACTGTACTTACTCAGTGATATATATTTAACATAATATAAGCATAAATCATACAATATTTACATTTGTGTTACTTTTCCACTCGTAAGATAACATATACAAATGACAAAAGTATATATTATAAAATGATACTTGGTGTAGAGGACCGGAGGAAGTCGCAACTCACAAGCTACTAGCAAGGAAGGTAAAGAAGAGCATGAGCCGTCAGATAAGATAGAAAATGAAGACATGATATTCTATTTCTTCCTCTGATCAGAATGGACAAGTTGGAGCACTCTTTTGCATTGTGAATATGCTTTCAGTTGTGTTTTCACCCGCATGAAATCCGGGTAAAAGGTTATCATATTGTAGCTGATGAAGTCACTCTGGATAGGAGTAGTGGGAAAAGTTGTTTCCCAACAAAATCATTCATATGGAAATAGGCCACCAAAATCTATAAAAAATATTGAGTCAAAATCGTTAAGCTGTCCCTCAAATAACTATAAAAGACTATATTTTTAGCATGAGATGTCCCTTCCCCATTCCATAAAAGGTTACCACAAGGATGCCAGAATTACATGATCTCATCTCAACCACTACATACCCCAAAATACTTACTTCCCTCCTCCACCTTGTTCTTTGTAGGGTAAATTATTGCATTTAAACTATACATTATATATATATATATATTTTTTTTTTTGTATCAATTTACCATCTTAACTTTGCGAAATTTATACTTAGTTATATTCAATCATTTCTTTTAATATTTATGTCGAAAAAATATCACGTACAATAATATGTTATATTTAATGGCAATGTAATGTCATGCCTTTCACATGTGAACTGAATATGATATATTTTCAGTAAAAAATCGACAAGAAAATGTACGACAAAATGTAAATTTCTCAAAGTTAAAATAGTAAATTCACAAAAAAAATTAAATATGCAAAAACAAGCACAAAAATAAATAAAAAAAATTATTTACCCTTCTTTGTAAGCATGTCCTTTAATTTCTCAACTTATAAAAATAAATTTATTTTTAAAAATTTTCTTGTTTAAAATCTCCAAATAAAGAAAAAATTAATTTGGACACAAAAATTGCACTATCTCTGATGTACACGTACCTCGACTATGTTACGGAAAGTCATTATAGCTCATAAATCATGCATTTCCAACTACTACATCTTCAATATTATATTGATATATTGTATATTTCAATCGTCTACATTTTAAATTAATATTAATGTGTGCGTAAATTATATTTAGTTACGATGAAATTTGATATAATTATAAATATTATTTTTAATTAATTAAATATCAATTATATTTACATAATCTTTTTGAGAAATTACTACAAAATTAAACCAAGTATGAAAATTATATATTTGTCTAGACTCGATTTATTTATGTATTTTTGTATTTAAAAGTATTTATATTGTTATATGTATTATGTATATATGAATGTATAAATCGAAAAAGGCCATCCATAGAAAGCGTCTGAATCCTGTGGTTTCAAATCATCGCTCATTGCCGAGCAGGCTCTCGGAGTTGGTTCATCGCGTCTCTCTTTCTCTCTCTACATTTCCCTCTCTCTATTTGTTTTCTATATCTGGTGGCTTATTTCTTCATCAAAATCGCTGTAAGTTTTCTTATTTATTCTTCATTTTTTCGTTTTCGTGTAAGCACAAAACCCTGTTTACTGCTGCTCATTTCATGTGTGGGTGTATGTATGCACATTCATGATTTCACAGAAAATCGTGCATTGTATGTGTAGTTATTTGTATTTTTTGCACACGTTTGAAGGTTTTTACGCGCTTTTTTTGGTTATATTTCTGGGTTTATACGAAAATGTTAACATTTGAAGTTCTTTATTTTTATTCTTTTGTTGAGAATTTTGTGAATGGCATTGTAATAATTTTTCGTTTGGCTTGCATATGTGCTCAGTGGAGGAGGGAAATGTTGCATGGTTTAGTGTGGTTGTGGAATAATTTCTTTTCTTTTCTTTTCTGCTTCTTTTTGTGGGTTGGTTTTGTGCAGAAGTTTTTGTTGGGTCGGAAAAGGTGATGATGAGCAACGAAGAAGAGAAGAGGTGCCCGCTTTGTGCAGAGGAGATGGACTGGACGGATCAGCAGTTCAAGCCTTGCAAATGCGGTTACCAAGTATGGTTTATTTAAGTGGAGTATGTTTCAGTCAAGAAAATTTAAATAGCTGTTTCTAAGAGTCGCAGTGACTATTTTATAATGCAGCTACTAGCTATGCATTAATACTTTTACCTACCTGTGATTTATTCGCTATAATTGTTAATATGCTGAATCAGCCATTGACATTTTATTGACATGGACATTGTTTTGTTTTATTAAGCTTGGGATTTGGTTTTTTATTTTATATGTAGTTCTGACAGGGCTTGGTAATGAGGGTTCATGTGTATGGTTGTTTGTGTCGAACCCATTCTGTGCAATTCTGGGTGAATTTGTGGGTTACAGGACATTACAGGATGAGTTATTTGTTTTAGTTATCAAACCATTTAGGGTATCAGTCTGGCAATGGGCTCTGGTGGTTGCCTAAATCCCATTTATGTACTACAAGGGCAATTCTCATCCTTTTTGTTTTCCCACTGCATTCATGTAATATATTAATTATGTGGCACTGCACCACAAAGATGAGAAGTCTAGCATCACCTATGGCTATATCTTTCTTTATCTAGGGAAGTTGGTTTCTTTGCTTCTATTTTAGCATGCTTCAATTTATTTTACAGGTTTGTGTTTGGTGTTGGCATCATATAATAGACATGGCAGAGAAAGATGGGACGGAGGGCAGATGTCCTGCATGTCGAGCAATCTATGAAAAGGATAAAGTTGTGGCAATGCAAGCAAATTGTGAAAGGTGGTTTTGTGTCTGTGTTTCTTATCCTTCCCTATAGTAGAGCCCTGGCATTCATGCAGAATTTTTTTATTCAACTTTCATTAAGTAGGACTTCAAAGAAAAGTTCTAATAGGAAAACCAAACCCCCGAAGGCCAAGCCCAAGACTGATGAAGTAAAGAAGGATCTTTCAAATGTTAGAGTGATTCAGCGAAAAATGGCATATGTGATTGGGCTACCTCTTACTCTAGCTGATGAAGATGTAAGGACTTTTTTTTTCTACCTACCCTTTTCCCCTCTCTTTTGTTGTTTCTCTCTCCAAAACTTTTATGTACTTCTCCTCTAAAGAAATTGTCTGTGGATTTTGCCTAATTCTATTTCAAGTTATTAACCAATACCAAATTTTTGTTACACTTTTTTCAATTCTCAAGTACGAATGTTTTCTGGAACAGTTATTACTCCGGAAGGAGTATTTTGGTCAGTATGGAAAAGTGACCAAGGTCTCTCTCTCACGGACAGCTGGTGGAGCCATTCAACAGTTCATTAATGACACTTGCAGCGTGTGAGTTTACTGCTTTCAATTGATTTGTTATATTTGAATTGGTATAGCAATTATTTTACTGCATTCATGTGATTGAAATGAAATATTTTTGCCTATACCATACTTCATTTTGATAAAATTACTTCTTTTTGTATGATTTGGCATATCTGATTGAGCGAGACAGAAGGGAATGAGATTTATAGGAAGTTAGTGAATGAGGAATGGCCCAAGGAAACAAAATAATCTCTTCATGCTTTTAGCTTGGCTTTTGCTTCTTTGTCCCGCCTCATAATATTCATTTGTTTTGCTTTGAAAGTTCTACAATGTTATATTTTCTTTACCTGATACATGATTATAACACAAGGACCTGAATTTCTTTGATTGCTTATATCTTATACTGTACTTGTAGCATCATATGCAATCTTCTTATGTTTTATGAAAAATGTAATCTCCCTATTGGCCTTGAATTGGAATGTCCAGATATTTAAAGGTCAACCAGAAAAGGATTACCTTTGGATCTCATTTTGTGTTGGACTCTGCATCAGGAGCTATTTTAGACAAAATTGTGCCAGAAAAGGAATTTATTGTTTGGTTGGTGATGCACCATTTTGTCACAGAGACTATTTAGTATGGCTAGGGATGCACCATTTTGTCACAGAGAGTATTTAGCATGGCTTACCAGGATATAACAAATGTGTGGTTGATTTTCATGCATATCTTTGCTTCTCACTTTCTCTCATGCAAAAATACTCCTCTCAAAAGGGTGCAAGACCGAGCTTATTGTTGGTGGCAAATTGACAGATTGGTTATGTTTAGTGATACACCATTTCTTCACTGAGAGTATTTAGTATGGCTTACCGGAATATAATAAATGCGTGGTTGATTTTCATGCATATCTTTGCTTCTCTCATGCAAAAATACTCCTCGTCAAAAGGGTGCAAGGCCGAGCTTATTATTGGTGACAAATGGGCAGATCAGTTTAGGTTTGTGTTGGTTTAAGTGGATTTGGGGCTGATACGGGTTGGATGCAAAATGGACCAAGTACATGGGTCAAGAATGGGTTGTGTTGGATGGAGCATGGGTGCATCCAATGCAAGAAAGAATAAAGGATTCAATTACTTTAACAAAAGCATTTAATTGAAAAAATACTAGTAATATTATGTCTATCCTTTTGATTGTATAATCCTAATTGTAATATTTCAACCCAATTTAAATAGTGTACTTATTCTTTTAAGTATCTGTTGTATTAAATCTACAAGTGTTGTTGTACTTTATATTACGTATGCATCCTCTCATGAATATCTGAGTAAGCATTTAATACTTCTAAATTATTATCATTGTTATTTGCATTGGTTATTACTAAGCACTTGTTGGCTTATACACTACCATATAAGTTGCTATGTATAGTTAGATATTGCATGGCAAAAGAAAAGACGTGGATAAAACATAAAAGTAGATAGAGAATTTGGACGTCCTGTATATTGTGACAATTGTATTGCACTTATCATTTAGATATTCCATTTTTTCTGCATAAACATGGAAACCATATTCTTGCTATTTCCTTACTCCAAGTAATGAATTAATAAGTTTTGAAATGTTCTGGTTGAGGGTTCCGATGAAGTTTTTCTTTAAAATTCTTTATCTATAACCAAATAACCAAACTTAAATATTATTTTTATTCAGTCAAGAAAGATGGAATAAGTCCCACGGGGATATCCCAATGGTTCGGGCACAACACTTCCCTATGAGAGGTCTCATGTTTGAACTTTGGGTTTGTGCGTGTATTGGGTGCGTGAGTGAAAGCAAAGTAAGAAATATGTAAAAAATGAAAAAAAAGAAGTTTTTTGAGTTGGACCCATACTGACCCAATTTGGACCTATTTCAACCCAAACCCAATCAAACTCAATAGAGTCCAATTCAACGCAACCCAATTTAGAACAACTTAAGACCCAACCCAACTCAAAACTGGGTTGGGTTAGACCCATGGGATCTAAACCATTTTGTCACCGCTAGTGCTAATCATCACATGAGTATGTGATAGAGTATTGTATTAATAAAAGATGAAGGCAGATAAACTATCGCAATGGTATTCACAATCTTAAAATGGGAGATTATGGTTTAAGTGTCTGCTGAGGTTGTTGGATCCACGTAATTACTTGACACAGATATCAAGTAATAAACTAATATACACGATGTCAATGAGTTGGTATCATTATCTATATGTTTCAAATTGTCCATATCTTGATTAGGTCTGCGGCATTACTTCATTTCACAGAAGTTCTGCTGTGTTCTATTTCCTGTTGTCCTGATTATGTCACTTCCAGATACATAACATATTCAAAAGAGGAGGAGGCCTTACGATGTATACAATCAGTGCATGGTTTTGTCCTGGAAGATAGGTTTTTGAGGTAAGCACTTGTCGTGTTCTCTATGTTGATCATATCACAGATGACTTCAAAGAATTTTCTAACATTAGCAACTGAACAATTACTCGTGCAGAGCATCATTTGGAACTGCAAAATATTGCCATGCTTGGCTGAAAAATATGGTACAGATGCTCTGTGATTGCTTTCTTTTTTCACATTGGACCCTGCAACAATTTCTTCTTATGCTATATTAATGAAACTCACTCATAGTTTATATATATAAATATTTGTTTCAGCCGTGCAACAATCCTGCTTGTTTATATCTACATAGCATTGGGTCTGATGAAGATAGTTTCGGAAAAGATGAGGTTGCTGCAGTACACACAAGGTATCATGTTTACCATTTGTTTGATTCCTCCTCTGTAATATTCAAGTTTCACACTGTTATGCTTACTTTCTCTCATAATAAAGCAAACTTCTCTTAGATCCAGATGAGTTAAGTGCTCATCACGTAACGCCCAAGCTTCTAGTTCCAAAAAGAGAGAAAAATGTGGTCTATTTGTAGGAGTGCGCTTATATGGACTTACAAAGTATGATTTTACTACAAGAAATTTAGACATGCGATTGAAGAATTTTGTAGCTAAATTGATGGAAACTTATATCTACTGAATTTATGCTGAGTATGTGCTTTATCATGGCATTCATAGCTTATTAATTGATATGCTATTATGTGCTGCATGTGGTAGATCTTTATCTGCGCAAACTGCATTTGCATGGGAAGGACACAGAAGATGCTTTCTTTGGGTTGTAACTTCTGTTTGCTGACACTAGTTATCTTGAAAGTATTGACATATGTGTGGTAATTCTTCTTGGAGGAAATGTATACTTGTGAACTTGTAAGAGCTTGAGAGTGAGAAATGCTTAAATGCATATCATGCACGAGTTAGAATTAGTTTTGGAGAACCTTGCACTTTTGTTGATTATTGGTGTTCCTCTTTACCTCGCCTGTTTTCTGTTAGACTGTTCCTTGTTTCATTGGGAGCTTATTTAAGATATGTCTTATAAAGGATTTCCTGCTCAGCGTATTTGCTTATGTCGTTTACTTGGCTTGACTTTGATTTTATCTGTTCCATGGTTGCTGTTATCAGATTGTCTAATTTAGTTTATAATTATGTTAAGGATTCTGAGTGAGATTTTTTGAATTTACATTCATAATGGTATATAGGTATTAGAAGTTAATGTGCTGGTTTAAGTGCTGTATCTACTAGTGCCGTTTTTTTACCTTTCCCTTTTTGTTTTCATCTTAAAGGAGTAGAGTTCAACAAATTGTTGGTGCTGCAAACAATGTGGTAAAGCGATCTGGCAATGTTTTGCCACCTGCTGCTGATTATATCTATAGTAGTACCTGTCCTTTTAGTGACAAATCTACCGAAGCAAGTGATACAAGTGTCACATTGGTAAGTGCAAGCTTATGAAGTCTTACTTGGCTTTAAGATTGATAAAGTGTTGAAGACATTTCAGGAATGATCACAATACTTACTGTATCATTATTGCCAGTATTAGGCTTTAGATACCACCAAAGAACTTATCTCTACATTATCATGTTTGTGTTTCCATGGTTATCTTCTGTTGAAACATTATCACTGTCTCTGGTGTCACTGTCAGGATGCAACTCATGGTTCTGTAAACAACGGCAGCGACATAACTGGCACAGTTCCTCCTAAAGAGAACGAAGGAGGTATTGCAGTACCCCACAAAGTGACAACTTTTGTAGATGTTGGAGGGTCTCATTCTTCTGTTATTGAAGATAGGTGGCTTTCAGACCTATCTTCTCAATTATCGTCAGGAACAAGTAATGCAGATTTACAAGCCGTGGAGCCAGATTCTGTCAGTACCATGGTTAAAGTTTCATCGTCTAATTGCATAGGAAGTGGATTAATTAAAAGTATCCCAGATGAATCACTCAGAGAACAGATATTATCATTTGATAATCATGGGTCAAAGGACACCTGTGGTTTGAGTCAAAGCACTTGTTTTCATCATCCATATTATCCTGCAAATATTTCTGAGGATCCTGGTGGTCCCACATTATTGCACAAGAAGACTCATAGTCTAAATGATTTTAGGATGGATCACAATCTAGTACAAAATCATGAGGATGAGGCTTCCTCACCTATTAGGTTTGTGAATTGCCTATCAAATGATTCATGCAGGGATATGAAGTTTCAAACTTCCACTAAATCTGATAGAATATGTAGGAGTTCCAACTCTTTTTCTGATGAAGAAATAGTTGAACATTTACGAAGAATAGATGACAACAACTTGACCAATAGCGGAGAAAATTCTACCTACGATGCCGTGGAGAGCAGTATAATTTCTAATATCCTGTCAATAGACTTTGATTCATGTGAAGATTCTTTGCCATTACCTAATGGTTTGCCCGAGTTGCTTGGTGAAACTGACTCTTCCTGGAAGTCCCTGACTGGTGACCAAGCAAGGTATTCAGTTGGGAAACAAGAGGCTTTTGCAAGTTACAGGGGTTCTATGCTTCCTCATTATGGTCATAACAAGGAGCAGTACTTGTGTAAGCCTCAATACCCAGGTATATGAAATAGATTTTTTAGTTCATGGTTGTTTTAAATTTATTGTCTATAACTTTTCAAATTCAAAGGCGCAACATCTATTGGAACCATGACATTTATGAAAAAGGTAAAAATGGTTTGCTAATGGGTGTTCCATTATATTTTTGCCAATAACCATCTTGGCCTAATTTTCATCCCGTATTCTTTATTCTTAATATTCATTAATCTTATTGTCCTCTTTCTGGTCCTTGATGATCTTTGTATATGTTTTCTATACGAACCATGTGTATGGTTCTTGATTTTTTAATTTGGTGGCTTTTTCACACTTTGAGCTTGGAACTATGAGATGATATGGGCACTTGGAGTATATCCCAGTTAGCTTAACATTTTTTCATGGATGTTTTTTATGGGAAAAGACCAAAATTATGGGCTATGATATTCAACTGTTTCTATGTGCAACAGTATCTCCCTTTCAGTCAAAGAGGTGAAGCATGTATATGAGTGGGTTGTGTTTCCATAGCTAATACCTGGATGTTTATACCCTAGAAAATCTGGATATGAGTACCGATAGGAGGTTTTTAAGAGCAATATGAATATTGTTACATGAAATTTTATTGAAATTTGTAATTGGAATTTGCTCTTTGTTCTAAGATTAGTTTATGATTGGCTGTATCTTTCTCTAAACGACTTATTAACTCATTTTCTTTGTGTCTTTGTCTTGTTATCTCTTCTTAAAGTAACTAGAGCTCAATGTTTGGGCCCACCTGGTTTTTCAGTGCCTTCAAGAGATCCACCTCCTGGTTTTTCTACATGTGACAGAACTGACTGCTTAGCCCGTCCCTCATCAGGTTTGTGCTCTCGATCCTCGCATTCCTCCATCTACAGTTTGTGGCTTTAATCTAGTTTACAATTCTTGTTTTGTCATTGTTGATGGACATTTCTTTTATTTTCCCTCTTATTATTAGCAGGTAGTTGCTTGGTTAATGCTTCATCTTCACCCAAAACTTTGCTTCGACCTCCTTCAACAGGATTTGGCCGCAGCTTTGGTGCCGTTGACATCTTAGACCCTGCCATATTAAGTTGTGTTAAAGGTAAACTGACAAACAGGTTAAAAAGCCCAGGCTTTGATAGGAGGCAAGCTGGCACTGGGCGACTAAGCACATTTGAGGATGAATCCAGACTTTGGCCTTTGATGAAACAATCAACATCTGCATGCCAAGACTCGAAATTTTCTCATGTGTTTGTGCAACAGACTCCATCTGTTCAACAGGAACCAAGTTATACTAGTCATATGGAGAAGAATTGCTTCTCTGGCCTAGATGATATATACGGTCTACCTTCAAGACTGGTTGATCAAGTGCAAGACTATGATGCGTGCTGCTTGGCACAAATGTCACAGCTGAAATCTTCAAATGGATGCATTTCCAATACCAATTGCTACTGGCAGAGTTTAGATGAGGTTCAACATAGAGGTGAAATGTGCATGAGGGATCCTCAAAGAAATGAGAGATTTGGAGTCAACAACTATTTTCCTGGTTATGGGGATTTAATGTTCAGTTCAGGTGATATATACACCAAGGTATTTGGGTTGTAATTATCATGAGTATGGTTATGAAACTCTCCTTTGTATAACTCATTGCCTATGTAGTTTGAGGATGAGATTGAAGGTCGTTCCTATCTAACCAATGGACCTCTAGGTTGTCATTTATAAATTTGCCCTCAATCTCTCTCTACACATGTACGCATAAGTGATAAGTGTCGCACGCGACTTGATGTGCATAAAAAACATTGGTTAAGTACATTTTGCAGAGTCAACGAGGATAATAGGTAAAGTATGAACTGGAATGATAACAATCACCTTTATTATATTTGGATTCATAGTCCTGGAGACTTGGACCAATGTAAAAGAATTAGGCTGCACAATTAAGGACTAAGTATTTTCCAGTACATGTCTGATCAGATTTTGGCACACCAGGACATTTAGTTATAAGTTCAAAATGGGATGACTCTGGCATCATGGCTTTGTTTGACAAATCTGTTCGGCAATAATAGACTTCTTGTTATTTAGGTGGCAGGTAAACGGGATCCTATCATACCTAAGACCGAATATCTTACAACTATAAAGTTTTGGGTCCAAATTCACCAAAAGTACTGATATGTGTCCTGGCTATGTGTTTTTGAACTAATACGCAACAAGAAAATAAAGCTGCTAAACTAGCAAATATGCATGAAATGCCTCCAACAGAAACTACTTAATTGCAAACATCACAACTAGTGTCCAGTTAACTTACCAAATTTCCACAGATTAAAGTAGATAAGATCATGCTAATGTTACAACATCAAGAGTTTTGCATGTGGCCAAAGATTATAAGCACAAGTTCGCAACAGGATAGAAACAGCTATCCAACTTATAATATTAGTCGGAATCTAAACAACATTTGTTGTGTGAATAATGCAAACATTTCAAGGGGGAAGAGATATGCTGAATATTCATGGATATTATGTCTAGTGAACTATACCAATCTATACATCATACAATATGTTCAATCTGTTTTTTGTATTATATATGTATGACTGACGAGAGATGTAAATCCATATCAATGCTGATTACTGGTTTCTTTCAGTAGCCAAATCTTTTACAGACTAAAGTAGTAAGGCTGCTGTGATGTTGCCTCAGGGGCTGTAATTGGAGAGTCGATGAAGGCCGTGGGAAAAGCAGTTGGTGGAAATTGTGGTGTAGACGTCAATGAGATGGTGGAGTTTTTGAGTAGGGAGAGGTAGTGGAAGAGAATCTTGATGATGCTGCAGAAGACAAAAGTGGTGCAGTGTCGACTAAACCATGGATTTGCCTTTGCCACGGCCAGCTTGAGAATCCAGGCAAATGAATAGCTTCAGTTCTCGTTCCTGTTGGTCTTTCCTGCAGATGTAGAAAATAAATTGTTATTCCTAATGGTGGAATTAAAATCACATATCTTTCATGTTTGACGTGGCATTTCCTCTAAAGAGTAGTCTTTCGTCAAGGAGTTGAAATTGCATGCGAGAAGAGAAATATCTTCTTCTCTCTCATTGATGAATGTGACGAGAACATTGCACAATAAAGTTCAATATTTTCATAAATGATATTGAAAGTTCCCTGAGCACAAGGAAAACACCTCACTGGCTCGTGTTGACAAGAACTTGCTTGTAGCATGTTAATATTTAATATGACAAAGAAACGAAATGAAATTCGGTACACAAGAAGAATATTAAATGTTCACAACTGGCATTGGTAATATCATTAATCAAGTGACATGATTTCTAGGCACAAAGGAGCAACTTCGGGAGGGCCGGATATATGGAGAAGGATACGTCCAGATAATGGGGCAAATGATACATTGAAAGGTTGATTTTTTTTTTTTAAGGAAATTATGTAATTTCAAAAACCAAAACGCTCAAAATGCTCTACAAGTGCAAGTCTAAGTACGACAAATGGAACTGTCCAATTCATTTGATTCATTGACTTAAGTACCCTAAGAATCTGAATCAAGATGGCTTAGCAACCTCGATGATTGATTGTTCTTTACAGGCAGTCATCAAATTGGCTGCGGTCTAAAGTTGGTACGTAAGAGCATAGAAAGAATACCTACCTCACTGTTTGGTGAGATACCATAAAATATGCCAGCTCCAATTGGAGCATACCTGGTGGTTATTACTAGCCCATGAGAAGAAGCAGAGGACGCTTCAACCTGTCATATTGGTGAAGTATTACCACCAATACTATCCATTAATATCGGATTATATTGTCGATACCATGCATGAAGTCGATCTTATCAGATTATATCGCCTATAATGTCCGATTGTATGTGGACTTTTAGCGAATGTTATATCTAAAAATGAAGTTAATATGTCCTGGGGAACTACTTTCTAATTTGACTAAGTGGATAGTTATACAATGAATGTTTTCTGGTATAACATTAGTATGAACTTTTTTCTGCGCACATAAATTTGGTATTAACATGTATACCTTTATCATCGTTTGATGCAATGGTTCTTTCTCAATGAATGAGTAATTTGTTTATTTATATTTTTTGTACAATTTTACTATTCTTTTAGAATGTGTGAAGCGTCCTATAGTATATTCTGCTTTGTATTGCCTGACAATATCCTAATAAGCAATGGCCACAGCAGATATCTATGGACCATGATCAGATGGTGTTGGCTTAAGGAAAGCCCTCAATGTACGGAAATTAAGAATGAATCTCAACATTGAAAGGTTACCAGGACATTGTTAAAACACTAGAGTACGTTCAAGCTTACAATGGAAAGATAGGAGTACCTTTACTCTCTTCCCATCAGGCAATTCATAAGATGCATAGGCGAAGTGCAAGTTATTGGTCGTACCATTCCTCTGTGGACCATCTGAAGCTAAAGAAATTCCAAGGTTGAGATCAAGATTCCTTCCACTACCTGGATAAATTCATAAATCCAACTAAATAAGTCAGCTGCCTGTGCTGTCCAACATAAATTCAGGACAGGGATAAGCATGGGCAACGGAGAATAAACTTATCACAAACCTCCATCTGTCGAAATTCTATTTATCTCTCCCTTGTAATTACCAGGCATAAAGTTGGTAACAGCTGCTTTATCATGATCCCTATATCAGAAAAAGGAAGCCAATGCTGGTAGATTTAGAGCCAACCAAAGAAATAGATATTAGTATCACATCATTTATATTTGATTGCAAAATACTTTGCAGCATTTTTCGCCTCTATATAATCCCCGATGCAACACCCTGTAATATACCACTAAAATCTTATAGATCGTAGGGTTCCCATTCTCCATTTAATCAGCTATTCTAGAATTAAATTCCAAACCGATAAAGCAAATGCCAACCAGTGCTGAAAACGAACAATGGGATTTCAGATTACTAAGTAAAATGCATGAAATTAACAGTTCTTGATTTTAACAAATTAAATGATTTGTGAGAATTTCCAAATGTATTCTTACTTTTCCCCAAGGAATTGACCCATATGTGCTTCCCGCAGTCCATATTTGTGCAGGCTTACGCCTCTGTACTTTGAGCTTCCTCGAGAGAATCCAGTGTTCTGCCGGCGAAGAATTTGAACAAATTCTTCTTTTGTCAAGTTCTTCATCTGCAAACCATCAACTGAGTAAGGTTCATTGAACTTGAAACAAAGTGTTAGGACCAATCTACAATTGCGAACCTGTTTCATGTCCTCCTCATAATCGGTTATGTTGAAATTGATGTCCGCATCAACTCCACGGAACTTGACTGCAGCACGATCATATGCTCTGATAAATAAATATAAAAGCACTCAGACATACTTCCAGGAACTCACAATTACAAGATTCCAAATATCTGCTTGCAAGCCATATTCTTACCTAGCTGCAGCATGAGCTGTGTCAAATCCCCCTGAAAAAGAAACCAAAACCAAATAGTAAAGCAAACGCCTAAATTACAACCAAAAAGTCGGCAGAAGTATATCTAACTTCATTATGGAAGACCACAAAAAACAGAAAATGGAAGAGATAAGTAGTCAATTATTTAATCATTCAGGGATATTGCTCAGTGTTCTTACCCAAATAGACTTGTTTGCCACAATCCCTGCACACAAACACAGAGTTCAGTTAAAAGTTACAACACAAAAGGACCACATGTACACAGTACCATCTAAATTCACCCACCAAATGATTCTATCTATAAATAGCTTGCTTATTGATATTCAACCCCTAAAGCATGAACTATAACCGTACACGATTTCATGCTAATTAAATCTCAAAATTAATGACAAAATGCCACAAGATTTAATCAAGAAACTGGGACCGAGGGAATATTTACAAATTTGTAGCGGCTAGATGTGAGAAAAACCTTTCTTAAACACTAACGACATGTATGTTGCCTGCAAAAAGTACAAATACTGTAGCACAGTGCACAAATCATTTTGTCTAGCCAAAAAAGAACTCTAAAACAACATATCATGCATGCAACACAAATCGAGTATATTCCTTTTCTGAATGTATGTGTAAGCATAGACACACCAGATATGCGACTCCCATCTTCCTGTTCTCCGATAGAAGGTAACCCCTCGATACTGCGAGCTCCGAGAGCGCGGCCCACGCCTACTCTTCTTTGCTGGTGGCTTCTGCAACTGATTATTAGGCGGCACTTGTGCCTTGAAAACCCCCAATTCTGCCCCTCCACCGCCGGAAACCTCCATCGCCGATAAATTCAACCAATAGTTAGCCCTATCCATGGCCGGGAGCGAACACGATGCACCAACTGGAAAAAGCTGCAATTCAGTCATGTTACGGGCGACTCCGTTATTCACGTCATGGTCAATATCGATCACGTTGCGGTGGAGGATGGAGAAATTGAGAGTAGGGACGGCGCTTCTTCGGGTGGAGCTGTTGGAGTCAAGCTCGTCGGCGGCGAAGGCGACATTATTGTTGGTGGTGGTGGAAGTTACAGAATCGGCGTCGCCGGTATTGGTAACCTTCCGATCATTTTCATCCTCGCAGGAAGCGGATTCCACTGACAATCCGGCATCAACGTTCAGATCCAACATTTCACTCTCCACAGCGTGTTTCTGCCCCAAAAACAGCTCCACGTCTACACACACACTACCAGGTGGGCAGTTGCAGACAAGTTTTATCGTGATAGAACTAAGTCACATGATGGAAATGAAGAGTAGAGAGAGATAAAGCGCCATGCCACCGCAGAATTTGTGTATCTACACACATACATACCTTTTAGCTATACATCTCCATGAATTGAAGCACAGACACCCAAACCCAGTTACCAAAATCCAGAAAAAATGAGAGAATTCAGGTGGGTTGTGGTGGGTATATATACATTGGCTGTGCCTATAGGAGACAGAGAGAGAAGAAGAAGGGTTTTCAGTGCGTGTGTGAGAAGGAGAGTCAGAGGAGTTGCAATTTTAGGACTGGAAATTGGTTATATGTCTGCAGTCATACACTCATCGCTTTTGAACAACAAAGATGAAGCACAACAACATACAATTTTAGAGAGAGAAATTGCAAACCAAAATTCCAATTTAAATTCAATGAATTAACTATTTATTTTTAAGATAAATATATATTATAATACATCAATTTGATTAATAAATTAAAAAATTTACGATAAATTCACATTAAGCCATCGGCATTAATTGTGAATTAACTTAAATCGGACTTAAATTAGTCGTTGTCGTACTTAGTTTCTATGTGCACATAAGTTGGTGTTGTGGTTTTATAACGCCGTTTGTGAGAGAAAAAAATATTTTCTTTTTATATAGTATAAATTATTATAGATAATATTTTATATTGTAAAATATAAATAAAATATTTAAACCAATAATATTACATTAAAAAAGAAAAGAAAAGAAAGCTAATTTATTAGTTAATATAAAATTTGAAAAGCTTAATAAGTTAGTTATCTTATCAGTTGAAGTGCATTTTTAGCTTTACAAAAAATTAGTACAATGTGTCATTAACCGCTATTTATGAGTGTGGATAATTTTTTTATTATTATATAGATATAATAAAAATTAATAAAAATATTATTATATGAAATAAACTAAATAAATATTAGACTAATAATTTCTAAAAAAGAATCTTGAATAAATATTAGACTGGCAATTTTAAAAAATTATCATTCTGTGTAAGAATAAGTAGTCTGAGGGTAATTTAGTTAAATCACAACATGCCGATAAAAAGATTTATTATTCTAACCCCGTCACACTTAATAAATAGTATTTACATAAATAATAGATATATTATACTCATATATAGTTATTATGATCAATTCATCGAGTTGAAAGCTAAATCAAACTACTTGATACTCAATACGACTAGTCGAAAAATAATAAAATATATTTAAAAATATCATATTATTCCAGCCCACCTCATGTTTCAATTAAAGCTCGTTTGAGTTCGATCAGAGTGATAATCAAATCAAATTCAAATATAATTTTTTAAGCTTGATATTTAATTCAAACAAATTTGTGGGCTCGACTCGAGTCATTTGCAGCACTATCAATTCGTCTTCGACTCGTCTAAGCTTTCTGTAATCCAATTTTCTTTTAGTTAGTCTCTTATTTTTATTTATTATTTTAATTTATTTATTTTTTAAAAAATTTATTATTATTATTATTTTGAATTATTAAATACTAATAAAAGTTAAGTTGAAGTACATGGAATATTTCAGTAATAGAGAATAATAAAATTAGAGGGGAATGCAGCATTTTTCTAAATAAAGAAAAAGGATAGGGGACGTGGCGTCTGCTCATAGGTTGTCAACAGCCAGAAATGGAAGGAGAGATCACAGCAGAATCTTGGGTGTACTATCCTCTACGGAGGACCACACTGCAAAATATTTACTACTAAACTTCAATGTTGATGCAATGGTCCCCTAACCCCTACTGAGCACAACAACATTAAAAAAGCATGTGTTCGTTGGTCGTATGTATGGCTACTCGAATAATCTAAAATTACAAAAACACCCTTAAAGAGAAATTATCCAATGCCAAAACTATTAATGATTAGGGATAACAACTGTTCGGGTTGGAACGATAACCTTAAAACTGTCAAGAAAATTTTAAATTTGAGTTTTGATGTATTGGGTTGATACATTTGATTTAAAATTTTCAAAAACGATATGATGGGTATACACATGTCACCCCTGCAAAAAGACCGAAACCCTTCATTAAGGGCATTATAGTCATTTCGCAATCAAAATCCGCGCCTTTTGTAACGGGCGGGTCGCGGAAGACCCGACCCGGGTCGCACAGACTGATGAAAGACACGGATAATGACAGCCGCTCGATCAGAGCGCGAGCCGGTAGGATAAGGCCACGTGGCCCAGTACTTAATGTCCAACTGTGCTCTATAAATAGACCCCGATACGCCATAAATGAGGTAACTGCTGTGCATTAATTGAGCTCGAATTCTTAGATCGAATACATTTCTCTCGATCAACCTAACTTGAGCATCGGAGGGTCATTATCGGGGACGTGCCCGACGAGCTCACTGTTCGTGTTTTATTCTCAGGGAATCTAAAATCTGATCTAGGAAGAGTTAGACCATCTGCAGTGAGATCGTTTTAGGAGATCGCTAATTTCGACCCGGATCACGATAATAATAATTAGTCTCTTATTTTCGCTTTTCATCCCACTTTTTTGTTCATCATCTATTATGTAGCGCTTGTGATTCGATTGTTGTCTTGTTGCACGGTTTATTATCTGCTTTATACAGATCATCTATATCTTTTAGATAATTACACATACATGCACTAAGATATTATTACCACTTTCACAAACCATCCCTTACTTTTTTAAAAAATTATATATACACCCCCTAAAAATGTTAGCATCATTGCACAAATTACTCCTATGTTTTGGTTGTTAGCGATTGTTTATGTAATTATGCAAAAGATAGGAGTGATTTATGTAAATAAACCATAAATCAAGGGATGTAAATGTAATTATCTCAAAAAATAATTATATAATAACAATTATTATTATTTGGTCAAAATTCTATATGAAAAAAGTCAAAATGAGAAGAAAGGAGCATGAAAGTAGGAGTCATGAGGAAGTGGACATGTAATGTAATAATTTATTTAGTAGTACGAATGTCCTTTTTTGGGAATAAAGTACCAAAATAGTGATAAGTATGCATTTGATAAGTACAAAACTCTCAACATATATCATTGCTACTACTTTTTCGGTCTACAACTTCTCTATTAGTGTGTGTATGAGTGTGTGAAAGTAGTTTCTACATATATGTATTTAGTGTGTATACTATACGTGTGTACTATAGTGATAAGTACAAAACTCTCTACATATTTTATTGACTTTATCCGATTATTCCGATACTTGAATTGTGAATCATTGATAATTGGACACGTAAAATTTGACTAGTAACGATAAACAAATTATAATAAATAATCTCGATAAGCTGAGCGTTATATCTATTCAATCAGTATAGAAATATAACTAGCAACAAAAAATAAATTGCAGTAACAATGACAACGAACTTATTCATGAGAACTCGATTTTAACCTTAACCATCAGGCTCAAACATCGTTGGTCTCTAAAGCCAAACTAGGCACACAAGTATACTCCTTTACTCTTAACACTTTTCATTTCGACCCGATATTGATTTAACTATTAAAAAATTTTCCACACAAAACGTATCAAGTACTGTAACTTTTGGACACAACTGTCCTAACTAAAATTCTTAGTATTTTGGTGAGATTTGTAGTCAACTCTTGTAAGTTTACCAAAATAGTTAACAAGTTTGCAGGTTTGTGTGACCAAGAAAAGAGAAGAAGGTGCAGTTGGTATGTGTGAATTGGTGTGTGAAAGTGCCCCTTCTCTTGTGTCAAAAGACACCCCCACAATCACATGATTCAAGATTTCTATGGACTTTGTACTTACGTTGTGAGGGGCATAGGATGCCCTTGTCTTTTTCTTGACAACTATGTACCTCAAATGATGAAACTAAAAGGCCATTCAATTTTTTTTTTCTTTTTCTCGAATTTTCTTTTTGTGATGTGATTGGTCGGTTATTCATACTCAAACTTTCACAATGCATCTTATGCATATCATACTATTTTTCTTATGAGTTAAATATATATATATATATATATATATAGTGATGTATTAATATGAGTAATGCATAAAAGACAGAGTGCTTATTTGTCATAATATGATCCCAACAACTTTACGAGGAATCGAGTTGGTGATTTCTAGTTCGACACAATTTATTGGGGTTTTGCATCGAAAGTTACAGCTGATTGTAACGGTACAATTCAAATTTCTAAATCATACAGCTGCACAAATATAAGTTAACTACGTAACTTTATGATCTTTTCGTTTTCGTTCAAGCCCATTTCATATTTGTCGAGTGGAATAGTTACATCTATACTACATGATCCATGATTTAATTACACAAATCATCCATACTTTTTGAAAAATTACACATACACCCCTAGAAAACATCAGCATCATTATATTTTAACTGTCAGGTATAATTTCTATAATCGCATAAAGAAAATCACAAACGAATGTAAATATAATGATCCCTTTGTCAAATTGATACTTTAAAAGAGTACTTATCAAATAGTCTCATCTAAATTAGCAAAAAACTATGAATGTGGTATCCTAATTAATATTGTGAGAATTTTCCTTGTTTAGGGACACACATGTCACTCTTGATAACAAATAATAAAGAGGTTTCTAAGGGTCAACTACATTAAGAAAAGGATTCTTTGAAGGGAAAGCAAAACATCATGGATGATGTCAATTTGCAAGAGGAGGGGCATTCTTGTCATTTCACATTCTAAGAGAAGGGCAACTTGGACTAAGCCCCACTTCCCATTTTCATTCCTTTGTCCCCCTTCCCCCACACAAAGGGCCACTTGCAAGAACCAATAATTATTAAAATCAGACAAATAATGTTTGATTTGTCAATCAAAATGTCTATTTCCAAGTTCATAAAATTTGTGTACAATAAAATAAAATAAAGATAGTGATATCTTTTAATTTTTCTTCTTCTATAGTCCAAATGAAGTGTCTGGTGGGGCAGGTCCATTTATAGACTATCAAAATGTTGTTACAAATTATATAATTAAAATTCATAATTATAAATATTATGACGAGAATAATAAGTGGAGACAATATTATACGAGAAATACTAAGTATAGAATGCGTTCATACATAAATGTAAATATTTCATAAATTTTAATAAGTACTTCAAAGTCAATTTTAGTATAATGCTAAGCCACGTACATTTACTATTAGGATATCTGGTACTAGCTTTCATTACATCACAACGCTTAAACTATCAACTTTAAATTAGACGCTCAATGTCACGCATGACACTAGTAAATATGATGATCGAGTGAGATTATGGACAAATAAATAGGATTAATTGCATTCAGACCCCATCTAAAATTATAAAATTATATTTACACCCCCTCTAGAAATTTTTGTTCACACATGACTTCTTTTCATTAGGATTTGAATGAAAAATGCTGATATCAACAAAGAAACTTACATATATTTTTTATTTTGCCACTCATGTTTGTTTTTGTACGTATAGGAGATAAATGTAATATATATTAGGAGTCATATTAATATATTACATTTTTTCTCTTTTAAATACGAAATTATTACATGATGATGTATTTTACGCCAACAACAATATTTTTCATCCAAATTATAACGGACTAGATTCAAGTATAAATGATGAATTTTCAAATGGAGTGTAAGTATTTTATTTTTTTAAAAAAATAATTTTATATTTTTAGAGGGAGTTTAAAGCATAATTAATTCAAATAAATATTTGTAAAATGATATACGATAGTTTGAATTTTTAGTAACCAAAAAGAAAAGGTTTAAAATATCATATATTAAATTTGACGTTAAATTATGTATAGATAATATTTTAATTTTTTTGAATATTTATTTTATGGGATAAATTGAATATCACAAATTTAAATATTAGGATAAATGTACAGGGATCCGTCACCTCAAACAGCTAGGTGGTTTTCCTCCAATCATAATCAGGTGATCAATCCAATAGGAGGCTGCCACGTAGATGTCAAGAACCTTTGGAATGACAGTGTGGATAAGGTACGGTCGGCCGCATCGCAGGTTACAGTGCCACCTTTTCCTTAACCAGACTTTATTCCAGATCGTAGAACGCGCTACGTGGCGCGTGTGATGCACGTTACATTTGGATTTTTCCATTTCGATGATAATTTGCCAGGAGTTGCTGCCAGGTGCGAGGAGTATGAGCCCTAAGTCGGAACCGCGAAGTTGAGGTTTTATAATTTTAAAAAATATTGATTGAAATTTTATTATTTTATAATTTTATTGACAGAAATTATTATAATTAATTTATTTTAATTAATAATAATTTATCGCTTTTACTTAAAAAAAAAAAAACAGAGGCATAAGGAACTCTCAAATAGGGTAAATTGCGATAATATTTAGTGTAAATTACAATAATTTTTCTCATATTCGTTATGGTTATAAATACTTTTTTATTTTAAAAAATAACAAATATATTCTAAAATTAATGATTGTTTAATTTTTATTGATCTCTTCGCTAGGGCACGAATCCTTTACAAAAATTTATATTTTACAAAATTACTTCATTTAAAAAGAAAATGAATAAATGACTAAGATGTAGAGGTTGAAACTATATGTATTTAATAGCTATAAACATGAAAATGATGTATTATTAACTTATTTGTGAAGTTGATAGATTTTTGCAATTATTAGGATTAGATATTTCTGAAATATATAATGAATAGTTAGGAAAAAAATAATAAAAAAAATTCAATTTAAGCTTTTTTTAGATTAATTTAGGAGAAGTATAATATGAAAATTAAATTTTTACAATCACCCCAATATTACGGCTACATGTTCTTGTAAATTTTTTGAAAATATGACTAAAAAAAATAAATAATGTGAAAAAAGATGATAAAAGATTGTCATCAATAAGTCTAACTCAAAAGAAGGTGTATGGGTATAGGGGCCAATATTCAATATTATCTTCCTAGTAACTTTGATGTTGTGTGTTATGACCCTAATATGTTATTCATCAAGTCCAGCTGCTCTACTTATCCAACTTTTTGTGTAATGTCATGCCCTCAGGGTTCCGACTCCGTTGGGTGCCAAGTTTGTCTTCAAATTCATTAAACGGGATTTTGAAATTCGATTATGAACAATTTGAATATTCGATAGGTGGATTTGAATTATTTAACTAAATTTTTTTTATCGATACTTATATTATCAGTTCTTGATTAACGTGGGACGGAAATACCAAATAAATTTAATTATAATTTATATTTGAAAAATATATAGGTCGAGCTGATTTGTTGCGTTGCTGTAAATCCTTAAATGATTTGAAAAACTACACATACACTCCAAAAATGTTAACAATATCAGATAAATTATTCATACTTTTTAATTATCAGGGGTAATTTATATAATCAAGTAAAATACGAGAAAAATTGAGTAAATATATTATAAATTAGGATGTAAATGTAATTATCCCAATAGAATAATCATTGAAAAGAATAGCTAAATATTTTATGAATTGTGGGCAAGTGGATTTTAATAATAAAAAAAGTAGGTGTTTGTATGAATAATTAATGAATGAATATGGGTTTTAAAATTGTGAGAGGTAGATAAGAAATGAATGGAGAGGGCAGGGGCAGGTGTACGAGGTTTTAATGCAGGCGACGTGGCCTCTTCTCCTCCTTTCCTACCAAAACATCCCTTTTTCTCCTATATGTTTGGGCCGCCTCATCACTCTTTATGGGCTTCTTATTATTACTTTTCAGACTTGACGGAAATTGAATTTTTTAGGACTTTTTTTTTTTTTTTAATTTAGTCTTATTTATTGTATTGCATTCATAGGTTGAAATTTTTTTCACTTATTAGTCTTCACGTGTATTTTTCGTTCATTAATTAACAATTTCGGCAGCATTTTTCATTAATTACATATGTTGAATAACGCTGAAAATATTTTCAACTTATGGGAACGCAACGTAAGAAAATGATAACAAATTGAATTAAATTAAAAAAGACACCAACATATGGGACCAAAGGGCGAAATAATGTTTTGCATGTATTGTCTTATGCAATTAACTATTATTTTATTGAAATTGATTTCAAAATAATTGATTTACGTTCGACCAGATTCGATCCGAGCTAAAATATTCCTTACAACGAACATAATCTCAACCTTAATAGTTGGGTGAAACCCAAATTGGTAAGGGATCCAAACCCAAATTAGTATTTTAATTCAAGACTTATTATCTCATTAATTGGGTACAATTGCGTGCCATATCGATTTGGTACTAGCATTTGCATCTATGAAACGACCAAAACTAGATCGAATAATTGAAATAATTGCAATTATCTAACCAAAGTTTTCTTGTCCGTGTAAATAAATCAGGCAAAATACATAACTAATTTACTTGCTATTCGTACCAATCATTCATGATAATTACGAATTATTGAACTCGTAGTCAATGATAGAATAATTAATATTGAATCGATATGTCGAATCTATCAATAGTAATCATGCCATAAACAATAAAATCAAAACAAAAAATACTAAGAGAAATAAGATAAACATAAGATCTCATAACACAGTAAATGGTTCAACGTTTCCCTTAAATTAGAGAGGGGATTAGTTATACATGAAGTGTTGAGAAAAACCTAAAAACCAACAAGAAAGCATGAAGTAAAGAGAAAAGGGAAATATATTGATAGTTGTCTCTAATGAAGTCCTCAAATCTCTTGCCCAAACGCCAAACAAGCTGCATTTTTCACCTAATAATAACCCTTTTTATCAGTACAAAATATGAATAATTCAAATATGTATGCAATAAAGTTCTTTCGAAATACTCGACATAAACATACATAGGAGCGTTAATGTGTCTCTTATCACTAATACAGTTATAAAACTATAAATAAAGGAAAACAATTCATACTTACATGAAATATATATGGTATCATAAACCAATGATATTTGACTTTGAGCCGACACTTGATACGATATCTACAGGTACATCATTTGAGATAAGATATTAGAGAATTAAAAATTTAGAATATGAAATATGTGAATAAACTATTTTTTTAAGAACGTTGAACTATACCTTTTTCAATTTTCTGAATAAAGTCACGGTCCTCTTCCATGGGCTTGATTGGAGTGTGGTGAAGCCAATCTTGACAACAAATTAGAGCTTGTGCCATATTGGGAGTCAATGATGCTAGAAAATTATCAATGATGTGACCTCCAATATTGAAAGCAAACTCTGTAGCCACGCTAGATATAGGCATCGCTAACACATCTCGCGCCAATCTTGATAAAATGGGAAATTTAGGACTATGCGATTTCCACCAATCAATGATATCAAAAGGTGGAGAATCATTCACAATTTGTTCACGCAGATAGATGTCCAACTCCGATTCATCCATGCCTCTAATCTCAGATATCATTTGTCGGAATTTTTTCTTTCTACGTTCTCTAATAACCATTGTTCCAGTTAAATCATGGTCTCCTAATTCTCTGGGAGTAGTGCAAGAAGAACGTGATATAGTAGAAGAATACAACTTCTTGTATTCTTCAAAAACATCATATAGAACACTTTTTGCCAAATTTCCCATTTGCTCTCCACGTTCAGGCCCGTACATAGTTTTGAGAACATACTCCACATAACTGAATTTAACGCAAGGATCAAGCATGACAGCAACATATAACATCATATTCATCTTCTCTACATCACCCCAATACTTATCAAATTTCACCTTTATATGTCTTGCCAAATCTACCAAAATATCATCATCACTCGTAAGCCATTCCTTCAACATGTCATCCACATCACTTATTTCATCCAAAAACGTGTTAGATGTTACATACGAAGACCCAGAGATTCGAACAGTGAACTTATAGAAATATTTCAACACTTTCACAAATCTTTCCACCACAACCCAATCATATTTAGTAGGCAAACCTATTTTTCCATAAGGTCCATCATGTATAAAATCACCACGAAAATCAGCATCAGAGATTTCATACCTTTCAAATACACCTTGAAAAATCACTGCCGTCTCCAACATAGTATAAATCGAATCCCATCTTGTTGGATCATCTAGACATAATGATCTTTTGCTTTCAACCTTCTCCTCAACAACAAAATCATTAAATTTCTTTAACCTATCAAGTGATTGTTGGACATACCTAACTACTGCACGAACACGCTCAACCGATTCATTCAATTCTTTTAAACAATCTTTGACAATAAGATTAACAATATGAACCACACATCTCATATGTAGAAATTTCCCTCCAAGTATAGCAGTTCCCCGATTAACAAACTTTCTTCTCATATAAGCCACAATAGTGTCATTAGAAGAAGCATTGTCAACAGTAATAGTAAAAATTTTATCAACTCCCCAATCAAGTAAACATTTCTCAATCAACAAACCCACCTCATCGCCTTTATGAGTAGGACACGGAATGAAATTAAGAATCACCTTTTGCATCTTCCAGTCAGTATTAATGTAATGCGCAGTCAAACACATATAGGTAAGTCTCTGACTTGAATTCCATGTGTCCACGGTCAATGAAATTCTTTGTCCAGTTGTCTTGAAATAAGTTTTCAGCTTAATCTTTTCATCAAAATACAACCTATAACAATCTTCAATTATGGTGGTTCTTGATGGAACAATAAACTGCGGACAAGCAACAGATACAAACTGCCTAAATCCTTCTTTTTCTACAAACTTAAATGGCAATTTATCAATAATGACCATGCGAGCTAAGGCTTTTCTTGTGGCTTCCTGATCAAATTTCCAGTGAGAAGAAAATTCACTAGAATCCTCAGTTACACTCCTGCAGGAACTAGCTATTGCTTGATTATCGGCAACATATGCATTATGAGGATGATTGTTGCAAGCTTTCCTATGATTATTCATTGCTGAAGTCACGTTATTAGATGCATCGACATCATAAACTTTATCACAATACTTACAGTTAGCCCTAGTCTTCCCATTGTTATCAGTGTAAGGAGTGAAATGGTCCCAAATCTCCATTTGTGTGGGTAGCGTATCTGAATAGCCTTCATCCTCTATTTCCATTTGTTCGTTTTCAGGCGTAAACCGTGGAATTGATGTGGTGGGTGGAGCCTGAGGTAAATCCATTTTCTTCGAACTTATTGAAGGCGAGTCGTCCATAACTAATCCACACAATGTGAAAAAGTAAAAATTGAAAAACACAAATTAACTGTGAGAAAGAATAAATTAACAGCTCATTTTCTGATTAATTCATGAACATATTAATGAGTCCCAATTTGTGAAAATTGTAAATCCAAAACCAGAATCGTCCTCTCTTCCATGCTTGTTCTAAATGTATAGGGATCTCATGACTCATAAATTCATAAACAATCCATGTCCTAAGAATCAAGGGTTTTCAAGAAATCAAGGGTTTTAAACAATTTACCTCTTTTCACTTTTCAGACGGGACGGCGCCGCGGAGAGGGTTCCCGACTTCCTTTCTTGATTCCTTCCTTCTCGCTCGTGTTCGTGTTTCTTTCTGTTTCTTGATGGTGTTCGTGTTTCCTTCTCCACCTCGAACTCTGTCGTGGATTCTTAAGTTATGTCTGAAGACTGAAAAAGTGAAATTAGGTTATTAGGTGTTTAGTGTTAATTTTTTAGTTATTAATTATTATTTGTTACTTAATTGTTAGATTAATTCGGTTCGGTTTGCACCGAAAATTTTCGGTGTGTTCGGTTTTCACCGAAAATTTTCGGTGTGGTTCGGTTTTCTGCTGGTGGCGAGGTGAGTTTCCATTTACATGGAGTATTCTCCTCATGGAAGAATTGGCCACTGTTTGAACAGATTCTGCCGTTGTTACTAGTACAATGTTCGGCTGTTCATTGTGTGGGCTGTAGATAGCTTGAAGTTGGTTTGATATATGTGTATCTGGTTTTGAATGATTATGTTGCAGAACAGTAGTTAATTAGGATTATCGGTATGGAGCTTCGGGCGTCGCTGGTTGGCTGGTAGAGGCGAAATGCTGCTGCAATCCGTTGTTATGATGTTATGGTGATTGTTAGATTGACTTCTTTTCCATATGACTTTTGCATTGTGGTTTGTAAACTGGAAGTCATTGGTAGTGATGGTGAATGAGATATCCTCAAAGGGATTCCTTAGTCAATCTTTCTGCTAGGATTAACTTTCACATGAATGCATGGAGTTTTCTGAGCAATTACCTTCTAAAAATCAAGTTTCTCGAATTTAGCAGAGAGGTAGAGTTTGTAACGAGGGAATGGAGGGATGTTTATATTGTTTTCTTATACATGATAAGTGTAGTTGCATCGCTGCTTGTTATCGAGAGAAGAGTCATTTGAACCACGTCTTCTTGGGCCTTTCAAACATTATACCCTTTCCGTGATTGCTGCAATGAATTATAATGGGCAAATTTGCAGTTCATATGTGATGAGATCATTGATTAGTGGTGGGTTGGCATACCTATTCTAGAGGATATAAGAGTTCGATTACTGAAACATTTTATACATATGGAGATCTCTTAGGCAGTTTGCTGAAAGCTGTACTGTTTGCTTTCTGATATTTCTTGGTGGCTCCGCTTTCAGGTGCGCTAAAGAATGTGCACTAGCTGTACAGAGGTCGGATTGGTATACATTGTCTTGAGGAGTTATCTTTGCTAGTTGTCATATATGCTGTTTGAGACAGTCCTTAATAGGTTTGTAACTAGAGCTGCTATTCCAAGGAGGCTTTTTCCCTGAATAGTGCATTTTTAAGATTCAGTTTTTGTTGGAAACTTCACAAATATGTAGAAGAAATACAGTCGTTTTATTACCCTCTCTAGTAAGAAAGCTCCTGTATATAGTTAACTGCATCGGATGCATTTCTTACATATAGAAACTAACAGAAGGCATTGATTTATAGTGTTGATATACAATTTTTCTTGCTACGCAAATTTGCCATTATGTGGTGAGTAGGAGATTGGGAACAACTGATCAGCTAGATGATTGAAAAGGAGTTGAATATCTTCTTGTTGAACTTGTATAATGACTATGGAAACATGTATATGAGCTGTATCTCTTCAACAGTGGATTTATAATATAGTGGAGAGCAGACTTGATTGCTGATGGTTTATTGGTTAATAGTCAATGCAGTGAACTGGTAGAGCTGTTTGACATCATATGGACTCAATATTCTTGAAGTTACAGCGACCAGGTGGATTCTTTTCTCGCTTGTCTATAACTTAAGAGAGGTACAGATTGTAAGTTCATGATCTTCTTCCTCGCCTTTTAAGTTGTACACGCCCTCTACTGAATCTCAAATCTGGTAAAAATGTGTACCCAAGTGCAACACCAACAACTATTCCACATCCATAACCTGAGAATGCAAATTTCCAGTCGAATAAGCTTTCTTTTGTGGAACTCTCACCCTGCTGTGGAGGTTCTGGAACTGGATCATCAATCGGTACACATCTCGTTGACAATGGCAGCCCACACAATCCAGTATTCCCAATATAGGAATCACTTGAGTAGGTGTTGAACTGGTTTCCTTGAGGCACATGCCCTGTTAGATTGTTGTAAGAAATATTGAAAAACCCCAGGAAAGTAAGGCTTGTAAGCTGCTGTGGAATAGGGCCAGAGAGTTTATTCCATGAGAGATCTAAGGATTCAAGCTGAACCAAGTCCCCAAGTGATGATGGGATTCCACCATCAAAGGCATTTTGTGACAAGTTGAGCACGACCAGTGATTTTAGTTCCGCGATTTCACCAGGGATCTTCCCGTGGAACTTGTTGTTGGACAGATCAAGAGATATGAAAATGGTCAGTATCCTCACGAGGACCATTTCATTTCCTTTGCTCATAATTGTGACGGAATCTTGATAGTACTCGTATTGCCCTATCGTTTTCAGGGTGGCAGACTTGTTTTTGCTGTTCAGTTGCATCTCATCCAAGCTTTCCAGGAATTCTGGAGGCAAATCTCCAGTGAACTGGTTGGATGATAGGTCGATTATTCCTAGCTTTGAGAGGGAAACGTTTCTTCTTGGAAGGTGTATTTGGCCGTAGAAACTATTGTTCCTCAAGACGAGAACTTTTAGTTCAGGAAGTTTATCCAACCAGAAGGGAAATGTATCTGTAATCTTGTTGTTTCCAAGATCCAGCACTTCAAGCATTTTACAGTTTGCCAAGGATCTTGGCAGCTGTCCTTCCAAGAGATTTCTGTTGATATTCAGAGACCTCAGACTGCTTGCTGATGCAAAATCTAAAGAGATTTGCTGATAGTTGTTCCCCTGCAAGTTCAGCACAGTAAGATTGCTCATCATGCCTAGACATTCGGGGATTGATCCGCTGAGCTGATTATGAGAAGCATCAAGAATGGACAGGCTGCTCAAACTGCAAATCCCACTTGGAAGTGACCCTTGAAGCAAATTTCCCCGAACGTCAAGAGTCGCCAACAAATTCAAGGAGACGTTGGGAGAGAATTCTTCCACAGAATTGAGATGGTTGTGCGAAATGTTCACGTATTGAAGGGTGCTATGCCAAATCCAGTTGGGCACTTGGCCCTCAATGTTGTTGCCTGACAGGTCAAGGTACCATAGACCGTCTAACAATTTCAGAAACTCAGGGAATCTGAAAACTTTGCAGGAACGCATCGCCAACTTTACCAATGGAGAAAGTATACTGTTTGCATTGTCACCCTGATTAGGTTCTTCAGGAAAATCGACTGCATTCTGTGAAAGATCCAGCTCATTGAGAGAGCTAGTCCACAACCACTTGGGAACATATCCTTCTATTTGATTGTTTGACAGATTCAGAATCCTTAGTTGGTCTTGTTTCTTGAGGAAAGTGGGGAATTCTGTCAAGTTGCATTTGCTCAACTTCAGTTCCTGCAGCTGCGGAAACATCAAATCTGGTTGATCAGTTCCAATGGTTAAGCTGTTGGAAGAAAGGTCAAGGCTCGTTAAGTTATCGAGGTTCTGGAACGCTTCCAATTTGAGGGAGCCAGTGAATTTGTTAGCAGCAAGTGAAAGAAAGCTGATGCTTGGGATCTCAGAGATCGATCTTGGTATTTCCTCAGACAGGTTGTTGCCATTTAAGTACACTTGCTCCAACACTGACGAGGCTGCTGGAAACTCCTCTAATTTTCCACTCAAATGGTTGTCATTCAAGTACAAAACTTTCAGGGATGGAAGTGTGAAAATGAGAGGGTCTATTGTCCCTGTGAGAAGATTGAAAGATAACCGAAGATCTGCAAGTTTTGGGACGCCGCTATCTCTGAAAGGCGGGATTGAGCCACTGAATTTATTATAGCTAATGTCTATCTCAGTCACACTAGTCAGGTTTGCAAATGATGATGGGATCAAACCAGAAAAGTTACAGGTGTAGAGAAGCAAATTTGTCATGAACTTCAAATTACCAATTGAATCAGGCAATTTTCCTTGGAAGTTTGTCTGGTAGAGTGAAACCAGTCGCAATGAACTGTGAGAGGGAAATTCAGGTAACTCACCTGTCAAGAGTGGATTTTTCGACAAATCAATGGTCTGTAGTCTTGGTAACAGGAAAACTTGGCGGGGAAAGTTGCCGTAAAGTTGAGTAGATGCAAGATTCAAGACTTGCAAATCCCTGAAACTGGCTAGAAAACGAGGCACCTCAGAGGTGAGATTGTTGCCTTCAAGCTTGATAAAGTTGAGAGATATCAGATTTGCAAACGAACTATGGATGGGACCTGAAAGCCGACAGTGTGACAAACTTAAGACCTTAAGTCTTGGAAGTACAGACAACGCTTGAGACCAGTTGGAACCTTGAGCTGAAAGGTCCACATTGTCAAGAATAACCTCAGTTAGATTATTCAGATTCCTGAAAACCGACTCAAGATTCGGCCTTTCAAGCCTCAGCCTGTGGAGCTCCTCGAAATCAAAGATATGATTGAAGTCTGGATCATTAAACGTGGGGGGCAACTCACAAAACGGAATCGTCGAGAGATCAAGAGATACTAGTCTCGTCAAACGAGAAATCCCAGCTGGTATTTGATCAGAAAAACAGGAATACGAAAGATTAAGGTGCGTTAAATTCGTAAGCCTCTCAAAACCAGAAGGAATTGGACTAAGCTGGAAGTTGTTACGAGCAAGATTAAGACGCTGGAGATGGCGTAGATCAAAAATGGCTCCTATGTGGCCTGAAATTCTGCTGTAGCTGAGGTTCAGGCCGACAACATTGCCAGACGTATCACACGTCACGCCATCCCACAAGCAGCAATCTGTTCTGTCGTCCCATTTCGCCACTTTCATCGACGAATTATCATCGAACGAGACAGAGGAGGAGTTGTGGCTGAGGATGTCATCTTGCAGTTGCATTAAGGATGTTTTCTGGTCGTCGAGGCAGAGGTGTTTGCTGCTGTGCGGCGGCAGCTTTGCCGCACGGGACGGAATGGAGACAGAGAGAAGAAAGACAAGCAGCAGCATGATCTCATGCTTGCAGGTGAGTCTCATCTCTTCTCTATTAGGTAATGCGGGAAATGGCTTTTAGGATGTTCTTGGACTAACACACCACTTCTTGTCTTATAGTACTATGAAATTTCTGGTTACTTAATTACCCCTTAATAATCATGATTTTTTGTAATGAAACTGTATTATTGTTCAGTAATTACAGACTTCATGGTGGTGAAGTCCATTTCATGCATGATTTGATGGCATTCAATAGTGGAGACTGCTGTTAAATATCCCAATCATTGCATTTTGACCCCTCATGTTTTAAAATATTATGTATAATCCCTTACTTTATGAAAATAATAAGTTGTAACCCTTGTTTTTTGAAATACATCGAACAAGGACTAAAAATCACTTTTTATATATTTTAATTAGTCCAATTATATTTGAAGTTAACTCATGCATAAATAAAAGAAATCAGTAAATGGGCATGTGGGGAATTCAAATATTAAAAAATAGAAGAGGTCAAAATGTAATTTTTAATAATATTTGAAGTCAAGTAAGTCTTCCCAACAAGAAGGGGTGGAGTCTCCTGTAGGTCTATGTAAGTCCATGAGGACTCTTCCTCTATCCCATCAACTGCAGCTAGACAAATAAGACTTCTTCAAACATTCAATCCTTCTTACCCACATCACATCACATTGATTTGAGTTGTTTACATATAGATTTTTTATTTTAACAACTTTTTTTTTTTTTTTTTATGTTTATATACATTCACTTTTCATTTAATCAAACACAAGGAACTCCAATCCATGAAAATAAATTGACTTTTCTATTTTAAATTTTATTTAATTTTTTATTCTAAGTAATACATATACGTTACATGTATGAAATCCTTATTATATGCTAAAAAATTGTCCTATTTTTTAAGAAGAAGAAAAGATATTGTAAAGAGGTTTGATAATTTTTCTATTTTTAATTCCACATAAATTTTAAAAAAAATTCTTCAAACATATTTTCAAGAACCATAACTCCAAACATTTATGTATGAGTTTGGAAGGAGTCAAGTTCCAACCAAATGGAAATTTTAGCAACTAAGGTTCAAAGTGATGTACTATCAATTGACAAGTGATATATAGTCATATTAATTGTTCATGGGAAAATTCTTGGAAACAATAATTAATAGTCCTAAATGCATAAAACAAAATTGATTTTCTCATCCTCCAAGAGAAATTTCAAACCCATTCAATGATGTTCAAATTTCGGGAGTGTTTGCATTAATTTTTTTCTTTTTTAAAAAAAATATATTTATTAGATTCCGACTTTAAAAAAACTACTTTAAAGTATTTGTAAGTAATGATTCTATTTTAAAAATTGTCAAAAATAAATAAATACTTTTGAATCAAAAGCTATAAAGTATATATTGATTGATGCTTTTAGTTGTTTTGATTTTTTTGTAAATAAATTCAGTTCTTTGGAGTTTGGACTATTTTTTTATTATTATAATAATTTTAATCTTGATTTACTTTTTTTTATTTATGTTTTTGTATTTACATATTTAAAGTTGACATTGAACTCTTCAACTATACAATGGGAAAATTTATTTGTAATTTTTACTTTAAATATTAATAATATATATATATAAGAGAGAGAGAGAGAGAGAGAGAGAGAGAGAGAGAGAGAGAGAGAATCTCATTTAATTATTTCATTTGAAGTATAATATAAGTTAGAGGGGACAAAATCTAACCACAAATATTTTCTTTGTTTATTGTTTGACATATGACCTAAATAAGATTTAATAAATACCTAACCAAACAATATTCCTTAATTATTTCACATTCGATGTGGGTCACGATAGGGGTTAAAGAGGTCTAAACCTCTTAATTGAATATTTTGCCTTCCAAAAATTAAATAATCGCAAGATAGGTTAAGATTTTATGTGATATTTTTATCGGATCGAGGCCTAATAATCTAGAATGGCAATCATTGATGCTTCCACCATTTGAGGGTCTGAGTTCTCAGTTGGATACATGACTCCGTACAATTTCTGACAATTAATTTGCCAGCCCTTTATAAATATTGGTTGACTTTGTTAAACAAACATGCATTTATGACACCAAAGATTAGTTCTCACTATAAAAAAAAAAATTGAGGTTTTGCTACACTATAAATAACCACGGCTCAAAAATCATTGTAAATTGCTACTATTAACCACGGTTAAATAAAATTGTAGCAAAAACTTAAATTTTTATCACGATAATCACTATTCACTATGATTTTTAGTCATAACCAAAATATTTGTATGGTTTTAGCCATGACTAATGTATTAGCTACACTTGTACAAACAACGGTTAATGGCCTTTGCGAAGTCATGGTTGATTTGTATTTGCTAGAATTATCTTCTTTTGGCTAGTAATTAAACGTAGCAAAAAATCTCTGCAACCACAATTAATTATTAGCTTAAACGAACTCTGGTTCAGATATTGAAAGATTTTAGTTAAGGATCACTTCTACAAACATAACTAGTTGTGTAACATGCGAACTCAGGATCTAAGATTGAGAGGCTAAGATACCTCACACTTTCGATCATCTGACGGGGATAGTAAACCCCATCTCCACCTCAAACACTACTCACGACCTTCTTCCGAACCAATTTCAATGTAGAAATTAAAAAAAAAAAATATTACTAGAGATGTTTCTTGCAAGATTTCTTTTCTTTTTTTTCTTTTTTTCTTACAGAGAAGTTTGGAAGACTTCAATTCTAATTTCTTGCATGGATGGAACCATGAATTTTAACTGGAAAGCAAAGAGATATTTCCAGTCATGAAAAATATTTTTTTTGGAAAAAAAAAAAATTAATACAGATATAATGCCGGCGATGTGAATTGTCTGAAATGCCCTTAACTATATTTATTTCTTCCATGATAATCATTTATTTAATTAATTATCGAGCACGCCTATATCAAAAAGTAGGGGTTTTTTGGTTCAATAAATTTGCATTGTAGTTAAATATACGAGATGGATTGTGTACCCACTTTTCAATAAGGGTTCACACCATATTAGTAATATCGAGCCTTCAATTTATAACGAGCTTAATATATATGCACCAACAGAATAGATTATTATGTAGAGAATCATATCCTGCATAATCAACCAAACAAAATAGATCAAACTTGTATATATATACACACACATTATATGTATATATATTTAACAAATTAATACATAGATAATATAAATTTTGTACACATGCAACATATATAACATGAATTTCCAACATAAAATGTGAACTGATTTGGACAAACTTTCTTCTTATAACACTGATCACAAACATTAATTTGTCTTACATCATCATTAACACACAGTAACTTAAACCCCACAAATCATTCAAGAAAGAAGGGAAAAAGAGGCTCTAATTAAGGAGTAAGATAAAGAGTGAAATGAGTAATGGTTTCAAGGCCATCTGTGGTGTGCTGATCCTCATGTGGAAGTGTCTCAATTGTAGCATACCCTTTTGCATTCTCGTACTTCCCTGTCCCTCCAACAATGGCTATGTGTGATATTGGCGTGGCTGTCCGATGAACCCCAAAGAAGCTCACTGTATCAAGAATCTCATGATCGTGTTCCCCGCCGTGGAATGCCACCGTCAGCGCCACCGTGTGGCTGCTGCCGTCGCTTGAGCTCACCATGTAAAAGCCCTGTGCTCTTCCCAGCACAGAGGTCCCCAGCTCGTGCCCTTCTGTGATCTCATTGTCGACCACCGTCACGGTCCCGAACATCAGTTGTTGGAGGGTGAGGCCGGCTGGGAGTTGCCCCGCCGTCACGAAGGCTTGGTTGTTGCTGGCGACGACGTTGTTGCCGTTGCTTTGGACAAGGGTGTTGGTAGGGGAGCCGTTGAGGCCGACGAGGGAGGGGTAGTTGTTGTTGTTGATGACTCCGTTGATGGTGTTGAGGGGGACGCCACCGTTGATGGGGAAGATTTGGTTGTTGGGCACGGAGAATGGGAGGTTGTTGGCGTCGGAGTTGGCCACGACGCCGGTGACTACTCGGCCAGAGGGGTGCGTGCCACCGAGGATGTCGTGCATGAAGAAAGACAACGTGGGGTGGTCCGAGATGGCACCGTTTGTGCCAGTGGCAACCCCACCGGATGTTGCAGTGGCGGTAGGAGTGGTGACTGGTGGTGGCACGGGTGCAACAATGGGAGCTGATTCTTCCCCGATAGAAGGGTCAGCAACCGGTGCCACATCAGTGGTTGGAGTGGTGGTAGGGGTGGTAACTGGTGGTGGCACGGGTGCAATGACGGGGGCCGGTTCTTCTAGGATGGGAGGTTCAGAAATTGGTGCTACATTGGTGGTTGAAGTGGTTGTGGTGGCGGTAGGCTGTGTTTCGGGCAGGGTTACAAGGTTACTTTCATCAGGCAACTCGTTGGAGACAGGAAGCTGTGGAGTTAGTTGGTCAAGAACTCTTGATGAAGTGGCGAATGGGATGGTTAGAAGTAAGAAGCAAATAATTAAATTGAGAAATTTAGGCATATTGGATGTGAGCGAAGAAGAGGAGGGAAATGAGATATGAATGTTGAGAATGATTGATGGATTGGGGGAAATGTGAGAAGGGTATTATATAGTGGAATGAGAAGTGGAGCTGATGATGGATGATATGGAGTTGGTGCAGTATTATTCATTGCACTGTCATTTGTTTAGTTGAGAAACCTAATTTCTTGAAGCCTATGAAGAAATGGTTTTGTTGAGTTTTACACACACACACATATATATAATGTAGGATGGTATTTATTAATTGAAATATTTTATTATAAATTAATAATGTATTTCATGTTTATTTTTTATAATATCTGTATTCTTTGTATATTTAAACAAACACTACTCAAGAGTGAAAGGTACAAACACACATTACTCGAAAGCGAACATCTAGAGATATAACATATTTCGATAGAATCCATTTAGAACTAATCAGGGAAGTGGGGTATACTCTACAAGCCCAAGACTTATCATTTTGATAAATGGGCTTTCTAATCTACAAGAATTTGACTAGAAACACAACATTTTAAAATAATTTAAAATTCATTAATATCCAATAAAATATAATTTAAAAATTAAAATCAAGATATAAGGAATCAAGCAGAGCAAATTTAGGCAGGTGATAAACTACAGCCATACAGAGCATTTCAAAGGTTTGATGGATTGATTTTCTGTAGTAACAGTTACTGTATTTCTCCACACTGTAAAATTAGATGCAGAACTAAATCAAGAAAAGACTCGCACTGTCTTCTAGCAAAAGCCAATATCAACAAGGTGGCCAGGAGGATGAAACGGCGGATGAAAAGCATTCATTATTCAGCCAGATCCCAGAAAAGTGCATTTACAAGAAGTATTCGGGTTAGAGCAACTAGAGTACAACGGTGAGCATCTTCTGGTTTACATATGTTTAGCAAAGATAGACTCAACTACACCCTGAGCTATAGGATGATAGCAAGCGCATGCCTCTGAGAACACCCTCTTGGCAAATATTTTCTCCTCTTCTTTGCCGGTGCCCTGGACTAGTCCAGTATAGAGTGGGCGGAGATATTTCATCCTTCCAACTTCCTTCAGAGTTTTCTCAACCTCGTTATAGTAATTACTGCACCTTGATGAAATAGCAAGCTGAAGAAATGCCACCTTGACCTCATAATCTTTTGATTCTGAAAGCCTGTATCGTGCATCCAGAGCTAATACCTGTGGCAAGGTCAACATGGTAAAGCTGCATTAGCTCTACATCGGGAAGGTGTTATTCTATAGGAAGAAAATGATGAATCTTGCAGGCTTGAATTCTTACAAAAGCATCTTCATTTTAATCTAATTCCTCGTCTCCTGATGGAATAAGGAGCATATAATATTTGAGGAGAGAATAATGATATTATTTAAGCACTATCACATATGAAGCCTTCTCCTCAAGTTTCCTTGGCAAGTCTAAAAAAAATTCAAGATCCCTTGGGCTAAAAGTAAGGAGCTTCTACTCGATAAATACCAGAGACTGAAACTATTCTCAAGAATAGAGGACAGATGGTGATGTGGAATTTGATCAACTAAAGTTAACATTTGCTTTATCTTATATGACAAGAGAAGTGGAGAAGATATACTGGGAAACAAAGAAAATAGAAAAAAAGTACAGATAGCAACTGAACTAAGATAACCACCTACTTCTTCTAATTAAGACGCTAAAAGTCTAAAAAGCAGAAGATTGCAACTTTGGGCAAATTAGAGAACCAATCTCTAGGATGCTGCAAGAATATAAGTTGTGTTTATCAAAGAATTTAAACAGGCAGATGAAGTTTATTGATTATGAAGGCTGTCTAGGTAATAGAAAGTGCATCAATTCGTCATGCCATAACAGTACCTGTGAAGCTTCAACAGATTTAGGAAGGTTTTCTAAGTAAAGCTCCCATTCCTGTCCTCCCCAATCAGCAACTTCATCCTCATTTGGCATCCTTCCTACCTTAAACTCATTAGCCAGAGATACAATCTTTGTATAGATATCAGAAGCAGGCTCCATAGCATCTGGAGGTATGCCAGTACCCTCAGTCCATTCCTTCAAATCAATATGACTTTCTATTCCAGGAACATTTGCTTTCAGGAAATCAAGAAATGTGTCAGTGTCAATAGATTGGAACTTGAAGGTGGCAATATACTTTTTAAGGAACTCATCAAATGCAGGCCTCCCAATCTGTGCATAAAATTCAATGAAAACAATTAAGCTCTTCTAAGAACATATAAAAGAAACATAATCTCCAAAGGGCGAAAAAGTATTAAGTATGTCCTTGCCTGTCTCTCAATGCGCCACAAAAATTGGAATCCTTTTTCATAGGGCACTTGAGAATAAACATCATCTGGGTCCACTCCTTGCTGGTTAGTTTTCAATTTTGTGAATTCCATATTGTCCTTAAACCTCTCCATATCCTCAACAAGTCCTTTCCAACCAATTCCGATATTAAGTACAGCTCTTTCCTTTCCTTGCACAGCCTCAACTATCCGGCGCTCCGCATATGTTGTGAAACCCTGTATTGTGTGCGAACAAAACCAAAATCTCAAGATTAGCGGAAACCTCCATAACAAAGTCAAGAAAGAAACCAAGATTAAAAAGAGAAAGGGCTAAAATTGCAGTGACTCTTCTCCTCAAGACGAGACAAATAGAGGCTGCATTTCTCTTAAGTGGATCTGCTTATCCAAACTTCATCATTTACCAACAAATAGAGGCATACTTTTCTCTTAGACAGTTTTGACAAGTCATATTCAAAAGAGTGTACAAGCATTCAATAGTTTTGAAAATTAACATACAGAACAGGTCAAAAGTATCAACATATCAAAATTTTCCAGTATCACAAAGTGAATACCATCTATAGATGAGTGTTACTAATCTTAGCATGATTTAGCAATTCAATTTCATCAACTCGTCATACGTGCATATGACCTCTTATAAAAAACAAATCGCCTGTCACTTAACATAAACCATAACCAAGTATACAACACAAGCAATTACCTCATTTAACCAGAAGTGATCATTACTCTTATTGGTAATCAGATTCCCGGTCCAGCTATGAGCAAGCTCATGAGCCACTACCTGCGCGCCAGTGGCATCCCCCTTAATGACCGTGGGGGTCAAAAACACCATCCTTGGGTTCTCCATTCCTCCATAGGGAAAACTCGGTGGCAAAACCAACAAATCAAACCTCTCCCACTCGTAAGGCCCAAACAACCCCTCTCCTACCTTAATCATCTCCTCCGTCCCTGCAAACTCTGTAGCTGCAGCATCCAACACCCCAGGAATAGCCTCCGAGTAAACCTTGGTTCTAGGACCCACCTCCCTAAAACCCAACTCCCCAACGGCAAATGCAAACAAATACGGCGGGATGGGCTGCTCCATCACAAACGCCTCAACAACCCTCCCTTCCCCACACCACAACGAATCGTCACAAGCACCGCCACACTCCCCGGGAATAGGGTCCCGCCTACAAACGTGTTTTGCACCCATCACAGCTGATAAATAGCGCGGGATATTCAATTTCGCGGCATACTTGATCCGCGCAGCCGGGGTGTCTTGGCAGGGGAAAATGGACCTGGCGTGGATGGCCTGGCATTGGGTATAAACAAAGGGGAACGACTTATTAAACGTTTGGGGAGGAGAAAGCCACTGAAGGGCAGAGGAGGAGGGGGCAGTTTTGAAGATGACCAACAACTGGGAGTGGTTGGAAAGGGTGACAGTGAGGGATTGACCCAAAATGGCGTCGGGGGAAGTGGGCTGCAGAGTGAAGGGGAGAGGGGTCAGAGTGGCGATGTCAAGGACTTGGGAGATCGAGAGGGAGCGGGAATCGAGGGTGAAGGCGCCGGAGTAAGGGGCGGCGAGAGAGAGGACGGCGGAGGAGAGAATGGTGGAGGAAGCAAAGTCGAAGTAGAAGGAGAGGGAGATGTGGGTGGTGAGGGGGTGGGTGGAGTCTGTGTAGGAGTGAGGATCAATGAGCGCCATTATAGATGAGCAGAGTTCAAATTCTCCTTTTCTGGGAAATGGGTGCAGAGGATAAAGTGGTGGTTAACGGCGGCGGAGGGTGGTAGAGAGGTGGCGGAATCTTGTCGCGCAAGCAATGGAAGAGAGGAATGGGATTAGGCAAAGAATGTGATGGATGGTGAGTGAGTGTAATCCACTGAACTGAAATTAGGGTTTAAAAAATTGGAGGGAGAGAAGAATTGGGAATAAAGACAAAAGGAATAAAGGTAAAGATGAAATAAACTACAGAGAATTTGGCCAAAAGATTGAATGCATTGCCAAATCTCTTTAGTTCATATGATTCCTAATAATCCTTATTTTTATTTTAAATAGATTTTAGGATAATTATACCACTCATAAAATTTGATACAATCAATTATAATTAAAAAAATTATATTTAATATTTTTAATTATTCTGATAAATAGATAATTCCGTTAGTCAAAATTTATTAATTTTAGCAAAATAAATTAAATAAACTTTTGTATTTACTACTGATTGACTTATTACTATCTCATTAAAAGTCAAATAATACCATCCTTATACATCTCCCTACACTGATGTATGTAATAATAAGTATACCATCATCCTTATAAAAAAATATGATAATTAATAAGAAAAAAGAAAAATCAAATTTATTGCATAATATGTTCATTGCAAATTTTATATATATTACCTTCTAATACATAGGCATCATTATATTTATTACATTGCTTTTTTTTTTTTTTTAGTACCATAAATATTTCATATTTGAATGAAAGATAAAAGTGTTTCCTCCCAAGGTTAAATATTTCATGAATTCAAACTAAAAGAGCGGGAAATACTATATATTAGAATAAATATTATCTTTTTTTTTACATTTAAATAACGCTCGAATTTAGCTAACTTCAACCATTGTAATTGAATTCAAACTGTATGTTCATATATATATAATGAAAAAGTCGTATACACGTTAATTATTATTATATTTTTATCTCGCATACAGAAGAAATAAAGAAAAAGAGGATGGATGCATTTACATGCCATCAAATATTGGCGTTAGAGCAACGAGAGGAGAGGCGGTGAGTATCATTTTGTCTACGTATACTTAATAAGAATAGCTTCAACGACGCCCTGAGCTATAGGGTGATAACAAGAGCAAGCCTCTGAGAACACTCTCTTGGCAAATATTTTCTCCTCCTCTTTGCCCGTCCCCTGGACTAGTGCCTTATAGAGCGGCCGGAGGTATTGCATCCTTCCAACTTCTTTCAGAGTTTTCTCCACCTCACTATAGTATTTACTGCACCTTGATGCAATAGCCAGCTGAAGAAACGCCACCTTTACCTCGTAATCTTTGGATTCTGAAAGCTTGTAGCGTGCATCTAGAGCTAATACCTGTGATATGGCCACCATGGTAAAACCTGCATTAGCTCTATGACAAAACGTGTAATTCTTGAGGAAGAAAATGCTAAATTTTGCAAGCTCTGCTCGGATTCTTGTAAAGCATCCTTTTTTAATCTAATTCCTTGACTCCTTAGTCCTGATGGCATAAGTTTTCTTGGCAAGTCCCAAAGATTCAAGATCCCTTGAGCTAGATAATAGACAAAAAGTACAGATAGCAACTGAAAAATGATAACCAATAAATCTAGAAAGCAGATGATTGCAACTTTAAGCAAATTACAGACAATCTCTACGAATAGTACAAGAATGCAGCTTGTATCTATCCAAGAATTTCAACAGGGAGATGAAGCTGGAGGTTATGAAGGTTGTCGGTGATTAAAAAGTGCATCAGTTCGTCATACATTAACAGTACCTGTGAAACTTCGACAGATTTAGGCAGGTTTTCTAAGTACAGCTCCCATTCTTGTCCTCCCCAATCAGCAACTTCATCCTCATTTCGCATCCTTCCTACCTTAAACTCATTAGCCAGAGACACAATCTTGGTATAGATATCAGAAGCAGGCTCCATAGCATCTGGAGGTATGCCAGTACCCTCAGTCCATACCTTCAAATCAATATGATTTTCTATTCCAGGAATATTTGCTTTCAGGAAATCAAGAAATATATCAGTGTCAATAGATTGGAACTTGAAGGTGGCAATATAATTTTTAAGAAACTCGTCAAATGCAGGCCTCCCGATCTGTGCATAAAATACAACAAGAACAATTAAACTCTTCTATGAAGATATAAAAGACACATAATCTTCAAAGAGCAGAAAAGCCACCAATATGTACTTGCCTGTCTCTCAATGCGCCACAAAAACTGGAATCCTTTTTCATAGGGCACTCGAGAATAGACATCATCTGGGTCCACGCCTTGCTGGTTAGTTTTCAGTTTTGTGAATTCCATGTTGTCCTTAAACCTCTCCATATCCTCAACAAGTAGTTTCCAACCAATTCCAATATTGAGTACAGCTCTTTCCTTTCCTTGCACAGCCTCAACTATTCGCCGCTCTGCATATGTTGTGATACCCTGTAACGTACGAGCACGAACCCAAGATCTAAAAATTAGCGGAATCATTCATAAAAATGTCAAGAAAAGAACCAAGATGAGAAAAGAGGAAAGGGCTAAAGTTGCATTGTACTCGTTTCTCCTTAAGAAGAGACAAATAGAGGTCACATTTCTCTTGACTTCCCAGTCTCATTAAACTTAAACAGATGATCTGCTTATATAAACTCCATCATTACCAACAACTCAAAGGTCGATTGGCATACTTTTCTCTTACAGAGAGTTTGAGAAGTCATATTCAAATGAATGGACAAGCATCCGTAGTTTAAAAAATTAACATACAAAATAGTGCAAAAGCATCATCAAATCAAAATTTTCCAATATCATAAAAAGAATTCCATCTTAACATGAGTGCTACTGATCTTAGCATGAATTAGCAATTCAGTTGCATTAACTCCTTATACTTATAAATGCCTCTTAAAAAAACCAAATCGCCTGCCACTTAATACAAACCATTACCAAGTATACAAAACAAGCAATTACCTCATTTAACCAGAAGTGATCATTAGTCTTGTTGGTAATCAAATTTCCGGTCCAGCTATGAGCGAGCTCGTGAGCCACAACCTGTGCACCAGTCCCGTCCCCCTTAATCACTGTGGGGGTCAAAAACACCATCCTTGGGTTCTCCATTCCTCCATATGGGAAACTCGGTGGCAAAACCAACAAATCAAACCTCTCCCACTCATAAGGCCCAAACAATCCCTCTCCTACCTTAATCATCTCCTCCGTCCCAGCAAACTCTCTAGCAGCAGCATCCAACACCCCGGGGACGGCCTCTGAATAAATCTTGGTTCTAGGACCCACCTCCCTAAAACCCAACTCCCCAACTGCAAATGCAAACAAGTACGGTGGGATGGGCTGCTCCATGACAAATTCCTCAACAACCCTCCCTTCCCCACACCACAAAGAATCATCACAGGCATCCCGGCACTCCCCGGGAACAGGGTCCCGCCTACCAACGTGTTTTGCACCCATCACAGCCGATAAATAGCGCGGGATATTCAATTTCGCGGCATATTTGATACGGGCAGCCGGGGTGTCTTGGCAGGGGAAAACAGACCTGGCGTGGATGGCCTGGCATTGGGTGTAAACAAAGGGGAACGACTTATTAAACGTTTGAGCAGGGGAAAGCCACTGGAGGGCGGAGGAGGAGGGGGCAGTTTTGAAGATGACCAACAACTGGGAATGGTCGGAGAGGGTGACCGTGAGGGATTGTCCCAAAATGGCGTCCGGAGAAGTGGGCTGCAGAGTGAAGGGGAGGGGAGTCAGAGTAGCGAGGTCGAGGACGTCGGAGATCAAGAGGGAGCGGGAATCGAGGGTGAAGGAGCCGGAGTAAGGGGCGGCAAGAGAGAGGACTGCGGAGGAGAGAATGGTGGAGGAAGCGAAGTCGAAGTACAAGGAGAGGGAGATATGGGTGGTGAGGGGGTGGGTGGAGTCTGCATAGGAGTGAGGATCAATGGGCGCCATTATTGATGAGCAGAGTTCAAATCCTCCTTTTCTTGGAAATGGGTTCGGAGGATAAAGTGGTGGCTGACGGCGGCGGAGGGTGGTGGAGAGGTGGCGGAGTTTTGTTGGGCAAGCAAACGGAAGAGAGGAATGAAGCAACACAAGAATGTGATGGATGGTGAGTGTAGTCCACTTCCACTGAACTGAAATCTTTGGTTTTAAAATTTGGAGGGAGTGAGGAATTGGGGATAAAGACAAAAGGAATAAAGGTAAAGATAAAATAAATTACAAAGAATTTGGCCAAAAGATGGAATTATTGAGCACTTGCTTCAATTTTTATTTATAATTCTTTTAGCATATATTATAACAAAGTTTTTTAAAATTTTGATATAATTATAAATATTTAATAATATTTTTTAATGTTAATAATTATTTAACAATTATATTAATCCGTTTAGTCATCTTTAAATTTTTATTTTTTATCACCCTACATTAAGAGGATATTTATAATTTTTCAAATAATGAAAGAGTATTCATAATTATACCAAATTTCGTATGAGTTTGTGTAATTTACCCATTTTTTTATTGCCATATTGACATTTGTTAATATTTTTATTTATTCAATTAGTATAAAGAAAATGATCTGAAAATGGATGTGAAAAAATAAAAAATCAAACTAACTTCAATATATTCCTAATCAATATTGTAAAAAGTAAAAATGATAATAAATACATGTAAATTAAATTGTTGTTCTAAAATAATATTTACACATCATATTCTTATTTAATTTCTTTTTCTTACTTAAATTGGTTAACGTTCACTTAAATGGCGATTTTTTTAACAGTTATTACTTAAATGACGATTTTTTATATTGCAGAAGATAAAGCGCCTGACTCGAATGGCTATACTTTTGAATTCTTTAAAGCGATTTGACCATTTTTCGTAATTGAGTTTAATTTTGTTACGACTTTTTTGTCCTAATTGTTTTTTGAATATTTCAAAAGTATCCTATCATAGTAATAACAAAAATTTACCCATCTACGTTAAATAATTTCACAAATAAATTGATAATATATTAATTTTTTTATTAAACACTTCCATATCATTTTTTTTCCGAACTAATATTCGAAATACTTCAAACTTTTACATTTTAGTCACTTATCAAAAAATAAAAATTATTATCAAACACTTTTGAAAAAGTATAATTTTCGCAAAACACTCCCTAAGTTCGACTTTGATAAAATTATTCAAATTGTGACTTATAAATCGATTTTCATTCAACGGTAGATATAATAAAATCATCGAATCGAAATTAGTTCTTGCTATTTTTATAATTTTTGAATATAATCAATTCTAAAAATCAAAACTTTTTTAAATCTTCATTTCCTTTTTCAATTATTTAAAAAGCAAAATAAATGGAGTATATTATATCTTGCTTGTTTACCACATTAGAATTAATAAAAAGAAATAAAATGTAAAAATATAAATAATAGGAAAAGTAGATAGAATAAATACTTTTATCAATAAATTTATGTATGATAAATATTACATATTTTTATTAAAATACCCTCAAATATATATATTTATATGTAAAATAAGTACTTGAATTTTCCATTGATGCACATTTAACTTTTTTATATTTTAGTTAAATAAAGAAAAATAAGATATTAAATTATGTATGTGTATCGAGTGTGCTCCCACATTAAGTATACATTAAGAATGGGATTAGGTTAATGGGCTTAAGTGAAAAAATGGAAAGACAGAGGGGCTAAAGTGTAAAAAAAGTTCCCCCAGAAATTTAGGACCATCCACAGGGAGAGAATTGTCCAACTAGGGAAGACAAGATTTTTTCCATCTGCGGCTCCCCCCTGGGATCATATCACACAGTTCCATGCAGTACCTAGTAAAGTCGCGTTAATATAGTTCCAAAATGCCCACATCGCGTGGCAATCAGGAAAGAGACTTTACGATCAAAGAATTGGAGGGGGAAGTTACAGTAGGCGAACAAATAGAACTTTACCTTTACCTCATATCATATATTCCGAAAAGTTGTGATTTTTTTTTAATTATTTTTATTGTCATTACGCCAAACCATCAGCCCATTACTTCTCAGTTCCCACTCGACAAATCCAGAGTCAAGAATCAAAACCCGAAGGCATTCGAAGAAGACCCTTGAATTTTTTTTTGAGCTGAGAAGGAATTCTTGGAGATTGGGAAATTTGAGGGAAAAATGGATGATTATACGAGGGAAATGATGGATTTGAAAACCCTGGTAACTCGTACTCTGGAGAAGAAAGGAGTCCTTGCCAAGATCCGTGTTAGCATCCTTGTCCTCATTTTAATTTTTTCCACATTTACCGTAATTTCTGTTTTTCCGTTGTAATTCTTGTTTCTCTGTGTAAATTGGTGTTTTTCTGTTTGCGTCCGTGGATATATGTGGCCATGTGGGCGTTGAATCATTTCTGGCAATAAAGAAGTCAGGGGATCGCGTAATGTAGAGCAAATTGCTCGGAAAATATGTTGATGTGTTTTATTCTGATTTTTAACTTTTGTTTTTGGTAGCTGTAATGTTTGCGTCTGAAAGTGCTGGAAGGTGTGTATAGTTTTTCTTTTTTACCTGATTTCATGGTGCACATTCGCTTCAGATTTGGACTGTTTGGAAAATTAGATAAAGGTGTATTCTGCAAGTTAACATATGACACGGTTAGATTTCCTGAAGTGAGAATTCTTGGGCTTCATTGCTGGCTGCACTTGAGTTTCTTTTCATATTTCTAAGTAGTAGTTTACTTTTGCATTTTTTTCGTAATGGCTGTGACGCATAATTCATTGATATGCAAATTCGGGTTTTAAGATGTCATAATTCGAATGCTGGAGTTTTATAATGCTTACCAGTGTTTCATTGGTGGTTGTTGACGCATGTAAAGGTTCTTGGAATTTAGCAGACTGATGTAGAACATTAGTGAATACTTTTACTTAATCTGTTCGGTATTACATGAAGAGTTTCTGGAGTTATCAATTTGCTGAACAAGTATCTGTAGACACTTCTGCAGAAGAGATGTATATGCACACACCGAATATTGAAGAAGTGTGCCTCAGCATTTGGTTCCATTTAAGATGCTGAAGTTTTAATTTGCTTGGATGTTAGGCTGAGCTGAGAGCTAGTGTGTTTGAAGCAATCGAAGAGGAGGATAAAGTAATAGAGAAAGAAGAAGGTTTGCCTCCTGCACTATTGGGTAGCTGCAATGAACGGGCAAAGCAACTCCATAACTCACCTTCAGGTAATTTTAGTTTCAGCAGTCTGTACTATTTTTCCAATGATGTTGATGCCATCTATGTATGTAAAACCAGGCTATATTTCTATCGTCTCGTCTTTCTCTCATTCCGCATTCCTGATACAGAATATTTCCACTGACTTTGAAATCTATAAGGAACTGCGCACCATTACTCATTGTGTATGACTCTGCAGACTAAGTTAGAAACTTTTAATTTCTATGGCATATTCAGTGAAGTCTCTTCTTATATTATTGAAAACAATTTTTGCTGTTCAAAAGTTATTAGGATTATTACTACTTAATCAGGTGGCTTTGGAGCTTCCAAGAGAGTTCAAGTTTTATGAGATTTTGTGGGCTAATATTTTCCCTTGTCTCACAATTTGGTGCCATAATTCAGGAAGGCTTCTAACTGCACTAATATGTGAATATTTGGACTGGGCTCAATTAAATCACACATTGAAAGTCTACCTTCCAGAGTGTAATTTGGTACTTTCTCCCACTGTTGTTACTTTGGAGGTCGGATTTATTTGTTTATGATGATGGACAGGTTTATCTATTTTATTTTATTTTTATTTTTCAATTTCAGCCAAAGGATTCCTGGAAAAATGAATTAAAAGAATTCAGCAACAAGAATGGATATGACCTTAATCGGATTGGAGACAGCGGGCCTTTGCTTTTGGATGTTCTTGAGGGGTTTTTGAAGTATGAGGTCTGATGAAATCCACTTTGTATGTTAAACTGTAAATTAGTATATGCAGGCAAATATAATGTTAATAATTTGCCTTTTATAGCATAACATGTTGCATGGGTGTATAGGCAGTTACTGTAATAACATGTAACTGATATTTCTTGTAATCCCCAAGCAAACAATTCTAGATGAGAACTGATATTTCTAGAGAACTAGACAGTTAGAACTTTTTGCATCATGATATTTCTGCATGTGCCGAAAGGAAAAAATATCACATGTAACGCTAAGCAGGCGGCTTACCATGCTAAAAGACATGAGTTGAGTTTCTGTTGAGATCTGCTCTACTGGATGTCAATTCATATCGTAGACTTCTATTTTCTTCTCTTTCTTAGAAAGCATAAGCTTTGTTTCATATTCGTGATGTGTGTTCTTGTAGAATTTGACTCAAGGAAGGGGTAGCAACAGGAGATCAACCACTCCTGAACATGAATCTCTATCAAACGTGGAAGGTAGAAATATTAGGAGGCCTTCGCCGTCATCAGTTGCTGGGGGTCTACCTCCACTAGGAAGGTTTATCATCACTTACTATTTCCTTATCTTTCTTCCTTCTTTAGCTTGGTTCATCTTTCAGTTCTTAACTTGTACTGCAATGATGCTTCTTGCAGGCCTGTTCCTGTTTCACAATCATCTGGTGAGCATGAAGGCAATTTCAAGTTGGTTATGCAACATTAGTTAAATTGTTTTATGTTCTCTTATTATTCTGAGTTTCAGATCGAAGAGCTGGGTCATCCACATCTGGCTATAGGAAAGATGAATACAATTGGAGATATGACAACGATGAACTTCCTGATGATGTAGTTCGTGCTTCTGCTGCTTTAGAAAATTTGCAGTTGGATAGAAAAACTCGTCACTTGACCACGTCATGGAGGTTTGTTTCTGCGTCTTGACAATAACATGCTCTATATTTCATGCCATGTATATGGGGAAATTGGATCTCAGAAATGAACCGTACCCTTTTGGCAAAATCATTGGAAAATGTCGGCTAATGTTGTTACAAATACTGAAAGTGAATGTTGGTCAATCTACCTTCACTAGAATTGTTCTTGAATAAAGCATACGTGATATTTTGTTTCTGGAGTCTTAGTGAAATACAAACGTTTGGTGACATGTTCTTGTCCATAATTAGAGTAGAAATGGTTGGAAAATACACCAAACATGGAGAGGAAAAAAAGCTTTGGGAAAAAAGAAGAAGAGCGGTTGATGTAAATTGGAAAAATTGTTACTGAAACAATTGATGTGAGTGGATGCCACAGTGAAAAGGAAGATTTTTGGCTGGCTCTAATAGGTAGTAATCATGTGCTTCATGGAACAGTGATGGTAGGGACTTTGTAATATTGAATCATAACATTAAATTACCTAAAATACTTGACTTCATCAGGAAATTTTAAAAGTTGATTTTGAGATGATTTTTAGAAAAAAAAAAAAAAAGAATTCTTGTGCGTTACTGGGCCAATAATTAAGGCATGTATTCTCTTATGTTTTACCTTCCAATAGTTCGACTTTCAATTCCATTGGTATCAAGAAATAAGTCAGGATATATTATGTCAGGGGATGAGGAACATGCACCTAAAACAATGTTATCACTGGCTGCCCATGATGTAGAAGGAAAATTGTTAATATGAAAAGGAAGGCAACAACTAGTTGTGGGCAGAAGCTCCTGTGGGACAAACACAGATGTGAATGCTATTTTAATGTAAATGGTTTGTTCTTGAAGGTCATCCATTCGTTATCTTATATCCTCTATGTTATAGCGTTGTAGATATGAAGAGTTATAAGCAGCAAAAAAGACAGTAACCACTTAGTTGAACACTCCTGAAATTAAAGCCACAGTTAAAGGAAAACACTAGGTTATTGAGTGCTTATAGAACTGATTAGGACATGGATGGATGAAAATTGTAGCTGACCTTTCTGTCCAGTATTAGCACTACTGTCAATGACCTTTTATTGGTAAAACCTTTGTCTGCTTTTCTTGCACCCTTATTATCACATTCACAACATTACGCCTTCTATCCTTAACGACACCATTCCAAGATTAACTGGCAAATCCACTTTGACATGGAATTAAACCTCAAATGTTTGTAATGAATTTCGTTTCAGGCATGCAGGGGATGGAATTTCTGAGGAAGATAGCATGGGGTAGAAAGACCCCTTCTACCGGAACGAACTTTAACTTAGTTATCTGGATTTTTTATTAATCCAACAATATGTTGTTCGCGTGCAAGGTGAATATGTGCTCATGTATGCTACAAATTTGATGATACCTTTCTGTATTCTCTTCATTTTCTTTCTCACCTCCCACCCGGTACGTTCTCACTCTCTTTATCTATTCTGATGTTACATCGAGAGCTAGTCCGAAGACGGGTTCTTTTTTTTTTTTTCCGTAGGATGTAAAGATTGAAAATTTAACATTATCATGATTGTCATCTGTGGTAGATGTCATCGGTCAGGCTTATATTTGGCTGCTTACACTGGTGTAACTATTCCATCATTTTTCCTCCAAGAGTTAATTGTAATGTAATACAGCAGATGTTGGAGAAGATGAGATGAGTGGATGGATGTGTTGTATTTCAGTTAATTTGGCAGTAGCTCTGTAGTATCGAATGTTTCTTGCTGGTTGTCGGCTCGATCTTGATTGTGTTTCTTTGGCGTGTTGCGTTTGGATGAGCCTAAATTCAGCTCAAAGAGGCAACCAGATGAAGACGTTTCATTTGAATCGAGCTTGATTGATTTATAAGGGATATTGGAAACTTATGCCAAATGAATGCTTATATGTATACTATATCGATCTGTATTAATATAAAATAGAAAAAAAAAAAGAATAGGCTACACTCACAAACAACGGTTAGTGATATCGTCGCATCAATTTTAAAATATAATAATTATACTTTTAATTAGAAACTCTTAAAATTCAATCGTAATTATTATTATCATTATTCTACAAAATTTCTGTCATTTTTTGATATCATTTTGATAATTCTTTTGTTGTGTTGATAATATTTTAGATCTAATTTTTGTTTTGAAATGTAATTTATTGATTTATATATTTATTTTTGTTTATAATATATTTTAAAATATGAAAGATTATTAATTACAGGTATGCAAAAATAATGTGCTATATTGGTTAGTATTATTATAAAGAAAAGAGTTATTTTGGACATACAGTGGCAGTTTTGACACTACTGTATAAATTTTTGTGATTTCAAAAATGCCCTTTAATTAATAAAATAATTAAATTATTCAATTTCTCAAGTTTAATATTAATTCAATTGCTCAATTAATACATTTTATTCTTATTTATAATATTTATAGTTTATCAAGAATTGAGCTGTTATAGTCACAAAGTAGTGATTTTGATACCATTACATTAATTTTTTATTATTAAATAGATATGTTTTCAATTCATAAGATATCTAGCTTATTCAATTTTTTAAATTTTATATTAATTTAACTGTTTAGTTATTTTTATCTATAATATATTTTAAAATATGAAAAAATATTTATTATATAAAACGGTTTGCGAGGACTGCTAGTATAATTTTTTATATTTTTAATTATATTTTTATTATATTTCATACCTAAAAGTAGATAAACTCTAAGTAGTTTGATCCACTGCTACAAAACGCGAACAATTCTTTTTTTATACATATATAATAATCATAAAAATAATAATAATATAAAAATGTAATTATTCTTGGCCAATTAACAATCCAACAAAACCGTCGCAAAAACTGCCGACTGAATTTGCGACAGTTGTTCTTAAGCAAGCAACAACTACCCTGGATTCTCTCACTAAACCCACCAATGATTCTGTAAATTTAAATTTTTTCAAAATGTTAATATAGTATTTTTTTTTCCAAAAAACATTTAAGTTTAATCAATGCGCATTCAAAGCGGATGCAATTCATTAATTATTTAAATATTCGATTTCATTAATTAGTCAAACCTAATTTAAATAGTAAAATTTTGAGACTCGATAATTATAAAATTTAAATTTCATCAGTATGTATGCTTTTGCATAATTTAATTAATATTTATATCTATTTTTTACTAGTTTGTTAATTACTAATTATAAATTATTATCGGTTATTTTTTTTAATTAAAATATCCTTATGAAGATGAAAATGAATCTTCTCGCATTCATTAGAGTGTGAAGATATATAAGGGTTTGACCTATAATAAGTCATTGATAAGTCAATCGAAATTAAATACTGATTTTTATTTAATTTTTTTGGTAATATAATCAAATGCAGTGAATTTTAACTGAAGAAAAGATCTATTTATTAGGAAAAATAAACATTATGAATACTATATGTAAATTTTCAAATAACAGAGGTCTAATATAATTATATAAAATTTTAAGGAAGAGCAGTATAATTATATAATAAAAATTTGATTTTACGTACATATTAAATGTATATTATTCCCTATCATTTGCAAATATATCAGTACACTCTTAAAATTATAATTACAATTATGAATAAATTCGAGATAAACAATTATAAATATATATTTTAAATTAAAATTATAGATTTATAATTTTGCAAATAACGAAACCTCGTAATGTTGATGTAATATAACCTAATAATTAAATAGTACACAAAAAAATAGTTCAACACTATTTGACATTAAAAGGTATAATTATGGCCATTTTGTGTGGCATGAAAAGACAATGCTGCCCCGCTGCTCTTAGCCAACAAGTAAATCAATTATGAGGGTACACTTGTCTTTTCACATTCACCTCCCAGCCCTAAATATTAACTTTAAAATGTTGCCCCTAGACTTTGTGGTGTTCAAAGTTTCTAACCCAATAGTATATATATTATTTTATTTTATTTTAATTAATAAACTTTCGCGAAAAATTTTAATACTTTATTTTAGGTATTATTAGCACTTTCTGATCGTAAAAAAGTCTTTATCAGATGATTTTAGTGCTTTTATGTTCTATTCTATTTTAATTCAATATTTTATAATTCTTCGTATTATGTAATTATTCGTATTTAATATTGTTATATTTTAATTGAGATGATATGTATATCAATACTATTATACAAAAAAAATATGAATATGTATATATATATAGTTTATATACATTGTGATAATTTGTTTAATTTCTGTATTGTTTCAATATCTATATACAAATAACTCTGAAAATTAAAAAAGAAACAATAAGAAAGTCGAAAAATATAGTATAATAATTTCTTGAAATGTAAGTGATATTTAGAATTTACTATATGTACTTCAATATAAATTATATTATATATAATTATTTTTTCAAACATTTTGTATAATTAAAAATGCATGTATATATATATATATATAATACATATGAAAGATATTTAAAAAAAATCAAGAATAAGTTTGTGGGTGGTTTAAGAATAAACCAAGAAAAAAGGGGCCAGAGTGCAATTTTGACCCACCAGCGAAAAGGTAAATACAAAAAGAGCCCTGTGTCCGAATTTAACTTCACTCTCTCTCTCTCTTTCTCTTCTGTCTGAAAATCGTGTTTGGTCTGCTTTCCTTGGACCCCCTCCGCCCACCCCACCCCCCTGGGGTCCTTCCTCACCTCCCTCTTCCCCTTTTCTTCAACCCTTCCTCTTCCTTTTTCTCGTTCTTCAAAGCGTCACTCCCCCTTGTCATCACTCACACACTGAGGAATACGGAGAGAGCGAGAATACAGAAATGGGTTGGTTCCTTTGTTCTGGAAAATCAAAGAAGAAAGCAAAGAAAGATCAGGACAAGAAGTCTGATGATCAGATCCCATCAAATACAGGTATTTGTGTTGGTGAGAGGCTTTTGGGGTTTCTTGTACATTGTGAGCTCTCAAGATTGTAGCTTTTTTGTTCTGAACCTCCTTTATTTCTTCTATTTTTTTCTTGGAAAATTTGGTGTTTTAGTTTTTACTGTTTTTCATTTGCTCATCAGGAGGGGATTTTGCCTCTTCCAAGCAGGTTGGATTATCTGGCATGTTTTGTTTTCTTGATCCCACTTAATTTGGTGGAAATGCTTCTGGAAAATGAGCTTTATACCTTTTTTTTTTAAGTGGTTTTTATATTAGTGATATATCATGTTTTTTTCTTAGACGAGGTTTTAGCCGAATTCCTGTTTTGTGGCCAAAGTTAAATCTTTAAATTTGCACTTGCATATGATTCAGATGAAACAGTCGTTAAGACAATTTCGTCCTATGTGTATGCATTGATTGGGTCTAGACAATGTTGGTTCACTAAGTTATTCAGGTCTGAGTTGGATAAAATTATAATCTGCCTGCGAAAGTAGGAAACCAGTTGCGGAAATTGGACTGGAAGTAAAATTATTTCAAACTTTCTACTACTTGTTTAAGGTTCGCATTTTTAGTTAGCTCACTTTATTCGAGTCCAGTATTACAGTAGCTTTAATGTGTAGAACTTGCAAACTTGTGCATTGACTATATTTTACTTGGACCTTTGTCCGTTTGTTGTGGACCTTTACTATGCGATTACATTGTCTTTTAAACTATAATTTATGAGTTTGTCAAATAGAAGAGTATGGTCTATTAATCTTGTCTTGCTTGCTCTTCTCATGCCAGAAAAGCTAAAGACAAATTCTTCATTTGATGTAAAGAAGGAAGGTCCCAAAGATGGAGGATCAGGTCACATTGCTGCACATACATTTACGTTTCGTGAATTGGCTACGGCTACCAAGAACTTTAGGGCAGATTGTCTTTTGGGTGAAGGTGGATTTGGAAGAGTGTATAAAGGACGACTAGAGAGCACTAATCAGGTTTTCTCCTCTGTTATTATGAAACTTGATCGTGAATCCGAGTTGTTTGCTGCTTGAGGCAAAAATTGAGCTTGAACGCGGTCTTTCTTGTATTTGAGACGTGAAATATCTTGTAAAATATGGACCTCTCCCTTCTTTACTATCTATCTGCAAAACAGAAAAAGATCCGAATTCCAGAATTGATAATTACAACTGAAGGATCTTTTTAATGCTATTATCATTGACAAACAGCTGGAAATAAGAAACACACAAATAGGAGATGGTAAATTGTGACTGGCTGTTTTTCTCTCCTTGATAGCGTCACAGAAACTCTACAACTTGTTTTCTTGAAAGTTGAAATGAAGGGCAGTAATCTTTTGGAATCTGATGAATTGAGATAATGGGGCCTGAAAGATTTTCATCTTTCAGACGCAGAGGAATCAAAAGAACGTTTCTTTCTAATTCAAATTTGGATTATTCATATGGAACAGTTTAAAGACTATGATTTTAAAGAAACTGCTAAAGACCTGTTTTATTGTGAATGTGCTTTAGTTATTTTCATGCAAGACACATTTCTGCATATTCTAGTGCGTGTAGTTACTCTTTGTTATATCATAAATAGTTTATGTTAATCACCTAATTTGTTTGCACCCTGTTGCCTGAGAAAGGAAGTTCGAAATATTTAATGTGAGTTGGGGATAAAACCTTAACTTATTGTCCTTTTTTCTATAGATTGTAGCTATAAAGCAACTTGATCGCAATGGTTTGCAAGGGAACCGGGAATTTCTTGTTGAAGTTTTGATGTTAAGTTTACTTCACCACCCAAACTTGGTAAATTTGATTGGCTATTGTGCTGATGGAGATCAGAGACTTTTGGTGTATGAATACATGCCATTAGGATCATTGGAGGACCATCTGCACGGTACGTGTGTTGTGTTAAAAGGAAAAGTAGCCTAATTGTTGAACTCCTAATTTTACTAGTACGTAACTGTTTTAGTTTTTCAAATAACATGCACATGCATTACAAAAAAAGAGTGAATACTAGTTTATGGTTGCACACTCCAGACCTTCCACCCGACAAAAGGCGACTTGACTGGAACACAAGAATGAAAATAGCTGCTGGAGCGGCAAAGGGTTTGGAGTATTTGCATGATAAAGCGAATCCACCAGTTATATATCGAGATTTAAAGTGCTCAAACATTTTATTAGATGAAGGCTATCATCCTAAGCTTTCTGATTTTGGATTGGCCAAATTGGGACCTGTCGGTGATAAGACTCACGTATCAACCAGAGTTATGGGAACCTATGGATATTGTGCGCCTGAATATGCAATGACGGGACAACTCACTCTAAAATCAGACGTTTATAGCTTTGGAGTTGTGCTTCTCGAGATTATCACTGGCAGAAAGGCTATCGACAACTCAAGAGCTGCTGGGGAGCACAATCTAGTTGCATGGGTAAGAGATTACGCTTTTTTAATTTTTGCTGCTATGTTTGTTTTTTTGTTCGATTTGATCTTCCATAGTATGTTTTGGAGCATATATATCTATAACTTGCGGACATTCATCTTTAGAACATTCAGAGTTCTTGTATTTTGTCACTAGAGTAAATTTTCAGGCAAGTTTTGAAATATACTAGACTTGAGGATGGAGATGATATAAGGAATTATGTTGGCAAAAATATGTTCACAAGGTAAACTGAATGAAGGTGAAATAAATCAGATCATATGCTGAGGCTGGATTGTAGGGTCACGTCCTAAGCAACATCATTGAACAACCTAAAACCTCAAAGTCAGGTTGCAGGCCCAACCCAAGTTTAGGACTTCGATGGTCAAGTCACTTGAGGGTCAAGGTCTAAAGGTTGGATATAAAGCAGCTTGTAAATAAGATTCTGGATAGTAATTATCCAACCTGATGCAGTGCAATAGTGAATGAGATATTTGTAGCAGATACTCAAATGGTACGGACACAAGTGTGGCTCACCGGATCATGCCACGTGTATGATGATCCTTGGTTGCCCTTGATCGTCCTTTTAGGTTGCTCGGGCTGGGCCTTTGAGGCCCATTGAGCATTATTCCGATATTAAGCCATGCTGGGCCTTTGGAGCCTAGACTCTATCATCATAAGGGCCTGTCGAACTGGGTGTTATTGGTTTGAGTGGGGCCATATTACATTTTCAGGTTCTATCATTTTAATCCCCACTTATGGTTCAAAGGTAGAAATTTGGACTTAAAATTTCTAATCTTAAGATATAAGTTGATATCAGCCCATGTGCATTTATTTTGCTCCAGTTTCCATTGGACGATCAACTATCTATCCCTTTGCTTTGTTCGCCGTTGGATGCTTTGTTGCGAATGTTGTGGATCAATTTCTTTGTGCTTTGCAATTATATATGACCTTGGTAGAACTTTTAAGCTAATATCAAAATTTGTTCACGCCAGTAAGGTTGCCTATGACCTTGGTGCTTGGTGGGAGCTTCATTATATCACTTTATATAAATTCCCACGGTCGTGTATGACCTTCATTATTCCGCTTTATGCATATTCCTTTTCCATAATTCTTGAAAAACATTCTTTTCTAGAAATTTGTCTAAGCTCCTGTTGTGGTTACATACAGTCTTCCCGAGTGGATTTCTTTTTTAGAAACTTATCATTTTATCATGGTTGTATCTTACAATTCTTGGGTCATGTGACCTTTAGGAAATCTTGTACATCTGTATGATTCTCTTTGGATTATGCAAATTTCTTCAATTTTTCAAATTTGCATAGAAGGTATGATTATTTGTTGAAAATTGGAGCAGAATAAATAGATATGAGTCCATATCAACTTATATCTTTGGATTATAAATTTTGAAAATCAAAATTTCCGCCATTGAACCATAAGTTGGGAGTAAAATGAGAGAGAGAGACCCATAATGTAATATGGCCCAACTCAAACCAAGAAGCCTAGTTTGATAGGCTTTAGGATAATGAGGAGTGAGTTTGGTCTCCCTAGGTGCATCATGGCTTTATATTCAAGTAATGCTCAACGGGCCTCAAGGGCCTAGCACAAATAGCGGACAAGGACTATCAAGGGCAACCATGGATCTCATGGCATGATTCGGTGAGCCACACTTCTGTCCTTACCATTGGATAACTGTTACAAAAACCTCATTCACTATTGCGCTCTGGTTGAAATTATGTGCAATCTTGTTTACTAACCGGTTTATATCCAACCTTTAGACCTTGATCCCTCAGCTGACTTGACCGTTGGAGTACTAAGGCCGGGGTCGGACTTTGTGGTTTTAGGTTGTTCGATTGGATCTTGGAATCTGACCTCAACATACAACAAATTCATAGTTCAAACTATATTTCTTATAAATATAAATCCGGATATTTATGTGAAAATATTCAAGTAAAAGCTCGTGAATTGTTGAATAAGAATATCAATTCTATTTTCATATAGGCTAACTTGAAATGAACAATTTTTGACCAAGCCTAAGCTCACTGAAAAGTTTGACTCACACTACAAGGAAATGAGCAGTAGAAATCTAAGTTGTAGTACATAAAATTATATTTCTGTTTGAACTCTTTCCCCATTTTATGATTTGGTTCAATTAATCTCTATTGTAGATTGAATGGAGATACATTTGTTATGACCATAGTAGCTATCTATGTATTAAAAACTTATATATGCCATTTGTCCAAAATTTATTGCTCATCTTCATGGAACGATCCTAATTAGTACTTCATTTGTTCAAACTTTTTCCCAAAATCGCCTTAATATGTAAGTAATGATCTGCACTGACTCTCAACCACCACTATTTTGAAGGCAACATTGTAAGGTACATAGAATATTACTTTTTCAACTCTCTTTAGAACTTCTTGTCAAATCAAAAACGTGTCATGGCTTAGTTAATTAAATTTGAGGAAGAAGATGATTGAAATATAATATGTACCAATAGATAATAATATTTTATTGTTAAGTAATTACAAATAGAAAGTCAATTAAATATATAGAATTTGTAACACGGACTTAGAGTTACAATAGAACTATAAAAGAATTGATTATGCGCAAAAATTCAACTTATTTTGCTAGAGATAATCGACTATTGGTTGGAATTTCAGTGTTATTCGGAAAGGATAGTTATCTAGGGCTTGGTAGATGTGGTTAATGATTAAAAATTTAGCATTGTGTATGAACATAAGGGTAGTGATACATATGTACACGTATGCATATACAATAAAAAGTATATATACATATACATTATAAATTATAATCAAAATGGTTAAATTTTTTATGTTCACAATTTTGTATAAAAGATATTAAGTATCTACATTTAACATCTATACAATATATTTATGTATACTTATTCATATACATTACAAATTTCACTTACAAATAAGGGTGTTCATTCGGTAATATCGAACCAAAATTTAGGCATGTCAAAAAGCTGTGCCGAATCCCGAATGTAATTGAGAAACTTTTGGCCTGATTTAGTTTAACGCCCTTTCAATGTCGATCTTAATAATAGAATTTGATTTGTGAAAAGTGCCATTATAAAGGCCTAGAAATTAAATGGATTTTGGTTTGGACTTTAGCGTTGTGAATTTTGAAAAATTGATGTGAAATGTGGATATGATATTCATTTTATCTAGCAATTTGATATGGAAAAAAAAGAACTTAGTGGTTTGAAGATGTAGCAATTTAAACAATCAAAGAATAGAAGTTTATATAATTTAAGATATTTATCGAGTCTTGAATAAGCTTTTGAAAAATTCAATATAGCAAGTAGGAACATCATCAAGAAAATTCCGTTTCTTAGTTCCAAGGTAACATAGCTGCTGTATTTCGTTTCTTGACTGGTACTGGGAAAAAAATTATAGGATATGATGCATATTTGGTGATAAAAATCAAATAAATTAACTAAGAAGTAATGCTCAAAAGTATTTGTGCATGATTATTTCTTTGATGTGATGGAATTGTAACGTGATTTATGTCAACTGAACCACACCTATGAAATAAACATCAAAAGCCTATTAATCTTCGTAAAATGCTCTGGTATCTTTGCAGGCTCGGCCTTTGTTTAAAGACCGTCGGAAGTTCTCGCAGATGGCCGACCCCATGCTTCAAGGTCAGTACCCAGCTAGGGGCTTGTATCAGGCTCTTGCTGTTGCCGCAATGTGTGTTCAAGAGCAACCCAACATGCGGCCGCTCATTGCCGACGTTGTAACAGCCCTAACTTATCTTGCGTCCCAGAAATACGACCCGGAGACTCAGCCTGTCCAGAGGCCTAGCTCAGCCTCATCCACTCCAAGAATGCGAAGGGAACAGCGATAGTACCGGCCAATTTCAATGTTCTGCACGGAGCATGAGGATTTCTACAACAGAATCAGATGGGCGAAGTGATTTCGCTGATCATGACTATCTCGTGTTATCCCGAGTCCAGGCAAGAGTTTCAATACCCCCGTGTACTTAAATTATTAAAAATAGAAAAATGAAATGAAAGCAGGTTGATCATCCTTGAACCACACCATGTTAATTTTGTGAAGCTTTTATTTTCCTTTCTCTATTTTAGAGTTTGTGTAGGGTTCTCTTATTCTTTGCTTTGGTTCTTTGCTCTCCTTTTTCCTGCTCGTTTGTTCCATTTGGATTGTCCCGAGTATTTTATCACATTTTCCAGATGTGTAGAACTATGCCTTCGACGTTTGAGGATCGGACCATTGAGGGGCTCTTGTATCTAAATGTTAATATAAATGGGCTATAAACACCATGTTGCTGTCAAATACGTAAATTCTTGGTTGCTGCTTCCATTGTAATGATGGTGCTAGTGATGTCCATGGTTTTGTACATTTGCTTTATGTTCAAATGCTCAGGCCTTGATGTTTTTGCTTAGGTATAAAAGTTTTCAGTTTTGTTACGGGAACAGAGATGTAAAGATCATACTCAGTACTTATCTGTGTGCTTGAGAATTCTTGTATCCTATACACTGTCTGCTTGCTGATACATCATTATACATTTGAGCAATGGTCTAACTAGGTATTTTAAGCAGTCCTAAGTGTTGCTGTAGTACCCCATTGGGTTAATACAAGAGATTTTGAACGATGTATAAGCCTCTATCTCCATTCTCCTGAGATCTCAACAAGTATATTTCCCATGACGTCCCAAAAATGGTATATTTACGACAAAATCATACAGCTTCACTGGATATGTTTTTTTCTTTTTTTTGGATGGAAAAAAAAAGAAGAGCAATATTAGCAACCCAGCCACCTTCCAGTGTGCTGAATCCTGATTTGTGGGTTGCCAGCAACATGCTGTGCCTGGGCTTTTGTATCGATTACAAACATATCAGACACTAGAACTAATGTAAACACTGGTACCATCGGCGTAGTACAATGAGGGTTGGAACCAAGTATAGGTCGCAACTTGGACACACTGGTTAGTATTTGCGACAAATGCACAGGAGGGATTCAAAATGAATGCACATAACTATATAAAAATGGTCCTGGGCTTGAATCAACTAAAGAGTCGAGTACTGTAAATTCAATTGGGGTTCATTTCTGAGAAGCAAATCCGGTTGCAAGAATGCCATGAAACCACCAAATTTGCAGAATAGCTGCAGTTAGGCATAACAAACTACAGAGAGATTTTCTGTTCAGGTAGATGACAACTTTCTTAAATAACATTCGTCATACTTTATAAAGATGTGGTGCAAGTATTACATAATAAAGACTTTACAATTTGGCTAAACCGACAATTAGTGACCGACAAACAAACAATAAATATTATTGGTTCTCTTGATAATGAACAAAAAGAATGAATTGATAACTCTGTATTGGTCATGAAGGGACTTCGGAAATGGAAAGCATTTATACTCAACATAGGAAATCAACAGGTTCCATTGACAGATGTGTCGGAACTACAATTTGGTGGGCATTATACCTTCTCCTCTACCTCATGAACATTGGCATCGTCCTGCTCAAGGCTTTTATTTTGTCCCTCGTTTGAAGATTTCCCATCATTTGGCTCCTCAACACTGGTGGGTTTCCCCTGTTGCATCCGGTTTTTTCAAAGAGAATTGTCAGCACAGCACAGATATAAAGGGTATGGTTTAACATACTCGATGTACTAGACACACAACGAAATTAAAATAGGATTGCAAGTGCCTTTTATCGATAATCTTATGTTACAGCTTCAGAGTGAATACTTCTGCAGCAGGATGACAGAAAGATCTTTTCCATTAACTTTCGTATTTTCCCAGTTTGAAAGTAGAATTTTGGAACACCCAAATTCATTTGAACGATTTGCTTATTATGGAGCAAATGATGAGATATACACAAAGGAGTGCATGATGACAGAAACTATGTAACATTAAATCTTGTGAGCATAGCAGAAAGTATACCTACAAATCACCAAAGGAAGCAAAAAGCAATCTTATGGGTAGTAACCAATGCAACTATCTCCATTGCATGAAAATTAATGGGTCAAATTATACTGCCCAATGGTTAAAACTTTTAAATATTAAAATGAGCTGCCTTCCGTGCATGTATCTAGATTTCTAAAGAAGGTACCAGTCAATAATTTCCCCTGTTTACTACAGATACAGAACAGCAAGAAAAATATGAAATACTTCTGATAGGTGGAGAAAGCAACTTTCCTGACTATTCTAGGCAGGTGATTGGAAGTGTTTTTTTTGGTCCTTTCCCCCCATTTTGTGCACATAGTATCAGTCACACCCGTATGACCTCATTCCAACTAGACTCCTCTTGGGGGTCATGAAATGAACAGAGCAAGATGCCATTTGAAGAAGAATTTGGCTCAACAATTTTCTAATTAGTTTAGTTTTAATCGGAAATGGGATTTAGCTTCTGAGGTTATTAGGGACTTTGGTCTATTATGCTAACTTCTAATAAAGAAAACTTCAACTTTGGAGTTGGGATTTAAAGAGCTACACTACATAAAGTTAACCTATTGTTAACTAAAAGCAATAGGAATAGAACCACAGGAACTTGAAAATTAGAGGAATACTAATGAAGCCATGAACCAAGATTCATTCTAGGTATTTTGGTGTGTGTGTTGGGGGTACCCAGGGTGGGGGGGGGGGGGGGGGGGTTTATCACTAACCTTGTTCCTCTCTCCCCATCCTAGTCCAAATGGTCTGGATAGCAAACTAATCTTTCTTGTTGGTGTTTCTTGTGAAGTATCCTGATTGCTTTGCTGTGGCGATCTGCAAAGAACATTAAGATAAATTTGAACTATAAGGATGCCCTTTCTCCATAGACAAGGAATATATTAATAGGGGGAAATGGTGGAATTGTAAATGTTGTGCTTGCCCTTTCTTTACAACTATTGCTGGCAGCAACAGCAATAGTAACAACATGGGAAAAAAAAAATAAAGGGACATGGAGTAAATCAATTTAAAAATACATTTAAAGAAAGCTTGTATTACCGAGGAGAAGACAGTGCTTTGTTTTGCCCTGACTGGTACTGCAAGGTTGCTTCCAGCATGGACTCGGCCATAACTGCCCTCTTTTCCATCTCAGCCAGGGCAGCAGTTGTTCCTTTATACTTCTCCTGCATGCGGTCAATGCAAGAGTGCAGCACAAATTCAATATATCTACAATCGAAAAAAATTAAAGGAAACTAAGCAGACAAAATGTCTAGTCTGGATGCACATCTTGAAACCATACTACCACTGCAGGTTATGCAGCAAACTATCATGAATGAGGAATCGTGAACAGCTGGAAAAGCAAATTGTATGGTTTTCTGAAGATGACAATTTACGTCATATAATAATGTTACTTGCATCAAATGATGTCACTGTTATAAAAGCCCCAAATGGGGATCAAGATGCGTAAACTGCCACACGTAGGGGGTAACAACACTACAGCTACTACTACTACTAAGAAAAGGAGAAAGAAACCTGAAGCACTTGTGCTGCATATCTCTGGGCAGCAGCATCTTGCTCGGCAGATATGCGAGCATCCTCTGCCACCTTCTGTTCTTGTTCCACCCTCATTAAGATCTAAAAGTAAACAGGAATGCAATTACCATACTGGAACAAACCAATCGTGAAAAATTGGTGTAATTGTAACTCAATCTTAGAGCACTAGTCTTACCTGAAGCATGGCATTCTCTTGTTCATGCTTATCAATGAGTAGTTGCCGAAGCTCAGAGACCTCTCGTTCTAACTGCTCAACCTAAAGCCAGAAACAGATGCTTGCTATCAGGTTGAATAAATCAAGGAAAATCCCAAAAGAAGAACACTACCTAGGTTAAATTACGGACCAGATTGTAAATGCAGAAGATGGTATCCTGCCTCTGCTGCTATAATCAACACTTACATATCTACTTGACGCACTAGCTTAAAAAGTTATATACTATGTAATTTTATATAATACTTTCCTTCAAGTTGTTCAAGTTGTTTGTTATGATCCATATGGAAGAAGATTTAAATACTTACCCTTATCAGTTTAATAAAAATAAGGTGGGATGAAAAGATTATTTTATCTAGCTTTATCTATTAATCTTTTTGGCTAGATAACAAATAAATTACCATATAAATAATTTAACCAATCAAAATGAACTCATAAATTAACTAACTTGAAATCTCTTCAGTAAGCAAAAAATAAGAATGAGACTGCAATATTTTGTTTTTGTGCCATGGATGACAGCATAAAAAAAGATATATATAGAGACTAATCTAGTTGCAGAAGGAGTACATGGTAGCGGAAAGATAGAAAATAAAACAAAGTTGGACATAAATTGTATCTCTGAATAATATGATAAATAAAAATCCAAATGGGGATCTTCTGTCTTTCAAGCTACTCTCGCTCTTCTACCCAATTTTGAACAAAGAGAAAAATGGAATCCGAAGAGGTTCATCTACACCTTGTTTTACTTCCATCTATTCTTTCAACCAAACAAAACTTTTTCCTAGACTCATTCACACTTTCATTTCCCTTGTACAATCAATTCTCACCGTCCAAACAAACTCACAAGGGGTGTTTGCAATATCTTCTGTGTTTCTTGTGGTGGAAATAAATTGTTGGAAGAGTTGAAAATCAGCAGTACTGAAAGTTGGGAGTATTTGAAAACAAAATTTAAAAGTGAAAAAAGGCTTACGTTGGATTGTTTGGGAAAACTACTTAATCGTTGCAATTTTACCAATAAGTTATAGAAGTTCGCTACGTTGGTTGAGAGTTGTCTATGACTTTTACTTAGATCATCTTATTCATTGAAAAGCATAGGATAAATCAAAAACACCTTGTCAATTTATTTTTAGCAAAAAGCTGATAAGCGCTTAAAATAAGCTTGCGCAAACAACCCTCCAGTAGGAAAAGTCATGGATAGCTAGCACATACTAGTGCACATGTCCACATATATTTCCACAAGCATTATTGTGACAAAACGAAAAGGAAAACAAGCAGTGTGCATCGAGCTTCTTACACACCCTTGCACTCAATTGTCGCCGATTATCCTGCTTAACCATCTCCACTAGTGCTATTTCAAGCTCTTCTGCCCTGTACAGAGAAAACTAAATATTAATAACTCAGTAACATGGGACATGGGATTATAACATGCTAACATAAATTTCTGCTTTAAGATGACAGCATTTTATCTTATCTGCAAAGGCCTTAAATCACACTACTGCAACTCACATGTCAAGCAAATTATTGAGCTGGTGGATTGCACTCCCTAAAATGGACTACCTAAAGGTTAGTGCAGATCAACACGGTGAATGTGAATTATCCATATCTCGTGATTTCCTTAATCTTTTTCCAAAAAAAAAAAAAAATCGCAACATATATTTTTATCGTAAGCCTTGATTAATGATCAGAATTGCAACATTAATAAAGCATTAACCTTACAGCTAATTATGCTTAACAGAGCACAGAAACAAAATCATGGAATGAATATTGGCTATCAGAACCATTTCCTATTTAAATATAAGAAATTTGTGTGTTAAGGACCATTCCAAGTGTTAATTCTAGAGACTTTTATCGTTTCAAAGACATGGACATCCTTCAGCATCATCAGAGAGGATAGTACCATGTACAAGCTTCCATAGCAATGAGGGGAAAGGGGGCTTGGGGAGTCCACATCAAGTGAGACTAGTATAACTTGCACAAAGTTCATTGAAAGTAGAAACTACATAATTCTAATCTAGATTTCTGCTTGTGTTATAGATGAAGTGAAGTGACACATAAGCATATGCTTTATCCTTAGGGGATGCAGGCAATGAGATTCCGACCTTGTTTCTCAAGAAAGACAAATATATAAGGTAACAGGTTATTTCCTGGTCAAAGCAGGAGGGAAGTTATTTTGAACACTTGATAATGTTTAAAGTTCCCTACAAATTAAGTGGGGTGTTCAGTCTAGAAGCACAGAAATGTCTGTCCTAAGGGAGCTGGATCAAATAGGAGGTTATCAACTAGAAAATGATAGCTTCAGCAAGCAATTGGAACTCCAGACTACTATAGATTTGTTCTCACCTAAGCTCAGCACATCGTTTTTCCTCAAGCAGCTTGCACAGCTCAACCTTAAGCCACACCGCCTGAATAAAATCAATGGCTTACATGGTCAAAAAAATGTTCGATAAGAGACACTATTTACTGTTTACTAAATATAGGATCAGTAACTGTAAACGGTATATCCTATGCATGCGAGAAGGACAAAACATTTTTAAATTCAAAACTATCATAATTCTTATTCATACTTCCAACAAAAAATGAGGAACAATATGAATAAAAAAATCAGGAGAAAGACAAAAGATGCAAAACAGTAATTTTTCATATAGTATAAGACCTATCCAGCAGGTATTTTGTTTGTTAATTAGATGGTAGTTAATATAAACAATCTCCACAAAAAGGAAGAAATACTTGTCAAAAGAGAGCCTGCATCTCAAGTTCAAGATTACTGAAGTGAATCCAAGAAAGAACACTAAGATACTAACCATTGACATGTATTCGTACTAGTTTACTTTGAATTCTTGACGTATTTGGTTCAAATATTTATGGTTGCTGTTGTTTACTATTATTATAGAACAAATAAAATATATAATCTGTAATTGGGAAAGACAGAAGCAGTTACTTATAGAAACAAGGAGAAAGAGTTCCTCAAGGTAGTTACAGATCCCTAAATAGGAGAGGTGATACATAAAGTTGAATCTAAAGTCCTTCCGGTATACTAAGTCGAGTAACAATAGCTCATTATGGGAGTCATGCTAATAAAGGATGATGTTAGAGAATCATCAGTGTGCTAGCGGTGCAGGCGTTCCAATCGAACAAACTCTTAAAGTAGAACACTCCGAGGCAAGAAATAAGCATGACAAGTGTGAATGTAAGTCAAAGAAACTTATTGAAAAATGGGAACAAGTAGGGGATAAGAGTCCATATATGGCTATTGTGGTATGATATGCTGGAAAAATAAATAAACAGCTACCTGCTCTTGAAGATCTTTACCAGGATCTACCTCCATGTCACCATTCAAGCTCATATATGGCCCATTCACATTATCAGATGAAGCATCCAAGTGTGAAACATTATCATTGATGTCAGCATTCGTTCCTTCTGGTTTATCAGTTCCTACCATTGTTGAATCAGGAGCCTGTTTGAAATTATATAACTTTGAAGCCAGAACCTGGGAGTCCCTCCAAACTCTAAACCCCTTCGATCTTTCTTCCAGTGCAGCCTTGACAGCAGGTCGATGTTTATTTCTCAGTTCTTGTAATCTCTTTTCATTAACATTTTGGTAAGCCATGCAAGCTGTCAAGACAAGTTGACTGCTATCAAAAGTGGAGCCTGCTAGCGACTGAAGCAGTGTGACTGCGTCTCCAGCATCCTTGGTTGTAACCAATGCAGGTCCTGCACAAAACTGAACAAAGATAAGTTTCATCCGGAAGAAAAGCCAACAAAGTTTCATATGAGCAGACAAACTTACATTATATCCTATTCTTTTATCAAATAAATAAATCAAAAAATATTTGCCAGTACCATATAACTCCATTAAAGCGAGTGCAGTCCGGAATAGCATTACACGATTTCCTTCATAGAGAAGTACGTCCCAGACCCTAAGAACTGAAGGAATACAGAATTAATCAGGTTTAAGGGTGTAAGAATTGAAAAATGGATGACCCTAAAGTTAATAAGTAGGATCAGAATGCAGGGTTTCCTGTAAGGCAATGGTATCAAGTTTCAAGGTTACCTAGCAATGATATCCAAATTCATGATTTTTTCCAATTAATATTGCATGACTGAGATAAAGAACCTCACCACTTTCCCATGGAAGCATATTCATAAATATCGTAAGGAACCACGGCCCAGTCACCCATGCCACCTGCACTCCCAGATAATCCAGATGGTTTACTGTGGCACAAAAAAAATTAATGAGGAGCAGAAAAAGATGGTTGGATAGAATACTCGTTATGAAAGGGTATGTAAAAGAAAAGCTACCAAAAGGAACAAACCTAGTTTGGGAAATCTCTCGCGCACCAACTCCTCAAGAACAAGTTGATCAACCTGCCAAAGACATAATTTAACACGAGAACCTTAATCATCTTACACCATTTTATCATGTGTAACTATTTCAGAGAAATGTTTGATAAATTGGTGGGAATTTGTTCTTCATGTAAAGGAACAGCTGGCAAACAAAAGCCTAGGAATACCTGAGATTCTATCATTTCTTCTGAATAATAGCCATCAAAATAGTCATCTAGGATACCCATTAAAGCCCTGAAATTTAATTAACTCATGAGATATATCTAGTTTAATAAGATCGAGGGCATCTAAAAAAAATTATTCAATGAGGCTAAGTGAAAACATTATAATCTGCAATACGACATGTTACGTAGCCAGCAATTTTACAGTTTCACAACAATGGGTATACAATAACATGCAAAAAAAAGTGAACCAAGATTCAACCCACCAAAATGCATTTTCCTCGGGCATCAAAAGCAATAACAAGCCTGCGAAGAAATTCATAGCCTGCATGCATTAGATATAAGCATCAGCAGCGCCCTACAACAAGATATCTGATTGCAGCACAAAACATAAGCCTGGAAGGCCTGGTACTTACTGATTTTTTTTTAAAAAAAAGAACAAAATAGATGTAAAAGACATTTAAAAATTGCAACAGACTTCCAGAATAAAAGAGTCCTCGGACTATATGAAACAGTTTCCCTTAATATTTTAGTAAACAACATTCTGTATAAACCCAAAAACTCATAAGCGCTTCAATTCTTTCAGAGCTGACACTGTAAGATGCTAATGATTAACGAAGAAAGACAACAATTATCCAACTGGGAGGTCGTGCAGAATTCTTGATCTAAACAAAACTTTCAAATATCTAGATGAGAGAGACTTGTGGATAATCCAAAAGTATTAGAATTACAGCAGCTAGACGCACACACACCCCACCCATCCAAAAAAGAAAAATACACTGACAAACAGGGCAGAGCATATATAAACCAAAAAGAAATTGTAGAAAACAAATCAAGAGAAGGCTTTAGAAGATTGGCTATTTCTTCTGCTCCATGCTGCTTCAGAGATGCAATTCTTTGGATGAGTAGATCCACCCAAATAAATAAGTTTAAAGTGGCAAGAACTTCATAGTAATGATACTGTGACAAGTCTTCATGGGAGAACAACCATATTTCAGAAAGCATCAAATATTAAAAAAGAACTTATCATTAATTGACATGTAAGATAGTCTTTCTAAAAGGTTCTTTGAAGTAGACTTACCTGGCAGTAGCCAACAGAAGGATTATGGCGGGCATACGCAGTAAGCAAACGCCTTAAAGCATTTCTACCATCATCATCTAAAGCAGGATGGCCTGGAAAAGTTCGAGGCAAGTCCTGCATTGCAAAGGTAATAAAATTGGATTTCTAGTCGCAGCCATATTTAAAAAATAGAATTGTTAGTAAAATACCACACAGGTGAAGAAGAATGAATAACCTTCTCAATCTGGCCTTTCCATTTTTCAGGTACACCTGCACATTCTGGATTTGACTCATGAATCTTATCCTCCAGTTCATTGTTATTGCTTCTGACACAATTGTCTGGAGCAAGCAAATTATGATAGTATTTTTCCACTCGACGTGCTTTAACACCAACAAAGGCTTGCCAAAGCTGTAATTTCAAGTGAAAAGAATTAATAAAGAGTATAGAGGGAAAAATCAGCAAGAGAATTATCAAGAATGTTTGATCTTTTCCTACTTCGCCCCTTAGTGCCATTGGCACCCCTCCTTGAACAAGACACTCCAGTTCTTCCTTCCAAGGAGGTAGAGATTCTGAATTAGTAGCATTGTGAGCCGCCCCCACAGTTGGAGCAGGAACACTATCTCCTGAACTTATGTCTTGAACAGGATCTGATTCTGATCTTTCCAAATCGTAAAACTCTTCCTCAGAGTCGTCTTCAGATGCTCCTTTCCCAGGTTTAGCCTCTTCTAGGGGAGGAATTGGCTTTCCTGCACCAGGCACTGATTCATTTTTAATTGAAGTGTCCTTCTTTTTCACACGAGCACTCATCATATCTTCTATGGCGCGAAGAGATGGCCTGATCTCTGTCCATATTTGTACGCGGTGAATTTTAACATCTGTTGCAGATTGCACTTCATTTTCCTTTTTCAAACTTTCATGGTTAGTCTTATCATTTGAATCCTCCGGTTCACCAGCATTCTTGGAATTATCATCAGCTGTTAGATTCACTGATTCAAAATTCAAATTTGCAGCATTATGGGTATCAAATAAGCCAGATTCTGATTGCCTTTCCAGAAATTCCTTCCATCGATCTGATCTCTCCTCCTCTTCTTCCTAAAATCACATCAGATGACATATATTTATTAGTAATTAATTACTTTGAAAAGTAAGGCAAGGCAGTGGCCAGTTTGATGGTTTTCTCCTCCTAAAAGTATTTAAAAAATTCGTAACCGACAGAAATTGAGTTCATAGGGAGAATGGGAAAACCTTGTAGATGTTAGCATATTCCCGATATCGTTGTACATGCTGAGGTCTCACTGCAAACCCATAAGCATCCCTGCTCATGCAATTTCCAAATTAAAATGCAGAATCAAGCAATTACTCTTTGTGATGATAATCTCCAGCCTTTCCTTCAGGTTTTATTAATTTTAAAGGCAAAAATGCAAAAAAGAAAATAATTTGAGGAAAAACCAGGATACAGAAATAAAATCTGTCCAGATATCACGCATTTATTTTAGTTCCACGGAATTTCTGTTTTAAACAAACAGAGAGTTAGAATCACCCCACATGAAGTATCTCTTTCTCTTACAGTTTCATGGAATAAAAGATGCGAATTAGGAGATGATTGGTGAAAAAGTTACCAGAGCAATACCAAGATTGTGCATATATATTGCACTTATTCATATTTCTAGGTCCCCTGTACCAAAAGTTTGTAGTAGTTCTTCTCATCCCACATACATGCTATCAGCCTCCAAAAACTGCCTACTCAGATTAATAGCAACAACCTCACTGTAAAATGGTTTTAGCATTGTCCCACCATCACAACTGCTACGTCAAACTTTGTTTGAATGCAAATCACACTGAAAAGTAACTTTTTGTTCAAATTTACAACTAATCAACTTTCCATGTTCTTGGATCCAGTAAAATCAATGTTATGAATCTGGTGAAATTATTAGAATATTTTTTATCAAGAAAATAGGAAAAACTGAAAGCCGGAGAGGAAACCTCATCGGTGCACTTCGACATCAATTTACACCCCAAAAACCTTAATCATAGCCAGTCAACCAGAAATCTCTTATACAAAAAAAAAAAAAAAGAAAGAAAAAGAAAAAGAAAACAGAGAGAGCATAATAGCCAGTTCGATAATAAATACTCTCAAATTGGATTTATTTGTAATGTCGCAGAACCCAAGAGCAAAGCAACAGAAAACCTCAAAACCCGAAGAACCCAAGAAAATCGACAGACTCATTTTTCAAACTGCGGCTGAACTAAGGTGAAGCAGAGGTTAACACCAGAGTGACAGATCATAAAATAAAAGCAATGCAAGAAAGCAAAAATGGCCGACACGTGGGGAAATACAAAGCACATTGCAATACCTCTTGTGATCAAAAGAAATAACAGGAACAGGGTTTAGCACAACCGCCGCCGACGCCCCTTTGGCCTTCATTATCGGAACCAATACAAAAAAAAAAAAAAACCAATCCCACCTCCAAAAATAGCTTTTTTCCTCTTTATCCTTTACTGGGTCTCCTTACTTTGACGGGCTCGATCTATCTACTTAACTCTCCCCCCTAAATCTCTGCAACAGAAGGAAAACCGTACAGTCAATAAATGTGAAATGGGGTCCCCCTGTTTTCTTGCTTCTTGGCTACAGCAGTGAGTGGTCTCACTGAGTAAGTAGGTTCGGCGCGCCAGTGCGTGTAGTGTGTGGGGTAAGGGGGTGGCATCATTATCACATGGAAAGCGCGAGGTTACCGTCAGAGAAAAATGGTTTACATGTGAGAAAGGGAGTGATTACTGATTGCTTAGCACGGAGTTCGAGTAATGGTAGAGCAGAGGAGTAATTTTGCAGCCAAAAAGGCGATCAGATATCTCAATATCAGAAGATTGTTCATACTTCAAACCGCAAAAAGGTGAGCAATTTCTTGGGAGTGGGCGGTTGGGGTGAAGGGGACTCACTCAATTTGTACTACTTCTCACACTTCTTTCCTATGTAGGCTTCATATTTTTGAGAATTAATTTTCATTTTAAACAATATATATTAATTAATTCCATAGATATCAAACATTAAAAAATAAAAAAAACTTACCAGAAATTATTGAAAAAGATTGAGAAAAAAAACAAAAAGGATAATATGTGGAAGTTAGAAGAAATAAAAATAAATAGAAAATAACATATCATAAATACTGAACACACTAAAATAGTACTCTTCAATTATATAAAGCTATAGGTACTCGTTTTTTCTGCATGTATATTATATATTTTATATTTTAAAATATACTGTAAATAATAATAAAAATATAAACTTTTCACAACAATAAAAAAAATAAAAATGGAAAACTAAGATTGTAATATCGGACCTAATATAAATATTGGGTTCTAATAATGTGAACAAAAGGTGTGATTATGCATGATTATTAATTTTATCATGCCTAATCACACGAATCAAATGAGGCCTAAATCTCTCATAAGTTATATATAACTAGCAGCTAACGCACATTGATGTGTCTACACAATGTAATAATTTTTATTGTATCTTTTTAATTAAATGAAATAAAATAAAATTTGATTGAACTCAACATGAGTTGAGTTATAGTAATTTGATACTTTACGATTTATTTTCTTTTTTAACTTTTTATTAATCATAACGAGTTTGAGCCAAATCTAAAAGTTTATTGAATAAACAAAATTTGTTCAAATTTAGTATGCTATGCTTAACAAATTAAATTTAAATGAATTTTCATTAATCGAACTGAAATTGAGCACCCAATAATTTTTCATTGAAATAAAAATTGATAGTTATTGCTCATCGGAGCTAACACCGTAAAATGTTGGAAGATATAATCGGCTATTTTATGATGTTTAAGACAGCAACAGTTTTTAACTGAGATTTAAATAAAAATGAATTACATATCTAGATACTAGCAGGCAAATGAAAAAGTATGCAAGAAAAATAACATGTTCTAAAAAATGTGCAAAAATATTGAGAAAATCTAAAATGTTGTTGAGCCGGCTCCTCCATCTTGCGATTGTAGGGCAAGTTTACTTTCACAGTTGTTGATTGATCCAATTGGATGACGGTCTACGTGAGTACGAAGTGTTATTGCTACATCAAAAGGTAACGAACGTTTGTTTAGGAAGAGTTTGTTACATGTTTCAGCTAACTTAGCACAACTCCTTGTCTCAATTTTTTTTTCCAAATTATCTAACTATCTATTACCGCGTTGACAGTTCATGCGTCTGTCTATTGTGAATGTCTGGTGGTGACATGTCCGTTGAGTAGTTTGAGTTATCATATGCTACAAGTGCTTTGGTCTGGTTAATGGGCACTAACAAGTGTCAGCTAAGTTAAGTGTAGACCTTAATTTTTGAGTTCCGAACATCTTGACTTCTTGATTTTGTCGCAAATAGATTTGAGTTCTGATAATGTATTATAATGTAAGTGTATTATATTGAAAATACAACTATTTCTACTTTTAAATTCAATAAACAATTCGAGTTTTAAAGAAAAAATTGAAAATGGGGTGAGAATACCAACACCCTAAAATTTTGGTGTAAGATTAAAATGACTGTAATTATTCGTACCTTTTTGGAAATTCCGAAACTTCATGGGTGCTTTTTCGAAATTTCAACAATTTGTGTATCAAAACTGAATTTTCTTCAATATTTACAACCAAACCATAATTGGCAGTTCCCCTTCTCCAGCTGGACCACCTCTGCTGACGTAAGCCTCCGGCGCTAACTTGAGCTCCCGTGTGCAGTTAACCTATACCCCATCACCATCCACCATGCCGGGCGCCCTCAAGCTCACCAATTTCACTATCGTTCACGCTCGTAAACCCTACAGATTGCTCAACAATTTCTCCTCCACATCCTCCACCACCGCCACCGTCGATTCGAGGCCAATTCCCCGGCTCAAGTACTTCGCCGGGTTCTGGTGTAGGACAACCCTATGCGCATCCGCCTCGAACGTTGATATTGCCTCCCACTTTTTCCGTAGCGGGAAAAACGGGCGGAATCTTCACTTCTACACCTCCGATTGTAGGAACAAAGGGCAAGTCGTTCATTTACAGCGCAGCACAAACGGTGATTTCGGAACTCAAATGGGTGCCACTGTCAATGGCAGGGTCGACAGCCAATGCAACGAACCTGATGTGTTGCAGCCGCCGCAAAAGGACGGAGAGAAACGGCCGGCGGAGCCGTCTAAATTGCTCACATTGCCTACGATCCTGACAATTGGCCGTGTTGTCGCCGTCCCGCTTCTCGTCAGCAGTATGCACTGAATTCTGTACCTCCTCTTTGTTTAAGCTTTTCAATCTGTGAGTTGGTCAACAGTGCATCAGAAAATAATGATGGAAACATTTGCTATTGAGTTCTTTCCAGTTGCTTAAGTTCTGATTTTGATTTCATATCCAGTTCAGTCTATTTTGTGTGCACCATTTTTTAGCAGTGGTAAAATTGATGAATTGACATTTGGTATCTCTGTACAAGCTTTTTATGTTGAGAGCTGGTGGGGACCTGCTGCTACAACGGGAATCTTCATTGCAGCTGCCATTACAGATTGGCTCGACGGTTACCTTGCTCGAAAGGTGCTTCTTTTCAACCTTCAAAATTTCTCGAAAACATAAGATGAGGTTTATCTATGTTGTCTCCATTTCCTGACATGCATGTTCATGTATATTTGCATAACAGATGAAATTGGGTACTCAATTTGGTGCATTTTTGGATCCGGTGGCTGATAAGGTAACACTGACGATTTTGGCACACTTATATATATTTGCCCGAGTATAAATCTTCTGATTTAAGTTTTTAGTCCACTGTTATCTTGAAATCATATGAAAGATAAGTGAAGCTATAAAATAAAGAGCCATTATAAGAAAAGATTATAGTATTTTAGGGTGGTATGAGTGAGAGTAAAAGCCCAAACTTTGAATTCAGGGATACTCTTTGAATGTATGGACTCTAAGAGCCGACATTCTTTGAACTACGAACTAATGCTCAACTTTTTTCGGAAAGTTGAAACAATGTTGGCCAAGCTAATGCAGGAGGACCTTATAGTTGTCTTTTTTAATTGATGCAGCTTATGGTAGCTGCCACCTTGATCTTGTTGTGTACCAGACCATTTGAAGCTGGTATGTTTGGACAAGCGCCATGGCTGTTGACTGTGCCTGCAATTGCCATAATTGGTAGAGAGGTAAGATCCTAAGTATTTGAGTGCTGGAAATATCTATTTCAAGAGCAGTTTCTGTCCTTTTCAACATTACTTACTTTTGTTTAATTTGGTACATTACATGCATTTACATGTTTGACTAAGTCATCAACTTGCAGATAACCATGTCTGCGGTCAGGGAGTGGGCTGCTTCCCAAGACAGAAAGCTTTTAGAGGTTCAAAACTCAAGCACACATATCTTGCCATTATGAAAATGTTCATTGGCCTGTAAATTTACTTGCTTCCATTAGTGAATCCACTGAAAATCTCTTGCTCTGCCCCTCGCCCAGGCTGTTGCAGTTAATAATCTAGGGAAATGGAAAACTGCCACACAGATGACTGCATTGACCATGCTTTTGGCTGCCAGAGATGGAAGGTATTTTCCCTATCTTTTTTTTGATGTAATTTCAGTGTAGATTATTTTAGTTTTGGAGATTGTATGTGTAATTTTCTGATGTATGCAACTGTCTTCTCTGTGTGTGTGTGTGTCCGTGTACAGTCTTGTAGGTTCAGGAGCTCTTGTATCTTCTGGGGTAGTGTTGCTCTACATATCATCATGGCTCTCCTTATGGTCATTGCTTGTGTATATGAGGAAGATATGGAAAGTGCTGCTGCTGTAGTAACATCGACCATCAGTTGTATTTCTTGATTCATATCTGTTAGAGCTGAGATTGGCATCATCCTTTTCTACACGGTGACAGTACTCTCTAGACACGGATGAGGAGACACTGCACATATTGGTGATTCTTCAGCTACACTTGAGTTCGATCCTGTGAAAGTTCTATGGTCCAGGAATGCAAGAAAAGATATTGGCTGAACATATTGCAGCCTTCTAGCATTTGTTTTACTGACTAATAAATCATCAACCAGCATGTGGGGGTCCCAAGTTTTCCATCCTCCGGAAATTTGTTGGGGCTAAACTCGGTCTAGATGCTGCTCACTAATGGTTCCTTTGGGTATCATGATGATTTTGGCAGTCCTTAACTACACTTGTAGCATAAACAGTCTGGAACTTGTGTGCCTGAATTTTATGCAAGCAGCTAAAAATTTATTTTTGCACACATGTGGCTCTCTGGTTGACTGTTCAAGCTAGAATCATCAGTCATTGGTTTTTGAAGATTTGTAAAAAAGAAAAGCACGGCCACATTTTTCTGTTGATTAATATGTTGTAAAAAACGTCATGTAATATGTTGCAAAAATTGTGAAACGTACATGTTGTGGTTTGATTTGTACTCTTTATGTTTCCAATCTGATCAGCAGAGTTCACCTAAATTCATTTCAAACAGGAGCTTGTTATATGGACAATGCAAAGATTTGCCTTCTAGTTTTATATTCAAGGTCTTCTACAGGTGGCTAGTGGCAAAACCAGCTTGTTACTATTACATCATGCCCTGGGGCTGCAAATTCTGGTGATACAACTCAGACGGCTCTCACAGTCTACACACACACACAAATCCACATTTATGGACTTGAAATCTGAAACTCCAAATGAAATGTTGCATTTTCATGTATTTTGGTGGTCAGAAAGGTTGATGTTTGTGGCTCATGCCCAAGGCAAAAAGAACTCAACTTCAATGTATTAACCAGTACTAGCAGTTCAGGCAAAGAAACTGGCTATCCTCAATTCTACTAAACTCCATGGATACTCAAATGTCAAGAAATCCAGCCACGATGAGCTTAGATTGTCAGAACAAGAGCATCTAGTCTTTCAACCAAATCTGAGATGTGTACTTGTCTGGAATTCTGGATGATGATCAACAGACAGAAGGAACCACAAGCATTCTGAAGAAACTTTTTGGATTATTCTTAAGAGAATAAATCACTGTCCCCTGTTCATCACCTGGTAACTATCCCTGTTTCATATGCCAGTCAGCAAAAATTTCGAAGCGATGCTCCCTTGGCATCTTCCTGGCATAATCATTAACATTATCAAGAGTCTTGAGATGCCAAACATCACCTTGACATGCTTGCATATGTTCCTTTTTCCCATTGGCTGAACGAAACACGGAGCCTTCTGGTTCTGTAAGAAGGATTGTACCATGTGTTGGCATCTCAAGGGGTAAATGAACCTCCTTTTATTGAAAGAATCGGTCCATCAAATGGACTGCTAGTAACCAAATGGGAGTCTAGAAATACAACTATCACTGTGATGTCATCGTGAAAATGTCGTCTCACTCCCCTATCAATCTTTTTCAGGTCCGAATATCTCATTTCTCTTTTCTTTGCTGCTTCGTGCAATGCAGCTTTGACGAGTTTTCTGGCGATGCCCTGCAAATAAACAAAACAGAGAAGGTTCTTAATCAGGAAACGGTATGACCATAGATGTCCATATGTGAGTTAATGAAATCAGCCACCAGTCTCTTCTATACTATGTCGGAGATCAGGAAAAGGTTCATAATCAGCATATAATGGCCTAACGAATGGTTGCCTTTGATGCTTATTAGTAAACTTCAGACTTGACAAACCGGAAAATATTTGTCCTAATAAACCAGTTGCCTTTAATGTTCCGTGAAATGAGTAAATTTGAGCCCAGTCGCACTGCAGCTCTCTAATAATATGTTGGTGGTCAGGGGACGGGTGGGAGGGTGGCCCGGACTATTTTTTGTTTGGCATGGCCAAGAAAATGAGAAAAGAAAAGCTCAAGTAACATAGAAATCATACGTTTCGTGGAGAGCAGCTGACGAGTTCAACAGCCTCTTGATTGCTAAGGTGCTCCCACAGGCCATCAGAAGCAAATATAAGAAATTGATCCTCAGGATAAAGTTCCTTAACGAGTATTGACGGCTCTGCCAAAAGGATTGGTTTCTCGAATGGTTCAGGCAATCTGAATTTTGGCAACAAAGGCGGTCTATTGAACTCTGATTTCTTCAAGTAGGCATCACCAATTGATCTTGAAACCTGAGATGGAAGTAAATATATATTAGAAAGGCAAGTCAAGAGAAGTGGTCTGCAGCATTTCTTATCAAAATTAAAATAATTAGCATGTCTTATTAAACCAAATGTGACAGTTATTACATTAGAATCTTGCTGAAAAAGATTACAGAAGTTCAATATTGCAACTCATTATTTATAGACTAGTATTAGGTCAGACTATGTTGGAGCGCTTTTGCGAAAAGGATATGGAACAGCGATGCGGTCATAGTTCCTTTCAACATCCACTTTAATTGTAAACAATTTCTCCTCTTTTGCAGGAAATCTCATCCCGACTCGTGGAAAGCAATAGTTAAGTTCCACAGCTTAAGCATTGATGTTTTGATGTCAAAAGACTACGGTTTACGACAAAAATCCTCATGCCACCCCACATAAAAAATGAAAATGTAGTGCGAAAGCCCCCTCCATCCAATATGTATATATACCACAGACATAAGTACATAGATACATGAAGACAAACAAACAGAGAGAGGGAGAGAGGAGACAACTGAGTTCTTCAATATTGTACACTAAAATTATGTCAGATTTATAGCACTAACTTATGATAGTTGGAGAACAGGACATCAAGTTCTTCAATTTTGTAAAATTACAGCATAATTTCTCTGTCAACACATCAATTATGGAACAGACATCTAACTCATTGTGGAAAGATCTATTCATTCTTTTCTTTCCACTTTTTTAAAACTAGAAGGCTTTTTCCACACAAATAACATCACATAATGTTTAACGAAATTCACTATCACATGCCAAGAAAATGAGTAGAGTCATACTGATAACCCTCTAATCAACATTATTTTGTAAAATGAGTTTGTCAAGGTTTACCAAGGCCGACTCCCAGAGAATACAATAAATAGCCCAGAGGATTTTGTAATTAAAGCCAACTAGAGCATCGAAATAATATCTCACGATAGAGAACAAAAATGATAATTAACAGTTAAATGTCACCTGAATGATACCCTTGACACGCCAAACCTTGTGCTTCAGAACAACAATCTGAGGATCATCGGGATGCAACGAATGTAATTCCTCCCGAACAGATTCCAGATTTGCATTGTGTTCATCTGATAACTGGACGGCTTTGACCTCTTTCTCAGCCTTATCAAGTCTCCCCAACACTGCCCTGGAATCTCCAGCATTTGCAATGTATAAAAATCCGTTGCATACAATGCCAACCAAACAACACGATCCCACGGAAGCAATTTCTGGTTTAGTTTCCCATTGCTTTTTAACCAAAGAAAGAAATTCTTCCTCTGTTGCCAAATACGCATTTTTTATAACATCAGCTGACATGTCTTGATCATCTGATGCGAATTCTGCATAAGAATAGGTGTCAAGTGAGTACATATGCATTAGAGTGATGCAGTTCAAGCAAAGTTACATGCAATCTCAAGAAATTTCAAATATAGAATCAACAAGCAGGTATGTCACTCCTTTTCTTCTTCTCAGCATTATGTATGTCTTGACAGACCACTCTAACTTTGGCTGTTGATGATAATAATAGTGAAAGAGTTCACCGAATTCCTGAACTGACACTAGATCTTTCCACCTAGATGTCTCATGTGAATTAAAAATGGTAGATTAGTATAATGGGCTGTTTATGTGTGTCCTTACGAGTGGTAACTGTTAAGCATGAAAACAAATAACACTCTCATATATCCCACACAGACGGCCAAAAGAAACAGAAAACATGTAAAATTCTGTTGACTGAACTTAGCGTACACTGAACTACTTCTTCAAAATTTATAGTCCGTACGAGCAAACTTGATTCCTATATCCTATCCCAATTAGTTCAAGAAATTAACCTAAATGTCAATTGCTCCCATCTATATATATAGAGGCATCATAATTTCCAATCTGATACTTGGAAATAATCTTTTCACAATTATGTAAAGCATATTTTAGGTTAAAATGCTTATCATATACTATTTCCCCTCTCCAAAGTTTGACCTTTGATTCCCACTCCTATAATTGTTTGATTCAGCACTAAATCTCACAAAATCATGTGTTCTGCAAAGAACATGTAGAATATGATATACTAGAATTAAGAGAAGCCCTACAACTTTAAAGGAAGTCAAGCACATTCTGCAAAAGGAAAATTACAGCCTAACAGAAAAAACTATCGAGATCCAACTAATTTTCAACAGAATCCGCATATTGAAGAGGAAACTAAATAATAGAATATGTCGTAAGAGAGAGAAACATACTCTTAATATTTTCAAAAAGTCGATCCCTTAAGAATCTTGAGGCTGCTGGACCGGCATGCCCATCATAAATTCCAACAAATGTACCTTGAGGACCTGACTCAGTGGAGCTCATTGGCCCGGACTCGAGCTGGCTGTAATCTTCCAATACAGTATTGGCTTGAATTACTGCCATCGAAAATTCCCCGTTGACGTGGTATCCTGAATCTTTATACCACCACAAACCATCGGAACGGCCAATAAGTTCATACCCTCTATTGCTGCTATTTTCTCCGTCATCATCTACTAATGGCCTCCAACATGGCAGTACAAGCTTTCTCCATGTAGGGGTCACCATAGCTCATACTACTTTCTTTCCTTATTCACTCAAATGAACCCGCAATATAGCAAAAGCGAATAAAAACAACAGATATATAAAACTTTGAGCAACTCCAACCCCAGAATCAATGTTTTATCCTCCCTAGCTCCAAATCCAAATCATAAATTCCCAACTTTATGCAGTCATCAAACAATGCAGACAACCATCAATCTGTGTTATGCACAACAAGGAAAAAAACCAAGAAACCAGCAAAATTAAACAGGTTCCTCCCGAAAATAGCACAATCCCAAAAGACAATGCACAAAAAACAACACCAAACAGTTAATGACTTTTAAATAAGATGCATTGAACGGAAATATGATGAAATGTATAGAGCCCACAAAATATATTCACATTTAATTAGTAAGAAAAAGAAAAAGAATACAAATAGAAATGAAGATTCTGAAAATTACCAAGAATCAGAGCCTTTCAATCATGGGGGCAACAACTGAACATCCCATTACAATTTTCAATTAGATACTCAAGATATCCTTTGAGAAAGAGGGCAAAGATTGTTCCTTTTTTCCTCTCTCTCTCTCTTTTTTTTTTAATTATTATGTTAAAAAAGGGATAGATCAAGAGAGAGAAAGATAGTGAGAGAAAGAGTGCAATGGCTTTGATGTAAATAAAATATGCATACATTAAACTAGTACTTACATATATATAATCAACTCTGAATGGGCTTCCTCTTTCCTGGTTGGGTTCTTGGAGATTTCTAGCAATTCCCATGCAAATTACAGGCTAAAAATGGGTAATCCCTACTTTGCAGTTTGCACCTTCAAAACCCAATGTATTTCACAACGCTCATTTAGAATCTGAAAATTTTCATTTTGTACCCCAAAACAAAAATTTACTGTGCAAGATCCACCGCTCTTGCACTTTTTAGCAGGTAAAATATCAGTGGAAAAAGTAATTTAGTGGAGAGTCAATGGTCACTATCTATTTCCTTGCCTTTTTATTTATTTATCTTTTTCTTTTTGAGGGGGGGGGGGGGGGGGAGGGGGGTCGGCATCAAGAGCAAAGCACTCTTTTAGGCAACTATTTCTCATCTCTTTCCCCCTTTCAATTACTGATAATTAGTAATTATCGCACGCGGTTCAAAATAAATATATTATACATACCGCGTTTACATAATTGCTTATCATATGTTATAACAAAAATTTGATAAATATTCAGAATGTAAACTTCAAACATATCTAAATAAGCACCATATTTTCGAAGACATGATTAGACTAATTTAATTTATACGTTGTTTAAAGTTATATTATTTTTTTTATTATTGTTAAATTTAAAGTATAATTACTAATTGCCCGTCTTTTTTCTATTTATCTTGAATTTAAAAATATTAGTTACTTTATTCCCTCATAATTGAAAGCTTATTTGCAATGAATACTTGCCTTTTTTCGCAAGAGTTCAAATTTTGTACGGAACCTAAAATTAAGGTATTAACTGTTTTTAATATATATCTGCAAATTAAAATTTACTCATATTTTTCTATTTTCCTCCCTCTTATAATTAAACATCATTTCAATTTTGATTTTTTTAATATTAAAATTATCAACTAATGTTTTATGTTTAAATTGTTCTATAGCCTTTTTTTGCACAACCAAAACATGCTATGGTACTCCAAAAATTTGTGGGAAATCTTTACATTAAAAAATATTTCAAATTACTTTGATTTGGCATAAACAATTTAGTCATGCCCAAAACATGGACTTGACTTTATCAACATCTTTTTAAAATACTAACAATCGGAATATATTTGATACTCACGTATAATTTAAATTTTTATTATATTTTTTAATTGAATAAAAAAAATAAACAATAAATTAAGTTTGAGTGTGCATAGTCATTACTATAAGTCTATAACTAATGAATTGAAACATATAATTATTTATAAGAAAAAATTAAGTTAAGTAAGAGTATTTTAGGTAATTCACACATAAATCCATACTCTAAGCACCATATTAGATACATTTTTTTCAACCCTACTATATGTTTCGAAAATTATATTTGCTTTCATTCTTGGTTACAAAATTTTCTTTAATTATAGCTAACTTTTAAGTTATATTAGAAGTCGGTGCACATTTGATGCATAGTATAATTAAAGTTTTATTATATTTTTTAATCATGTTTTCTTATTTGTATCCAACGTAAATTTGATGTAGATTATGTATTATTTAACTTGAGGGTAAGACTTATTTATACTATGTAAAAAGGAAAGGCGTTCTATAATTACAAAACATGACATCGCCACACTAATTTTTAAATAGACGATTATGTTCCTAATTAGACAATTTGAAAAATTAATTATAGTTACCTTCTTTTTTCCAAAAGTGACTCTATGTGGTTTTACCACCACTACACCAATTGTTTTGTTTTGTCAATAATATCTTATGTTGGTTACTTTTGCTTTTTTCGTTTTTTTTTAAATGCAATTTGTTAGTTTATAAAAAAATTATTTTTATTTATAATATTTTTTAAAACGTAAAAGATTATTAAGAGAAGAACCAGTTACATAAAGTAAGAACTACTCGAAGATCCTTTACTCTGACACTGATAGCATCTGGGCAAGAAGTATCATAGTTTCTGACAGAAATTACCAGAGGAAGCAAAATATCATGGACATAAATGTTCCTGCAAAACTAGTGCGTTTTTGGTGAGTACAAGTTCTTACAACCGACTAACCAACTATAACTCATTTTGCTATTCTGAGGCTTACTCCAAATTATTGCGATCTTAACATAACACCCATTAATAAGCTTCTGAAATTTGCATATACCTTCTTGCCAAATCAAAAAATCTGCATATCAAAATTGCTCAAGAGAACTCAAAAAATGCACGAGGTTTTCTAACAAGGTTGGGTTGGGGTTGAGTGACTAGAGTTGTGAAAATATTAGAACTATCGAATCTGAATTGCGGAAGGAACAGAATAGAAAACACATCTAGGTTTCATCCGCTGAAAAGCTTCCTGAAAGTACCGTCTTTACGATCTCTGTTAGATGATTCAGTTAAAGCTAGGAATCTCCGGATTCCGGTTGTGGCAGCGCCTCTCCCAAGTGCAGCAGCTCTTGCTACGATATCTTCCTTCAGTGGGATGATTCCAGGAGTAGATGGATTAGCTACAACTGGTGCAACAGTAGTGGTAGCGGCAGCCTGGACGACTGGCTTGATATCTGGTTGATATGTCCCTGCTCCACGTTTGTTGTAATCATCTAGTATGCTTTGCTGGTCAGCCTTTTTGAGGCCCTGGCAATGAGAGTGATAATATTCAATCAATGAGCAGCTGAGTTTGATTTTGACTCTCCATGTATATGATAAAGTCCATTTGGAGTCGAGAGCCATCCGTTTTTTAGTAGAAATAGCAAAGAAATGTCTTGACCCAAAATTTATTAGAGTAAGAATTGAGACCTTTCATATATGCATATATAAGCCATCATATACCAAAACGAATTTATTATGAATTTCCAATTCAAAGAAATAAAAAGAACAAATTCAAGATGGTGGTTAAGGACAAACCTTTAGATCCAGAATTCGCTGGAATTCTGAAGGTGTACCTTCAGGCAGCAGAGCACTATATGTATCTGCCACAGAGTCAACTGGGGACAAAATAACCTGCATAACAAGTAAGGGAATATGTCCAGAAGGAAAGATATAGAAGTGCATTTTTATGGGAAAGTTTTGGTGTAAAGTTCAATCAGACCTTTAGTAATGCTTCAGCTTTGCTCATTTCACTACTTACAAATTTTGAGTAGCCAGCATCTGCCGGTTTCTGTTCACAAAACCAAAATAACGGGGTAGTTATGGCATTTATCTCGTGGAAGTGAGAAAGGGGACACCATAAGTTACAACCTTCTAAGATTGAATTTCTGGTCCACACATACCAGAATAGCTTCTGTTGATCGTTTCTTTTTAGATTTCCTTCAGACTACCACACTACTTTAATAGGATTGTTTGAACTTAATTTGTAGTTTGAGAACTATAGCCAACATAGATAATGGAAATATTCTACAAAAATTACAACTAGCATTATGATATTCAGATGCAAATATAGCATAGCTGTTATGTTTTTTAATATCTATGGTGGGAATGCACCATCTAACAAGCTACAGCTGCATATTGAATATTAAGATTGTCTCGCCACATTTCACATGTGAATCAGAAAATGTTTGCATACACGTGCATTGAAATGTGGAAGTAGCATGTAAAAGGGACACTTATATATCGTTATCCACAGATGCAATATGCGCGCTTTCGGAGCAAAAGTTTTATTTTCCAACGAAGATTATCATGCATTTTGCAGTTGAAGCCATGCTCGCATTCGTTAACTAGCTCCCAAAATCTAAAAAAGAGGAACCTCAAGATTATTAGCCAGTTTCCAGTTGAAACCATGTTCACAGTTTTCACTTGCTTGCAGTCCCAACACTGTTAAGCTAATCTGTGAAGAATACACCAATATGTCATCCAACTGCTGGCAGTTGGAGCCATTTGTGTATTTTTAATAGCACACAGACTCTAAAGAAGGGGAAAACTCAAGATTATTGGGCATGTAACATTGGATGCCATTTCCTTAGTTTTAACTAGCTCATGGTCCCCAACACAGGAAGCTACTTTTGTGAAGAGTACACCATTATGTGATCCAACTCATGCCAGCTGGAGTTATTTGCTTATTCATAACTAGCCTGCAGATCCTAAAAAAGGAGTAGCACCATTAAATCCATATGTGACTATGATTTGTACTTTTTCCAACAAAGTAATTCTGAAAAAACATCTATAGCAAATGATCCTCAATATGCTAATTGTATATATAGGGAAAATCACCTAAGGTCAGCTAATTGATCCTTGTTCAAGCTACGCAGGAATATGTACTAAGACTTGCTGTATGGATTGACAAGCACTGATAATTTCCATCTTATATTTGCAGGTATGGGAAATGTGCAACTCAGATCAACTTAATGCTCCACATGCTTGTAAATAAGACAAATGAAAGAAGATGCAAAAAGCCAGAATAAGTACACAGATTCTCTATACTATTTGATGATGTCTAGTTCCTGCAATCCAGTAGAGGTGCAAACATACCTGTTTTCCAAGGGAAGGAATATCCAGAAGAATTGTTTTTACAGCCTGTGTATCCAATAACATCTGCAAATTGCAAAATACTTGAGCTTTACATAAATAATATATGTAATGTATTTATACCAGCACAATTTCTATAATATTCGAAAAACAATATAATTATTGGAAATATTTGTAAGCAATAAAGTTTCTGCTGATTGAATTGCAATGTTATCATGTTAACTTTTACATAACAAATGTTAAGACACAGAAGAGTTAACAAACTAAATACTTGTTGTGCTCCTGTTTCCGATATGTGCTTGCATTTGAATATATTGAGGAAAAAGCGAGGACCAAGATTTGATGCAAGCTGCAAAGATCGGAAAGTATGAGTATTTGATGAAGACAAAATAATAAATAAGTTTACAAAATGTAAGAATGTCTCCTCTGGATTATTGCAGATAGTATAATTTTTCAAGAGTACATTTACATGCCCCTGGGCCACAAACCCGACCATATGCTTTAGATAGTTGATTCACTCTAACAGCACACCAGATATTTGGTGAGAGATCGTGCTTCACCCTCTCAGACCTTCTGTCTCATGAGCAAAAGAAAGCATATACAAATATGACTAATATAGATCAAACAGGCAATAAATTTAGATGGAACCCAGCAAATGAAGCAAAAACAAGAATAACCAAAAGCAAGTTATACCAAGGTTTTGGCACACATGTATGTTGCCTGGAGTAACCAGCCACTAAATGTGTTCATCTCTCTTATCATTTTATCCAAAGGGTCAATGTCACGGTCGACAGTCATGTTTACTAATGTTCACTGGGATACAACCATATGTATACAAATATAAATAGTGAGAAGACCAAACAATTTCATAGGTAATAAATTTGCATTAATATGCAAGATAAGAAGTGGACAAACTTGAAATCTACTAACATATTTACCTTGTCAAGAAAGAACTGAAAATATATAGCTGAAAGAAGGCTTCCAAGTACAGGAATGCTAGCAGTCAGAATTGTATTTATGCCATTCACATACCTGACAGGAATGCCGAAAAAGTCAAAAACAAAATGGGCATATTAAGATGTTCAGTGGTTAACATATTCATAAAGTCATCTTACGCGGACTGGTCACCGACACTTTCCAGCGTGCCCCAAGGAACACGTGTCATTGCAACCATTTCGGTGTCAAATTTAGTTTCTATACCATGCACGAGAGTTATCAATGCTTTTGTTATAACCGCTGAGAACTCATCCTGCAAAATACAGTAGTAACACGAAACATAGGTCGTTGAAATACAGAGGAAAGCGGGGGAAAGAGGACCCAGCAAGAATTGTCTTAGAAGTATGCAAAATGCACTACCTGTACTTCAGACATATCAATCTTGTCCGCAAATTGAGGATCAACTATTTTAGACACATTTTCGGCCAATTCACCTGACTAAAGACATAAAGTGGGGGTTGCTTGAACAAGAGAAAAATGAAGAAATGAAAGTTCAGAAATAAGAAAATTGCAGAAAAAGGACAAACACTAGTACCAAATGTATTGTCATCACATCATCTCAGTACTTTATTTTATATATGAAATCTTACATAAACAAGACTCCAGATGCGGCGGATATGATGTGCCATGAGTCACACAGACACCAGCCTCTTAGTCAATCAGAGATGCTACAAAAATTTAGATTCTTTCTAACACAAAAGATATTTAAAGGTCATATGGCGACCAACAAGTATTTGCTTCATTTTAAGTCGGATAAAAATCCCTGACGCCACCTGTAGTCTCAATCATCCAACAGACCCATCATACATTTGCTACAATCTGGTCATTTTGAGAGATAAGTGGAGTATCAGACAACATACACAGGACATCTCCCACCACTCTTTGGCAAGATTAAAGATTTTAATTTATGTCAACACTAATCATTCTCTATGTTTCTTTTAAAACCAAACTACATTGCATATAATTGAAATCCAATTTGATCACTACAGATAAACGAATTAAAAACCAACCGTCTTCTGGCAATACTCAGCTGTGTTGACAATATAACAGATCAAACGTTCATCCCGGTCAGATGTCTGCAAAATATTGCCAGTTAGGGGATAAGCACAAAAAACATAATTGTGTAGTAACAACCTAATCTAAAAGAGGAAGTAGTACTTTAATTTGACCATCCATTCCAGTAGCAGCTGCTACAATCCCTGTGCCACCCTTAGGCAGTCTACCAAAAAGCTTTGTGGCATATGCTTTAAGAATCCTTTCAAATACCTATTTTCAGGAATATGGAGTTTTAGAGGACATATAATGGATCTCTGTGATGGAAAACCTATTTATAGAAGCTTGACTTAAATGACATAAAATGGGGTTTCATAATCCAGTCTAGACTAACTGTTTCCAGAACAAAAGCAGAATCATACAGTGCCTAGGCATTTGCATCGCAATTTAATCCCACAATGTTAAGGAGGTAAAAGTTCATCATACTTTCAAGGCAATCAGGCAAGAACAGTGAAACAGTGCCAATATCAGTAAGTGAGAGGTTAAAATTTGGTCAGTTTTGCCTCTAATTATTTCATTTTTCAAGTTGAATAAAAGTTACAAGTATATGGATAAGTTTGCATTTACTATGTGACTCTGTTAGTATCAGATTGTTGCTCAGTTGATTCTTCTGACAAGATTATAATTTCTCCAATGGAATTATTGTGTGAAGACATAGAATAAGTACCTCATTACAGAATGACAGATAATAACAGCATATAGAGAAATTTTAATATCGAGGACTTTGCAATTAAGGGCAACCAAAAATCAAACAGCAACATGCTGCAGAAGATACATGACCTGCCCAGCTATTAGAATCTTTCTTCTTTAGTCGAGGGTCACACTTGCCTTTCTGACATGGAGAAACCGTTGTGAAACTTTAAACATAGATTTTTGGTTCCAATCTCCTGAGTCGGAGCATCTTTAGTGTAAGATATCAAACTGTCGGAAGATTGTTGTAATTCCAGATCCTTGGGATTGTAGTATCTGCATATATTCTCTTTATTTTGTATGATGTAGTTTGATTTTATTTCCTTTTCTATACTAGGTGACTAGCTAGGACATATTTCTTGTACATATATTGATACTCTCTGTGTATGAATGAAAGATGTGTGATAGTTTTCCTTTCTCAGATTCTTTCTCATTTCAGAAGCATTTGTACATTGAGCAGTAACATTCATTTACGGACCACATGTACTCATGTTGATCTCACAAATATAGTTATTCAGGCAGTGCATTGTATATTAATTTCACCAAGAGTGTTAACATTCTTTACTCCTCATTCTTTTCTTTTCCTCCTCCTTTTCTTTTGGCAATGTATATGTTGGCTGAAATTTTTGTCAAGAATCCGGAATGAGGACACTAACTGAAGAAAAAATGGAGCTTGTGAAGAGTCCGGTATTACAAAATTTTAAAATTTTCAACTAATTCAATTAAATGCAGATCAATGATAAAACCTAAAAAGAATCCAACTGACGATAGGTTTCAGGACAACCAAGGTCTTCAAAATTAGAAAGTAGGCTCCTAAATCAGAAATGAACAACCTAATAGAAGTAAATATCTGCTTCAGGCCAGGGAATAATAATCAAAATGGGAAACCACACCTTGAACAAATTAAAGAGTGTCTGGCTTTTTGTTAAAGCACTGCATCTCTTTAAACTCCTTCTGATAATCAAAAAGACCTTCATAAACAAGCAAGGACTTAGTACAAGCGATATTTTAACAACTTACTAAAGTGCAAAAACAATAAGAAAATGATGAATATTACAAAAATGACATTTTCAAAATGAAGATCAGATTTGATACTACATGGCAAGGAGGAATTTAGTGTACTAAGGGTGCCACATAAATCACAGGAGAACAAGAAACAGGACCGTTATAGCTCACATATTTGAACTGATTTGATAAAATGCAATTGTGCTTGTAATTCTTTAATACCAAAATTAAATGCCCAATCAAGCCTTCAGCGGTGAGATAAAATTGTACGCCAAGTAAAGAGAGATTCTGGCACCTCAAAAAACATGGAAATATTTCCTCCACAGTCTGCCATCATTTGCTTAAGATAAGAGAAAAGGAATAGGTGCTTCAGAAAAGAAAATTAAGCCAGCAGTTACGATACATTTCCTCATCCTCCTCTTCAACCATATTGTACCCTCTTGTTTGGGAAAAGTACAGAAGCAATATACATTCCATAAAAACACATAGGAGAATATTACTAAGCATATGCATTCACATACTTGAATAACTAACAAGTGCTTGTTATCTTCTTGCTATTTACAAACAGATTTCCACTATGTTTTTCATTTCTATACCTGAATGCTGCTAGATAAAATGTTAGTTTGACTTCCGTCTTCAACATCCCATGTTTCTTCCTGAAATAATGAGATATAAATGCATGTCGTGCAGGAGATCCCAATTCCACTTACAAGTTGATAAAAAGAATTGGATGCTCCAAACCTGTACAAGTTTCTCCAAGTGCTCCATAAGAGTCTTCTCTTCGAGTTCCACATATACCATCAAGTAAGGTTCAAAGCATGATGAGATTATTCCTCGAAAATTGAACTGCCACATAGATCAAGCACACCATTACAGGATAAAGTGCAGGCACTTCATTTTTCAGGTTGCATCTAGTATGAGAATCAAGCTACGGGCTTAAATGAGAAGGATCTAAGTGTTAAAGTAAACTGTTCAAAGAATCAATAATACAATCAATTTCTCACCTACTGTCCCATAACTTATTTAAAATAACAGTGTTTAAGTTAACTTGGAAAGATATGATAAATCAAAATTTTCAAGAGCATTCAACTATTGACTTGTAAAAACACATCTCAGTTAAAACTTCTGACTTTATTTTCTTTTTTCCAAATTGACATTCCAATAAATCATTTTCTTTTTCAATCTTTTAACAAGCAAAGCACCTGAAAATAGATTCAGTTATTAAGATTTAATCAAAAATAATAACTGAGCATGCCTTGACATGCAGAAGTTCAGTTACTAGAAGCAAAACAAACCATGATTTTTAGAAATTACTGCCCATGAACTTGTGCATGAATATCATTTGCAGATTCTAACTCATTTCAAACAAGGAAGCAAGATTTGTATTGCCTATTTATCTAATGAAACTGAACGTAATCCTTATATCGGGAAAAAATTTAGAAAAAGGGGGGAGGGGGAGGGGGAGGGGGAGGGGAAAGAATTTATTGTAGAATTACTAAGAAAGGTGGCTGATGAATGAGTTGCTAGTTGGAACATCCAGGTAAAGGAATTTACCCCGGCACCAGGCACTGACAAATCTTTGTGCTCATTTTGCTCCTGACAAGGGAAAGAAGTATCTCAGAAGTCAGAAAGTAACATGATGCAGCCAATTATAAATCGGACTTGTGTATGCATCAACTAACTCAAGTAATTGCAGATTCATGCCTCGTTCTCATTTGTACGATTTGCAGCAAGCTTTTTCTCATATTTCTTTCGAATGTCTGAAACAGCCTGATTGCTATTTTCAGTATTACTTTCCCCGACATCATTTCCTGATTCTCTGCTACCATTTCCAGCACCAAATTTCTCTGCTAATTCTTCCTCAAATTCCAGAGTCCGTTGCAATGCCTGGAAGCATGCATCAATATTAGAAGGATCGAAAAAGTGAAACTGGTAAAAGATATAGCTATATCAGGTGAAAAATACTCTTATTAATTTATTTAACGTGAAATTATTTGATGATGCTCCATTGACAGAGGGCTTAACATGCAAAGACACAGAGAAACTAAGAAACCATAGATTTCAGTATCTCATCAGTGTTTGCACGGAAAGAGGCTGACAGGGGTAACTAAAACAATTAGTTTCTACCTAAGTCTGTATTACTGATCGAGGAGCACATAGGCAAACAGGCAGAAAATTCTGTAACTGCTACCAGATATAAACAGAAAGGAAATAAAAACCCACGAAGGGGTAAAAGTAAAAGGAGCATCTAAATACATAAACACAGAAAAGCACAGAAGAGGCAATGAGTTTGACCTCAACTGTTGAGACTTGCGATAATACATCTCCGGGGAAGTCGATGTATAAGTGGACAAAAGGAAAAGTGCCTGCTTACACACTGATGGTTTTTACCATCCTGAGGATGACTTCGTGCAACAAAGTATTCAAACAGAAACCTTTTTCTTTTAATTTCATTTTTATCACGCACACATCCAATGGAATATGGGTTTCAAACCCAACACCTCAACTAGGAAATACCAGTTCCTCAACCATTGGGGTATCCCTGTGGGACTATTCAAAGAAAACTTACCAACAATAATGTCCCAACATCCGGCTTTTCGTTAAGATTGCTGAGGGTCTCCTCAAGTTGTGTCCTGGAATACAGAGAAAGTGACGCTAATTTATCATTATGGAAAAGATTATAAGAAATCTTACAGCATATCTTATTAATGTAACATGATTGGTTTCTGTTATGTCTCCTTAGGAGCCAGAATAAAAAATTCAGCAAATCCTTTGATACCAAGATTTATTCTATGAATTCAACGTAAAAAATGGTCATGAATATAATTTGTCTAGGAGGGGGTGAAAAAGCCAACTAGCAAAGGCAGCAGCCACACAGGATTGCAGATAAAAAACAAAGTGGTTTCAACAGGGTTTTGATGCCAAAGCACATTTCTGAGTTTGCTGATACAGCAAACAAACCATAAATAAATTGATAATCTGTGATGATTTCACCAAATTTACTATCACAGTGATGAAAGCATAAGAAACAGTTTAATGGTTTCAATTTAATCACTGTTTCAAAATCTAAAAACTGAAAATGAAAACACAAACAATAGGCCCGCTTTCACATATAAACTCAATCAGAGGTAAGTCACCAACCTTGTCAACTTGCAGAACTGGATGCACAGCAGATAGGGAACATGCCAGGAAGGTGGGAAAATTTTCCAAATCTCTTCATTGGTCCTCAGTCGACGCTTGATCCAAGCATACCTTCTTTCTGTTTTATCCAGCTTTGCTAGTTCTGTGAACAGTAGAATATACTAAAATTTCAAGTTCTTAATCAAATTCAACTTCAGAAATTGCTGACACCAATAACCAAAACCAAGAAACCAGATGTACCTGCTCCCTCAAAAATTTGTTGATATGAAGTAAGTTCCCTGCTGCAAAAATTCTTTACTGAGTCTTCCCTGACTGATGGCTCCAAAGCATCAACAAGTAGGCATGCATCTGATAGCTGCTGTAGATAATTAGCTTCTTCGGTCTCTTTCCCTGTACCTAAGCTATAGACAAAGAATAGATAGCGAGGAAACTTAATAAAATAACAGACAAATAAATGGGAAAAAGTAAAGACAAAACATGAGGAACATGGCACATCTCACACTAGGAGAAACTCAACCCAAATTAAGCAAAGCATTAACCACTACAAGCACACCATATTAAATATAGAAAACCATGAGATGCTTTTTCTGAACTACCTCAGGGAAAAACAATCTGATATAAGAGAATTTTAGAACGAGATTTGCCCAATGTCAGACATTCATCCATAATATTGAAAAGTGAATCATGAATAAGTGAAGAAAAATGTATATGAGAAAGAGAAGGATTTAAAAAGTTGCCACATGTCATACTCCGGTGAGCACATGCCCAGTGCTCAAGAAACAAAGAAGTAACACGTCACTTCTTGTTCTAATATGTATTTGGGTGTCTAAACATTTTCTTGTTGCTGGTTATCTGGTATGAACACATATTAAGAGATAATAGCACCAGAGGCTTAAGTATAATAAGGGTATTATGGACAATTCCGTCAGCTGCTCCTCCTGCATCCTTGCAGGAGCCGCTTTGAATCACATAGGGAAAAAAGCAAATACTCATAGCACAATAGAGAAGTTCTGGGTAGAATTAAATATGCTAGTTGCTAATAATATTATTTCAGACTCCCAAGGACAAGTTTGTTTCCATGTAATATTAAGTAAAAAAATCAACCCACACCAACAATGTATACATCCAAATAAAGTTTTAGGCATGCTAATATGGACCCGGACGAGGACGTCACTAAAAACTCAAAAAACAAGAAATGCACTCGATGCTGAGAATGCTTGTCATTGATGGATCCCAATATAGAGAAAGTTGCTATAATATTTAATTTGTTCTCCTATCTCACGTCTTCCAACAGATCAAACATTACCAATTGCATATAACTGTGCAGAGAGAAAGAATATTTGACTGGCAGTGTTGGGCTCTTACAGAACACATATGTAGCAGCAATTAGCTAATTCACATATGTGCAGGAAACAGCATGATACATGACATAAAGCAACACATACAAACAGCATTTACACACCTAGAGAAATCTGAAAACACGTGTGACTTCAGAATTCGTTTGATGCTCTTAAACCTGTCCTTAAGCTCTGTGATCTTTGGATTATCTCTGAAAGCATCAAAATGGCTGCATAACTGGTTGACAGCCTGAAATGTAGGCGTCAAGCCATATTATGGAAATGACATGACTGAGCAAAATATCCATATATAGACAACAACCAATAAGACCGAGCAAGGTTTCAATTTCTACGACTGGCCATTTGGATGTATAACTACATAAAGAGCCAAAAAGGAATTGCTAATTTGCCAGAGATGTTCATTGAAACAAAAATAGTATCTTAATTAATTGAAAATTATACTTATCCCTCTAAGAAATATTGAACCTGAGAGCAACTGAAAGACAACTATAACCAATAGAAAATGAAACAAAATCCCAATATCTTCTACTTTTGTAGAGTACGCCACATATTAAACAACTGACAAGAAATTAAATGCCGCTACAAATCCTTTTAATTTGATGGGAGGGATAACACAGAAATATACAGCTGCGAGGGTCATAAACATGTTCGTATTTAAAAAGTGGAAATTGAATATGAAATTACCATTTGCAGTTGAAGAAAACCAAGACAGATGAACAGAAGATAACAAATACAAGCATCTTGAACTCTCTATGTAATATGCATTTTATTCAAACAAAAGGTCTTATGGTACCAAAATGAAAATGTTTTTATAGTGTAAGTAAACCAGTATGACCAATTCATACATTAAAGAAAAATGTTAGCTGTGGTAAAATCATTCGTAATTCTAGCTGTGAAAAACCAGTGTGTTGGATAACAAAATACACTTCATTCTGATCTTTTCAATAAAAATAGGGAAAAAAGGCAAGGTTCCTAGAAAAAATTCTATATCATGCTAATCATTGTATAACTGAAAATTTGTCTCCAGTTACTTGATAGCAACATGACAAGACTTCTCAGCAAACTTGCAGTTAATTATGCACAAAAAACAAATAGTTGAATATTGAAACTTTATCAGTGACTATGTTTGGAGTCTTTAAACACAATTTCATAGACCCAATGACAATATTGTATTATATAGCCAGGATATCTGTTTTAAATTTAGTTTGTATTTGTACTGATCAATTATGCAATAGTAGGAAAAAAGGAAAAGGATAATGTCTATCAACACACTTCAACCATGTTTAATCTTTCTATGTATCACCATACCAAAATCTAACTTTTGACAACTTATATATGATGAACTTCGAAAATGCCTTTTTAAGAAAGCTCTAAATTATTTATAAAATTCAATTTCATATCTTTAATGTCTTTGAAATCTATCAGTAGTTTTTTCAATTGGGAAAAACAAATGAAAAGTGAACAAGGCAAGATAATATCATGCATCATATCCAAAAAGGTCATTGCTAAAGCCTCCGCCAACTAGAGATTATCTTTTAATAATGTTAATTAATGTTCGCCATATCACGTTAGATTTTCACAACAGCTCATATTATCATTGGAATTTGCTAAAGTATAGCAATTTTATTAGAATTTGAAGAATAAATAGTTGAGTGCCTGTCGCATTGAGCACATTTGTTTGGTGATAAGAAGCAGCATAATAATACATACGATTCATCTCTTCACATTCTTATGATAATAATTTTTGTTTCACTTGATAATCAATTAATTAATCAAGAGACAATTCCAACTTCCCGAACGGAAAATATACATTCAGATCTAGACATCCTAAGAAGGGATCACAATTAACTCCTTCCTTTCTCCACCGAAAACCCTATACCTTGAAAAGAAGTTGAGATATTTTACATGAGATTGAAAACACTAGTATAATTTTATGAACATATTGCACAAATGGGGATGCCCTTAATACCAAAAATTTTGAGCGCTTGCTTAAGAGCTGAGATCCATGAAAATAAATGTATGATAAGCATCTAATCTATGACTACAAAATAAAATACATGCAAGCTCTCTAACAGTTATTTATTACCTCAAGCTGTGCAGCTGCCTCCTTGTACTGTCTTTTAGAAGCCATAACTTGGAGTTGTTCGACAGCAGAGACTGTCATAAAACAAGAGAGATTGCATTATTTTTTTCTTAAATCAGATAAAAAGACATAAATGATCGATTAAGAAGTCACATCTTTACATCTCTTTCAATAACTTACGGCAAGCATGCTTCTCACTACAAACGAGCAAAACAAAACGTGCTGATTTGTTGGACATTTCAAAAACACTCAATAGAAAGTAAAGTTTACAAAACACTGCCCTCATGCTAGAGTATTAAACTCAACTTTCCTACAGTTGACGAAAAACTGATAGCACTTTATACATATCCTTTATAAAGATAACAATAGCCCTAAAGACTTCCAAAGGAACTATAATATATAAGAAAATAACATGGAAAAAGGATTGGGCAAATATTATTTGAGATTGCAAAAAGTATACAAATAATGGGATACCTTAGAGAAAACTTGATAGCTGAAAAGAAAATAAAGGTGTAAGGAAGATGGCAAAAAGCATGTCCGCTACAATTCATCTCACAGACATACAACAACACCATGGTTTACAAAAAGAAAGTTAATGCTATCTTGACTTGTTGACCTAATTAATTGTGAATGCAATAGATTATGGAGTTCTCCTTCATTGATATCCAAGTAGTCGTCTAACCACCCAAAGTCCATCAAAAACTTGGGTGTCAGAAAACAGCAATCAGATAACCACTATCTATGTTGAAGCCCTTTGAACATTGATTCTGGTAGTCCAAAAGTACCAAGAGAAGAAAAGGACTACGGCAATATATATACCATAAGGAAATGAATTAGCAAACGTTCAACAAATTCTTTTATCATCTGGAACTAAATAGCAATTGTTCGAGAATCAAAGTCAATAGGCAAGCCAAAGCTCATCCCGAAAACAGTACGCCTCACAAACCTAAATGCAACAAGAATAAAGGAGCCAAGATGAACTCTAGAGAATCAAGAGTAAAATGGCTAACCCAGCATGGTAAGACGATGAAGAGCAGTAATTGTTGTAGTTATATGCTTCTTTGCAAAATCCAGTTTCTTAATATCACGGCATATTTCCTGAACCATTGTTTCACTTTGCTCTGCTTTTGTTTTTATTTCTTGGATCTTAAAAATAAGTTCCTGGTTCAAATGGTAAAAACAAATTAACTAAATAGCAGCAATACAGAATCAAAAGATATTGGAACCAAATCAAAGGAAGATAAAGACGCATACACAAGGAACCAAACTTCTTCAAGGAAATTAAATCAACAAAAGAATGAACGAACCTGAACAGCATGAGTAGCTGATGCAAGATTCTCCCGGGCCTTGGTTCCTGAGTTACTCTTTTAAGAGATAAGGCAACCAAACAAGCCATTAAAGGAAAGCATCATTAAATAATAAAAGTAACAACAACTATGTTGATATGGAGAAATAATTCATTGATATCGACCAAAAGTGACTAAAATTATACATATCAACCAAGATCCACCATAATTAAAAATCTAAGCTCGCCTGCTCATCGTATCTAGAAAACAATATAGTAAACAAACATAACTGAAAGAAGAAAGATTCCTAAGAGATGTGACAACCATCTCCATATAAAGACAATTGCATGGAGCAACTGAATCTCGTTTCGTTACACATGAAGTCTAATGAAACCCACCCAGTTTTAAAAAATGTGATAATTATCACAACAGCAGTGAGAAAGAAGTGATCAACAACCATAACTACATGGAATTCTTTAATATAAACATGCCTATGCAGCAAAGCATACTACTCCATGTTAATTTGCCTAACATAAGTGAGGAGTAAGAAGGGACTGACAGAGACTTATTCAAGAATTTGATATCTTCCACTTTCTTAAAGAGATTTACATAATTCATCTGTTTATTGACCTTAATAAATTGAACAATAAACAGAACTTTTGAAACTGAATAGCATGAATAAATGGCTAAATCAGACGAATCATGGTTCATAACTATTTTCATACAAAATCCGGATATTCAAATGTTATATTTTTCGTTTGAGAGATTGCTTTATGATCAGTAATGTAGTTAGTATAAGTGGACGATGCTCTCTTTAACATAGATCTAGAAATTACAAAATTAACTCTCTAGTGGTAGAACTTGGCTTGTTTAATCTTTCTAAATACCCATAGAGAAACTTCAACTGAGCTTGAACAACTTGACTAATTTAAACATTTACTTGATGGATATCAAGTAAATGAGTTGAGCATGAACCAAACCCATAGTTGTTAAGGAGCATGATGGAGAATGCCATGGTGCGGCGCTCTCCCTTTTTGTAGCATAACATATTTGCAAAAATAATCATATGTTTATACCATTAGTAGTTTTACCAAAATCAGCAACCTCAACATTAGGTTTTTAACTTTTTAGCCAAAATTTTCAAGAAAAAGTCAAATTTAGAAGTTTAGCAAAAAGAATTACAAATTTATTTACTTAGGCAAAAATTTACATTGTAGGAAGAAACATGAGTTATGGCATTAAACGATAACAATATACTACATCATAATAATAAAGTAGTCAACAATTTACTGAAGATACAAGGAAAAAAACACACAAAAAAATAAGACAAATAAGAGGTGGAACTGTAGCCTTTGACATAAAAGAAAAGAAAAAGTACAAGAAAGGAGAGAATACTGTAGCATCCGGGAAGAGAGAAAACAAAAAAGAATAGATGAAAGAAACAAGAAATAACAAAGAAGAAGACATCAGTTGAAGAGGTGGGAGAAAAAAGTTACTGCAAGAGAGAAACTAGGGGAAGTTACACTTTTCATTCTCAAACTTCACGCTAATTCGATGTTGGTTGTCAAACAAAAGAAATGGCCCGAAACACAGTCGTGTTGGAGAACACACCTAGAACACGGCCTGGGTGTGTTCTCCTCAGCTCATGTTGCAATCATGCTTTTTTCTTATCTCCACTGTCAACATGAATTGCAAATACATTACGGAACTCCTAAACCATGGATGTAACAAATTTATCAACAAATCAATTAAAAATGAAATACCAAATTAAAATCAATTGACTCCTCGACTAAGTTTCATTTTCTTATAATTTATCACATCATGTTCCAAATTGTTAATTCTTCTCAGCAAATCTAAGATTGATCATCTTTAATCTCTCACATATTTCATTATCTAACCATTGGAATAAGCTACGATAGCTTTTCTTTTGTTTCATTTTTAGAAAATAAAAATTCAATCTACCCAATAATTCATAATTCACATTAGAAAACCAGAAAAAACACACACACACACACATATATATAGGGTGAATAACAATTTATCCCCTCAGTGATATTGAAAATGGGCATATTACCCCTCTATGAAAAAATTATAGCAATTTACCCTCCTGTACTTTTTAAAATAAAGCAATTTACCTCCTTATATATGGAGGTAAATTGTTTCATTATAGGGCGGTAAATTGTTGTATTTTAAAAAATATAGGGAGGAAAATCGCTATTTATTTTTTCATAAGGGGGTAATTTGCTCATTTTCAATATCAAAAGGGGATTGCTTGCGTTTTTCCCTATATATATATGTATATATCAAGCAACTTACCCCATAATTTGGGCAAACTCATTGTTTGCTGTTGGTGACCTTTGCCATTCAAGAAGGAATAACTCATGACTGCTTCTTGTTTTTCTTCCCATGGTTGTTCTTCTTGGTGATTTGTTGCAAAATGATGAAGAAATCTGGTTGTTCTTCTTGGTGATTATTTTGTACATTGTTGCAGTTAATTTCATAGTTTAGGAGTGCACTGGTGAATTTTCAGTTGGTGTTGATAATGAAAGTTAGAAAGAAACAAGGCATGCCATGTTCTCCAACACGGCTGTCTTCCTCTCAGTCAATTTTTTTTCAGGTCCATTTTAACAAGCTCTTAAATAAAAGAATCAATTTCATCAAAAAATCCAACATTTGAGGACAAAATTGTTTGAGAACCAACATTGAATTAGTGGTAAAGTTTGAGGACGAAATGTGTAATTATCCACAAGAAACTAGCATAGATTTGGGTTTATTTTTTTATAAAAATCCCAGGCCAGGCTTTTTAAGGCTAGGCAAGCCATGAGCACCATGGCGTGCCCAGTGCCCCACAAAAATGCACCTTGCCTTTCGCATCATGGCACGCTCCATAACGTGCCATTTATAACTATCACCAAACACATACTCTTTACAAGCTTTGATTTGTAAGCTTAAGTTCTATCCACTAGAGGTAAGATCTTGAGTGAGCTATCCAATCCATAGAAACCTAGTATAAGAAACTAAGTTATATGATATACACTAATATGGCCTCTTGCTTCAGTTCACCTTAAAAAGGGGCAAGCCAAAAGCAGCAAACTATTCCCTATATTCAACCAGCATCTTTCTCAACGTGATTAGAAACTCCAGATGCAATAACCAATTAAAGGGGGTGACCTATATAAAAATTAATCATGTGAAGCACAACTATAGCAAATGTTCAGTTTTAATAATTAAACCCATACAGAAACCCATAAAAAGATATTCCAACCTGCTGACGAACAGCTGTTAAAATTTCAGCATCCACTTTACGAACTTCACTGTGTATTTTCTGCATAAGTGGCTCAACACCAGACAGAGAGGCCTCTGCATGTAAACCGTCTTTCGCATTGTCAATAAACAAACTTGCAAATACTAATTTAACCAACGTTTGAAGGTTCAAGAAACAATTTCAAGCATAATGTAAAGACAAATTCTTAAGCTTCACACAGCCCAAACCTTTATTCATATATCACTTAGAGAATATTTGACGGGGCTCATTCTATTGCAATTCATATAAATTCTTTTTCAGCATACTAAGTGCTTCGTGGCTTGGGCTTCTTCACTGAACTAAAAGAACATTGTAACAGTTCTGAATTTTCTTGCAACAAGTTCTCCAAATATATGGAAAGTATGTCAAATCCTAATATTCCAAGTTCGACAACCTTAAAGGCAATGAGACTCCTAAATCTCCAATCATAATCAAATTATATGATAACTGCATGAGGACTGGAGCCAGTAACAACAAAAAACAAATTACTGTTGAATATATCACAGTATAGACACGCATGCAGAAACATGCCTATAAATCAAACTTATCGTAAACTACAATTGATATGAATTTTACACAACCATCATCCATAACATAGCAATGAGCACGTAAATCATACCTGTAGGGAACATCTGATTGATGTAATCTAAAGCACTCTGCTTGTCAGCCGCCGCCATTATCCGTAATCCAAAAGCTGAAACTAAGAAAACAAATACATAAAAAAAATCCACCAAACACGCCAGGATAAACTCAGCATTGGATCCCAGTCATGCATTTAATCCTCGAAATTACTGAATTAGTCAAAAGAAAATAAAAAATCGTGTCGCGTCGTCTCTCATTTTACCTTGTGAATTTCTCAGTAGGTTCACTTCAGTTGCGCAGTTTCAACACGCTGATAATCTAACTTTTCCGCTGCCGAAATCCGAACTGCCGACGAGAAGAATGAACGCCTTTTCAATTGGCATCAACAGCGAATATTGAGCGAGTTTGATGGCAAACGGGTCGGATCCGTGGAGAGCTAATCTTCGGATCTGGGTCGGAACTGACTGGTTATAGCTGTTGGAGTAGTTAATGATGCGCTCAACCAACGGTGGGAATTTCCAATTATCAATCATATTTCTTTGTCTTTAGGAATAATTAAACTCTCTTTCTCCGAGATTTGTTATATACACTCGTCTTGTTTAAAAATTATATTTAATACATCTAAAATTTATTTTTATTTAATAAATAGATTATTTTATTAGTCATAATTTACTTAATTTATTGATATTATTAAAAATAATTTATGGGGACGGTCCAAAAAAAATTGGTCCAAGATGAAGTACCAAGCCTAGGCGAAGATCCACCAGTCCATGAAGAAGGCAGTTGTCCAAGTCATTACACTCAACCCAAGAAAAGGACCCCCTACGATTCAGCTTAGCCCAACGAAAGGGTCCATCAGGCTCAGCCCAAAGGACCCCCTCGCTGCATCAAAGCCCAATCAAGAAAGCAAGTCAACTTTGTCAGATTTGGCCCAAAGGAAAGAGCCCAACTCGAAAGCACCCAAAGCTAACTAATAAGAAATAATGTGTCCTCAAGAGGAGGAGCTCTTCATCCTACAGGACTCCTCGCCAGGTGGAGGATGACACAAACAAAGAATCCCCTGTAGTCGGAGACTTGAGGTTCAAGCAACGAATAATGAGGTACAGGATCCCACTTTTCTCACTGAAGCTGGCGGATACCCCTCGGCAGGACTCCTATCGCTGCGGAACTCCTCCTCTATAAATAGAGAGGGTACCCTCCATTAACCCCCCCCCCCCCCGCTCTGGCTGTCAGATTCGAGAACTTTTCTCTGGCTGCTATTCTGTTGCATCAAAATCGTGCTCTTGTATATTAAATTCTTAGCTTTATCATAATTTATCATTTTCATTCCTTCTTTTATATTCCTTAAGTTTGAGAGTAATTTAAGCATCGAAGTGCTAACTCTTTATTTTGTAGGTCCTTATTCTCATGAATTCTTACCCAAGCAGCCCAGATCCATCTAAAAGATCAAGGATTATGAACTCGTGCTAAAATCGCACGCATCAATAATAATCGAATGAAAATTGATATCTAGCTTCAATTGACTTATTGCAAGTCAAATAAATTTTTTCAGCTAAACTATTATTATAACGGTTACATGTATTAATGGTTGAAGATATATAAAGATAGTCTGGACATAAATAAAATATTTGATTAGTAATAAGTTAATCATGGATAAAATATAAATTTATATCCATTTTTTTCTTGTTAATATTAGCAAATTTGGTGATTTTGGATTAATGGGGGACTTATTTGTTAGACGAAAATAAATTTTACGAATACTAAATTTAATTTTTTAAACCGCAAAGGGTCTACATGTATTTACACCAAACCTTATGAAAATGAGTGTAATTATCCATTTTTTCTGTATATTTAATTTACTTATTAATAAAGGCTTGTTTGTCATTATGGGCTAAAGGCTGCAACTACAAACTAAATCAAAGTAGTCGATATTTGATGGATAAAAACTCATTTGAATTTGATCCATTAAACTTAACAAATCGAACGTAAATAATTTTTTTTTTTCAATAAGCTTCTAGGCTCAACCTAAGCTTGATTTGATTCGGAAAAAAAAAAAAATGTACTTAAAAATAGTTTTACTTTTTACCCTTCTATTCTTTTTTGAACTTTTCACTAGCAATCAAAGTATACTATAGACTAATGATAAGTAGAATTTTTATTATATTTCATTGAATTAAATAAAATATGAAAAAATAAAAAATGAATTTTATAACCGATAAAAAAGAATAGCTATAAATACATATGAACCAAAAAATATAGATATAAGTAATTAATTAAAGAGACCAACCTTTAAATTTAAATATATTGCATAATTTAATAAATCACACAGATAAAAAAAGGAATAAATTACAATGAGTATATTGAGATTTGATATAGCTAAAAATGCGCATTTATTATTATTTAAAAAAATATTAATACTTTTAATTTTAACGACCTTCTAACAACTAATTAAATTCATTAGTTTCCGTTAGATTTTTATCAATATTTTTGTGGATTATGAATTATAATTTTACTAAATTTTTACGAATTAAGTAGATAGTTTTTTATATAACTTTTAAAAATTTCCCATCCTATCTTTTACAATTATTTGATTTTTTGCAAAAAAAAGAAAAATGTTTGTTAGGGTAAAGTTGAGAATTTCATTAAAAAAATGATATAATTTCATCAAATGCAAGGAATATTTGTATTTTTTTTTCTTTTTTTTTATTATAAGGATATAATTTTTTAAATAATAAGAGATATTTATAATTATGTAAATTAAAATTTACTTAAAAAAAAGAAGAAATTCTCACCATTTCACTTTCACCCTGGGAAAATATAAAAAGACACCTCACGAGATTCGGTGTCTGCCTCAGAGGCACGCATTGTGATGTTGGGGCATTGTCGCGATGCACTGAATGCAGCGTGATTGATACTGAAAGGACCTTGTAATGTTCCTTCAGCACTTGCGGAACGAAAGGAAGAACAAGTCTCTGCATGCACACGCATCGTACACTAGAAATTTCACACACATACCGACTATAGAGCAAAAAAATGGATGGAGTACGAGGGATTCTACTGGACTCCTCTGTACTATTGAGGTCCGCTGCTGCTGATGTCAATGGAGACATCGGCCTCAGCCCGGGTGCCGATTATCTGCTCCGCAGGCTGCGCTACTCAAATATCCCAACTGTAAGGTTTTTCCTTGTTTCTTAAGACCAGCATCACTATTTGTATGCCGTTGATGTTGATTTATGTATGTCAATCTTTTTTTTTTTTTTTTTGCGTAGAAAATCAGTGAATAAATTGCTTGATTGTTGGGTTGGTATGCTTTTGATGATTTGAGTAGAGGTACTTTGGGTCTTGGAAATTATGGCTAATGAGAATTTGAATTTTGAGACCCTAATCATATGCCAATAGGAGAAGCTTTTGGCTGATCTTTCAGGCAGGAAATTTGAAGTTACAAGTCTATTTTATATCTTGAACTAATCATGCTATATTCACTTGACGGTTCATAGAGTATCTTTGCTTGTGATGTCTGTGGCGAAGCAACTGTTATAGGGGGACCAGTGAGATTCAAGCTTCTATATTTCTTGGATCTCCAAATATTAAGTACTTGCCCTGAATGAATATGAAAGGGAAGCAGTTTGGTTCACCATAGGTAAACATTGTTGGATTCAAAACCTAAAGAAGATGACATTTATTAGTTTTTCCAATTGTTAATATTTTCTGCATGGTGAGGAGACGAATAGTGTGAAGCATATAGATTATGTGACCATTTGTGGGCTGTGCAATAGAAAAGTTACATAATGCTTTTTATATGTTAGTGGGACAGTAAGATCTTTGGCTGTTACTATTTGCTTTTGATATAGATTAGTTTTGAACAAATTTTTGCAGGGAATATCTCATGAGCAGGGTCTTTCAAGTTCGAAGGTAAGTTTTCCTTTATCGTATGCTATATGAAAGGGGATTGTTTTCTGCTAATCTAGTTTATGATCAGATAGGTTATATGTTTTGGAAACATAGTGAATATATGAACGAAATATGCTAGCCAGCATAACTAATTTTTAACTTTGAGTTTCCCAGAAATTCTCAAAACAGGATTTTCACCTGATTAGTTTCCTAAGACTATCAATATATTGAGGTTTTAGTTCTATGTTTCATGTTAGAGTATCTTATGTTGAAGGAATTTTTCGCTTTGTAAAGTTTTTATTTTACAACAGAATGTTTAAACACGGTATCTGTGTGAAGTTCTTGATCTGACTTGCCAAATTTAGTAAGTGGTTCTGTGTCAGAACAGATGCACTAAAATTTTGCAGTTTACATAGGATAGGACATAAACTAGGCCAATTGTATTTGTGACTGAATCATGTGGTTAATGGCTTATTACTTTTTGCAAAACAAGAGTTAGTTATATTGTCACTATATCTGTCTGGAACTTCTAACTATGTGTGAGGTTTGTATGCAACGGAGGAGCCTAGGAGCTATAACAAACTGAATAGGTGCTTTGTAATGCACCAACTTTGTTGCTGATGATCCAACCCCGAGTTTAGCGTAGTAGTCAAGTTCTATCTGCTCTTTCATTGCTGTCAGAAAGTTGATTGTAAGCCTTTATAAAAAAAAAAAAAGAAAAAGAAAAAGAGGTGATCGTAAGCCCATGCAGCATCAAGAATTTGTAATAATTAGCTAAACGGAAGATGGTAAGTTTGTAAAAGTGATCAAGACATAGAATGCCCTCAAGGTATAATATGTTGGTCAGTGATTAGCCATAGTTTCAAGCTGGGAGGTCAGCTTCTCAGAGTTCATATCTGAGGTTATCCGATATTTTTCACTCAACATTTCATCTATATTCCTGGAAACAAAAAACTTTATAGATTGTTAGATCTTAAAATTTTTATTGGTTTAGCAATTGTAATATGGGAAGCTCAACAACCCTCAAAATTAAGAGCTATCATCTTATGTCTACATTTTGTCCCCGTCTTGCCTTTTATTCCCTAACATCAAAGTTCTCGTTCCAACTGGAGTCTTGATCTTCATGGTTATAATAGCGTCTTTTTGATATATTAAGCTCAACATGGATGCAACATCAGTTACCAGTTTTGCATTCTAGCATTTCGCAAGCCAACTAATCTGGGTGGAAGCATGGGCGTTTGAGAAGAGCATTTCTAGAACGACTCTGTGTACTTTGATGATTTCTGATTATATGCTGAAATTATGTGTTTCACAGTCAAACAAGCCATTTCATGGTATATGCATTGAATTTTATAACGCCCTTGGATTCCATTTCTTGTAGAATATGTATAATGAAATATATTGTTGGTGACATCACGTGTCTTCATAATACAAATCGCAAAATAATATTTGAACAATGAGTCTTAACATTAATTTTATTTTTTTCAGGAAAGTTTTCTTCAGGAGATGTCTAGAACCTACTCGTGCAGTATCTTGTGCTTGTCACCAGAGGCTAATGTTTCAAGTGAGGTTGCTCGAATTTGGGAGGACAAAGGAGGAAGTTTTGTTCATGTAGTTTCCAGTTGCAGAGAGGACTTCTATCACAAAGCAGATTGTTCTGGCTGGTTGAAGGTTATAGTTGGTAAGCCTTACTCTAGTTGTCATCCAATTCGTGATTTGCTATATCTTCCAAATGTGAGTGGTTTGTCATATCTTCCAACTGTGAGTGATTTGCCACCATATCGTCATGGATGCAATCACCAATAATCATAAGCTGTTATGATCTCCCATAAAATGAAAACAAAAGATTGTTATAGCTATTTAGTGATCGAATGCATAGAAACAAATTACAAATGTATCTTATCGAGCCCATCTCAGGTTTTTAAGGATTATTCTTTACCATCTTGTATGTTTTTGTCTATTTTGCAGGATCTGCTGAAGGAAAACCATCCAATGGTAAGCCTTACTACCTTCTATATGTGGATAATAATTGTAGTCTCATTGTTCTCTTAAGATTATTTATTCTTTTCATGTATGCTATTTGTTTAGGATGTCATGTTTGGAAAATCTTGGCTTCATCAAGCTGTAGAAGATTTGTACTCTGCTAAAGTGACTTGTACTTTCATCACAGATGCTGAGTATGTTTTTGCAACTGGGATGTCAAGGATATTTATTCACAAACTTGAGGAGCTGCCTTTGTTGATCTGCCATTGGAATAAGAAGGTGTGTGGTTGTTCCTTTTTCATATGGCATAACCTTTATCATTCAATGTGGTTTCTCGAGTTTTGCCTGTTTTACATAAACAGAATTAAAGTTTGTCTGTAGTTTCTTTAGACCTCGATATGAAATTTTATGTAAAGGTGCATATTGCAGTGTTTGACCCAAAGCTGTCAGGTTCACCCTGGATAAGCTATATATGTCGAATATTTATAATGTGTTTGGGCTCAATACGTTAGGAAATGTGACATTTTCATCTTTAAATCGTGAACCTTTAATTAACCTGTACAAATATACACTTTTAAAGTTGCTTTGCGAAATGTCTTTCTTCCACAGAACAGCCATTTAGATAATTCATCGCATTCTCTAATGCCTGCTTGTTTGTAGATCTCTGGAAAATGTGGTTCACCCGACAGCCTTAAACAGTTATCTAATTTGTTTTATTTTGGCACACAGGCTATGGGTAAGGAGGTCTTGACAGTTGGATATGCAATGAAGCCTTCTCGTGAAGAAGATTTTGCAAAGGTAATTCCATCTGAAAAAAGTAAATGAGGGATTAGTTGTGCGATTGAGGGGTGGTATTTTTATTCCATCAGCCACAACTTTAATGGTCTCTTTTGAAACTTTGAGGAGAATCTCGACTTTTTTGGCGATAGGTTCATTATTTTTGAGTTACAACTTAATGAGATATATCATCTTTTTATTTTGACAACCAAAAAATTTGAGCATTGGGTTAGATGTATCAGCCCAAAATATTGATCTTCCAAGAAGCATTACAGTTTTAAATTGAAGATGGATCTTTGGCATCATAACTCAGACATGCTGAAACAAATAAATTAAAATTCTGCACTATCCATATGTTGTTTTAATCATGTCAGTTTGCTGTATTGCGATCTTCTCTTGTCATTATTAATAAACCTAAGGTTTGTGGGGTATACTGCTATTATTGCTTTTACATAATTTTTGGCATGAGAATTTTTTTTTTTTTTTTAATTATTATGTAAGTTGCTGAGTTTTAGCTTGTGCACTCTGCTATGAGCAACATCTATGACTGAACATGATCAATGAGTTTCTTACAAGATATCAGAGATTCTTACATTACCGCATGTTTTGCAGAGGGGCGCCTTTCCCTTGCGTCCAACACAAAATGGGCTGATCTTTTTGCCCCTTAACTATGAACTTCCCATATCATCTCAGTTGCAACTAGTTGATGCTGTTCTTCACAAGGCAACAGATGAGATTTTGGCTGTTGACATGGTTAGTTCTTCAGAATCCAGTGACAGAGTTACTTTTACACGAAATCTGCAGGAGTTGCAAAGGTAACTTCGAACATTCTACTTAATTAGCATTCGTAGATGCTGTCTATTTGTCATTGGGAATTATTTTGTGAAGCATGTACGAATTGCCTGCATCTTGATTTCATTTCTCTGGTTAGCCAAATGACAATCTTTATTCCGTCTCTAGCATCCTGTTCTACCACTGATTGTTGGATAATTTTTCAATTTGAAATCTCAGATGAATGGAGAGCTTTTACTTGAGCAAGTTTAGTTTAAGTTTTCTGAGATTTAAGCCATTCAAAGTCATGCCAGCCTATCTTATTTTGGTTCTTTTTGGAGAAAACATATTTTTATGCATGATCTATATGCAAACGGTTATGTTCTGAGACGCCCTAGTATGCTGAAGGCATTATGGTGAATATACTTTCATAGTATATGGCTACAGGATTCCTCTGATGACTTTTTATTATATATGGTTCCCCGTGGATATAAGCGAAGGCCTTCTTTTTCTTTTAAATTAATTTCAGAGAAGATTTGTATTTTGTCCTGTTTATCTTTTTCTTCCTTTTTTTTCTGGATAGATCATGAAATTTCACCCAGGCAATAAAATATGTGCTGCTGCTGCACCCACCTTTTCTCACTGCCACTTCTTTTTATACACTCTGCAAGTTACCAGAAGTAACTGAACAGAATAGAAAATTTTAACAAACACGATGAGGAGTGTGGGGAGACACTTTTTTGTGTTTAGTTCCAAACTATGTCTTATGATCTAAAACTTTTAGTAAGATATACTCAGTCGTGCTTTGCAGGTATGTCAAATGCCAGCTGGATTGTTGTGTAATTGACCCATTTAACAACATATTGCCTGTGTTGGATCGGCTGAAAATCCAGCAGATTTTAATTGGCTTGGCAGAACTCAACATTCCAGGTGGTTGTAAGATCAGGGGCCCCCATTTTCTGAAGGTCAATTATCCTATGTTACATCTTTATTGTGATTGGTTTGGAATTACTGATTAAGAAAGAACTTTGTAGTTGTTCTTTTTACTACTATTGGATTCAAATTGAGTCTAAATGCAGCATGTATTATATTTCTTTCACATACATGTTACTGATTAAAACATCACTAAGATCAGAGTTGGTGAAAGAATGTAAATCGTTAAAACTGTTAAGTATTTCTTTGGACATACTTTAGAATAGGAGCTCACGATTTAGACTGATAGGAATGAAAGAAATGGAGTGGATCAAATTTCATTCTTTGCGGTCTTTATCTAATCATCCTTTCAAAACTTATAAAGCTACATAGCATTTCAGTTACAGTTGAACATCAGCCTGCAGGTTGACAGCTTTGATAAGCTTGGTTTGGAGCAAAGGCTAGCAGAAGCAAAGTTGTCTCTACCAAGTATAGTGAAACCTCAAGTTGCTTGCGGTGTATCTGATGCTCACAGTATGGTATGTGGATTTCATGAAATATTCATCATAATCAAGTCTTTCAAAATCTTTACTTTTCAAGTTCAGAAACTAAAGGATAAACTATACTATTTAATTTTGATTTTTCAATGCTTTCATTCTTTGGCTGTAACTTTTGTTATCTCCTATAATAAAATTTTCTCATTTTCTCCTTGTAGCACATCTGCTCCTTGTGATAAGAACCTGCTTGCCCCTTGAATTCAGTCCAGAGAATCTGACTGTTTTATACTAAGATATTGCCTTTGCAACTATTTAAATCCAAGTCATGCTCATTCATCCTCCTCCTGTAGTTATTTCAACCCTTGTTCTTATTTCTGGTTGTGGACCTTGTGGTCAGTTTACATTTTGCCATATGGGATTAAGAGTTTGGTTTGTTATGGCCCTGAATGAAGTAATTGCCAAGTGTTGGAACGGTTACTTTTACTTGAGTGACCTTTATTAAAGTGCTTTGTATCCTGATCTCCATTAGGGGAAGGAGACAATTGATAGCCAAACTATGAAAAGAAAAACATGAAGACAAGCATGCACAGACAGAGAGAGTACTGATTATTTAGTTATAGGAACAATGATACTTTTGTGAAGCAATCAAATCAAAATATACAGATCTGTTGTGAATGTAAAGAGGCCATCCAATTTACCTGGAAAAATTTGCATATAATTTTTGTTTATCCACCCTCTCTCTTGTCTTTCTTTATCTGCTTGTCACTTTCACAGCAGCAGTGAGCACCATCAGCTTTCCCTTTTCATCTTTTCTTCCTTCACATTCTTTAGTCGCTCTACATTATTATTAATACTGCTATGTTCTGGTGATTCTGCTATGTTAATGGAAGAATAACTTCTACGTTTTAGTTCACTGGAAACTTTCATAAATACCTATTTAGATGTTGCGTTGTTATATGTGGTTTCAGGCGATTGTCTTTAAGATGGATCATTACAAGGATCTCAATGTTCCTCTTCCAGTAGTCGTGCAGGTCAGGCGATTTGCATATTCTGAGTTTTGTTAAATAGAGGTCTTACCTGCGATGTGATACTAGTTTGGGTATCTCTCAGTTAGATGGTTGCCATCTTCTTGCTTGGAAAGAGCAGATAGACGGTTTCTGATGTCTACTTTCATTTTTAGTAGAGAGGTCAATAAAATATGTTTTATTCTCTTACTCCTACATAATAAGATTGTGAAATAATGTTGTGTTCCTGCTCTGATATTGATTATGCGTTGTGGGGCTAGTAGGCCCAAAATATACAAGCTGTCATAATGTTGGCAGAATATGATCCTGATTGTCTGGGTTTGAATATAATATGATAACTTTATTGTCAAAGATTTTGCAGTTCATCTACTGGATTATCTTCTGCTGGTTGTACTGTCTTCCTGGGAGAAGTGAACTCTGAAATGAAATTTATTTGCAGGAATATGTTGATCATTCATCTTTGCTTTACAAATTCTATGCCTTGGGCAGCAAGATCTTTTATGCTGTCAAGAAGTCTATTCCTAATGCGGATACCTTGCTGACTTTATTTGCAGAAGAGGGACTGAAACCTTTACACTTTGACAGGCATTTCATGTTTCCCTTCTCCTCGACCTTCCTATTACGTGATTAATACTCCATTTTCTCCTAATATGTCGTTCATAAAAAAAAATAAGCTCTATGTTTTGCAGCCTAAAGTCTCTTCCTGTTGCTAAAACTCAACCCAATGGAGATGAGCATCAGATTGATTTGGAGCTTGTCAACCGGGCTGCCGATTGGCTCAGAAGAACGCTTGACCTTACCATATTCGGCTTTGATGTCGTTGTGAGTAATTTCTTGTATTCTTTGTGTATAACAAGTTAACTGTATCCGATTTGTCCCTGAATGAAAGAATTAGCCTTTGCAGATACTTGTAAATATATATATATATAATATATATATATATAATATATATATATATAATATATATATATATAATATATATATATATAATATATATATATATATAATATATATATATATAATATATATATATATATATATATAAAACCAACCTGAAAAACTGGAAACTAGAAACATGAGAAAATATATCGTATGAAATCTCTAGCTCTACATTTGGATCGATGAATCTGAGTTATGGATCTTAAATCTAGTCATAAATCTTTTAATTTGTTTGGATTATTTGAAATTTAAAGGATTTCAAATCCTTTACGTCTAAATTTGAACTATGTTTTGTTGATATTGATAGATTTCCAATTCTTTTAATATGGAGTCATGTGAGAAATCCTTCCCTCAGGACCTCAAGTCCAAATTCATCAATCCAAATGTAGCCTAGGAGTGGGTTGGGTGGCATTATCAGTTTCAGAAGAGCTCTAGTGCAGGAGAATAATCACAATGAATTAATATTTGCAATAGTTCGAGGCTTGCATTTAATGAAAGCATTCATGTTTTCCCTTAAAGCAGATTTTAGGATGTGATCCCTTTCTCTTTGACAACCCAAACACTGAATTTGCTGTAACCATGCCAAATGAGTCAGGAACTTTCTGATGCTTCTAGAAACAGTTTCCCATGGGTTAACCAGCTTTAATTCCATTAAAAGCTACTGAATCGGGTAAAGCAGAGCTCCAATTCAAAACTTTTGGACATGAACCTAAGAATATATAAATCTTTCAGCATTAAATCATACAAATAAATATCTAACTGCAAAATAACATGAAATGGAGATTAACATTAGCATACTGTTAAGCTCGCAAAATGGTTCATGTATCTCAACTATTTCCAGCACCATTTGATGCATCTCTGGCTTCCAGATGTTTTATCCACAGTGCTTTCATTTTCATAAACACCAGGTTCAGGAAGGCACCGGCGACCATGTCATCGTGGACGTGAATTACCTGCCGTCATTCAAGGAAGTTCCTGATGATGTTGCCATACCTTCCTTTTGGAATGCTCTGAAGGAGAAGATAGTTTCAGGAAAGAGTAAACAAGCTAGAGATATCTCTTAGTTTTCTTATATATTTATATTTTTGTGACTGATTCAGCTTATGTAAACAAGGATTATTTGTTTCTTTTCCCATCTCTCAGCTGTTGCCTGACATTATGACATGTATGATCATGTAACCTTGTGTATTTATCTAACTGAAGGGCATTAACCTTATTTTGTTCACTAACATGTGATTTTAAGATAATCCATATCCGCTTTTGTTTCTCAAAGGAGATCTTCTAAATAAATGTCGTATGTATGTTGGTCATTTTTTAACACTCTTGGGACCGTACCCTCCATTTTGGCAGACTCATGGGTTTGCACATGATGGGGTGTGATCATTTCAGAACTCAACTTGGACTTTAGGAGTCACCAACAACTTTCCTAAACAGAAGGGACAAAGAATGCCAAGTCAGTCAAATAGATGATGTGATCTGTTGAGGAAAGTAAAAGGAGCAAGAGGGCAGCCAAGAGAATGTAGTGGTAATTTGACTACACTCTAAAACCAGATTGTCACTAACCAAGCAGTTGAAGACTCCACCATAATTGAAAGCACATTTTTGAGTTTCCCTTATCACTGAATATGCATGTCAGGTTCTGGAGTTCGAAGTACATAATATACATAGTTCTGCCGTTGGTCATGATGGCAGAAAATTTTACGTCATGTTCATGTTGCCTGAACACAGGCAAGCGAGATACCGTACATGTAAGGATCGACAAAAATCACTATGATGAGCTTCAGAGCATTTATCCCGAGCTCATTTCTTCTATTACCCTACTTTCTGCACTAGCTTGCTGCTTATTCAGTAGTTTCTGCAAGATAAAAAGACAAATGAACCATACGTTAGAGAGGGACCAATTGTGTTTTCATTGCAGAAATTCTAGTTTTGCAGGTTGTTCTTCAAAATACCTGACTGGTCTTCTAGCAGAGATGTACAGCCCATGGAATCAGTGTATTTATGATTTAGGTTCGCTCTTGTCTACCTGCACAAGAATTTCCAGATCGTTTGAGTTGTTTTTAGATCATTTTATGATCACTCAAGCATTGTTTGAAGTCTTTTATGTTGTTCTCAGGGACAGACCTTAGTATCTGTAAAAGCAGAGTTGTGAATTTGGGATGCTGCAAAAGTGCCACTTACAGAAACTGGCTCATGTTTTCATCACCAAAATCTCTCAATCTGTTCAGCTCTGGTAGAACGATCTTTCCAAGATCCAGCCTGTCTCTCCTCCTCAGCTCAGAACATTACAGAGCCAGTCTTGCAAAAGCCAAGGCCTCATCAACGTCGGACTTCACTCCAAAGCATGCCTGTTTGCTGATACACAGGATCGATATAGCAGAACGTTGCAGCAGCTGATGTCATCCAGTACTGTGTTACATCATCGGCTACGCTACGGATGGAGGGACGAGCCTTGCCAGACCGATGTCACTGATTTTGCTCACGTAGTTCTGGTCAAGCGGAATGTTTGCTGGTTTAAGGTCACGGTGGACTAATGGTTCCGGCTTTGTTTGGTGAAGAAAATGTAGGCATGTTGCGATCTCTGCAGCGATTCTGTATCAGAGTTGCCATGAAAGGGCACGTGTGTTGCCTCTCCTGAAGCGACAATCCTCCAGGCTGCTGTTGGCCATGTATTCGTAGACTAGACAACCGTGCTCTGGGCATGCTCCAAGCAGTAGCACCATATTGGGATGTCTCATGCAACTAAGCACTTCAACCTGCATTAGTTTATTCTCCAATGGTTTGTGAAGAGACACTCATTCTTGCATAGTGGACCAGTGTCCTCAAGTTATATGCAATACCAGCTTTGTTTAACCTTACCTCTTGATTAAATTGCGCTCTTCCTTGAGCAGCATCAAGCCGCAGGACCTTAACTGCAACCGGCATTTGATCAAGGTGACACTTATAAACAGGACCATAACCGCCTTCTCCAACTTACCTGGACCTCTGAGAAATACTGAGTTGCCTGTTCAATCTCATCAATGGAGTATCTTCTGTATCTCAATGATGATAAGCTGAATGCCTTCTCCTCCACCTCCTCAAGAGCTCTCATCTCAGCATTTACTCTCTTTTGGCACTCCAGTTCTGCTATTCTCTGAGCTGCTTGAGCACTCTTGATGGCTGCTCTGTACTTCGCCTTCTCATGTTCAATGGTCAGTTGTGCTGATTCCTTAGCCAGCCGAGATTCTTCTAGTCGTTGTTCTTCTTCCATCCTCCAACGATTGAGCTCCACAGCCTGTGTAAGTATCTATATTGCTAGAAATCATGCGGGATGATGCAAATTCTCAGAAACCATATGGTGTTTGGTCCTTTTACCTTCTGTTTTGCTGTTATAGCTTCCTTACAGGCAGTGCTATACATCTCCATAGTCCTCTGCAGCTCAAGCTTTAGCCATCTCATTTCAGCTTCCACATCATCCTGCATTTTTCAAGTGACATGTTGGAGCGGACATCAGCTATACAACTCCAGATGATGAGGCTTTTAATTTATAAAGGTAACTAGAATGACATCTGCTAGAAGTTAGTGTAATTACTGACTTTACCCTTTGGATTCTATAATTACAAGAATATAACAACATCAAACAAGCACAAAGATTGTAAAAATTAGCATGGTTCCGTCTCTTAAGAGTTAAGACATCTTTTGTCGTAAAGATAGGTAATGTCCTTACGCTTTCAACAGACGACAATGAAAAATCAGTGAAAGAAAATCCACTCCCCCTGTTGCCTGACCGCATTGATCCAAAGCTACTTGTGGTTGAGATTCGTGGCGTTCAACCTGAATCAAAGCTGTCGAAGAGTACCCTGGAAATGTGATCCACGCTTATCCTATCCGTGCTCGGCCTGTCTAAGCTCATGAATGAATCACTATCAGATTCAGAGAAATCACCAAGCAACTTCCAAGGGTACTCTCTTCCCCTTGAAAACGGTGACCTGCATAGTATTTTTATCGTCAGCCTGTGAGAAATAAGGTAACATGTATTACCAACATGACTGTCAATGTGCTCGAGCCAGCTTGCTGTTCTCAAGCCTACAGGCAACTTACTTGATTGGATTGTGTCATCAACTGCAGCCCTGTGCAGCGATGGTGTCTTTTCTCCACCTGCACAACAGAATTTCCGCATTAGGAAGTTGGCCGAATCACAGTGTGAACAGCTGTGGAAAAACAAAATGGAAGCATCACATGTCCTTAAACGAAGCCGAACTTTCCATACTTGGTGTGCTCTTGTTAAGTGCTTCAGGAGTTGAACTAGTACCTTTAGCCTGCTCCTCCATCTGCTGTACTTGAGTTTTCAGAGGCTATGTGAACAGTGCTGGACGAGAAGCATTCTTGACAGAGGAGATCTTCATCTTTGATATAACATAGACAGTGCAGAAGTCGGGTGCTCCTTTGATACGCTTGTAGGTACGTCTACCATCTTCAATCTTCTGCCCCACAAGAGCACTATTTACAAACTAGTCGAAAACGTGTTACAAAACAGTATTTGACCTATCTTGACGTTGATATAGATGTGGCATGAGAAGAAACACTAGAAAAAAAGTAGTGGGAGAATCACTTGATAAAGCCTTGATGTGAGGTGCCAAGAACCAGGTCTTCTATTGCAGCCTGGGAGACGTATTCTGTTATCGCCTTTGCTATGTCTATGTCCTCCAGAACCACATGAAAGCAATTTATCTGTTGAAAAAGAGTTGCATTTTGAGAAAAGAATAGAACGGAAGACCATCATATCCTTACATTGCTGAAAAATGCGTCAATGTTCAACCAGCATCTGACGAAGAATGAAAAAGGGGAATATCATCTGAGCTTACATCTCGCGAGTACAGAAGCAATGAAAGGTGAGGAGTAGCTCTTTTGTCCTCTTTTCCAGCACTTGTTTTTGAGCATATGCAGCTCCATCAACATTGCGAATGACAGAGTTGTTGCCGGCAGCATCAGCATAGTTAAATCAAAATCAAGGCATTCAGGACAGAACTCTAATGCAAGAAATTGTATCTTGCAGATGTTTGAACATAGATATCATCCAACATACATTACAAAGCACTGTTCCCTCCATCAGTTGCATGAAAAACAATCATATCTATGGTTTTAAGACACATCGCATGTTAGAGATAGATACATAACCACTCTATCAACTTTGGGAGAGACATGTTAAAGTGATCAAATTCTTAAAATGTACAAGACATCTTCATGTGACCTTAAATCAATTGGACATAGACCTTGTGCATTCAAAATGACTTGTTCTCGCTGGGCGCTCAACACAACATCACGAGAAATCATATCACATCAGCACAATATCATATTATTTACGTACGAGAAGCTGCAAACGACCTATGAACGTCATGAATGAGAATGACAGTCTGGCCTTTGGAGAGGAGATTCTCAATGGCCCATTTGAGTGCTTCTTGGCTATGCTTATCCCTCTCAATGGCTACTGCAACTAGCCCATTCCTCCCACCCCTTCTTGCTACATCAATCCCCCTGTTTGAACTTGAAAACCACATTTCTCGTTCATTCATATGTCTTGTGTTCTTTCTTGTTATGTGCAGGAGAAGTCAGTTGTTCTTGCTTTTTCTTTTTCTTTTCTTTTCTTTTCTTAATCTTTCTTTCATCTAAGTTTGGGAATTTTGTTGTTTGAGTCATGGAATCTCTCAGTTTTTGTAGTGGAAATAACTTGACATAAATGAAATAATTATTAAAATAATTCAGTCACACGCTTTATGTCATAGTAAAATTATTAAATTCATCTTAATTTTTTATCTTTTTAAAAAATTAATTTATATTTACTTTTGAAACAACTTCCGAATAAAAAGTCAATCTATTTTGTTGGAAAATAATTATAAGGGCAATCTAATTTTTTCAAAAATATTTCAATAGTTATTATTAAAAAAAAATGTTAAGTTTGTCTAAAAATTTAAAAAGAAAAAGTGGGTTGGACAGCAAAAACTAATTATCAAAAAATGAGGATTCAAATGCTAATTTTTTGTTTTCAAGGACCCAATATGTAAATTATTCCGAAGGTGCAAAGTGCAAATTCCCTTTTAGCCAATAATATATTGAGAAAACACGCCAACCGCGCGTCGATAATGGCCGCAGCTAAATCCTACCCGCCAACAACAAACAATAAATGCATTCATCGCCATTCTCACCACCCTAGCTTAGCTATCTCCGCCCCTCTCCGCCGCTAATTCCTTCCACCCCGGCGGATTCTGTCTACGGAGACCAGAAAAGAATGGCCAAGTACAAGCACCCAGTAGCGGAAGCAAACGAGACCAGCCCATTTGGGGAGGTGGGTGCCGAAGAATTCTACGCTCGCCACTCAGTAATCCACGCCTCCGACTACATCACCAGCAAGAAACTCAACCTCAGGCTCTTCACGCAGTGGTGGGCTCCGCAAGAACCCGCAGGGCCCCTGAAAGGCATCGTGTGCGTGGTGCACGGCTTCACCGGCGAGTCCAGCTGGTTCGTGCAGCTCACGGCCGTCCATTTGGCCAAACACGGCTTCGCCGTCTGCGCGATAGACCACATGGGCCACGGATTTTCGGAGGGGCTGGTCGCCCATTTGCCGGACATGAATCTCGTTGTGGATGAGTGTATTTTGTTCTTCAATGGGTTTCGTGCCAAGTATCCGCCGGATTTACCGGCGTTTCTGTATGCCGAGTCGCTGGGAGGAGCTATCGCTCTGCTTATCACGCTCCGCCGTGAAGGGCTTGTGCCGGAGAGGAGGTTTGATGGTGTCGTTCTGAACGGGGCGATGTGTGGGATCAGTGATAAGTTTAAGCCGCCATGGCCGCTGGAGCATTTCCTTGCCATTGCAGCGTTCTTGATTCCCACTTGGTGCGTGGTGCCTACACGCGGCTCCTTGCCTGATGTTTCCTTCAAGGTAAAAATTTCTTATTTGATGTGATTGTAGCAGTATAATCTTGTTCTTAGTTTGACTGACTGAGTTAGGATCCCTTGGAATTTGAATTCACCCTAATCTCATGAATTTATTTAGTTTAGCAAGAAAGCAAATATTTGTTTACTCCCCAATTTGAATTTTGCTACCAACTATTTGTGGCCAAATTTATGAGTAAATTATATTTCACCGATTGATCTTAGCAGAATTTGAAACTGTTCTTATGCTAAGAACCTGTTCTGTTATTCTTGAAAGTTCTTAGCTTATGTTTTCTTTCTGAAACAAAGGGAAGTGATGTATAACATTGATTGTTCTTGCACAAATGTGAAAATCAAAGAGCAATCCGTTGGTGTATTTGCGCAAGATATGTAACTAAAACAACGAAATGCATAAATTCTAGCCAGATTTTTCCAGCTATTGACTAGTAGTTTTATGAACAGCTAGTTGTTAACTTGCATTAATATTAGAAAGTGTTGAAACTACCATAGAACTACTATGATTAGGAGTCTTCATTTCGACATCTTTGCAAAGAAGTGTTTAATTGAAGTCATTTTGTAGTATTTTAGGAACACTGAACATGAATAAAGAATACAAGATTTTATAGCCCTTGAGTTCTTATCTGTCTTCTATTCTTTGACAATTTTTTTGGATGCATAATACATTTTGTCACTGGTGTTCTCTAAAAGGTGGAATGGAAGCGAAAATTGGCAATAGCAAGCCCCAGGAGGCCTTTGCAAAAGCCGCGTGCAGCCACAGCGCAGGAGCTGCTGAGAGTGTGCAGAGAGGTGCAGGGGAAGTTTGATGAAGTTGATGTGCCGTTTCTGATTGTGCACGGTGGTGATGATATTGTATGTGACCCAGCATGTGTAGAGGAGCTCTACAACCGTGCTGCTAGCAAAGATAAGACACTCAGAATCTATCCTGGAATGTGGCACCAGCTGGTGGGTGAGCCCGACGAAAATGTGGAGCTTGTGTTTGGGGACGTTGTCGACTGGCTCGTGACTAGGGCCGAGCGTCCAGTCTCTGCATCAGCATAGTGAAGCAAATGTTTCTGGACTTATTATTTTAAAACAAGTTGAGTTGGTGTTGATTATAATGTTGCATCAGACCAAACAGTATACTATACCTGGATGAATTATAAGTCTATAAGTTGTTCTTGTTCATGATCCATTCTGATTCATTGTCCAAGATTCCAAATCATACCCATCCATCCCTTGGTTTGAGTTGATTGGCGCCTTTTTTTTTTTTAAATTTGGTAAAATAATTTTATTTTGTTTTTTTCTATCAAACTATCTTATAAAAGTGAAGATGTATATCTTCACATGTATTAACATGTGAAGATATATAATAGTAATTTCGTCAGGCAAAAAATTCTATGGTCTATAATAAGTCAACGATAAATCAATTGGGAATAAATATGGATTTTCATTCAACTTTTTTTGTTAATATAAACAAATTCAGTGTCTTTTGACTAAAGACGAGATTTATAAACAAACGTAAGAAGTATTAGATATAATTTCTCAAATTACAGGGCTCCACGTATAATTACAACAAACATAACGAGAGAGCGGTGTAATTATTCCTAATAAATGGTCATTAGCTTATTAGTGAAGTTGAAAAAATGTGTTTTCGATTTATAGTTCTACTTTTCAACGACTTACATTAAACTGATTTAAACGAAAAAATCATAACCAACTTTCTACCAATTTGTAGTCCTGTCTTTGTCATTGAAAGGGTTAGTTAGACAGGTTTTGCTACAAAACAATGTGTAATAAATAACGAATTTTTTCCTGATCTTTGGATCTTTTCAACTTAGAATTGGTCTACTCCTCTTCCAACATTTTAGGGGATGCTTCTTGCTTAATTATAGTTTCTTGAGAAATTCTCAACCATTTTGATGTATTTGATCCACAAGTATTATTTGATTATGCATGAATAACAGGTTGATACTGCTGAATCTCTCTATCTCTCTCTCTTGTTGTCATGGAAGATTTGTTTGGTCAAATCGAATGCAGAACAAAGTCGGATTCGATTGTGATGAGGATTTTGAGATCTGCAATGGATGAAGCTCATGAAAAGTTGCAGTCCGATGATGGACCTATTGAGTTCTTGCATGAGAGATCAACATTCTATGAACTTGCAGCTATCCTAGTGGAGGGTGGTTTGAGTATTGTTGAAGAGGAGACTGACATTCCTGAGAGCAGCTCTGATAAAATCCTGGCGGATTTGAAGGACATCCGGCACTGGCTGCAGGGCCGGATCCAAGATATGAAGCACCTCATAGTCGAGAAAGACAGGGAGTTGACGGAGAGGTTAGAGAATGAGTTAAAGCTTCGACGTGCACTAGAACTGAAAGATATGGAATTAGTTTATCTGCATGGGAAGCTCGAGCCTGGACGAACCAAGAACGATGACATCCATTATTTTCCAATGATCAATCAGGGAGTCCAGGGTGGGCCTTCAGAAGGGGATATCTTTAGATTGAAAACCTCAGTTGATCAGCAGCTGTGTAACATGAAACGGAAACTGGAGGATGAGAAAGAAAGATTGACCACTGAACGAAGGACGAGGAAGTCTCGTGTTTCTAGTCCTAATCTCAGCTTTGAATTCTTAGACCTGGAACGAAACGGTAGTCCTGTTTTCACAGAAGACGTAAATCCCAAGAGTGAGTTCGCAAGGCCTGATAAGAACATACTGATCAGGTGGATGAGTTCAGATATCGACATTTTGAAAGAAACTGTGGATCTTGCGTTCGGGAGAATGAAGATTGCGGAGGTGCTCCTGTTGGAGAAAGAATGGAGGTGGACTGTAGAGAAAGATGTAGAGTTGATTTTGGTGAAAGGCTTCATAAGCAATCTGCAAGGAAGTTTTGATGTAGAACTGAGGAAGAAAGTCGGCCTCTTGAACAATAATTGGTTCGACTTAATTAATGAGATAAGAGTCTTGTGCCATGAACTGAAAGATTTCTTTGCTAGAAATGATGTACATGAGAAAGTGAAAGGCCCAAGTGTACCGGGAAGTTTGAAGCGAACAAGCAGTGAGCCTTTACTGGATATTGTTTACATGGACAATCTGATTGAGGAGGATACTGAAGTTGAAAGAAGCCACCATGTGGCCAAAATGATCAAGAATCACGAGTTGATCATACGTAAACAGCGCCAGGAGTGGAATTGGCTGACAAGAGAAGTGCTCCAGAGAGAAGGGACATCGTCTTGCACCAAGAGAGACGAGGACAAAAATCGACTTGTGAGAAGAATTCAAGATGCTATCACAAGGTTGGACAATCTTACCAGAAGGAAGGGAAAGTTTGCTGATCAAACAGGTGTCAGTTGCAGAAAGTGCATTCAGAAGAAGACGGCGATCCCAAAGTCTAATTTAAAAAGAGCTAACAGAAGTCCGACTTCGGTTGAAAGCTTAGAAGAAGATATTGGAAAAGTTAAAGAAGAGAGAGACGGCTTGTGCTTTCAGATTACTGTAATAGAAGACACTTACCAGCTTCTTTTTCGCGGTATGGTGAGAGATATCAGTACTTTTTTGCATGCTGAGAAGACTGAAAAACTAATGAGGAGTCGTAGTGGTCGACTCTCACTTGGTAATTGTCCCTATGATCGTCATATAAACAGCACAGAAGAACGTGACGGGACTGTTGCTGAATTGGAAGGCTCAAGTTCGTCTCAGATGCTGCTGAATTTCGTGGAGAGCACGGTAAGGGAGGATTTATATGTCGTCTTTTTTCGTGAAACGGTTGAGCAGTGGAAGAAGAATTTTGTTCAAGAGTCCATAGGAAGCCTATTAAAGGAGGAGATTTACATGGTTTTGTTCAGAGAAATGTCTGAAGCATGGAAGTCAGAGAAAGATGCTTGTGCCTTTGAGAGTCTCATCAGGGAAGATATCTATGAGTTTGTCGTTAGTGAGGCTGTGAAAGATTCGTGCGTCCGGTTAACAGAATCAGAATCACTAAACCAGCTTGATTTTCAAGAACGTACCCCTCGTTCTAGGAGATTGGATGCTGATCAAGAAGGCACGCCTCGTTCTAGAAGATTGGATGCTGATCTAGAAGGCACTCCTCGTTCTAGGAGATTGGATGCTGATAGTTTTCAAGAAGGCACGCCACGTTCCAGGACTGATGGAGAGGAGAGCTTGATTCAGAAGCTCGATTCTTTGTTAAAATGCTTGGAAGCAGAGGAAGACCTGATGCTACAAGCGAATTCTGAAATAAAAGAACACAGTGTAAACAATAGCTTAGTGATCTTGAACTGCGAAGAGATGGATGAGCGGGACGCCATTGAGTGGCTGATAACTGATGATGAGAGTACGTTCGGTTCAGTGAGTGAGAAACTTGAGAGGGCTCTGCAGCAGTTATATACCAGCAAAGAATTGTTGGTGGAGTTGGAACAAAGTCTTGATGTACCCGACGACTCAAGCATTGAACATGAAGAAACTCGCTCGTTTCTTCAGCAAGAAGACGGTCAACTTAGCCCATCGGCCCCATCTGACACTGTTTTGGCAATCGTTATGCAATTTCAACTAGCAGTCGGTAACGTTGAGCACATGTTACATGAGAATCTAGAAAACAAATGTTTGAGGTAACTCGGATGAAGTTATATGCTACACTATGACATGAATTCATCGGCAATGTTTTGACTCTTAGTATGTAAATTCAGGCTGGACGTGTTGAAGCGTCAAGTCGATACACTAACAGAACCTGTGGCTTTGATCAGAACAAGAAAGTTTCTCTACAAGAAGGCTTTCATTTCAAGATGTCACAACCTGAAGTTAGCTGAAACTGAGGTATCTCCAACTTAACATGATGCCATGTCTTTTCTAGTCGTCTTGTTTTATTTCAAGCTTGTCATCACACTGGCAGTCGTCTTTCTATCCATTAACTTCCGGTAATAACTTCTAACTATGCAGGTCGACTTGCTTGGGGATCAAGTGGAGTCTCTTCTCTGCCTGCTCGAGACGATATACACTGAACTAAGTCGAAATGCAGCAGTCTTTTCAAGCTATTTTCAGGTAATTACTTCTTTTGCTAGTATGTGTCGTTGCGGGAAATTCGAGTTCAAACTCGATTGCACAAGAACAAGCCAACCACAGGCGCACTTGCCACGTGGTTGATTCGTTTTGAAAGAACAACGCCCTCGCATAGAATAGGTAGAGGTACATTACACTTATTATGTTATTGATCGCATTAAACCAAAATCGAGTTTGGACTAAAATTTTCCTATGTTGTCTCTGTCACTGATCATTTTATGACAGATTTGTATTAGTGCAGGTTTATGACATCTTGAAGTTGATCAAGAGAGAGTTACACAATGGGAGGTCTTGTCTTTAAATTGACTAATTTATAACCAAAAAAGATTAAGAAAATATCAACATACAGACAACAGTTAGAGAAATGTTGAGTGATAGATTAATGTAAAATTTTCATGAAGTAAACAACTACTCCATTTTCCTACAAGAATAGGACACAAATTCTTTTGATTTTGTCTGAGAAGATTCAGGCTACATTTGATAGACATCTATAATAAAAATACAATATAAGAATGCGACCTATGAAGCTAGATTACTACACTACAAAAAAAAATGAATTATTCCCTACGTTATAAATAACAACAATTTAAAAATTATAATAAATCAATACTATCTATTACAGTCGAATAAGATCAATGCAAAAACTTATGTTTTGACCATGGTTAATTAATATATGTCATGTTTTTTGTTATGACCAAATCATTTGCCATGATTTTTAGCAATGGTTAATGTTTTGGGCTCACCTGCGAAAACAATGACTAGTAGCCATGATAATATTAGTATTTATCATAATGCAATTTACTGTGGACTAAAAGTGCAATTTCCACATTGTTTTCATGTTCGAACAATTTACATTTTAACACAAGTTATCTTTTTATACTTTAATTGCTGTTTACTGTGGACTAAAAAAACAATAAACTATCCGAGTTTTAATTAATACTTTAATTGCTTATCAATTTCTTTTTATAATTACTTACTTTTGTAATATTTATTTAATTAAATTTATATCTTTTGCAATAATCTTAACGAAATCATAATTTTGGTTCATCATATTTGTTCAAATGAGTCATATAATATTTACTCAAAATGTGATTTAAATTTTGCTTAAATTGCAATGGGCTCCCAGAAGATTTTTTATAATAAAAATATTTCTGTTATTAAAAAATTATAAATATCTTTTTAAATCAATCGTCGTATGATAGACAATCATTAATTTTATGAAAATATTTATAATTTTTTAAATAATAAGGAATATATTTTTAACTGTGGCAAACTCTTGGAAGCCCTTTTTAATTTACTCTTTAAATTCTTAAAATATATTTAAAGGCAGAAACAGGGCACAGAATTATTTGATTTGATTTCTTTTCATAATTAGAATTTAGAAGTTTTTTATATTTAGAAATTAATTCAAAGAAAGAAGGGCAGGATAGGAATTTAAGGTTTTGTGGCTCTGGTAAAAGCATATTAATCTCTGGACGTAACTGAAGAGCGAAGAGCGAAGGCGAATTTCCAAAATCATATAAAACGGAAAGGTCTTCATCAATCGTTTTCTGTCCAGACCACCAAACTCCGATTTTGCAGTGCAGGTATGTGTTTCCACTTTCCTCCCACCCCAAACTCTTGATTTTTCTCTATAAAGTATAATGATGGTTGCTTGAGTGGGACTAACTGCTGTCTTTTGTTGCTTGTTTGATTTGACTGATTTTTACTTGTTTGAAGTGGTTTTAGTTGAAGGGTCACACTCCTTTCGTTGATCTGCCTCCAGGGTGAATTTTTCTTTTGTTTGTGTGTGTGATTTTGGTTTTTCTTTTAAGAAAATATATACGTGTATGGGAAATTGGTTGGAGTTTTCTTGACATTAGCTCCAAGAATCTTGGTTGTGGGATGTGGTGGGATTTGAACAGGAAGATCATTGCTTGGTTGAGTACATTGATTGTTCTGTTGTTGTTTCCAACTGGGATAATTTAGTACTTGTTCTTGAGTAGCAAAAAGATTGAATCTTGGATGAGATTTTTGGTTGAAACAGTGTTGTGGTCTGATCAGACATGAGCATTTAAACGTATTTGATTGGAAAGGGATTAACCATGGATGGAACACTTCCCGTGAAGGTTATAATATAACTAAATTCCTACTCAAAGTTACAATCATGGGGTTCAAAGCTCGACCGGTAATTCTTGAATACCCAACTATGAGTAGTACATTGAGGTGCCATTCTACTTGCTGAGAAGGATAGAACAATTACACGTGATGGTAGTTCTTTAGTTGGTCATTTTAGTTCTTCTATGATGCATGGAAGTTTCAGCCCTCTCTCCGCCTCTTGAGTATAAGCTTATGCTTTGGAACGGGGTTCCCCTTTAGGCATCTCTAATGTGAAAGCGAAAAAATTCTAGTCCCATTTTCTAATTTTGTCAAAGAATAAGCATGTTGGATTAATACGTCAATGTAGGTTTTTCGGTTTCAAATGAGTTTTCAACCTTTTTGCTTTGAAGATAAAACTAGTGCCAAAATTTCAGCCGATTCAGTTAGCAACTACATAACATTTGTATCAGGTAGACACCTGGGCAATTGACATTGAAAATATCCTAAACATGTGGAAACCATATTCAGATGGTTGAGTCGGTAAGTTCTGGGGAAGAGTGCTAAATATCTAAAAAAACAAGCATGCGTAAGACACTAAAGATTTGTTTGGTAGGAAGATATGGAAGGGGGACGTGAGGGGTTGTAGGAGGTCATGCATCTTTTGTCAGTATACAATTTTCAATTTCTCCTTTATATTGGAGTTCAACTTTTGGTTTGCTCTAACGTTAATCCGTCTTGCAGAAAATTAAATAAAATTTCGAGGCATAAATCAGTTTGTACTTTTGAGTTTTGACAAAGACCACCTTTTGATGTGTTACCAGGCTACCTTGAGCAGAATTACAATTTTACCTCTTGATTGACCAATATTACTTATGTACTCAGAAACAAAATTGAAAGGTATTCTTCATATCATATAACATATTCAAACATTAGGACTTCAGGAAACAGGAAAAAACTTCTTTTTTCCTTGTTTTAGACCTTAAAGATGTAATGCAGATAAATTTATAACACTATATTTATCATGAATCTAAAGTCAAGCAAGCATTCAATATCATATGGGTGTTGGAATTTACTCCCCTATAAGCCCTATGTTCTCTGTTTTGTTAATATTGTCGTTTATCAGTGCATGTCTGCTTCTATATATCAGTATGGCAGCCAGCACTAGCCAGAACGGAATCCAACTCTTGTTAGCTGCGGAGCAAGAAGCTCAATACATTGTCAATGCTGCTAGAACTGGTGATCACTCTTTCTATAGCAAAGAACATGTCTTCATTTTCTCCATTTATACTTTGAAAAAGAACGCTACCTCTTTCCATGAAGAAACAAATAAGAAACTAATGCCCACCTCTAGTATCAGTTTGTGTTTGTTAAGGATGTGGTTGGCATCAGAATTGAGATGTCCATTCAATTTCCAAAGTATATACTGCCCACTCCAATTCAACTTTATGTTTTGGTGTAGAGATTTAAAAAGGCTCGAGCTTCATCCTCAAGATGTGGGGCTTTCATGTAGTCTAGCTAATATATTACACTAACTTGAAAATGTAATGTGAAACCTTTTCATAATTGACAACGGTTTATATGCACTCTATTCACAATAATAAAATTTGCATGGAATGGTTTCTTGCAAATAATAGATTTCCTTTTGGTTTCCTGTGCAGCAAAACAAGCCAGGCTGAAGCAGGCAAAAGAAGAGGCTGAGAAGGAAATTGCTGAATTCCGTGCTCAAATGGAAGCTGAGTTTCAGAGGAAGGTTGCGGAGGTAAGAGTTTAAGTTTAAGTAAGGAGGGCAAACTATGCAGGTCATTTACGATACTCGCATCGGACAAGCATAGTTAGTCAAAGTTATTTTTGGGATAATTAGATTTATACCCCTTAGTTATGGCCAAACCGCAAAGAAACACCCGCTACTGTCTGAACAATTACCCCTTGATGCCTTCGGTCTATGTTTGTGTTACACTCACACCATTGTTAGTGATGTTTCCATTATACTAACTTCTCAATGTAATAAAATGTTACTGACATGGCAAATAAGTGTGATTATCTAAACCATGGGGGCAATTTATGTAATTTGCCTATAATTATAGAGGGGTTGTTACTGTAATTATTCCTTATCTTATTTGGATAATTACACTCCTTTTCCCTGGGGTTTGGTGTAATTACATGTTGACCTCCTGTAGTTTGAAAATTACATATGATACCTCTAAGATTTGCTCTTATCTAACAAGTAGGTCCCTCCGTTAGTCAAAATTTACCAAATTTCTTGATATTGACAAAACAAAAATGAAAGTTGATATTTACCCTCGATTGACTTATAACTGACTTATGCAGGTCAAACAATTTTTTTCAGATGAAATTTACCCTTATAACGGCGAAGACTTCACATGCATTAACTTGTGAACTGTGAAGAGGTATAAGAGTAATTTGATCATAAAAAGATTTATTTGACTTACAACAAATTAGTAATAAATTAATGGGGGATAAATAAGATAATTATCCATTTGTTTTGCCCGTTAATATCAACAATTTCTTGAATTTTAATTAACCATAAGGGTTCTACGTGTAGGGAGTGTAATTATCCCTATCTTATTCCAGCATGATTGGATCCAGAACCCGTATTCGCTAGTTTATAGCTTTCACTACTCTTGGCAGAATGCACGCACATAAACTTCTGTTCGTTTACATTAATACTTAACGAACAGACAGATCTTAAGACTTGGTTTTTTCTTGTTGGTCTTTGCCGCCCTCCATTGAGCACAGAGTAGTGGAGATTCCGGTGCTAATGTGAAACGCCTTGAACAAGAAACGGAGGAGAAGATCCTTCACCTGAATGCGGAGGCTTCAAGAATTTCACACGATGTTGTTTCTATGCTCCTAAGGCACGTGACGACCGTAAAGAATTAAGAGCTTGGCTTAGCAGAGTGGATTGGAACTGAGCTCACAGGTTCTCTTGATCTTGCCTATTGTGGAACGGGATGCTCTTTTTCAGTTTTTACTGTAGGCTATGTTTATTTCTTGTGCTGTATGTGTGCAGTTGCCATTGTATAATAAAGTGCTGCAGTCATTATTTTTGTGAACTTTGTTTCTAATGTTGAGAGAAAACAGATTACTTTCGCTTCACATATGAAAATAAGTTATGTTGTACTCTTTTTTGTCCAAATTTTAGTAAATTATTCACATTTAAGTTCTGATATTAATTAAAAAAAGTATCTAACAAGATTTCGTATCAGACATTCTTGACTCAAATGTTCGATGTGTCTAACTCTATTGAAATACAAATTATGTCGAACAAAAGTATATTACAGTAAATTACAATATCACCTTTCGAAGTTATGTCCAATTATACAAATACTTGCTGCCTTTTGTAAAATTACTAATACATCCTTGAAGGTCGTAGTTGTACTTATAAATACACTCCTATTAAGTCGCGAAGTTTTTCGTTGATATTTCTAAAGTACATTACACTAACACCCCTACAAAACAACAAAAGGTATAATGTATTTACATCTGCACATAAGTTTTTCTTGTATGGTAACTACATCCTCCTGAAGAACACTTGGGACAAGGGAGAAGCAAGTGAGGTAATTAAGGATGCAAGAATGAGAAATCTTGAAGGATCTGTTCCACTACAATCCCACAAGCAAACAATCCGACACCAACAAGAGCAGGCCGTGCTCTTGACATTGCTGTTTCTTCAGTTTCTTGGCCTTGTTTCTTGTTCATCGCCCACGCCATTGCCGGAGGAAGAACTCCATACAGCATCGTCATGCAGTAGCCTCCCTGTTCGATTATGTGCTCATCATCTTTCTTACAACATTGATACCTTTTAACACAGTACTAACTCAAGAAACAATGCACGGAATAAAGATTATTTGACCATCAAACTTACTATTATTTATATTTTTTTATACCACATACATAGTATTTACAATTATTACATACGTTGCTTTTAAATGTGTACACAAGTTTTTGTTAATCTATAAGACATGCTGGTAAAATATCAGATACGTATTTAAGAAGTATGTTGAATGTCGTATGATATTCTAGTATTCGACATAGATACAATTCCGTTTCAGAAGGTGCTGGCCGATGATATGCAAAGCATGTAAAAGAGGCAAAAGGGGGAAATCAATGCAACTTACAGCAATATCCGTGGCTGCAGAAAATGCGTCAGGTACAGTTGTCGACACAAGAACGGAAGGAGCAACGACCATTACAGTTGCCATAACGCTCGCTTTGTTTTTCTCCCACCAACTGCTGACGTAATAGAAATAGTTCGATTCCTGCAAGAGTTAATCATCTTCAATCAGACAAGTGGTGTTTCTCAGTCATATGTTACTGTAAGGGTCTTAATGGAGGCTACCTCTGGAAGTTGTCGTCCTGATGGAGAACCTGAGGTCACATTGTTAAGTTGCTCTTTGAAGAACTTTGAGAAACTCAGAAGAGTGCCTATTAGTGATGTTCCCACGGCCAGAAGCGAGAACGCCTCAACCATAAATGGAACTCCACTCCACTCCACTCTATAATACAGCAACACGTTGGTTAACTCACTAAAAATACAATTCAAACGGCCATTCTACAACAGCAATCGCAGTTCAAAGTATCTGCCATAGTTGGAAGTATCCGATAATATCGACTGATACCTTATCTGGAGCAGTCCTTGTTGATCTAAGAATATTGGATGAAACTTATTAATTATTCTATGAGTTTATCTGCAGTACTGAAAATATCTACTTGTATCGTCGATACCATGATATTATCTGCTATAGAACGAATTGTCTTGAATGTCATATCTCATTTCTAATTATGAATGAGTTATTTTCTATTAGAAATTTAAATTTGGAGAGAATTATTTTAATATTCTAGTAAAAGTATTAAGACATAATAATTTGTGTTACTTATATTTGTATTTATACTATTCTTTATAACAACTTTTTGAGCATCTTATGCTGCAGCACTACAGATATTTAGACACGGCTTGAGTAATATGGAACAATACATACTGGTATTATTATTAACGTAGCAATTCTGAAATATGATAGCATTATATTTCAAGCATGTGGACGTAACTAACCTTAGAAGCAATTCGATGGGATCAGACGCTTGGTCTGCCTGGTTGGAGAGGCCTAGTGCTATTGCTTCCCAGATGAGCAATGCGAACAACGGCACCACACTGCCAAGCAAAACCGAAGCCCGTATACGTGTAAGATCACCTTTGAGATAAGCACATAGAACTGCAAGAGCATCAAATATGGCAAAGCAGGAACCAGCTCAGCTCAGGCATCTTATGACAAATACGAGAATCCACACTTCAGTTTTTGTGCATGTCATGGTATGTCGTAAAAGTCCTAGACTCAAGATGTTGCATGGTTAATTTCTTTGTTCCTCTTTTTCATATATGAGATCCTCTTGTTGTTTTCCATTGACGGAGCCTGTTCTTGGCGAACCATATAAATTGTGTCCCTTTCTGATTATATGGCGATAACAAAATATTTATGGTAAAGAACAAAGCAAAACTCACCTGGAGCTAGATCATGATAAACCAAAGCAAATATCATAACCGGAAGAGTTGGAGGAACTTTTCCCCAGTCGCCGCTGCTTCCCTCAAACCCCGACCACCCTCCAAACAGAACGGCAAGAACCTCTATTGCTGCAAGCAGACCTGTTTCACCATTCCATCATTCTTGAAATACTCAACGAAAAAACTACGAAGTTTTTACAGGATTTGCTCAAAAGTTTGAAGGCAATGACATGGGATCAATTCATACCGAACAAGTACCTATCATGGACACTGTCAGCCACTGGTTCACTTGGTCTGTGGCTCTCGTGCCGCCTACAGATATCAGAACGGCGAAAAGGGCAGTGAAAACAACTCCAGAAGTCGACTGTGGAAAGTCGGTTAGACGATGTAGGATTTCCCCGGACTTGGAACTATAAGCTATCATGGAAGTGTAACCTAAGAACACATACGTCACGGTTGCTAAAGCTCCACCCCATTCTCCTAGTGTCTCTTCAGCCATTGTTCTAATGGATATCACCTCAAACTCATCATCATCATCCTCTGCTTCCGTTTTCTTCTTCCTCAGCAAACCGACGTTGATCTCAACTAGCAAGAGAGCTTCAATCAACAGAAAAGCCCAACACATTGTCAGTGATATCGAGGTCGGAAGTAATCCCTGCAGAACAAAATGGAGGCAAAACATGATTGATCTAGCTTTAAAAATAAGATATAGCATAAATAAACTCCAAAAACATCTTACAATATTTAAAAATTTACCGCGGGGGAAGTTTTGTTTGGAAGAGCAAGAATCCCAGAACCAATGCTGGTCCCAACAATAAGAGCAACAGCACCAGCAACACTGCCCTCTTTCCTCACACCCTCGCCCTCATCCCTCAACTTCACTATCACAAATTTCCCTTTTTTTGCCTTTGAAAATCTCCACCGCTGAAATCCCAGTTGCGGACAGCTGAAGCCACGCCCAAACAGAGCGCTGCGGACACAGTAAAATGATTCAGACAACACAGAATTATTGCCAAAATCAACCGAAAAAACAAGAAACAGGGTTACATCGTTCCTACATCCTGGCCGGTTTGGAGCGGATTCTGCCCTGTTGATGGAGTCCTTCCCATGGGGGAGTTGGAATTTTTGGTGGGCCGCAGCAAGGGTTTGAACGATGGGGTGAAGAGGAAATCAAACGGCGGAAATTCATCAGACCACAGAAAGGAAAATAGGACAGCGGGAAAGTGTGGGAGTTGTTCTTCCCAAATATCTGGGAGGAGAAACAGTGGTGGCAGTTTATTTGTGGACTACACTTAGAACTTGCAAACAACAAATGTAGAATATGTATCTGACCCAATTTAATAAATTTAAAATAAAATAAAGAAATTTATATTTATTTTGAATTGAGCAGTGAAATGCATATATAAGACCCAAATTTGTATTGACTTATACACTTATTATTTTTTAAAATATGAAAAGCTCAAATTTATTACAAACTTTTAATTTGAAATTAAATTATTAATCAAATTATTTGGACTTTAGTTAATAATTTTATTCTAAAATTTTAATATCAATAATATATACAAATTTTAACTCAAATTTTTAATGAATAATATGATGAAGTTTGAATTCTGTTGATTACAAAACCCTAATTGATGTGGCTAAATCCAAATCATCATTCATAGAACAAAAATCACACTCAATATTTTTTTTTCGATAAAGGTAAATTTTATTAAGTAAAAAAAAAAGCATAATAGTACAATACATCTTGCTTAATCTAAGCGGTTTCCTCGATAGGCCAAGGAATCCGCCATAAGTAATAAAGCAGTAGGTAATTCGACAATCACACTCAATATTATTGATAATTATATAGGGAAGGACAGGTCAGAATAAGGAACAGTTTGAGATTAATTAGTACACCTGAACTCCTCTAAAAATATAAAATTACAATTTTTTTAAAAAAAATTAAAATTACACTTATAATCTCTGTTTTCAACTGCCTCTTTCCATTAGGGATTGAAATATACTGATATTAACAGAAAAATATTACATAAACTTTTAATTTTACACCCTCATTTATTAATCTCCTGGTACTATTTTTATACTTATAAGGAAATAAATAAAATATATATAAAATCAAAATGATGTAATTGTAACGAAATTTTATTCCGAGATTATAGCATTGGATAAAAAGTAGCCATTTATGCACGGGAAAAACTACTCATTGTTTTTTTGTATTTTTTACTTCATATACATGGGGTGGGGTGTACACCGTTGTTGTATCTATTCTTGAAACACTAGATGAGGTGTTTAAATAAGATATTTTCAAGAAATAGATGCAAACATTGATGTTAACCTCAACCCCATATATAAAAAGTAAAAAAAAACACCAAAAGATGACTAGTTTTTCTATTCATCAACGACTACTTTCTATCCAATGGCAATAATTCGAGAATAATATTTTATTGTAATTACATCCCTTTTGACGTTATATATATTGCATTTTAATACCTTACAAGTATAAAAATATTATTAGGAGAATGTTGAATGAGGGTAAAATTATAATTTTATGTAATTTTTTTGCTGACATCAATATTTCACGTCCAAATACTAAAGTTGGCAGTTTTAAATGGAGAACTTTTAGAGGGGGTGTAAGTGTAATTTTGAACCTTTTATAGAAAAAAAGTATAATTTCATTAAAGGGGGTCTAAATAAAATTAACCTAAGAATTTACAAAATAAATCACATTGACTTCCCATGTGATTTGATCTAATTACACAAACACCCTTTATTTTTTGTAAAATTAGAAGTCGAATTGTATAAGAGAGTACTTGTATTCACAACTACTATAACTTCAAAGGGTGTTTGCGTAATTAAATTTAATTTCATAAGGTGTCAATAATTTATCCTAACAAATAAAAATTAATAATATCTATTAAGGGGTTTACCGATGCAGTAAAACGTCACTGATAGGGGTGTTTCTGTAATTTTTCATGACTATGAGTAATTTTTGTAAATTTATCATAATTCAGGGATGGCAGAGGAATTATCCCAATCTAACTCGTCAAACATATAATTAAAGATAAAGTCCTGTAATGATTCCCACTAATCAAAATGTTCTTAACTACAACTTGTGAAACATATGATTAATTAATTAATTATCATGACTTTTAACTATTTACCACTAATCTTTACAGTGCAAAAAGCAAATTGAACAGTAATTTAGTACTGTTGGACATGACTTAAAGAACTCATTACAGTTGGAAAAACTGCATTAATGTCAAAAGATGGAAATAAATGTGTAAAATAAATCGGGTCAAGTCGAACATTTATTGAGCTTGAAAATTTATATTTAAATTCAATTAAATTATTAATTGAATAGAGTTTTAATGAGTATTATTGAGTCGAACACGAATTGGGTCTGAATAATTTAATATTTTCTTCTAACAAAAAAGTTAATTATATTTAACTAATGAAGTTGAGCTTCAAATGTATTTGATTTTGGGGATATATTATGTATCCTGAAATTATAAAAGTACCCCTAAACTTTTCAATAACTTCAAAATGGCCAAAGATCGGGGTATAATTCAAACACAACTCAATTTGAACACAGGTATGTTCATATTATGATGGTTACACGATCATTTTTTCGATCTATGGTTCAAAAGTTAGTTTTCACAAAATCAATTAAATAAAAAAGTATTTTTCATGATCAATTATTCAAACATTGAGCCAAACTCAGTTTAAATGATTGGATTTGATCAAATTCAATTACAGACGAGTAGTTTGAGTGGTTTATAAGCCCTTCTGCCCTGACAAAGCATTTTTTCAAGACAAAACCATAAGACTCATATGAAGCAATAGTAGTGGTCAACGTCTCACACAACAGAGGACTGAATGAGTCGCAAGCCGCATCATTTGGCGTCATCTGTGGAAATGTGGCCATATGAGCGTCCCAAGCCCCTTATTTAAGAAGTTGATGATATAGATAAACATCCCATAATAATTGTAAACGAAGAGGTTGAGTGGATTATAAGTCCCAAATTTTTATTTTCCTAGCAAGACTCTTTTTCAAAATATTTTGATCCATTTTCATAAACCGTAATGCTCTCCAAAACAAGACATATACAAAACATAAGAAAAATTATGAATTTTGAAATAAGTCAACATGACATGACAAATGGATAATGATTTAACTGTTAAAGCATGTCTTATTGTCTGGTTAATTGGAGTAGCTTTCATCAAACCTCATAAATAATCCAATTTTCACTAAATTGACCTTCATAAATTATTTTTCATTTATAAAAATAAAAAAAATCAAAACAGTTAAAAACACCCATTTAAGTACTTTCGATTAACGGTTGGACGAAGTTCCTATTTGGCGATACAATTTAACAGTTCAATTATTTCAATAAGCTAAAATTAGTTTTTCAAACGCTCAAAAAATGTTGTATAATTAAAAATCGGGAAAATTATATTCTTTGTTCCACGTGTTTGGAAATTTTTTTTAATTTAATTTTACTTCACAAAAATTAAATTTTTTTCACAATTTTAATTCTCGCAGATATTTTTTGTTTAATAATTAACATATAGAAGTAAAAATAGGATTTTTGGGTTGAAGATAAAATATTGTAATGATTTGGATTAGTAAAATGTTGTAAAACTCAACTTGTTAAAACACATATGATTAACTATCATGACTGCTTCTAACTATTGCACTAATGTCTTGTTTTTGTGCACTATGTCCGATGCTGTGGACATGACTTAAAGCAAACATTACAGTTGGAAAATCTTTTGCACTAACCAAAGCTTTTATTCATGTGTTTTTAGTGGTACCAAAACTCACTTCTTTTTTCTACAAATTACACTTTCACCCCAGTAAGAATTCTCACTTTATAATTTTCCTTTTTTCATTAAAATTTGGACGAAAAATAAAAAAAATATTATATAATTTTTTTATTTTACTCCTCATTCAACATTTCATATAATTTATTAATAAAAATAATCTAATAGTGTGTTTATACTTATAAAGGGGATAAATATTTTATATATATATATATAAAGTCAAAAATATTTTTGTGATTTTTTTTTCCGGTGGGGTGAGGTTAATCCCTCCGGGAGATACAAGTGTAATTTCGAAGTTTTTTTGAGGAAAAACGTAATTTCACATTTATAAAGAAAATTTAAGTATAATTAATCTTTATAAATGAGATAATTATGTAATACGATATAATTCAAGTCAAATAAGGGGTTTTAAGAAAATCACGTTATATTCATGAGCTATGTTTTAGAAAAAAGAATATTGTTTGCATCAGTAAAGGGGCGCGTCTATCTTCTTTAACAGTTTAAATTTTAAATAAGTATTATTAAAGTAATCACGGATACCCGTCCATGTGAAATTATAAGTCATTATTCGTTAGTTATGATACCACAATTTCACCAATTCACTGACTATAGCTGGTCGGCCAATAAAAAGAATGATTTATATTTGGAAGCTCTCGGCCTCCAACAATCTTGTATTATTACTTTTTTAGGGATAATTATATTTACACCCCCTCATCCTTATTTAAATTAGGGGTAGTTTCTATAATTTTTAAAAAGATAGTGGTGATTTGTGTGAAAAGATATTAATAATTTAAAATAAAATAATAAAGGAAATAATATTTTTTAAAAATAAAATGTAGAAGAAGAAATAAGAAAAGGATAAATTACATTCACATCCCTGAGGTTATGCTAAAGTACAACATCATCACTTTATAAACATCCCAAAGGCTTTTACAAATTACAAATAAACTCTTTGAAATTGTAATTATAATTACAACTACCACTTTCTATTTAAAGGCAACACTTACACAAACACCCATTGAAAAAATATTACGGCTAAAAGCCCTCATGAGCTATAGCTGTAATTTTACAAAGACAGAGGGTATTTTTATATTTTAATCTAATGTCAGGGGTGGTATTGTAATTTATCCAGAAAATATAAATTACAAAAGAATCCCCTAAAATTTGTCATGATTATAAGTACCTTATCGTTATTTGAAAATTCGTTTTAAGATTAACGATCGTCTAACAAATGTCTCCTCGTGACAGTCTAGGAGTATTTATTAGTTGATCGTTAATTTTAAAAAAATATTTATAATATTTAAAATAATAATAAAATATTTATAATTATAAAAAATATGGAAGAAGCTTATTGTAATTTGTCAAGAGAAGAGAAAACCAAAGTAGAAGAACAGAAAAAAGAGCAGTAATTAGTGCATCAGCATTCTCTTGCCGACGATAGCGTCCGATCGGGCCCCATCTCTCATACCCCACACGTCAATTCCCCATTACGCCACCCAATCACGGACAAACACTCCCGCTTCAATCCACGCCCTTCAAAGTTCACCCCAACGGCCCTGATCACATCCTCACTTACACTCCCCAATCCCCATTACTCCTAAAATGAACATAACAAAATTCATAAATAAATTAAAATTAATTACATGATCATTATATTATATCTATAGTTCTAGAAAAATGAAAGTTATATGACAAATACAATAATACTTAGAATATAAATTGATTTAATGAGAACAACTTGCTTTTGAATAAATAGTTTTTCTCAAACAATATAAAATTGTAATATTAGAGTATGGAATTTAATGCAATATTATATTTATGTCCAATATTATTTTTTTCACACGCTTTTTATTAAGGGATAAATTAATAATATTACAATAATTTAAATGTGCGATACCACGTATAAATAGTTGGGTCAAATGCACATTAAAACTTACGTCTGTATTCAAAATACTGATTTATTCTGCTCAATTGTAGGCCAACAAACACTATTACTTAGAACATAACTGATTTTATGATTTCAAACTTGATACGAATACAAATGTTCCGTAGTCCAATATAATTTTAATAGTAAAAAGCGTAGAATCTGGTGCAATATTACATTTATGCTCATTATTTTACAAAATACACTTTTTATTGGGCGTAAATATATGATATTACTAGTCGTTGTGGCACATCGTCCATGCGTGCGCATAATAAATAATCTTTCATACTTTAAACTATATTTTTAATAAGAGTAAAATATATAAACCAGTGCATTTCACTTAAAAAGAAAGAAAGAAAGAAAAGAAACTAATTTGTTAATTAATATAAAATTTGAAAAGTTGAATAAGTTAGTTGTCTTATCAGTTAGAGGACATTTTTTACTTCACAAAAAGTTGGTGCGACGGTGCGCCGTTTATGAGTTTGGAAGTCTTTTTTTTTTTAAATGTGCACTAGAATAAAATAAATTGTTGATGAATAGTTTGTTATTATAACTTTAAAAAACTTACTATAGTAAAATTATCTTGACTAATTATAGACGTAGGAATATTTTTCAAACCACATAAAATTTTTATATTTTACAATTATATCTTTTAATTTTATAATTTATCAACAAATTTTCTATAATTTTACAATTGAACATAACATTTTACAAGAAAAGGGAAAACAAAATTGCAACAAGAAATCAACCATAGTACAAGAAAGAAGTAAAGGTCCAAATCATCTCAAGAAAAAACAAAAATTGGATTTTCTTGGGATTTTATTTGTCTTTTATTTTTTTCCTTTTTCTTGGATACCTTTTCTATTTACAGAAAAAAGTAAGTACCATAGACATATTTATTCATATTAGGTCTAATTATATAATTTTTTTTTTGCTTTTTGTAAAATTACAGTATACTTCCAATTTGAAAGGATATTACTGTAAATCTTTGCTATTGAATAGAAGTATATTTGTAATCAGAACTACAATATCAATGAATGTATTCATAATTTTTGCAAATAATAGAAAATATTTATGTATCTATTTGTATGATTGCAAAGAAAAGAATTACTATAAGCACAAACTATCATTTTTTATATTACTGGACTAATGTTTTATAATTTCAAAAATATATTTGAACTGATGAGATAATTAATTTATACAAAAAAAAATATTTTTTTAATTTTTTATTAACATGATATATTAATTTTTTTATTTATAATATGTATTAAAATATAAGAAATTATTGTATTATATATATGCATAAACAATCATTGTACAGTGTCTTGTTAATGTAATTTAGCCTTAAAAAAAATGTTTAGGATTAGAATGGGTTTATAAAAGCCAAAATGAAAACAGACATGCTCTGCAAAAACTGCTTTGTGTTTTCTATATCACCTCCTCTCTGTTTTCTTCGCCATATCCCTTTTCTTCTTCTTCTTCTTCATCTTCTTCTTATCAGTTGATAATCCTTTGAACCATTTGTCTTTTTTTAGAAGCTTGAAATCCAAGAACTTGCAACCCCACTTTTTCTTTTCGTTTCAGGCTCCTTGTGTGCGTGTGAATATGGGAATTCCCAGAGAGGTGATATAGAATTATGTGAAGAAAGATTGCTCGGAAATGGCGTGTGTTGATGTTCATGGTAACGGTATTAAATCCCCGGTGGTCGAAATGCAGGAGCCCAGTATTGATACGGATAAATTGAGCTACGAGATTTTCTCCATTTTGGAGAGCAAGTTTTTGTTCGGTTACGATGATCGGAAGCTATGGGTTCCGAAGCAGATTGCTGAGCCCAAGAATGGTGTCGTTGCCGCCGTTGACGAGAGCGGTGTTCAGGCGATAAAGAATCAGAGGGGGAAAATCTGCATTCTCAGCGTCGACGGCGGCGGGATGCGGAGCATTTTATCTGGTAAAGCGCTTTCGTATTTGGAAACGGCGTTGAAGAATAAGTCGGGGAATCCAGACGCCAGAATCGCAGATTATTTCGACGTCGCAGCCGGAACCGGGGTCGGAGGTATCTTTACGGCGATGCTCTTCGCGGCCAACGATAAGAATCGCCCGATTTTCCACGCCGACGACACGTGGAAGTTCCTCTCTGCGGAGGGCAAGAAAGTCTACCGCCCGTCTAAGGCACGCAATCCCAAGGTGAGGTTCTTCAGGCGGTTTTTTCGCAAAACCGGCGCCTCCGGAGGTTCATCCATCGGCGGCTTGGAGAAGGCGATGAAGGAGGCCTTCAGGGACGAAAAAACCGGGCGTAGCTTAACGTTGAAAAACACGCTGAAACCGGTTCTGATCCCGTGCTACGATTTATCCAGTTCGGCCCCGTTTTTGTTCTCCAGGGCCGACGCCTTAGAAACAGACAGCTATGATTTCAATCTCTGGGAGGTGTGCTTGGCTACCTCAGCCGAACCTGGTGTATTCGACCCGATTTGCATGAAGTCGGTAGACGGGTCAACCCGGTGTGTCGGTGTAGACGGCGGGCTGGCGATGAACAACCCGACGGCGGCGGCGATAACGCACGTGCTGCATAACAAGCAGGAGTTTCCGTTTGTGAGAGGCGTGGAGGATATTTTGGTGCTTTCGCTCGGGGCAGGCGGGCAGCTGCTCGAGGGCAGCTTTGACTACGAGCAGGTGAAGAAATGGAAGGCCAAGGATTGGGCTAGGCCCTTGTCCCGGATTTCCGGCGAGGGCTCGGCGGAGCTGGTTGACCACGCGGTGGCTATGGCGTTCGGCCAGAACCGCAGTAGTAATTACGTCCGCATTCAGGTATATGAGGAACATTAATTAAGATACTCAGCTTATTTAACAAGAATCTCTTTTATTAAATGCGAATCAAGATTTTTTTCTTCTTGGAATATTGGGGTGGGGATGTTTCACGGCAGTTGGATTTTGGGTGCATGCAATTTAATTCTTTGTGTTCATTATGGAAGTGGGGTGGTGGGAGTGGGGAGGTGCGGTTGAGTGATAGAAAGAAGAGGCCAAGAGGAGCAACGTTTTCATTTTGGGAGCCTAAAATGCCAACCCGAAGTGGAGTGTTTGGACATTGACATGGGTTGCAGTGACTCTGTGCTGTGTGATTCTGTGTGAAAGTAATTATGATTATTCAGAGCTCTTCGTTTTAACTATTGTCTTTATTAACTTTCTTCTCCACCGGCACTAAGATACTTATCAGTATTTTATGGTTGTTTTGACTGTATCTCCCTTGCAATTTCACAGTAAGTCACATGTTTTTGACTGGCTGCTGTTAAATGTAGCTTTCGCATTATCCTTATCATTTAATCAAAATAAGCTATAATGGATTCTTGAATTTGAGGGTCCTGTGTATATCTATGGTGTCATTTTCTCTATAAATTACTAAGAGATGAAAAATGATGAGAAAGAGAGAAGAACAGGGTTACCACTGTACACAGCTTGCAATCTTGTCTGTCCTTTGGCATTTTTCATCTGGTGGGGTGGGGTGTTGCTGGTCACCAAGAAAATTGATTTCTTGTACTATAAATGGGATTTGTGGTGCTACTAGTAAAGACTGTGACTCCAACAAACTGCAAGTTCTCCATAACAATCAAGACGTTTGCATCATCAGTGCATATCTATGATACAGATTTTTTGCTGGAATTGACCAGAACGGGTTCAGTTGCCGTTACCGTGTATCACCTAACATTTTAGATCAGTGGCAAAGTGTGGGGTTTATTTCCTTATATTCATATATGGTCCTGCATTTTCATTAAACATAATATTTCCTCTTTAATGTGTGAATCTGGGAAGTTTCCGGGACAATCAAGAAAATTCATAGATGTTAAATCCATAATATATGTTAGAACACATTGGAAAATTGCGATATTTTGAGATTTCTGGAGTTATGGGCTTCCTAAGTATAATCTCTGTTTCGCTTTACATTACAATGCATAATAACGGTTCATTCTGTAGTGGTCCACTTATCACCATTTGATCACTGGGGAAGTGTGAATTTCTAATTGCCCTCTCAGTCCTATTTGTGATAATTTATGAGCATTGACATGATGTTTGGATCTGTTTGGACAATCAATGACTATAATCTTTCTTGGCAGGAAAGGGTACCATTTGGAATATGACTAAAAGGGTAGTGCAGAAGCATATATTAGTTATAACTTATGAGGGTTATGAAGGATAATTAATATATTAGTGCTGCTTGTCCTTTTGAATCTATGGTTTGGAATTGCTGATTATTGTTCGACAATGCTGATTAGTAATGATTAACAGTTAATTGGTGCTCAGAGGGTCGAATTTTAGCTGCTGGATTTTTAGCATTATTGAAAATCACCTTTATTGAAAATAAAATACCTTATATTCTAACTGTACTATGAATCAACAGGCCAATGGATCCAGCGGCAGCAGGTGTGGGGCAAATGTCGATTCAGATCCCAGTCCGAGCAATGTAAACATGCTAATCGGAATAGCAGATGAAATGCTGAAACAGAAAAATGTCGAATCAGTCCTCTTCAATGGCAAGAGGATCGGAGAGCAAAGCAATTCCGAGAAGCTCGACTGGTTTGCCGAGCAACTTGTGCTTGAGCATCAGAGGAGGAGTTGCAGGATAGCTCCCACTGTTGCATTCAAGCAAGCTACCCCAAAACCATCTTAAACCAGTTCCAGAAAGTCATAAAAAATACCCCTTTCAAAAGAAAAAACAAAACGGTAAGTTCTTTGCACTCAACTATCTTATATTCTTCGCCTTACTGAATTGTCAACATAGTCTTGATCAAACATAGTCCGATTGCTAATAGCAACTAGTGCTAATAGTTGGTAGATAATGTTTGAAGGTCAAATGTCACTTTTACTCCTAGTAAATGCATTATTTGTGAAAAATCCTAATCACAAAAATATTAATGCTGTCTGTTTCTGGTACTTACGAGCTACGTCTTGTCATTTTCTACTGGTTCAAGAAACAAGAAAGCTAGCAACAATCCCTTGGTGTTGTACTAGTTTTCTTTTTTGAAGTACTGTGAGATGGGGAAATTTAAGCCCAACAGGAGTGATGTGGGGATAGGAGGACCTGAACTGTTGTCTGCCCACCGACACCTGGTTCTTGGAGGATGAAGATGGCACTATTAGTCATTTTTGGCCAAGAGGGTATTCCCTTCGGAAGGGGGGGGGGGGGGGGGTGGGGTGCCCTTGGCATAGAATCATGCCATGTTTGACTCTTGAAACTGGTTCTTTCTTTGTCCCAACAATAGCAAATTCTTTTACTTTTCTTTTTTCGTTTTTTCTTTAGAAAAAAGAACTCAAGTGCAGAATAGGAAAATATGCATGTTATTCTTGGATTTAGGGACAATAAGACTTTTGGGATCTATATGGTTATTACATATGGATGGTTCTGATTGTTCAAGAATATTTTAGTTTTTCTGAATATTGATTCGTAGTTGAGAACAATAATTAGTTAAAAGCCATTATCATTACAAGAATCAAGTTGTTTCTTGTCAAGAAACGTTGCTGCCAAAACACTATTTCTGAGACATTATCATATATCTCCTTTGGCCTTTTTCTCAACTTGGTCTACCCTTTTGTCATTCTGAAGATTTTTGGTGGGGTGCCCCATTGTGCGGAATTGCAGGATTCTTGAGCATGAAACTGCAAGTTCCTAAAAACCAGCCATTTTGCCCTGCCAAAGTGGCACACACATCTTCATCACCATCCTTAGGATGCTTACTTTATATGATTAGAGTTAGTTGCCCATAATTATTAGCACAAAAAATTCTAGTTATGATTGGGTCGGCAAATTAAATTTAATTATATAACGAGTGTATTACACATATAATAAACATTACTGTTTATGCTACAATGAGTTCAATAGAGCTAATCTTCCCTAGAAAATAAGCTCCAAAAGATCCAAGACGATCTTGGTAATTCTTATTTTATCAAATGATTGTAATTGCATTGCTCTCTAATTTTTCTTACAAATGGAATTCTAAGTCAATTTTATGCATCATTGGAATTCTTGAGGCAGTACTAACTTTTGACATTTCTTCAAGAAGTATTGAGAATCAAAAGGTGGTCTTTTCTTGAAAAGAATAAAAAGCATTAAATATTAGTACCTTCTCATACTTGGATGGTTCTATTTCATGCGTTTCTATGATTTTGGTCCCTTTCTCCGATAATGCTCATTTTATATCTTTCACATGCAGGTATAAAGATGTATGAATATGGCAAAAATCCCAAAAAAAAGAGAAAAAAGAAAAAGGGATTAATTGAAGAAGAAAAGTAATATAGTGGCTTTTACTTTTGAGGAGGAGATAGTAGTAGGAGCCTTCCTGTGTGGAAAGGACTTTCAACTGTAAAAAATCAAAAGAAAAGTGGTGTGGGATCTTTGGTGGGATTCTTTGCCTGCCACTTATGTTGGTCAAAAAATAGAAATTATTATAATTTGTAATTTGTCTTTGTGCAAAGTATGTAATTTGTTTTTATTTTTATTTTTTTGTTTGACCTCTCCTATTTGTGTGTTGGAAGTGGTGGGCTTTTGCCATATACAGAAAGCCTTTAAAATTTTAGCTTAATCTTTGAGGGTTCTTTTTTCTTGGATTATATGGTGGAGAACAAGTAGGACTTTGTGGGTTGTTGAAGAAATTGAGCATAGACTTTTCTTGGGAAATTTGGATGGATGATTGATGATTTGGACCCTTTTCATGTAAATTTGTGCAAATACTTTTAGAAAACCTCCCTTCTATTCTAGATATATGTTCTTCTCTTTTTATATCTCTTCTTGCAGGTTTTGAGTTTAAATCTTGGGTGTGTATGGGTGGGTCGGTGGGTGTGTCCGAGTGCTGGGAGATACAACCAAAAATGCAACAAGAAAAACTCAAAATTAAGGGCAAAAAAAGGAAAAGATAAAATAAATGTTCAAAGATGCCAATCTTGTCATCTTAGGGGGCCTAAGCCTAGGCATATCTTCTTGTTCAACCACTTTGATCACTTTTCTTAACTTCTCTTGAATTTGTTTAATTCTTTAACGTATTCAAACTTTTTTTTAAAGTTTTTGTACTGATTTAATTGTCAGAGGATATTTTAACTGTGAAATATTTTGGATTTTTTTTTCTTAACAAGTTTGTAAATTTCAACCCCTTTATGAGACATAAATTTCTAGACCAAAAAAAGATTATCTTCATCTTAAGCAAGTCCTAGAAAAAGGGGACCGAATGGAGAAATGTGTCAATTTCATTCCATGAAACAAAATATTTCATTTACTTTTTCTTTTTGAATCAACAATGATAAAGAATTAACTAACCACTCCATCTATCCTAAATTATCCTAATATAAAAAGAAAAATCCCTTTACACTAATAAACAGCGGTTAATAACACCATCGCACTAATTATTTGTCAAGTCTAAATGCCCTTCACGATAAAATAACTAATTTATTCAATTTTTTAAAATTTATATTAATTGATAAATTGTTATTTATTTCTTTCTTTCTTTGATTAATGCAATGTACTAATTTATATATTTTCTCTTATTTATAATATATTTTAAAGCGTGAAAAAAAAGTTATTATATGTACGTAAGAACAACGTGCCACAACGACTAGTATTATAAAAAAAATATTATTTTTTCCACTCATAATTGGAAGTTGTGACACTGCAACATTAAATTTTGAAATGCCAACTGTATTCTTAAATATTTATACTAATATAATAACATTATATCAACTGGTCCACGTCATTTTTACCCTCTAATATATTGTCATATTTATCTGCCACTTTTATCCATATCAAACACTTGATCCGCTTTTGGTTGTATATTTATTTTTATTTTTGAAATATGTATGATATTTATCTGATTATATACACACAGGTATTGCATATCCCAATAGCTTATTAATATATATATATATATATATATATAATGTATTTGTTGAAATATGGGTGAAGTGAGCTCTACACATTTTGTGTTGGCTTCTATACATATTATTATTAAGTTGAATGCAGTTGGAAGAATGTGATGGAATTGCACCTAATACATACTTTGATAGAGACTGAAACTTAGACTACCCCAATATTCTTAGTTCAAAATATTCTTAGATTGAAGTTTAAGCACTTGCATGCACATTAACTCTCTCCTTTTTTTTTTTTTTTTCTTTTTTCTACTAAAGATGTCATGATATTCTTAATACAACATCGAAATACCCGAATAATATTACATTGTCGCTCCTTAATATTAGGTTCAAAATACACAAATATTATTTTTTATAAAATTACAAGTTCACCCTTAAAGTTGTAGTTGTAATTTTAAGTACACCCCCTCTTTAGTACCAAAAATTTACTCGAATACCCCCTACGATATATTACACTAATACCTTTTTAAAAAGTGTAATTGTAATTTTACAAAGAAACGAAATACTTATACATTTGAACTTAATTTCAACATATGTCAATGTAATTTAATAAATAGAGGAGAAGTTGTAGTGTACAAACATGCAATATGTCATGATTCATGACATTTGAATAATTCAATATTAATTAATAGGGGTTGTTACATTTACAATCTTCATCTATTGTCTTTCTACACAAATTATTCCTAGCAATTTTTGGAACCCAAAAATGCACTTGTTAACTAGGTCAACCTTTAAAATAATTTTTCAAGGATAAAAATGCTATTAGGGGCGTTTTTGTAATTAATAAAAGATGGAAGGGGTGTCAAAGTAATATTTATGAAGATGAGTAATATAACCCCTATATTTTTTTTATTATTTATACTATTTTTTAATAATTTATATTAATTTTTTTTATTGAATCTCAATATAAATTGCACCTTTTAATAATTAAAATATTGAATAAAAACTATTTTGATAATTAAAATAATGATGCTTTGACACCTCTTCTTTCTTTTGATAATTAAGGACATTTCTTTCCTTCAAAAATTATTTTTAAAGATTGACCTAGTCAACAAGGGTATTTTTGGATTTTAAAGGCTGTCAAGGGTGGTTTCTATTATTTTTCAAAAGGCAGAAATGATTTGTATAAAAAAATAATAGATGAGGGGTGGAAATGTAATTATACCTAATTAACATTATGATAAAGGAGCATATGAGGAATCTACTTTTTCTAAATTAGGGCTTTATCTACACTTGGCAACAAGAAAGCTTATCCCTTTGAACATTCATGAACAAAAAGTGGTTAGGCTGTGTTTGCTTTGCTCCATTCACACATCATTTTGCTTATGGCTTATTATTATTAATTATTGATTGGGATTAAGATGTTTGGTGGGTCTAAATAGGACAACAACTTAGTTTATATTGTGATGATTATAAGTTGTGGGGTTTGAGGAATTCCTTTTTCCCACTCCAATTATGCATTTTTATTATAGTTTAATCAACAAAACAACAAATTGTTTATTTTATTAAATTAATCAAGAGATGTACCAAAAATATTGAAAAGCTAATTAGCCTGTGAGATTAATTAATATATTGTGCATGAATTAGGTTAATTCATGGGGTAATTAATTTATTTTTGCTTTTCCTAGATTCTTTCTTTCGAATTATTCACCATAAAAAAAAAAAAAAAAATTGACAGAAGCGTCTGCAAGTTAATATCAAACGCTTAGTCAAAATAAGTTGAAAAGAATCTTATATACACGAGTTTATTTGCAATTTATGTTTTTTTAACTATTTAAATTAAATAGATTTAAAAATCAAACGTTATAATCAATTCATTTATTATTAAATTATTTTCTCAATATTCCAACTTTAACTATATTTTTATAGTTTATTCTCACCACAAAAACAATAATAATTATTATTATTAGAAATAGGGGAAACCACAATGACTTTCTCTGAAATTTGACATAATTATAAATAACTTTTTGTTGTTTAAAAAATTACAAATAACCCCATAACACATGATGAAATTATATAATCACTTAATAGAGGTATAAAATTATCAACTTTACAATTATTGTTAGACGACTATTAAAGTTAAAAAAATATTAATTTTGAAACAACGAAACAATATTTATAATTATACCAAATCTCAAAGACGTCGTTGTCAATTACCCTTCAGAATATTGTTATATAAATCTACTTAGAACTATTCGTTCATTTTTCTTTATGTTAAAAAAGATAAAGTATGACCAGTTCAAACAGACTACGACTTCAAAGAATTCAGACATGCAAACGCAATTGAACTTTACTCATCATTTATGTACTTATAAATTAGTCGTCTTCGTAAATGTGCAACAAAGACAATAAGATTAAAAAAGACTGGACTGCAACAAATGTTCAATACACAGTATAGCAAGCAGGTCGACTTACATTATTCCTTTGAAGCCAACTACGCTAATATAATCAACTGATGAAAGACTGGTTGTAAAACCAAAAGATTCTTGTACTCTGTGAAAATACATACAACCTCTTCAAACCCACTTCACTACTTTTATCCAAAACACAGAATAATTCAATTCAGAAACACGTCAATCTCTCAGATAACAATACACTCATCGTAGGTAACTTAAATGAGAAGTGCCGCTATGGAGAGGCAGAACGCTGAGGAAAGCTGATGACGAGAATGGTTGGACCAGCCACCATTAAAGGGGAATCTGTGCTTGCTCGCTTTTACGCTGTTCCAGTGGTTCCTGTAACGCTGGATTAATAGGGAAAAGCATACATTGGGCATATTGTGCCATCAATTGATCAACGAGCACCAGGGCTACCATTGCTTCCACCATGGGTACAGCTGTGCATGGCAACAATCAAGAACATGAGTGGCCTAATAAATTGCATGATGTGCAACAAGTTTGCTGTGGAATCTCTACAACAGAGACATGTTCCGCAGATAAATTTTCGGTTAACCAAGACTGAGTCTATGAGCAATATTAGACAGAGGTATCGTCCAGGGAAGTAACTAAAACGGCCACATTGTTCAGATAAGATGCAATTCAATGTGAAGAACAAAATATCAAAACATCTATAGAACGCCAGCTTACCTCGTGGAACAACACAAGGGTCATGACGACCTCGAGCTATGAGCTCCGTGTCATTTTTGTCTCTGCTCACAGTATTCTGCTTCCTCTGCATAAAAAAACATGAAATGTTTGGTTAATATATTTGACTCGTACATGTTTGGTGCATGTTTAAACCTTCAGTAGGTTCAGTTCCAATAGTTCATAGGCTCAGGATAATGTTCAATGAGGCCATTACAAATTAAGGTTTATACTCAATGGTGGAACTTGGTTGCCAGATGCAACTGTGAGATAGTGTACGATATGATATTTCTTTCTATGTTTAAAATAGAGATCCCATTCAAAATATGAGCAGTGATACACCTTACAGGTTAATAACTCTATGTGGAACCTACAGAGGCCATTAATCTTTTGTGCATGTTAATCTGGCATCGGCAATGCTTACTTGTTCAGCATTTTCAGGCCTAGTGAGCTAATTTGTCTCAAGTCAGATATTATCAAAATATGCACAAGGAGGCTGAAGGTGAGGAGCAAGGGAAAGAGAAAGAGGACATACAGAGATTGTAGATGTTGGCTTAAAAGCTATTCTCATGTTGATGATTTCTCCATTTGATATCCCACCCTGGAAATGGACAAGGAAACATGAAAAACATTACGAAAAATGATGAACTGTATCATCTTCCGGAAACCTGAAAGTCTTTACCTGTATCCCACCAGAACGATTGGTTTTTGTCCTGATTCGGCCATGTTCATCCATGTAGAATACATCATTATGCACACTACCAGTCATAAAAGTACCTGATTGATTTTTATTGAAAGGAAATTAGAATAGCAACAGGAGCCTCTCAGCAAATTATGGGAACTTTCTATTTAATTATTTGGTCATCAAATTATGGGAACTCTTAATCAGAACCCAGTATGCTTTTGCACCTGCAAATCCACTGCCAAACTCAAATCCCTTTGTTGCAGGCAAAGACAAAGCAGCTTTGGCCAACTCTGCTTCAAGTTTGTCAAAGACCGGAGAACCAAGACCCTAAGAAGAGAAGACTGATGTTCAGAAATTTTCTTAGAGCATTTCCAAAATAAAAACTGAGAAACATCCGTCTAGCAGTGTCTCAATAAGAAACACACAAAACGGTTGGGAGATGGGGATTGAAGGGACCCCGGGGATGGGGGAAGGAAAAGAAGGGTTTTACCCTTGGAACATTCCGAGCAATGCAGGTGACAACACCCCCCACAGAGTCACCTTTCACTCTGACAGCATCAATGGCAGCAATCATCTTTTCCGCATACTCGGGATTTGGGCACCTTACAATATTACTCTCTATCTGCCAGTATTAGGATTACAACAAAACTTTATTGCCTTAAGACAAGCCAAAGAGATAACCATACCTATAGAACACAAAACAAACTCAGACAAAAACGAGACTGAGAGAAAAGTAAAACTCAACAACTTAGAAGAAAGGAAAAAATGTATGGAGTTGTATTTGTCAAAATAAGTCATGAGTCAGATCTATGGAGGAGGCAATTTTACCATCATCTTGCCTTTCCTCACTCATCATTATGCTCCATAATCATATGGATTGAGTGGAAGCTCAGCACCTTATGAGTGTGTATCTATATACACATACAACAATTCAATTTTCTTTTCCTAATTTCTTTCCCCATCATGATTCACATGTCCTCACAGCATATCATGGGTACATCAATTAGCTACCAACAAATGATAAAGTATGGTGTCTGAGCTTTTTTTAACATCTTATTATCTTATTGCTATATCAAAACTTATGGCGCATTTGTTCAAACTTCAGATGGGAATGATCTGCAGTATTAACAAGTTTTAAGGACAGTGGTATTGCTGGCCATCACGTTCCAATGTGAACGAGGCTACCTTTAATAATATCCACAAGAAATAAGACAAACATATTCTGCATACCTGATCGAGGGTCAAACTTTCATGATCAACCAAATTTTCAGGAAGGACAACACTGTGCACTTGTGAAACATAAGCAAGAATCTGCAATAGAAAGCATGAGCAGTAGAATCAGGAGATAACAGAAAACCCATAGTTTAATAGGGTAAGCATTTCCTACATTTTTCATGATCTGGTGGTTTTAAACAACAAGATACATTCTCTCCCCACCCCTCAATCCCCCAACCAAAAGATACAAGGAAAAGCAAGCAGTACTCCAGGCAAGCTCATCAATAGTTCATTTTATTGCTAAATAATGTTTCTGATCTCCAACTAAATTATCCATGTTGGATGAACTGAGGCGAGAATCTATTAGTTATGCATCACTAGCACAAACAATAACCAAAGCATCTCATTCACAACGAAGAGCAAATTGTAAGCTTCAATGAAGGGAAAAGGGAATGAAAATGTTAAGAACTCCACCAGTAAAAATATATCGGAATACATTCTTCTAGAAACAGATATTTGGTGAACACCTCAATCTGCATGGATGCACAGTCTAATAAATGGGGCTCATTTGTATTTAGCAGTATACAACAATCTTCCATATTACAACCAATTAACTTACTTCAGTTCCGGCATATTGCTTCAAAATTTTCTTAGCAACAGCTCCGGCAGCAACCCTCCCAATGGTTTCTCTTGCAGATGATCTACCACCACCCTGGATACCACAAACACATTAACATAAACAAAAAAAATAATCTTGAACAAAACAACCAATGTTCCATGAATCCAGTAAGAGAATGGGTCCATTCCAAACTAACTGTTCAAAGATAAGATGATTTATACCTGTATTGATCTCACGCCATACTTGAAATCATAAGTTGCATCAGCATGAGATGGTCTATAAGCTAGTGACATTTCACTGTAGTCCTGCAAAAATCCAAAAATACTGAACTTTATTAGCACCATGATAACATGCATATACCTCTTAAAATAATTCTGATGAAGCTTTGAGCTTAAGTTAACCCATTTGTAACCGTGCCTTCTCTTAAATTATTTATTTTTGGACATCAAGACATGCTATTTTACTTCAGTGCGTGAACGAAAGAAGGAATTCATAAAAATTGAAGAAGTGAACTTATACGTAAAAGATTACACCTAGCAACTATCAGGAAATATCAAAGACCCATAGCTCTGCAGTTCCAGATTAGCCAATCCATTTACAACTCTCCAATTATTTTTTTCCTCTCCTGACCTTAATCCCTATGGCAGGACTTGCACAGCAGCAGTAGCAGAAGAAGAGGAGAAAAACTGGGCACTCACATGTCCTCTTTGATCTGTATTGGGCACTTCTACTTTGATTGGAGAACCAGTGGTTAACCCTACAATGAGTAGATGACACATCAATCCACTTTAATGAAAGTCACATTATCATCCATCTAAGAAAAAGATGCAACAGAAACAAGAGTTCAAGAAGGCAATTGAATGACTAACCATCAGCAACCCCTGAAGCTATTTTACATGTATCAGTCTCCTTTCTAGGGGTGGTTATTCTGCTCTGACCTGGCCTCCTAAATGCAATAAAATCATAAATTCATTAAGCTTCATGCCTTGGTAACTAATTCATTTTCTTGCCAAACAGAACATATCATGGAAATATAAAGTTACTGCTATCATATCTCATCTCCAGTTCTGTGGTCTCATAAGCGAACTCGAGGTATATGTTAACCATGAGGACCGCAAGAACCAGACAGAAAAATATATTCATACATAAGAAGGTTGCAAAAAAACACTAAACAGGACAATTCAGTAGCTAGGAATATACCTTCTATCAAGATCTACTTGCATATCAGCTTCTGAGAGGGGAAGTCTAGGAGGGCATCCATCAATAACACACCCTACACCACCACCATGAGATTCTCCAAATGTTGTAACACGAAAGTAAGTGCCATATGTGCTACCGGCAGCCTGTATTTCTGTCGACAGTAGGAATGTAAGTATCTTCAATAGCCAAATATTGCACTGAACGACATATAAGCACAATTTTGCACTTCAAAAGAAACAATTAGCATAGCTTGAGAATTTCTGCTGAAGGGCACTCAGCACTGAATACCATAACCTCAAGAAAAATCTCCCTAGATGCTAATCATAATCAACAGAGGATTAAGTTCAAGGTCATATAACCTAAGGTGAAAATCAGAAAATAGAACTGTACCGCTCCTCCATTTCAGATGATTCTGAACTTCTGGAGAATCAATATGAGACTTCACATTTCATTTAGTTACAATTTTCCCCAAGTAATAGAAAAACAAACAGGCTAAAAAAAACTATCCTGAAAGTTGTAGCATGAAAAATGTGGATATGTAATGAGGGGCTAATCCTAGGTCAAAATGACGTAGTCCTTCATCAATGGTGTCAAGAAGCGGTTTTCTCAGTAAACTTTGAAGTTTGTCTTCTTCTATCTTGTTCTGTTTCTGGAGATTATTAGCCAAAACAATATGAACTGATGCTTGAGAAAGACTACAGTTTTATATAAATAGTCAACCTAGGTTCCATTGGGAAGGATGAAATAGGCAGCTATAAATATTATTTAAGTACTCTTATCAGGTAGCCTTTCCAAGGGGTTGCAAATCTTTCAAAGTTACTCGCAACATGTCCTCTCCAAATTATTCGACCTCAGCTTATTAAGCTACTAACGATGCAATTCAAGCTTGAAGGGACTTGATAAACAAATAATAGTTTTGTCCTCTTTAAACAACCATCAGACCAGCTCAATTAGGATGCTCTTACAAAGACAACAAAGCAAATGCCGTCTACTCGGGAAAAAAAAGAATTGAACCCAGCTCCAGTAAACCTCCGCATTAGCTTTCTAAATTTCACTAACATCAGAAATCGCTAATTTATTCCAGCTCAACAAACACAAGTATCCAAACCCATTCGCGATTCAACACCCAGAAACACAAAACAAATTTCTGGACAAAAAGAAAACGCCAACCACCATTACACAACAAATCAAAAGATATAAAAGATTCTCACAATCCGAAACACGAATTACTAAAATCAAACAATGAAATGATGGGAAGTTTCGCACCAAGGCGTCTGGACTGGGATCGGCGAGCGGGCAACTTTAGGCCCGGAGACGGCAGCATCTGCGGCGATTGAAGGGATCCAAGGCGGGCGGATCCATCGGGAGCTCCGAGGAAGAGTTTGGTGGAGATGGACGACGCCATTACGCCGACGTCTATTCGAGTTTGGGGGTTGGTGAGTAGAGAGAGTGGAGAGGAAATTTTCAGTGGTTGAGATATAGAAGAAATGTTTATATACGCATTTCAAGGGGGGTGGGGGTGGGGGTGGGCGGGCGTTTAAGTATAGAGTGGTTGTTGGTGGAAAAAAAACGGTAAATTATATTTTTGGTCCCTCTACATAGTCGCTTATTCATTTTTTATCCTCAATATTTAAGTGCCATAATTTTGATTCGTAATATTTATAAATTTGATCCTTAATAAAAAAATATAACTAATTTTCATATTTTACTAATTTTATTTATAAATATTTATAAGATAAATTATTATTTGATAATTAATTATACTAAAAATAAAATTCAAGATGTATAATTGTCAGTTCAATTTTAAAATTTAAGTTATTGAGTCTAAATTTAAAAAAAATTCAATTAGATATAATTAAACATTATTTAAAAAATGGATAAAAATACTTATTTCCTATAATATCGATTGAAATAAAATTACCATTTTAAATATATTCTTATTATATAATTTAATGGAATCGGATAAAAATAAATTTTTTTCTTTATTCTCTATTGGTCATTAATGTTTACATGTGTCACGATTTTGATCTCTAATATTTATAAAAAAAAAAATTCTGACTTGGGACTGAATTTTGAACTAAAATTTGTAAAAAATTATAAATATTAGGAGTTAAATAGTGGTATATGAACCAAAAATAAGTAAATAAGAATATATAGGGACCAAAAAAGTAATTTACCCAATAAAGGAAAGTAGTTGGGTGAAGAGTAGTGGGGGCCACAGGAGGGGCTTAGCCACCACACCTACTCCTCTCATCCACGTTTTGTTTGGTTGCATTGCTTTTTGTGCTTCCTATTTTTCTTTTCTCATTATTTAACTTTTCATTTTTTTAATAATAATAATAATAATAGTAACAAATACAAATCCAATAGAAAATCAATGGAATGGTTGGTTCGTATGCACCTGTATCACTTCTTTCCCCCCCTATTTTTCACTTTTCATTTTAAAGAATTCCAAACTTCTATGGGCAAATTACACTTTTGATTAGAAAATGTTGCATTTCTTGTCCCACAATTTATAAATTTAGCACATTTGGTCTTATAAAATAAAACATTGTCATCTTTTTGATCCTATAAGATTAAAATTGTGGCACACTTAGTTCCATGGAATCAAAAATCTTAACATATTTTTTTTCCGGGTCTCAAATACTGTAATTTTTTAGCCAGCGGTAATAAATGTGATAAACTTGTAAACACTTTTTGTCGTGTAGGACCAAAAGTGCAATTTGCACAAACTGCCACTGCAGCAAAATTTATATAATCTTTTTTTACTCTGAAGAGGTAAACTACTTTTCTAAAGTGGCAATTCAACAAGGATCCCGGATGAATATACACAAACATTTCCTCTTCATATGGACTAGAAGATAAACAAACTATGAGAAGAAAGAGCTGTAAAAACACACATCACGCAGTTTGCTGCAGGTTTTCAGGCTCTTAGCCTAATACTTCCATAAACAATATATAATTCAAAGCATACAAATCCTCAAAAGCTTTTGATCCTACCTTCAGGCCTTCATCTTCCTTCAGAAATCCTTGAGAAATGAGTAAAAACAACAATGGGAGATTTACCTTTATTAGTTCAATGAGCAGCTTGGCTCCCGTAAAGAATGCGTATAATCCAGTCCTATTGCTTTGCTGTTGTTGCTGTAGTCGTGCATGGCCTATTTAGGACTCTTATCTGGAGAATTAGCATATGCTTGTGCTAGAGGCGGTGCTGTTCGGTTCTGATATTCCGTTACAGCCTTAGTTGGAGCTCTGGTTTTCAGCACCATTTCTTCATACTCGTCGTTAGTATTTGAAAGAGCTGTAATGGCACCTCCTGCTCCAATCGAAGCCTCGCCTTCGTGTATGACGATAGTTCTGATGACAATGTTGAGATCAAAGGTTTGGTTGTATGAGAAATACCCGATGCATCCGGAGTAAATGCCTCTAGAACTACTTTCCAGGGAGTCAAGAATTTCCATCGATCTCAACTTTGGCGCTCCTGTCATTGACCCACCAGGAAATGCAGCCCGAACACAGTCAACCGCACTGACGTTTGATCGTTTCTTCCCACGTATCGTGCTGACCATGGTGTGCACGGTAGCATAAGATTCGACTTCCATAAGATTAGGCACGTGCACAGAACCCGGCTCACAAACACGTCCCAAGTCGTTCCTCAGAAGGTCGACAATCATCAAATTTTCAGCTTGGTCCTTCTCACTGCAGAAAAGAGTTAAAAATTCATTCGCAAAAAGCAGAGACAATCAAGAAATTAATTATTGCTTCTTCATTATGGCTTACTTTCGTTCGTAGTACAAACTATATTCTCTGGGGGATAGGCCTAAAAGCATATGAGAATTCGAAGTATATTGGAAAAGGGTGGAAGACATGAAATGGATTCAAACACATATTTTAGGGAGGTCCTGACGTATATAAGATTGAGGGATAATTATAATGGCATCCCTAAGGTTTAGACATATTATAGAAGAGAACCTAATTTTGAAGTATTACACCATACCCTACAATCACGTTTTATGTTACAGATTCCCCTCTCGAAGAGAGGATGAGATAGTCAGGGAGAATATGTAATGTAAAACATGACTTTCAGGGGTCCTGTGTCATTTTTCAAGACTGATGGTTTCTTCGTAATATATCCAATCTTAGGGAGTAGTTATGCAAATATCCCTAAGGTTAAACTCTATCGACATCCAAAGACTGGGGGAGAAAGCTGCTGAACTTGGATAACCAGAAATCACGAGGAAAAAATTATAGTACTTCTCAGATGTCTATATATGAAGCCATAATACTGTTTTTTACACGTTTGTAGACGCACTACCTGTATTGCAGTTGTAGCTTGTGCAGTTCGTCTTCCTTTGGAGATGCTCCACGAGCTATGGTACCCTTGATGGGCTTTGCTTCTAGAATGCCATTCCTGTCCAACCGTAGGAACCTTTCAGGCGAAGAACAGCAAATGCATAAATCATGTTTCGGAAAGTTCAGCCAGGCAGCATAGGGGGCAGGGTTCTTTTCTCGAAGATTAAGATAAAGTCCCAGCGCATGCATTTCCCCTACTTGCCTTCTCATCTGTGTCGTAAGGCATAACTCATAGCTTTCTCCGTCTTTTATAAACTTCTGACACTTTTCAATGTCCGTGATATATTGCTCCCTCGATTTCTCAGCTGTAAACCCGTTTCCTGGAGAATTTCTAACAGAAACTCTGGATGCCAAAGACACAGGCTTTCTGGGAGGGCATTGTTTCATATTCAGAAGCTTCTTCTCAACGTCATCCAACCAAAGAGTGGCACTTGTGTTCTCGTCAAGTATAGACATGACATAAATATCATCACAATGATGATCTATAACGACAAGATTATCGGCAAAGAAGAGGCAAGCATCAGGTACTCTTGACTTGTGACGATTTGCAGACGCCCCACATTCAACTTTAAGATCATACCTGCATTTAAATGATAATCTCTATCAGTATTGTAAAGTAACATCATCCCTAAAACCTTCCCAGACACTTCAAACCATTAAATGGCCTTAAAAACAAGAAATAGCCACTTTGAAAATTATCCAGACACTTCAAACCAAAAAGTTATGGTATGCTCTAGCTCAGGGTAGTGGTTTATCTAACACAGCACATTCTCAACAGAGAAATAGACACGAGTACTTTGATTTCCTAATTCCAATTCGGAATTTAAAAAGTTGCATATAGGATAATGGACTGGCCAAGATGCAATGAATTAAAGATATATAAACGTTGGAGAAGAAATACAATGGCAAAGAACGAGAAGATGAATGCGTTGTCCTTTTCATGACATTGGCAGGTAAGAGTTCTTCACCCCAGGAGGATCACCATAACCAAATAGGTGACGTACCCAACGTAACCAATATAGCCACCGAAGAAATCAAAAGGCAATCCTTCATAATCAGCTGCATCATAGCAAAATGACTGGAGCTCCTGAAGCATGGAGATGCAAAGAAATTACCACTGAACTTGATATATCCAATTATTTTCATGTCAAGAGAAAAAAATTTTTGGTCAATTACATGTACACCTCCTAACCTATGGTCTATTTATAAAAACCACACATGCCTTTTGAAAAATTACACATACACCCACCAAAAATGTCAACACTATTTACACGAACCACTCCCTGCTTTTTGGAAAATAACACATACACCCCCACAAATATCAACAACATTACACAAACTATCCTATTTTTTGCTGTCGGCATGGTTTGTGCAAATAGACCATAGATTAAGGTGTGCAAATAGACCATAGATTAAGGTGTGCAAATGTATTTATCTCTAAATTTCTTAAAGAGGAAGAGAAGCTGTAGGCTAAATTACTTATAGATAAAGCATTTTCCAACTAAGAAGTTGCAAGACTACCATAGAAGGATGTCATTATATTGAACCATTCTGGAAATTCAATATAATAAAATATTTATGCAGAATTGTTAGCAAAAAAGAGAGTTAGTGCACTAGTCACATAACACCAAGAAAATATCTCGTCCATTCGCTTAACAATCCAGGAGTTGTTAATAGTATCAAGCAAGCATTCATAAAGTTTTTGGACATTGTATTCTCAGAAATTACCTGATTCAAAAAGTCAAAAAATCCATCTTCCAAATAAGTATTTCTAATAGAGCCCTCGGCATCTTCAATTGATAGATAGCCTCCACGATTAATTTCTGTATCACTGGAACTGGTATCCAGAGGAAGAGCTTATAAGTAAACGAGGTCATCATTTAAACAACACAGAGGAGTACTGAAAGAAAGCCTATCTAACCTCTTGTCTGACAATCTAAACGTCACTTGTCTCCAGAGTGACCCACCTTTACCCCCCATAAATGAAAAGCGAGCTCTTCTCTACAAAGACAAGGTGGTTCATCATCAGAAATTATGTAAATACAAACTCAAATTACTTTCTCAAGAAAATATTATACACATCCTAGGGAATATATCCCCTCTAAACAGATGTGGGCTGTTACGTAAAAGGAAAATTTATATCCTGCAGAGAACATCATATGTACTTTAAACTTCTGTGCACAGAAAGCAACCAATAGTTCCAGAAACTTCTTATACCAACTCTATCCACTTATCATGGCAGCATCGCTACATAGTTCTCAAAGTATATCAAACATTTCAGTTTTTAGTTTCAGGGTCTAATTGGTCTAAGACTAGCTCCAGGTAACAAAATAGAAGAGTTTGGAATGTTCAACAGTAAAGTTTTTTCAAAACATGCGCAATGAGATCTGACATTAACATCAAAGTGCTATCAGTACATGTCAGTAATCCCTAATCACCTTCAGTTCTTGTTGGCAACTTTAAGATATTAGTACCAAGAACAATCACAAAGTGGGGGAGAAGTAGAAATCGACTTGGAAACAATAAGAAAGAGAGCAATACTACCCACTCATAACCCAAATCCTTAATTTCACATAAACCAATGCCAAAAAAAAATCAGTTCATCAGAGTGCCAGGCAATCAGTTGGATCTAAGCTAAGGGAACATAAAGAAAAAGAAAGAAGAAAGAAAAAGACCATCTCTATCGAGGAACTATCCAACCAAAATGTGTTTTCCGCATGAAGATCTCCAAACAGCTCACAGAATATGTTTCCTGCTCCACCGACTTGGCTGATGGTACATTCAACTTTTCTCCATCTTAGCTTCAAATTTTTTGCATTTCTGGAACGTAATGGCTTCATTAAGTTGCAGAGGCTAGCATGCATATTGTCGTCAAATCCGTTCACCACATTCTTGCTTCTGACAACATCTTGGAATAGTTGAGTTACTCTAGGCACCTGCATGCATGCTAAGTAAAGTTCACTGCTCAGAGTGACTGAAAGGAGCATACTACCATCAATAGGGATTACTCCAATTACATACTGCAATAAAGCAAGATCCTCTAGAAACTAAAAGCTACTACACAAACCACAAAGACTATAGTTTTAGGAAATAAGACCACATTTCCACCAGTGACTACCCCTCCTTCCCCTGGCTGAACAACCCAAAAGGAGAAACCCAGATAAAAAAGGTAAAACAATCTTATTTTTGAAGTAGATTACCAGCATAATGAACCTTCTTCTGGCTGTTCGAGGATGATCTCAACCTAAACCAGTACTCCTTTGTGATTTCTGCAAAGTTTTTGAATATTTGCCTCCCATGACTAGTAGCTATGCTCTCTGGATGAAACTGGACCAAGAAGCATACCAATTAATTTTGGAGTAAAACAGCAGGGTAAATCATAGAACTCATAATTAGGATGAACATTAACCTGCAAGCCGTAATGAGGCCTGCTGGAATGCATAATTCCCATAAGAATATTTCCACTCTGCATCTCTGATGAGTTGGAAGAATGCCATTGCAAACCATTATCTGATTTTGTGGATAATGATTTAGCAAAATTACAGGGGCCAGCTTGCCTCTCAAAATCATCAAGGTAGGAATCAAAGTTTTGGATTCCTAGAAAGGGTGACGTTTCAGGATAAGAGGTCCAAGCTATAGGTATGAGTTCCCTGGGAAGTGAGCTTGGGTCTATCACAAGGGAGTGATATCGAACCACCTGCATCACATAAATGCAAAAAATGTTCAAACTGACTTCTATATCCCATACATGTAATAGCTGCATTACTAACAAACAAGACAGCGTTAGAACTTTGTATTGATCTAGGGAACCTTGTCTAAGTGAGAATACTACTCAGCTGTATCATTATCATGGAATTCAACAAGCAAGCAGAAGTTTAAGAGCATTCAATTAGATCATAATCTATGATCCCAAAGATTATCTGACCGATAATTGGTCACTTTTGGACCAGTTTTAATATAGTTGGAGATCTTTAAACCCAACCTATCTCCCAATAGTAATAAAGAGAATATCACCAAGTTATATCAAACCACCAAGTATATAATATAAGAATTCTCATCCTATCACAATATGGAGCAATACATATTTGCTTGAATTGTTCCCAGTGCTAATCAACTCATTTTGAAGATAGGCCTATTTCAACCAATGTTTGCAGTTGAATCTCTTTATCTCTTATTTCGGCCATCCATAACTAATGATCTCTTCCCAACAGTAGCCCCTTAATAGTCAGTTTACCGATCCATAATGAAAATGAAGTTGCTGAATATATTATGTGCCCATTCGTTTGAGAGTAGAAAAGGAAAAGAAAAACCATGCATGCCTATATTTAACTCTGTCCTGAGAGTCTGTGTCTATTCAAGGTTCGATAGGAAACGTTCAATTGTAGATGGAAGGAGTAGTTTTTTCAAAGCAAGGGCTTCAGGTAGAGGAGGAATATTTGGTTTACACGAGCCCTCACACTGTGTTTGAGAGGGAAGAGAAAAAGTAAGAAAGAAAAAAGTTGTAGAGAGAAGTGCAGAGGTGCTAGCAATCCAAAATATTGTCGCGAAAACAAAAAACACAAGGAGACACCACAAAAGGATAGCACTGAGCAAGAAAGAGATGTTCCCCCCCAATGGATTCCTCCTTCTCTTCCGTTCAACTTTCAAGACCATAAGCAACATGCATCTTTAGGCGCCTACATACCATTAATTATATCTTAGATTGCCACATGACCAAATAAACCAAAGGAAACCGGTAATTTCCAAAAAGTGGCTCCAAAACTCTATCTGCACCAAATAATATGGAAAAAGTAAGGCTCTTGCACAAGTATCTGGCAAGAATTACTGCTTGTAAACCAAGCCATATAAGATATGAAATCACTGTCATGAAACAACAATTTAACAAGCATGAAGATAAGACATGACAATCTCATGGCTTTGACCTAACCTTAAATCCTGAATTTCTTCCAGAGGGAATCCCATGGAACATTCCACAACCATTATGCTCGATATCACTGTAAAGGTCAAACGAAAATCAACGAAAGCCGACACATGGTTGCAGCCGACTAACAGATTAATGCAATGGGAAAATAGCCAATGGTCTGGACATATAATTTCACGAATGTGTCCATTTTAAAGAAGATTTTGGATTTGATCCATTGAGTCATAAACACCTTCTAATTGTAGCATGGCAAAAGGAAACAAGAGCATCGTATCTGACCTCAACCGTCCATGTATAGGTTCAGGAGCATGGATGACCCGAGCACCATGGACATAACCTAAAGCCTGTAAATCATTTCACTTGTCCATTGTCAGTTGAACATCAGACAATGGAATAGAAGGGAATAGTTGAAATACAAGCAAACTCATGAAAACGTCAAAAGCTCCAATGCTTGTTAATCAAATCAGAGAGATGACAATTCAAGCAATAATACAACTTTTATAAACCACCTAGGAATCCACCATGTTATGGAGTTGACTAGACATGAACTATGTGAATGACTAAATATACCTGATGACCAAGGCAAACACCTAAAATAGGGATGTCCGTGCATTCAAGCAGCAGCTTAATGCATATTCCTGAGACATTCAAATAAGTCAAAAAATGTAACAATCAAGATAAACTAACCAAGAACAAGGCAAATAGAAAGTTCTTAGACCTATAGAATGTTATAAATGACAAGACTAGAAATGGCATGGGAGCCATGATGGGAGACCATGGAATTTTCACTTAAGTATGTCTTTTGGGAAAAGAAGTCTAATCATTCATGACGAAACCAGCGCATGTTCAACTTCCTAAAACAGACTTCTCGGAAGATATCCATAGTTCCATATAAACACAAAAGTCAACAGGGTCGATATATAACATAGTAGAAAAGGCTTGAAATGCAAATTTCAGATCTAACCTATATCAGCAGCACAAGTTGGAGAACCAGGCCCAGGAGATATCACAATATTGTCAAATGCCTTTTCTTCATATAGGTAATGACAAACATCGTCCCAAGACCACTCATCATTATGAATCACCACAGGAGGCACTGGTACAGTTTCAACACAAAAAAACAGATGATTGTCAAAATCATTCCTTAACAGCGCTTATCACATTTGGAATCTTGTTTATTTGATGACACGGTCTTCAGAAGATTCTCTCATTAAGAGCAATTAAACAAAGATGGAAACAAATTTTCTTCTTCCTTTTCCTTGAATTCAAAATCAGAGCACTGCCGTTGGACAGAGCTTCATTTCACCAATCACACCAAACCATAAGCAGAAACCAATAGTAATCTAGAAGCCAAAGCTTTGTATGATACTTTGAGCATTGGAGGTAAAAGAAATAAGCTACAAATGCATGATCTAGAAACTAGACCTTCATGCCAATCTCACAATGTGTGACACGGCTCTTTGGTAATTCCTAAGACTTGATGACAACCAAAGGTCACTTTGGTTTCAAAATAGAAGGTTGTTCCTTTGTCACTCACCAAGTTCAAACCAAAGCACTATCTGAATAAAAGAAGCAGCAGCAGCAGCCAGAAGGGGATGGGGCCATATAAAACTGTAAAGGTATTAAAAATATAAGTAAAAATTTCAACTTAGGCACGCACTTAGTATTACTGGCATATCTTTTTCTGAAATGATGCCGTTACTGAAAAATCATCTACATCAGAAACTTAACAATGACCTCAAATAGGAACCAAACCGTAGCATTGAGAACTAAATCCATGAACCTCCACTTCAACATCCTATTTCCAACTTTTCCCAAAAAAATACCTTTAATCCATTCTACTCCCCATTCATTAGTACTGAGCACAATGTAGAATATGAAATATTTTCATAACAATATCCAAACACATTTCCCCAGCAATTGGCCTGGTCCTATAACACAGATCACCATCTAAACAAAGCAAAATTTGGTTCTACGTTCACAAAATCATCAACACAGATGCTCAGGATTTATCATACTATCAGTAAGTATATTGGACACTAAATGTTCACAGTAGAAAACTAAAGCTACAACCCTCACAACGAAGACAGTCATAATGGCAGAAAAACTGCTACAAGGATGCCCACCCCCCCAACCCCGAACATGACCTTCAACTGATTTCTTTTGACCTGCTAGCCCCGACTATAAGTGTATATGCAGTAAGAGCAATGACCCTGCCTAATTTTTGGAAAAAAAAATTCAAGCTCTTCACATCTACATAAATGACAATTCCAGAATGAGCTGGTTTCAGATTTAAGCAAATAATATAGACACTATCACCATGCTATCGAAGGTCAAGAATGATCCAAACCCACCCTCAATCTAGAAGCTATTCCTTAATAAAAGATTAATGCACGACAATGTTTCATCTAAAACTCTGAAAATACATTAGGCTTTCTAATTACAAGCTCCATGCGTTTAAGCCTATAAATCTAGACCTTATGAGAAATCACTTGACCGTTAATTATTACAGACTCTTGCTGTCCCTTTACTTATCCCCAGTCGTAAACCCACTTACTGACTCTCTCTCTCCATGCAAAAGAATGTATTATGCAACCACCAAAATTAGCAACATATGTTGACATGCCAAAATCTAAAGCAATGGAAAAAAGAAAGAAAACTTACATCCATTGATGACAGACAGCTCTTGGTAAATATTATATGTGTAACTATCATAATTGTCAATCAACAACGTCCGCACAAATTCCAACTTGGAAGCTGGTTCCTTCAGCTGCTTCCTTCCTACATATGACCCTTCCAAGTGCCCCGGAACTAAATGGCTGGATACCAATGCCTTCTTCACAAACCCATCATTTCTGTCTTTCTTGTTCAAGTCACCAAGTCTAGTGAAACCTCTCGGAACAACAGACTTCAAATTCTTGCCCAAGGAAATGGTCTCTAAACAAGAAAATGAAACCTCGGCTGAAGAAGAACACACGCTAAAACCCATTCTTTCGATTCAATCTCGTGTCTTCCTCGACACAATACAATTTCTCCCCCACAATTCAATAAGCTCCCACTGACCCACTGCTCCTCTGCAAACCATAAGCGAAGAAAAGGGCATCAAACACTTCATTCCTCAAAACTCCAACGAGAATGGATAAAATCATATTCTAAAACAAAACGAAATGGGCTCTGCTGAAAAACGAACACAAACACGGCTGCATTAACAGATCTCCAGATATCAGAAAAATTAACAAGAAACTGAACAGATCCTCAATATTGAGCTAAAACTTGTACCTGGAAAGAGGAAAGCGAATTGGGATTCAATATTTCAGTTATTTTTTCACTTTTTTTCCAGCTCTATTACCCTTTTTTGGGAGAGCGGTGATGAGGCGTTTTTGCAGCCACCGCTTTTTTCGAAGAGTCGAGTCGGCGGGTACTTATGAATTCTGTGTCTGCTGTCCCTGAAAATTAGTTATTACCAGAAAAAATGAAAAAGTGCAATATTTTGGTAAAATGGAGAAAAACGAAAAGAAAACTACCCAATCGCATGTCGCCGCGTGTATGTAGAGCCCACCATATTCCACCCACCACCAATTCACCAACCGTTGGATTGGGCCAAAATTGGATCTAAACCCAAATCATTTACCATTTAAATCATGTCTCACAATTTATGTATTTAGGTGTTTCATTTTTTTTTTTAAATTATGGTCAGCTTCACCTAACTTTTTAAATTATTTATTATTAGCAAAAATATTTTTCTTTTAATTTATTTTTATATAAATTATTCCGTAAATATATATATTGTTTATGCTACTATAGATAAAGAAAATATATATATATTCATCGCATTTGGGCCTCATTTCAGGTGAGATTATTTTCCAACTTGTGTGTAAATGGGCTCATTCCACTGTTCTGGCCCAAAGGCAACCTGCCCTGCCTTTTGTTTCTTTTTTTTTGTTTTTTCTTCTTTTGGAATTTTTATGAATTTGAATACGTTGGACCTCTTAGATTTATTAGAAATGTTTATAATTTTAAAACATTTAAAAATAATAAATTTTCTCAACTATAATTTTGACAAAAAATATAATCCCAACTTTATAAACATGTAATATTTTTATTTTAATAAAACATTATTATCTGTAAACATTTTAAATTTAAATGAAAGTCGATATTTATATTTAATTTATTTATTACTGACTTATTATAAGTAAAATTATTTTGTGAATAAACTACCTATATAACGATAAAAATATACTTCATCACATACATTAACGAGTGAAAATGTATAAGAGTAATTTAGTCATAAAAAATTATTTTGACCTGCGATAAATTAGTAATAAGTCAATCGATAATATAATAATTTTTATTACCATTATTAAATTTAGTGAGTTTTGACTAACGAAATGACTTATTTGTTAAATAGAGATAAATCTCTTAAGTACTAAATGTAATTTTTTAAATTACAGAAAATCTATACGTGATTATATCAAACTTTAAGGTAGAAAAACGTAATTTTTTTTAGATATTAAAAAATGGAAAGTAATATTATTTAAAAAATAGAAAAGTGGCGGCCGTACCACTCCATGTATACGTGTATATATATACACACACATACGCACGGAGTAGGTGCTACCTAGAGAGAGAGAGAGAGATAGAGTAGGAAGTGCGTGAAAAGTGTAGGGCGTGTAGGGAGTTTCGAGGCGCATAGAAGCGAATAAAGTCAGCATACAAGCATCTTAACTCATTCCTCGGTTTCCTCAACCCCCTACCCCACCCCCATCTCCCAACCATCGAATCATATGATCATCGTCTTGTGTCTCTCGAAAAATCATTTACTGTCTTATTTTTTAAGAATAATTATATTTTTTTTAAATTTAGTATAATTATATATAAATTTATTATAATTTAAGAAATTATATCTAGTTTTCTAAGGTTTGCTTCATCTAATAAATAAGTCTAACTGAATTTGCAAACATTAGTTAAAAAAAATTGAATGAAAAATTAGTATTTACCATCGATTGATTTATTACTAACTTATTGTAGGTCAAACAATTTTTTTGGACTAAATAACGATAAAAACATAGCTCATCATATGCATTCATGCGTAAAAACGTATAAGAGTAATTTAGTCATAAAAAAATTTATTTGACCTGCAATAATTCAGTAATATGTCAATTTACGATAAATATGAATTTTTAATGTAAGTCAATTCGATGAATTTTTTTACTAACAAAGAGGATTTCTTTGTTAGACAGAAGTAAACCTCAGTAGTGCTTTATATGTAATTTTTCAAATCACATGAAATCTATGTGTGATTAATATAAATTCTATTGCATCTTACAAAATATTTTTAATATTTTATTTTAAAAAATAAAAGAGTATTTAAATATATAAAATAAAGTCATTAAAAATTATAAGATTATGAACTATGATTGTATGATTAATTTGATTAAAATCAAGGATTATTAAAATTCTAAAAATGAATAAATTAATTTCCTAATTTTCTAATATATATTTTTAAATTTTATAAACTCTTTTTTCTGAAAACAATTATCAAACACGGTCTCTAATATGTTATAAAATATTTATAAGAAAAACTTAATAATTCATTTAAATACCCTCCGAATTACATCTAATTATGCACCGAATTAAGTTCGATCACACCAACCAAACGAGGCCTAAAAATTTTAGCTGAATTATTAATTAAAGTGTATTTTTGTATTGTGTATGTATATATTTGTATGTATATGTTTGGGGGGGGGGGGGCGGTGAGGGGATGTGGAGGTGACAGGAGGGAGCAGGATTCCCACACCTCTTCCTTCCAACACTCTACACGATAAATACCCACTTCTTTCTATTTTTTAATATATTCACTTTTCTCTTTCTCTCTTTATTATTTCCCATTTTCCACTTCCTTCCAACCACAATAATTATATATAGATATATATTATTTTTTCTTTTAATTTAAGAATTTGATTTGTCGTGTTTTAGCAATTGAATTTTTGAATTTAAATTGAAAAAAAAAGATTTTCTGATTTTATTTTATTTTATATTGATAAATCACCATAAGTAAAATATTTTACACTTGCGATTAAATGTAAAAAATAGAATAATAATAATAAAAGTGAATCACAACGATCTCTCATAAAATTTGGTATAATTATGAATACCCCGTCGTTGTTTAGAAAATTACCAATATTCCTCTAGTTTTAATGGCTATCTAACAATTAGTGCAATCCATTAGGTTTTCATCAAATTTTTGCAGTAGACTTACCAAAATGTACCTGTAAATTAAAAATTATAATATTTTTTTATTTTTTATGGACTAAGTAGATTTTTCTTTTATAATTTTTAAAATTTTTTCATCCACGTCGTTCAATTTTTTTTATTAGTTTTTTTTTCTAAAAGAAAATAAAAAATACAGTAAGCGCAGAGTTAGCAATTTCATACCTCCATCAAAAAATTACATAATCTTATCAAACATTAGGGGGTATTTGTAATTTTTCAAACAATGATAGGGTATTCGTAATCATAACAAATTTCAGAAAAAGTTGTTCTAATTTACCGTAATAATAATAATAATAATGAAAATAATATTTTCTCAAAACATTGAGTTAGGATTTATTTAAAATCAATATGAAAATCAGACAAATTTCACAGTAAAGAAGGGTATTTAATTAAATTATTACTATAATAATTATAATTTAATTTAATTGTATTTTTCTAAATATTTAAAAAAAAACTTGTGTCAATCACACATCGACAAGACACTAATATTTAATATTAAAGTGTTAGAGTTAAGTCCCTAATAATTATCCATTCTTAAATATTTAATATTTAATATTTAATATAGTTTTAGAATAATACTTTTTTCTAAATTATTTTTTAGTTTAATTAATGATATTACATCACTAATAATTATCCATTCTTAAAAATAAAAATTATTTAAAACTTGAGATTGCTCGAAATAAAGTCATATAAGTATGCCAAAATATTTTTAAAAAGAAAATAAAAATAAAAAATAAATTACAACGAGCTTTCATAAAATTTGGCATGATTACAAGTACTTAAAAAATTATAAATACCTTATTGATACTTGCTTTTATTGTATTTATTTAATAAAAATAAAAGAAGTATAAAAAATTGAACAAAGTGTATGGTAAATTTTGAAAAATTATTAAAAAAAAACTCACTTAGTCTATAAAAAAATTCAAAAAAATGTAAGAGATAATTAAAATTATAATTTACAGCCTACAAGCGTATTTTCGTAAGTTCATCATAAAAGTGAAACAAAATTTAATAAAAACTATCAAATTATATTAATTATTAGATGATTATTAAAATAAAAAAATATTAACAATCTTTTAAATAATAAAGTAATATTTGTAATATTAAACTTAAAAAAAATCACTGTAACACACCTTAAATTATAGTTAATTATTATGATTCATTCCTCAAAAAAAAAAAAAAAAAAGACATTGAAATCAGCATAAAAGGACAGTAATTACTACACTCTTACCTTTTTCCATACATATGATTCCACTTTTCCATATAATGATGTCAAATCATCTTAAACTTTTATCCTTTGACAATCTAATTTTATTTTCTATTTATATCAAAATTCACCAAAAATAATAAAATTTATTTTATTATAATTAACTAATTTAATAAAAATTAAAAAGTTACAATAAATACCAATTATATATAACTATATATACGTTACAACAATTTTATATGAACCGCTATTTTTGCATTCAAAATTATGATAAATATTTTAATCATAATTAAGTATTAAAATTTAATTTTTTTAATAAATAATGTTGAGTTTCTAAATTATGATCATATATAAAGATAGTAATTTATTTTTTTGTTGTGATCAAAAGTGTAGATAGCACGTTTGTATTTTTTTTATTTAAATTCTAATTTTATTTTATTTTTTAATGGATATATATTAAATAAAATTATAAAAAAAATAATAAAAAAGTAAAATTAGAGTAGGTAGAGAATGAGTTTGTTAGTGGTAATGATGAGGAGGATACATATTCAAAGGTTTGACTGATGATGATGTCTGTATGAATGTTGGATTACTGTCTGCCCTTTCTTTCTTTCTTATCACACCAACCATCTTTGACTTGCATAGACTTGTGGCCCATCCAATGCTTCCTTACCATCATCATTCCAACAACAATATCTCCAGTAACGAGGCACTGATCATGACGTACGCTACATTATTTTAACATCGTATATGGGAACAAGGAACGCATTCTACATTTGTTGTAGACGGGGAGTTTGAATGACTTATAAACTTTAAAAACATCATTGCTCCGACTAAGAAACTTTCAAGACAAAATTTGAGATTCGTATGGAATCATGACATACAATACCTTGCGCATGTAACGGGATATCGATCGGATTGCACGTCATATTCGTGACATCTGTAGTGATAATTAAATGACAGCAATTATTTATTGATATTGCCATTACCTCTACCTTGTCATTATATATGTTCACTGATTGTCTATAAAGACAATTTTCATACATGATTTCGTTCATTCTTGCTAATAATATTTTTTATAAAATAATAAATACTATTAAAATTATAAAATTTATTATTATGATAAAATAAAAAAAATTACCACTAAATATACATAATTCATGACATTATCAAAATTATCACTTAATTATTATAACCCTAAAAATAAAACAGCAGAACATAATGTATACTATCTCCCAATTTGTTCTATTTTTTAAAATATTATTATATAATATGAAATAATAACCTTAATTAATTCCAAACTCATTCTAACTAATCTTTATAATGACTCTGATTTTGTCTCTATAATAATTAACTCGGAAGTCATTGGAAGAACACAACTTTGCTTGGCGGTCAAATAAAGGTTTTATCAATGGAAGTGACAACCCCACAACTTCTCATAATTAATCCAAAAATCTCGATTTTAGATGTCTGATCCACCTAATAAGAACAACGATACGGCTCAAAATTCAATGTGATTAGTTAGTGTGACTTATCTCCTAAAAAGTACAACACAAGGAATAAACTGCCTACTCAATAAGTATAGCTAATTGATTCATATATATATTTATATGTGTAGTAATATATATTATATAATATTGATTTCTTATATTTGATCGTAAACTTAGATTTATATTTATTCTCCTAACCCTAAAATGTAGGATTTTTCATGGGATAGATAAGTGATTGGGTCGAGTACTTCAAGATATCCAATCATATTACTCGTTTACTGGTAAATTTCTGACCACTGTTAATCTCATAAGTCAATTATAGGCCTCAATTAAAGCATGATACAAACCCAGTCTGGTGGGATATATTACTCCATGAGGCCTATGTGCGTTGACTCAAGCTCGAATTACAAATAGTCCGCACTTGTACAAACAAGCCTCCCTTCTTCTCTTGAAAATTTATTGGTTAGGGATTTTAATGGGAGAGTAGTTTTAGAAATTGATGAATAGTCACTTATTTTTTATTCCAAATGTATATTTTGAGTAAGCATAAAATTAATTTTATCCCAAATTTTATTAAATACAAGTAATTGATGTATATAGTGTGATACTTTTATTTTATTCTATATTTAATTTATCATTAATTTATACCAATTTAATCCCTTTATTCGAAGTAAACGAGCCCTTAATATTATAAAAAAATAGGTTTTTTTTTTTTAATTCGATAAGCTTTGATTCGATTGGAATAATATATAGAAATTATGAAAAATATATAAAATCTCTTCGGAAGGGATTTTATTAGGGAAATAATTACGAAATTTAATCCAGCTCACAGAAAAAATACGAGTACACGTAATGTAATAATACACATATATATATATATTTTTTTTTCCAATATCAAGTCAACATTTTTCAAAATTAATTTTTCTTTTTTGAAATTTTTCTCTTGGAATTATTAATAAAAATATATATAATAAAATAATAAAAAAATAATCACTAATACAAAAATATTAATAAAAAATAGAAAGAAAAAAATTCTCTCCCTCTATATATATATTAATATTTTGTTTATGTTAATCATTAATTAGTTTAACTTCAACAATAAGTCATAATTAGTTGTTCCAGCGCATGAATCAAATCAAGCAATAATTACAGGTAAAAAAGGTCACTTAATTATAAAAATTAACGCAAAGGTTAAGTTTAGAGTTGAAATTGCTTTTCTTCCTAATTAATCAACTTAATTTAAACTTTAATTTGTCTAGTTCTAACATTTGCTTCATCCTTAAAAAATACGGGTGCGCGTGTAATTATTTAAAAAATATGGGTAATTTATATATATATATATATAAATATAGATAAGGAATATAAATATAATTATCTCTTTAAATTATGCTCGTGTATATATCGATCGAGCTAGTGTGCTTCGTTCGCTGATATATATTAGAGATAGATAGATATAGAGTGTATATATATCTATAGATGCAAGTATGTGAGAGGGAGGGTGATAGGTTAGCTGGTGTAAGTAATTGTAAATGATGTGGAGTGTAGGTATATGTATATATAGGTAGCATTGTAATATTTTGGCAGCAAAAGATTCTCATAAGATATTGACAATTCAAAGGTACATTATATGACAAAATAAGGTTGTATTAACTCTTGCATCATCTCTTGTCGTGCACACACATACGTTTATATGTACATATGAGGTACTCTGATTATTAGGCCTTTTTGGTGCACATATGAGCTGCTCTGATTATTACCCTTTTTTGGTTCAAGAACCATAGAGGGAGATATGAGAATTGCATTTTACATCTCCCACAAGTTAGGTTTTTTTTTTTTTTTTTGTAATTTTGATTATGTTATTTTTGAATTTATGACATTGCATTACATAATAAAAGAAAAAATTATAGTTTTAATCACAAATTGTAATTTATTCATTAATTTTATGACGAAAACAACCTCAGTTTCCTTAAAGATTTAATGGGGTTCGTGTCATGCACGTGTTTATTTCTGTTAGAAATTTATGAAATTAAACTTTGGAGTAAATTGTAATTATTGTTGGAGTTATGAGATGCAATGTGGTGAGTCAAATAATAACGGGACTAAAATCACAAAAGGCTAACTTGTGGGAACGTACGTAAAACGCTATTTTTCGCGTAATTTTCACAAATTTTGATGATAATAATAATAATAATAAAGAATGTACATAGGTTATAGGGAGAGTTAAACCGCTCTGCCCTAAAAATTTGTATAAAAAAATATAAATTCCCAATGGTTTGAAAAATTACATTCGATATCTGTAAAATTTATTTTCGTCCAATAAATAAAAACTCATATGTTAGTTAAAATTCACTGAATTTACTGATACTACAGAAGAAAAAATTGATTAAATATTTATATTTACCTCCCAATTGATTTATTATTGATTAAGCTGATCTTTTGTGACTGAACTATCCTTATAAGGGTGAAAATGTTCCTCCTCACATGTATTAACATATGAAAAATGTATAAGGGTATGTAGTTTAGTCGGAAGAAAAATTTGCTTAACTTGCAATAAATCGGCAACAAGCCAATTGGAAATAAATTTGAATTTTCATTCAGTCTTTTTTTACTAATATCAGCAAATTCAGTGAATTTTTTACGAATGGAAGGATCTATATATACTTGTTAGATGAAAATAAAACTCAATGGTGCATGTCAGATGTAATTTTTCAAATCATAAAAAATTTACATATAATTACACCAAATTTTACGAAAAAACATTATAATTATCCCTAGATTATATTAGTATCGGAGACCGGCGGTGTTGACAATTAATGATATATATACAATGCAAGAAATTAAAATTTTAACAGGACTATTTTATAATTCTAATAAAATAAAAGACTAAAACTACATTTAATCATATATATTCAGTATTGATTTTCAAAAAATTATCAGTGATAAGAATTATGTATATATAAATTATATATCACTATATATTGATAATTACTATAAATACAGTAATGATTATATTTGTAGTCAATATACATATGTCACTAATTATTTTATGAATAATTTTATCTACATTTAATTATGGAAATTTTCTCAAGTATTTTTTTATTTGATTTTATTTAATTAATGTACATATGTTCAATACATAATTGATTATGATTGTTCAAAAACTCAAAATTCAAACCTCAAGATAATTATATAATTATTTTTGAATGAACAGTGCATCCTTCATTTTCATGTATATATATATATATGTAAGCAAGAGAAAAATAGAATTTTGGTCCATTAATAAGGGTGGTGACAGTTTCAATCCAAACAAATTTGAGATTTGAAATAAAGAATTGTATTTATCCTAATTTGGCCGGAATTTATCACATCATGTGTCACCTAAAAATTGGGGATTTTTAAACTTTCCGGCCAAATTAGGATTTGACCGAAGTTGTCATTTTCATAAATTATTATCATTTATTGCAAATTATGAACCGACCTGGATTGATGGGCTGAAACTGTCGCCAACCCTATGATAGTGGACCAAAATTGCATTAAAGTGGCAATTTTCGATTCATGCCAATTCTAAATTTGCAATAAAGAACTGTAAAAATAATTTTGGTTCAACAAACCCTAATTTGGCCAAAATTTGTCACTTATATGGTTTGCACACGACACCTAAAAAACTTTTCAGCCAAAATAGGATTTTTTAGATTGAAATTGTCATTTTTTCATAAATTATACTTCTTTATTGCAAATCTTGAATTAACTGCCACTATCCCTATGTTAATGGATCAAAATTGTATTTTTTTTGGTACGCACGCCTACGTATAAAAATTAAAATGGTGGTTAAATATAATAAATAATAAATAATTATAATGTATATATATATATATATGTCGATTAATTAATAATTTAAAATGATATAATATTATGTTAGAATGAAAGATGTGGGTGGGGGGGGGGGGGGGGTGGGGTTGGAGTCCAGGTCGTCCAAACGCTTGGAGACAAAGAGGTTCTGAAGATGTAAAGCAACGTTTGCTTTACCTGCACCCAGAAAAAGAAGATTTCAAACCCCAAAAGAGTGAGCTTAGGAAATTGCGTGAGCAGTAAAATAACCCTATTCTCATCTCACCCCCCCCTCCCCCTACCCCCCCCCTGTATGTATACATACATATACATACACATATATATAGGTATCAGGGTTTGGCATATAATTCCATTACAACCCCACGCAGCTCCTCTTTCACTCACATGAAACCCCACAAGAAATTATTACATAACTTACCTGTCTACACCCCTTTTTCTCCTTCATTTTCACCCTATATATATATATATACATGCTTCATCTTCCCATATATATTTCATGTGATCTTCTTCTTCTTCCTCTTCTCTCTCTCTCTCTCTCTCTCATTCTTGATTCTTCCTTGATGTCTCTCTTCTTCCTCCTTCGTTTTGATAGGGTTGTGGGCTTGATTTGTTTCCTATCTTCTTCTCATTTCTCTCCAAACCCTTGCTTCTTCCTCAGACACACACACACACATGTGTGTGTGTGTTTGTGTTTGAGAGAGAGAGAGAGAGCACCAATATATATATACATCCTAACACTACTGTTTTTCTCACCACTCAATCCCATCATCTTCTTGTTTTCTGATCATATACATATGTATAATGGCATCTCCCATGCACAATTACCCTTTTGTGTGTGTGTGTGTTTGCATGTAGGTTTGTGGCATTAATTAACAATATACGTATCCGTATGGTATATATACATACATATTTTGTGGAATACTTGCGTATACATACATATGTATGTATGTAAGTTATTATATGCCTGGCTCCCTGTATGCCATTTGCAGAGCCCATCGGAGGCGTCGATGGCCTTCCGTAGATGGCGTATGAGGAGCCAAGCATATATATATATATATATATATTCACACTTACTATGTGTGTTAATCATCATTTTGTTCTTATTTTGGATATTAATTACGTTAATTAGCACTAATTAGGAATGTAAATAGTACTAATTCCTTACATAGATCTTTGTTTTTGTTTTATTCAATCCGTCCAGTAGATTAGCAGTATAATTAAAATTAGCTAGCCCACCATTGTGCCTCAACCACTCAAAGTACATCGTTATCGCTATGTTGATTAATTAATTTAATTATTTGTGCATATTTTTCTTGCCTAATATTAATTTGGTTTTAATTTGTTTTTTATTTTTTAATTTGCTACCTAATGTAATCCTTATATAGTCTTCTTGGAAATAATATATTTTTTTTATAGTTAAAATCGTCTGTGTCCAGACGAAAATAAGATATATTCTTATATATATCGAGTGTGAAAATATCAAACAGCTTTCTGATATCAAATAGCTGATCCTTCTCAAACTGTTGTCTATTTCATTTACATATATTATTTTGCAGTAGTAGAAGGCTCCCTTGTTAAGAGTTTTCTTTTTTAACTATTACCCATATGGAAATGTGCAGATTATTGTTTCTCGATTGTACATCAATCTCATAAAAAGTGTATTATATATATGTATATTATTTTTAATAATTGATTCAAATTTAACCAAATTTATCTGTTTGAGCAAGAATTTCGTATCTGTTATAAGATTATATTGATATAGCCTTTTTTCCGACATGCAAAATGGACCAATATTAAGTTATATATACTGGTTATATGTAGGGTTTATGTTGCATAAATATGACATGATTCATACTGTTCGGTACATTATAATAAAGATTTCTGTTTCTAAAAATAGATTGCCTAGAATTAAGACATATTACATACGATTTATAATATTTGATTAACATACATTAATATAGACAATCATTTCACATTAATTGCAGACGAAAAATTTAAACATTTTATAGGATTTCATACCTATAATTCTCTTTCTACTGAGATGTCTTTATATGAGATCAAGAAAACAAACAATACCTCAAACCGATTGAATTCCAAACAACATCATATAACAAGGAAGGAATGCTTGTGGGATGAGAGTTTGACGTGGAGGAAGATGAGCCATGAGAGAGTGAGATATATATTAAGAAAAGAAAAGGGTGTAAGAAAGAATAGTGATGAGTATATATATATTCCCTTAAGGCATCACAGCTTCTGCACATAGAGACAACATGAAAGTTACAACCTTAGTGTCCCCCAATCATCTTCCTCCCACTCTTCTCATCATCTCTGCACACACCACACCTTCCACTAATTATCGCTTTTTTACAAATTTATAAATTATTTCTTTTTTCAATTAATTGGGATTTTTTTATTATATTTAAGTGTACTTTTTCACCTATATTTTCATTTTTTTTTATAATTAATCATCTGATTAACCTCTGATTTTTTTTTCCTTCCAGGTATTGGAATATCCATCAAGATCTGAGCCATTTACTGTAAGCGCACATTAATGAGGTGGAATTGTATTTTACTTTTCTGTATTGAGAAATCAGATGTAATTTGGAAACTTATAACTTGAATATTTGGTAAAATTATCATAATTACTTATAATATCGATCTTATAAGTTTTATAATTTTATTTTATTTTAATACTTTATGAAATGCTTCTTTTTTTAAAAAATAAATTTTAACATCTTACAAATTTTAACGTTAGTATTGTAATACATTAATATTGTATATATGAGCTTATATGATCTATGTTATCAACCACACAATACGTATAACATAAGATTTAGTTATAGTTAATGTTTTGGTATCGCCTACAGAAACGATTAATATATAATCGTCGAGCCGTCGTGATTAATTAGTAAATTCAAACACGAATTTTGAACTTTTGATAATCATGATGGTAATTAATCATGAAAAGTCGCGTTTCTTCCTCTAGCGAGCTAGTTGCAATAAGCAATTGAAAATATTTAATATATGGAATAGAGATATTAATATAGATAACTTAGTAATTTTAAATAATTAATGGTAGTTAATTATGTACAAAATTTTTAATTAATATTAATTATTTGTATTTTTTTAAACTAGAAAATATTTATATCTAAACATATATAAACACTTATAACATAGTATTTTGGAAAATGAATATAAGATATATAATATACAAATTAACAAAAACAATTTTAATTAACAATCTTTTCCTGCTATATTCTTCTCTCGGATAGTGTTTCTCATATATTTGTTGTATTTATTGAAAAAATATTTATCTAAAACAGTACACATATATATATATATAACATTAATGGAACAATTAATAATATTAATTCTATATATAGAGGATCAAAATAACAAAAAATAAAGTTAAACTTACAGGGTTGAAATTATAATTTTTATTAATTGAGAGGCCATTTTAAAAAAAATATAGTAATTAAACCTCCAAGATCAAAATTGTAAATTTTTACCAATTGGGGAGGGGAGAGTGTTTAATTAATTAGGTTCATCTGCATAAACCCTAGTATATTGTGTGTGTCTGTGAGAGAGAGAGAGAGAGAGTAGGTAGCTAGGGTTTGTGCAGAGAGTAGCATAGTGTGAGATTATATGGGGAAAGGAGGGGTTGTTATCATGATAGCTGCTTTCTTGGCTAAGTTTTGTTATTATTTTTGTGGGGTGGGGGTGAGGGGATGGACCACCCCCCACCCCCACCCCCATCCCCACACCCCCTGGGCAGAAACCCTAATGCATGCAGCTATATATGATGGTGATGATGATGATGTTCTCCATTTCTTTCTTGATCCCCATAATTAGGTATTATATACATACAGTCAAAATGCAGGTCAAAAAGGACATATGTTGGGGTTCTTGCATCAAGAAAAGAAAAGGACCACTTTTGTAGATTTCCTCAGACCAACTCTTGATTTTGGTCTTGCCCTTCATAATTTATCCCCCACCCTCTTACACATACATAACGCTAAAAATATTTATTGTGATATTTAGCTATGAAAAATATTTTAGCTACTCTCGTAAATATTATGATTAAAAATCGTTGTGTGGTCGTGCTCGATAACTATTTACTACGATTATTCCTTATTAATTAGGGCAACTAGCCATGGTCAAATATCAGTTACAGAAAATATTTTTAGTCATCCTCGTAAAAACTACGATCTATTACCGTTGCGTGTTCGTGCTCAAAAACTAATTTGTATTGCTATTTAACAATTGCAGGAGTAGTAGTACATGGGGAGAACATTCTGCGCTGGATAAATTATCCTTAACAATTGTCTGAAAAGAAGAGAAGTGTAAAGAAAGAAAGGGGCCATCAGCCATGGGAGTTACCACCTTCTGCTCTTTACACTCTCTTCAAATTCTTCCCAAAAACTAAAAAATAAAGAATTTTTTAATTATATATAAATTAATTAACGAATTTACATATTTCTTGTAAATATTTAAAATTGTATTTATAGCTTGGAATAATTATTTTAACATGTATTAAATGAATTAAAGAATTAATTAGTACTTCTTTTACAACAAAATAAAATTATTAGCATATTAAGTAGAGTGAAAATATAAGGAGTAATTGATGGAGGAAATTACATTTTTAGTCCCGTAAGATGGGAGTTCAATATTTTTAATCCTCTGTTGTATAAGGTTTTTAAAATGGTCATGAAATTAAGAAAACTCGACCATTTAGTCCCATAAATCCCGTAAAATGGAGGACTAAATGCGTCGAGTTTTCTCAATTTAAAACCATTGAGAAATAAATATGTTGTGTTTTCTCAATTTCGAGACCATTTTGAAATTCCTTAAAGTAGAGGACAGAATGTGTTGAACTCCCAATTCTATGGAACTAAAAATATAATTTTGCTACAATATAAGTCCTATCATGATTTATTACATTTTCTTTTTAAATTTTGAGTTGTTTTATTATTTACCTAGTTGTGATTCTTACATTGGGGTAAAATGCAATTAATCCTATAATAAAGATACCAGTTTCTATATTTTTCTCTGGGCAACTTCATTTATTCAATCAGTCCAAATACATAATTTAAAATCCTTAATTAATCCCTATTAAAAATACCAAAATCAATCTCACAAAAATTAGATTTTTTTTTTAAATCTTAATTCAACCTCAAACATGGAATGTCTAATTTAATTGAAACTTATTTGTGGGATCGAAAGCGATAATCACGTGACCAATCAGACCAAAAGTGTAAATATCCAAACAGTCACGTACCAAACACATGGTATGTGACCAATCTTCCACCTTAACATTTTCTATTTCCCTTCATGAGTTCTTGGAGTAGCCCAATGGGTCAAAAGCTCCACCCCAGTACCCTTCTTGATGCTCCATATTCAACAAATTGGTGGGTCGGGCGGGCCATGGAGCCGGGTTGCCCAAATAAGTTGTTCAACCCACTAGCCCGAGCCCAATGCCTCTGGTATTTTGGGATCTGTTTATGTGTTTTTTATAACTAAATTAAAATAAATTAAAAGACATATATTGTTGCAAATATGCTTATTACAGTTTAAGGTATTTTTGTAAGTTCGTTCAACTTTTTATAACTCTTTTGTCTTAATTATTTTTTATATATTTTAAAAATACTCCATTTCGATAATGACTAATTTTTTTTTAAAAAAGTAAATAATGTAATTTTAAAAAATACTTTATTTTAAATATTTTATAAAAATTATATCCATACATATAACGTACCATACTTACTAGTACATAAAGTAATTGAGAGTGAGTGGTGATTGTGTAAGGGAAGGGAATACCGGCAGATCCAAAGTCTGATTCTTATTAGCTGTGGGCTGTGGTATCTGCTGTGTGATTGGGCCACGTTTCTGCTGTAATCCAATCAAATGTTGATGTGGGGTGGATATTGTTAGGGGCTTTATATGGTGGAGGTGGAGCATCAACACTCTCTGCAGGTTGCCTACGTGGAAATGCTAGCAATATGATTTTTCATGTGTTTTTACAAAATTACACAATTATATATATATATATATTAGTTATAAAACACTACACAATAAAATAGAATTATTATTATTTCAATTTTATTTTTTATAAAAGCAATATTCTTCAATTACAATTCTTGAAATAGCTCTGAAAATAATATTTCAGAATTTTCACGATCATCTGAAATTTTACATTTAAATAGAGTTATTCAAATATAAGAGAATCGGGATTTTGATATAGTTTGATCGAATAATGCAATAATATTTGTTTAAATAGAGAAAGTATGTTCATTCACTATGAACACATTTAGGAAAAAATAAAGAGAAATAAACTTATAAACAAGATAAAATATTTATTTGCTTGTTGCAATTATTATTTTTAAATCTACAAACTCTTACATGTAGAGTCATGAGAACTGATTCTGAGCCCTAATCATTAGAGCATGTTTGGCTAATTTTATTAAAACAAAATTAGCTTTATAAGTTGTTTTTAAACTTTTTAAGACGATATATTTTGTTTTATAAATATTTTTTTGAAGTGTTAAAATAAAATTATAAAACTCATAAATGTCGGCATTAGTTTTATAAATAAGTTACGAGCTTGTAATTTTATTTTTAGATCTTATAATTTTATCTTCAAATTTTGAAAATTATTTATCAAAAAAATTAATGTTTTATAAGTTTTTGAATATATAATAAACTATTTTATAAATCTTGGAAAATATAATTTTATATAATAAATTATAAAAAGAAAACTTCTGAACTCATCAAAATACTTTTTAAAGTAGCACAAAGTGAAGAGACACCATAAACTAAATTATCCATAAGCCAAGACTGGAAAAAAATGACGCCCCCAAACAGGGCACTATTTATCCGTTTTCTCCAATCTCACTGCTGCTCTTGCTCTACGCAGACTTGGACCATAAAATCACCAGTAATTCTCATCACGGCATCTTTACCCAAATGATCGCCTCATAAACCAATCTCGAAAACCCACCACTCAGAAATCGTGGAGAATTCGGGCCTTTATGGCGTCAGTAGCGCCGCTGGTCCCTGTTCTTTGCTCTACGAAAGCCACTCCAAGAACCAGGAAGAATCACTTCAGTGGAAGCAGTAAAAGTTTCGGCCCCAAGAAGAATCAAAAGCTGAGTAAAAGCGGTGGTGGGTTGGGGAATATTGTGGAAGTGGTGCAGAAGGACGTCGAGTTTCTGAAAGCGGGTTTCGGCAAAGGATTGCAATGGGCTAACAAAGCGTTTCGGATTCCGGAGGTGTCCAAGTCGGTGGAGGATTTGGTATGGCTGCGGAATGTGGAGGATCCGCAGGCGAAGTTCTCTCGGTTCCCGTCTTGGCCTCAACCTTACTATCCAGGTATTTAATAATGTGGAATGTGTATCTTTGAACTAAGTATGTGATTGTGCATAAGAGTTGGAAAGTTCGAAATGTTTGTGTCTTTTTATGATTTACTGTTTGAAGTAGTGATGGGATGATAGTGCCAGTTGCATACTCAATCTCATGAGATTGTTCTGAAAAGAAAAGTGCTGTTTTAGAGGTAGATATAGAAAATTATATGTGGGTATTTGCAGGAGCATGAGTGGAGGGGAGTATGGTTTTGTTTACTTATTGGAATGTTGTTTTCTCATTGTTTCACCACCCTAATTATTAGATTCTTATACTATGTATTTCTTGAATTTGGATTCAAGTGGGTTTTTAGTGCAGTGAAGTTGTAGAGAATGTTGATCACGGGCTCATGGAAAATTATTTGGATTAAGATTTAATCAGAAGTTGCTACATAGGCAATTTTTTCATTCAAGGTTTGGGTGTGTTTGGTCCGGGTGCCACCCACTTGGTTCATCCAGCATAATTCGGTTTAAGAGCATGGTAAATTGGGCCTAGTCTGTTGTAGAACCTGGCTTGGGTGGGATTTTAACACCCCTTCTTGTTAATTGTTTGGATGGGAATATGACACACCTTCTTTGATTCAGTTTGTCTTTTTCGCAAAACAGAAATATGAACACTAGATTCCTTTTATGTGTGGGAGTTGATGCATGCAAAAGTCAATCTTTGTAAGACGTTTGACGCTTTACCTTGCTCATATTGGTTGCGTTATATCCGTACATGTTTGTATATGTCAATTTATCACCAGAAAATGCATAGCCTGAACTTCTGGTAAAGCATTGCTTTGCAGAACTCGTGCTAGGCTCGACCTGGAAATTATTTTACCACTTTCAAGTTGCTCTTGAAAATTTAAATACTACAATAGATGTAAAAAAGATGTGCATTTGCATATGCATCGGTGAGGATGTGGATACTGCATGGGTGTTCTGCACCACATTCCTCTATGTGTAGCATTCGAGAAAGTTTGCAGAACTCTTTTTGTTTTACAGATTAACTATCAGAACCTGATTTATTTTCTTTGTTGCAGAACTTTCTGGTACTGATTTGTTTCTGGCTGATCTTAAGGCCTTGGAGGTGTATGTTGGTTACTATTACTATCTTGCTAAGATGTGGACAAAGCCTCTTCCTGAATTCTATGATGCACAGGAAGTTACTGACTATTTCACCTTGAGGCCTCATGTAGTGGCCCTCCGACTCCTTGAGGTATGTTTTGACAGTTTGCAGACTTCTTTTGTTGGAGTGGGAAATGAAGTTCATCCATGTTCTGGTGATATTTGACATCAAACTCTTCAAGTCCCTTTGAGAGGAGAGAAAACCCCTAAACTGTTGCTTCCTGGTGGCATCAAAGTTTCATATTCTCGCTTTTTTTCTCAACCTACCCTTGATTTTTACTATAGTATGCTGTAGGTATCCTCTTTTGTTGTTCAATGTCAAATGCTTTTAGATTTGCATGGGGCTGAAGTTTGAAGCTAAGTTTTTTGCTCTCCTCATACAAGGCAGAAACTTGAGTATGTTTTGCTGATTTGAAGTTTTGCATACAATGTCAAACTCCAATCTTGTTTGTTCAGCTTGCTCTTCATACTTTTTTCAGGCTCTACAAAGATATCCTTTTTCATCAGTGCATTATCAAATGCTTTTAATTTCTCATGGGGTAGCTTCAGTATAGAAGGCATGGAATTAAGGTTAGAAGATTGTGTGCTCGAAATTCAAGGAATGAAAATGACCACTTCATGTCTAGATTCCCGCGAAATTGTTAACTATCATTTTCACCAGTTTATAGAAGGGCATGCGAGTTTTTGCAGATGTTTTTACGTTTTTCCTTTTTGAATCTTTCTGTGAAAAGGATATGAAAGAGTTATGTTTTATGGGAGGGAAAATAATTGACAAAGTAAGATCACATTGATGCAATCTGATCACGTAATGAAAGCTGATGACACAAAGGCATAAGCTCCCTTGATAGGCATATATTTATCTCTTACCCTGTGCTTTTATGCACAACTGTAGCACATCCACTTTGATTATCCTCCTCCCACAAGAAACAATGTAAATTCCGGATAACCCAATATATGGTAACAATCAAACTTCTGAAATCATTAAATCAAATTAACAAAGCTGTAAGCATCCTGCTCCGTGCAGCATGTTCTTCAATGTCATACTAGATGCACTCAGTAGCAGAAGTCTGGATTATTGCCTTTGACTACATATTTTTTAAGGAAGAAATTGTTAAACTTCTCTTAATTACTTTTATGGTGGTTTTCTTTGTGGACATTTTTATGGATTAAGTGCTACTAAGTTTCATAAAGATCTATTGGTGGTATTAGGAAGAAAAGAGGTTTGAGTTTGTCTGTTTTTGGTGCTGTAGAACATGTGTCTGAGCATATTAAACTTTAGTTCATTGAGATATATTCGTTTATGACTCAAATATGTGGTGGGGTTCATGAAGTTCTCTCTCAAGTTTAGGAAGAACATTTATGGAGCTGAAAAATTCTCTGAAAGAACAAAAATAGTGGAAGATGCAGAAGAAAAAGAAAAAGGAAAAAGTTTAAGAAAACAGAAATTGAGAATCGCAGCATAGCAAATACAAGGTATGTTCACGCTGCAAGAATGCAAGTATTGATAACTCAAATGAACTTCGCCTAGTAGAATGAGGATAGTACCCAAACTAGAGAACTTAAGGGTATTAGTTGCTTTTTGATTATAGAAGATTACTTTTTGTCAATAAAATGCTTCCTGGTCCGATAGTTGACCCAACTGAAATCGAATAACGGAAGCCCATGGACAATGGGCATTAAACATGCCTGTCAAGAATAGAAAATATTTGAACAACGTTTGACCTTGTTCAGTTCCATCTTATTATAGACTTCCAGATTTGCCTTTGTGCATATTATGTCATATTGTTTTGTTGTTAGGGTCATGCTGTATGTAGCAATTTGTTTGCAGGCAAATGTATTCTGTCTGTAAATATTTGTTTTCTTTTCCTATTGACTGAGTTTGTTGATCTTTGTGTGAGATGTCTGTTTAATGTAATCAAATTGTCATGCCATTTAATTTGTATAATTGGAAGTTACTGTTTGTTACTCTCTGGGGGTATAGAGTGGGCAAGCGCTATTGGCGTGAGCTAATATATATTGAACTAGATCCTTACTGGGCTTTATCTTGTGGAAGGTCTTTATGGCGTTTGTTTCTGCTACAATCAAATTCAGGATCTCTAGAATCAGTTCGGCTGCTGAGGAGGATGGTCATAAAAATGTTTCTGATTACAATTTCGGGATAGTGTTAAAAGATACAATGCTGAACTTGGGCCCCACTTTTATAAAAGGTATTACCAGTTCATTATCATTATAATAGAAGTTGCAGATCAGAAGTTGAAGAGTGCTGTCTGCTATTTATAGTTGTATGAAAGTGCTCTGAATCATCATTCTGATTCTTTATGAATTCTCCTAATATCATGTTATTGTTTTCATTTATTATCAGTTTCCTAATGCCTTTGCTTATGTGCAGTTGGTCAATCCCTATCTACAAGACCAGATATAATTGGTTATGAAATTTCGAAGGTATGACTGGATCATCTCTATTTAAGTTAAATAATATATGGTCCCTTGACGAATGTGTAAAATGAACTATAGAATAGCGATCACTAGTGAACACAACATCAGTTTTCTGCCCCATGGTTGAACATTAGAGATTGCTATTACCTTGGCTTGGCACACCCGGTACTGGACAATTGAACTTCATTGTCTATCTTTCTGATCAATTTGGTTCTACATCTCATGATTAATTTACCACAAGCTTGGGCACCAGTATTTCCGTATTTGTTCAAGGCCAAAGAGAGAAAATAGATCATTGATTTATCACCTATGATCCATGAGTCATCGACAGTCCAACTCAAACAACCACATCCAATTTTGTTTTAATTTCATGGTTGTACAGTTCGTTCCATTCTCCTTACCCTCAAATAACCTTTTGTGAATTGGATTATGTGAGTTGTCAACAATATATTTGTGGTCTTTGGACAATACATAGAAGAAATGAAGTAAATGGAAATAACCCGCCCCAATCATTGTAGTGCAATAGTTATTACTATGTTCCCCGGCGCAAGGATATCAGTAGAAGCAGTCACATTAACATGGCAGCTAATTTTGCCAGAAAGAACTCATTTGCTATTCCTCTATAGCAATGCTGTCCAGATGCAAAAGATAATTCATATTTTTATCTTTCATTTCTGGTCGAAGTTGTGATTACAGGCTTTGTCAGAGCTTCATGATCAAATCCCTCCTTTCCCACGAGATGAAGCGATGAAGATCATTGAGGAAGAGTTAGGTGCTCCCGTGAAGACATTTTTTAGCAATGTCTCTGAGGAGCCTGTAGCTGCAGCTTCTTTTGGGCAGGTGTAAAAGGTTTTCATACTAAGTCATGTGCTTTAGACTTTACCTAAGATATGGGAAACGAGAAAATGATTTCAGAGGAGAAAAGAGATAATATATAGACGCTGATTGTCTATAAATTTATGTAGGCTACCATTTGTCTTTTTCTGATATAGTAGTTGACTAATTTTACAGGTTTACAAGGCAAGCACTCATGATGGCATTGATGTTGCTGTGAAAGTTCAGCGTCCTAACTTACGCCATGTTGTTGTTCGAGATATTTATATTCTTCGTATAGGGGTTTGTCTCAAATTCTTGGGTTTAATATTTCTATTCAAAGTAAGATAGGTGCTGAAATTTAACTCTGAGTATTATTTCAGCTAGGGCTTTTGCAAAAGATAGCAAAAAGACAAAATGATCTTCGTGTGTATGCTGATGAACTTGGAAAAGGCTTGATTGGGGAGTTAGATTACAACTTGGAGGCAGCAAATGCTTTAGAATTCAAGGTATCTGTTCTATTGTGAACTCTACTTGGTTATTCTTCATGCACTCGACTACCCTCCCCAATCTCAAACAGTATGTAAAGAAATTTCTGTAATGAAAAAACAGGTGAAAAGCTCTCTTGATTCATATTGAACCAGACAATAGTCTGCAACCTTGAGGTTAGAGTTAATTGGAAAACGATATTTGCAAATAGAGGTAAAAAAAAATGATTTTTCAGTACTATGATAAAGACTGGGGATACCTTACGCCAGTTTTCCCCATTTGCTGGATATGATCATAATTTGACCCATCGAAAGTGCTTGACAGTACCTTTCAATTTGCTATGCTGTTCATCCTGAGAAGTGATACTGCTGTTCTCCCTTTGTTCATAATTCAGTCGCCTACTCCTTTTACTTGTTGTGATGCTAAGTCTCACAAAGTTAGTACTTTCTGTAGTTAATATTTTCCTGAGTTTGGTTACAAAATATTCGTTTCGTAACTGAATGAAATCAGAGGATGGTTTTTAGGCATGTTACATGCCTCCAAGCAATTGCTTGTGACAGATCACTATAATATCTGCAGAAATATAAGTAATTATATTCTGGAAAATCAAAGACAGGGGGAAAAGTCTCTAATCTATGTCTGTGTATTAGAGCTTTGGAGTTATTCCACTTATCTCTCCTTAAAAGAGATGTATTGCTTGACAAAGAGATATCTCTTAAACATAGAGGTTTTCCATTATAAGGTGCAAACTAAAAACCCTTGGATCAGTAATTACTTGATGCCATGATCACAATCATAAATAATATCTAGTCATCACTTTCTAGATTAAACAAAAGTTGAGTTTATCTTGATTCAGCATGTGATTGATCCAGAGATGCATTATTTAGACAATTTGTTTACATTATGGATAATTTTTGTGACTTTTCCTTTGGTCTACTGACATCATTAGAAAAGTATATCCAGTGCTTGTCCATTATATTAAATTGCTTTTGACTGCTAGTCGTTCATTTCATTGCAGGAAGTTCATTCTCGCTTTCAATTTATTTGCTTGCCAAAGGTCTTTCCACATTTGAGCAAGAAGAGAGTTTTAACTATGGAATGGTTGGTTGGTGATAGTCCAAGTGAGTTAATATCTGCATCTTCGACGGAATCTAAGAGAAAGCTTCTTGATCTGGTATGAAGATGTCTTGAAATCATTTTTGTCCAAGCGCAATGTTATCTGAAAGAGCATCTGTTAATTCTCATAAAAGGAGCTATCACTTCCTCTTTGCTCTTTAATATCTTCACATGATACACCAAACTTCAATGAAGTTGAACCAATAATGGATGGAAAACTTAAAACAGTATAATTAGATTAACTTTGATGCAAATTGTAAGAAAATTATTTTCAGAACTAAAAACTTGTTTCCACACTGCTTTGGCATCTCTAAGTGCTTAATACTCAAATAATGCTTTGGGAAAGTTGTCGAGTGAATATGTTATGTTTCTTACATTCCCTTTCCTGCATAAGTGGTTCATACTGTTGGTTTTGTAATGTCATCATCTTTGCCTCGAATGTCTTTGTGGGAATGTGTGAACTGAAAAATCATGAAGCAGGTACTTAATTTCATATATTCAGGATCAAGAAAGCCTTTGTTTCCAAAAAATTTGTATGCAAGGAAAATAATAATCTGTTTCGCTAGGGAAAGCTATGGTGTTTTAGTGGTGCCAGACATGCATTTATGTCAGGTAGCTTGATAAGGGTGTTGGAGTACACCTCAAAATGCCTTTTTGGTTTTGGCCATACCCTTGTCCCCTAAATTAAGGGCCCACCAATAGTAATTGGAGCTCAGTATAAGGTTGTAGAATCTTGTAGAGATTATAACTTAGCGGGGGCCATTTGCTTGAGTAAAATGTGTGCAACTTGCAGAACAATAACCAAAATTGATTTTACCCTAATGCTGGAGATACAAGTATTTCTCACCTACTATTCCCATCATTTTTCTCCAATAAACTGTGTACTTCTACCATTTTATGCTTATTGACTTTTCTGAATGAACTGCATTAGGTCAACAAAGGAGTGGAGGCATCACTGGTTCAACTTCTTGAAACTGGCCTGATGCATGCTGATCCCCATCCTGGGAATTTGCGTTACATATCATCTGGGAAAATAGGGTATGCACCTCTTTCCAATTCTCTTATTAATAGAACTGTGTGCTTTATTATCAATTATCATTTACCCTCATCAGTTTGATATAGATGTTTACCAGTTTAACAGATATCTAACACTTGGGTGCTCCTTTTCACCTCTTTAACCTAATAGGTTTCTCGATTTTGGCTTGCTTTGTCGGATGGACAAGCAGCACCAGTTTGCCATGCTTGCTTCTGTTGTTCACATAGTAAACGGCGATTGGGCATCCCTTGTGCATGATTTGACTGAAATGGATGTTATAAGACCTGGAACTAACATAAGGCGTTTTGCCCTGGTAGTATCAGTATCTGGAATTTCTCTTTCCCCCACAGTTATTCTGTTATCCTTGCATCGACCGAGGTTTTTCGACTATTGTGGGATGTGGTTTTTAGATCTGGAAGTTAATCTTCTGCTAGGATTTGTCTCAAAGACTTGGGTTTGCTATAGCTGACATTTTGTGAAATGATTCAGGACCTGGAATATGCCATGGGAGAGTTTGAAGTTGACAGTGGAATGGTAGATGTCAAGTTTAGTTGGGTAAGGTTCATGTCTATGTTAGGGCTTCTTATTTCTGAACTGTCCAGTTGACAATAAGGCAATCCTTTGAGATTAATAACTTATCTTCATGGCTATATATTGATTATGAAAATTTTTAACTCTATTTTATGCTGTTCAAATAGTTATAGAGTTAAATGTGAGTTATGTGTTAGCTTGAAGAGGATGCTCAAATGGAAGGCATCATGGAACTTAGAGAACCCTTGACAACTAGTAGTTTGGCGAGGGAATGCACCTGCGTACATTTCCTCGTTGAATTTTAATCAGGATTGCTAAGGATTGGAGAGGCTGCACTCCAAGTTCTTGTCATGTAATGGTGGACGATGGTTCAGAAAACTGATTGAATGGCATTCATCCATATCTACAGGAACTGCTGGTATTGCCAAATTTGTCAGGAATATAAAGATATAGAGATGCACTTGCCTTTCGACAAGTTAAAATTTAATCATATACCAGTTCAGACGGAAAGATTCATAAGTTAGGAAGGGCCTTCACAACAGTTGCCTACTGAATGCATCATATTATGGAAAATCTCTCCAGAGTCAATCTATTGAATTTAACTAATTTTAACATCAGCAGCTATGCACTTCTGCACATTCTTTCTTGTGAATACACTATGCAATGTATCCGCTCTTTGAGATTTTCGATTCATATGAATTATTACTATAAAAATATATAACTCTGAGCTGCTGAGCAGTTATTCAACATGTTTAAACATTGTCAACAATAACATGCATTGCAGCATATGATTTTCATTTATCTTGGAAACGCCACCCAATATATGTGCAGATAGGATGTAACTATTTCTCAAATTGTTTAACTTCTATAAGGAAATACCTGAATATCTGAGGCTGCTTTTGATTCTATATGTGGTTCCTTACTTTCTTCAGTTTTTTTTACTATTTCTCTAATTACTTATCCTGAAGGTACTTGGTAAAATATGGTCCGTAGCACTAAAGTACCATTGCCGCATGCCGCCGTACTATATACTTGTCTTGCGGTCTCTGGCATCTTTGGAAGGTAACTTTTCGTTCTCTATATTTAGAGGAACCCAAATTAAGCAGGCCCCTTTTTATTATGCTAATGTTGCATCCTTTAAAAGCTAAAGATGGTGCTAATAAAACCTTTGTTGTAATGTGAATGGTATTGTAACTCATGTGAACCATACCACCAGTGTCAGTTATGAGCATACAAGTAGAACACGTGAAAGTCAAGTTGTATTTTTGTCTTTGTTTTGGACATTGTGTACTTGACTAATCTTTACCTTCTTTGTTGGGTCATATGGATATGCATGATTGATATTATCTGGTAAAATACCTTATCTCTGGATGAAGAATGATCAGTTTAGCGGGTGGGATGAGATGGGGTGGCATGTGTATGAAGTGTTTATGGGGCCCATAAAAGTGATTCAATCTGCCTGCCCCTGAAATGCTTGGGAGCTTGGTTTATCTACAGCCAAGTTCATGAAACTGATTCCGAGATGCCTTATATGACATCATCTTGATATGCAATAATGGTTTTCTCATGAAAGTACAGCAAGCTGGCACAGAATTGCCAGATTATGTCATATGCATCAGACTAGCTGGAACAGTAGGTCAAGAAAGTTGCTATTTCATAACACCTCACTGTAACTGTAAGTCTCCACCATCAATACCTAGCTGTACAGTAGGGGCCATCTTTGGTATGAGATTGCCATAGAAAACCAGGTTACCAGAAGGCAACTGAGCTATATAAATTGATTGTTTGAAAAAAATTCTTTAATCAGAACTTTGTTTTCATGATTCTCAAACAGATTTAAGCTCTAGTGATGGGGTAAATCAGAAACAATTAAGTTGATTGGTATTCTAACGAGTCTACTAAACTCAAACTGATATTATTATGTTACGGGACTAATCTGAGATGAACTGTATGCAGGGGTCAGTATGTGGATATGTATGCAATTGAGTGTGTGTGTATGAGTGAGTGAGAGAGACAGAAAAGAGACTTCACTCTATATTATTTGTCTTTACTACACATTGGTGAGTTTTTTCTTGTCTTATAATGAAGAGAGTGAGCATAGAGGTGTAGATGAACACTTTAACTGGGGACCCTCGAATATGGTCCGTGACCTGGATCTCTCATCAATATGGAAACTGATGCTTGAGGTCACAGAATCAGGGTTCAGAGGAAATCCAAGTGCCCAAGAATCTTGTAAATTATTCAGCATGAATATTATCCCATTTTATTCATTTGGCAGATTGAGTTTTTTGGATGTTAACCATGTAGATAGAAGAGACGGAATCAAATTGAACTGATATTATTTAGATAGTTGTGAAGGTAATGACTGAGCTAAGTTGGTTGCAGATTAGCTTCAGTTCAAGTCAGCCATATACCCATTTCATTACCGGAGCTGAAAGTAATAGGGAAAAGGGATTGTTCTCCTGTAAAGGGACCATTTACTTTGTTATATAAGATGTGTGATGCTTGATGAATAATGTGATAAGATATGGGTAGATTAAATACTCAATGAATAATATGTTCACTTGGTACCAGTGTGGAGATGATATACTAATACGTACTATTAGTAATGTGAACTGTTTGGAATAAAGGCCTTCCTGGGCAATTGCATCCACCTTTGAGGCAGATACCTTATCCAACCTAAATCATCTCTGATGCTGGGTCAGGACCATCAGCATGGGGCCTTCATCGGGGAAAGTAAACGTTGTCTTAATGTATATAAAATAGTGCATCCCACCTAGTCATATGAAGTAGACATGGCCTAAGTCATTGGAAAATGATGCGAGGACTGAATTACACACTTGATCGTTTACTAACTGATTTGGTTCATTGCTGTTGTGAAAGTCGCTGTGTGCTCTGAAGTGATTGGTATTGTACCTTGATGTCATTATAGCCAATCCACACAGGCAGACCCAGAGATGTGGTTACTGAAGTTTGCTTCAGCATTTGATAAGAATGGAGCACATTAGCTTTTATTTTATTAAATTCTTTTTGTGAGATCATTAGGCAAGTCAAGGACAATTCAGTACACAAATTAACTTAATGGACTATGGGAGGTTCACTTGCATTGTCTTGGGTGTTTATAAACCAAAGATAAAGTTGTTTTCCTCTTTGCTATCAGCAATGTATGCCCACTGGTTTTTGTGACAGGAATTATATCGCGGAATACCTATTTTGTTTCTCCATCAGTACATATACTGCACTGTCTTTGTTGTATATACAATTACCACTGTTCTCGACATTTATCTGTTTCTTTGTACTGTTTCATAGGATTGGCAGTAGCTGCAGATCCAACATTCAAAACATTTGAAGCTGCATATCCTTATGTTGTTCAGAAGCTTCTGGTTGACAATTCGGCTGCAGCGAGGCGAATTTTACATTCGGTACCAGATAGATGATAAATATATTTTACTTTTCACTCATTCCTATAAGTACCTGCACTATGACGAGGCCTTGTGACTTAGCTGACAGCTTTCTTTCATATGCTATAAATCCATTTCTGGGGAAGATTTCTATATTATCTGTACGCTCATAAACATACATATATCACATTTATTGTCATCTAAATTTAAATGCTAAATATTTGGCTATGGACAGAATATTTGAATGTATATCTAAAGTTTGTGGGAGTCTAGGGTTGGTTTGTTTACTTTGGTTTAAACTTTCAGGTTGTATTCAACAGAAGGAGAGAATTTCAATGGCAAAAGATTGCTGTTTTCTTAAGACTTGGAGCGACTAGGTACCTTATTATGGCTTTTGTTCTCAAAATTTTAACTTTGACGAAAACATTTGTTGTTAATACTGTTCGCAACTGGTGATAGTAGAATTATGATTCTCCAAATGACACTCTCCATATTTCCTTCCAAAAACATTCTTTTGCAATAATTTCCAGGAAAGGGCTGCATGCGTTGGTTCCATCAAATACTCGAACTTCTCTTACTCAAACTGCAAATGGAATTGCCCCTGAGGTGAATCTTGCAAACCTGGCTTTGAGACTTCTACCATCTAAGAATGGTCTTGTCTTGAGAAGACTTTTGATGACTGCAGTAAGTTTTTGATGCTTGCTTTAGTTGAATTTGACTGTTGAAGTTGCGTTTATATCTTCATCGTGATTATAGGGATTTTTTACAATGTTGTGAGGTCTGGTAATTTAATAATTATCTAACATGTGAGAAATGGGAGCATGTGTGAACAGTTTGGACATTTGAAGTTAGTGAAATATTGAGGTTGTAATAGATTGACACCTTGTTCCAGGAAAATGTGCTCAATATATTTTTCTTGGTAGCTTATATTTGTTGTGCAAGCCCTGAAAAAAGATCCCTAAAAAATTTGTCCATCATCCAAACAGACATCGGTGTCCTACCTACCAGAAATCTGTCGCATTGACAGTCATCGTGTTACATTTTTTTCCCTGAGAAAACAAATCCAAACACATGGCAAATCATTTCTTATTTCTCTAAACTCACTATTTCTCCAAAAACCAGTTTTCAGGAAAGAACCATCTATCTAATCGCAGCCTTATTTTTGTTCCTGATATGCTTTACATATGAAAGTTGCCATCTTTCCTTGCTTTTATCAGATCTATAATCGCTGGTTAATGTGATCATTACCATGAAACATTAGCTTGTAATTCTGAACTTGAAACTGAAGCGACATTCTGAAAAAACAGGACGGAGCTTCATTAATACAGGCACTAGTTTCAAAAGAGGGAAGTCCTTTCCGCCATCAACTCTGCAAGGCCGTTGCTGATATACTGTACCAGTGGATGTGCAAAGCTTTAACGCCAGTTCTCAACATCACCAAGTTTAGTTCCCCCATCTTGATATCGACTGGGGCAGAGAACCCACAAATTTCTTCTACCAACATCGAGTACGAGTCTATCCTCAGGGATCGTCGACTTAGAGTTATCTTCTTCAAGTCTTTGAACTCCGCTAAAAAAGATCCCATTTTACTGTTGAGATTCTGCTGGGCTTCATTCATTCTGGTCTTTGTGGCCTCAGCTATGGCTTCTCACCGTTTGTTAGTTTCCATTGCTGGAGCATATTTGGGTCGTTTATCTTATAATTCGAAGCAAATTGCTGTGACGGCCTAAGCGTAACAATGTGGAAGGACAAGAAGCTGCTGAAGATGACTGGGTAGGAAAGTTATTCAGATTTGAGGAAAACATGTCTGGAAAAAACTGCTAAATGTTTCACTACTGTGACTTACATGTATCAGTACAAATTTTTCTTACACAGGAGTTAGAGAGAAACAGTAGCATCATAGATGTCATACATTTGTAACACTGTACATATGTATATGAATGGTATACCTTCTTTAATGCTAAATTTAAGTTATCATTTTTTTTTTAATGCTTGCACTGTAGTTAAAGGGATTTTTCTTTCTTTAGTATAAGATGAATAAAGATAAAGACAAACTGGACAATTTTTATAATTTTTAAAATTTGTCCATCTACCTTGTTTGATATTTTTATAATTTTTCAAATTCTTCAAAAAAAAAATATATAGTAACGACAAAGTTAATAATTTCGAACTTTTATTTAAGAATTATATTATTTCAAATATTAGAAGCATTGATAATTTTTTAAACAATAAGGTATATTTTAAATTATGTTAAGAATTCGTTGTAATTTACTTATTATTATTATTGTTGTCTTTTGAACAGCAAAAAATTGAAAGCAAATAGAGTCCCCTTTTCTGGATAGTTTTTCAGCCTTCAATTTGATTCAAACAAATGAGCTAAGTTGGATGAGTTTTGGCATCATACTCCATACTGATGAAAATTAAAAATAAAATTTAATTTATGTTATATTGATGGTGACATGATTTTTGTTGTTGTTAGTGATATAACATTAAAATTATAGGTATGGTATTTGGTATTGCATCACACAAATAGCCGAAGTGATTAGCCATTCTACCAACCAATTGAACATTGCTGTCTTAACTGTTGAGCTATCAATCAATTTCAATTGCGCAAAATTTCATTTTTATTTATGCAATTATAGGCTATTGCACTTTCACTCATTTTTCTTTAAAAAGATATATATGTTTAATAGTTCTAACATACGTTATCATATAATCGAGTGAACAAACTCAATCATATAGTCCGTTATGTAAAATATATTTAATGAATGTGATAAACCCTAAATATTTTTCGTCATTTGAAAAAAAAGACTTAAATTTTTAATTCCCAAAAGCTTAAACATATCCTCAAATTCGAATCCCATCAGATATATTTGTATTAATAGACTGTAATAGTAATTTCTTTACATTTTATTACATAATTATTAATTGTATTTAACTAGTCAACAATATGTTCATGTGATGATGGTGTAAGCAATTTTACCCACACATAAAAAAAAAAAAAACTAACAAATTGTGATCATTATTTTTATAAAATATATAAGTTATACTATGTTAAAAAAATATATATTATATATTAATGTGGCGTAATTCATAATTTGTACATTAATAAAGGGGTGTTCGTAATAATTTTTTTACCTTTATGGTGAGAATAAATTTAAAAAAAATATTGTACATTAAGTTATGATAAAAGTTGAGAGTATTTAAAATAAAAGTAAAAAGTGAAAAAAAATCAACTGTTTAATATTATTAAAAAAATAACTTAATATTTATAATTTTAGCAATAAATTATAAAAATTGATAGAGAGTTACTTATATCTTTTTTATTTAAATAATTCAAAAATACTCTTTTAAATTTAATTTTTTAAACATTTTTTAATTAGTTTGCATATACTATTTTTTTTTTGGGCGGGGGGGGGGGAGAGGGGGGATTGGAGGACGAAAGGGGTCAAATAGAAATATCACAAACTTTCGGGGGGATAACTGGAATTTCCAAAATTACTTTCACCGCATCGTTAGTTGCACCGCCACCGGATTTATTGCACCACCCACGTTCATCTTCCTATTCTTGCTCCAAAATCAAGAATACTGATAACCCCAAAGCCCCGACAGAAAATCAGATCGGTAACTAAAACCCCAAAGCCCTGACAGAAAACCCCAAAAAGAAATTTAAGAATTTCAAGCGGATCACCCCATTGTTCAAACTCCATTTCAGCCCACAATGAGCTCTCCACAGCTCTCGGGAGTGAGTACTTGATCACATATACTATGCGTGCATCGTACTTCTTTAACTATGTAATCTTGATCAGATCTGAATTGGGTTGTGATTATATGTTTCATTTTTTCTTTATTTCTGCTTTGTTGATTAGGGCGGGTTGAGCATTTACACGGGGTTTACAAGGTTGTGCAAAGGGCTGGCGGTGGTATTAATAGGGGGTCACATTGTTGTTCAGATTTTACCCTCTGCAGCTTCTTATCTTGCTCTCATCCCCGCAAAGTAATCTTCTTTCTCTTCATATTCTTGGTATCTCTTTTCTCTTCCCTTCATCTTTATGTGTGTGTGAATGTGTGTTGTTAGTGTGTATATATGTATAGCTTTGTTGTTTTGTGTAGTTTTGGGGTGGGAGGATTTCTAGGTGACTGGGTTTGGGTTGAACAATACTTTAGTTCCCCTGTTAGTTTACTGTTTCTGTTTACCAATTAAGATAATTGTGTGAATTCTTGGTTATTATAAGTAGATTATGATATGATCAGATATTTTCCTTTTAAGGCTTCCCAGTTAGGATAGAGGAAATTCAATGTTGATCCGAAGATCGTAATGCATGAATCATAGACAATATTTAAGCAAATCTTCAACGGTGTGAATGCTTTGGCGGATTTTTCTTTTGGGATGTGTGCGTGTGTGTGTTTGTGTGTTGGGGGGCGGGGGCGGGGGCGGGGGCGGCTGTGGAGGCCCCTACTTCTCCGGAGAACTTGAATCATTGGTAATGTAATTAGCTTTTCTTCATTTGACTTGTTGTCCAGAAAGTGAATGATCTTAACTGTCTCTTTGATAGATTTTAAACCAAAAAACTATGACAATTTGATTTATGTTTGATCTACCATAGGACTATTCCTTTTGCATGGAATCTCATTACAGCTGGCTACATTGAACAATCCATACACGGGGTACGCAGTTTCTCATTGTTTCTACTGCATCTACATTTTACTCCAATTCTTATGCCTTTTCTCCCCTATTACTATGTTCTGAAGGTATCTGCATTATTTTTCAGGTGTTCATTAGCACAGTTGGTCTTCTTTTTATCGGGAAGCTGCTTGAACCCATATGGGGTTCTAGGGAATTTTTGAAGTTCATCTTTGTTGTCAACTTTCTAACGTCAGTCTGTGTCTTCATCACGGCTATTTCATTGTACTACATTACAAGGCAGGAATCTTACCTGTAAGTGATGCAAGAACTATAATTTCCATGAAAAAGTGTATTTAAAAGGCCTGAACCATCATTATCTGTTGAATTTATTGTGTCTGCATTCTAGAAATTTTTGGATTGCAGAAAACCACTGAGCTGAGGCAATCTTTTTAACTTCACTCCAGCATCTATGATCAGCAATATGCTAAGTGATTATATCTCAAAATTTTATTCTAAACAATTTCCAATAATGAATCTCCAACTAGCAGATCCCTGTCTTTAACATTCATTGCTGTTTAACTAATTGCTTTATTTTACTGTTGATGTTCTCTCATCCAAAGAGATTTAGTTGAATAAATTCTGATTCTCTACTTGCTATTTCTTTGTCTAGTTATATGCCCATTTCTGGTTTCCAAGGGGTTCTTTCAGGATTCTTAGTCGGCATCAAACAGATAATACCAGATCAGGAACTATCTTTATTGAAGATAAAAGCAAAAGTATGATTTTCGACCTTTCAGAGTTTGCATTTGGTTCAAATACAGCTTACCAACATATAGTCCAAAGCGTAACAAGCTGAGCAGTTTTCTCTTACATTACTTCTTTCAAATTTTTTTTGCAGTGGTTGCCTTCTCTTGCATTATTGGTGTCTGTTGCTGTAAGCTTTTTCACAACAGATTCAGCATCATATCTTCCTACGTTAATATTCGGCACCTATATAGGTTGGATTTACCTCAGGTACTGGCAAAAAAAGCCAGAGGCAAAACTACGAGGTGATCCAAGTGACGAATTTGCTTTCTCTACCTTCTTCCCTGAAGTTTTAAGGTAGTTTGTATGTGTGGATTAAAAATTCTGCCGCCTTTCTTCCCTTCCCGATTTCTGGATTTCAACAGTTAACATTGGTTGATGGTGTGCAGACCAGTAATAGATCCTCTTGCCACAATTTTTGAGAGGTTACTTTGTGGAAGAAGATCAGAATCCTCAGATGAGCCCAGGGGCTATACTTTAGGAGTTGCTTCATTGCCTGGTTCAGATCCTGTTGAAGCATCCAGGAGGAGGTAATCGTTCTTGTGCTCATTACCAAGGATAGATTAGTTTAATTGACTGGTCGGGAAGATCTGTTTACTTATTGATGATTCTGCTATCAGTTGGACATATTCTTTGATCCGATACTTTTACCTCTTGCTTTTAGGTGTAAGTTATGAATTCTTTATAATCATTGTTTTCAGTGTAGACTATTTGTTACTCAAGAGCAATCTGTTAAGCATGACGAAATTGGTTCATCATGGTTCATATCATTTGAAGATCTAGTTAATGGACGGAGATCATTGTCATGGCAACTCATTGCCATACTTCATAGGGAGGCTTGACTACTAGAGTGAAATTTGAAGCTTTTTCGTATTTAAAGGACTCTAGCTATGTCGATCATGATGCTCTTACACTTTAAAAAACATAAGAACATGTTATTGTCTTAAACTCCTCATGTTCGTTGAAGTTTGATAACTGGTGCTTAAGCCATATACTGAGAAACGAACCTGTCATATTACTTTCAATGCCGTCTTGTATGTCAAGCCCGTTGCAAATAATTATACTACATACCATTATCTGTTTGTTGCGGCTACCACTATTAATGTGTAGAAAGTAAAGAAATTCGGGTCAAGATCAATGAATTCGGTTTGTTGATAAAATTGCAGAGAAAGAGGCGCTCGGGCGCTCGAAGAAAGATTGGCAGCAGAGAGACTTGCTGCTGCTGCAGGAGGAGGAAGGACACAAGACTCACAAAGAGATGTTACTGAAAATGTGTAGAAACTTTATAATATGCTCACTTTCCACATATGTAACTTTTGACACATTTTTTCGTTAATATGTAACACTTTATTTCAAGAGGAATTCTTTTGCAGCATATGTTGATTATGATCCTTTTTTGTTTTCCATTTTAATGTTCTTTAAATACTAATTTATTTTTTTATTTTGTTTATTTAAAATTGACTAAGATTATCTTTATGCGACGGGAGAGTAGTATTGGTTGAACATTTATATTTATTTTTGAGTTAATTACATTTAGACCTTCTCTAAATGGAGAAATTACACTTACTCCTGAAGAAGTTTTAGAATGATACTTACACTTCCTTAAAAAAATTTCTATTTATATCTGAACTTTTTTTGTTAGGAGTTGGACAAAAAATGCGACATGAGTTAAAGAATTATTTGAATTTTAAATTTTACTGTTCATTTAATATTTTTATGTATTTTTTTACTTACAAGGGGATAAATATTAATATATAAATATATATGGTGTGAGGTTAATATTATTATATTTTCTTTCTTATAAATACAAAATTGTTATATGGTAATGTTAAATGAGAGGTGAAATTGAAAAATATATATATATAAGTGTTCTGCTGATGTCAACATTATTCGTTCAAATTCTAATGAAAGGAAGTTAGATGTAAATAATAATTTTGAAGGGGAATAAATATAATTTCAAAATTTTACTGAAGAGAAATATGATTTTATGTTTTTAAAAGGATGAAAGTGTAATTAACCATTCTTTTTCGAATTTAGCAATTTGATTACGTTTAAATCTAACTTTCCACCTACCAAATCATATGGCTGTGAGTGAAAATCTACTTACTACCCAAAACCATTAAAATGTAATAAGAAAAATACTTCAAAACAAAAGATTTAGGAATAATATTTTGATGTATGTTGATTATGTGGGCCCACCATGTTGGAGGCCCAATTATGAGTGGGGCCCATGAAAGAGGGAAGACGAAGGAGGACTCCATAATATGTTCTTCTCATTCAATGACAATAAATAAATAATACCAATAATTAATATTTATATAGATATATATATATTGAACAGGATTTTACGTTTGTAGGTAGAGCTATCCAATGAGAGTAGTTGAATTTAATGCATTCAATTATTCTTTATTTTTTTTTTTAAAAAAAAACAACTTTTAATATTCACTACAAATTTGAATATTCTTGAACTTTTTTTAAATTCGATGAAATTGTTTAAATTCAAATTCAATATGATATTAGTCAGTGTCGAGTATAAAAAATGAAATCCAGAATTTTTTTTAGATTCATATTTTCACCTAAAATATGACTTTTTTAATTTTTTACAAAGTTGGTTTAATCAAGAAAATCCGATGTATTTAAATTCTAGTTTAATATGATTTTTAATCGATTCGACTCTGGTCCATGTGCACAAATTTCATCTTTTCGACGTATTTGTATCCTTAATTTTTATAACAAGAAACACATACGACCATGATTATGATTTGAATACGTGTGATTATTAAACTATAAATTATATTAATATCACTATAAATTATATAGCAATCTCTTACCATATGTGAGAAAAGTGCTATACTCCTCTTATTACATATATTTAATCAACATAATTCTTCTCATTAAATTTCATTAATATTTATAGATTATTGTATGGATAATTTTAAGCCATTGTGTAATAAATCGATTCAAATAAACACATTAATGATAATGTTCGTTTGAAACTCGCACTGAATTTTAAAAATTATATCATATGATTATTAGTTTCGATTTAAATTGAATTCAAATGAGATATAATTAAATCAAATATGAATCGGACAAGAGGAATTCTCGACAGATTGAATTTTAATGAAAATTCATCAATTAATTTTTAAATAAATTTAAAATAATTTAATTTATTTTTTAACTTTAACATCAAAGACTAGTATCCTAGAGAGAGTACATATTAGCTAGGGTGGACCTATATGTTGAGCTAAATATGTCTTTTCCATTTTGATGTCTAATCAAGTTTGGTATCACTAATATGGTTGGCCATGTCTATGAAAATGGTCCCATAAATTTACCATTTCATGATTCACCATCATAAAATTGGGGTACAAAATATCGGAAAAAATACAATTTATCCTTATGTAATATGATAAATGAATAAAATATTTTATATAAAAAAATAGTTAATAACCCTCTGTGTTTTGAAAAATAATTTATTTCATTTTTTAAAAAATAGGGGTAATTTGTTGTTTTTTGTCACATGAATATTTTTGCTCATTTCATATATTACGGGAGTAAATTGTATTGAACTAAAAAGAAATCGCAATCTAATTGTACATATTGTGGTGGGGTTAAAAAGGCATTTAAATATAATTCTATACATTCAAGTGTAGAACTTATCTAATGCTATTAATGGCCGATTTTGGAGTAGTTCTGAACCTTTAATTATATTTTAATTGGGTTCACTTTTGAATTCAAGTATCGTTGCACGCGTATATGTCCGAAATACATTCTAAAATAAAAATCAATACATGATTAAAAGTGGAGCAAGTGATGAATACGAGTGTAAGCAGAGAATAATTATGATAGCATAGTGGTGATTACAGGATGTGGATCATTTAAAATAAATATAACTCACTATATATATATTATGTAAAATAAAAAACTCTACTGTTACTCACAAATAGTAATTATTTACACCGCGACATCAATTTTTTAAAGTATAAAAAATGCCCTTATGATCTATATGATTTGTACTACATATCTATACTTATATGAAAATTTAACTTACACCAATTTTTCTTGTGTCGATAATAATTAATTTTATTTTATTTATTTATTTATTTTAAAAATATATTGGTTTATCTATCTTATTTTTATTTATAATATATTTTAAAGCATAAATAATTATTTGTTATATGCACACAAGGACGACGTGCCATAACAACTAGTTGGTACAAATATTTAAGAATATAATCGGTATTACATACAATATGATTTTATTATTTGATATGAGCAAATCCAATTCACATGTGATTTAGATTATTAGATATGTTGTATGTGGATATTATTTTTCAAAATTCAAATGCTAACAAATTTTATTATTACTGGCAAGTGGAGCACACCAACAGTGTAATATTTAATAAAATCAATTAATATAAAAGAGATGGTTACCTGTGGTAAAATTAAGTATAGTTAATGACATTTTAGACAATTCATATTTTGTTTGTCATGGTAATTCATTTATAAGTCTTTCTCTTAATAATTAGTATATGTTAAATAAAAAGGTAAATTACATCTCCATGTAATGAGATTTAACATAATTACGAACACTTTCTTATTATTTGAAAATTTACAAATACTCCCTCAAATAAAAAGTAATTATATATTCCTAAATGATGAGGTAGAAATTACTACTTTATCCTTATTGACTTTTAATATATATATATATTTAAGTGGTTATGGGTAGGTGAAGTAAATAATTTATAAAGCATAATAGTTTATAAGAATACTTTAAAAATTCTAAAAAATATATAAAATTTTATAATCTAAAAATGCATATTTGTCACTTAACCACAAAAATTGTATAAAGCATAATGTTGGCTAATGCAACGGGACGGCTCGTTGTTAGACGGACGTTAAAAATAAAAAGAGTATTTGTATTTTTCAAACAATAAAGAGTTTTTTATAATTATATTCAATCTCTCGTATAATTGTAATCAATACTAATATATATATATATATAAAAAGTCCTTCTACACTAATGATACCATCGCACAAATTGTTATATATACTAAGTATAAAAAATAAAATTCTTTACATCGACAAATGTTAGTTAGTGACACCGTCACACTAATTTTTAAATATTATAATTATATATATAATTTTAAAAATTAATCATAATTATTATTTTTTGTTTTGAAAAAAGTAATTTCTATTCACTTTAACTACATCAATTATTTAATAATATTGATAAATCTTAAATTATTTTTTAGTTTCTTTGTTTATTTTTTTAAAAATATAATTTATGAATTTATATATTTTAATTATTTATAATATAATTTAAAATATAAAAAAAATATTTATTAAATACACATGACGAGGTGCCAGCTAGTTTACTTAAATAAAATCCAAAACTGAGAATGGGCTAACCGCCCCAGCAGGCCCAATTGCCACTGTATTAGCTCGTGAGGTGCACGTGACCTCCACTGTAATATTGCCGGCTAACCAAGGGTAATTTTGGAATAAAGAAAAATAATGGGCGCAAAAGTAAGAGAGAGGGAAACCGGAAACCGGGTGGGGTGGTTAGAAAATATTGTAATTTATTTATTATTTATAATTCTAAAAAAATCAAATGGACGTAAGAGCCGATTATATTGAGAATTAATTGTTCCGTTGAGATCCGCGAACCCACACACGCACGCACACGTATGGAGTGGGGATCTGGTGCAGCCGACTCCTTCGGCAGTTGCTTGGCCGAGTTGTACTTTTGGGGGCCATTCCTTTTTATTCCAATAAAATTTAGTAGAATTATATTAAATCCCACTTAGAAATTAATAAAATGTGGATTATGTAATATTAAGTGTGTTTTTATTTTGATATTAAATTTTAGAATATAATGCAAGTGAATTATAGATGGTACATTAAATTCAAAAATAAAAAATATTTCACGACTGTCGAAATCACTGTATCAATTTATTATATTCAAATAAAAGTATTTTATTTCAGTATATTTTTTAATAATTTTGAATAGTTAATTTAAAAATCAATGGGATTTTGGAGTTGAATGGAAATTTCATTTCAATATTTAATATTTTGTATTAGTTGAAAAAACGATAAATAGAAAAAACATGTATCTAATTTTAATTTTTGAAGGATAAAAATTATCGTACATGCCACATCATGTCTTAATCAGTGTTTGTTTATATTTATGAATTAATATTATGTTTGAATTAAAAATTAATATGTATATGTATATATACATAATAATATGAGAGACAAGTGAAAAAAATTAAAAATAAAAAAGTTCTAATTTATTAAGAGTTCAATTGTGCTCGTAAAACATATAGAACAATTTATGTAATTTTTAGTTGGATTAAAAAATAAAAACTGAACACAATAAAAAGAATTCCGAACTCAAAATAAATAATTATATGTGATTCCTTGCATTTCTAAAAAAAAAAAAAAAGTTAGATAATACATGCAAAAAATTACGTAGAGGAAATTTTGAAACAAATAATCACACAAAAAATGACTTGCTATAGATTATTTAAATCTTTATACATATCCTATTAAAAAAAATAAAAACAAATTATGCCAAAAAATTTGGTTAGTATTAATAGATACATCTTATTATCTATATTAAAATACTGTATACGAAAAATAAACGTACACTTCAAATTTGATATATTCAAAACTCTTTAAAATCTCCACATCAGTTTGTTTTTTGAACACTCTTTAAATTCAATTCGCAATAATAAATTTATCACTGAACAATGAGAAGAAGCGTAGCAGACCGACATCGAGACCGACGAGACGTAAGATGAAAATAGCTGTTTACACACAAACATTAATTATCCTAAAACAATAATTAGGAAACAAAAAAAGAGTTTCCATAGTGTGGTCCATATGGTACAAGTTCTTAAAGCGCCCCCACACAGAGTTCCAAAGTAACAAAACCCTTCACATACACACTATATTTAACCCTTACGAAAAGAAAGAAAAAGAAAATGGAAAATCCAAAAACACTCTCTCGCTCTCTCTCTCTCTCTCACTCCTCTTTCTCTCTCCTCTCTTGCCTTTGTCTCTTATCACATTTGCCTGACTCCGGATTTTCAGTTCTTCTTTCCTCAAACCCCCCACCCCCACCCTGCTAAGAAAAGAGAGAAAAGGCCGAAAAAAGAAAAAACCCCCATAATTTTTATTGGCCTCTTCTTGTTTCTGCAACTCTGAAACCCTAAATTTGATCAAGAACGGTTGGCGTGAACTGAGTAGAGGTGAGTTGTGTTTTGGATGAGACTGAAAGGAGGCGGCGGAAGGAAACTGCTGCGGGAGTAGAGGAATAAGTGGTATTTTGATGCCGCCGGAGCAATTGCCTTGGGATCGAAGGGATTTTAGGAAGCACGAGAGATCCGGGTCGGACCCCCGCTTTGGTGGCGGAGGATTCGGCGGCGGGGGACAAAATAGATGGAGGGAGCAGCATCACCACCCCCACGCGCCGCCGCCGCACCCCCCGCCTTATCACCATCACCAGAACAACCATCAACAGCAGCAGCGCTGGTATTCTGATTTTCGTTCCTCTCGCCCTATCCACCCTGGTGAGTAGTTGATTGAGAAGCCAATCTTTTTATTTTTTATCGTTTTCATTTGATAACGAGTTTTTCATTGAAAAAAAAAGAAAAAAGAAAATCGTATTTCGTAATATAGACTGAGTTCTCATCGTGGTTGGGACAGATTAGGTTTTTTCCCTTATTTTCTGATTTTGTGTGGTTAAAGTCGGTTCTGGAAATTTTTGGCTAGCTCAGAGAAAATAGTTTTCTTATATTGAGTAACTTATGGTTGGAAGGTTCTTCACCCTTAGTTTATGTAATTTCTTGAACTTAGGCATGAAAACGGGTTTGTGGTCTCATTTTTTGTTTATAGTATTTTCTGGAGGAGTTTCATGATGAATTTGGAGCAGATCTGATGTGTTAAAAAACAGCAGCGAAAGAATGGGATGTGGCTGGTGTTGTATAGATCTATGCCTGCTTTGCTTATTTTCATGCTTTAAGATATTTAAAATTGTGAACTAGTAATGTGAATTATTTAATACAGTCTGGTTCTTCTATGGGATGTCTCTTTCTTTTGTTGATTCTTTTTCGGCCCTTTTTTCGGGGGTTTGAATGTTTTCCACTGAAGGTCATGGTAAGCAGGGTGGTTGGCACATGTATCCTGACGAGGCTGGTCATGGGTTTCTGCCTTTTGGGTCTAGGTATGGTGAAAGAAACCTAGAAGATGATAACTTCCGGCCTTTTGGATCTCGTGCTGATGGAAGGTATTTGAGGAATAGCAGGGAACATAGGGGATCCCTTAGCCAGAAAGATTGGAAATCTCCCTCTTGGGAACCTTCTGCATCATCCAGTGGTCCTTGGAGACCCACCACCGAGGTTACTGATCAGAAGTCTGTAGAGAATATCCAAACATGTGATAACATCAATAGTAAGACCGATGACTCCTCTCATCCTCTTCCTAATACCGTGTCAGATCAGTCTCATTTGCAAACTCTTGTGAAAGAGAAGCACGAGAAAGAGAAGCACGAGAAGAATGGTGGCACTGCTGATGGACCATCAAGCTCATGTCAGAAATCTGTGAAAGAAAACGGCCTGGGATCTATAGATTGGAAGCCTCTGAAATGGACTCGGTCGGGAAGTTTGACTTCAAGGGGCTCTGGTTTCAGCCATTCGAGTAGCTCCAAGAGTATGGGTGTGGAGTCTACCGAGGTAGTGGCTGAGGTACAACAGAAGAATGTGGCACCACCTCAGTCACCTGCTGCTGCTTCTGTCTTGTCCACTGCTCCAGCACCACAAGATGAGACCAGTTCCAGGAAGAAGCCGCGTCTTGGCTGGGGTGAGGGTCTCGCAAAGTATGAAAAGAAGAAAGTTGAAGGCCCTGAAGATGGCACGCCAAAATATGGACTGGTTGTGAATGTCTCTAATACAGAAAATATGCAGTCACCTTCTGTTAACGTGCTTGATAAGAGTCCTCGAATTGGAAGTCTGTCAGATTGTGCATCACCTGCTACTCCATCTTCGGTTGCTTGTAGTTCTTCACCAGGTAATCTATGACATTCTTTGCTTAGGACTTCACCTGTTCCTCATCTCTGTTGCTTATTGATTAGTTCCTATTCGCCTATATGTCTTTCTAAAAGCAACAAAAATCATCAACCACCCAACCTGCAAAGGATATATGTCTTTCTAATTTTTGTTTCCATACAAAGCTAACTTATTTATTCTCTGTGCACGACATTTACTTATAAGCTAGAAATAAATCTTTCTGCATATTAGAATTAGCTTCCACAGAAAGGAGGCAACATGGTAGAAAGCAAATTGTTTTTCACGCCATATGTTTTGTATGGTACTTTTATTTCTTTCCTTAAGAATTGAACTGTTAATGCTGATGCATTTAAAACAAACCAATCAAAAGAGGCTTCATTGGCCTATCGCATTATTGTCATCTTAAACTTGTCTTAATCATGCATCTAAAAAGACAGACAAAGAGGAAAATGACAGCATTGCTAGTTTCTTCTACATGCCAAGTACAGCCTTAATCTCTGTGAGGAGGACAGGATAGAAAAATATAGGACTTTTAAAGGCGAAAAAGGACTAAGATTGAATTATTCACGACACTATCTTTGTATGCAATTTGCAGCCATCTCAGAATGTGAGATCAAACTCAAGAAATGGTCCTCCACGATCCAACTTGCTTTTGACATTTGTGCAATTTTGTAATTGTTTGCCTCCAAAAACCTTGCATCGCTGATAGATCATTGTATAGTTTAAATAACAGATTTAAGAGACTATTGGCATTAGAGTTTTCCAATGGCCAAAAAAGTTACAGATTTAGATGTTTCTTGATGTTGTAGAGATTGAACTACTTGAAAGGACCCTAGACGGTTACTTCATACAACAATTAGGTGGCTGACGTGATTGATAAAGATCAAGTCCCTCTAGCTACTTAAAGAAACAATCGACATCAAAAGGAGATTTAGCATTATCTTGTTCGATATAGATTGGACAGGCATCCCATAAAGGCTACGGATTTCAAAGTGCTGGGAAGAACTGATGACTGGGACGATAATTAACGGCTTCTTTGATGAAGGAGCTTATAAGTTTGTTTCTAGCTGCCTAAATTTTCCTGATAACATTGGATTGCATGAAGTACCGAATTGAGTATGGTCCCAACTATAAAACACGACCGTGGTTCTGAATTTAGAAGTAGTTTGAGGTGGATTCTGTAAGATAAAGATAATATTTTTCAGTTGTCTTTACCAAAAACTACCTTTGGTCAATGAGGATATAACTGTACATACGTATGGAGTTTGGTATTGGTCGGAAGTGCCTTCATCAGCCATTGTCAAGCTTGGGAGAATTTGAGTGGCTTTGTTTTACCTTCTTAAACCATTCCATGTGTTGTGAATCTTCTTATGTTTACAGCATTTACCTTCAATTGTAAATGTATGTGGACTGATTTGAACAAACTTCTTCCATTTGATCCCATTCTATTTTAATCATGCCCGATGTATTCGATATCTTTAAGGATGCAAAAGCATTAGAACCTTTGAGCAAAAGAAGTTCGGGCGTGGTGCCGAAATCTAGAAGTTCCTATAGAAACTGCAAAACCAGCAGTTCCCTTTGGTAAGCGACTGTTTTTGCTTAGCTACAATAGAGTCCAGAAAACAAGTTGCCTGTTCATTTGTTAATCATTTGTTGCTTGTAACGTGAAGGAGTTGTATGCATGGATTCCATTCGAGTTGTAAACCAAGTAGTTAATGATGGTGGGTGCTGGTACTCTGTCTCACCCATCTTGAATAGCGGCTAAATTGTTACGGATTTAATCATATAATTGATGAATTAGACTTTTGTGCAAAATCATCCTTGCACAAAATGTCTTCTGCAACTTCATTGTTATGAAATGAACACCTCAAAAGAATTAGAGAAGCTTTTGAATTTAATTAGGTGTTGCTTTGAAGCACTATCCCCCTTTCCTCCAGAGAATTCAATATTGTATGCTTTGATGATGCTCATATCCATATTTCGACATTGAGAAACATGTGATCTTATTTTAAATAGGAAATTTTTAGTAGAAAAATAATCTAGAAGGGTCATTTGAGAAAAATGTTACAATTTCTAGTAGTATTTCATACATAGTGGGACGTGAATCCGGTGCAGGATGGATGGAGTATATATAGCAACTGGAGGCATTTAATGGATAGTTTAATGGGTTGTAATGCTGCTAATGAGATGCAGCAAATTAATACTATACATGATCTGAATTGGAAATATATTCTTTCTTTTTGGATGTTGCTCTCAGAGAACTTCAGATGAGCTTCTAATGGTCTACTAATGAGGTAGGTTTTATGCGATGAAATAGAAAAGCAACGAGCATGGACAAACAGCTGCTTATATTTAACCTATTGTTAGAGCTCATTGTCTACTAATGAGGTAAAAAGATGTATAGTGAAATTGAAAGGAAATCAATATGGAAAAGCAACTGCTTATATATCATGTGTTATTTGTCGAGTTCATATGAGTCTCTTTCCGGATGTTGCTTAAAAAAACTACACGATTCAGATCCCTCCGTTGTCTCCTTTTCCTTCCGCACCTTTTCCTCGAAATGAGGCTTTTCTAACGTGCGTTGAGCATGGTGAGCAAACTTGGAAGGTGAATACCTATTGTGTTTATAATGGCTTTTCCTTTCCTCACTAGAGATCCATTACCTGTTACTTTTGCTCCTTTTACTTGCTATGTTTCTAGTTGGCTTATCACTTGTGAATTCTTGCTTCTTCTTGGAGTAGGCCTGGTTAATGTTGTCTTTGACGGTAGTACTTGTTTGAATTTCCAACTGCTTAATTAGTACGTATTAAGAGAAGTGGGCATGGCATATCATTAATTCAATTTTTCTTGTCTAGAATCAAACTCCCCCTTATAATGTGAAAATGATTTACTTCTTACCAAAGGACCTGCAAGTCCTATCTGTTTGGTAAAAAGCTTTGTACTTGATTTACCTATTCGATATCTTGAATGGTGGTGAGCTTATGCACCATTAGTCTTATGAGCTAGCAATTTGTTTTCATGATATGACCTTTCTTTTTTGTATGCGGTTGGTGGTGCAATTTGTAGAATTGATGAAGGAGTGCTTGATAATTGTTCTTGGAAGTGTCCTCTCTACTCTGGAGGGAAGTTTTTTTTCCCTGTTTTCGCCATAGTTGTTGGTGGGAATATGAAATTCCTTTTGTTTTTTATCTGCCTGCTTGTCGCAGAAGTGAGGTTGATTGCTGTTTGCATAATTGATAAAGTTGCTTGTGTTCCCCTCTTACGCAAAGTTTTCTTCTCATTCCGTATTCTTTTGACATTACAGGTGTTGAGGAGAAAGAATCCATCAAGGCAGCAAGAGTTGATCATGACGCCACTAATTTAAGCTGTTCACCTAGTATTATGTCCCAGACTCAATATGAGGGACCAATGTTTAGTTTAGAGAACTTGGAGCTCACATCCATTGCCAATTTGAGCTCTTTGATAAATGAATTGCTACAATCCGATGATCAAAGTTCTGCTGAAACAGGTTATGTACGGAACACCTCCATGAATAAGTTGTTGGTATGGAAGGTTGACATATTGAAAGCACTTGAGGTAACTGAATCTGAGATAGATTCGCTTGAAACTGAGCTCAAGAGACTGACAGCTGAACCTAGAAGTTGCTGTCCTTGTCCAGCTGCATCGAGCGTGCTGCCAGGAGAGTGTCATGTAAAATCTTATGAAGAACAAGTTGCTGCTTCCAGTTTTGCTGTTGGACCTACTCCTTTGAAGGTTGTTTCGTCCCAGGGCATGATAGAGAATAGATCCGCTGCACCTGAAGACGAGCATGTGATGTTCAAAGATAGGGAGATTGATAGTCCAGGCAGTGCCACATCTAAATTAATTGAGGTGCTGCCTTCTGGGCTGGATGCCTTTCCTTCTGAGACAGCAGGATGTGTGGAAGGTTTTGTGAATATGGACTCAAACAATGCCAGTACCTTTGATCAGACATGCTTAGAGAATGGTCTTGGCCCTGATGAGAAAACTTGTCATGTTGATGCTCATAAACCTGTTGTGGCTAACTGTCAAAATCTTTCTAGTGATGACAATGTTCATTCTGATGGAGATTATATTTATCACTCTATAGTGGCTTCCAATAAAGATTCAGCGGAAAGGGCCTTGGAGGAGTTGAATAAGTCGTTGCCTACTCAGCAGTGTCTTTTTAATACTTCGATTGCATCAGGTGTCACTTCTTTTCCAGGGGGTTCTTCGGTAATTAAGGAGAAGTTTCTGATGAGGAAGCGGTCCCTCCGATTTAAGGAGAAGGTTCTTACCCTCAAGTTTAAGGTATTTCAGCATTTCTGGAAGGAAGGTCGCGTAGTTTCCGTAAGGAGTCTTCGGGGAAAGTCTCACAAGAAGTTGGATCCAAGTCGGACTGGGTATAAAAGGAATCGTTCATCCAGTCGCTCTCGAATTTTGTTTTCTGGTAAGCAAGAAGTTTCTTTTATCTCTATCTTCTCCTTTCCTCTCTCTTTCCTCTCTCTCTCTCCTGCTATAGTTCCTGGACTTTCATCTTCTTGGCAATGATAATGGTGTATACTTGCTGTCAATGGTCTAGCTCCCACAATGATGGAGCAAAAGATAGAGTTTGGAGAGTAACTGGAGAAGGGATGTCTTGTATAAGGAAAAAACAGACCAAAGAGAATGTGGTGAAAAAAAATCCAGAAGAAAGATGAGGTTTTAGTCATATTAAAAATGATGTCTCCTAAAATGGGATGGGGTGAACCGAAGTTCTCGTTTGGAAAGTCTTCTAGGTTATGCGGGGTTATAAGTCCATTATATCATGTTCAACATGATCATCTTGAGACTGATTGCTGGGGATGCTTGTTTCTTGACAGTTCTTAAATTCAAGCCCCATTAAGTGAGATGTTTTGCGGGCATGCACAGGCTTGTGCATGCAGCCTTTTGTACTTAGGAGATCATATTCTCCATAGTATGCCATTCATTTTTAGTTGCAAGGTGTTTTTCTCCTCAGTAGCTATTCTTGTTTGATATTGATCCTTCCCTAGCTACAGTATTTTTACCATTTTTAACACTGCCATAACATGGAAGAAAGTTATGCATTGCAGGTACACCTTTTGTTGCTAACCTTTAAGCCACTGCTAGTCGTGGTCATTGTTGCACTTCATCCAATTGTCTGTCTTACATTCAGTCTATGGAACAACAATTCATTGAATAAAACTTGTTTAAAGTTTGACTGAATATTATCATATTACGTAATTATTGTTAGTTTCTTTTTGTGAAGATTATGCATTGATGGGAGACCAACCAAAAACAAGAGAGAGACCCTTGTATGTGTTGTATTAGGTGATAAAAATGGATTAAGCTTGCTTTTTACCTATAACCCCTGATCTTTTTCCTTTTCCGTCCTAAACTTTTGATATTTCCTTGAACATGTCATTTGCATGTAATGGAGTCTACGGATTTTTTCAGTGTATATATTTCCCCAAATACGCCTCTAAGATGTCAAGTTTGGCCATCTATTAGGTTTTGTTCTCCAATACGGAGAATTCAGTTTTTGGGACTGTTGGTTGCTTCTCGATCTCAAAGCAGTTTTTTAAGATAGGCTAATTCTTATTTGGATATTTGTTTTTGGTTTTTGCTGCTCGTCTTCCCTTTTCTTCTCCATGGTTTCTCTTTGAAGTGGAGGGGATTACCAGCACCCACTATTGGTGGCATTGAAGCTTAAAGGTTTATTTAGAGGGGATTGTTTGCAGTGGTTACTTTTGGCCTTTCCCCGAGGCAAAAGACCATAACAACATCTTGAAGTTTTATCTAAAAGTGGGGGTATCTCTTGAATGTTTTGTAAATTATGAGGCAAAAGTGGTAATTTTGTATGCTTATGATTTAAAATGATGATTTAAGCATTTATAAGTTCAGGGCATCATGCATCATCACATAAGGATTGTTTTAAAAGTATTTCAGGATCAACACAACACAATGAAATAATTTTATGAATTAGCTTACTCCAGTCCAGCATGCACCTCCCTTATAATGATTGTTTAGAATTTTAGTATTTGACTTTATTCTAATTTTTCCCATGGCTTATAACTTACACCTTCTCTGTAGTAGAAGTTGTACATATAAGGATTTTATTAAGTGTTTCAAGTACCTTAGTATGAGATCTTTGAGAAGCTAATATGTGTGCACAGTTATACAATCAGCGATTCAAATTGCAGATAACTTGTAATCAGTTCATAAGTTTTGTTGTTGGGATTCAAAGCCTAAACTCTAGGACTATACGATGTTATAGCGTAATGCTCAGATTCTGCTTCTTGTGCACAAGGGATCTGCTTAAATCTGGGTGCTGATAATTTGGAATAGTGAGGTACTGATTGATGAAGGATAGTTCTCATAGATGTGGAGCATCAGCATCTAAAATATATCGCCACTTCGAGTGGAACACTCTGCAAGGGGTGATGTTGAGAGAAATCCTTAATGTCTTTTTTGTGTAAAGTGTGTTGCAGAAATGGTTTGATCCTGTTCTAGAAATTCACAAACATGAGCCCTCAAAGTGACTCCTTTCTCTACCTTCTGTTATAATAATTCACAATGATGTACATATGTAATTTGCACATATTGCAGTCATTGCTTGAATTCCTCTTTTCATTTGCTTTTGACTTCTGTAAAATGGGAAAAAAATTGATTCGGCCATGTCTTCTGACATTTCACATATTTGTCTTCCTGTGTTGCAGCTGGGGGCCCTCGAACAGTGCCTGCAGAAGAAGTAGTTGAGTTTGTTAATGGGTTGCTTTCAGAATCAGCATTCAAGCCCTGTAGGAATTCTCTAAAGATGCCGGCTTTAATTTTGGAGAAGGAGATAAGGATGTCAAGGTTTATCTCAAATAATGGTCTTGTGGAAGATCCCCGTGCTGCTGAAAGAGAAAGGTCTTTGATCAACCCATGGACAGCTGAAGAGAGGGAAATTTTCATTGATAAGCTTGCTATTTTTGGGAAAAACTTCATGAAGATTGCATCTTTTCTGCAGCGGAAAACAGCAGCGGATTGCATTGAGTTTTATTACAAAAATCACAAGTCAGAATGCTTTGAGAGAGCTAGAAATAAGACAGACTTTGCAAAGCAAAGAAAGTCTCAGTCTTCGACATATTTGGTTGGAACTGGGAAAAGATGGAATCGTGAGATGAATGCTGCTTCTCTTGATATACTCGGAGAAGCTTCCATAATTGCAGATGTTAATAATGTCATAGAATCTCAGCGGAAATGTGCATCTAGGATCTCTTTTGCATCTAGTTCTCATAAAGCGCCAAGGATCGACGACGGTCCATTGCAGAGATCAAACAGTCTGGATATGTACAGTAATGAAACTGTAGCTGCCGATGTGTTGGCTGGTATTTGTGGTTCTCTATCATCTGAGGCCATGAGCTCTTGCATCACAAGTTCTGTTGATCCGGCTGATGGGTATCAGGATTGGAAATGCCAGAGAGTCACTTCTTGCATAAAGCGTCCTTTGACCCCTGATGTCACACAGAATATTGACGATGAGTGCTCAGATGAGAGCTGTGGGGAGATGGATCCTACTGATTGGACTGATGAGGAGAAAGCCATCTTCATTCAGGCAGTCTCATCTTATGCCAAGGATTTTCTAATGATCTCGCAATGTGTCAGAACAAGATCCAGGGAGCAGTGCAAGATATTCTTTAGCAAGGCTCGGAAGTGTCTTGGGTTGGATCAGATCCAGCCTGAAGCTGGCAATGCTGGATCTGATGATGTTAATGGAGGTGGTAGTGACATTGAAGATGCTTGTGTTGTGCGTACTAGTTCTGTTATCTGTGATGATGGTTCAAAATGCAAGATGGAAGATGATCTGCTCCCTCCTGACATGAAGTTCAGTTGTGAATCTGATATAGCAGGAACACACAATCTAAAGCCTGATTTTAAGATATCTGGGGATACTAGCGTAGCGTGTCCTCTTGATCCTAAGGCTGCAGAACCTGTTGTAAAGAATTTGTTAATGGTTGATACGCAGGTGGATGATAGGCCAGTTATGGACTTCAATGTGGAGAGCAAAGAAAACAATGGTGCATGTGGATCTGCACTGGAAATTAGAACCTCAGTTGTATTGTCCAATATAGCATCTGTACGCGTTGATGAGGGAGAGGACCACGGCCTACAGAATGGATTGAGCGATCCTGATAACAAGGCTTTGGTTGAGGTTTCTGATGGGCATTGTTGGGAAGAGAATGGAGGAGTAGGGCCTGTCTCACCTGAAGATAATTTGGACAAGAAGAAAGTTGAAGGCAGAGATGCTAATTCTAGTGAAGTGACTGTAGTGAACTGTGCAGCAAGTGAGATTAAGTCTGAACCGCAGCTGGCTGGAAAAGTTGCTCATCCTTCCTTTGATGCGCATTCATCTGTGCAAGTTGAATCTGGATGCCAAAAGGAGGCTGACCTTGAAGCCTGTTCTACAGAAAAATCTCTTGGTATCTCAGTGGCGCAGAATGGTCACTTAGCATCTGTTGAATCATCGATACTGTTTTCTGTTCCCATTAAGTATCAAAGACACTCGGGTAGTAATGCTCTATCAAATGTTGATACTAATAGGATCAGTAAAAAGCAATCTCAGAAAATTGTTAGGATAGGTGAGAGCCAACAGTATATTTCAGGTTGCTCACCATTAGGTCCTGAATCTTCCCAGATTCTGAAGGGGTACCCAGTTTCAGTGCAGACTGTGAAGGAGATAAATGGGGATGTCAACTCCAAAAAACATGTACTACTTCGGAATATCCCCAAACAGGATGGAAAATTGCATTCAGACAGGCATACAGAATTCACCCTTCAAAAATGTTCTAGTTCAAGACATCAGAGTGAAGATGTCCAGTCTGTGTTTCCATCTCAAGAACAGGGCAGGGATCATACCAGGCCGCTATCTGGTTGCTCACCTGATGTTGATAAACCTTCGAGGAGTGGTGATGTCAAGTTGTTTGGTACAATTTTGATATCCTCCCAGCAGAAACGTAATTCTTGTGTTCAGGAAAGAGATGATAACGCCCAGCATAATAAAGCAGGTTGCCAGTCACTGAACCTGAAATTCAGTGCTGATCAAAAGGGTATTTCAGATGCTTCTCAGTCAAAGTTTGGCTGTAATGATCTGGGCTCTGAGAATATTTCTGCTAGGAGTTTTAGTTTCTGGGATGGAAACAGGACACAGACTGGCTTCCCACCTTTGCCTGATTCAACTCTTCTGTTGACCAAATATCCAGCCGCTTTTAGTAATCATTCCACCTCTGCAGGGGAATTGGAGCAGCCACCATTTCATGGAGTCGCTAGGAGCAATGACTGTCCCCGGAATGATGTCTCTGTTTTTCCAAGTGGAGATCTGAGTAGTAGCAATGGACTAGCAGACTATCAGGTATTAAGGCAAGAGTTGCAGTCGTTTACCATAGATATGAAGCAATCACAAGACGCAGTATTCTCTGAGATGCAAAGAAGAAACGGATTTGATGCAGTGTCGGGAGTGATGCAACAGCAAGCGAGAGGGATGGTGGGAATTAATGTTGTTGGAAGAGGAGGGGTTCTTGTTGGAGGACAGTGCGCTGGTGTTTCAGATCCTGTAACTGCCATCAAAATGCACTATGCTAAAGCTCAAAATTACAATGGTCAGGCAGGAAATGTAATTAGAGAGGATGATAAATGGAGAAGTAATGGGGACACTGGCAGGTAGCAGATGTGGGAAGGGCGCTTCTAGCAGACGCCCTCGGAGGCAAGGTTTCTTACTCTTGTCTCTTGTATTATAGTTTTTGTGTTCTAACTCAGTTATGGTAGGGCAGTGGACAGTTTTAGAAATTCCATCTTTTTGGGTCAGAAGATTTCTAGATCTTGTAATATTGCAGGAGCTTTGTATTTGTTGTATTCGATCGAAGTACAGGAATAATCTCTATCAAACAATTTGGAGGGGAAAGAGGAATTTCTGTTCCGGTGCAGCCGTATTTCTTGATTTTGATGTCACCCCTCCCTGAAGAGCTTCACAACATTACTGGGTTTACTGGTTAACCATGCAATTCTTGTCTTTCTTGCACGTCTCTTGCAAGGGTTAGTTTTCTGTTCTTCGTGTGAATGGCAGTGAACATTAGTGAGCTTCTTGAGCTATGGAAATTGTAGCTGTAGAAGTAATTTATATGTATAAGTTGTATTGTCCATCAAGAATCATTGTAATTCTTGTTCAGATGTGTTTTGGCTCCTCAATCATGTCTTCTCTCAAATTGTATTGTGTCAATCAAGTGGCTATGGTGTCATATGTCATATGCATGGTGTATTATTGTATTTCTAATTTGCTTGAATATCAACCCAAAGTGGGGGTGAGTTTTTTTGACATAACCGGATCATGTTCCAAAAGCCACTGAGATTGGGATGGAACCGTTTTTCACTAGGAATAATTGTGGTAGGTGACACAACTCAAGAAAACTTGATTGAATGTCTGTTACACATGATGTAATAATCTTACTGCAAGTTGCATCTGCTGTGGAGTATGGAAATTCCCGTGAAGGATTTCAACTTCGGTGGGACAGCATAACGTGATCATGTTTTGTTAGTTTTACCTAACCCAAGTGATGGGACCCCACTCCATTCTTCAACTCGACGACTTCATGAACAAATCATAATTGCTTACAAACTATTCACCCCTCTTCTTCAAAGAAGTCGTCAAAAATGCAAGTTGTGTGTTGTATCCAGCAGGCCTGGAAATTACTCAGTGGCATCCGGATGTGATTGTGAGTGGTTTTTATTGTTGTTATCACTATTTCACTTTTGTGACGATTTCTGTGCCTGTACCTTATCTCCGTCTATTTTGGAAGTTACGTTTATATGATTGTTTTCCCGCATCCTGAACAGTGGGGGTACACATAAGATCTCGGAAAATTAGCTTATTCCAGTTTGGTGGAACAAGATTATTACATCAGAAGCCTAAATTAGGTCAGAAACCTGAGTGCATTTTATCCCCACAGCAAGATGACTGCACATAAACTACAACAGTAATCCACAAGGGCACTTCTAACAAGCGCCTATGCGTACGCACACACCCCCTCAAATAGAACAAAGAATCATATCTTAAAGTTTGTTATGATGTGGAAGACTAGTCTTGGATTGTCAATGACCCTAACAAGAACCAGTAGGATGAACATATTACAGCTTGGCATTTCCACCCTACATGCTCATGAAGCGTGCTTTGCGTTGGATTCTTCTGTTCTCAGTAGAATAGATGGGAGAGGTGCGTTGGATTCTTCCGTTGTCAGTAGAATAGATGGGAGAGGTGAGGTAATTTTGATTATCTGCAGAATGAAGAGATCTGTAACATATAACTTCCATAAAATTTGTGATCCACAAAAAGTTTCTTACAAAATTCATTGCTCTCACTTTGAGTTCCAACGGCAATTGGATATTTTTGGATGCTAAAACAAGGATTCAGTCAGAACCTGAGTTCAGTGCACAAAAGACTTCACATTTACATCACATGTTGATAATCACGCTTTCTTGAAGCTGCTGACAGTCTAAACAGCTAGAGAGTAGATTAAATGTTATCCTAGTAGGGTATAAGTTTTTTTTCTTTTTCATTGTATACCTAATCCTGTTCATAAAAATAACATGACCTGATTTTATCAGCACAAAATCCTGCGGTTTCAAAAGAAATATTATGACTTACTGTATAGATAAAACTCACTCTGAGTTACTAATCCTACAGGAATATCAAGAAGAAAAAGGATACTTGCATGACTACTTTGTGATAACTATTAAAGAAATTACGACTCTTTGTCGGGTTTTCATCAAAACTTCTGATCCATGTAAAATTCTGCCAGTTGTTTTAGCATGCAATTAACCATTACAATTGAATATAGAATCTAAAACTTTTTACTTCAAAAGTTCAGTAGGCTCTTATCCAACTCAATGCTTTGAACATGAATAAATGAACAAGAGATCAATATCCCAATATTTATATCAGCCATCAGAAGGTATAATGATGCAACATGCATATTCCATTAGCTACCTCATTTGTTACAGGATGGGGAAAAACTAGCCGATGTGCATGCAAATGGTATCCACAGTCTCCAGGAACAGGTTTTCCAGGCCTCTCATATCCTCTGAAACCAAAATGGAGTACTGTTATTCTCCAAATAGTTGCCTTGTGAAAATAAAATTAAGCAATTAAAACAGAAATAGCACAGTAAAAGCTACAAACATTTATCCAGAATCTGCTAAATAAACATACCGAGTCAAGATGCTAATAACTAGCAACTATCAATCTCTTGATGCAAGAACATAAAAAAAACTTCAACACATAAGTAACTAGTTCAGCTGAAATTGGTTGGACAGAAACAATACAATCTCTAATGCTTTCTAGCTTACATGGAATCCTCTGATATTTGATTATAGGATTTCCACTTTCACTGCATAGCAATTGGTGGCAGATGTAATTCAGTCAAAATTCGACTTGAGGCCTATCAACAATTTAAAATGCATAAACCGTTGGCACTCTGTGTGAGCAATGAGATGGGTCTCAATGGGCTGACTACATTCCATGGTAATGTTATAAACAGAAACAATGACAAGAGCTCGAGACTTGAACCACCTCCCAGTGGATCATTACATCTGAGTTTCCGATAGCCACAGCCTGAAATGATGGCTGGATTCTTGTTTATAGAACATAAAAGGTTTTTAGTAATATATTTGTTGGCAAAGGAATAGTACATAACTATCAACTGTAACTTTCTAATGATGTTAATGCCTGTTTGTCTGTACGACCTCTTAAATATGGTACACTCCAATTCATGTCATAATAGAAGCATAGGCACCTAGAAAACTATATGGATGCATGATAATAGCAAATAAGAATTTAAAACAGCCAGTATCATTTTGTACCCATCTTCAGCAAAACTTTGATTTACAACTTCATGATTCGAACACTTCGGTTGCCCACCTGTACCGTAAAGAGGATCACCTGCTAAGCACTAAAATATTGTCAGAGCATGGCTATTGCCAAAAAGAAACAAATATTTGAACTTCACGGATGTAAAATTTTTGAAACCAATGAAAATCTACTTTTAGTAAAAACTCTTCCCAAATTAGGACACATGGTTGTTGAAGAAGTACAAAACCTTCTTTCTGTGTAATATCCAAGCGTAGGTATAATTTCTTTTTACACAGTATATTGTGGTCGAATCAGTTCTTTTACATGTATTGACCAAAATTATCTGGCAAAAATAATTTCAAAGTTTCTAAACTAATTCACACAAAACTATACTCTCCCAAGAACATTGGCTTTGTGTAAAGAAGTTGTCAGTGCTCATAAATTCTAAGAAATGGCATGCAGAAGAATATATAAGAACATTTATAGTATGCCAATCTACAGCAAAATGTTTCAGCAAGCAATGTGAAGATTGTAAGTTTGAAATGAGGCAGACTATTGTTGTCAAATACACATCCCAAACTATAGGTGCCAATTATTCAGTGAATTAGTCTGCTTAAAACGGGGGGGGGGGGGGGGTAGAGGTATACAGGTTTGGCTCGGCTGTCTGCCAGATCAAGTGGGAAGAACCGTAGAATAGGCAAGTACAAAAAAGGAGCCATTCTATTTGCAACCAGCAACTAATGAATTCCAACATTTCTCCAATAGAACTTGAAGGAACTTCTTATTTATTTCATAAACTTCTTGCGACCATGAGCTTAATATTTGATGACAAAGAAACTTTAAAACCTTTTGGGACTTACCTACCAGTGGATGCCCAATGAAAGAAACATGAATGCGGATTTGGTGGGGCCTCCCTGATTGAATTTCAACCTTCTCACACAAAAAATCTATAGTGAAATTCTGAGAAAGTGACAACTAATATATAGGTATATCAATTTTTAATACGCGTTAATAATAATAGGTTTCAAGATTTTCCTACCAATACTAGAAAATTCTAGATGCACATCTGCCATCTGAACATCACTCAGCTTGCTTGAAGTACAAACTCTTAGATCTCATCTCAACTCTACATTTAAGATTGTGCAACAATTTTCTTTTCTTATCAATGTAGTAGTAGATATGCTAAATTTTATTCACCAAATCATTGTATTGTGACTAATAAAATTCATATCTTGGCTTGATGTCCATAAAATGTTGCATGGTGTTGGATTTTACCCCCAATAAAATACCACCACTTAGACCACTAAAATGTCAAATAACTTATACAGACTAGTTATGCAACTCAGCTTCAAAAGTGCAGCAGTGGGAATTCATGAGCTTCACCTTTAAATGTTGTTTATTTTGATAAAAGAAAAAAATTGTAAAGAATGTTACTGAGCCAAGACAATTGTAGCATTTGAATTGCAAATAAAGAAAGCAGTTCATTAACGAGGTTCAAATACTTTCAAGCATTTATACAGACTGCCGTAGCCTACGTGAATTTAAGAGAAGTTCTTCTGTTTGCGACACTCAAACTAGCATGTTATAACTGAAAAGACATTATTAAGAACAGCCAAAGAAAGAGGTCAGATTGATGCAGTCATATCTTTGCAATCATCAAACCTGGACTAATGTGGATTTTCTCAGCATGTCCCTCTCCAAAACAACAACTTTGCTCAAGGCTGGTTTCCCTGATAATTGGGGGGATGGGGGTTGCCGGTCTCTTTTAACAATAGAATGGTGGAAAAGAAAATCCAAAAGAGGAAAAGACCTAGGCATTATCTTTATGGTAATGCATGATATTTGATAGAAATTACAAAACCTGAAGGAGAGGCAACATACAACCCCTTGGCTACACCAGGATATCTGACCAGCCCAATTGGTTGTTCAATGATAATCTGCCAAGATATACAGTAATGCATGACAATATGAACAAAATGGAAAAAATAGACATGGTGGTTACTGATTGTTCATGTATGATGGGTATCTTTTCAGTATGGATTCTATGGAAGTTCAAATAATCAATACAAAGAGAAAACGATGAAACAGGACTGAGAATGGAGAACAGTGGTGCAGTTTTATTACCTCATCCTCAATGATTATCCCGCTCACAAGGGCTCGATATATTTTTGTTATACTCCTTCCTGCTTTTTGCTGTGGATCATTTCTTCTGTACACATAACAAGGCTAGATAGCATCAAGAACCCATGTAATACATACCAAACAAAGATTAAGGACTTATCCATCCAAGAAGCTATATTCAGCTGACAAGTCTAAAATTATCGCTGCTTTATTGATTTTATAACAATCAACCACAGAATCTGTTAAGAGCAAGTGGGAGATGAAACAAGCAAAGGACCAAATAGTTTGTTTTCACCCACCTATATATCCCGACATTTGATGTCCCATCAGCGAAAAAAGCTGCAAGACGAGATTTCGCAAGCTTTGTTTTTGCACAAAGTAATATTCCTGGTGCAACAACCCAAAAAAAAAAAAAAGAAAAAGAAATGAAAAAAAATGCAACTTCTATATGATCTTGCAAAACTGTCAATCTCCTTTACAGCAGAAAGAAAAGTATACTGTTATAAAAGCTTCCATATGGTCACTTAAATGTTAAAAAAGCACCAACTTGCAGTCTAAAATGATTTCTGCAATCCAAAATTAAGAGAAACTTCATTTGTCCTTATAATTATGTGACTAGAATCACGACTTAATTGTTGGCATTATCATTTCTGGTTTAGTTATAATTTCTGTCTGTAGGCACACATGGAAAAGAATATACAAAAGATGAGCATTTTGAATTTAAATGTACCCAAAAAAAAGAGGTTTAACTATTGAAAAACTATTCACACAAAGAATCTGATTTACATTAGACTAACCTGATGTGCCCCTTCCAAGTCGGTGAACTGGAACAGGATGGGCTTCTTGACATCCTGATGTAGTTAGGTTGCCTGCACGCAATTGGAGTTGTGTCAAGACCGTCCGCTGCTGGAATAATCCTCCAGGTAGAACTTGTAATCCAGAGGGCTTGTTCAGAGCAATCTGAATGCACTAACAAAATTTTAGATGATATGATACACCAACAGCTAACACTAGCATAAAAGACACAATAATTAAGTGGACATGTTAAATAGCCACACTTCACACTTCTTTGCTCATTTGCTGTAGTTGCTTATTTCTCCATACATTGCAAGATATTTTCATCAAAAGAATAAAGCAGAAGTACGATTTTCACCATACTAATGCTTAAGATAATAATTGAGTATTGAGATTCAACAACCATTTCTTAAGCTGTTATCTTTTCCTTGTTTGTTCTCTGTGTCAAAGTATTTACCATTTATTTAATACTTAAGAATTTCCACTTGAATTAGAGTAGTTCATCGTGACCATTTCCAATATTCTTATTCATGTTTTCCTAGAGGAAAATGCTTCCAAGAAATACACGAAATGAAAAGACTTGGTTCGAAATCCTTAAATAGCCAACACAATCCATACATGAATTTCACTAATGCATGTTGCTAATATATAACACTTATAACACAATAATCAAATCATATGATTTGTAGGCACCCACATAAAGTTTATTCTTTTACCACATCATTGTCCTCATACAGAATTTCCAGCAAGTATGGAGCATCAGGCTCTTTCCAAGGTAATCTATGATAAACTAGTTCTGCACCTTCCCTATCAAAAAAAAATAAAAAAATAATAATAATAATATTCAATTCTAACCACGAAAATGATGTATAGATTAGGGCGATCGTCTCAAGTTCAAAGCACCCTTGAATTGCAATAAGTAGTCAATTATCAATTTACACCATAACCAAAACCTGAGAATCGTATTGGGGTCCGTCGCAAGACAACCATCGATTGTTATCTGCTTATTGTGAATTCTCTGCAGCCAGCTGCTCAATAATCAGTACACAATCAATTAAACTTCCACAACCAAGTTTCTTTCAATAAACTTTAGCTGTTACCCGTGTAAAGGAGCTGAACTCTCGTACTTCCTAGAGTAGAATTCAATCAATGTCGCACCTACAAATTCCAAAACAAACAAATTATTGACCCCAAACACACACACACACACACACATACACACAGATCTATAGACACATTTTTGCGGCGGGTAGAGGTGTACCGGATCCGGAGGCGCGGACGAGGTCACGGTAATATATGCCGTCGTTAAATTCCGGCCACGGCTCCCCGAATGAAACCATTTTTGTTGCAGAAAGCTGAGATTTTCGGCTGAGAATTTTAGAACGGGAATTGTAAGAACCTAATGCTCTCTAATTCTATGAAATCGCATTAGCTCATAATGGTGGCGCGATACGAATGAGATACAATAAATTAGTGTTAATATACTTTATAAATTACACTCACCTCCCCATGATTTTACAAAATTATAAATACCTACTTATTATTTATAAATTACAACTATTCCCTGATTTTAGGATACAATTAACAACAAACTCAATTTTTTCATCTAAATTTTATGCTGAAACTGACCAAAATACTCTTTTTAAATTATAAATTGTAACTTTATATATATTTTTAGAATGCTTTATAATATTTTTATGGACTAATATGCTGTATGGATTGTTTATTTACTCACTCGAATCTTTTTTTATATTTTTTCATTTTTAATTCAATAAAGATAAATTAATAATTTCTACCTCACTATACAGAGGCTACATAATTATTTTTGATTCGAAGGAAGTTTTGTAATTTTTTCGAACAATAAAAAAAATATTCGTAAGGAAGAAGCTGTTTTACCCAAATATATATTTGCATCTATATGAATAAATATTTATGAAATATACAAAGAGTTTTTACATAGTGAAATTTATCAGAATTATATGACACCCTATAAATAGTCTGAAATAATTTGAATTTGAAAGAAGCATCGAAAGAAACAATTTCATCTAATTCAAAATGAAAGTGGAAGGATTTGAAAATCCAAATAAATCCTTAAGAATTGTAGTTTGGTCATATGAATATCAATGCATCATAAAATTAACTTGAAACATTATTTCATCATTATTGTAAAGGATTTCAAATAATCAAGTAACATATAACACCACTCATTCCCTCGTTTATTTCACCATTCCCAGTATTTAAATTCAAGTTGGTGATGAGAACAAAAAGAATGCAAGACACCACCAAGGTGCTTTGCTATAATCTGAAAATGGCCAAGTATAGAATCAAACTCCACGGCAATCAGCAGATCACGTCGGCTGGTGGTGACGGGACGTGCAGAGAATCTGGCTTCCAGTCGACAGTTTCACCACAGTGCCCACTGTTAAGAGTTACGCTTATTGAAGTTTCAGCTGAGACGAGTTTTTTTGCTGCGGTCGTCTTCAGCCGGTGCCTCTCTGCTCTGGAGCCAATAACCTGTCCGAGAACAGAAGCTGCAATGGTTAAAGCCATGGCTGTCTTAGGCATCAGAACAGATTTCCTAAGCATGCCTATGAAGGGGACGGCTGCATGGACGGCAACAAACCAAGAAGGGGAGAATTTTTCTGTGTGTTCTCTCCATATTCCTAGAGGTATATTTGCTGCCATGCCCAACATGCCTATAACAAGGATTTTTGCAGGCAGAGGTTGGGGACGGAGGTTTTTGGCAAAGGCAGTTTTTGCTAGAGCACTCCGGGCAGCAACGATGGCTGGAGGACACCTGAATTTCATGCCAGGTGGGGGCTGAAGGGTCTTGGCTACAAGAGGAAGGACATTGCTGACAGCTCGATAGGACTTGGCGATTGGGCAGTTCCCGTTTTGCAACCATTCATTGCTTGTTGCTTCATGTGCTGATTTACCACCCTGAATGGGGAAAAACGAGAAAACCATGAAGACAAATTCTAAATGTAGATACGACTTTGTTACCATTACAATACAAATATACACATCCAAATGATAATGCAAGTCAACGACAGCAACTAAACAAGCAAAAACTGATCTCGAGTAGTTAAATTAGATCACAACTATCATTGAGCTGCAGAAGCAGAACAAATAACGAGTATACGGGCGCATAGTAGCCAGTTACCTTTGAGGAAGACTCTTTTCTGGATGAATTTGACTTCTTCTTTGCATTCTTCCATTTCTCTGAGAATGCATCAAATCCAAAAGGTCCTCCGGGGCCAAATGCAGAGAGGCTGATGGTGGCTGCCTTTGCAGCCAAGGGGTTGAATTGAGCTGGTGATGACTCAGAAGGAGACTTCTCTATGCGCATAAACGACTTCCCAGAAAGTGGGACAACACCATTCTGCCCATGGAAAAGCCTGAATGCCATATCAAAATTAGGACCATCCTCAAAAATTGGACCTTTCCCATGTCTTACCTAAAAGTAGCAAGACAAAGAAGATGAAAAAGCCTTAGAAAATAATTTTGGTAGATGATGGAAACCGTGTTAGACCTACTTATGTGGAAACATGGCAAGTGAAGAACTATTACAACTTACAGGCATGGAAAAAGGCATGGCCGTTGAGAAGGAGAAGTTGGTTGGTTCATTAATGTTCCGCAAAAATGGACACCTAACGATGTCCTGGTTAAGAGCCGAGGATTCCCCATTCAAGTTCCCAATGATAAACTCCATCCTAGAATAAATTGATCTGAACAAGAGTGAAAGCAATATAAGAAATTAATATGTTTATACACAACATTGATTTCAAAACATTCAGATGTTCGTATTCAGTCACGGACAAACCTTTAATGAACAAGCATCATCCACAGGAAATATAACACAAGTATTTCAAGAATACTACAAATTTGCAAACAGCGGACGCTGAACAAGTTCTAAATCTAAATATAATCACAGTAGAGGAGGATTCATTCACATCCAAAGGCTAAAAGCATCTAAGTTTTTCCAAACAGAACATGAGAACCAGAAATAAGCAAGGATTTCCAATACATAATAAAACAACTCCCGCGTACTACGGATAACTCTGCTAAAAACCTAAAGCTCTTGAATCATAGTGAAACCCCTGTTTATACACATTAACCAAGACAACAACCATTTTGACTGATGAAAAAAACCAGAACCATTTTCCATCAACTACATATGATTTTAATGCGATTAGCAACCCCGTTCTTTGAGCAAAAATCAGCTTTATATAATAATCTAAAAGCCAAAACACTTAATATAAACTCCATGTTTCTTTCAATTCTGCCCTTCGCTTCACTTTCCTTCAACAAATCTACCTAAATGACAAGTACAAAATGACTAACTCCAAAAAATTATAAAACGGAACCCTCATGAATATCACTCAAGAAAAGTTAAGAATCAGAGTTAAACTAACATAAGAAAACAAGAAGAGATACACTTCTCCAATCATTGACCTAAAAGATAAAACACTAAACCATAATTCTCTTCCAACAAAACCATCTACCAGCTTTCATCTCAAATCACAATAAAACCAACCAAAACGCAAAACCCATCAATCAAACTTGGGAAAAAAAACCCAAAAAAATTGGAACTTTTTCAAAGATCACAACTACAAAAGCCAAAACAAGTAATAAACAAATAAAGGGACACCAAACAAAGACAAGATTAACACCTTCAAGATTGCAACAAGTGAATGCTCGAGGGGGTTGCAAGATCAAAAAGCTTGAGCAGAAGGGATCTCTAGAGCAAGGAAAAGGAACAGAGAGAGAGTAGACGAGCGCATCCACGCCACAAGCCAATTACATAGGCGAGTGCATGCCGAACGCCTACTTTGATCTTGACAAATTTGGACTTTTCTTCCCACGTTTGTTCTGTTGAACGAATTGCAAATTCTTGAATTTTGGGTCAATAATTGCTGCCCTTTTCCTTGATAGTCAACGAACGCTTAATAGTATTATTCAAGAAAGAAAATAACATTCTTAGGAGAAATTTTCAAGGCATAAATTGATGAAATCTGGAGAGTAAATGATATTTGCCTTTTTCAGAGTTTAGTATACATTGTTACTTTGTATATTATTACTTCAGATTTGATTGATATCCCAAGAATTATTATTTTTTATAGACTGTTGATGTTCAATAAATCGATAATCAATATAGACAGACATTCATTTTGATCTCAATATGTCAGTAAAATTATACTTATCAAATCAGATAATATCTCAATGAATTTTGATTAAAAAAAAAAACAACACTTTGAGATTATTAGATTTCTGGTTAATAAATTATGTTAATTGAGATATCAACAACGTTAATTGGTAAGTTTAATCCAACTTTTTACCCTTTTTTATGATGAAAAATAAAGGGGGGCCAAGTTCTTTTAAAATTTGATATAATTGAAAATACTTTTTGTTGTTCGAAAAATTATTAATACCCCTAATCTTAAAGGTCATTTGATTAAATGGATAACTTTTTTTATAATTTTAAAAAAAAATTCAATTCATCTCATCTAATTTGTTTATAATTTTTTATTTTTTTAAAAAAATACAACAAGAGCAAAATTAACAATTCCAAACCTCCATCCAAAATTACATAATTTCATCAAACATAAAAAATATATTTATAATTTTTTAAATAATAAAAAAATATTTATAATAATATCAAATTTAGAAAAACTCGTATAAACTCATATCACATATACCATATTGGGAGGGGAAGTTGTCAAAGTCTTAATGTAACTTTTTCTCTAATTTAGCTTCATAATTTTCAGGAACTATTACCTATGGAGCTCAGCACATTATTATAATATTATATTGAAGCCTCATTTGTCCACCTACAAATTTTTTTAAGCGACTTGATTATAATTATATTATAAATTTTAATTAATATATATTAATTATCAATATTATATATATATAATCAATCAACAACTACTATTAAAAATAAGTAATGAATTACAACGAGCTCCCATAATATTCTTTGTAATTACAAATACTTCCTAATTGTTTAGAAAATTACCAATACTCCTAATGTTTAATAAAATTATATAATATTTGAATGAAATACTTAAATTATCAACTTTATCCTTGGACTTAGGTAAATGGAAAATTTTGAAATTGTAATAAATTTGACCGTGTAGTTTATAAAAAAAATTAGAAAAAAAATTATAATTCATAATTTACAATGACATTTTGAAATAATCAATTTATCATAAAAAGAATAAAAAGTTAATGAAAACTAATGAATTGGGCTAGTGGTCAAACGACCGTTAAAATCAAAGAGTATTGATAATTTTACAAACAATAAAGAAGATTCATAATTATACTAAATCTCAAGAAAACTTGTTATAATTAACTCTAAAATAAACCAACGAGTACTATTAAAATAAACTAATATTTACATGTTGGAAAAAGAGCTACAGAGAAATTTGTAATTTTTGTTGGGTGAAAGTTGCTAAAACTTCAAGTAGCTTGTTGAAGCTTAAAACTACGTAGACGGTTCAACAATGAATAGTAAGTAAGATCATAGTTACAGAAGAATCTCAAACAGAGCACTGTTATCCATCAAGAAGGTGCTACTCAATCACTAAAAAGTGACTAAAATACTCGAGTTAGGTGGTTAGAAAGTACCACGAGAAAGAGTAATATTCTAAGAGTCGCAAATGACTAGGAAACATGTCCTATCTTGTGGTCGTCTGCTGGGCATCTGATTTGTTTTCTGATCTCCGATACTCGGGTTTCAGCTCATAGGTTCCTTGATTGGCTCCCTTGTTGTTGTACACGCAGAGCAGCTTAAGCATATCTTTAAGAAATTGCTGTCCAGAAAAGTAGATAAAGAGACATCAGAGGTTGACTGCATTGGATGCAGCATCCTATAAGTTACTTTGCATTAGAACGGCAAATAAAACAACATGAATACAGTCGTAAAAAATGCAGCATATCAGGATGAACAAGTATCTTTTTGTTGCATTATCCCAGCACTCAAGTTTGATGAAATTGATCAGTTGTATCTTTAGTGGGATATGAAGAAAAGTTCAAAATAGTTTGCATATGTTGGATCATCACCACAGGGGAAAACATAGAATAATGGATAAAATACCTCAGGCTGATCTGTCTTCTGAATCAGTTGTTTCAGCGTCCAATTTGGTTGTTTCTCAAAGAGCTTAAACATGATCTTCTCCATTTCCTCAGGATCTCTTCTTGTTCTTTTATTTTCTGACACCTTTGCTTGAACTTTCTTCTTATCCTTCTTATCCTGTTCACATGTAATAGCAGATTTTATAAATAAAAGTAGACGACATTTATATGGTGGTGCAGTTATGCACGTGTAATAACAAATAGGTCGACAATCAGTTCGATAAGAACTTTTTCTGAAAACAAAGAGTATCGGTTATATACCACAAATACAGAGGATTTTATGTCAAGCATCCCGGGCATGGGCCTCATACGTATTCCACCATCATCATTAATAATCTGCATAAGTTACATGGACAAAAGACTATCCCATATCCATCAATCAGAGGATAAATGTCACACACATCATAAATAGAATATTGCATACTAGGTGATGAGAACAATTTGTCCAAGAAAAAGAAGGCAATAACTTACCTGTATTTGTCTAGTTTTAGTCATATATTTGTTTGTCCTCTCCCGGCATAGTTTTGCATAGTCTTCAATATCTTCATCATGAGGCTTCATGTCAAATTTATGGTAGATTTTCCCCTCCACAGAAGACTTCCCTACATAAGCATAGATTTGGCCCAGGAAGCATAATCATCAAACAATTTAGTCTTTTAAAGAATAACACGTGGAGAAATATTCTGAAAGTAAAATGCATCAACAGCAACTGGGTACCAGCTCAAGATGTCTTTGATTTTAGTTTTTCAATTAATATATAATACATTTATCACTAGTCTGAGCTATGATAAAAAGTTTTCAAATACAAAGAAAGATTAACAAAAAGGTAAAAAAGATTGAAGCAGACATGCTGAAATAATATTGACATTATATCAGAAGTGGTCTAAACTTAAGTACAATACCTCGCTTATCTAAAAAAGTATTTGACTCTACTTCATAATGAAATAAGACAGACTACATAGAAGTCAGTGACCATACGACTGTTAAGATGATAATAGCAACTTCGAACAAAAATTTGAAAAGAAAATTAGGATGCCACAAGGAGGGCATAAATACCACTTATTCTTGGAAGTCTAATATATTTTCAGGTTTATAGAATAAAATATTCTGACTATCAGCTAAATCTCAGTCTTCGCAGCACATCATATAAGTTCCGATGGAAGATGTTTTCATGAGAATATTGGACAAGTACACTGACCTTGAGAAGATTCAGCAAATACAGACATAGGAATAAAATCAGTGGACATGTCCATTGAGTAGCACTTGGGCATGTGTCTATCTGCAGTGCCAGCCAACTCCATTGTAAACTTATCATCAAGTAAACAAGTCAGTAAAATCGGATCAGAGTAAAAACAAACAAATAAATCAATAAAATAAAAAGAATTAGCAAGCTACTCCTGCAAATCCTCCTTAACCTGGAACATATTCAAACATAAAAAAGGAAAGGGCCACAATTGCAAATAGATATTAGAAGAGGATTTACAACGTTTCAGATACAAAAATACTTTTCCTATCTGAAGTTTATTTGCTCTTACTTCCTTCCCCTGATGCCAAAATGAAAACGTTTTCTCCAAAATCACCTCCCACTTAAATTGTTGATATAACACCACTAACTCTCAACCATTACTTCAAACAAAGTACAAAGATACCCAAAACTTGCACTACTTAGTTCTCATCTAAAATTCTGCCAAGTCAAACTAGACCATAATAATAGGATGAAGCATACTGCTATATTCAGAATCATGCTATCTTGCTGTACAGGAAAAGAAAATCTACAAAATGTAACAGAAGCCTTTGGATCAGCCTAGCAAACATGAATAGTTGAAAAGATTCCTTGAAAAAGCTAAAGAATACATTTTCTGGATGCAGTAGATATGTGATGTGGATGCCAAAATTACATGCATAATAGAAAAAGCAACGACTTAGAGTTGAGCGACAAGCTCAAGGTAAAGATAAAGCTACTAAGAGTATCTAACTGCTATTGACATCTGCACCTCATTAGATATGGTTTAACTGAGACTTTGATATGAAAGGAAGGTTGTCTCACGAAGGTCTCCCATAAGCAATGATACAGCATGAGTTATTTCTGATTCATTTTCAGTCACTGCCAAGCCCACATCTCATAGTAATAGGTATGCTAACCACAAAACCAAAACCGTCAATGAAACACTTTTGCATATATATTAGCTCCTCTATCCAAGTCTCTGCCAAAATAAGATGGATTTTGAGGAAGCTTTTTCCAGTGGCATGATATACTTAGTCACAGTAATTGAACCAAGTAAAAGGATCATCATCATAAGGGGATATATTTGTCAATGTTGTAGCATCTAATGTTTTTCTTATATCCATGAATTATACGTCCAGAAGAATGGGGTATTATTAGGAGTTTTGTAAATTTTATAACTACATTGATGATTATATTCATTACCCAAAAACCAAAATTCAGAATAGAAAAAGATGAAATAAGAAGTGACACCAACTTCTTAACAAGAAATCAGCAGGGAACAGAAGAACGACAATGCAGAGTTCATGGCGTCCTACCTGCTGTCAACAGATTCCTCCCACCCAAACACACACTCACTCAGTGATCTCAATCAAGCTTTACTACTATCTCAAAACACCCAAAAATATCTATGAGGCGGGACAGTCAATTCTACAGAAGTTCATGTCCACCATAATACACAATCTGCAACAAGATAACTTCCCCCTTTCACTCCTCAAAAATATCCCAAGCCATCCCATTTTTTGGTAAGTTTACTATTCATTTGCTTAATCCAACTTTGTTTTTAAATCACTTGCTCTGAAAGTCTAATCTGACCTGAATGTCGGAGAATTCTTGCCGGGACTCTCCCGGATCCTCCCCATGCAGTCACTTTCTAGATTGATTATTTTTTGAATGACAAGAAGATCACTACACTAGACGTGGAGGTTTACCACATCAAAATCAATTCTCCAATGAAGTATTCCAACAAAAACATGCTTGCAATTCCATTAGTAGATTTAAAGTGACCACATTCTTCTCCACAGTTAAAGTCACCACATTTGAAAATAATTGCATAAATTTAAAGCTTTCCAACTTAAGAGGCATACTTAACTTCCTCCAAAACAGCACATAGTAAAATTAAAGATGTATAATATCATTCTTCCCAAAACATACAGCAATAAGCTTCAATTCGCAAATTCAGCTACAGTAATTGAGAGAAAAATAAACATTAAACACCAAAACAAACATGCATGCAAAATCACACACTGAAGAAATCCAACACAGCTCACAAAACCCCGCGCATGCAATTCAAGAGAGAAAAAAAGAAATAAACTCCAGCAACTAAAAACAAGAGTAGAAATTGAAAAAACAGTAACAGAAAGAGAAGGAGAGTGAGCACAGCACATTCACTCTTCATTCTCTGCACATAGACATACCTGGGTGGAGGAGAAGTCGTCATTGGGGCGAAGTGGGTCGACGGAAACGACGACCTTAGCGACAGTTTGTCCGGAACCCGCGTCAGAGGAGAACGGCGGCGGAGAAAGGAGGTGGTGGTTCTGCATGGCGCGTGCGACAACGGGCGGGCACTTCATCAGCCACACGTGTCGGTCCGCCTTGCTGGTTTCCAGGTGGCTGCTCTTCGTCGGCGCCGCGGCGGAAGTAGAGTTGTTGGAGTCGATGTTGGGTTTCTCCGCCATGGAAGGCTGCGGTGAGCTCTGCTGTCTGACTGTGAGAAATGTGATTCCTGTGAATCAGTTGATGTTGATATTTTGTACTGGAATTTGCACGAATCCTTTTATATTTACACACGTGGAATTTTCTCATTTAAATTAATTTTAAATTTTTTTCAAAAATTGTCAACTGCAACGCATACAATCATTCCAACTTATTTGAATTTTGATATAATTACGAATATCTCTTCATTATTTGTGAAATTATCAAAAATCCTCTTGATTTTAGCTGTTGTATAATAAATAGTCCAATCCGTTAATTTTCGTTAGGATTTCATCTATTTTTTTACGGTGAACTAATCAAACTATGAATTATACTCTTACTTATTTCAAATCTTGTGAAATTTATTTATAGATTAAGTGGATAGTTTTTTTAATTTCTCCATCCACCTCGTCTGTTTTTTTATAATTTAAAAAAAATTAAAAAATATTCCTATAACAAAATTGATAAATTCAAACCCCCATTCAAATAATTACCTAATCTCACTAAATATCATAGAAATATTTGTAATATTTATAGATAATAATAAAATATATATATTTATACAAAAATTTAAAAAAGAATGTTGTACTTTATACTAAAAAGTTTAAGTAGTTTAGGTTCCACCCACCAGCAATTGATGCCCAATAAATTGATATATTAATATAAATTTTAAATTTTTTAATTACTCCTTCATTTTGGATTGGTGGATTTAGATTTATGGATTTTAATTATTAATAATATTTTTTGAATTGATTTAAATTAATATCTTCAAATTATTTACATTATTTTGGTATAAAATTATTTTTTTTAGATTGTTGCTTCAAATTTAAAATCTATGACATGTTGTAAGTTTCGTACGACGTTAAATAAATAAAACGTGGTAGTTAACATGAATCCGATGTAGTGTGTTTGTAAAGACATTATGAAATTCATAGAGATAAAAGTACAATACAATTGAAATGAAAGAGAACCAAAAAAAAAAAAAAAAATTCACTTGTATTCATTTTCTCATACAAGGATAATTTCGAATTAAATTTTGTGTCGTAAATTTTGTTCCATCTTTTGCTCTACTAAACATACTCATGTCATGTGTATAGAATTTTTATCTAAATAAAATACATGACGTCATCTTTATACAATGACGTGGCTATATTAAATAAATTAGAAAATGGAATGGACTTGCAATAAAAAATTCAGTCCGCCATAATTTAGCCATTACACATAATGGATACTAAGGTGGTTGCTCTACAACAATCTATCTTAATAATATAGTATAGATAGCTAACTAATTAATTACATAAATGGGATTTATGGAAGAAAAATGTAGATAAGGGTATTTTAGTCAATTCATATTTGCCTACCAAAAGTAGTTTTTTTTTTATTAAATTTTTTTTTTTTAGATGAGAGCAATGAGCTATTATTATTTGTAATAAATAAACTGCAATTATTCATGTCGAATATCTATGTTTAACAAAGATATTTACTATACCAATAAAACTTAATTCAGTTGGCGAAATTGAACTTTCATAACTTTAGAGAGCATGGTGTCAAATCCTGCTATATTCATTGGCTAATTTTTCTGATACTTGAAAACTCAATATACAGTATAAATAGATGGACGTAGAGATTTCAATTTTGTTGTTCATCAATCAATTTTGTTATATATTATATCAACAATTTACTTACAATGTTAAAGAGAAGTGACAATTAAACAATTATATCAATATCTCAATATTTTCGATCAATGCATCAATAAAATAAAGAGGAATTAAAGAACTTGCAACAAACTCATTTTAATAAAAAATAATTAAATAAAAAATATACCGACTTGAACCCATGATCTGGAATTTTTTTTATAAAATCTCAATAGTAACCATTAGGTTGAAACATGATTGATTTTTAATAATTAAATTCATGATCGACATAATAATTGTACTTGTATTATGGATGGAATGGGGGTTTTCTTTCTCCACATTCAAATCACTCGTTTTGATTGTTAGAAAAAGTAGGGGAAGGGGAACCCTAAAACAATATAAACCTCTCCCATTATTATTGTGAAATATTAGGTTTGAACAATAATGTTAATTTTACCCACCAAAATATAAAATAGAATAAAATCATTATTATAGTTGAATTATAAATATAAGTAAATTTGTGTTTAAATCGATTTAATTCCATGAACTACCATATGAAAATTACAGACATATTACACTTGAGCTAAGCTTTGAAATTGAATTGAGTTGATCCCTAACTTGCATTGTACTCATTTTTCACCAAATACAGCAGCTTCGGTTTACAAATTCTGTGCAATTTGGCAGAGGGGGTGGGATTTGGAAAATGATTCCCATAATCCAAAGTCTTGAAATAATATGAATTTCATCTATATGAATGCCATGATCTCTCGAAATTCAGTCACAAGAGTTGCCACGAGAGATGGGTTATGAGAGACGAACCAACGGTATGGGGTCTTATCCACAAGAGTTCTGAACAGGTGGATCAATGTGTTCATCACAATCAAACCATTGATAGTTTATGCAGGTATAAACGTACATAGACGGCATTGCCAAGCCCTTAATTTTGGAGGGGAAAGAAAAGAGATAATAGGGGGAAAATTTTGGATGAACTGCATGAAAATACGAATGACTAAGACACCCAAGTCTACCAAGGGAAAAACCAAGGGATCAATCTGAGTGCAATTCCAAACCTAGTTTAATGCACTCAATCCACACTATAAGCCGTCAATTATCACCCAAATCACTTACGACAACAGATTACTATTCTGAAATTCCTCTAATACTCCTAAATGGCATAAAGAAATTAGCCAATTACACCTCGAGCTTTTAGGAAAACTTACCCAGCCCTCATTGACTACTCTTTGTATACTCGTTCTGTCTTTCCTCGAGTGATAGCCTTAGTACTCTTGAAACTCTTCTTTTAGAAAAGTGCAATATGAATCATGATGGGGGCTTCTTCTTTCGTCTTTTAGCAGTCTTGGCAAGAGCATCACATATCTCTCGTTTGCGTTTGGAGACAATGTTATTTTCATGCTTGTTAGCCGCATCTGGGGGAATGATATTATTGTTGTCATCCTTGTTTGAACTCTTGCACCGACCCTTTAATACGTCCTTAACGAAAAATTTCAACCTCCACAGTGTTGATTCACTCTGCTCCAAGATATAGAGAGGAAAAGGCAAACAGCATTAGAATGTACAAAGATCAACTACTAGTAAGGTAGTGTGCTGATAAGAACCTGAGCATTTATGTCGAGCTCCACCTCTTCAGCAGTTGCTGGGAAGTTAAGGTTATTTTGTGCTACTATGTCCAGTGCCTTACTAAGATCTTCGGGACATAAGTTGGAGAGAGCAATCCCTAGCTTTCTTTTCTCCATTGTAGATATGTGTCTGTAGCAATATGGTAACGTATAGCATCGATTTATGAAGATGAAAAAATAACATTGTTGGAAATTGTTCACTCCATAATTGCCAAGCAAGCAGCAAGAAGACAGCCAAGTAGAGGAAAACATAATATAGAAACTCAGACACTGCAACAGTTTCACAAACTAAAAACAAGTCTACTTGAAACCATATTAATGCTACACCTTGGAGGGGTTTTGTTTCTCAAAAAGAAATGGCAACAAAGGATAAGAGTTCCAATAGCCATTCATGTTGCTTGAGGCAGGCCAATCATTACGCCTACCAAGAAAACAATGAAAACCAAATTGTACGCTAGGAGCTGCACATCTGAATGAAACTTTTAGGAATAAAACCATTAAACTGCGACAAAGTTCTCTCTGATAAATTAAATCACCACAAAATATTAGAAAATTGAGTAATTGGAATTTACACCGTTCCAAACATGATAGAGTTAAATTTCTTTGTAATGTGTTTTATTCCTTTATTTCATTCTTCTGTTAGACCCGAGTCCTCTGAATCATTGGAAACTGTAAAAGTGTCAAGTGTCAACAGCATAAATAAATGAATAAATATTTCTTCATCCATAAGCTTAAGCCGTTAGATTAAACTTGTCTGTGCTTCCAAAAGTTGGGTCAATCCAGACAAAGCTCCTAGAAGCCTTACAGAGGAGGGAAGTGACGAAGAATGGGTATGTCCTTGCGCACAAGGATAAGATGAGCAGCAACAGTAAGAAATGATTTAAGTATATTTATCGAGCTAACCTGCACTTTTTAACCACCATTTCTCTGAGTTCTTCTATATGCATATCAATGTCGTAAAGCTGAAACAAGTTTTAGAACAAATTATCAACTCATTCATGATTAAGATTAACGCCACAAGTTTCCAGATAATTTCTTTTCTTCATATTGTCACTACCAAACTAGAAATTCTACCACACCTCATTGTTTATCTCCCTGGCCAATTTCGCATGAGCTGCCTCCTGAGCTAGCTGCATGTTTATTTGTGCTTCAGCTTGCTCCTCTTCTCGTCTCTTTTCCTGTAAATATAGATGTTGCAATTAACTTACATCTCAATAATATTTGATGTGCCAGTTGCTTTTGTTGGCGATGAAGATGGATGGAGTGCTAAGTGAAGGTCCCTAAAGTAGGTCAATACCCAAGTTTCATCTTACTTCAGGAACTCGGAGACAGGGACGCAGGTCAACAGAGATATAAAGAGACAATATAGCATAAAAGAAATACTAGCAGCCAACTCAAAACTTAGTAATCACCTCTTCTGTAACTCTTGGCAGAAACTGCAGCCACTTCTCCTCAAATTTTTCCAATAATGTTTTTGCCATTACATGAACGTCACTCTTTTCATCATTGTACTTCATTGCATTTTTGAAAACCAACCGCACATCAGAACATATCTCGCGGACATGCTTATACCCAGTACCATCCTTGGCTTCCATTTGGTTTTTTATTGTAGTGAAGTCCATGGGCCTGTCAATAATCTGACATGCATCATTTGTGAAGAATCAATCTGAGTGTATAATGAAACCGTTAAGGCATCACTTCATCCAAAATATATACCAGAAAAGATACAAGACAATGAATTGGCCACAAGTAGTTTTACAGAAGTCCTAAGGGGTGCAGGATGTGGAATACAAGTACATAATTGGCATACCACTATCGTTCTTGTATATTTTCTTCTACTCCACCCTAATACAATCACTATGCACACTGCGTACAATCAGCAGCTTATGCTTTTCTAGACTCCTAACCCTCATTACAGTAGGAATTCTTAACCTATTCAACACATTGTGGCCATATACTTCTTCCACAGATCTGTAGAGGGACAGCTTTTTTCAGGTTACTTTGCATTTAGATTAACAATCTAAAATTATTTTTTTCCATTTAGTCTCAGAGCCAAAAGTGACTTGGGATAGGATAAATATATACAGGCTCCACCCTTTGAATAAAAATTGGCAGGAAGCTCTACTTTTCCATCATATGGTTGAGAAGGCATCCAATCATTTTGGGTGGTGCAAAATCAGGTAACTCAATGCAAGTCTTTCAGGTAGAGAATAAGTCCGTGTGTGAACCCACATTTGAGACTAATTTGATAATAATATCACCAATGTTTATATTTCATCTCTATGTCTACCACTTCTTTCTTATTCAGTCAGGCATGGAAGATGCATCAGTGTTTATTCAATCACACATGTAGACAGCTACAGGTAAGTTGGCATGCATAAAATAGAAGTAATAACAGCAAAAAGCAAGTGGCTGTACCTGATAGTAATCATGCAACCCAAGCCCTTCAACATCTACTGGTTGCATAAATGGCCATGCCCACTTGTGCTGGGTGATCTGATACATTAAAGAAAGCATAGAATCAATCATTTGATATATGATCTGTCTGATAATATTCATAAAAAAAAAATTCTCAAATAAAGAGTAGCATATATAAGATATCCTCATAAAAGAACACATAAAAAGTCACTTCCTCAAATTGATATGTATGTCAATCAGTGGTGCACTAGAAAAGGCCTAGAACCCAACCTACTAGGAAAAGAGAGAACAATACCCCACTGAAATATCCCCAAAATAATCTTGAAAAGTCCTTTCACCAGAATAAATAACCTTGGACGGTTCTCGCTCGCTGGAGGAAACTATTTGATGGCCCCCAAAGATAGAAATCAGAATATCTTTGGTAGATATTCAAGTACTCTCAAAATTATAATCATAACTCCGTCCTATCCAGCTAGACAACATTTTTGGGTCTCAGAAGCAAATTTTAATAAGTGCAAGTAGCCTCATCATGTAATCGTAATACAAACCCATCCGAAGAGAAAGAAAACTAAAAGGAGTAAAATGTCACTGCACCATTATACTTGTAATAGTAAGAAGACAGGTAATTTCTCCTCCAAATTATGCTTATATACCTAAATTTGGAGGAAGTTTTCAGGATGAAACCAGGTGCAAACAAACACTTACTGGGGCAGTGTACTTCTAACATTTCAATTTGATCTTTAACTAAAATCTAGTTAAGTGAACGAGACACTATAGCACCATACAAAGCCAAAGAGATAAAATGAGTAGCCTAAGGCGTCCGCAAAATCCATCCAAGACAACATTGCTCATAACTGGAAGTTCCGTAAAGGAAACCCTTGAACTTCAAAATTAATGTCTATTCTTCTCCCTCAATGACTCAAGTCTCAACATTCATAATATATTTGAATTTAGCTTGCAAAGCATTTTGGCCCTTTGATCAATAATGTCAATGTTTCTACTTTGTTAAATGAACAGTCAGCCCCATACTAAGAGGTCAAAGAGTGAGCTCAAAACAATCACCCCCAGACTCTACAGGCATGGTACAGCAATAATCTCCAATCTCCAATTGTATAGAATGGACAAAATGTTTTAGTCTTCCTCGTAATGTGCTTGTCATACTACGATAAAACACAATCAATCTCTTGTACCAACTGTTACAAGGCAGCATATGGAGGAAGTTAGACCCCAAAAAATTGATTGGCAGACAATTATGAGCATGAGATATACACCTTAAGTGGTGTATGGTCCAGTGAGAATGGGTCACACGGTAATGAACTCAAAATAAGCATGTGCATTAGGAAAGCATAAAAGCTGCACTCTGGTTGAGTCCACAGGAATAAACAATACATGTACCTATACTATCTATATTTGAAGGACCAAATACACAATTTGGTATGGCATCTTTTTGGAATGGCGTAATTCTATCCAATGTAATAACAGCCCTACTTCTGGAGAAACTTGCCCTGTCTCATTGGTTACTTGAACCTTCAGTACATAGATGAAGTCAGAAGGAATTCTATGGGCCACTTTGGAAACAAATCCAATTATTGTGGCAATTGCAAAATTTTGTGCACACTCGTCGAGTGTTTTAGATTTTATCAAAAATATTTGTTTTTATCATATAGTTTTGTGCACACTTGTCGACTGTGTCCAATGTCTAGTAGTACCACAAGAACCAAATGCTCTCAATTACCATCATCTTGCCAATTTTTCCCCCAAAAGGTGGTTGAAGTAAATTTCTAATATGTCAAAGTATTCAGATGCTTAACTCAAGAGACATGCCTGACGAAATATACTTCCAAACTGGCGCATAAGCTCTTGCATTCTCTTAGCAGCAGCAGCCTCCCTGCGGGAAGCATCCTGCTGTAGCTTCTTCATGCTGGGAATATGTTTCTCCTTTTCTTTATCCTTTGTGATTGAAGCATTCCTATAAGTGTTTGGTTCCTTTAGGTTTAAGTAAAATTGTTCAACTTCATTCACTCTTTGCTCGAGCTGCAAGTCAGGAAAGAAATTATATAAGAAAAGAATGACCCAGAAATGCTGGTGGAAGAAATACAAGGTTGTACACAGGATGCCAATGAGCAGGTAAAAGCAATCAAAATTATGCTTTAATTAATGAAATAAAAGCCAGCATAAAATCCACCAGTTACTTTCCCTAAAGTTCTTGAAAGTAAATGTCTTCCCCATTTTAGTTTACATGGATTAAACACGTCAAAAGATCCAGCTGGCATAAATTATACAAAAAATAAGAAATACCAGAGCATTTGGGATTTTACAGGCACGGCATTTAGTGCAATGGAAATTAGCATATACTTACTTCATCAACCTTTGCGAATAGCTCATCAACTTTATTCTTATAATCATCGTCTCGAGCAGCATTACCTTCCATCGTCCTTTCTCCCAAGTTCGTAATGGCTTCATTTGAGGCGTTCACCAAATCCATCTAACATTGGATAAAGAAGTAAATGAAATGCATAACAATTACAATCACCGAGGAGCTTTAGCCCCTTATACGGCCATATTAGTTTCTACTAAGCAAACCTTAACACTAATTTTCTCTACAGCAAAATGCCAAAAGTTGACATTCAACGAAGTGCTATGACTTGCTTAAGGAAACCTATGTCAATCTTAAGTAATTGAAAACTGTTAACCGTTCCCTCCAAGCGGCGCCACAATGGCCTTAATTTGAACTTGCAAAACTAAAATTCAAATTCTTCTACACCTAATAGATCATTAATTCTTCCAAATTCTACTAACAGTTTCCAGAACTAACACAGGAGGATATGCTCGGAATACATCCAACAAATATCGGCGTATAAGACGATGCACATACATAGACACATATCAACACATACACAAAGAGAAATAGCGAGAGAGAGAGAGAGAGGGAGAGGCGCACCTCCTCGTTGGACGGCTCCGGTCGGCCGGAATCAACCGCTGAAGGCAGGCAGGCGTCAGAGTTTGCGGCAATCTGATTGTGACCTAAATCGCATTTAAAGAACGAAGCTACTGAACGACTTACTTCTAAAAGTGCAACACGATTTCTGTTGAGCACCAACCTTTATACTAATTCAAATGGGACGGTTGGTGCCAAGAAACTCGGGTTCCTGTCCCTGGTTTCTCAACACCTCACGTACGCCATAAATATTTATGCTCTATTCATATAATTACAGAAATTACTCATAACAGTTAAACAAATAAAAATAATTTTTATAAATAAATAATGCTTCTGGGGGCATACATGTACAATTTTTTTAAAAAAAATAATAATTTTATAAATAATATTAATATATTTTTATGAGTGTATTATTTTGGTATTTTTTATAAAAATTTGTGTAAACTAAATAAAGTTATGTGTTTTATTTCAAATAATAATACATTCACTAAAATTTAAAATTACAAGCATTGTCAAAGATAGGCTTTTTATCATTTATATGGAAAAAATTAAATTTGAAAAACTTGTCTACTTCTTATATAGATTAATAATTATATTGACACTGATTGAAATTAGGTCTAACTACACGAACACTCCTCATTCTTCATAAGACTTCAAGTACACCGTTTTGAGGTTGGAATTATAATTTTTATCAACACTGCCAAGAAAACCTACACGAACATCCCTAAGCACATTAGATTGATTCCCACTCAAAAGGAGTACTTATAATTATTCAAAAAAATAAATAAATAAACAAACGATACGGGTATTGATGTATTACCATTTTATAATATTTTATTACAATGATCACAACTGCTTTTATATAATGTTTAGTGTATTTACACATACATTTTCTATAATTTAAAAAAAAAAATTCAGTAGCCTTGGGCTTTGACATTTGTTTTCGTCAAACAAAATTCACCTAATTTGATGGTATTACAAAAAAAAAAAAAAAATATCTGAAAAACTTATATTTATTTTCGAGTTACTTATTATTGATTTATTAATGGTCAAATAAATATTTTATAATTAAGCAATCCTTATACATTTTCCAACGCGCTAATGTATTTGGGGGGTAAGTAGTATGAATATTAAGATTGAACTAGTTATGAGTTCAACTTGAATAACTTGATATTTATTTATTTTTAATGATCAAACCATATTTGAATTGATTTATCGAGAAACAAAAAAAAATGAATTAAGAGTTTAATATTATGTTTAACAATTTTGGTCGAGATGAGATTTTATTGATTAATTTTAAATTGAGTATTGAGTTATTTTGTTAATTGCTAAATATTGGTAATAAATATTAATGTTTTGTTTTTATTTATTGCCATTTAAATATGGCTTAATTCATTGTTTATTGTTGATAAAGAGGAAGGGGGGAAAAGGGAATTTAAGAAAAGATTAGGGGCATTCCGAGAATTGAACTCGGGACCTCTCGCACCCTAAGCGAGAATCATACCACTAGACCAAATGCCCGCTTTGTTTATTTGCTTTGAGTATAACTATTTGACTGGGAGATGGTAAAACCCTTGTGTTCCTTTTTGGGGGGTTTTGGTTTTGTGCTGGAATCAGAAGCGGAAATCCTCACAGCGCGAAAATGGCGAGAGCTGCTCTGTTTCGATTGCTTCGATCTCAATCAACAACCTTCCGTTCAGGTTCTTTTGTTTTCCTTTCAACTTCATCTCTCAATCTTCAGGTTTTATGCACCTGGTGCTGTTGTTTCCATTGCTTGAAATGTTGTTTTGTTCCATTGATTTATAGTTTTGTTATTTTCCTTGTCTTGTTAATCTTTAGGGTTATGACGATTCGACTTTGCAACGAAACTGAAATTGTTGAAAGGGGTAGATTTTGATTTTTTTTTTCTTTTTCCGGTTGGGATGTGGATTTGGATGGGAATTGGCTCGAAAGATAGGGTGTTGGGATTTTTTCCGTTTTTTGTTAGTTTTCTTTGTGATGATCAATTTAACACTTGGATTCTTTACTTTTAAATGAAAGGTTAGTGCGATTTGCCGGAAATGGAATAATGAGGAGTTTGATAGCTACTCTCTTTCATGGGATCTAGTGTTTGGGGAGTTTAGTTTTCGTTGATCAAGTCGTAATTGGGAGTTGATTTCCTCTCATAGTGTTGATAAGAGAGTTAGGTTTCTCAATAATCAGAAAGTAATCAAAACTTGTGCTACTGCCTTACTTGATCAGCCTCTTTCCTATGTCCCAAGATTAAGATGGGAATGCCTGAGTTTCTTTGGTAATCCCAGTGCCTAAAACCGATATTTATGTCATGTTAGCCCACATGACTCCCTCAGATTATGTTTGGATATTAGTAGACTGGTCAGCTGAATTTTTTTACTTCATTTCCCGTTAAACCAACATGTTTGCATCCTTGCACTTATATCTTGGCTCACGTTTCTTGCTCATTCTGTGTGTGCATTTGTGCACATTTTCCTTGGTATGGGGCGCAGGGGCCCCAGAAACGGTGTCAATCATGGTTAAGGTTGATTTTCATTTTGATTTTTCTGGACCTGCATGCTAGCTACCTGCAAACGATTCATAAAAGAATCGTGAAGAAAATAGCAACAAATGCATGGTTAGAATGGGATTTGGCATCCAAATCCTATCTTGTTTTGTAGCTCATATCGTACTAGCAATTATCTGTATTTATTAGAAAAGTAATTGTGGCTGTGGTCCTGTGGATAGTCATTGAGAATTGAGATCTGGGGGTTTAGCGTGGACCTGACCCTTTTAACTTTAAAATACATACTCTAATCTCATTTTTGGAGTTCTTTAGCTGACTTGCTTGGACTGCATCTTCATATGCGACTACTGGTCCTTACCTTTCTTTTGGGTTTAATCATACAAGTACAATTGATCCTTGAACATAGTTATTCATAGATATTTATTGCATCAGAAAATCGTCTGGCAAAGGTTCATCCATGGCCTCATGCACTTAGTGCCAAAAATGTTGCCAACTCCACCTTGCAGTTTGCTCCGGCCCAGAGACGACTGTTATCTCGAGCTGCAGCAGCAGAAGATGAAAACAGAATTAGTATTGGACCTCGGAAAGGGGGAGAAGAGGGAAATGACGAAAAGGAGACTGGGATTGTTTATTACGGTCCCATATCAAATACAATCAAGAAAGTGAAGCTTCTCTCACTTTCCACCTGCTGCCTCTCTGTTTCATTAGGTCCTGTCATAACTTTCATGACATCTCCGGACATGAACGTTATCCTCAAAGGTGCAGTAGCATCTTCGGTCATATTTCTCAGTGCTTCTACTACTGCAGCCCTTCACTGGTTTGTGAGCCCCTATGTCCACAAACTCCGGTGGCAACCTGGTTCTGACAGTTTTGAGGTTGAGATGATGTCGTGGTTGGCAACGTATTTACCTAGGACCATCAAATTTGCAGATATCAGACCCCCCGAGACTAATAGGCCTTTCGTGTCGTTTAAAGCTAATGGGAATTTCTACTTTGTTGATGCAGAGCACTGTCATAACAAGGCATTGTTGGCTAAACTGACCCCTCAAAAGCAAGCTCGTGATTCTGCTTTCAAGAACTTGTGATGTGTTTCTGGATGAATCTGTTTTGCTTCTTCTGTATTTCCTTTCTCTATGGAGGCAGATTAGTGAAACTCCTCTGAGTGAAATTTTCAGCAGAAATAAGCTACTCCAAAGTATCATTAGGCTTACGTCTCTTTGACATACAGGTAGATATTTATGGAAACAATGTATCTTGTTTGCAACATTTGAGCTGGTTTCCTCCAATTTATGTAGGAAATTGTTGTTTCATGTTAAACAAGAAAAAGATTATTGTTGGTTGGTTTTGGGATGTGGTGGACATATAGCTTACCTCTGTTTGCATTGCTCATTGACACTCTCCAAATTCAGACGTTGGCCTTGAGAAATCCTCTTATTCCTCTCTGCCCATATCAGGTAAATGGGAGACATGCATGTTTCAAACTAGGTCTCTGCCCAGGGTGTAGTGCAAAACATGCATGTTTCAAATTTGTTTGGGAACAAGAAGACATGCTAGATTGAAATATGTAATTAAACAACCACTTTTAAATGGAGATTTTAATATTCGAAGAAGAATATCCACCGGCCACTTCTGCATAGAGTTTGTGCAATTGACAAAATTATACTTATGGGTTCTAACACTTTTAGTCCTATACTTTATGGCATTTTTAAAAGATCCAAAATTGAGAATATTTGATACATTCAGTCCTCTACGTTATGGGATTTACGAAATTAAATGTGCCGAATTTTTTTAATTTTGAGACTATTTCAAAAATTTCGTAAATAAAAAATGACTAAAAATATTGAATTTCCATTTGATGGATTAAAAATATAATTTTAGCTTGTGCAATATATTATAGGATTTTACTGTCTTTTTCAAATGATATGGTGAAAAGTACATATTATACACTAAAGTCACCTTTACTTAGGGTGATGTGATTAACATGGGATGTATTAAATTGTAATTAATATCATAAGAAAATTACATCATATATTGGATTTGAGACATTAATAACGGACTGATAAAAAATAAAGAGTAATGAGTCATGATATCATGACTAATCACCCAAAATAAAGATGGGGCAAGGCTATAGACATTTATTGGCATAGCAGTAAGTAATAATTGTTCTTGTGGCAATTGAATTGTTTTAGGGTTTAAAGATTTGAGGTGCAGTGTTACCAAGGCTATACACATTTTATATTTTAATTTTCTTGTTTGAAATTGTAGATGAACCCTTTAAGTTACTTGCCGGCTGCCCATTAATAAACAAATAAAACTGCCGGCTCTCCACGTTTCAAATTAAAGGCGGCATCCCCATCTCCAATTCTAGAAACACACATACATCATTCTGCATAATCTTCATAACCTTACTTAATTACTAATTACTAATGCTTAAAAAAACACCCACACCACTAACTAGACATGGAAACCACTCTTCTACAACTAACATTAATCCCACTTTTCATTTTAAACCATTGATCTAAAATTATGAGAGGGCAATAATAATAATAATAATAACAATATAATATAATTGTCACACTTATATTTTAAATATAAAATTATATAATATAATAAATCAAGATTGAAAGAGAGCAGAAAGAACCCAAAGAAAGAAAAAAAATTATCTTAACATAATTTAACATGCAAAATCCACATTAATATCCCTAGTTGTTTTCATTCGTTATATTTTTTAGAAAATTATTTTATAAAGATAAAACAATATTAGAGATATAAAATTATTGCATCAAATAATTTATAATTTCGACATTGAATAAATTTCAAAAAATTAAGTAGCTCGAAATTTATATTCTTAAAAAAAAAAATCCCAAAATCTAGCATGTCTTTTATCAAGAAAATGGTTTTGCCATAAATTTATTTCTCAATCATGTCTACCAAACTATTATTCACCATAAATAAAGAATATATAGATTGATAGTGTGACAAATCAGATCTCCCAAGCCTCGGATTATGCCTCGAAATATGGTAGCTACAATTGTTGGCTTCATCCCTTCTAGAAACCCAAGGGAATCTACTCTTACAATACCCCCAACTAGCTACACTTGTTGTCCTTTCTATTCATCTAGAAGAAAGCAAAAGCCATCAAGCCTTCAACCAATACCTTTTACTTCTTTTATATTAGTGGAATATCCACCAAATTACATCCTTTGACTAAAAAGAAAAGGCCCTTATGTATATAACCCCTCAACGCATACTCCAATCTTCCTATGTTCATCCCCAAACACACACACACACACACACACACACTCCTCTAATTATTAGCCTTTACAAACAACCTTAATGCTTGTCCAAGAATCCCTTTCAGGGGAAACCCTATTTGACTCCAAACACATACATGTCGACACATTAGATGAAGCATATGAAACGCTTTCTCTAAGTGATCTCCCTTTGTATAGTGATCAAAGTGCTGATTGGGACCAAGATTATTTGTCTTTAGCCCAATCACATGGCTCTGCCTCCTCCTCCCAGCAGGATTGTTTCGAGTTCTTTAGTCAAGAACTCGATCCCTCTACCGCCACGACTACCGTTTTCCCACAAGAGAACATCATGTTCTGTGGAAAGCTCATTCCTTACGAGCAACCATTCAGCACTAAAAAAGACTCATCAACCACAGTTGTCCAGAATAAGAGGCAGAGAAACGACAAGAAAAAGTGTCGTTGGAGCCAGTTTAGGTGGAAGTTCAATTCCGGCAGAGGTTCAAAGAATAGAACGAAAAGTACAACCCTCATGCAGAAGAAAAACTGCGTGGGATTGTATGAGTTGCCAAAGAAAACGTACAACACCACTAAGCTTGGAAAAGGGCATGGTCCCATGCACAAAATGTCCATTTTGACCTCATCCTCGTCAGGGAAGTTAGCTAAATGGCACTTGTTCTTATTCGGGATTTCAAGATTTCCGACAGAGGTGGAGCTAAGAGATATCAAGAGCCGACAGATCACCCGCCGACAGTGTCCATCACCGCCACCGATGTTTAAGTTTCAAAATCGGGACGATGAGGTAATAAATGAGCAAAGAAACAACAGAGGATGGGGGTTGTGGGGGCTGATAAGGGCACTAAGTTGCGGCTGAAATCACCGATCAACCACCAAGGCCGTGGCGGCCCTTTGCCGGCGTTGGTGGTGGTTATAGTCTTTTCCGTTCTCATGATGACCTCCATTGTTCCATAGGTTATTAGATTGATTAGAGAATATGCATGGCATGTTAGGGGATTCAATGAACTATGAAAGCCAGAAAGTCAAACTGATGGGGTGGATGTTCAAAATTAGGCTTCAATGCACAGTGTGATTCAAATACAAAACTTTCAATTCTTTTTATTTATATAGATGGATTTCAAGTCCTTAATAGGAAATCCGTTCGATTGGTTTGGATAATTTTACAGTCAGCGTATTTCAAATTATGCAACTTTAATTTTGAACTATATTTTACTGTACGTTGATGAATTTCAAATTATTTTAATATTGAGTCGTTTAAAATTCTTTATTCTTTTATTAAATCTAGAAAGCCATAAATACGAAGAATTTCATACAAAAGAAGCCGAACCCTGGTCATCAGATCTAAATTTATGACTCCAAATGTAGCCTAAATTTTTATAAATAACAATAATTTGGGCAGAGAGTTAGAGACATAGTAGATTGGGTCATTTGAATTGGGCCGGAGGGAATAGTGGGCTGAATTGAAGTATGTTGATGGAGAAGCCCATTAAAGATTAAGAAGGATTTGGGCTAGGCGTGGTGGAAAAGAGACCAACAAGGAAAGAAGGCCCAGGCCCCAATAAAAGGCATAATAGTTTATTTATGTTAAATGAGTATTAAATGATAAGAAAATTATTTTTTTTGTATTTAATTAATATTTGAATTATGTAATATTATTTTCATATTAAATTTAGAATTATTAACTATAATTAATTAATTTATAAATATATAACTAATAATTCCTCTGACAAAAATAGCTTATTATATTTTATTTACATATTATTATTAAAAAATTAACAGAATTGCAATAAGTTATTTACGCTCGTACTATTTTTTTTTTCATGTGAGATGAGTTCTGATAAATTTTAATTAATTATAACAATTTTGAAATTTTATTAAACAGAAAGTAGTGATGAAATTAAAAGTTTTATAAGTAATTTTAAATTGAATATAAAAAGAATTTATATTCATGTATTAATTTATTCTCTCATTAATTTCCACCGTCCAAATAAGGCATATAGTCCAACGGCTATATTTATGTCCTCACCATATCTAATCGTGGGACTGAGTGTATGCTAATATTCCGCCACTCACACTCGCTTGGCTTTGGTTTTCAGGCCATAGTACCATTACTCCACAGCCGAAGTGCCAAAGTCTCTCTCTCTCTCTCTCTCTTTCGGACGTCCTTTTCTCTCTCTAAAAAAACCTTTTTTCGAGAAAATGTGAGCAAACCCTAACGAAATAAAAGGATATGTAGTCTATTCGATCTCAATTCGAGTCGGTTGGGATATATTTTCGTATGGAAAGGAGTATTTTATCAATCGTCGGAGAAACTGTGTGCTGAACTTTTTAATTTGTTTATTTATTTATTTTTTGATTGATTTGGTGGGGGGGTTGAGATGTACAAGAACCAGCTGCAGGAGCTGGCGCAGCGGAGCTGCTTCAATTTGCCGTCTTATACTTGCATCAGAGAAGGACCCGATCACGCGCCTCGATTCAAAGCCGCCGTCAATTTCAATGGGGAGATGTTTGAGAGTCCTAACTACTGCTCTACGCTCCGCCAGGCCGAGCACTCGGCTGCTGAGGCGGCGCTTGACGCCCTAGCTAGCCGTGGCCCATCCAACTCTCTCGCCGCCAGGATTTTGGTAAATTAAGTAATTCTGTTTTTTTTGTAAAAAGTAACTTTGTGCATCTATCTTGCTTCTTCTTGGTAGAATTTACTCATTCATTGCATGTCTTTCATTTGTTTTTTCTCTTCTCTGGATTGTACTTTTGTGTTATCTGGTTTTGGTTTCTGCTACTGGGCTCATGAGATTTTGTGTGGCATAGCGTTTTTCGATGAGCTCTGCCTTGAGTTTCTTTTGCTTAGTGATTATACAAGTGAAGTTCTCTTCGGGATTAACGGAAGTGAGGGTATTAAGTATGAATGCTGTTTGTTGTTTGTTTTAGATAAACCCCGAGTATCAATTAATCTTGTATTGATGAAGGCTGCATGTCTTGAACTTTGCTTTTGAGTGAATTCGACGATTAAGTTGTATTAGTACGAGTCACGGGATCATAATGTGAGTCAGAAGTAGAAAATGTTGTTGATTAAATTATGGGAACTCGTTTCGTCTTTAGTTGATATGGTTTGCATTTGTGCCATTAGTATAATGAAAATACTGGAAATATGTATAGCCCTGCTTGGTCTACAATGATTCCAAATGCATTTTTTGAAGGTCATGTGCACTTTGATGCAGAGGTTTGCAATAAACCAATCTTCCATACATGATTCAGTTTGCATCGAGAATTAAACTGTTTGTGCACGGGAATTCATAGCTGGACGATTTTATTAGCTTTTCTTAGAATGTTTCATGTCCTTTGGACTAACATAATAGTTGCCAGCCTAAAATTGATTTTGGATCTTTCCTTTCACATTAAATTGGACCTACTGACAGTTTTTAAATAGTCTGAATAAAATTTTGTTGATGCATCTTTCATCAGTTGGAAGCCAGCACAAGCTTGTCGTGTTTTCTATTTCACTTTAGCTGATTTATATGAGAAACTTGATGCCGATTCTTTACCTTGCCTTGCATCCCACATGATGTAATGCATCAGTTACAAGTACAGGTAGGATGAAGCTTGACCTGTGAGATGAATTGAGCTATTTCAATTATTTCTACTTTTTGCTTTTTACATCACCTGAACTGGTTCTGGATATTTGGGTTTGAGTGGAACTAAGTAGATTATTAAATGAGTTGAGCTCAGGTGAAGGACGTCATAAGGTTGCTTAAAAAATGAATAAATAAATAGCATGAAGTATCAGTAAATTTCAGTTATTTCTTGGTCATGTTATTCATACTGTTATAAAGTTTAAAAGTTTAAATTCTATTCAAATCCTTTTTGCCTGGTATGATGTGTGGCTTATGGGAGAACATGCTGATCTGCTTGCTTCTGTGATGTTACTGTTAAAGCATTTGGAACTTGAAGTCTGCTAGGTGGGTGCTATATCTCGTCAATTTGCATTGAATAGTGAAAAGCCCAGGTCAAATGACCAGTTACTCCATGTAATTCGTAACCAAGGTTGAACTTAGTATTCAGTCCTTTTTAATCTCTAGTAAGCTTGGTATTGCCACTTGGAACCAGCTTGGAGAGCCGGAAGGGAACACGTGTGAAGTTTAAGAGTATTTGTCTTGCTAGCTTTTGTAAATATTAAGACACAAATTGCAAGAGCGATTGTTGCAAAATAAGGCCTTGTTGAATAAGCTTGGTGGGCAAAATTACTTGCATCCATGTAGAAATCATGGTGAGTGGCAGGAAACGCTATGTTCAGCACTCCAGCCCTGACCTGACCAGCAATTTTTATCTTAATGTGGATATGGATTACTGATCAGCTATGGCAGCCATTGATCATTAAGTTGTCTTTTATTATGGAAAAAAATGTTTTCCTTCTATTTATATAATTGAAGTTAGTTTGGCAAAAAAAATGGAGAGTAAGATACATACAAAAGGTATATTTAGGAATTGATGGATGAGATAGTTGGAAGAAGTACGGGAAGTGCCCGATGTGAATGTCTCTGATACTTCTCTAAAACATACTTTCATCTCAGGGAGTCCTAAAATCAATGCCTGAACTTTGCAAATCACGTAGGTCATGTTTGTTTGCGTTTTGTGCTTTCTTTAGCTTTTATACTGATGCGAATAGACTTTCTCATTTTTCCTTGAGTTCTAATGTTTTATTATGCTGAATACAGGATGAGACGGGTGTCTATAAAAATCTTTTGCAGGAGGTCTCGCAAAGAGTGGGAGCATCTTTGCCTGCTTATACAACTTTCAGAACAGGTCTCGGTCACCTTCCCATTTTTACCTGTACTGTAGAGTTAGCGGGTGTTATATTTACTGGTGAACCAGCAAAGAACAAGAAGCAAGCAGAAAAGAATGCAGCCATGGCAGCTTGGTTATCTTTGAAATCATGTAAGTAGCTCAAATCTACAAAATCTAGACATGGTAAATCGTGTTGATGTTATTCACTCATGCATGTTAAATGGCTAACAATTTTTCTTTTAACATAGTTGTTCTACAGGGAGGTAAAATGTAATTAACATACTGTATAAACAAAAGAGTAAATGGAGGCTCTGTGTCTTCTGGAGTTATTTGTGTGGTTTCACTCACTCTGAGAATCTGTAAGAGGTTTACATAGCATCTAGTTCTGATTTATCTGCTATTTTCTTGTCTTTGCAGTAGTGCAACAATCTGAGAATCCAACATTAGAAAAGCCCAGCAAGGATGAGCAAGAGCATGTGACTGTAGCTCGTGCTCTGCAGAAGTATATAATAAAGGCAAGATTGGCAAGACTACCTTTTCCAATAAAATTTCCTAAACTAAATCCGAGGCCATCAAATACACAGCAGTCTCCGACCACAACATCAAAAATTCTTCCTTTGATATGCCCGAAAACAGTTCTTCGTAATAGGCCTGTTACATCTGTAAATAACAGCTCTTTCCAAAAGATTGTTCAAACACACCAAAGCCAACCAACAATTACTACTGGAAATGAGAGGCAATCATTGGTGGACAACCTTAAAGGCCGACCACAGAAGTTCCCTGCAGCAGGAGCAGCGCCCTACATACCGGTCCAACACTGTAACCCACACTATCGAATTGCACCACCAGTGACAATAAGGAACGCTATTCCTGTTTTCTCTGCACCTCCACTTCCTTCAGCACAGCCTTCAGTAGTAATAAGGCCTCCAGCTCTGGGTATGGCTCCACCTGTGTGTGTGAGACAAGCTGTTCCTTTATGTGCTGCTCCTGTTCGAATGGACGAGCCACCCATAGTACACCCAGCTGCCAAAGTAGAAGATCCACAATTATCGAGACCTCGAAGAGATCGAGCAGAAGAGCTAATGGTTTCTAGAGCTGCACCAGGCAGACTAGAGGAGAAGCCATTTCCCAAGCTTCCTGTGATTCCAGCCAACGAACCTCTTGATCGTAAGTCATTGCCATGTTGCATAGCACCAACTTCTGAAGTTGCACCAGATCAACTTGAGCAACCATCATCTGAAGTCTCTACAGTTCAAGTCGGGTCGCCATTTTCTAAGGTTAGTAGTTCACTGCTCGGTTCAAAAGGATCTGCAGAAGAGACTGGGATTGCAGTGCCGGACAGGCTGCAGGAGTCGACAGGGATTGAAGACCTTAAAGAGCTAAAGATATGAAAATGAATTATGTAAGTTGAGTTTTTCTGATTTGGTCTTTATTTTTGGTTAATTTATTACTGTTACTTTTTGGCAGACTTCAGCTGTTGTAAGAGTTCTGAAGTGTAGCTCATTAGAATCCTTTCGTATTGCTTTTAGAAAACTACGGCTATTTGAACTGCAAAGTATGATACAAGCAAGCTTATATGCTAAAAATTGCAGATGTGGTATGTCATTGTAGTATTACAAGTCTCTCTATACAGTAACCCATTAAAGCTTTCCATTTTTTCCTTTTCCCCTTTTAATAGTAGCACAACACGCATTCTAAATTTGGAGTGGAGGGAACTACATTCTTACCAATTATGCCATAAGTGACAATTATACTTCAGGTAAGACGACTGTGTAAGATCGCATGATTCAGTAGTTGTGTTGTTTATACCCCAATTTGAATTGAGTATTGAGTCTAGTATAGCGAGCATAGTCATGGACTATTGAACCTCCTAATGTTGGGTAGTGCAATAGGGGTAGCCGGGGAGCCAGTAAGCCTTCCCCCAAAAAACATGCAAACACGAGTAGGACAACACAATCTACAGGCCAAACGCTTTTGTTCCTCAATTTCAAATATAAGGTACCAAGCTTGCACATAATCGGTCTAGAAAATGTGCAAGTCAGGGCCAGAAATTTAAAGAAACAATAATATCTCCAATTATTAGGAAACCCTAAAACTGCTTTGTAGCAAGCTTAGACCTAACTGCCATGTGATAGGCAATTTCTTAGGTCGGAGACCATACCAACCAGCTAAATATGCTTCGACATACCTCCCTCAGTTGTCATTTGCCTCAACTAAGCATTGCCGAGACACTCAACCAACTACACCCATGCGATGCCGCGAGACCAATGATGCCCCATCTTGTGCCAGCAGCCTGTAGGGCAACCTACCCGTGCGACCAAGTCATATAACATCACCTAACCTTTCAATCGGCCAACATTTTTGAATCAATCTGCAAGTGTTGCTTGTCATCTCACCAACACCTTACCAACATAATTGTTGTCACACCATGCCAACGCCCACTGTAGAGTCTAGCACCGAAGCCTGTCGCACTAGACATACCAACGTCTCAAGGGGCTGACAAACGGCTTATATATTATATTTACATTTTCTCATGTATTCTTTTGATTCATGCAATATAGGGTTCTTGGTATAAAATTGTTATTTTTCAAGTACTATACTTGAAGGCCAAGATTGCGGTTCAGCATTTCTACTTGTCCTTCAGGTCCGATATTATGTAGCACATGACATAGTGATAAGGCCAATACTGTGCTGGCATCCTCGTCAAGTCGTTGATGGTTTTATTTTATGCAGCAATAACTCCTCTAGATGGGAATGGGATCATTTTCTTAGTACTACAAGTAAGATATGGTCCAAAATTGGTGACGTGACTTCGTTAATTGGTCCTACCAATCTTCATCCAATATACCACATGATGATCCTATACTTCTATGCTGCATTCAATGGTGAGATCGCGGTCGAGCAGATTTTGATAAGAACATTTGATTCTCCGAGTAACAAACAAATCTTCAGACGGTCCCAAAGATTTAATGGGCAACTTGAAGCAAGACAAAGAGTCCCCAGAAAAAGTTGGAGCATTTAAAATATAAACAAACTGAAGGAAAACAGAGGGGATCCTGTCCAAATATGACCCATATGCTATAACAAGATTATACAGATTGAAACTATCGCAACTGATTCTAGAAACTAAAGAAGCCCATAAGAAGACTGACGTATTCAGCACGATGTCTACAGTCCGAATGTACATAACAAAACAAACAGCAACTAGTCTATGGTTACCAACAGGCACTATAACTGCTATCACTAAGGGGGTAAGAATATTCAGAGGCCAAACTTATGTGCACGGAAATACTTTAGATAGAGCATAAGATCACTATCAAGTAGAAAATGCAGCATCCACTGCTTGCAATATTGGACCAGTATCAAACCGGAAGTTAAGAAAGCTCCTTACTGGGAATGTGTCAGGAGGATGATACATGTCAGCCACTGCTTTACTTGGCTGGTTCTCGGCTGCTATGGAGCTGTTTCCAATAGAACTGTTTTTTGCCTTCCACACAGTAATTCCTTCATGTTTCACACAAAGTTGTTAGCCAAAAAGAGAATTGAGAAAAGAAAAAGTGTTCTCTTTTTAGTATAGTACCAAGGAGGCATCCATGTACGGGTGCAATAATAGGGGCACAAAAAAGCAGAAACACGAGGTGAAATTTATGTTGTGGAATTGCATAAATGAGACAGATACCACCATATGTTGATAGAAACTTATATATCAGGGAACCAAACATGATGGTCTACTAAAATGCAGTTAAATGCCTCTTCACTGGCGAGATGCAATATCGTTCCATCAAATTTCTTACTTTTTTCCATGCTGCTGAATATATGCTGAAAATTGTCATGGCATAATATTTTCAAAAGAAGCTTATTTATTGAGTAAAAGCGGGAAACTAGAGACAGATCTTGGATGTGGGGGAAAAGATGGCGTTGTATAACATCCAACAGCATGAGAGTCAGATCTGGTCAAAAGATTAATACTTAAAAACATCTAACAACTACGCTTGTCAATGGGCAGGTAGAGTTTGGGTCTTATCCATTTATATTTTTCTTTTACAATATGTTTCAAAAAATATTTTTTTCAAAATTTAAACATACATTGAAGTCTAAAAATAAATTTCTTAAAATGTTTGATGCAATTTTTATGTGTTTTTCGTAATGTAATGATATTACAAGAATATGTTATTAAATTAACTTATTAGTCGTTACGCACTGATCAATCAAATAGAACTAATTATTTAAATTTTCAACTGTGCAAATTGATCATCCTTGAAATTTAAATCTTAACTTTGTCCAAATGACGGGCCAATAATAATGACTTCGAAATTTAAATAATGTTCTTAAACATATCCAAACGATGGGCCAATATTATTGATCTTGAAATCAACACAAGTTCAAGATAAGAACAAAAACCTAAGAATTGCTAAAATAAATGAAGTTAAATATGATAATATTTCTAACATTCGCTTACATCTCTTATCTATTTGAATTTACATTCATCTTTCATTTGATAATTTTTTACAATTTGAATTCAAACAAATTTTATATATTCCATATATTAGTCAAACTTAACTTATTTAAGTGTCATCTGCAGTTTTTTTATTTTCTAAACTACCAAGTTAAGTTTTGATTGCTTTTATCAGAAAGTTAATTTTGAGTTAATTATTACAAAATAACAGGCAAATTTGGTCAAAATATCAATATGAAATATGTATTAAAATAATTATATACTATCTAAAAATACTACATATTAAGTAAATCTAGTACGCTGATTTAATAAAAGTTTACAAATTCAATAATTTTAAATTAATAGATAAATGAACATTTTTCGGTATTAGACTCTATCAATACCCCTGGGTATTTTAGAGTATTATGCTTTTACCCATACCCATGGGTTATAGGGTATTAGACCCTGCCCAATACGCACTGATTTAATTGTATATGTCTAGGGTGGGGTAGGGTCCTCTGCCCATTGGATAGGGTATGGGTATTGGTCTTAAAATTGGTTCTTACCGTACCCATAGACTGACCTACTAACAACCATCCGTCGTTTCCAACTCTCAAAGCAGGGACAGATTGAGAAATTTTTGGTGTCAAGCAAACTAATTAAACAGGTCCTGAGGCATTCAACTGGTATCTAGTCAAATATTCCTCACATAAGAAGGGCATCCTGGGTCTGGCTTGAACTTGACAAACTTACTACAAGTTCAAGTTTCTGATGGACGCCTCCCATGCATCATAACCACTACATCTGGCATGATGCATTTCTCCTCTTTCCACGGTGAAAAGCAATAACAAAAACACCTTTTAATTGTTTCCAAGTCAAACTTGGAATACTCATGGAAACATAAATACATTTTACGTAGAATTCTTATGGACCTGAAGATCAAGAATAAGATTCTAACACAATTGAGGGTTCGGATAGGATGTCAACTTCCACATATTTTGACCAAGAAAAAAGTATAACGGCAAATGCATAACATGGGTCCAATTATGAATATGGATGATGGCAAGACTTAATATTGGACAACCTAGAAAAATAGATTAAACTTCTGTTCCATTGGAAATTGCAGCCAAACATCTCTGCATGTTCTAAGCAGAAGAATTGTATATAAAAGATAATGATTATGCATCCATAATTCAGCACCCTTAGCATCTTAAACACATTGCCTGGAGCTGCAGACATGGGTCTGGACTGGCCAGAATAAAAGCCATCTCAAAACGATCATATCATCTAAGTTTCATTTAACAAAAGTATTATCCCATAGACAGTAACCAATTTCTAATCCTATATCTACCAAAAACGCAGGAGTGAATTTATTTCAAGCATTCAAGGCTAGTACACTGTTTTTCGTCCATAATAAAGTTTAAATGTTTAATGACTTCTCAAGATTCATTTTGAGGAACCAGGAAATTGACCTCTACTCGACCCCTATCCAAGATTTTCTAATTCAAGTTGAGAGCAACTAATGAAACATGAATCTTATGGAACTGGTAACTACTGCGTGCTATGCTTGGTTTAAGGCACAGAACCGTTGAAGTGAGTAGCAAAATGAAATGCAGCAGAAATAGAGGATAGAGCAAGCAAAAGACAAGTAATGACCAATGTACAAGGAGGGATAGAGCATAGCAGGAGAGAGCAGACCTTTCCGAGGATTATCAGATCTAGGTGCTACAGGAGGTGGATGCACCGAAATCCATGACCTCAAAGACCTGCAGAAGGGTCCTAGTTTTTATAAATCTGGAAAGATTTGATAGATTTTGCGAGATTTATGCCAATATACTTACGCCAAAAATGGAGCAACCATATAGAGTTTAAGGCCGGTAATCCCACGAGATATGACATCATCATTTGTCGGTCGGAGTTCGTCAATTCGCTGCCATGCAATCTCCTGCAAACAACAAAAGATCCCCATGCATAATACAGCTGTCCCAGATTCAGCTCTTGTATGTGCAACCATGAGCATAAGAATACACGAATTATATTGGCATAAAAAGTATGTCGATAACAAAAAACTGATCTTTCAAGTTTTTTTTCTGGACTCTTACCCTAGCAGAAGTCACATGAGAAGAGGGCAGTAAAACAGATAACAAAAAGTTGGTTCATGTTTGCAAGGACTAAATGCAATTTTTGCAAACTTCTTCATCAGGATATGACATACACTTATCTCTTTCTTAGTGAGTGGAGCAAAGGCTGTGTCATCTTTCACCCCAGCAACTATGTACAGTCTCACTCTCTGCTGTCCAAAGATCATTTCAATGTACTCGTCTTTGTTAAGAAGTTTTGAAACATCAAAACCTGTTTCCTCAAGGACCTGTACCAGTCAAAGTATGAATTTAGTAACAGTTCAGAAGTTTGAGCATAGTGCATGCATGTAAAAGAGGATGAAGGACTGGAAAGTCATAAAGACATTAGAATCTGGAGCTTGTATTAAGTAAAAATTTACATATCACAGCATCAAAATGACTAAGATAATCCTTTGTAGCAGTTTGAAGTTCAAAATGACATGTTATATTGGTTGGTTGACTCTCAGTACTTGTTTCTTCACTCCTGCAAAGGCAAACAAGGTATCTCTGAAGCCTAATGCATGATCTTGGAGAACAGAATGTAAGGAAAAACAAATATAGTTAAAGATGACAATGTATTTATGTGCTTATGCAAAATTATAGACAATTGAGCAGTAAACATAAGCAGCAAGGAGCAAGCGCTGTTCTCCCAACACCATAACAATTTCACATATGCAGTAACCATTCTAGTTCCAAGTCTCACAGTCTTCTAGTGAAAACGACCCTGAGGTTAATCAATAAGCCAAATTTCATGACCAGAGTGTTCCAAATATTGCTCCAACCGATTTTCACAATAGTTGAACATGCATAAGAAGACGTGCATACTTCTCTAATAGCACACTTATGGTCTTCCTCATCTTTGCTCTTTTTTCCACGGGGAAAGCTCCAACTAGACCCTTTCCATCCCTTCACTAGCAAGCACTGCAGATGAGAAAATAATCCAAAAGCTTAAATGAGGTGAACCAATAGGCTATGAAAAGTTTCTGATATATAAATGAGCAGTAAATTTGTTCAAGTGCCATCCGTAATAGTACAAATTAAGAGGCTTATCAAATTGGTTATTCTTTTATTAAAATACGATCACACAACTAGAGAAACTCAAATTCTCCTCTTTAGGCAAAGATTGCGCTTTTTCCTTAAAAGTTTTCACATCATAGTACTAGGTTACATAGTACTATCATGAAAATTCCAAAGCTGGTATGGCACTAATAGCTGCAGCTGCATTATTTTGGTGCAGATGACATCAACATCATTCATTCTGTGATTGAGCCTTGCTGAGCAGTATCAAGAAAATTAAATACACAAAAGAAAACCAATCAAAATTCCATATCTGATAAACTGCATGGAATAGAGTGAAATATATCCATGAGCCATGAATGATGTCAAAAAACCAGATTTCTGATACCACAAGGTATTCAGAATTTAGGCTCCTCTAGTTCTGGGAAATTTAATCAAGAATAACAAACCTAAAGAGGTATTACACATGTTTCTTAAAACTTTCAATTTGTCTGAACATGCACATTCAACATGCTAGAATCACTTCTAATGCAGGAAGGGGAAATATTTGAGCAAGAGAAATACTTGATAATGCCATACCTACTCTAGTGCTGCCTTAAGGACCAAATTTTATCAATAATTATGTCAAAAAGTCCTCACCCGTTCATAAGTTTCATCCAGTATAATGGCCCCCGTCACTGGAACTCGAACTTTATATGAAGTGAAGTCCTTGAATATGTCATCTATATGGGCAACATATGGTTTTAGAACATCACAGTTGTTAAACACTATAACAAGTCAAGGAGAACCTCAACCACCAGATATAATTCCAGTGCCAAAGAAACTGATAGTTCAGTTCAGGAAAAGTAAACTCTAATTTAGCATCTAAATTAGCCTTCTGAAATAAGTCTTATTACATAGATTATCTTATAAACAGAAGAAAGAATAAACAACAAAATTGACAGCTGTTGTGTACATGAGCAAGAATGGGATCAACTTCCATGATTAAAGAGGTTAAATGAAATTCAGGGACTAAAAGTATGTAAAACTCACAACAATACGAAGATTTAAACCTTCTTTTATGCTTGAATAAAGAAATGAGAACGCAAGAATATGTAAATGAGACCCGTGCTGTAGATCCAAAGGATACATAAAGAAGTAAATTCCTTCAAAGTTAATGACTTCAAGGAAGGGTTCTTTTCGACGGAGTTATCTTCATAAAACCAATGTGCATACTCCACAAGAAACAAAATCCTCTCAAAAGACTGCTGGTCTTCTTTAGGTACATTCAGGACAAAACGGCTGCAAAATAATTGGAAAATCTTTTAGAAGAATTAACTAGAGTGCAAATACAATATTGGTATTGTTTGTCTCTAAGGCAAATCTAACACGAACTAAGACTTGTTATACGGCAAGCAGATCGTTTACCAACAACAATATCATCTTTCTAAGTACCGCCGACTCTTTAAGTTCCACTTCATCTCACTCAAGTCCAAAAATTCTTAATCAGACACTACAGCATCTTTTCAAAATATCATTATATTGCAGCAGAATAAACTTCTCAAAGGAAAATAAAAAGGCAAAATAAAGAACAACAAGGGTCATTACATCAAGAACAAAAAACTATCAAAATCAAACTACCACCTACACAATAATGCTCTAACAATTTCTCAACAACTTCACCTTTCCACTCAAGCAAAACAACACTGTGCAATAAAAAGAACAAAAACCATCAAAATCAAACATAATATTTTAACCAACATGTCCACAAAACCATTCAAATTCCAATCGCACACAACTCAAGAATTCAATTTCCCCTAACATTCTTCTCCCAGGACCCTTCCCTCATTCCTTACCCATGAATCCCAGTAAACCAGACCCACATCAAAATAGTATTTACACTACATTTACGTTCATCTACTCTCATTTCTTGGCAACTTTATTCGATTGCACAACCACAACAAATTTTCATCAAAGGCGAAAAAGAGAACAAACAAAATCAAAAACTGTAGCGCCAGAATTTCAACGAATTCCAAAAACTCACAAACTGAAATAACTACACAAAATTGACGCACCGCATAAAAGTAGGTATATACATAGAATGTAAATACACCTGCAGAGATCGTCGAGGAGCTCCTGAGGAGGTAGGGCATTCTTGGAAGGAGCACTGGAAGATCGATGAAGCCCACCACTCATTCTTTTTTCAATCCCACTCCTCAACCTTCAATTTCTACGCTCTGCAACTATGTATACATAAATATACATATATATATATAGGCAACAAATACTCTAGTTGGACATGAATTAAATTTCATTTTTGATCCCTCAACTATTCATTTATCTGAATTTAATCCCTATTTCAAGACTTATCATTTTAATACTTCGCATTTAAAGATTTCATCATAAAAATTCACTAAATTAATGAATTATCAAAATAAATTGACAAAAAGTAGATCCTCATGAGCTATAAAATTTAACCACAAATTATAATAAGTAAAACTTAGTTTATTAAAATAAAAAATTAGATAAATTTAAGTTTTATGTATATAATATCTTAGTCTTAAAATATAATTACTTGTCTTTGAGAGTACTTTAACCTCTTTTTCTTATTTTTTAAGTTTGACTTATTATTTGGTTTGAAATATATAAATAATTTTTTTATGAATGATTTTTTATTTAGATCAAATAATAATTCTGGCGAAAAAGAAATACGAAAATATATCTGAAGTAGTGAAATCATATTTTTTTTCGATAGAGGAGATGAGGGTTCAAATCTGCTGATGATATTTTTTTTTTTTTCATGGTGAGGACCACATTTGATAGAAGCTTCAAACATAAGATCACTAAATGTAATGAGTTAGCCCACTGCCGTTGTAATCCAAACTCAATTTTGTGGTTTAATGATGAGTTTAATGGACAGAATTTGCATCACATACATAACACAGAGGAGTGAATAAGTAACAATGGGGAAACAGAGACAACTCCCTGTCAAAATGAAAGCCCAGCCTCAATCTTGAACATCTATTTTCACTAGAGAAACTACACAATTCTAAGTGCTGAATTCCCCCACCATATACCATCTCCAAATGTTTCTTCAACCTCTCAAACTCCATTAAGAATTATCTGTCAATGCATGCGACTAACACCGTATATTTTAACATTAATTAATTAAATAGAACAACATTAATGTTCCTCTCTACTACAGCCTCAGATGTACTTCCTTTCTCAGATAATGAGTAAAATCAAATCGCAACCAAAAACAAAATTTATACATCTGCCAGGAACAAAACCTTCCGGCTGAAAATGCACAAGACTTCCTTCCCCATCAGATAACTCGACAATTTGGTGAGTCAACGTGCCACATAGACACATTGAAGAGTAACTATACCTATTGAGCCAACCACCACACATCCATCACAGATTCGCTATTGAAACAATCCTTTAGAGAAATCATTTGAAGCATCAACTCTACTCTCATGCAGCTTTGAAGCTTTCTGATAAAAGCTTGTAATATTGTATTTGCTGCAGCCAAAAGTATACATTGTTAAGGAGAGAAAAAGAATGCAGGATTACTCGGGCATAAAGAATGCAATAGTAATCCAAAAGCACCTTGTCTGAAACAGAAGGAGAGATTTTCTCCAAAGCTCGTCTGAAATGTACATCTTTGATGGTCCACGGTACGCCATCCAAACTTCTGTACAATGATGTTAGTTTCTCTTCAAGAGCAGCCATGGCGGCTTCGTTCATCTACCATTAAGAAATACTCTTATCAGAAAATCTTAGTCTTACTGTAAGCGAGTACGAAAATTCCTAGAGGTGAAAATATGCACTTGTTCTGTAGCTACAAAGGATGTCTATTGTTCTATTTTTATGCATAATTTCCTGAATGGGCAGATTGGAAAGGAAGTGACATCAAGTTGACTTATTTTATTTCTGAAACAATAATCAAAAGGAAAGTCAGTGCCAAAGGCAGTAAAAGACACACCAGAGCAGAGAGATCAGCGCCACTGAGATTTTCACAAGCGCTGTCTCTCCCAAGGGCCATCAAGTCCATATTAGCATCTATTGGCTTCTTCCGAGCAAGAGCTTTCAAGATCATCCCTCGTTCATCTGGACTAGGGAGAGGAACATACAGAAGCTTCCCAAATCTTCCTGGTCGGAGCACAGCACGATCCATAACTTCAGGCCTACAAATATACCAGCAAGATAAGAGAGGCCAAAATAAGGGACCAAACATAAACATTCCAGCAGGATATTTTCTAATTTCCCATCAAAAGACCTGGAAACAGCTATCCCTACCTATTTGTAGCACCAATTACATAAACACCCCGTCTCTGTTCTGCACCATCCAGTTCTATCAATAGCTGCAATGGCAGATATTTTCCATTTTCAGTCCATAATAATGTCCGGACAATTTACTACAAAGGGAAGAAAATACTGGAGACGGGTCTTTTACTAACCTGGTTCAAGAGCCGCTCAACAACCCAGCCCCCTTCTTTACCACGCTTCGTCGTTAGTGCATCCACCTGATATAGAAGGACATGAGGAGAACATTAACATCCAATGACCAAACTTTACTGAGAGAGGGCAGATAAATCAGTGAAGAAAAATTTGTAGCTTTCAAAAAGAAAAAAAGCATGTGATTGCTCAAGCCATAAAGTATTTATGCTCGACAAAGCAAGCAAGGAAGGTTTGTGTGTGTGAGTGTGTGTGTGTGTATGTATTATAGATATCGAGCATCATTCTCAGTTAATGATTTCAGGGTGTTTTACAAATTTACATCAACTACGGGAACCAGCCTTTCATTCCTTGGTCAGATTAAGGTTTTTAGATCCCCATTTCCTTGTTTATCAAATGTTCATGAATTAATAGCAACATTATGGAGATTTTTTTCTCCTAGCTTTTGCTAGTTATTGTCCTAAAAGAATTCCACTCCCAATTATAAATATATCATATCTTGTCAATAGATTAATCACCCGTTACAAATCATACAAATCTTATGTAGAGTTGCAAAAATAAGGAACAAGCAAGAAGTACCTCATCAAAGAAAAGTATACATGGAGAACATGTCCTTGCACGACTGAATATTGTCCGCACTGCCAACTCACTTTCACCAACATATTTATTAAGAAGCTCAGGACCCTTGATGCAGAACAAAAGTTTACCGTGAGAATCAGCAAATTTCTGTTGATCCCAGCAAAATTATGGTGAGATAAAACCACGGAGAGAACCTTAATATGTATGAAATTTGCCCCAGCTTCATTAGCAACAGCCTTGGCAATCAATGTCTTTCCGCAGCCTGGAGGACCATAAAGCAAAAATCCTGTCTCCAAGTCCACCCCAAAGTCCTACAAATTGAGAAACTTTTTCAGGGCAGCAAACACCTGAGAATTACTCAATAAAAGGACGATTCAGAAAATCTTATGCTACGGATTTCACAGTTTTCTGTGTGATTGTCTTATTTTTCCCAGAACAGAGGCTAAAGAAGTCCAAGTGTGTTTTTATAGAAGAGCAAACATATGAGACTGAGTTGACTTAAAGTTACACGAAGATAGACAATAATCTAGATATTGAGTTGCCTGCTCAGAAGTTCAAGCAAAAGAAGAAAGTAAAAAATGAGTCTAGTTTTGTTGCAAAGCCATCTAGCTCAGCTCAATAAATAAAGAAATTAATTACAATACCTCATAATCTTCCGGAAACTTTATACGCCTAACTATATAACGGTCAAACTCCTCCCTAAGCAAATGAAGACCTCCAACATCATCCCATTTCACATTTGGTATAGTAGAAAATCCTTCTCTTCTAGACGAAGGTTGAACCATTTTAGCAGCTTCCTGCCATCAATTCAATTGGAATATGATATGCATCAAGACATCAGAAAACAACAGAAAAACCCATGAAACGTGAACCTGAAATGAACAAGATCATGCAGAAGTTGGAATAATAAAAATGAAAAGAAAAAAAAATTGCATTAACATTAGTTAACAGAATAATTTTCTCCCTTTATCAGTTGACAAATAGGTAGCTGGCAAAAAGATGCAAGTTTAAGTAATTTTCCGGCTATCTTTCGAAATTTGCAACATGGAGTGATAAATGAAGTTGACACGAGTCATACTGCAGATGACGGTGGTTTGGAAAAATTAAATAATAAAGACACTATCAAGAGAAGGTAGAGATTTGCTAAGTGTAATTAAGACCTGATGTCTGTGCCACCTAGGTACATATAACGCACACAACCCCTCTTCCCCACCCCAAAAAAATTCCACATAGGACACATGCAGCAGGCACATAGGAAACATGGTACACAAAAGGGATAGGTGCGACATATTACAGACTAATAACCAATGACAGATTGAAGAAAGATATGTTTACGAATTGTAAAGTTGCAATGCCAATGTCAAAACCAATTTTCTCCTCTTCATTACTCTCGACAAGCAGCAGAGGGGAAAAGAGATTCACGCATAACAGTAGAAAGATTATCCAGCATTGCCTAAGGATGTAAGGAAACCATAATCCAGCACATTCACTATTTACCAATGTGCAGACTATAACTGAATTTGAATTACCTCAAAATCGGCCATGGTTATGCTGAGTTTCTCCATTTCTTCATGGGACCATGGTTGCCTCCACCAATCTTCACTAGAACCCCTGTCTTCTGATTCTTTTGAAAGTTCAACCTTTCTCTTGTCTATGATTCTCTTCATTGCAAGGTTACCAGCCTTGTTGGCTAGTGATGCCAAATCTGCTCCAACAAACCCTGGAGTGGACCTAGCTATTTTCACAAGATCAAAAGCACCTTCAACCTTAAGATTGCATGTTAGCACTGAGAGAATCTGAACACGTGCACACTCATCAGGAACTCCTAAAACAATTTCACGATCAAATCGTCCAGGCCTCCTCAAGGCAGGGTCAACAGCATCAGGTCTATTTGTTGCGCCAATAACAAGTACATAGCCAGGTCTGCAATTAGAACTTTCAGAATCTGCATTGTCGTCGTTGGGTTTCACAAGCCTGTGTGATTCATCCATGCATGTCATCAACTGTGTCACAATGCGCCTCTCCATTTCCCTCTGCAAATTTTCCCTTTTTGAGGCAATTGCATCAATTTCATCAATGAAAACAATAGATGGTGCTGTCCTGTATGCTTTTGAGAATAACTCTCGAATATTTTCTTCTGATGCACCTAAAAAGGGTCACGAAGGGAAAAAAGAATTAAAAAGAACTTGAATCCTCCAAGAGCTTTAAAATGCATGAAAGAAAACCACAGGAAAGTAAAAGTATGTAGATAGAAATAAAACAAAACATTCTAAAGTCTAAACCAAAGACAAGTGAGAAACCAAAAAGGACACCTAGATTTAGCAACAAGGCACACAATGGCTCTCACATTCAAAGTATAAAATGCAAAGCCAGTCAAAGTTGGCACTGGTCAAACAATTCGCTCCTGTTTGGTGAATAATTTTCCAGCTGCAAAAGGATTTGTTTTGAGTTGATCTCAACAGTGAAATTGATTTTAGGAAATTTATTCACAGTATATGATTTCCAAGTGGTGAATAGTGATATAGGACAGTGGAAAACCTGATGCGCTTTACGAAATGTGGATTTCAATCACCACAATAGAGAAAAAACAACCTTTCCAATGAACAAAAAAAAGGGAATTCACAATCTTATAGTTACACAAATAAAGCCAGAAAAAGAAAATGAAGCTATCTGCCTGTATGTGGCTTCCAAAGAATTTCGTGTAACAACCACGACATATTTTAGTAGTATATGGCACTAGTTCCATGTTAAGCTGTTATACTAAAGAGGATGATAAACTGGTTGTCTCAAGTAGTTCATAATCCTTGTTGGCTCTCCAGCTGCACATTGTAGATTTGGTCCCCAAGCTCTGAATGTGGAATGAATTGGTAGGATGCAGGACATCCATCCAATTATAATGAACTGGGAGATGGGGTGATACGAGTACAAATATTAGAACGAATCCTTATCACGTGAAACAAATTCAGAATCCTTTTACATCTCATCAGAGTAGGTTCAGGTAATTGCAAACTTAGAAATGCAGCATCAGGCAACTTATTCTCATACAGACTTGGACATCTATTTGAGGCCAGAAAACAGGAAGTCGAATTGTTTAGAAAAAGAAATCCCACATTGCTTAAGATTAACAATTCAAGAATAAGGAAGAATCAGAGTCTCTCTCAAGCTGAACCTAATTGAATGGTTAAATGAGAAAGTTTGAAGCTGGATATAAGTTATCCAAAGCTACACCATTTTCAGCTTTGTGCATAAATTGGGTACTCATACATGAAAGACCAATATGGTATTTTCCACTGTTCTATATATAGGCTACCTAGTAGTGAAAATACCCAAGCTAGTGATCCAGCAGCAGCACATACATAAAACCTGATAGTCTAGATATTTCACATTTATTAGGTCCCTCTAAATAAACCACATTTGAATAATATCAGTGGCCTTCACAATTAAGTCATACATTACAATAATCGTTGCTTTATATGTAATACCTGAAACTCCAGACACCAGTTCCGTAGCAGAAATTTTGTAAAATGGCACTCCAGTCTCATTGGCAATGGCATGAGCCAACTTGGTTTTTCCACATCCTGGTGGCCCATGTAATAGAATCCCTGCCATAGGCTTCACCCCCAAGTGACGTGGTATCTGCGGGTGATACAATGGCACAATGACCTCCATTTTCAATTCCTCAATCACACCACTCATTCCCCCTAAATCCTTAAACATTGGCCCATTAGCTTCATGCCCCTCCTTGCCACTATTATTATTCTTATTAATCATACTCAGATCATCACCTAATTTACCTTCTTCAGTCACCAAGTTAACCTTCTTCATATCCTTGTTATCCACAACCTCCAATTCCAAGACTTCTTTAACCTCTTTCCCCTTCCCCGTCTCCTTCGATCTCCTACGCAAATTTTCCCGTAGCATCGACTTCATCAAGTCAAACTCCGGCTCGAATTTCTCCCCGTAGATGGTGTCGTCCGACGTAGACACCTCCTCATCGGACGAATCATCTCCTTCCGAAGAACTAACAGATGCCACAGAGGATGATGAGCCGCCTACGCTACTATTCAAAACATCGTCATTCCTATTCCTCAAGTGTCGAGCTTCAATGAGCCGCAATTTTTCCTCCTTCTCGTCGATTTTCCTTCGTTTCTTCATAAGAGGAGTATCACCATCATCGTTAGAATCATCCATGTCGTCGTTTCTTCTGCTTGATACCTGAATTACTTGGTGAACACGTTTAGTGAATGGCTGCAGCTTGTGCCGGGCATAGTGTGGGTAGGTGGAGCGGAGGTGGTCCACCAATTGCTCGACGGTTCCGTGGTTCTTCTTCGCGGCGGACTCGATGTGCCGGCGGAGAATCCTGTCGTAATTGGACCTAGGTTTTGCTCCGCCGCCGCCGCCGCGTCTCCTTACCATCCTCAGTTGTTGCAGGATAAAGAAGGAGGTATGAGGTGAGAGAAATTAGGGTTTTGATTGCATGAAATTAGAAAGATTTATGGCCATTAACATTTTTCATTAAACCCTTAACAAAAGGAGTTCCGGTGAAGCTCTAAATCAGTGTAAGTATTAATTGGAAACTAATTTTATATTTTCAGAGATGATGAGTATCGTTAACCCTTAAAATTATTATTCTATAAATTGATTGGATGATTGGATCTGATATTTATTATATTTTATAGTTCATTTTTAAATATATGTATTTCACTAAAAGTGGTGTTTGCTTTAAAGGTTGGTCCATCATATCCGGCCTAATCCATCATTTACTTGCAGAAGGAGTGGCCTGGGCTTCGGGCCCAATCCATCAAGGCCACCAAAGCCCATGTGCCTGCGATTGGTAGGAAAACACTCTTGCTCCCTCACTTAAGTAAAACTAAGGTCCAAGACATCCCTGGTAATGTAACTATCTACAAATATCCATTGTGTACATGTGCTTAAGAATTGTGATGATTTATAGATAGGACTGTAAACGAATCCAACGCATCATTGTTTAAATGTGTTTGAATTATAATGGAGTTTCAAACATTACATTTGAATTATTAATTTAGTCAAACTGAAATGAGCTGTAATTGAACCAAACGTGAATCAAGTAATTTGATATTTTTAAATATATCTTATCATTTTTGCACTAATCAAAATGAGATCGAAATAATAAAAAAACTCGAAATAAATAGAATTACACAAAACCATATTAGAAAATAATTGTTTTTTAGATTAACTTATTACATGTACATTAAGTGTGCCACACAAACTAATGCAAGTAAATAAAATGTATTTCACATAATTGAGGGTTGCAAAAACAATAGATCTCCCAACAGGCCAACAGAATTTTGCCAACCTATTTGCCCTTTTCTAAATGTGTTCCATAAATGTCTATGATTGAATAAATAGTTCACGAAGAAATGGACCACCTCGACTTCCTTATCCTCAAAATAAATAGAAATTGGATTTTTCTTCACAAGAAAACTGCAGATGCCTTATGCAATGTCAATTGATATGGTAGTTGTAAGAAGATCAGAGTTATGGAACAAGACTCCAAGCTCTATGCATTATGTCATCGTCTACAAAAGGCCGTAGTGACCACATTTGGCAATAGGTCTCCAGCTCTCCAGGTGAAGACTTGAGGTTGAGGGAGGACGCAACCCGAACCTATAAGGCGCAACGGCTTGAACTTTTATGCTCATCAACTGGAAATGGGCAATGGTAGCATCCACCCAAAAGTCGGGGGACATAGAAAAATGATGTAGAAAAAGTAGGAAATACCCTTACCTGCATTGTGTAGTCTTGTTTCACCATACTGAATATGATGGCCATCATGGTAGCATAATCAGTAACTTTGGGTGTTGAAAGGTCTGATAATGGCACTTCCTCCTGGTAAATACCAATTATCAGAAAAGCAGAGCACATATCATCAAACCCCGACGTTTGGCTGCATAACTACTTGGGGAAGAAAAGCCAATTGCTCAACAAAAACAAAACCTAACAACGAGGAATGTATTGGGTGCAGTTTCACTAGAGAACCATCTCAGTAGCCCTTTTGGAAAAGCCAGACAAGTTCTTAGGTTGCAAATTATTTGAGGAATGAAATAGCAAAGAAATTATGCTGCTAGCTTGAAACACAAAATGCTATATATCTTTGATTTCCATAAACTGAAAAATGATCAGGGGAACTGCAATTGCAATGATAAAATGAATTCCCTCAAATCTTAAGCTTCTAAGTTAAGCGTATTAATTAATTTCAGAATTAGTTGAATATTTGCCAACGGTCGGTATCGGTCTGCCTTTTCCTTTTTCACTATTTAAATTCTTGGAAGAATCTGAAGCTTGTTAAAGAAAGGAAATAAATTTGCTTTAAAGCTCCATACCAGAAAAATATGCAAAGGTACAAGATTTTTCTTTATAATTTGAAAAATTAAGATCCTTTCAGCTAAAAGATTCTACTGATGGCATAAAAATCAAAAAAAAAAAAAAAATGATTCTACTGATGGCAATGATTCCATGCACATAGAAACGGAGGAATTTGAAAAGGCAAACAGCTAATATAGTATGTAGTGGAAGAATTACAGTTCAGCATTTTGGAAAAACATTATTTATATCATTAAGTGGTATAAATAAATATAATATGTAGAGAGACGGAGACTTTACTTTGTCACTTGAAGTAATAACTGAATCTAAGTTGTGGTTGATATCTTCATATTTCTCCTTCGCAGTTTGCACGATGGATGCTGCATCATCCAGAAGGTTTTCAAGTTCATCGATGACAATTTTAGCTGCAATATACGGTTCACATTTCAAGCCATCAGTTTTAAGTCTGAAAATCAAATACTTACAAACTAAGAACAATTACCCCTCCCCCACCCCCACACACATACAGGGGCTGTTGCTATCCAAATACTTTAGTACTTAAACTTGTAGAAGATCACTTACATCTGAGAATATAGGGATACATTACAAAAATCTTATATGGCACAAAGGTCCTTGCATGCAACTCCCAAATCATATAACTCTATCAAAAGATATAGAGCAATTAAAAGCAATCTGAGGAGGCATTACCTTTATTCATATGGTCCTTAAGTCCAAGATGGCATGTGTGCACTTCTGCATGACATCCAGGAGTCGTGGAGGAAAATAATTAGTGCGGACAAGATGCAGCTGGCAGTATTGGAAATAAAGGACACAGAAATTCATATTTGAATTGCAGAGTAACAGCAAAATGGCTATTAAAAGCTTCCCAAGAACTTGGGGCTGCCTCCACACATCAATCTAAATATTTAAATCTTTTTTCGCGAAAGTGGATCGACACAGATTCCACGGTTATTAATTTCATTCTGTGCCCCTCATCCCCCTCATCAGAAGCTCACTTCCTCTCCACCCCACAAAAATAAAGGAAGAACAAGGAAAAAGATGGTTTGACAGACATCTTCGACCCATAAGTTATGGTTTTGTTTTTAAATACTAGATAGTAGGATGAAAGAACTATGAATAAGAATGATTAGGTATAGGAATTCTTGACTCTCTTAATGTATATCCTCTAATGTACACAATCAAGATTCAACTGGATGGAGACAAGATGGTGCATAAAAAATAAACATCATATGAGGCATCAGGATATTAAATATCTATCTATATATAAATATATTCACACACATATACACACAGGATCCTAAAATCTTTTCCTTAATAAACAAAAGAGTTGATTTAATGGTAAAGACAGTTAGATGTCAAACAGCAGCTTGATTCCAAGACCGGACAGAACTGAGTGCTTTTCCTATAACTAAACATAACTACAAATATTGGATGAATAGAACAACAAAAGCTCAAATTGACAATCACAAATAACAGTATGTTGCTACTTATCGACTACAGAAAGTTTATATGATAAAACATATTTGTTCATTACATTTAGAAAATGAAGGAGCACTTTTAATAGACTTACAGTTGCTCACATTTTGTACACTGTCATGAGTGTTAACACATCCAGCTTCAACATAGGATAAAACCCTTGTCGAGCCATGAGCTTTAATAATGCGCTCAACCAAAGAAGATGTCTTATCAATGGGAGACCGCACTAGAAACCCTGAGCAGGAAGTAGGTAAATCAATAATTAATGTTTCAGCTGGCTCTATCCAATTGCAGGTAAAAAATCAGCATTCATGCAACAATCAATGTGCCCTGACTGCAACCATGCAGTCTGACTTTGCAATTGTTTTTCTATGGTGAATGGTCAGCACAAATTTCGAATCATTTACAATACAACCATGAGAATAATGCCTCCTAATATTGGTGAAGAGAAGACAAAGAAACCCACACAAACACACTCACCAAGTGCCTGATGGAAGCCAAGAAGCAACCTGCTTCCGATAGACACTAGCTCTTCAAATTTTGTAATCCTGCTATTAAAGTAGTGTTAATATAGTGAAAATTCAATTTGAATTAAATAAATAAATCAAATATAGTGTCAAATATAACCTCAACATAAACTCTGAATATATTTTGATAATTTCGTCTTTTGATTCACTATGTCCATGTTCTTCATTTTCCATTCTGCAATACGATAAACTGTTAATGCCAAAATCATCTCCTGCCCACTCCTCACAAGAAAAAATGAAGCATCTAGTAAGTCACCACTTCCTCACAGAAAAGTTTTTCACAAGCACCAAAATGTAGAGCTGTCATTCCCAAAAAGAGGCGTCAGAGAAGCCGCAATTATTAAGAATATAACTCAATAGCAACTTCTCCATGTTTCCTCCATGGAAGACAACCATCTAGCTAAACAAGGATCACGTAATAGATACTCTACTAGCCACCACCAAACAATGCAATTCAGTACACGTGTAATCACTAATGCATTTATCCCACGATCTTCATATGGGCATTTTATCAAACAGGTAATGGGCTACACTTCCTTGGAGAACTTTAAACCAAAACCCAGATAATCCAACCGATTATAACTCAGCAATTTTAAGTTTGGTTTACCTTGCAATTCTTGGCGGGTCGGAGAGGGATTTATCGTCGCTCTTTCACAATCTAAGATGAGTCGCCGCCTCTAGTGTGCTTTTCTCACTCTCTTCGACTTATTCCTAAGACAGGGAGTTTTGGAAGAATACTTCAAATACGGAAGTTTAAATACAAAAAATAAATCTATTGAACGGAAAAAAAAGGCCCTTCCTCTATTAAAAAAAAAAAAAAAACAGAAAAATAATACTTAATTAACATGAAATCGCAACAATTTAGGAAAAAATTGTAGTTTTTTATCCCATATAATAAAAGATGTTATAATTGATATTTTTTTCTTTTTTTATTTATATTTCAAAATTACAAGGGCTTTGAAGATTTTAAAACTATAAGAACATTTTTAATACCATCTTCGTTATATAAATGGACAAAATGCATACCCTTTAAAATTATCTAACCAGACAAAAAAAATATGGTATCTGATAATTAGACTTAAGCAATAAAATGTCATTCCCTGTCAAGCAAATAGGGTTCAGTGTCTGGATAAATAATATATCATAACTTATAAAATGTTATAATATTTATCACAATAAACTCTTCATACTATAATTATAATGCATAAAAAATCATAAAATTATTATAAATATATATATTTTTTGCGTGGAGGCGAAAAAATGTCAATTATACAAAGAATATAAGTGATATACTAAATAAATAATAAGATTACACTTACTTTAAAATATGAGGTATTTGATTAATAGCATAGATTGCTATTGAATGGGTGATAAAAAAAACCCATATTAATTTTATATAGTTTACTTTATTGAATTGTAGCTGTTGGTTTTTTTAAAACAAAATCCTATTCTCATTTCACTTGATAACCAAAAGATTAACTAGTAAATTATTTTACACATTTTTTTTTAAAGAGGTATATCTAAAAGTTTATGATAATTCCTCTCATTTTTCTGAGTCGTAACAAGTCACTAAACGGTGTCGAACAACAAGCAATGTCTTGAAAAAACAACAAGTAATGTCTTCAAATAGTCAAAATGGCAGAGTCAAGGAGCTTACGTATATTCGATTTCTTGATTGTATTATGAAATAACTATATAAATATCGTTTATAATGTTCAATTAAAAATAAAAAAATTAATAAAATCGAGTGTTGTTGAAGAACATTATTACAAGATATGAAATGAAATAAATAAAAATTTACTTTATTGTATTATTTTATAGAAATCATAATTCAAACAATTAAAAAGACCATTTTAAAAATATTTGATCCTTAATGTTAGATAAATTTTATGATAACTTGAGTTTGGAGTAATATGATTTTGAACCCAAAACTTTTAAGAATTGCTAATGCTTCCCTAATGTTTTAAAGAATTACACGCACCCCTCATTCCCGCCTCTTCCGACGATTAAAAGGGGTCAAATTCATTTTTGGTCAACAATTTTAGTGCTCACTGCTTGTTTTCAGAAACAACAATGGCGGAAATTGAGGGCTTGCCTGTTTTGTTACTACATGTACTTTTTGGGAGAAGTATTTTCGCACTCGAGAGAAGCGGATGGGGTTCTACAGTTGTCGACAGCAAAAGGGATGTAAAAGTGGCTCCCAACACCAACCCGCACAGACACTCACACTGTTTGGTGTGTGTATACGAATTTCAAATTGGACTTTATGTGAATAATGTTGACAGAAATGTATGAAATTGAATTTTGAGACGTGGATTTGTGTGACATCTGTTTGCATTTATGGGCTCATTCACCTAATGCTTATCTGCCGTGTGATGGGATTAGTTCAAAGAATTTGATTATGTTTGTAGATATGGGAATTCAGAACTCACATACACATATATGTATGTTCCTTGGAAACAAGGTTGCCCATATTTTTTTTTATTTTGTTGTAAGCGATTGAATTTATGAGGAAGGTTATTTATTATTATTTATTTAATTTTCTCCCACTCTTTAATGTGCAAGTATTAGCTATAGAAGTATGTATACATATAAGCATTAGCCAGCTTTCCAGGGTAATTGGATGTACATGCTTGTCTATTATTTGCATATAATTACCGTTAACAGATAACGATGATTATATATTTGTTTAATATGTCTGGTTGTCCTTGTGTCCAGTTTAGTTAAAAGTTGGCTATTGTTATCTTAATTTCGCAAATAGACATGCATGGCAATTTGTCCATGCTTAGATGCTTATGTATATATTTGTTAACATTATGCTATGTTTCTACTCTAATGAGCATGGAGTGGAAGCCTAGTTTAATGGTTTTGCTTTGAGTCTGAAGGTTTATCAATTAATTTATGAAAAATTGAGAATGTGAAAACACCTTTAGATTTTGAGTGAGGATATTGAAGATTCATGTAATATTGTTTTTGAGAATTGGTGGGTGAAAAGTAAAAAAGTACAAGACAAAAGCAGTTGAGATTCTTGTAATATGTTCACAATCGAGAGTGAAATTATGGCATACAGTGGAGCAAATATAAATGGTGTTAAATGAGTTTGTTCAGACTCTAACAATCCTATAGAATTCCAGCATATGCCTGGCGGAGATTAGGGGTTACGCAACCCCTTTCTCAGAATCCTGTAAACTTTAAACTGCCGTAATAAAAGAACCGCTGGTTACTCATTTAAGTATTGCACTAACAAACAAGGACTTTCTGCTTTTTGGGTTATAATACGCCAACAACTACAGTGGTTTGGAGCATCTTTTGGGTTATTGAGTCTGAAAACTTCATGGCTTTTTATGTGTGAGTATCACATTACAGACGAATATCACAGAACATAGTGTTTTAGTCCGAAATCTGGTGTAGTCATATCCAAGTACTAAGTTTTAGTACTAGACTTTTGCTTGTGGAAATGGCAAGAACTGAATTGGCAATTGGTGAGGGTAGCCAAGGAGGCAGGGGTGGTAGGAGAGGACGTCCAGAGGGAGGAAGGTATGCTCGATACACAGAAGAGCAGATTGAGGTTCTTGAGAAAGTTTATGCAGAATGCTCAAATCCAAACCATTACAGGCGGGCACAGATTATGCGTGAACAACCTATTCTGAGGGGCATAAACAACAAACAACTCAAAGTCTGGTTTCAAAACCGCAGGTGAGATATTTTCTTCTGTCCAACTTTGCTTTTGTCTTCAAGTACACCTTTTACTGTTTTCTTTTTAACTCTCAAATATGCTTCATGTATTATTGTTATGGTTTATCCCGGTACTTGATAGACCTGAAGATTTTAGAGTAATAGTCCTTTGGTTAAGCTGATTCAGACAGGATTGTTACTTAAGTGTTGTTTAATTGACTTTAACTTGCAACCTCTTCAACTTATATCTGACATTCTTGTCTTGATTGATTAACATCATCGGTCAAGTAGACTATTTTTGCTGGAATTTACTATGACATGTTAATCCACTTTAGTTTTTGAGAAAATTGTTGGAGATGTTTCTAGAAAATGTTCCACATTGAAATAGTGTCGGATTACTAGAAAAAGAGGTGCAATTTGGTAATGAATGCCAACTTCAGGATTCAATTCTCATGGAAAAGAAGCAGGTCCAAAGCTTTTAAGTTGCTGTTCAAATATATGACATTAAGTTTGGCAGCTATATTACTAACTTGTTATCAGTAGCTCGAGTAAAATCTCAGACACATCCTCTAATTCAGATTCAATTTGCACTTAGTTCACTATATCTTTGTTACCTGATATTTAAGCACAGAATAGATAAATTATTGATTACAGTTGCAAGTACTGAAAAAAGGGTTGTCTATTACTTTAATTGGATATAGAGTATTTTGTTGAAGTAGGAAAAATTTGGGTTTTGTTTTCCTTTTCTTTTTTATATAGAGAAGGGAGTAATGTTGACCACAATGGTATAATCATAGAAACATTACTAAACCAAGGCAGATTGGAAAAGCATGAGAAAGATCCAAATTGAAATACACGTTGGAATCCGGTGAAACTCGATATTATGCAGGAGAAGGATGATTAATACTTTTTCTTGTACGATTATTGTTTTGTGTAGCAATTTTAAGAATTTTAAACTATAGATAATGTAGAAAAAAAAAAGATTGGGAGAGAGAATCTGAGGATGATGTATCACAGACAATGATTAGGACACAAAAGCCTGAGATTTTTTAACCTCACTGTACAACAGAGAGTGAAATAACAAGGACTTCTTCTTGTATCAATATCCTTAAGTTGAGGCACATCATTTGGGTCCTTGTTGAATCATGGTCTATAAACTATCATATATTCTGTTTTTCTCTCAAAAGTTTAAATATGAATAGACTAGATGTATTTCAGCCACCTGCTAACGAACATGAATAGATCATAAGAATAGCAGTAGCATTCAACCTACCGTAGGGTAGAGTGGATTTGAAATTGATAATAAGCAGGGTAGAAGAAGTACAAGAACATAAGCAAGGTTCATCTGTCCATCTACGTTCTGAATTTATGATGCCAAGCATAGCCGTAACTCTGGCAGTAGGGTTTCTCTACTTACCATGGAAGGAGCTGAGATTCTTCACACTAGCTTGGTTAGGTACATATTTGTAACATTGTTTCTATTTGATCTAAGATTGAGATATTTTGAAGGATGAGAATAATCAATTGAAGTATGCACTGCTTCATTGTATCTGGCCTCATGAGAAGTATTACTCGGGCAGCATTATAGGCAGTTTTGAGTGTCTCGATGCAAATGTTTTATATCCCTGTGTAATTGATTGAAAAACTGTTCACAATGTAACCATTTTGTCTTTCTTGGATATTCTCAGTCTGGGTATGAATGCTATGACATTTATCCCGAATCATCTCTTTATGGAAATGGAGTGTCTTAGTAATGGTTGTTATGGAACGAAAAACACAGGGCATGGCTCATCGTGCAAAGTAATTTTGTTTTCGAATGACGGCATGTATCCCCATTATCTTGAATTCCATTTTAGGGAGATCATGAAAAATTTCCTTTCAAGCACTAAATTGTGTTGTCTCATTCACTTTTCACTTAAGAACAAATTTGACATCATCAAAGTAGTTTCTTTTTATTGCTTTTTTGTCTACTTGCAGATGTCGTGAAAAGCAGAAGAAAGAAAATGGCAATCTTGCATTAGAAAATAGGCGGTTGGCTACAGCAAATAAGATGTTAAGGCAAGAGAATGATGGCTTGCAGAAAAAGTTAGCCCAAGTATTATGTGAGAATGACCATTTGCGGAACCAAGTCATCACTGTATGTTACACTCTCCCAAATGAGCATTGTCTATCACTGACTACAATGTTTGTTGATCTGGATCCCGAATGATGACTTTTCTAACTGCTTGACTCTCTGACCACTCCAGTAAAGTATATTGTGGATATATTTGGATGCATTTACTTAATTATTGTTTATAATTCCCTTAATTTAAAATCCATTTCTGGAATGCGCATCAGCATGCTTCCATTCCAATATGGCATACATACATCACTATCCTTTTTCTGGAATTAGTGCCCCATCCTTCTGCATTAGCAAATGATCTACTTAGAAAACATATTCTGATATAGCTCTATGACATGAACTCTCTGGTATATTGATCAGTTTGTGAGGTTGATACGAGTAGCTAGAAGCTGTCTCTAAGAGCAGTCATTGTGTAGAAAGTCTAATCCTCATGCTCCCATGTAACATCGATTTCGTATCCCATAATCCAGTGATCTTGCATAATCAAGTTTGTTAAAAGTGGAATGAAGTAAATGTGTTGCATGGTAGGTAATGATGTGATTGTCCTTCCTGAAATGAATACTTCATTCCGGGTACAAGTTATTTTAACTTTATCAGATGCTTATGAGTAAATAATGGCGACCCAGTTAACTTCGACAATTACCACCTACAACTTGGGCCGTCAGCCTGAAGCCAATGATCCTCAGCTTCCCATTAGGATTGGTGATAACAACAGGTATAGTTGAATGTCAAAAATTTTATATAAAGATGGTTTACGGCTATCATGTTGAGCTGATTGCTTGCTTGTAATTTTCTCTCATATAGTCTTCTCTCACTGGCTGAGGAAACGAAGAAAGAGTTCCTCTCCAAAGCCATTGGAACTGCTGTTAACTGGATCCCTGTTCCAGGGCTGAAGGTTTAGGCTGCCACATGTTTTTAGGAGTTATTTTGACATCCTCTACATGCTAAGTTTGATCCATTGATTTGTTTATTGTTCAGCTGCGTAATCCAGAATCCACCGGGACTATCTATGTCTCAGCTACTTGCATTGGAGTAGCAGCACGGGCATGCGTTACGATACCTGGTGAACCTATTAAGGCAAGCTCTAGTATCTGTGTTATTACTAAAGCATGAAGATTTCTTTGAATTTTAGAAGAGATTAAAATGTCCCCATAGTAATTTTATATTTAATGGCATTTATGTAAATAGTCATAATTGTTATTTTACTTTTTTTGTATATTGATAACATATTTAGTAAATAATTAGGCAAAAAATCTAAACTATTAATAAAAATCTAAGCATATGAACTTGTATATGATGTACTTTAAAAGATACATAGATCTTATTAATGAAAAATTAATCACTAAAAAGAAAACTCGACAAGTAGAATTAAAGAATTATTCTAAAAAATAAGCATAAAGGTCAAGCAATTTTATGTGTATGTAGTATGTTTTGGTGTCCATGCAATATAGTTTTGTACATAAACGTATATGCTGAAAATGGAGAAAAAGCAAAAGCACAACATTTAATATTGAAAAATTAAAGGAAATATACATATATTTGAGTACATAGATTTTTATCATAATTATTTTTTAACATATTTATGTAATTTATTCATGCACCAAAAGAAGGAAATATTACAGTAAAATACTTATAAAAGGCATGATCCCAACAACTAAAAAATATTCATAATAAACTTTGTTGTTATCTATTCATTTTCTTTGTCACAATTATTAAAATGTTTTTGATTTATTCAATTATATTTCATCCTATTCTTCGTTGACATAATATTTTTTTAGAAAATTCATCTTGAAAGATCCTATTCTATGTTATTTGCATGGGATAACTCTATAACAAATTGGTATTTCTGTGTCTATCTTGTTAGTGTAGCATGCTATAAGTTGTTGTATTTTTGTGAGCGACCACCAAAACTTGACAAGGGAGATAAACACAAGGACTAGTAGGTTGGGATTCAACCTAATTATCACTTATACTTCTAATGTGAGCATGCCAAACTCCAGTTCCATTTTAAGTACAAGTGCATTTAGGTGAAACTTAAAGAAAACCAACTGTTCTTCAGTTTTAATATATGATTTATATAACCAAAAGTTGCTTTGCATTTCATGCAGATAATTGAAATCCTCAAAAACCGGCTCTCTTGGTCTCGATCTTGCCGTAATATGGATGTGGTTGCCAAGTATCCTGTGGAGAATGGAGGAACCATTGAATTAATCTACACACAGGTGTGCAAATAGTGGAACATTTTTGTAGGGTTAAATTCAGCAAGTCCTACTCAACAAGAAAAAAGAAAACATGATCCTCTTAATTTGAAAAAAAGGATAATTCGAACCCTAGTGTTGGATTAGTGAGCTTTTTTCTAAAAGCTTAAGGGGTCATGTTGTTTTATTTTCTTATTTAGAGAGTTTCTTTTGCTTATTAGCAATATTAACCCTTTTTGTCCCTTTGGCTAAGATTCAAGAAAGTTATAGCTTGAAGCTTTTTATTTTCTGTTCAAATCTCTTTTTGATATTTATTTTCTTCCAAACATTGATTTTGTTTCCAGTATTACGCTCCTACTATCATGGCTTGTGCTCGAGACTTCTGGACATTAAGATACACTTCTATTTTAGATGATGGCAGCTTTGTGGTATGATTGCTTTTTCCTTGTAATGAGATGAGTGAATGTGCATGGAGAGACTGACCAACAACTAGCTAAATTTATTTAAAAGATTTTGTATGCTCATACATTTTATAAGATATCAAATTATATTTTAAAAAATAAGTTGTTTGAATAACACATCGGTGAAACTTATAAAATATTAGCCAAGACAATTTTGTGATTAATTTGAAGGAGTTTGTTAAAATCTAAAAAATAAGGAACTTCTATCTTTTTTTGGTTTTTTTGAGCTTTTAACCATTTTTTCTAAAAAGTATACCAAATGCTTTGTAATATATTATAAACTCTCAAACATCTTTGAAAATCTTATAATTGACCCTAATGGCCTCTATATCTCTTTTAGATCTAGACCAAATTAGATGAGATAGATAGAATTCTCTCTAAGTCGATTCTCCTAAATAGGCGACTTTCCTTATTAGGTCTACTTGATTCTAGCTCTTATATCTTATGTTAAAGGTATGTGAACAATCAATTTCTGGTTCTGATGGCGCACCAAGTTCACCTGTTGCCCTAGAATTTGTGAGAGGGAGGATGCTGGTTAGTGGATATTTGATTCGCCCATGTGAAGGAGGATCAACTATAGATCTTCTTGACCACTTGGACTTGGAGGTAGTCTTCGTTCACTGTAGCAAGATGCTCTAAATTAAATATTCTTACTTCTGATGAACAACTTGAATAAAAGGCATAAACTTGTTGCAGGCATCATCTGTTCCAGAGGTTGTACGACCTCTTTATGAGTCATCCGAACTTATGGCCAAGCAAATGATTGTTTCTGTAAGTAAAATTGTTTACTTGAATTGGTTTCATTATGTCTCTCATCATATTGATTTGCCTTTAACCTAAAAATTTAGTTTTCTTAGAAATGTTTCTGAGTTGTTTTCTACATTGAATTTGAAGTAATTTAGATTATAATTAATCTCAAAATTTGATTTGGCATACAGATATCAATACTATTCCTCCTCCAATTTGAGGAATCTTTTATTTCACCTTCATGTTAGGAATAATTAAAATTTAAAATAAATATCCACTTCGAACTCTATTCTCCAGATGTTCTTCTCACCAAGGATATGTTAGATATTAATATGTCATAATATCATAGATACAATATATGATACTAGATATGCATGTGTATATCATGTTTCATATACTGATATACATAAAGAATTATGTCATTGTTCAGTGTTAATACTATACAATGAATCACAATATGGTCTTTATAAAATATTTGTAGTATAATATAAAACATATATAGTATAATAAATCATATGAACTACATAAGTATATTTATAGTAATTTATTTTTGAATATTCAAAATTTCAATTATAAATTACATTTCTATTTATTTATAGTATATATAAGGCACCAACACCTTAAAAATGACTACCTTGGCTTGTTTTAAGTGAACCCACTAAATTACCACTATTTAAAGAAATAATCTCCATACAGTATGTTTCATTATTTTCTCTTCTATTTCTTTTTGTATTATTCAATATTCTTTTTCCCATGTCTGTCATTATTTAAAATTTTTATCTCTTCCATTTATTTTTTAAAACTATATTATTATATAGTATATTCTTTCACTTATCATAATGTAATCTAATACATCAAAATATACTTAATTCATATACAAACTTAATAAATATATTCAATAATATATTTTGAAAATTTATGCACACGGATGTCTATATTTGAATTGAAATGGAGTTTCAGATAATCTAAAAAGTGAAGATTTTGCTTACATTATTAACTTACAATCAGTAGTTGGGAGTTGTTTTACATCATTACTTTATAGAAAGGGTAGTTTGTAGAAAAGTCATTTGAGGAAATTAGACATCAACTTTGGACTTCTCCAAAAGAAAATAGGAGCATCTAATTATGGACTAAGCAATATATTACACTCCCGATGGATGTATAAATATTATCATATTACATATGACATTATATATGGTATGTTATAATCTTATGTATTACATTTTATGTATTTTATCCTCATATAAATAAAATAAAATATATACATATACATTGGTATTATTTAATGAATATAGGGGTATAATAGTAAAAAATGAATAAAACTTCATTTTTTCAGCTTTTTAATTTGATTTAGCCCATAGTTGTTAAAGGCTCTCGGCCCATTATGACGCAAAGGTCCCCTGGAGCCATGGATGGTGCCGCTCACCTTTTTCTAAAGCATCCCGCATATTTACACAAAAATGTTGTATATTCATGTCAATATATTTTAATATCAATTACGCACAAACAATTAAATCATCATTATTATCATATTCTCTATTATCACTGTTAGATTTGTAGCAATCAATATCTTTTTCATCAGTCATATTGAATTTAATTTATTGTTCCTCTTCTTCAATAAGATAAAACTTTTTTTGGTTGCATTAGATATATTTTTTCTTAATTCTTTTGAAGGTGGAGGCCGAAAATTATATGCATCTTCATTTATTCCAGAAGTTTGTACAACATCTCCCCAAGTTAAATCACCATCTTCAAACTCTTTTCATCAATATTATTCTTGATATGTAATGTTCCTTGCAACTATTCATTGCTTTCATCTATTTCATCCAGAACAATTGGATCAATGATATTGAAGGCATCATACCCCCCCCTGAAAGCTCTATTATATTTGATATAAACCAAATCATTCAAACGTTTTTATTGCAGCCCATTTCTTCCTTTGATATGGAGCTGCATAAAATTCGATATAGTAATCAAACAAATTCTAGATAGAAATTATACTTATTAAATATACATATATATGTATACTTACATTAGTTACTTAGATTTTCAAACACACTCCAATATTGATACATATAGTAAGACTCAAAATTTTGATTACAAATACTTGCAAATACTCACATAGGTGGCCTAACGAGTTTTTGCTAGCCTAACCATATCTTTTTTGCCAATAAAAACCCACAGCATTTTCAAGACTAGTAACCTATTCTATATAGAGCTATTAATAATCACAACTAGCCAATATGTCTTTTTCAAGTATGGAAGTTTGAAGCGATCTGTGCAGTGAGGTGCACCAAGGGACCGAAACAAGTGTGATATTTTGCTTCTAAATATGATCATGTACATTGAAATAATGTTAAATTAAAAAATAATTAAATAAAAATTAGAAAAAAATAGGTATACTATGTGTAGCTGAAAAGAAAAGAAATTCGCACTTGCGCTGTTTGTGATGACTTGAATCACATTTTTTTCTCAAATCATTGCACAAATTTGTCAAGTAATTCAAGCATTTCCCAACTCGTGTGAGAATAAGCTGATGCATCAACAAATTCAACAAACTTGATTCTTTTTGGGCTATTTACCAAGAAACTAATCAATGATCTATGTTTTTTGTTGGATCACCCAATTTTCTATCAACGACAACCATACTTTGCTTCATCCTCTTTCCATGATTTCAAGATTGTATTGGTATGCTCTAATTTTTTTTTCCAATTATTTGACCCTAACCTCATGGTAAGAAGGAGGTTTTAGACTAACGCGATGCTGTTTAACGGCTTCGATTGCTGGCCTAAAACTATCATAGTTTACAATACTGAATGCAAGTTCAACATCATACATCCAGGTGCAAATTTTTGGACATGTATACTCCGTCATTTCATTCCCACTCTCATCAAGTACTTTTGCTTATTTTCCGTTTTTTTGCTGCACAACTTCATCAACATCTTTCGTGAAGTACGAATTGATTGGACCATTTTGTTTGGCTTATTGGTTGCACTGATAGTGTAACATATTAGCCTCGAGCTGAACAACTAGATGTATAGCATTTACCATGACCAATATTTTGTTGTTCAGCTTCCCAATATTCTTCTTCTTCAATAATCACATTAAAATGACGAATAACATTAATTTGATATTTAGTTTCTTTCTTCTTCGTCATATTATGATTTCTTCACTCACAAGCTCAAGACATTTGAAACTAACTGTTGAATTCCTAAAGCCTCCAACAAGATGTTGCTTATGTATAGTAATTTCTCCTCTTGAAATCTTTCCACAAAATTCCACTAAATATTATTAGAATTTTTTGGATAGCCCATAATTCCACCCAGGGTCCTTTTGAATTGAAGAAGAGGATGACATTCTTATTTCCTGCTACTTAGGTAGTGTAGTGAATAATAATTTAATGTGGAAAAATAAGTAAAACCAACACTTATAAAAGAAAATTCAGCAATACAACACATAATATATGGAAATTTGAAGCTATGTTGCTTTTGTTCACCAAAAGAAAACTAAAAAGCACAAAGAGGAGGAAACAGGAAAAAAGGACGAGCTGAAATTGAAGAGGAGAAAACAAGGAGAGAAACCTGAAACTGAAGAGAAGGAGGAGCGATTGTGTGAAGTCGAGCCACTGTTTGAAGACCGAGATGTCTAGAGAGAGAGGGGGTGGCTGGGCCTATTGAAGTCCAACCTTATTTAAACTGGGTAAAGCTCATTCTTTGAAAAATGTTGAGCTTCACCCACTCTTTCTCAGCCCAGCCTAAAAAAGGATGGCTGAAAAATGCTAAGGCATGCCTTTTCTATTCCATATGCAAGCCTAACGTGAGTTCCTAAAAATCGCGCTGGGCTTGTGTCATGGTGCGCCAAGCAAAACAATGTGAAGGTTAACCCCATGCTAGCCCATTAATTGTGCCATTTTAGGTGGAATGATTATTACCTAGAGTACTCTTTCACTGGAATGGTAATTTTTGGGGATGATTTAATTTTTTTATCCCTCATGATAAGTCTAAATTTAAAACCTTTAGTGCGCTTATCAAGGTTAGGCTTTAACTTTTCATCTCTTTGACAAATCCATCCTTCTTGTGAACTCTATTTCAACTCCTAATGGATTTGCATATATACGAGTCACTAAATTGTAAATCCTTCAAACTTATGGGATCAAAATTGTAAAATTTTGATGTCCTGATATTAATGTAGTTAAAACAACCAGGATTATTTGTGTTTAAGCATGAAAAGATTAGGGACTAATTTTGGTGCTAAACCCAAATAAATTAAATTGATCTAGTGGCACACATGTGAGCAAAATGTGTGATTTTGTGTCATTTACCAAATAGATTAAGTTTAAAGTTAGGGTGCAAATTAAGTAAAGAATGCTTGAAGAAAATTTGATTGGAGCTAAAGATTTGGGACTCGAGCTGGAACTACCAAATAGTTGAACTCGAGATAAGATAAGAATACCTAAAAAGTGAGCTTTTTTAATAATTTCATTATATTTTTTCTACTAATAGGATTAGTTTATAAAATCTTATTTCCACTTAAACATTCTTATCATGTTTTACTGCTGCACAATGGCTGCTACAACTGACACAACTTACCACTATAAGTGATGGTTGCAAAAATCTATGATATCAGCCATGAAGTCCACGAGCACCAGTTACACTGAAGAAGATTGCAACAAATGGCAGATTTATACTTTGTCATTGATCAAGCCAATGTTATTGTATTGTAACAGATGAGCGTTTTCTATTTATTCCTATAATACATATTGGATTAGAAACAATTTCCAAATGATGGGAAAAGAAACTTTTATTAGTTCTACCTCCTATTTTTCCTAAGGAGAATGAACTTTTTCCATGAAGGATCAGAAAATGGGCCCGGATAACTTGTAAGATGATTTGGAAGATCTAAAACTTTTTTAATTATAGTTTCATGTTTTGCCAGCTTTCAATATTTTCTTATAGACTTATAGTCGATCATTCAGACTTTATTATGTTTTATGCACCTTTTTTGGATTTAGAATGTAGTTGATTTCTTAGCTCTGGAGTTGCCACAATATATTTATAAAACTTCAGTTTTAAAAGAAGCTGTATTAGGAATTCCATGTATGTATTTGGATGTTGCAGTTTAGCATAAGATGCAATCTTTCTTAATAAGAATTTTCCATTTTCGGGGAAGTTATATTAGGAATTCGATATCTCTAGTAGACTCGATTATGTAGTATAAAGATGCCAGTTTTCTTGATACTAGTACTTAAATTTTCTATCTCCCGTGAGAAGCTTTTATTCCTACTTTCCAATAGTTGGGATAGAGCTAGGACTGGGTCTGATAGTGAGCGATTTTTGTTGGTTCTTTTGTTTGACTATTTGATCGGTTTTTGTTAATCGGTGATAGTTTTATAGGTTTAAGTTGCCTTAATTGGCTTGAGTTGAATAAAGTTTGATCATCATGTCAAGAAGTTTGAGCTCGAGCTCAATGATTTTGACATGAACTTGAGTTGAAATGTGTTTGGATTTTCTAATTATATTAAGTATTTATGTATAGAGAAAATGATTATTTCATTACGAATTAATATGTTTACACTTTGGTATTTTGGTTTGATTGCGAATACTACTACATGTTTTTTGGCATTGTTCCATAGGAGAAATTATTTGCAAGATAGTCTATGGGATGCGGCAAGGGGACTAGGTCTTGTGAGTTGGTTATCATGTATAATTTGACACATTAGCCTTTTGCTCTTTGTTGGTGGATCTTGAGGAGCATCCAGAAGCACCAATAGTTATGGCATGATATTATAGGCTTATCTTGTCAACTTTTGTAGATTAAATAGACTTGAGGTAAGGATTGAGCTATCTAATGTTACTAATAAACTTTTTCCTTTCTCCCCAAAGATCATGCCTAACATGAGCATATTGTTATTGGTATAGAGTTGCTACGTGATAATGGCAAATGAGAAACAAACTTTGTGAAATTTTATAGTTGACCGTAGTGCTACAACATGAGTTGAATCTGCTTGCTAGCTTAGCACGTGTGGTCCGTTGAGCATCAGCCTTGAGCTCAAGCTTTTGAAAGCCGATTTTGAGCGTAAGTACATGTATTTGAAAGCTCGCGAGGCGGCTTGCGCATTTGAACCTACGTATATGAATTTGAGCCTAATTGTATGTATTTATATAGTAACATGATCCTTATAAATACTTAAACTTATAAAAAAATCATATAACCTCAGATTGATTCAAATCACACACACACACACACCCCTTCTGTTTTTGTATTGTGCAACTGAACTTGAGTCTAAAGCCAAACATAACAGCCTTAACTGTACAATGGCTTATCAAGTTCGCTTGGTCTTGATTTTTTTGAATCAGCCTCGATTCCTAACTTATTAGCTTGACGAGCTGAAGTGTGAATATTAGAGCTTGGCTCAAGGTCAATTGGTCTGCCTAGTTAACCATGTCTCTGGGGTTTGTGAAGTACTTCATTTGTAACATGTGCAAAATGTGGTTGTAATCATCAAGATTTTGTGTTCATAGATTGTTCCATTCCTCTTTGTGATAACGGTGATTGTAAGTTTGCTTGTCCTACAATTGATTAGTTTTGAATTGTATAAAATCTGAAAATGAATTACGTGTGTCATCTCCAATCATCAGTACTGACTAAAACTGGAAAAAGAGTTAGCGTAACCTATAATAGGTAGCATAGATATGAAATCTTTGTATTGAGCTTACCCAACCGTGTTTCTTTTTATCCAGCTTCTATATTTTGTAGGGCCATGCTTCGTTAGAAGAGCAAATTATAATAGGAGTGCCTTCAGTCTAATGCTTCAACACATTACATTTTCCAAAACACATAAATCAAACATATTCCTTAGATCATGAGAGTTAACGGCCATTGTTAGCGGGTTATCTGCTAATGAAATTCGATCCTCATATGTGTAATTTCCTTGAACAATGTAGGGGAATCTTCCAGTATTTCTTTTATACAAAAGACTTACAATTGATTCTTGATGAGTTGTAATTTGAATTGGTTCAGTTTTGTTCTTTGCAATTTTATTTCTGAAAATTCTACGGAACTATTAATTGGTCATAAGTTTGTCATGCATTCTTGTTATAATATGTCCATTCTTCTACTTTGTACTCAGAGTGCATTGACTATCCATAGCTATTACCTTGCCACCAAAGAGGAGTTTGACACAATGCTTTAAATCTGTCCTAGTTCCTCCCGATCATTATTATAAATTGATTTTCCCCAAAATCAAAATATTTTTGTCGCTAGTACCACATACCCATTGTCCAGACGTTAGAGAATGCATTATGCGCATTTAATGAACTAACATTTAATGTTCTTGCTTTGGGAGAATCAGATACCAAATCACGCTAATACTTTGTCCTTTTTTCATGCGTTTACAAGAGTTTGCAGATATTTCGTGTTGGATGTACTGAGATTTTTACTCACAGAAGACTGACTGAGTATTTTTCATGTACAGGCACTTCACTTTATTGAGCATGTGGGCAATGAGACTAATGGCAAACAAATACATTCTTGCCATGAGGACCCTGCTTTCTTGAGATCTGTAAGCCGAAGACTTTGCAGGTAAGACTTTTGTATCTACATGTCAAATCATCTATATGGTGCAATTTTCCCAAGCTCTGTTATTCCTAATATCTGTGGTGGTTGTATCTAGGGGCTTCAACGATGCTGTCAACTGTTTTTCTGAAGATGGGTGGACATTGATGAATGTCAATGCGTCTGATGACATTATTATGTCCATTAAGCGAACTGCGAGTTTTGGAGTGGGTGCTAATTATGATAGTATAATTTGCGTGAAAGCCTCTTTACTGCTTCAGGTGAGTTTATGAGCCTACTATTACCCCTTAATGTGGGTTTAATATTCTCTGTCCATTAGCTGAACGAAAGATCCCTCCCCATCTAGTTACGAGTAACCTAACTACAGAATTGGAATTCTATTATGGTTTTGATGAATTCGACATTTTGTCCATGCATTCTGATTGTGTTCAAACAATTTGTCACTTGTTAAAAGGTTGTTTCAAATTCTGTAGATTTGATGAACAATGACCAGGAGGTAGAATTTTTATACAATGATGGTCCATGATGCAATGCATGAAACACGTTGGTAGAATAAGGAATACTGTTAGCACATTTAAATTATGTCTCGGTTGCTTATATGGGAGAAATATTAGGAACATTGTTCAAGTATAATTCAGTAATTCCAGCATAATATTATTATATTGACTAGAACGTGGGGAATGTGATTGTTGGGCACTACGAGCAGTGTGTTTTATTGGTGGCAGAATGTAATCCCTGCAAGCTTGGTGAGGCTTCTGAAAGAGCACCGTTCCGCTTGGATGGATTTCAACTTTGCTGATCATTCGGTAGCATTTTCGAAAGCTGCCTGCTATGCATATCCAGGACCGACTATCCACAATTTATCTGGAACTCCTGTGATGCTTGGCCACACCAATCATGACGACGAGGTTGGTTGAATCTAATGAAGCTCTATTCTTTTTAATAACTAAATATTTTGGAAATGGTAGACAAGATAATGCTTATTGCCACTGTTTGCCTTTCACAAACTTGCATACATAATATTATTATCCAATCTTTTCGATTTCATTTACATGTTTTTATACCTGTTTCCATGCCAGGAATTGGAAGTAATTCGATTTGAACGGAGTGCTAATCAACAGCATGTTTCTTCAGGGGATTTATATCATTTGCAGGTGAAGTCCTCCAATTTGAAAACTTGGAATGAGTGGAGACTTCATATTTTAGATCTTACATTAGTATATTTTCGGGTAAATTAATGCAGGTTATCACTGGAATGGACGATACGGGTTTTGGAGCTTGCTCGGAACTAATCTTTGCACCAATTGACAGAACTATACCCAATGATGCTGCTCTATTATGTTCTGGTTTTCGAATCTTCTTGTTGGGTTCAAATACAGTTGAGTTCCAATGTTTTCATTTGCCATCGCTATTGACATCTTCCTACGATGCTAGTTCTTTTTTTTATCTTAACTATTATTTTCTCATTTATTTGTCCAAGTTGTTACTGTATTCTTTACAGGGAGAGGATACTGGATCATCAAATATCGCACCAAATGAGGCACTTAATGCTAGGAATGCGCAGGCAGCCATTAGCCACCCACTGTCGATGCTGATTGTGGCCTTCCAATTTCCTTCTGAAGCTGATCTTCAGGAAGACGTTGCATCCATGGCTCGACAGTATGTCAAAAGTGTAATTTCATCTGTGAAAAATATTTCTCTAAGAACCATGTCATCAGGATCAAATCCTGTAATGCACTCACATGAAGCAAATCCAGCCATGGGGCTCAAGATTCCAGAATCAACCTATTTTGTCAACCTGGCCGACCTGATATGCCAAAGTTATAGGTACATGAATTGTAGATCTCTTCCTTTGGAACCCAAGATTATGATTCTGAATTCTTATTCTGGGCATTTTGTCACATTTAACAATGTTCAAATAACTGGACACCGGACACATCCATTTTACTTGACACAGATCAAGTTTGGGTGTTGATATGGTTGGCTTCAACTGCGAGAGTACTGATTCAATGTTGGAGCAGATACATCATCACCACTATGCAATACTGTGTTTCTCATTCATGGTATGTTTACACAAGCTCTTTTTACCATTAAAGACAGCATACTCTTGATATTTGACGAAGAAAGGTTGATATAGATAATATTGATAAGTCGCACTTGTTTTTGTGCAGTCTCTTCAAGCGTGCCTGTACGCCAATCAAGCTGCGCTTAACATGCTAGAGACAACACTAGACAATCTGCATATGCTCACAGTTGAACGGATACTTGATGGCTCTAATAATTTGTCACTATTTTCTGTTTTCCCAACGATAATGCAGCAGGTAAACTTTAGAATGAAAATTTAGATAGCCCTCTGTTACTTGTTTGAGGTCTATGATTTTTACTAGCGACTCTTGCCAATTTGCAGGGGTATGCTATTTTACCACCTGGAAACTGTCTATCAGTAACGAATCGTTGCGTTTCGTATGCACAAGCTGTGGTGTGGAAAGTGCTGGCTCCGGATGGTTCTGTTCATTGCCTCGCGTTAGCACTCATCGACTGGTCCTTCGTCTAAGCATTATGAACTTGCAGAAGTTTTATTTTTAATCTAAATGATTGTGAATTGGCTTGCTACCATCACCATCAGGATTAGCATTCATGAGACATGACATTTCAGGCATGTATGCAGCAGTGACTAGTCACTTTGAACCAATCTTCTTTCCCTATCAGTTTCAATGTGGTTCTGGTCGTCACTTATGAACTCACCCTTAGTGTGTAGTATGTACTCTTTTATAATTGAAGATCACTGTTTTGATAATATGTAAACAATGCATGAAAAAGGATATTTCCACTAAAATTTATGAAAATTATATTAATTAAGGGATTATGAAATCTTTCTAAAAATCCCACTGTCTTAAATTTATTACAATAAAATATTTAAAAGGAAAAATATTCTTGTTATTTAAATTTATACATTTTTTTTCAAGAAATTTATAAGAATAAAAAGAAATAGATCAAACTCCAAAGGTTTTGCACAAATTAATATAATTTACTTAAAAAATTTAAATTAAAATATTAGTGAAATATATTAAAAAACACTTGTTGATTTGTAAACTCGATCCAAGCAAGAAGTTCAGTTCTAAAATGTTCTTCACTAATTCCGTAAGTCAATTTTTAGGGCAAAAGATAATTTTCGTCCCACAGCTATAGGTCATTTTCGTTTTAGTCCCGTAAGTTTTTAGGGTTTCAATTTGGTCCCGTAAAACTGAAAAATTCGCAATTTCAGTCCAAATTTGGCCGGAAAATTTTGTGGCTCGCCGGAAAAAGTCACATGCGATGCATGTGACTTTTAAAATTGGGGGGATTCTGATTGGCTGGAGAAGCTGATGTGGCGCATACTTGGAAATTAAAAAAAAAAAAAATGATGGGAAATCAAAGTTGTGAAATCCCCGCCATTCGCCGCCACCTTCTCTCTTCAATTCCGCCGCTGTTACTTGAAATTTCTAGCCACCACATATACCATTCAATTACCCATAGTAAGGAGAACAAAACCCCTCAACCAATTTTGCGATCCGACCACGACAGCGACTGGGCTTTGAAATTGACCGTCGCGGATTATTCTCGTCGATTCGCCGGCGACAGGACGACCTACGATTGCAGATTGGTACCATTGGATTCGTCTCCTCACTGCGGTTCTAATGGGACCAGTCTCATCCATTTTCATCAACTAGGTGCAAAGATCCATCGTTTTGAAGATCTCAGTCGTCGTCCGCCGCGACTGCACCTTCCGCCGGCGTTTTCTCCTTCGTCTGAACGAACCACCGGCTCGAAAGACCATCGTTGAACGCCTCTCGTTCTGGCGAATCTTTTGAGACCAGTCCCATTAATTTTGATCACCTCTGTACAAAGATCCGACAAAAGCCGTCCTCCGCCTTTGTCATTCTTTTGAGATGAGTCAATTTTTTTTTTTTAATTTCCACGTATGCGCCACATATGTGCCACATCAACTTCTCCAGCCAATCAGGGTCGAATCCCCAATTTTAAAAGTCACATGCATCGCATGTGACTTTTTTCGGCGACCCACAAATTTTTCCGGCCAAATTGATCAAATTGAAACCCTAGAAACTTACGGGACTAAAACGAAAATGGCCTATAGTTGTGGGACGAAAATTGCCTTTTGCCCCAATTTTTATCACAAACTTTTAATATAAAATTCTTAAGGTATTGTCATAGATATGTCAGAACTATAATTTAGTTTTATAAATTTATTTTAAATTAAACTGTCAACTACTTAAATGAATCTGTAACTGTAGGTGCATTCCACTATTCGAATAATGGTTTCTCAAATTGAAACTTTAATCGTAATAAATGTAAAATATTTGAAATTTAAAAAAAAAAAAGGAATTCAAAATTTCATCTTGAGTAACTTAATTTATAAAACTCAACTATTCAGATATATATATTCTGATTGATAGCTTTGTATTAATGTTGCTAAATTTTACCCTCAAATTTTATAATCCAAAAGGAATAAATTCAATTATAACATAAATGATAAGAACTATCACATTACAAAGAGTAAATTGACATAAGCTCTATGAGCCTTGATACAATTATAAATATTTTTTATTATTTGAAAATTTACTAATATATTCTAATTTTAGTGGTAATTCAATCCGTTAGACTTTAAAAAAAGTACAATAAGGATAAAATTGACAATTTTATAGCTATATAATTTCATTACACATTAAGGAGTATTTATAATTTTTCAAACAATTACAGAATATTTATAATTATACCAAATGTTTAGGGAGCTCGTTATAATTTATCTAATTATAAATTAAACATTATGGACTAAATTGATGAAAGCCCAAAATTGAAGGACTTTAAGTAGTATTTGCCCAAAAAACTGATCCCAACTATATATATATATATATATATATTACATTGCCGTATTAATATCGTTTGACATTTAACTTATTTTAGCTCTCATCTTCACGTCCCTGCAACAAACATTGTTAAAAACTCCGAGTCAAACAAAAATTCAACTAACAAAAGAGCTTCTCTCATGTCATCTTTGCCTCTCTTACATCAACTTGATATAATCTTTCTTGATATCAGACAAAGCCATCGACATTATACCAGTTCAGGTAATGGCCTGCTACTCACTGTGCTTCTCTCTTTCGGGTAGATGGGGAGATTTATTTGTAATTGTAGTTAAATTTTGCTATATTTATTGAAAGAATCTGTTTCTCGTGCGTGGGCTGCTGTTATTTGATGTTTTACCACAAACCCATGTTGTAGAATTCTTGAATCTTAGAGAATTATAGCTTTCTGGCACCAATTACAGCAGCAGAAGAACTTTGCTCTAGGTTTTTTTCTTGCCCTTGTCATGTTATGTTTTTTATGTGAAGTTTTCTTTTTTTGATTACCAGGATCATCTCATCTTCACTAGTTGATTGGATAGTGATTGAAGAAAGATGAGGCAGAGGCCTAAAGGTGCTTCTTCAAAGTCAAATTTATCTGGTGCTGTTGCCAGTGGTGAGACAAGCAATCGAGACAATAGTGGTGGTAAAGTGAATAATGTTTTGAAGGATAAGAATGTGGTTGTGGTGGCTAAGAGGTCGTCGTATGTGATATTCACATTGTTTGTGCTGGCAATATATGGAGCTTGGGGTGTGTACCATTATCAGTTTGAGAGTCTGCCGGTTCCGCTGACCCTCGATCAAGTAGGGAAAAGGGGTTTTTCTGAGCATGAGGCCATGAAACATGTTGAAGCTCTGACTCGATTAGGCCCCCATCCAGTTGGTTCCGATACCCTTGAGAGTGCTTTAAAGGTAATTTGTGGGGATATATTATGACATTTGAATACATTTGTGGTATTTATTTTATTTTGGTTGTCGATGCTATGAGATTTTCATATGCATATATCTTGTGAAGTAGATGATGTTGCTAGAGGATTCATTTAATTTCCAATTATTAGTTCCCATTCGGGCGTGTCAACTAATTCAAAAGAAAACATATTATTAGCATGTTTGACCTGGTTTGTCTGTGGTCATTTGTTTCTGGTTTAATCTTTGGTGTCCTAATTTCCGCTTCCCATGTGTTTGGATGAGACACCCTTTTGATGAGAAGTTGTGATGGAACTCTTGGAAATGTAATTCATGATGTTGATTTCTGGTATTCTTTTCACTGCAGTATGTTACAGAAGCAATAGAAACTATAAAGAAAAAAGCCCATTGGGAGGTTGACATGGAAGTGGATTTGTTCCATGCAAAACATGGTGCTAACAATCTAGTTGGTGGCCTCTTTAAAGGGAAAACTCTTGTTTATTCAGATTTGAATCATGTTGTATTAAGAATCATGCCCAAATATGCATCTGAAGCAGGAGAAAATGCAATTCTGGTTTCTTCCCACATTGACACTGTTTTTGCCGCGTAAGTCTGCAATATGCTTTGATCTCTATTGTGGTATAAATATGTATGTTTTTAACATTTTATCTCCATAGTCTCTTATATTTTGTTCTTTTCTTTTACAATCAAGAGCCCTTTATCAAATAGTTCACTTGACTTCATAAGAAGCCTATGGAAAATAGTAACTCATTTAACAATATGTAGAACAAACCTTTCTGGATTACCTTGGAATTTGGTTTTTCTTTGTAATCTTTTTGGCATCTGATGATCACATTTCAAGTATGTCAACATGACAGAATATAATATACTTATATCACATGATCTCAATATAGTCAATAGCACAAAAGAGAGGATAATTTATGTCAGTTCAAATCCATTATTTTGCTGCATTGCAATGCCCCTTGCTTACAAGCCCCATTGACGTTAATTATTATGTGGACATTAAGGGTAAGTGACTGATATGACACTTAGACACATTAATGAAAGGACCATCAGCTTTCTCTGATGTATCCAAAGGATAGTTTTATTCATAGTTAACATTGTGAGGAGAAATTACTTTATACCAAATAGAGTTGTTCAAAATATGGCTCTTATGCTCATTCCTAGTTTTTTTCTGGTAGATTAGACCCGCATCTAACATGCTTTCTTCTTTTTAGACTTGCAATACAGAGTAGGATGGTGGTAGCTGAATTGTTAATATTCGTTTCTTGTACCTTCCATTCTTCAGAGAAGGAGCTGGTGATTGCAGTTCATGTGTGGCTGTTATGCTGGAGCTTGCTCGAGGAGTTTCACAATGGGCTCATGGATTTAAGCATGCTGTTATATTTTTGTTTAATACTGGAGAGGAGGAAGGTTTGAATGGTGCTCACAGCTTTATCACTCAGGTATGCAGCGATGAAGATTGTCTCATGCAGATGTTTGTTTTATAAACAAAGAAAGTTCAATGTGCTCTCATATTTCACATTATCATCAATATATCTTGTCAATAATGGTAGGAGTCGTCATATAGTATTTGTTATGTTACCATGATCATTGCATCTTCTCCTATTGTATTTCACCATATTCCCAGTGAGCTTATCTATTCTCTCGTAAATATGTTTTTCTCATATAAGTTGTTTATTAGATTCTTTTTTGCCTATACCATTAATTCTTGAGAGCTTTCTTTTCTCCTTTGATGTCCATTGCCATCTGAATTGATTAGAATTATTTGATTTCATTAGCTCAAAGAAATTCTTCTTTTTCTAGGCCTCCAAAACTCTGCCGCATAAGAGTTTGTATTTTCAGATCCAAACCTCCTTTTTGGCATGATGCTCAAAGAAACTTGATTGTTTTCTTATATTGCTTAGGCTTTAAGTAATATGTAACTCTGTTGGCATGTGTATTGGGCAGCCTTAAGCAATATAATTTGAAGTTCCCAATCTAAGAAGCACTTTTTATTTAACTGACGTGGAATGCTTCCAATATGTAATTGCTGCAGCATCCTTGGAGCGATACAGTACGAATAGCTATTGATTTGGAAGCCATGGGTATAGGAGGCAAATCTGGTATTTTCCAGGTCTGATTTTGTTAACGAGTTCAAGTTATTGTTTCTTTTCTTGTCTGCATTAGCTCTGGCTGTGCAATTATATATTTCTTGACTGATCCCCCTCCCACCCAGCTGCACGCATCTACATATCACAAATGTACATATTATTTATGGAATAAACTATGAAAATTGCTTCCATAATTTTGTTGCCTCCTATTTGATTTTTCGATTGTGTTTGTTCAACAGGCTGGTCCTCATCCTTGGGCCATAGAAAACTTTGCTTTGGTAGCAAAATATCCATCTGCTCAGATTGTTGCCCAGGTTTGTCGAGAAAGGAAATATGACAGAAGTATCAAACATTTGTCTTCATATCCTATATTATACTTTTTCCTCAGGATTGGAATTCACCCTCTACATGATTCAATGCTCAGGATATTTTCTTGTCTGGGGCTATAAAATCTGCGACGGATTTTCAAGTGTACAAAGAGCTTGCAGGACTTTCCGGGCTTGACTTTGCATATGCCGATAATACTGCAGTGTACCACACCAAGGTAACATAGCAAGAGGAACTAAGCTACAACCATGTTTACTTCAGTATCTTATAAATGTCGAAAGCACAGCATTCTTTGCTATGAATGAAACTTGGTAGTTCATTCATTTGCAACCTGAGCTTATTGAATATAATTACTTTATCAATGCAGAATGATAAGTTAAAACTTCTGAAACCTGGTTCTCTCCAACATCTTGGAGAAAATATGCTCGCTTTCTTGCTTCATGCAGCTGCCTCCTCCAGCCTTCCGAAAGGCAAGGCAACGGAATCAGATATAGAATCCAGCCAGGACAAAGCTATATATTTTGATGTTTTGGTATTTTTGACAAGCTCTTTAGTAAAAAGTTTTGATTTGCTGGCATTTCTTGATTAATAATTTGTATTGTCTTACAAGTTTCATATTCCTAATCTCAGGGAACATACATGATCACGTTTCGTCAGCGCCTCGCCAATATGCTTTACAATTCAGTAATATTGCAGTCACTTTTACTATGGTCTACATCACTGCTCATGGGTGGTTATTCAGCGGCTCTATCACTGCTCCTATCATGTTTGAGTCTGGTACTTATGTGGATATTCTCCATTAGCTTTTCCAGTGTCGTGGCTTTTATTCTTCCCCTCATATCTTCTTCACCAGTGCCATTTATCTCTAGCCCGTGGCTGGTAGTTGGTTTGTTTGGTGCACCTGCTCTTCTTGGGGCATTTTTGGGTCAGCTCGTCGGTTTTATTGTCCTTGAATCATATTTGTTTCGTACATTACCTGAAAGAAGGAAGAATCTACCTGCTAACTTGCAATCCAGTGTGGCTAAGTTAGATGCTGAAAGATGGCTCTATAAAGCTGGTTTATTACAGTGGCTTGTTCTGCTGATGGTTGGAAATTACTACAGGATTGGTTCTACTTATTTGGCTCTTGCTTGGTTAGTCTGCCCTGCATTTGCATGTAAGTTTACTATAGCAGCCTAATATCTACAATGATTTGGATTGGGGGTAAATTTTTTGAGAAAATATTTCAAATACTTTAAAATCCATCATATTATCACCAGAAAATAGTTCAAAACTTCAATGTAGGAATTCAAGGATTTTCAAGTTATTTGTGATGTGGAATTATGAAAACAAGTTCAAAGGATTTGTTATTATGGATTTGAAATCCTTTGAATAACTTCGGTAAATAACTTTTGGGAATATTTTCAGCGGCTTGCAAGAATAGTAGTTTCCCATTTTAGTATAGATTTGGATTTATAACAATTTATTTACCATTTCTCCCCTTCAAATCTATGTTGTGGAATATCTAGATGGTTTGCTTGAAGCAACGTTATCACCAGCAAGGTTGCCGAAGCCGCTCAAAACTTTGACCTTGTTAATTGGCTTGTTTGTGCCCTTCCTACTCTCGTCTGGCATGGTTATTAGGTTGAGTGCTACTATAATTGGAACTGCTGTCCGATTTGTAAGGTAATGATTCTGAAAACTTGCTCACCAAAAGCGGATTGCATTATTTCTTGTCTCTCTTTCTTCTTTGCTATTGCCGTGTTTCTTCATTCCTGTGTAGGTTATCAGTTGTAAAACTGGTATTGAATAATCAGTGGCCTGATGGAAGTTTACAATATTCTCCTGTTTCTTTTTTCTTTTCCTTTATGCTATTTTGTTTGGTTAAATTGGTGTTATTCTGCTAGTATTTAGAAAGAGACAATGATAGTTCTATCTCGGGTACCCATTTCTCGGATTTGATTTCTTGTAATGGTAAGAAAAAAACTTAAGTTATGGGCTACACGTACATAAAAAAACAACAGACTTGTGATGTAGTTAAGAGTATATTATGATATAAATTATTTCACAATTGAAACTACAATTTTTCTGATTTTCAAATTACATAAATTAGTGTTTGAGCTTTTGTTAATCTTTCGAACATGTTGGAAGTATTGAATGCGTATGAAAGGAGTATTCGGGAAAAGCATCTTAACAGAGTATTAAATACAAGTATGACTTTCTTTTAGAAGTTTCCGCTCGTCATAGTAATATAAACGTGTGTGTGTGTGATATATATATATATATATATATATATATATATATAGAGAGAGAGAGAGAGAGAGAGAGATGCAGATGCAAGTTCTGTGTTTGGTAACTAATTATGCGCTATCTTTCAGAAATCAGTAAATACTAAATTTGCGCACTGTATTTTCAGGTACCCTGGTACCACGCCTGAATGGATGGGAAATGTAATAGTTGCTGTATTCATTGCTGCTATTGTTTGTTTGACACTCGTCTATCTACTCTCGTATATTCACATCTCAGGTAACATTGCTAAATATTGCTCTCTACGTGATTAATTTGAAACATGATTCCTGCTAAACATGTTGCATTTCTTGTTTTTTTTTTTTTCTTTGTCTAGGTGCAAAAATGTCGATTATCATTGCTACCAGCATTGTATTTGTGGTCTCTGTTGGTGCCGTGTGGGCAGGTGTTTTTCCACCGTTTACAGAAGATACTGCTCGAGCTGTAAATGTGAGCAACCACAGTTCCTTAATTTGCTTTCATTGTCAACTCTTCTCTATTTCTGAGTTAACACCAAAATGTTTAGAGTCAGTTATTTGGAGACGTGAAGATTACACCAGCAAACTTTACTTACCTATAAGTCAATTTCGAGGTTCCCCATCACGTTTCCAGTTTAGAGCTCCGCTTTCCTTTTAAAACATGAGAAGCTTTAATATATCGTCCTTTTGTTGCTTAAATATGTTGGAATGTGAAGTTTGATCAAACTTTATATTTTGACCCATTTTTTGCGGATCCAACCCCAAGATGAGTTAGCAGGACCCTCCTATCCGGGAGGGGGGCTCCAGAAAAATGGGTTTTGTGTTAATATACTTATATAGGCAAATTTGTAATTTTACATGTCTTTCAGGCGCTCTAATCATATAAGCTGTGGATACAGAAGTAATTCATCTATGGATCGCGTAAAATTTTGTATTTTCTCGTGTTTGATTTTCCTTGTCAATTCTTGCACATGTTTCACAGTTTGTCTTGTAATTTCCTGACAAAGCAATCACTAAATTAATATGATTCTAAACAGCGCTAATGTCTTCTCTGGTCCCAGGTCGTGCATGTAGTGGACGAGACAAGAACAAATGGCGAAAAGCTTGAACCTGTTTCGTACATTTCTCTGTTCTCGACAACCCCTGGAAACTTGATTAAAGAGGCCGACCATATTGGGGAGGGATTCGTTTGCGGCACTGATAGACATTTAGATTTCGTTACGTTTTCCGTCAATTACAGTTGTTCGACGGACAAGGGTGCTGCTACTGGCTGGCTTGAGTCTGATATTCCAGCGATCCATGTGGATAAGGATGTGAAAGGAGAAAGCCGAGAGACGCAAATTTCAATAGACACCAGAGCTTCCACTCGTTGGTCTCTTGCCATCAATACCAGAGAAATCGATGACTTCCGGTTGAAAGGTACAACGAATTCTTGCCAATATATATTTTTTTCAACTTTGTTATTGCATTTCTCTCTTATTATCAAACACTTGTTTTGATCGACAGACACAGACAGTTCCGAGGAGTTGATTCCACTAGGTGAAAAGAGCAGTGTGGACGGATGGCACACCATTCAGTTCTCCGGTGGGAGGAAGGCGCCTACCAAGTTTAACCTCTCATTGTTCTGGCTCAAAAACAGAACTCAGACGACAACTGGGGGCGTGAAAAACAACGACCGCCTTCTTCTGAGGCTCAGAACGGACGTAGACAGATCAACACCACCAATGAAGACCATTCTCCAGAAGCTCCCTCCATGGTGTTCCCAGTTTGGGAAGTCGACATCTCCCCACACGTTAGCGTTTTTGACTAGTCTATCGATCTTTTGATCTATTTATACTCCATCCGTAGTTTGTTACATGATTGCACGAGATGTTGAGTTATAGAGACGCTGCTTTCATCATCGCCAGTCGACCAAAACGACCATGAAAGATGCGTACGAGCTACGACACATAGACAGATCAATGCCTAGAGCTGGAGTTGTCGTGACGAACCTTGTTAGAACATATGTGAAATGATAAATTATGTATTAAAACATTTTTATTTATTTTTTTTAGAATTTTATGGATATTTCTTAGTCATAGCTCATTATATCCGTATCTGAAAAGGTTAAATTCCAGCATACAGACATTATTTTAGAATTTAGATTTTTGAACCCAAAATCCGGGTAAAGATAAAGATTTTTCTATTTTTTCTTTTGTTTGCACTTAAACTTCCTTAAAAAATGCGAATTATTCTTCTTCTAAGGAAGTTTTCATATTAAACTTACACCTCTTAAAAAATTTTGTATTTACACCTGACAATCTTTTATTATAATTTGGATGAAAATTGCCGACGGCAACAAAAATAATTATATAAATTTTTAATTTTGCTTTTTATTTAACGTTCTTATTATATTTTTGTACTTATTTATATATATGCACAGTAAAATTAATATTATTATATTTTCTCTCGTATAATATTTATTCGCATATAATAGATTGAATAAACTTATAAAATAAGAAGTTTCTGTTATATTTTTATTTTTATATTTGTATATTTAAAAATGGAATATGTACTAGTAGTAATTATTCTCTAGGACTAGTAGACATGCGACTGTCAAATACTGCAGATATTTTAAGACAAACATACATCGAATATTCAACATGTAAGTTGTCAGTTAGTCTGTCTGTCGTCTGTTCTTCCTCAGCCTGTCTCCATTGCCTTAAGCAAACAAACATATCAGTTTACCCCTTCACCAAAAAGATTTGAGAATCTCTCCTCTCATTCTCTCCCTTGTTATTATTACTTTTTCCAAGAAACAATCACAAAAAGCAGCAGAAAGCAAACATCCCACAATCTTGGGAGTCTCAGAATAATCTTGGACTCCTGTTTCTTTTCCTGTCTTTCTCCACCTTCAACTCCACCTTGGAGAGAGAGAGAGTGAGTTGGGGAGAGATGCAGATAATCCCTTCAATAACAACAGTAGTGAACATCAGCAGCAGAAGGATCAGCTCGAATCCCCCTCTCAAAACCAGGAATCTGAAACACCAGGCACTTTCTCCACCTTCCAAGATTTCTCAGTATGAAATTCCCACATCTGTCCTCAGCCTCTCTTCCAAATCAGGTATGGTTCTGTCCCTCCATTGTTTTGTAATTTAGTTCAATCCAAGATTCAAGATTTGGTTCTCTGTTTGGTGATATTGTTATTGTGGTCTGAATTTGTGAACAATAAGGTTACAGATGTCCATTCTTGAGTTCTCTTGAAGCCTTTGAGTCTATGGTAGTATTTTCTGCAGGCAGGGCAGCCAGCAAAGTCTTAGTATAATAGGAAATTTCAGAATTAAAGATGTCTGTAGAGTTTGAGATATCTATGTCTTGTCAGCAGATAGTGAGACTTATCCAACATCTCAGCCATCCTAGGGTGTAATAATGCTAGTGATGTGTAGAGAATTTTGTGGAGATATCATAGGCGTATACAAAGAAAGTTGTTGGTAAATCCCATTAGTCAGGATCCCTGGTTGGATAGAGAGGTGTGATACTCCGGTACCTAGAGTCCCGAGAGTCTCCAAGAATTACAGTTGCACTTATACGAATTCAGAAAAACTTCTACTCTTGGTTACTTTATAGTCTAGAACATCTTGTTCTCCACTTTTGTATCTTTTCCAATCTCCTAAATATGGGAAGAAGAGTTTGCAGCAGCTTCTACTTTTGAGAAGGTGATTGTGTGTAGCATAATCAAAAGTGGGGAGTGTGAGTAAGAAGCAAATAAAAGCTAAATAGGGAGTTATTGAGGAAACAACAACTTTTGCCACCAATAAAAGACTATTTTATCCCAATGTTCAAATGTAAGTAATAGTTAAAGGGGGTAAATTCATGTTAAAAGGAGGACGAAATAGTCAAAGATGATGTTAAGTTCTTCTGCTATGAGTTACTCCTGAAGTTCCTGAACAGATAAAATGTTGCTTCAGTTAAAGTTTTTGGCCTTCTGAGCTGCTAAAGATGTGAACATGTCTTGAGTTTTCGCTGGCCTGGAACAGTAAACTATCTGGTAAGAATTCTCCCTTTGTAGGAGTTTGTAGGGCCAGCCAAGTGGCCGAACTGTTCCCGACAACGACTCCTGAGATCGTAGTTCGAGAGGCGAGGATAGACGACTGCTGGGAAGTGGCTGAGACGCACTGCAATTCCTTCTTTCCCGAGTACTCTTTCCCTCTGGATTTTGTTCTGAGATTTGATCGGCTTATTGGGATGCTCTTCGGACTCTCAACACCAAAGGGCTGCAAAAGAACTTGCCTTGTTGCCGTAACCGGGAATGCTGGTGAAGATTTGTTCTTCCTGAGTAAAGGATATGTGACCGGGATCTTGACCGTCGACACTGTTGCTGATTTTCTTCCTAGGAAAGGACCTCTTCGACAAAGAAGGTAACTTTAGCCTTTTTCGAGTTTTTTCTTATATGTCTCGAACTCAAAAACATTAAATAGTTAAAATCAACCCGTCAGCAGCCACACCTATATTTGTGCTAATGTGTCATGATCTACGTGGTTTGATGATCAAAATCCCTGACATCTAGCAGGAATAGTCACCAATACATTCTTCTCCTATAAATAATGTCAGAAATTAGGTGCTGTTAAAAACATGCTGACACTCTCTTACTTACTGATATCGGGACGAGGATGACTTTGTCCGAGTAGAGTCTGATTCAACGTTACACTTTAGCCCAACTTCTACAGATCCAACTAGGTAGTATCTACATTTTATTTATAGGGGCTTCTGTAACTATCTAGACGTCCTGATTATATAGTTGATGAGTGACCGTGTGTTCCAGTACAAATTATTGATCCTAGTGAAAATCTCGACTTGGATTTCATGTATAAGTTGGAGCATGTAGAATGTCACCTCATTCATCGATACATACCTCAACATGCCGATGCATTTGCTCAAGTACATCTTGCTGTTATTGACAGGACAGGAATCGCGTACATATCAAATGTAGCCGTCCGAGAAAGGTTCCGCAGAAAGGGAGTTGCCAAGAAGCTAATAGCTAAAGCAGAGGCAAAGGCTAAAAGCTGGGGGTGCCGTGCCATTGCTCTGCACTGCGAGGTTAACAACACGGGAGCTACGAAGCTGTACACGAGCCAGGGTTTCAGGTGCATTAAGGTGCCGGAAGGCGCGAATTGGCCTCATCCAAGAACGTCCCCTGACACGCAGTTCAGCTTCATGATGAAGCTCCTGTAGCTCTCCTCGACCCGTTCTCATAGGTAATCAGAGCGCGGACGACGATGAACGGTTCGACGTAGGAGTAGAGTGTAGGATGGAGGTAGGCAGCTTTGTAGATGTAGATGTAGATATTCTGGTTGTGGTTTTGTGTTCTGTTGCTACTTAGTTTGGTATATAGTATGTGATTTGAAGCTTAATTTTTTTCAAAAATTAATGATAATTGGCGAATTATTTTGACGGGTTATTTGCATTCACCTCTCCTGAAATTTAATTCTCGCGAATATCTTTTTCCGGGTGATTTTTGTACAAAGGTTGTAATAAAATTTTAGTGAAAGACAAATGTGTCTTTTCACTATTTAAAACAAAAGACAAGTTGTCTTTTGAAATATTAAGAAAATATTACACAAATTATTCTTATTTTCTTGATTTGTTTAAACAAATTATAGATCAACGGGTGTAAATATAATTATTTTATTTCTATATATAAGCTGTGGGCTGCAATTAGCATTTAGGTTTGGGCCCTATTTGGGCTAGCCCAACTTGATGAACTCTCTTTTGGGCCCATAATTTCTCTCATTTAAAAAAAAAAGAAAGAAAAGTAATTCTCACTTTATCTTTTTAGAGTTTGTCTGATAACACATTTTAAATAAATCTCTAAATATGCAAATTTATTTTTCTTAAAAAAAAAATGTTGGGTGATTGGTAGTTTAATTAAGGCTGTGTTTGGATCGATATATTTTAAATTACTAATAATAAATTTATGAATCTGTCTGGATTCATCAGTATTATAAAGAATTTTAAAATTTTCAATATTGTCTTTTAAAATATTGATGAATTTTAAATTTTTTTAACATAAAGTAATTTAAAATTCTTTTTTCAAATCCTTCCGCTCAAACTTAGCATAAATGGGGGATATATTAGTAAAACGACTTCATCGGATAATTTTTGGGGATAATTTAGCAAAAAAAAAAAAGCTATATAAATAAATTTGGGAGGGATGAAATATTTGTTGTAAACCCCTTCTTTTCTTTTTCAACTTATGAAATAAAAAATAAATTTACAAAGTATTATTATTTAAAAAAATCAAATATTTTTTTTTTCTTTTTCAGGGATTTTTGTTGTTGAAATGTTGATCCAAAGACACTATGAAAAAATTAATTATTTCCCAAACTACAAATACTATACCTTAAAAATCATAGTAAATTAATACTATTTATCATGATAAGATAAAATCGATATAAAGATTTAAACTTTGACCACAGTTAATCAACATGCTTAATAGTTTTTACCTATTACCAAAATATTTACCATAGTTTTTAACTATAGCAAATCAATGGCCGTTAAGTGGTCGTAATTAATTAGTATCACATTTTTTAATTTTAATTATGATAATTAATTATTATAAAAAATCATATTTTTTTTAGTACGACCACCTTATATATATATATATATATTATACCAACTTATTAGTCTTCGGATTCTTTTTCTTCATAAAAAACACACACACACACATACACATACACATACACATATAAATATAAAATAATTAATAGGTCGTTGGATACCATTTTTGCATACACTTAAAACTAAGCAACACAATTACCTAATCTTTCATGAGTTTCTGTTCCCATTTATTATTTTTTTTAATTTATTTTTATTTTTTTACTTTTTCTAGAAATAAATAAAAACCTACTAATTTCAAGGGTTGACTCTTGACTCCAACATTTCTCTGAAATTCTTGGATCTTGTTCTATACACAGGGATGAAGACAGAAATTTTGATTCTATGCACGTAAATTAATGTTGACCAGCGTTTTACATTAGTTGTCGATGATGATTTTTTTTAATAATTTTTGTATTTTTTTTAATGATGCGTCTTTTTATGATAAACTCATGAAATTTATACAAATTAATTAAAATAAATAATATATAACGCAATGAAACATCAATCGATCGATGAATCGCATCAGACGACACATCATTTGTATAAATGAGAAAAGCATGAAATTCTTCAAAAATTGGTATGAAATTCAACGCTTTTCTCCTCGTGCACATATATCCATATTCATTAGCTATAATTAATGTAATTACTATTAACTCATGCAACCCTAATCTTCATGATCCCAAGCACGCTTTTTATATAATATAGTCGTGATAGTCTCGCGATTTAAGGTTTCATTTGACTGTCTTGTCGCTAAAATTGTAAGTGGATTAGGCGCACGTACGACTTTATTATAAATCTTGTCTGAGTTTGAGTTTTATATGTATTGTCATTGTTGAAAACCCGTACTCTACATTTATTTCTGGGACGTTATCGTAATTTTCTACCTCAATCATCTCCAAAGTTTATCCGATCTACTATAATATTACTTTCGATTTAATGTTTTAGATTTTTTCTTTTATTTTTTTCACATGCACATGAAACGACAACGTCCCGAGTATGCAACACAGTTGTTTTGATTGTTTTACCATTTGTGGCGATAGTCGAGTGCAGTACCCTTTAAAATAAATATATAATTAATTGAACCTGACACATCGCCTTGTTTCTATAGAAAATGCCGAGTAATGCAATGTGCAATGCAATCAATGTCTTCATTGTATGAGATATTATTTGCTCGAATTTTCTAACTCACAATTTATTCTGAAAGGACGTATCAGGTTTCGAGTAATTGACTTTTAATTAAAGAGCAAAAATAATAATTTAATAATTAAATATAGAGTAAATTATATTAATAGTCTTTGAGATTATGCTAAAATATACAAATACCCTTTACTTTTTGTAAAATTACAACTACATCATCTAATGTTATAGTTGTATTACTACTATACTTTATATTTAAAAATAAAACTTATACGAACAATCTCTGACAAACATTACCTTAATACCCCTTAAAGTTATAATTTTGTAAGTCACATAAGAAAATTTGTTTAATTTGATCTAATTTTTGGAGTGTCAATCTAATTTATTCTTAATTATATATATATATATATATATATATTGAATGTGTGTGTGTGTGTGTGTGTGAGAGAGAGAGAGAGAGAGAGAAAGGACCCAAGCATCAAAACGGCGGAAGCATTGTTGATGGGCCTCCTCACGTGAGCCCACTTGTATATGTTGTTTTTAGTTATTTAATTAATCAAGAATTTAATGGTGATTATACCAATAAATCAGTCCCCCAACCCTACTATTTTTATGTTTTTATACATTTATATATATATATATATGTATTTAGATTCCAAATAAAATAATGTATATGTACTTACCACTACAAAAAAAATTACTGTTGCTTTGTCATAGAATAAAAGTAATAATAAATAATAATAATAATAATTATTATTATATTTAGATAAAATTGATGCAAAAACTTAGCTTATCCATCTTAAAAAATACATTTTGCAAGGCTTTTAGTCACACTCACAAAAATCACGGCCAACAATCACTACACGGCCATGATCAATAACTATTTACTATGATTATTTATTTTTATTGTCACGATTAAATGTTATTTTCTTCTAGTGTACTATGATTTTTTTTATTTATATATTATTTAAATAACTTTCATGCATAGCAAGAAGTAAAAGGGTGTTTGTAATAATTTCTGCTTTTATGATAAAAAAAAATCTTGAATTAAGCTGCACTAAAAATCGGGAAGTTTCTAAAACTAAAGTGAAAATTTAAAATAAATAAATAAATAAAATTAGAATATTTAAAAGAACAACTTCATATTTATTTTATTTACAAAAATTGGTAAACAATGCTTAAACTTAAATTATCTAAATTTATAAAATAAAAAAAAAACAAGTTTTAATTTGTAATTCAATCATAAGTTGATAACCACTCAGTTTAAGTTTAAAACATTGGAGCGTAGGCCACACGTTGGATTCCGGTCAACGTTCAACCTTTGAGCGTGGACAACACGTTGAGACAGAAGAGCGTGAGAGAGCGGGTCGCGATCTTTGTTTGTTCGTGGTGGCAGGCTCTACAGAAGTCACTCCCCAATGACGCGCGGGGATTAGGAAGTCTGTGCAGCGTTTGACCAACACGCCTTGGGATTAGATCCCTAATTAAACCCCACTTAATCCTTTATTTCAGACCCTAAGTATAGTTTTAATAATAATTAATTACCGCGCAAATCCCAATTTATTTTGTTTTCCTTCTCTTCCTCTTTGTACTTGGGATTTGAGTTAAAAGTCCTTTTTTTTTTTTATTATTACTATTATATTAGAAAGTCAACAATGTACTGAAATTATGTGGGGAGAAATAAATAGAAATTACTATATTATTATATTTTTGAAAAATTATAGTTTATATGCATTAAAATAAATGATTAATTATACTTAAATCCTTTCTAAAAATGTGAAATTACATTTTTTTCCCAAGTAAACAGTTTATTCATGACTATTTTTTATCCAATGACTATAATTCATAAATAATATTTAACTATAGTCACATTCTTTTAAATTTATATATATTCCATTTATCCACCTGCAAGTATAAAAATATTAAATAAGTGGAAAAATTATAAATTTATATTTTTTTATTGATGTCAGTATTTTTTATTCAAACCATAACGGGAGGATGTTAGGTATAAACAAAAAATTTTGAAAAGGGTGTAAACATAATTATAAAATTTCTTTGGGAAAAAATGTAATCATACTATTTAGTTTAAATTATAAAATTTTGAAAAGGGTGTAAAAATTTCTGCAAATCATACTAATTAGTTTAAATTTCTTTCTTTTTTTTCCATAGTTTATCAATAAATTTTGAATTATTAAGACCAATTCACAAATAACTTTTTTTTGATATATTTTTTTAAATATTATATGCTTTACTATACCATTTACAAAATAATCTTATGAGAATAACAAATCTATATATTTAATAGCAATTGAATTTAATATTATAAAACTTTAAAATTTAATTTTATCACTTCAGGTTTTCAACAAACAATATTGCCTATGAACATATTGAAAAATATAACCAGCATGATAATATAGTTATGTGATTAATTCTTTATTATTTAAAAAATTTATTATGGTTCAAGAATTAGACAATAAATAATGTTATAGTAATTCTTTTAGATTTGTTCATTTGAATGTAGAACGTAGGGGTATTCAATTCGGTTAACTAAACATGCCGAAAGTTCGATTAACTGAAATTTCGATACGTCGAAATGACAGACTGATAAGTATTAAGGGATAGAGTCCCAATCCAAACTCAAATCTAAATTTTTTTAATGAATTTGAATCTGAATTTAAGAATATTCATTGAGTCTAGACCTGAATTTCTGAATTATGTTATGAGTATGGATAGGGTCTTACCCTACCGGTTGACGCCCCTACTTCAAACGTTAAACCAAGCAATGCTTCTTCATGTTTTCATTGCAAAGAGTTGCAAGAGAATTCAGGACATACATCTCGAGAATTGGCTCAAAGGATTTTCGCCAAAACTTCCAAATGCAGAAACTGTACAATTGCAAAACTTGAAACAGATCAAAACTCTTTCCTAAATCCCACGATTTTCCCTGCCCGACTCGATCAGTATCGTCAGCCGTCTCGCTTTCTTCATGAAATCACTGCAACAATAGTAAAAAGGATCAGAGGTCTTAGCCATGTTCCAATATTCTTGAAATCATGTTAACATGAGAGTTGTAGTTTTACCCGAACGGAACGTCTTCGGTGGGTCTGGTGGCGCCTTCTGCATCGCTGTAGACTACATTCGTCGATGTATCAGATCTTTGCAAGCTAAACATGGAGGCCAGTTTCCTGTATAGTTCTTCATATGAGCTGATACTCGATAGGTCAAGGGTCCGACCAACGTCCTCAGACTCCAAGAAAACCTTACAGTTCGTTGTCTCCAACCCGAGCTCGAGTTTTTGATCTTTTAACCTTGGAAACTCTCCTTCCGAACAGGCTTCTGGTGGAGAATTCTGAATAACGGCTGATACCGAACCATTGGAGACATTTCCCATGTTCTCTTCAGTATCCAAAGAGCAGCTCCGAGATATTTGCTGTTCCGTGAGGATTGGCTGACCGAATAAAAGAAACACGGGTGACTTTGTTTCGTTGTTTTCGTTCAAACTGAGGGTCGAGCTCTTCGTTTGCAGAGAACATGATAAGGGATCAAAATTGGAATTCTCCAAGCGGCTGCCGGTGAGGATCTTTGGTAGTGGCTTGAAGTTGAATGGATGAGGTCCCATCTGAAGATTATTGAAGTGGGGATCCGATGAAGATAGTAGAAACTGAGCATGCCTGGCTCCCTGTATGCCTGAAGAAATGTTGTCAGGTAAACAACACAACGGGCTGCTGGGGCTGAGGGGGTTGCGGAGAAGTGTCATCGGCATATGAAGTTGTCCAAGGGGAAATTCCGGTGGCCGTGGCCTCTTTCTTGGCGGAGAGAAGGGCGACAGAGGGATGGCTGGAATATGTGATACCAACTCAACTAACCATGGGCTAACTCGCTTCACGTTTTGTAGTAACTCCGGTTCGTCCCATGCCACCTGCAAACGAGTTTTTTGATTAGAAACAAGATCCTATTTCGGGTGTGAATACTACATCCAATTAACAAAGCCATAGCAGATCAACATTGTAGAATGTATGAACAGTAGCTTTCAACAACCGAATTTTGTAGATAAGAATAGGATGAATGGAGTGAAATTAAAAACTAATATTCGAGTTACCTGAATTTTGTAGATAAGAATAGGATGAATGGAGTGAAATTAAAAACTAATATTCGAGTTACCTGAAGAAGTCGCCATGGAGAATTAGGCCAGTAAACAGGGTCATCGACCTGAACCGATGATACAGTTCCCATAAACCAGCTTATCCGAGACGAATCTTCCGTCTCAAATGCCATCTTAAACCTCATTCCAGCACACCATTGGATCCTCATTGCAGCCCTCACAGCTGAAGCCCTCACCACAAATTCCGGCGTGCTTGCACGTGGATAATAGACGACCTCGAACGGCCGGCCACTGGCAGCAAGACTAGCTGCTTCAATAACAGATTCGGCACTCACATTCCCCCTCTCCCTCGCCCCTGAATCACAACTACCATTCCGTTTCCTAACACTTCCAACACATAAACTCTCACTTTGAGAACCAGAGAACCCCTTATACAAAGCCGAGGCGCAATTTGCAGCCCCAGTGCTCCATCCAGACAAGACCTCCGGCCCACCGCTGATGCCCGTCTTCGCCCTCTGTATTCCAAGACACAATTCGCCGTTTTCTGTCCTCAAGAAGACAATAGAATCCCCAGCCACAAGCTTTTTTTGGTTCACAAAATTACTCCACCCCGTAGTCAAAAGATGCCGCCTCGGCGTACCTCTATAAATATGCCTGAATTTCCATACCTCCCCATGAACATCCTTAGCCAAGATAGTCTGAACCGGCGGCTCAGCCGAATAATCCAACCTCGGAAATATCGTCTCAGCACAGTATCTCGGGACGGAGAAACCCCCACCATTGTTTGCATCAGACTGTGTTAAGGTCTTGGCAAATGAATTAGGCTTCTCTTTCTCCTCATTCTTACTAAATCCCATCAATCCACCCTCATCATCAACATCACATTCATTTCTTCCCAATGGAACTAATCTCATTTTCGCGTAAACCTCGTCTGTCTCAGAATCAGCCAAGTAGCTTATGGATGATACTCTACAAGGTATAAGGGGTGAAATTCTTGGAAATTCATGAAAATCTACAGCTTTATTGGCATGCTCAGAGTGACCCTGAGGAAAGTAATAAACCTTTGAATTTATAGGTGGAATTTGAGCCATCCCACCAGCACAGGCATGCCATAGCTGGGGATCCAAGCACTTCTCCACTTGATTCATGGGCCTCCCCACTGAATTCATAGCATTAATCATATCTTCAACAATCTAGAGCTCCAACCACATCCAATTCTAACAAATCAAGAATACCCCTCAAGGCCCTCTGCAATTATTTCTGTAAAAAACACAAAAATTACAATAAAGATCAAAATCCCTAAAGAGAACACAAGATGAACACAATGGCAGCCTGCATTAAGACAGAAATCAAGAACTAAAAATTGCAGATGGGATTTGTTTTTCTAATCATTTCAAGAATCCCAGATCAAAATCAACACAATATAGACAAGAAAGTTTCCTTTCCTTCACTTCAATCAACAACCCAAGAAACAGAGAGAAAACAGAAAGGGGAAAAGTGAACTTTACACCAAAGACTGCGACTTTCTCTGCTCTTATCTCTTCTCTTCTCTGAAAACCCTTTAATTTGTTAAATCAACCAAACAAGAAACAAGCACAACCTAGAAAGAATCGAGCCCTTTTCCTTGAAGAAAAAGCAGAAGCAGAAAAGTCGAATAAATGAGGGGTGGTTGTGTAGGCCTTTTCAACAACATAAAACTGTAAACTGATTTCTTGTGAAGAGAAAGAGGATTGAGTATGAGATTTAAGCAGAATGGAGAAGAAAGAGAAATTGTGTGTGTGTGATGAGGATGGGGACAGACAGAGACAAGAGCCAAAAAAACACACAACACACAACACACAGTAACAGAGAGAGTGGGTGAAGCGACACCTGAAGCTGAAGCTTCCTTTGCCGACCAGAGGGTGGCAGAGGGAATTGATATTGACAAATGACACTCAGAAACTCCAATATACATACCTATATACGTATATATATATAATATCTACATTACATACATACATATATATACAGAGAGAGAGAGAGAGAGGACGGAGAGAGAATGATTTTATATTAGTTCTCTTGCTGTCTGTACGTAATGACGTTTCCAGATTTCTGTTCACACTTTTCTTTCTATTTTTCTCTTTGTATGAGTGTGGATGGGTGTGACTGTTTTTTGATTTTTGGGACACCGGGTGGATATATTACTCTTCTGAATTATGCTTACACCCTGTTTTACAAATTATTTATATAAATTATTCTTAATTTTTGTATAATTACTAATTATTTTTAAAATTAAAATTAATAGTAAATAATCACACAACATTTTTTTTACAAAAATAGTTCAAACATTTGGCATGAAAATGTTTTTACCAGTTAAACTCCTCCTAGTAAATATGACTATGGGATTTCAAACGGTGGGGGGGGGGGGGGGGGTGTAAGGGGCCATTAGCATGGGGTAGAATAGAAGCCAAAATAAAGCGGCAGTTGTTTAACTTTAAGTGAGGAAATTAAGGTACATAAACAAGTAATTAAAACAATGAAGTGGGAGGCGGTCGGAGGTTGGCGTTTCAAGAAGCGTGTCTCTTTCATATAGCTTAATAATAAGGTGGATGCCAACCACTTTGTCGGGCTCGGTAATTTGTTTCTTTCTAACTTATATTATACCATAATCCACAACATTAATTACTCCTAATTCATTTTTACCCTTCTTCTCAGCATAAATCCATGTTGTGTCTCATTCTTTTTTATTTTTTTAGAGATCATTATAATTCCTTTTTATGATATTTGATGTAATTACACGTAAATTTCATACAATTTTGGAAAATTATATCAGCATTCATGAGATTTGTTTCCCTCCTCGTTAGTCAAAATTTACTAAATTTGCTTTTACTAAATGAAAATTGATATTTACCCTTGATTGACGTAAAACTGACTTTTTGCAGGTCAGATACCTTTTTTCGGACCAAACTAACCTAATAACATTGAAGGTATATCCACTAACATGCATTAAAGCGTGGAGATGTATGAGGTTAATTTAATCATGAAAAGATTTATTTAATCTGCTATAAATCGATAATAAGCCAATCAGAGATATATATAGATTCTTTTCTGATTTTTTTTTTAAATTAATATCACAAAATTCGATAAATTTTAACTAACGGGATGGCTTATTTGTTAGACGAAACCAAACCTCAAAGGTTGTAGAAATAATTTGCCAAACCACAAAGGGGCTATATGTAATTATACCAAATCTCAGAAGATGAGAGTGTAATTATTTTTATTTTTTATTTTTTTAAGAATTAAAGTCTAACAAATAGACCCATCGATTAGTAAAAACTTCACCGAAATTACTGATATTAACAAAGTAGTTGAATGAAAAATCTATATATACCGATCGATTGACTTATTACTGACCTACTGCAGGTCATATTTTCTTATCAACATACCTTTATATATGTTCACAAGCTAATGCATGTAAGGAGATATATACATATCTTCACTCTTATAAGGGCATTTTGAATAGATTATATTTGTTTGACCTACAATAAGTGATCGTGGGTAAATATGGATTTTCATTCAACATTTTTGCTAATATCAATAAATTCAATAAATTTTGATCAACAAAGATATATATTTGTTAGACAGAAACCAACGTCAAGAGTACTAGATATATAATTCTCAAATAGCAGGAGGTTTACGTGTGATTACACCAAACTTTAAGATATTGAAACACTCGATGCATTTGCATAATTTATTTATTTATTTTTTTATTCAATTATATCAAATAAAATAATTGATCCATTGATATTTTCTTAATATTAAATTTACATGAATAGAATATTATCATTTTTCTACGAATAAATACGCTTGAGGATATTTCAGTCAATTTGTATTTTTAATAACAAAGAGTTATCAGAACACTGTATAAATTCTCATTTATATTATTTTCTTCTTATATATAAATTAAAATTTCACAAACAATACATAATTTTCTGACATAATTTTTCTTTTTTTGCTCTATTTCTATATGGTCCAAAAAAAATATTTAGTAGGAGAAATTTTGTTAAAAATAACATTTTATCGATCAAATGAAATTTCAAAAAAGAATTATCAAGAAAATGACTTCTCAACATACTAAGGTCTACTTGCCATTGATTAAACTAGTTGATGCACCAATAATTTAATGCAATTTTTCCTTTAAAAAATAATTAAAAATTAATTTATATGTTCACAGCAAGAAAATATGATATCTGTGATAAAATATTCAGTAATAATTTTAAAATCGCCACTATAAATATATATTAAGCAACAACAACTTTTATCCTGACAAGAATTGTGATTAAAGTTGTCAGTACTTATAATTAGTGGCACATCGACAGTAACATAATATTGTTCACAAAAAATAATTGTTATCATTAGATCGTCACCATATATGTGTCGCTGATTGTAAAAGAAATTATAATTTTCGTATTAGATTTCTTAACTGGAACACCAAAAATAATTAAAATGAAAATTATTAAATGCATTTAAAAATAAAAAGAAAATCAAGAATATAATTTTATTTTTATTTCTACTTTTTTTTTAGGAAAAAAGAAAAGGCCCAACAACCCAACCAAACACTTAAATATTGGTGGGCTACACATTGTCCAAACATATGCCAAATATCTTTGTCCAAATTCCAATAATAATTAATATCCCCATCTCAACTAACACTTTGCCTATTCATCCTCATCTCACACCTAAATCTTCCCTTCTATTTTTATTTCTTTTTTATTATTATTATTATTATATATCAAGATATTGGAAATTAAGGACAATAAAAAATGGTGGGCCTTTTAGCATATATAATCAAATATTTAGAAATAAAATATATGCCCGATGCAGAAAAATTTTGTTTATAATGGATACCTCTGAATAAAAAATTAAAAATTTTGCCTCATCAGTGAGACGCACGTTGTGTTGATGTGATATAATTGAAGTCATTTATTTAAACATAGACACATAGTATAAGCAAGTTATCTTTGTTTGCTTTTTGCTTTTTTTTCTTTTATGTGTGCTCACTCGTGCTGCTAATGCAATAGCACCAACGAGAAATAGAAGTTGATGTGTAAACTTGTCACGAGCCTACATCCAGTCTTAGAAAATCGGTTAGTGAGGAGCATGACACTCCCTTTATAAACATCTTCGGAATTCTTGTACCAATCGATGTGGGATGAAAAACTTGTAACATTCTCCCCCACCTAATCCACATGCGCCCTTGTGCCATGAGGACTGTCCTTTGGCTGGCATAGATCCCCCTCTCTTGGCATTGATAAGGCCCCTGCTTTAATACCACGTATCATAGAGCCCACATACGTTCCTAGAAATTGATTATTAAAGAGGAGGGATACCCTTTTTATAAACACCTCCAAGAACACATTAGTTAGCAAGTTTTTCGACTTGTTCCTGAGAGGAAGCTTTCGAAATTGCTATTTGAAAAATCGTAATTCATTTTATCATATTTTAGAAATAAATTTATTTTAACCCAACAATAATCATTTAGTGGCAACAATTTTACATTTAAGAACAGTAAAATTATATTTTAAAACCTCTTTAGAATTCATATATTCCCAACAGGGAGAAAATAGGAAGAAGAACAAGGTTTTACCCTTCATCCCCAGCTACTAATAAGTTTGATCAAATTCATTTTATCAAAATAATATAATATTACAATACTAAAATTTTTATTTCACTTTCAAATATATAGATATAAATTATTTCGAATGAAATTCAAGTCGATTAAGAATTACAATGATGGCATTGCACAAAATTAATGGACCAAAAGTTTAATTGTGAGGAAAAGACAAATCGAATTCTTTCCGAATAAGTTTATAAGTTGTTGAAAAATATTTGAAAAAATAAACTTATAAAGAAAATTGAAATTTTAATCTTGGAGTATTGGGTGATTTGCAATATAGTCCTAAATTTTTTGAAATAGTTAATATTAGTCCCACACTTTAGAGAAACGTTATAAAATTAGTCCCATTGTAAAAAAAATTGTAACATTGGGGACTAACTTTGTCATGTTTTCCAAAAATGTGGGACAAATATTGCAATAGAAGGACTAACTTTCCTATGATTACTTAAAACGTGGGACTAAAGTTGACTATTTTAAGAAGTATGAAATTAATATTGCAAACCATCCTACATTTTGGATCGAAATCATAATTTTCTTAATAAGCTGACATGATCCAAAACTAAGATGTTGGGCTTTGTTTTCAGGGGTTGGGTTATTTTGTCTCAGAGTTTGCAGCCCAACTTTTACCAATCCTGGGAAGTCTTCAGTCTGTTCGTTAAACAAAATAGGCCCGACATATTTAATTTTATTTAAGTTGCATTTGGATGGACAGATTTTAAAATTATGAATCTTAATTATCTAAAAAGTAAATTTTTGGGACTTGTTTGGTTAGTTTTAAACTCAAAGAATTTGGAGTCTCCATTTTGATTTTGAATTATATTTTGTTTAATTTTGATGAATTTCAAATTCTTTTTACGTATGGAGTGATTCGAGATCTTTTATTTTTATGTATATATATATATAAATTCAAATAAAACCTTAACATATCTAAATCATATATATCATCATACTCATGTTATACCACATTCATATTCACACATTTGTATCCGTACGACATAAATTATTAATCTAACACTACATAAATTAAGCTCGAATAATTTAATATTTTTAAATTTTTTAAAATAATGGAATGAAAGTGGAAGGACAGCTGAATAACATAGTTCCGACAAAGAAATGTAAGAGAAGAAAGGAAGATGGTAGGAAGAGAGATTTAAGGACATAAAACCATTTGAAAATCCCTACAAGAAATGGAACTGCAAAAAGAATATGGGATGACAAGAAGAAGTACTAAGAACAAGACACCTTAAACCACTCGAAACCTATATAATAAATCTTTAAGGACCCTAACATCAAGATTCAAACCTCAGCTCCACCTCCTACTCCTAACCTTGCACCTCTAACCCTTCCTACACTCTCTCTCTCTCTCTCTCTCTCTCTCTTCTCATTCCGTCTCTCTATTTTGCTAAATTATCCATCGTCTATAGCTCCTATCCCCTCCCATTACAGTACTGTACAAAGAACCAACGAACCAAGAAATCGAAGAACCTGCAAGAAAATACAGACGACACGCTATGGTGAAACGCACTGAAAACCCATTATTGATCCTCTTCGTTTGCGACATCACATGTTCGGAATGACCTCGGGCTTCGTGGTCGTTGGAGTAGTGGTTGCAGTCCCCGGCCCGACCTTGCCTCTCATCTCGAGAACTTTCTTGTGGGAGTTTGAGTGCAAAGAGGGAACGAATGTCGGGCTTGCAGCCGGACGGTACTCCGGGAACAAGCGGCCGGACTTGTAGCGGACGCCACAAGCATTGCATAGTGTTTTTGGCCCCATTGGGCCGGCCCTCCATTGAGGCGTCTTTGTTATCTCGCAATGCATGCATTTGCGTACAGCTTGTGCTGGAGGGTTCTGATGAGCGTCCTCCGCATCAACGGGCGAAGCTATCTTAATTTTCTTTTTCTTCTTTGGCTCAAGTCCAGCCGGTTTTGGGGATTTCTTCATCGTTGTCGATTCGGCAAAGTTCTCGGACTCTGAAGATAATCCAGGAGCGACGAATGGCTGTGGGGTCTCTATGAAGGACGATGTAGGGGAGATTAGTTGAATGGCAGCTCTCGGATTAAAAGTTGCCGGACGGGGGCGCTTGCTTCGTGCACGTTGTGGCCCGCGGTGACTGGGGCTGAGCGGCATCGCCTTTGCCTCCGAGGACGAACTAGTGCTGCTGCTGCTGCTGCTCTCTAGAACGGAAATGGGGCTGGACGTTTGGAATTGGTTGTCTGACGGCTCCATCTCCGGGCACAAGTTCTCTTTTCCAACAGTCATCCCCTGCCCCGAAAACGAATCCTCCATAAAAGTCGAAAGCCATTCGAGTTGCACTATATCCTCGTACTGAGACAACACCACAAAAAACATGAAATGGATCAGCCGAGGGCTAAAAAAACATTGTTCATTAATGCAAATTGTAATTTCATCCATTCAATCATAAAAGAGAAACTATCTGTGCACGAGGAAATATCGTATGCAGCTAATGCTCTTTAAGTGCACATGACTTGTAAACAATTTCATCCAACTCCCACGAAGCAGAGGATTAGTGATCCAACCGATGTAGTAACTTGAATATCCATACCAAGAAATTGATCAAAACCATACATGAAGAAGAAACAAATGTGATTGTTACTTAGAATTCGAGTCTTGAAGCTATAAGTATGGTCACCAAATAGTACAATCTTGTACTAAATTCGAAAGCTATATCTTATACTTGATTGGACCACATAACCAAATATTTGAATTTTCGAATTAATAGAGCAATTAAGTTTCGCACCAAAGCTCGTCCCCACCGCTAATAAATAAATGAAAGTACCAAAATATTCAGATAGACCCCAAATAAGGTTCATTTGAAAAAAAATTATATGCATCATCTATAGAAAAATGGCCCGACTACTTCACACATGATGCCACCACCGGCACTCAAATTGCCGATGGTGATGGCATAATTTCAAGTCATCACACAACAAACCAACATGGCTTAACAACTTCAACATTACATTATACTAATTGACAACATGGCAACAACTTAGACTTCCTCAAAGTTCAATTCTTTTTTCCCACATCAAATTAGAGCAACAAATGGCGGAAATTCAGATTGATGTCAAGCTTAACAACACCTTGTAGTGTAATCTTGCATTGCAAATTAGTATTACATTTCGTGCTGCATTCAGTATCCGCATCACCTGTATATTTAAGGAAAAGTCTTACACATGTAGCGCGTAGGCACGAAACTAATGCTAACTTGCAACTAGAGACGTGTGCACGTAGACACATCCAAACGACACATGATCAAACAAAAAACACCGTCTGCACCGAGTTCGAATGCTTAACAAAAAACTCTTGGACATTTCGTAAACAACAGTTGTAAGTCAATTTTGAAATAGAACATTTACTACCAATTAATGGAAACAACTGATGCTCACCGGAACAGAAAGCTCGGCTGATAGGTCAGACGAGGAGTTGCCATGGCTGCCAGAGAAAAATGGGTCGGATTCCGGCAATGCATCATTCCACATGCTAGAAAAAGCCTTGGAGTCGACAGAGCTAACTAAATTGCCGCCGCCGCCACCAGACTCATTCTCCGGGGGAAACTCAATCAAGTCATCAATTTGATCAAAAAAGTTTCCACAGTCAATCTCATCCATGAAATTTGGCCCCATTTTTTTTCTTTTTTCCCTGAAAGAAAAACCAAAAAGATAAAAAAGAATTAATAAAAAGCGGAAATCAAAGATAAATAGTTATACAGTACCTACGAGAAAGCTAGAAAAAAGGAGGGATGATATGAATATTTGAAAGGAAGCTTGATTGATGCTAACATGCGCATGATATGGATGAAGAGGGGGGCCACCAGCCAGCCAGGAGGCTTTGCTGGTCTCACGACATTGATGCTTGCCAGCTTATATGAAGTTGGGATGGAGTGGGGGCGCAAGTTAGCATCTAAGAGCTTTAACTGAAGCAAATTATGGATTCTTGTTCCCAAGAACCCAAAATTTTCATAGAGATTCCGAAAATCTTATGAAGATTTCAGAAAAATAGCAGTAAATTAAAGAAAATGCAACAAAATGGGTGGTGACGATTGAGTGCACCGACACTAAAAATTCCCATTTCTTCAAGGCAAAAAGTAAATAAAGATGGAACGGAGCAAACCTTGAAGCTTTTGTGTGTTTCCTAAGCAAAGATTTGAGAACCCAATATGGAGAAACCTTAAAAAATCCTTAAAAATCAGTCTCCCTCCACAAGAATTCAACTTTTCCTGCAAATACATAGGATGGAAATGGTAAGTTCAACAATTACAAAGAAGTAGTATCAAGTAGTGTAAATATTTGTCAACGAATGGTAAGTTGCGGAAATCAAAGTTATTGTTTCAAGAAAAGGAAAAAAATGTGAAAAAAGATGAAACTTTTTGGCTTAAAACTGAAAGAAATCAGCTTTTTTCTGGTCATTTGAGGAATAATGACGATAAAGTCTCAAACTTTTCCATTTTTTCCTCTAGCAAGAAGGGAAAAAAGCTTCATACTTGACAAAAAAACAAAGAGGAATTCACTCATTTTCATGGGTAAAGCCCATTTTCAGGGCTCATTTAGGGGGAAAAGAAAGCAAAGAACATGATATACGCCTTCACCATCTTTTTCCTCAGTTGAAAAACAGAGAGCCCAGAAAAAAAAAACATCCAAATAAAAGAAGCAAAAAGCAAGAAACAAACCCAAGAATCAACAGTTTGGGTTATGAAGAACACATACCAAACATGCAATTTCAAGCTTCAAAACTGAGAAAAAAAAAAGGCAAAGAAAATGCAGAACTCAAACCTCTGCATAAAACACTCCACACACAGCAACACTTCCCGCCCAAAAAAAACAAATCTTTAGGCAGAATTTCTTTCTTGTTTTCCTGCGGCACAACTCTCAAGACAGACGAAAAGGGCCCAAAAACCCTCAAAGAAAACAAGACAAGAACCCCTCTACACCTCCATTTCCATCACTGTTCACTGAGAACTGTGTATAAATTTCTATGTATGTATATGTATGTATATGTATATATATAAATGGGTGTGTGTGTGTTCTTGTTGTCTGTTTTTTTTCTTCTGTATCACTCCTAGTGTGAGGAGAGAAAGAGGAAAATGGGGTGGAGTGAGTGATTATGAAGAGAAAAAAAGAGGCTAAAAAGAAAGGAAATATGGTAGGTGGAGTTCTTGCTTCATTGCAAGCTGTCTTTTACACTCATCCTTCACTGTCTTGATGTTTAAGTCTTCTTCAATACCCACCCCCCAACACCCCCACCCCACCCCACCCCTCCCCTTTGATTGCACACGGGTCCCACACCACTCCCACCGCTCTTTCTCTTTAAATTTTTCTGGATTTCTTTTCCATTTTTGTTTATTCTTGTTTTCTTTTCGTATCTCTCTGTGTATATATATATATGTACGCGTATTGTACTACATTGTACATGTATGTACGTATATTTGCGCGTATGGTAGAGTGCATGGTGGTGTAAATGTACTGAGGCATGCATGAATGAGTAATGTACGTTTTTTCTTTATTATTTTGAATTTAATTGCTGATTAAAAAATATTAATATATTGCGTACAAAATATTATAATAATGGTACGTTGATAGATTTAATCATATAAGTGTATTTTTTAAAAAAAATAACATATATATTATTTATATTTTTAAAAATTGTATATATAATTCAAACTTTAAATTATAAAATAAGTATTTAATAAATAATCTAAAATTAAAATGTTCAGCAATTAAAAGTACTATTAGGTGCAAACGTAAAGTTAAATTATGTTACTAACTAATTTATCTCAAAAAATCTGAAACCTTTTGGATTGAGATAAATAATTATAGGTTTATTTAAAATTAAATGCAAAATAAAAAATAATTTATCGACAAAATTTATGTTCTATATTTAATAAATACGTATTTTGTACGTATATACAGTTTATCATACGAGTATATTCATGTATTTAAATGGATAAAACTTGTTATGGCGTTAGGATAATTAAAGTGAGATTCTGTTTCCCTTTTGCTTTTCATTTTTGGTCTTTCCCTTTCTGGGACAATTTTTAATATCAAAATTATTTTTTAAAGTGATTAAAGATTTACTAATAAAATAACAAAAATAAATTAGTATATATTTTTTTATAATTTATTTTGTATTCAAAATATTAAAAAAAATTCAATAAAACCTAATTTAGTTGGCGAAATTGATACCCGTAACTATAGGATTATGGGTTCAGATCCCACCAACGTGTTTTGGTGTTACACTACCTTAGTTGTTAGAATAAATTATAACCACCTTCCTTGAGGTTCGTGTAATTACAAGAATATCTTCGTTATTTGAAAAATTATAAATATTCTTTTTAATTTTAACGTCAATCTAGCAATGAGCCCATCCCATCAGCCTTCCATCAGGTTTCTGTCCAATTTTTTTAATAAACTAACAAAAATATCATTGTGAATTATGATTTATAGTTACATACTTTATAAAATTTCCTTCAATATTTTTATGGAATAATATGTCATATTGTTACTTTATCAAGTCTAAGATTTTTTTTATTTTTTTCAAAATCTTTTTTGTAAACTAAAATAAAATTTTCAGCAAGAGTGAAATAGTAATTCCTACTTCGCTGTCTAGGAGTTGCATATTTATTTTTTATTTAAACAAAGATATTTGTCATCTCCCAAACAACAAAAGAGTATTCGTAATTATGTCAAATGTAAAAAAAATATAGCTGTAATTTATCCTAATTATTACAGTGATCCACTAAAATCATGCCATAATTATAATCAATTTATTAAAATAAATATATAAATATAGCAAAAATTATTTAATCTAATATAAATACATAATTCTACGAAAGACGACTGATGCGACTAAACATGCTACGTATTAATTGAATTCGTACATATTAGTTAGGAAAAAGAATATTATAATTGCATTAAGGTTAGCTAGAACGTGCAATAATCAAAATGGAACCATTATTTAGGCTAATAATAATAGTTGGAATAAGTTAATTAAGTGAATGAAAATTTAATATGATTAGAATAAATGGATCGAACCTAAATAAAATTAATGTTTTGGAGCGACAACTCGAAATTAAATAAAAGTAGATAGGGGTCACGTAACATTTACTAGTCGTGTGAAGTATGGAAAATACGGACGTACTATATACGGTTTACATATATTTATTGATCATTTCAAGTATGAAAAATGAGTGTACTTATATTATAAGGGTTTCATAAAAATTAAGGTAAAATTATATTTTTCTATCTGAATTATATTCGTTTTTATACTTCGTCATCTAACGTATTTAAATGTAATGTGTGGATAAAATATCACTTTGTGCAGTGCATGTGATATTTTTTGAAGAGAAAAATTAATTGAAAAACGATCATATATGACAAAATGCAAATTTTGCAGAATTGAAATGATAAATTGATATAAAAAAAAATTTAGATGATAAAATATAAAAACGGGCTTAATTTAAATAACAAAATGTAATTCGCCCTAAAAGTTATTACATAATGGTCCAAGAATGGAGTAGTAATTTCTCGAATTTTGTTACGGTTTTTGTTACATATAATTATATTTACAATTTTCATACAAATTATTCATATCTTTTTGTATAGTTACAAAGATCATACATATCAGTCAAAAAGTATGAGTAGTTTGTTTAATGATGTTTTTTTATATATACGTGTAATTTTCGAAGAAAGTATGGATGGTTTGTACAAATAATGTTGATGTCTTTTATGAGTGTATGTGTAGTTTTTCAAAATACATTGGTGTTTATATAAATAGACCATAGGTCAGATGGTGTAGATGTAATTGTCGCTTTTCATTAATTTCAAGAATCGATTACAATTACATAAATATTAATTTCCAACACCATTAGTACACGCCATGCGTTCTGGCTTAGTTGACGAAACTGAGATGTCATGTCCTCGAGTCCCGCCAATTTGTGAGTATTGTTTTGTTTTAATAGTATTTGTTGGTTTACTATAATAATAGTTGCTGGTTAGTTTTACATATTTGATATTGGTAATTGGTGTGATTGTTAGTATATTGAAATCCATGATTTTTTTTCTTTGAAAAAATATAATTTATTGGTTTATATATTTTTTTATTTATAAAATATTATTAAAACGTAAAAAATTATTTATGACGCGTTGCCAGCAGGGCAGTACAAAAAAAAAAAAAGCACATTTCACTCTTAACTGGCTGCTCGTAACAGTGAAACACCACATTTTATAATTCAATTATACCCTTAAATATTTTAACCAATGTAATTACTTATTTATTTCAAGTAGTCCACGTCATCTTTTAACCTTCAATATACTACTATTTATACTTCACTTTCAACCACGTTAATCACTTGATCTGTTTGTAATCATATGTTGATTTCTATTTTTGAAATGTGAGTCGCATCTATTTGATTATATTCGCGAAAATACTGCGAATTAGTGTAGCTAGTAGTAATAATAATAAGGGTAAATTACAACGACCTCTCATAAGGTTTGATATAATTACGAATACCCCCTTATTATTTAGAAAGTTACAAATACCTTCTGATATTTGATGAAATTATGTAATTATTGGATGAAAGTATGAAATTCTCAATTTTGCCTTATTGTATTTTTTTTTAATTTTTAAGAAACCAAAAATTTATAAAGATATCGGAAGGGGTAGATGGAAAAATTATATAAAAGAAAAAAAATTATCCACTTAGTCCATAAAAAAATAAAAAAAATAACATTACACTTCGTATTCTATAAGGGCATTTTGATTAGTTCGCCACAAAAAAATAAATGGAAACCTAAGAAAGAGTAACAGATTTGGCTAATTGTTAAACGTTCGTTAAAATTAAAATAATATTGATAATTTTTCAAACAACGAATGAGTATTTATAATTATGTCAAATCTAAAAAAAGATCGCTCTACTTTACCCTAATAATAAATAAATAAGCACCCCTGCAACTTATTAGATGACTAATTGCTTGGGAGTAGGTATTAAGAGGTAGAGAAGTCATTAGTTGAAACTGAGCATGCAATTTAACAAAGAAATCTAAGCTAACAAAAGTGACTTCACATCTGCATATCATCATATATATTAACACCATCTCTATACTAATCTTGAGTATACTTTTGGCAATATATATTCATTTTTATATAAATATTCTCCAATTAATATATACTTTTATAAAATATATTTAAATTCCGACTCAAATTATCATAAAGATATTCTAGCATTACATTTAAAAAATAACTTCTTCTTCTTTCTTTGTTTTTCCCCCCGTATGTTAGACAAAATACGTGTAATATCAGGACACGATTTGCTAAATTTTATTTTATTTTATTTTTAATTTTCGAAGATTTAAGACAAATACATTACACATACTAGAGATCAAAACGCACTAGATCTATATGTTGATTCCCACTAAGTTAAGTCTTGGAGACAGTAAGTCAGTTATAAAACACTGGCCGACACACATAACGCATGCACAGACAAGTCTGTGTGGTGTCACCCATGCTTTCCGATTAATAAAGAACTAATATAAAATTTTATCTTTAAAAGAAATGTTGAAATTTAGTCTGTATATATAATGCGAACTGGGTGTCGATTATTGTGTATTTCTCGCGCTTAATAAATAGTATAGAAATATATGTAAATTCATATACGCCAATTTAAACAAACAGTCCCTTACAATAAGGTGGGGTTCTTGCAGGCTTTGTTTTGTGAACTTACTTAGGTTGCACTCTTTGCATCAATGCCTTCTAAAAGACTCCTTCCTTTTTAAAAAGTGAAATTTTGTTACGACCAAATTCAATTTTTTCGACAATCGGTGTTTTATGAATTGACAATCATCGATTTATAGTATTTAGTGTCTATTTCAGTTTACGATTCAGCAGATTTGGCTGCGTTTCTACTGTTGATGCAATTTTTTGTTTGGCCCCGTGCCGGTAATCACTTTTGGGGCTAAGTTTTTTCTTTTTTAATAAAAGCGATAAACTATTATTAATTCGATTACAATTTTTAATATTAAATATTTGTACTTATCAATAATCGACAACTATGATAATCATATACTAATATTCAGTGTTAAATAATTATATTTAATCAACACCTGCTATTAAAACAGAAATAACGTCACAAATATTTGTGGGGCTCGAACCCACGACATTAAAGTCATGGGGATTCAACTTCGCCAATTTATTTAGGTCTTTTCGACTATGATGTGTAGTTTTTAATCATATCTAATCATTCATTATATTCGTTTAAAAGTTGAAGTAAGTTTAAGAATGAGGCTGGTTTTGGAGATTTTTTAAGACAATCAAATGTACTAGTACGAGGTTGTCCACAATAATTATATTTTTCTTTATATTTGTATAAAAAATTGTAGACTATTACATTTATATAGATATAATTTTATTTTTTGTAGATAATACAATTTTAACGTTATGATTTGTCTTAATTTACTATTTAAATTTGTAATTGTATGTATTTTTATTAATTATTATTAAATATAATTTGAAAAAAAAAATGAATTGCACGACTTCGAGTCGGTGTCGTGGTTGCTATCCACAACTCGGGAATTATTTAAGAAAAAATGCGCCCCGCTTCCTAGATAGCATCCACCACTCAAAGGTTAAATTTAAAAAAAAAAAAAATTCGCACCTATTCGTGGATAGCATCCGCCAATCGAGGCTTAAAATTTTTAAAAAAAATAATTTTGATGTCCAGTCGTGGTTGTCGTCACAATTATGTTAGCATATTTAAAAAAAATATTATGTTTATAATTTTTTTTTATTATAAATAAGTAATTAACTCTATCTTATTATCAGTTATGCGAATCGTCCGATTAAATTTGAGCTCAGTCTTTCTGACTTTTTTTAATTAGTTCTTGAAAAAGCATAAGCTCTCATCAAATTAAATTTTTTATTTTTCTAAAAAATAATTTATTTTTCTTTTCTCTCTCTCTTTTTTCTTTAAAAAAGAATATTCACATAATAAATATTTTAGACCATAGTACATGTTACGGTGAATAATCGAATAGTAGAAGAAATAATTATTGATATACTTATCAAATAAATATTTAAATTTTTGGTGGAATCAAATTTAAAATTGCGTATTTATAAAATTTTAGACCCTAAAAGACATTAATTAAAGTAGGGGAACGTACCGTCAGATTGAATTTATTTTATTTTTATTTTCTAAATTCAACCTCGAAAAATATTTATAATGCATGCGAACTTAGTCAAGGATCTTTTGTATACAATTAAAATTATTTTAAAATAATATATTTGAAAAGTCCTATCGAGGAACTTTTCGAAATGAAAATATATTTGTATTAGTTGATCAGAAAATTCGATAGTTATATTGTCGGCTAATTTGAGAAACGTACTTAATATGTACTTATTTATAAATATTAAATAAATACAAAATAAGTAAAACAGAATACATTTCGACAGAAAAAAAAGTGAAAATTAGCCTTCTTTTAATTACCCCGAACAAAAAAAGTAACTTAAAATATTTTATGAGAAATGACGATTATACCCTTCCGCTCGCTACTTGATCCATCATGATGAAATAATTCAAGAAAGAAAATCCAATAATGTAGAGTGTGGGGTAGTTTCGGGCCATCGAACTATCAGTCTTGTGGTTTAATTGAGATCGCATAAATAAGTTTGAGGTCATGAGTTTGAGTCATATTAGACGTGTGTATATAGTTTATTTGATATAATTATTGTTCGTAATTATATTAATATACTAATTAAAATGATGTATTATTCAATTTGTTAAAAATATTGATGTAGTAATATAATTATTATTATTTTTTATAAAAAAAGGCAGAAAATTGTGCTTGAGCTTTCAATTCAGTGATTGTGCCGTCACTGCTGTGTGTGTGTGTGAACCCAATTATTGAATTCAGTGGAAACCCATTTCTGACTCATCAAACCACCACCGCTGTGTCGGTAGATACAAAGCCTGAAATTCCCAATATATATATAATAAAATATATTTAAAAAAAAACTCGTGGCCAGGGCACATTGAAATAACTGACTTTTTTTAATTTTAAAAAATAAATTAAATTAAATTTATTGCGATTGTTCTTGATAAGGAAACATAATCACTTTCGTTCTACTAAAAAGATATTATGAATGAAGTTTTAACGTCCGTTGATTCAAGCATTACAAGTCAAACAATGTTAGAATACTCATGTCAGGAGGCGAGGTTCGAATTTGAGTGAGGTTAGAAGTTGTGACATTCAAATGGAAAGTTATTGCGGACGGGGCTTAATTTAGTTAGCGAAATTGAAGCATCGTGAATATCAGATTGTGAGTTCAAATTTCACGAACGTGTGAGTTTGTTGTTTTACTCGAATCGTAATTACTTGTCTATTTTAATAGTAATTGTACATTAATCATAATAATATTTGTCGGTGATTAGGATTAATATGTAATTGTAATCGATTTATCAAAAAATATATTTAAAAAGATATGGATAAATTACATTTTACCATCCGAACTACACCCATTTTTATACTTTGTCATTGAAATTTTTTTGTATGTGTCAACTTATTATCTTAAATTTATGAAATTTTCACTTTGCTATATAAGCCCCTTTTTTTGTTGAATTTTTTGTTTGAAAAACATCAAATGATATGCATATGTGAAAAATATTATATCACATAATCCTTAAAAATCACATGTGCGGTGCATGTGATGTTTTTTCGACAAAAAGCTTGATTGAAAACAGTTATAAATTGCAAAATGTAAATTTTTATAAAGGTTGAGATGGTAAGTTGACATAAAAACTAAAATAGATGCCAAAGTATAAAAACATTTATAATTAGAATGACAAAAAATGTAATCAACCCAAAAATTAATAACGTGGCCACTTAGAATACTGTGTTGGTAATAATTAAATACAAAAGAGTAATTAAAAAAGAAATTGTAAATACCTCCACAAAAGTATTATATTTATCTTGAGAAAATACCAAATAACGTAAACAATTTCACATTAATTGTTTATTTTTAATGTATATTTAAGTTTTATAATTATATATATATATAATATTCACAAATATTTAAAATTTAAAATATTTTAATTAATATTAATATGAATACACTTGACATGTAATATTATTGCAGATCTAATTAATTGACCAGATTTAAAAATAGCACAAACACTTACAGGTCATATCACATGTGAACCTACTTTATTATATTTTCAAATTATTGTCCACTTTTCCTTAAATTCACTAACCTCATTAATATATAGCTTAATACATTTATATTGAAGTTTTAAATTTATTATTTGGAGGTGTTTTTTTAACTCTATATTATGTAGAATTTTTAAATATTTCGGTTTTCATTTAGAATTATGTTTTGTAAAATATTGTGAAATTAAAATTTTTTTAATATAAAGTCATTTGAAATACTTTTTTGAAAATTTTTCATCAAATTTAAATTAAATAATGGTTTATGTAATAATTATTTCTCTATTTAAATAATAGATGTAATTATATATTTTATATTAATAATTAATATAAATAAATTATCGATGATTAAATTATAATTTTTATTTTTTTTAAAAAAGAAAAGGAAAAGAAGAATAGCCAGTGCGGTGGGGCGTTTGCGGCGTAGATGGTGGAGCATGAAGTGCTCACGTCGAGATGGGTCCCGCAGCACGTTGAAGGCGTCGGTAGGATCTTGTCCATCGAATATTCTCACGTGGCTTGATCTTACATTCCTGGTCTTATGTGGAGCCCACACGGCAGAATCAGCTTGGTGTTGCCAGCTCGGCATTGAGCCGCAGCAGACAAGGGTCACGTGACTCTTTCTTTCTTTTCTTTTTTAATTAAAAAAAAGAACCAGAAAAGAAAATGAAATTACTGAATTAAGGTAGACTAAAGCAGTACTAAGACGAACTCTTTACGGCAAAAGTGTCAGAGGAATCTTCCATCATATTTTCAATATTACACTTTGATTTAATATCAATATGTAATTCATATATAATAATTTTTATAATTAAATTAAATTATAATTTAAAATTAAGTATATATTAATCACACTATCATTAGTCAGCATGACTCAAATTTTATTTTGTTCTTTTAATTAATGCTCGTGATATTATCTTTCAAAATATTAATCCAGAGAACAATTTAAAAAAAAATGTAAGTAGAATAATTATTAATTCTGAAAGAAATCGATTGTATGATCAGATACTTGATATTATATTACAGTGTGGGTGTGGGTATTAAAAAAAAAATCTTCATTTTGTATTAGGAAATAAATAAATTAATATTATATTGATATAATTTTAGTATATAAAAAAATTAAAAACCTAAATTTGATTATAGTTTTTCACCAATTTCATTACCTAAATTTGATTCTTGATTAACAATTGAATTAAAAGAAAAAAGATCCCCCAAAATGCATCCGTACAGAGGAAGGATTTATAGTTGTGAAGTGTTGATGTATGACAGTGTGGGTGTGGGGCAGAGTGGCATGTGGTGTGGTGTGCTACTCCAAACATCAGACTACCAAACCCACACAATTATTGCTTGATTTACTCCCTAAGTCACATAATCATCATTCTGTCTTTGTTTTATTTTTATTCCCCATTTGTGTGTGTGTGTCCAAATATTGCACATGTATTCTCCAAAATCCATGTCATCATTGGAGAATTAGTGCGATCTTGTCACGGGCCCACATTCATTTTTTAAAAATTCGAAATTACTTATTTCTTTTCTGAAAAAAAAAATTAATTATCATACTATATAAGGAGATTCAAGTATTCTTGATTTATGATGAGACGTGCAACGTGGGCTCCCTGAACTGGTTGTATTGCTGCATTCATACACTGATCTCACCCTCTGAGTATTTGTAAGATCCTGTTTTGAGATATCATATTATCACATTCATCGTTGCACAATCGATTGTTACGGAGGAGGAATCTCACACTGTATAAGGAGATTCAGACGCCCTTTATTGATTAATGCTTGAGTAAGATATGGGCACCTCTTGGAATGGCCCTGCAACAGTGTCGGACATTCATACCCTGATCTCACTCTCTGAACATATGTAGAATCTTATTTTGGGATAACCCTTTATTACAAGCTCGCATCTGTCCTTAAAAACTCAATTATTAACTAGGAAAAATGGCACAGTACTATATAAAGTACAGTAAAGAGTAAATCAGAACATAATTTCTTTCTTCCTATTAAAATCATAAATCTCCTTATTTTGTAAATTCGTAATTTTTTCTCTTTACCAAAACACTTTTAAACATATTATAGATCAGCATACATTTTATAAAATATTTTCAAAACGTTGTGAACTCAACCAAACACGCTAACATAATTGAATATTTAGTTGGCGTTATTGATTTCTTGAAAATTCTATAAAAAAAAAAACATAATATAACAAATTATTTAAATAATTACACCTTTTGACTTTGTATCATAACCATTAGGAGATTCAAATATGAACAAAATAAGACTATTTTCAAATGATTAATATATGAAAAAAGAAACAACAATAATGAGTAGTGAGTAAGTAGTGGATGCTCACACCATCTCAATTAGGGCTTTAAGCTATGGATATGGGGGTTGTGTGGGTTGAAGGGTCAAGATCGTGCTGGTGTGCCCAATTCCTTTTCTTGGTTGTATATCACGTGCATACACCTAAGCTTTTATTTTCCTTTTTCCCTCCCCAAAAATAAATGAATTACAAAAAGTCAAATTATGGGACCTAAGTATTTATTTTAATCAAGAAGGTATTATCTTTTTAATATTATAAGAAAATAATAATAAGATCAATCTAATGTATAAAAATTAGTAAAGACTGAGACACCGAGATATTTCGTTTGATAGAAAATCTTGAATTTAAGTTCCATATATGCAACTGTGATTATTATTATTTTTTTTTCCGAACAGTTTCCGTTCGTAGATTATAGTTTACTATGTATTGAGAAATAACTGTAAATTAAAATAGTTTTTTCTTTTTTGGTTAAAATTTTAAAATAAATGTTTGCTTAGACAAATAATGAGTCATTATCATAAGTTGATATATCATCTTCTTGTGTTTTGAGTTGCAATTCACCAAAACTTAAGAGATATGCATTGGCAACAAATTAAATCTTTTTAGAATATCATACAAGTTGGTACAATTTGTAAGATTTTTTTTAAGAAAATTTATAAGATATTTAATGTATTTTTTGATAGCATTTTGAAATTTTTGAATAACATAAGATTACATCTAAGAGGTTAGTAATATTAATTTTTATTTTTTGGTCGAAATGAAATGAGATTATTAAAAATTTAAAAATACTTGCGATATTTTTACTTATATTGTCATCATAATCTTGCGATTAGGGAAATGTAATGGTTCGACAACTAATTGGCCGAGCCATGACCATATGATCTCGTGTTGATTGTCGTCTTAAACGAGCTTCATGCTATAATAAGTTATGAAATATATATTATTTGGGAGAATTGCACTTTTAGTTCCTATTCATTCGATTTTTTTTCAGTCCCTGAACAATCACCACTTACACTTTTGGTCCCTCATAATTTATTCTGGTTATTTCTCTCAATTGATCGATATTAGAATAAATTTGGAAAAGAAAAGAAACACACGTATTTGAATAATCCACTATGTAGTATTTTTCGTTTCATACCTGTAGATGAAATAAATTTGAGGGATTGAGGGTGAAAATTCGACCTACGATGAAAAACCTAACAAACTATTATTAGTTCTAAGAAGATCAAAATATCTTATTTCGAAAACTTGTAACTTTTTGAAACTTTTATGTACGCCGTCCCATATGTTATAGATTTTCAAACATATCATAAGACAATTTAAGAACTTTATAAAATGTAAATTATAATGGATTTTTTTGAAATTTGTTATAATTATAAATACTATCTCATTATTTTAAAAAATTTACAAATACCCTTATGGAATTAACAATCAACTAACAAATATTCTTTTACATTGGACTGTCACGGGTGAATATTTATCAGACGAACATTAATTTTAAGAGCATTTATAATTATAACAAACTTCGTAATTGTAATTTACTCTTTTATAAATCAACTCAAATGCCCTCTAACCATATTATGTCTAAGATATTTGTATGTTCACAACTCTTTTTAAGGTTGTCCAAACCCATAATTAATTATAGTAGTCATAATATATAGGACATCTTAGTATGAGATTTGTCCCATTGTTAGTTTGGCAACCAACAAAGAGAATGCCCCATGCTATCAATAATCAATGTTGGGGTTAAATCAGTAATTCTAAATATTGATAATTAATTTTTAATTATATTCCCATATAATTAATTAATTTAAATTAATTTTATCCACATGGTGGTGTTCTCTATGTTTGCTTTTGCCTATGGATTTATATAAATTCCCTAATATGGTGATGGTATGTTGTGTTTTTAGTTTTTCATTTTGTTGTACGATAGAAATGGTAATTATATGATTATATTAATATTTTTAATATATTGAGTAAATAAGTAATATATTAATATAATTAAATATTATGAAATAAATTATAATAAACATGAATAAAGTAAGAAAAATACTCACATGTTCGTTTGGACTCGAAATCATGACTAATCACTAGACTAAAACATGATAGGTATGTTGTGTTTTGCTATGCTAATTTTGTTTGTTTTGTCTACAATTTGATTACACTCTTAATCAAATTGAATTTTATAAATTATTTGGTATTTTTAGATTGATTAAATAAAAAAATTGGGGTTAATCTTTTTTAAGAGGGGAATTTCCATTTGTATTTAAAATACTATTTACTCTTAAAATTATGTAAATTTTGCAAACACATAATTAATTAGAAATTCAGAAGCTCATAAATAGACACGTAAGTGTCGACTGTTTCGTTGTTATTATTATTATTTAATTTTAATTTATATTATCTTTTTATTCTTTTTTAAATTTCTAATTAGCTTTGAAATTAAAACAAAAAAACAAAGCTTGCTATTACCAAAATAATTATTTGAAATATTTAATATTATTATATATTTAAAAATTATCCCCAAAAATTGATATAATTTCAATAAAAGGGTAACCATTATTGTGAAAAACATAATTGGCAACAAGATTACCGGTAAAAGACTTGGCGTGTCGGTGCCGACACGAATGGGCGCCGACAGTCTGACCGGGCGCACCAGGTGGCAAGACCCGCCACGTCGGATGTCAACGGGCAAAAGCAGGTAATCACGTGGGGGCACACCAACACATGCAGGAAGGTGCTCTCACGGCGTCGGTGAGTCCTGACTACGTGCCCCCAACGCTTTCCGGTGTCCTCTCTTTTTTTCCCCTTATCTATTTTTTTAAAATATTTAATTTTATTTATCTAATTTCTCACTATTTTTTTTAAAAAATTTTACTTTTATTTTCATCTTTTTTTTGTCTACTTTTAACATTTAATTTAATTTATTAATTTATCCATATGACTACCCACTCCTCACTATTTTTTAATAGTTTTTTTTTAAATTTTTATCAATACTTTAATATTAATTTATTATTTTGTATAAAAATTATTAAATAATCAATATTTTTTTGAATAACATTGTAGGATTTGCATACACATAGATGCGCCATAAATTACTAGTATATAATAATCCTCGTTATGTTGTTTATACACATATAAAATAAATATTTTTTATATTTTAAAATATATTTAAATAATATCAAAATTTATAAATCAATACATGATATTTTATAATAAAAGATAAAAAATTATAATATAGAAGTATTATAAACACAACAAAAAAATTGGTGTCGGCATTGCACGAATCGTCGTTTATGCATAACTAAGATTTTTCCTTTTCTATATCATTATAAATATATATTTTAATTATTTAATGAATATTTATGACTCGAATGAAAAATTATTATTCGATAATTATTGAATTGTGTATACAAGTACAATTATTTTTGGTGTACGAGAAAATTATTCCATTGCCTATGAGTACCTTATAAATATGTTTCTTGGTTGCTCGGGTGTTTGGCTGAATTTATTTAAAATATTTTATAAATTTATATATTTCGTATCATATTTTTAAAATATTACATCTTAGTTTAAAATTAAACTTTTAAATTTATTTGGGCATATCAAGATTATTCCGTTTATAAAATATTATTTTTTATAATTTAGATATTAATATAATTAAAATTGGAAAATATTTGTTAAACTTTTAATTAATTTTCTTTAACAATTTACATTTTAATTTTATAGGTTATTTTTCTGAAAAAATTATTAATACTTTATAATATATAAAATATTTTAAAAAACTTATTAACTTATTCACGTGCCATTGTGTTATTAGTAAAATATAAAAATTAGGTAAAATGGCAATAAGTTATTTATAAAAAATTGAAAACGCGACGAATGTTAAAATTAGAAAAAATATATTTATAACTTTTTAAATAATGAGAAAGTATTATATTTATGATAAATTTCATATATGACAATAATTTAACCTAATTATTATTATTATTGTTATTTGATATTTATGAAATGTAATAATTTATGTACCCGTTCCTGTAATAATGTGGATCCTTAATCTTTTTTATATTTTCGAGAGAAACTAAATAATATTTATTATCTCGAACATTTTAATATTTTTCAAAATTATTTAATATCACATGCGATAAATAAATAAAAAATAAATTGATTACATCCATCAATATCAATATCTATTATTTAACAACTATCGACAATTATAAAATCATATATTGATCATTAATATCAGATAATTATAATTAATCAAATCATACTATTAGACTATAATAACATCCTATATGTTGGTAGGGTTCAAATTCATGACCTTAAAATTATGAGGTCTCAGTTTCGCCAATTAAATTAGGCTTCATCAACACAAACCTTAATCCTCTGTAGTCCAAGATGGAGAGGCTCGTATCTTGTTACCTTTTTATTAACGTAATTTACCGTTATCTAAGAAAAAAAAATCTGTATATTAAAAGTTTTAAAAATACGTATGTGGACTTGACGTACAATTGTATACCGTATATACTCATTCTTCGTATATATGGAATAGCATATTTAAATATGCATAATTTACTAATAATGTCTTAACTTAATAGTTAAAGTTTTATGAACGGATTTAAGGTTATGAATTCGAGTTCCACTAAATGTGAATACTTATCTTACTTTATATAAGTATTTGTCTTATTTTATTTAAATTATTATAATTTATTTATCATTATTAATTGTATCGGTGTATTGATTGAATTATTAAATTACTCGATATATCAATATAAGCTATTGTAATTTATTTATTATTATTAATAATTAAAATATATATATATATATATATGTAGAGTCTACGGTCCAACAGGATCATGTGAGCTGGTTCCCACAGGGGGCAAAATGGGAACATTCCTGTTTAAATAATTTAATTTAATATTTTTTTTCTTTTATGAAAGGTGAGGGGGATAGTGACATTGAAATTAAAATTTAAATGCAAAAATGCCCACCCACCGTTTTAGGCGCCGTACTGAAAGCGATATTTATTAATTATTATTACATGTGACCATTAATTATAAATATAGTTATAATTTTGAAAAGAGAAAGAGTTATTTGTGTATTTAGATATTAATTTAAGGGGTATTAATGTAATTTGATTTCAAAAACGGGGTAAACTAAAGAGGAAGGAGGTGATAGAAGCCCTCACGTGCCACGTGGGAGCCTCAAACAAGTGAGCTAACGTGAGGACAACGTTGTCAATTCTTGAAAAATGGAAAGGTGCTCGTGAAAAGACAATTTTGGACACGAGGATCAAGTGTACTTACACGTAAACATCTTGTGACTTAAAAATTACATGTACTACTCTTGAGGTTTGCTTCTATCTAATAAATAAATCCATGACTTAGTTAAAATTTATCAAATTTGTTGATATTTACAAGAAATTGATAAAATTTCATATTCATCCCCGATTGACATAATATTGATTTATTGAATGTTAAATAAACTTTTTATAATCAAATTATCCTTATATATCTCCATATGTTAATGAATGTAAAGAGGTATATCTTCGTTGTTATAAGGGTAGTTTAGTCATAAAATATTTGTTTGACCTGTAATAAGTTTATAATAAATCAATAGAGAGTAAATATAAAATTTTTTCATTTATTTTTTTGTTAATATCAACAAATTCAATGAATTTGTTAGATAGAAGCAAACTTCAGGAATATTGAATATAATTTTTTAAATTACAGGGGTCTATATATAATTATACCAAACCCCAGGGGAGGGGAATATAATTATCCCTATATTAAATGAAACCCCTAAAATAATATTAATGAGGATAATTACATTTATGCCCCTAATCTATAATCTATGTACACAAACCACAACTGCTTTTTATATAATTATAAAATTCACTATTGAGAACCAAAAAACAAGATAGCTTGTATAACGATGTTGGCGGTTTTTAAATGTATATATAATTTTTCAAAAATTAGAGGTGATCTATATAAATGATGTTGATGTAAAATTTACTGGGTATATATATAATTTTCTTAAAAAAAATAACAGTGATTTGTGTAATAAAGCATAGGTTAAGGAATATAAGTATAATTTTGATATATATATATATATATAGAGAGAGAGAGAGAGAGAGTTGTGTAAATTGAAGTTGGGCTTTGCATGACATTTGAAGACAGCATTGGGCAAGCACATGTTGGCCCTAACTTCCTCTTTTTCATATAAAAGATCTGTTACGACGGACAATCCAATGATTTGGGCTCAAAATTTTTTACGAGAGGTATTGCGTTCAAATCTAAGTGTGTGAAAGAGTTGGGAGTGTCGGTGAAAAAAAAAAGGGCATAAGTAAAGATGCATAGTTCAGAAAAGTACAAATTCACACGGACAATACCGAATTTCCCGAACAGAAGAAAAAAGAAAAAAAACTTCGTGTTATGAAAGAATAGAAAGAAAATACTACATATTAATAAACTTATATAAATGATTCCTCTTGCACTAAAACTGGTGTTACAACAAGATTCAATAGTGACTAACTACACATTACAAAGAATGAATAAAAAGAATAATAATGATAAGAAAAATATAAACTTCATCTTCCCAAAAAATTAGAGCTCTTCTATCCTCCACTCTCACTCTCACTCTCACTCTCAAGAGTAGATCAAAACTATATACATACATGTATGTTATACATATATACATATATATATATATCCTCAAAAAGGTAGGACAGAAAAAGAATCACTATTCATGAATCAGTTTAAGGTTTCCTGTTATTCCATCCTCTTCATTTCATCCTCAAACTTATCTGATCTTTCTAGTACTTTTGTCTAGCTCATACGCATCGAGTCAGTACAAACAGACTTCAACACGTCTAGGTTGTTAAGACGACACGTTCCGAGCAAGAATTCTGGCAGCTCATCCGCAGTGTTGCCCTGTAACAAATCCATGACAGACAATGATCCAACAATCATGCAGTTGTTTGAGTAACTTAGTATGAGATTGTTTGTGGAGTTTATGATTGTTTTAAATAAAGGTTGCGTTGTGTTTACCTGTATCATGAACGCCATTTCTATGACGAGGTTGTTGAGGTATCCAAGGACGAGGCTGACTACACCCCTTGCCACAGTTGATGAGCCAACATCGATATCGAGCTGAAAAATTTAGCTCTTGATTTAGAGTGTTTGTCTTTTCAAATAAACGGCGTTCAACAACTTAAGGTGGTACAAAAGGTCGATAACGGGGTATAGTTTTCGTGTTTTACCTCCAAGTAGTTCTTCCCTCGGAAATAATTGACTTCAAGTGCTTGACCTATCAAACAAGATTTTTTCCCAACACTCTGCTTTACTATCCAAGATCCCTGTGGATATGATTCTATTTCAGGAGGAGAGCAGTGAAACACTTAAACGACAACATGGAAAGCGATAATCATGCCAACACACCCTCAACTATGGTTAAATTACAGAAATTAGCCACTCTTACTGTTTGAATAATTACACAAACATCATTTGTCGGTGATGTTTCACTATACTTTTTGTGAGAAAACTACCGACAATGTCAGTGTAACCGAAACATACTTCATGATGGAGTTGTAAGTAATTATGCAAACAGTACGGGTGGGTTCTCTAATCTGTTGATGGTTGAGGGCGGGTGTAAACGTAGTCATCCATTGAAAAAAATGTTAATATAAAGAAGAGATAAGGCGGGAAAAAGGATTAACAGTTATATTTAAATTATGCAGCTAAACATGCATGATGACTTTCGAACCTTTGAAATGTACGGTATGAGCTTGAACCTAGAATTCCTAAAAGCATCATCTCCATTGACAAAGCGCTCGAGCAGAGGCGTCTCTTCTAAAGGAGATTTTAGCATATAGTAGAGAGCCAAGTGGTATGTGGACGTGCCCGGAACCTGAGTTCAGTGACCAAGCACGGTGAATAATCTAAATTGTTGGGGATTTGATGGTAAAATGTAAAATGAAAGCCATAGTTACCTGTATGTTAATGACAAAAAAGAACTCTGATCCTCCGCAAGCCGCATATTTCTGTAGAATTTTTGCATTAAACTTGTATGAGAGATTGTCCAGCTATCAATAAAAGTTCCGCATAAGTTTTTCAATGAATTACAATAAAAAGGCAAGCATGTATCCTTTACTTGGAGTTTGATCTAACGTTCCATTTTGACAAGTTGTAATCTTACCAAATTCTTAGTAATAGAAATTGAGCGACCATTGAAGTAAGTATATTCCCTAATCACGTATATCTGTACTTTTTTGTATTTGATTTTTCTTCTTGTTTTTGCATCCGTCTCACAGCTTATCTTGCAATTTCCTAATACCTCCAATGACCCCCCTCCCCTCGTTCATACGTTGCTCATGCGTTTCTCTCAGTTTTTGGTGTTAAATGATTCCAATGGCGTTGCTGCTCCAACTATTTAAAATAAATGTATCGAACCTGGACGATGCTTCCATATCGGCCAGCAATATCGTCTTCACGCTTTTCAGATCTTAGCCAATCCGCACCAACCATTTGCAACAAAGTGCCCTTTGCCTTGACCTGAGAAGCAAAGAATTTTTCCGAATCAAAGTTTGAAATATAATCTGACAGCCAGGAATCGGTAGCGCTATCAAGCTCAGAAACTGTAGAAATAAGGGACAAAGAGCTCATAGGCACTAGCTGCTCAAGTTACTAATAAGGAAAAATGCAAGTTTTACTTGTTGACCATAGTGGAAGTGAAAGTGTAAACCTTTTGATTGTCTACTAGATAATTAGGGCCACGGATAAGGAACGACGAAGGATCAGCCGTCGCCCAGCTGCAGGGCATGTTAAAACTGGAATCCTTCGGAAGTGTGCAACCATAGCAAGGCGACACAGCTTCTTCCCGAGATATATCTTGCAAGTCTGTGTAACCCTTTTTCGGGACTGAAACCAGTAAGAACTTCAAGTTATGCTTAAGTCATTTATTAGTTTGCAAGTTTATTCCCAGCATTATAAGTACTCAGCTCATGTATGCACTAACCTGCAAGATCATGCAATTTCTTCACAAAGTTGGCAGCAGACGACAATTTTGGCTGGTAATTATCCTGCATATTTCATTAATAAAGATAAGTCTGTATTTCATCAATCTGAATTAGGTTAGGCTAATCCCAAGCAAATCGCATGACAAGTGAATTGAACTTGTCATGTGATTGGTATAGTCTAAGGAGAGTGATCAATCATGCAATAAGTGTTATGTATAACTCTTGCCATTTGATAAGTTGAGTTAGACCTGGTTCAAGTAAAAAAAGTTCATTAGGTAAATACCAGATAAGATATTTCTGGACTCATTTCCGAAGTCCACCCATTCTCTAATGCCTCATCATCTGAAGGTTCAGGAACGTCGAAAAATTCGTCGGCTGCATCACTTAGGGCCGTGAGACTGGAACTCACTGTTTGCAGTCTCATTACCTCATCTTCTGGTTCATTGTGTATCCTATTGATCTCCTGCTTTCCACTCTCATGATTACGCGCCATATCTATTTTCCGCTCTCCTGTTATATATTCAGGACTAGTATTTCCTGCATTTGCTTTGAACAACTCTCTCAAGGCTGCAAAAAGGAGCACTGGTATGTAGGAAAAGCCGAGATGGAAAGTTCAAAAAAGAGTTTCTGTGCAATATGGGACGTGTACTAAACCTGCAACTTTCCCGAGCATACGGATGGTAATAGATCTTGCGGATTCTTTCTTAAGATATGATCTCCAGACCTTCCAATCAACGGCAAGCATGTGTTTTATGACACATTCTTTACCTTGCTGCATAGGAGTAATCAGATATCCGCCACCTGGTACGTTAAGTAAAACATATAGTGGCAATCAATACACAAGAAATTCGACATCCGTACATCCAATGAGCAATAACATCATGTCCCATGCAATAATTTATATGAGAAGCTCCTTTTTTTTGTGAGCCAACGCAATACATCTTTGAACTCTACATGTAAAGAGTTTAGGGGCTTTGATTTTTGAGGTACAGCAAAAAGTTGTTCTCAGTTTCAATCCATTTCAGTTTTGTACAAAGGTCTTATGCTTAAATTCCCACTTCCCACATAACTCATAAACAAGAACCATATGTTACTTCTCCTTTCCTCCAGCAGAGATGACTAATCTTCAACACAATCATGGGCAATAAATTGAAAAACCTCTCGAGTTTTTAAGCTTAAGCATATCTAGATTATTGATCGGAAATGGCATCTCAAGTCAAAGTGTACATTACTTTTAAGGCAAGCGCGGATGTATCCGTCTTGAGGTGGACACTTTCTGTGGACCACGGAGTGGTAGAGAATCACTGCAACCAAAAAAGCAATATATCAGTGTATAAGATAGAATCTTATGAAATGTTAAAGTTTTAAAGTACTTGTAAGTTAAAATTACCATATGTGCCGTCTTCTTCTCTTCTCCAATAACGTCTCAGCAGTAAGTCTCTTCGTTTCATTGCCCTGCAAAACAACATGATCAATAACACTAAACATTCAAAGAAGTGGATTCTTGGCTGAAGTTAAAACCCTGACCATGGCAGCCAATGGTTGTATAGTTGAATGTGAATTATATCCGTATGACCGTCAAGGTTCTCAACCACACTGCCCCTGTAGAAACAGAAATCCCACCTGCAAAACAGAAGAAGTTAATAAGTGAACATCCTGAAAAGATAGTTGCAAGGGGGATGGTGCAATTTTCCAAAAAACAAGGTATTTCTGGGTGATATAGTCAATCGAAAGAGTACTTATGTAATTCTGCTTTAAAAAAGTTAACATGTTCACAGTTGGATGTCTTGTTAAAGTTGAAATATGTTGGTCTTAAGACGAGGGGCGAACCAGGTATAGCATTTACGACGAGTAACTGCTTGAGAAGGGATCGGATTTCTTAAGAAACTAAACTACAACAGAATGCCTACATGCACTGTATGTAAATGTGAATTTAGCACAAAATTTTAGCATGAATAGTAGCCAAGTATTTATCAGTTAGCCCAAGTCCATGTATGGATTCAATAACTGTACTAAAAATGATTCTGCCTTTACCTATTATTAGCTCCTGTGGACATACTTATCGGCATGTTTAATAGTAAATTACAACACATCTGAAGCCTTAAATTTGTGCAAACCAAGAAGAGTTAAGCAGCCTTACTCTGTTCTTGAGGTACCAAGAGACATAAGGGTACGGAAAACAGCTTCTGAAGATGCATCAATGGTGCCAACTGCCATTATGGCTGGGTGATCGTCCCAATGCTGAGAATAAAAGTTCATGAATTCATCTGAGGCAAGCAGTTAATCTGGAAGATTAGCTATAAGTGAGTTTCAAATGAAATATACCCTCCCATTGGAATCTCTGTCTTTTGCTTCTTTGAAGAGACGTAATCCTGATGAGGCAACAAAATATGGACATCAAAATTCTAGAAAACAACGGTCAATCTCCATCTGAACGTATTGAGTAAATATGGTTCTTTACCATCTTTACAGCCAAATATTTTCCATGGTGAAGGTGCTATTACATCAGATGTCATTGCATTCACATGCAGAGAAGATGCAGCAGTCAAGTTGACATCCGACCTTTTGTTTGACGATCTTCTCTTAACACTCATGCTGTCGGACGAAAGGTATATAAATTTGGTGCAGCAAAACCAAAGGAAACAAGGTCAAGATTGCAGTTTCTTTAATCTGGTGACTTAAATGGAAAAGGTTACAACTTCAAGCATAATTTTTCTTCAATAAGAGTGATCAAGCATCCTATACTTAATAAGCTTCAGAACAATTTGGACTGAGATATCTTCCCACAAACAAAGGCTTTGGTACATGTACTTAGTCTCATGTCTTCGGGAACAGTGACAGAACTGTTTATATATCTACTAAGAAGTCCAAAAGATTGAGTTATTTAAGATTATTGATTTTGGAACATCTCCGATCGAGCAAAATAAGTTACCTGAAAGGCTGCCATTTTCTTACAGAATCAGACATGAAATCTTTTCCAGGATTAAGTGCCGTATCCTGTAAAGCATGGATCCACCTAGCAGCTTCTTCTGAACTTGTCACCCCGAGCTACGAAATTTGAAATTACATTGTTACACACCTCCACTATGAGCATATTTTCTTTACAGATTAGAAGCAAGAAATAGCATACCTTCAGCCGATCATTATGGTTAGAAGTATTGTAAAGGGTGAAAGTGAAAAATAACTGCAATCCACAAGAAAAACCATATAAGCACAAATAGAAGTCGATCATTTGTGCTTTGCTAGTCTATCATTGTTGAAACACAGTTTATTTGTGAGGCACGTACTTTTCTGTGATGGGTCTCTCTTCCATTGTCCACGACGCGAATGCAGGAGTCTATTATTGCACTTCTAACAGGCTCCTGAGCAAGAATGGTTAATAATTATGAGAGCAAAGAGATTAGGATCCATGATGCAATGATTGTAGAGGTTTCGTATAAACAAATTGGCTAGGCAAACTAAGATACAGTCTGGATATAGTCTTTTCAGGATTCATTTCATAATATGGCAACTATCCCTACTATTTCTTTCGACATTCAGTTTTATTAATCCCCATAACTCGATATGACAACCCATCAGACAAGTCTTCATCTGTGTAAGATAAGATTTTTCCTGAACTTAAAAACTATTAAAGCACAGACTGAAAAACAAGTTTAAACATGACGTTGACATATAATCATCTGAACGGAAAGTAGCAGAGGTAAGTTTACTCTATTTCCCCTTGGATAAGGCAAGAAAGGCGAGAAAATGGTCATTATTTGTTGCAATTGTTAATCAAACTCGAGTAACAGAATGTGAACAGATCCACAATAAGAATTTCATCAAAATGGACTTGTAACATTTTACGAAAGAGATGTATTTTAGATTAAAGGGAAAAAAAAGCAGATGAAGATGAACTCCAATAGAATGTTGCCATGCATGATCAGGGCCAAACAAATACAGAAACCAAAAAAAAAAGAATGACATAACTGACCAGACAACCTCAGACATACTAAAAACCAAAACAAAGTGCAAGAATCCAAATACTGACAAAAAACCGGAGAAATTTCTTTCTTACTTTAAACAGCACCTGGAATTCCACTATCACATTCATGGCAGAAGCAAATTCACCATACCGGCATCAAGAGGCAGAAATCACATCATACTTACATATACATACATGCAACATATACAAAACACGCATGCATGCATAACATGACTACGTGGCAGAGACGGAGCGAGTCAAGCGTGCTTCGATAGACATTCACCATACCCCACTATCTATCATCTCAAGTTTTACACGTAAACTGCACGCGAAGATCACAAACTTACCCTCCTCAAATTCCCATTTAACCATATCATATGAATAAAAACATCTATCTCGCCCCCATCAACACGAAAAAAGTTCCACTCCACCCAACAATAGACATTCTCATGCACTTGCATTTGCATGCCAAGAAATTTAAAAAACCAGAGAAAGACAACAAAAATGCACCTCTGTCTCGGAAGCGGGGATTGATTTGAAGCTCTTGAGGCAGTTGTCTTCAAGAGTGAAATACCTTTTACGTGAATACTGTAGCCCAAATCGATTATGGCGCATAAGATAAAGCCATCCAGTCATCTTGCTTTCAATTTCTGCCATTCCCCTTTTCCCAAGATTCACAGAAAAGAAACAGAAGAAGAAAAAAAAAACCCAATCTTTATATTAAGTTTTATCCGTGTTATTCAAAAGCCCATTTAGGAAAAATGTTCCAAGATTGTTCTCCTACCACCACCAGTTCAAACACAAAAAGCCCAGATAAGATAAAAAATGTAGAATAATATGCAAAAGAAGAGAACTCTTGGGCAAGTGGTAGGAGATTGATGATTGATGATTGATGATTGATCCTCTGATCCCTTAAAAAGGGAATCAGAGTCTCAAAATGCAGAACTCCAGAAACTTTTTTCCTTTTCAGATATCTGGCAAACTGCAGAATGGGCTTTTTTTTTTGGTTTTAATTCTTTTATCCCTTTCTTTTCTGTTGTGTTCTTGTTCTCTTCTTAAGCATTTGAACAAACTGGTTGTGGTGTTTATAGGGAGCTGACAGCTTTCTTGTACTTTACTACTTTGCCCTTGATCACATTATTGATTCTTGATTCCCCTTCTAGATTTTGACGGTGTTTTGGTCTTTTCAGGGTGTGGAAATGATTGACTGACACATCATATTCTAGTTACTGAATCCCCACTATTTTTGGATTTTTGTTTTTAGTTCTCAAAAAAAAAAAAAATCTAAGGTAAAAAAGTGGTTTGTGGCATATCATATTTTGAGGAGGGGTCAATATTTGGTTGACTTTGAAATGCAACGCGTCATCTATAATCAATCCAACACCAATAATTTGTTACTTGAAATAACGCTCTTTCCATCTTCAGTATTAACGACTTTTACGTACTCAACTATAAGATGGTAACTTTCTTGAAACCACGGCTTTTGGGGTGTTGCCATCAACGTTTTTCCCATCCTTGCTATTTGTTCATTTTCTGCCTATATGACACATGTTGCAACTTTGATCCATTTGAAGCATCATTTTTAAATTTTAATTAATTATTTAGGGTTAATAAGGGGCAGAGGGAGTGAGGATGCCAAGAGCTAAATATGATGAGAAGATACTTCTTTACGGTATTCATCTTAAATAATTATTTTTGTTAGTGACTTAATTTTTGAATGAATTAGTCATTTAATATAATATCAAAATTAGAATAAACAAAAGATTTTGAATTTGAATCCCCTTGACAATTGAAAAACAACAAAGAAAAAAAATTCACGTGCAGAATTTATATATAAGATATGTATATTAAAATATTAATATTAAATAATTATCTTCTTTTATAACTTAAACATTTTAAATAAAATGGTCGTTCAACAAAAACATGACACAATGACAGTCAAGCTGGATAGATCAGGACACTGAAGCCATCCCAATGGTTAAACATTTCCCTGTTGTGGTATGATTTGACCTCCGAGGAGTTTTGTGGCTATTCTCCTCAAACTTATTCATAATTTTAAAAATAATTATATTTACATTCAGTTAACTATGACCAATCCATACAAACTATTCATGTCTTTATAAATAATCACACGTACACTCATAAAAAATATCGATATTATTTACATGAATTACTTTTGTATTTTGAAAAATTAGACGTACACTCTTTAAAAACATCAACATCATTAGACTAACTACCCTTTTTCTTATTATCAAGAATAATGTTTATAATATATAAAAAATAAAGATGATTTATTTAAATAAATTATAAGTTAGAGGTGTAAATATATTTATACCATAATTTTACAAAAAATTATAGCTTGACCTTAATTTGACTGAAATAAAGTCAATCACCACCTCAATAAAATATGTTTTGTCACTATAATTACGATATAATTTAAAAAGAATAACTAATCACATGACAACTACAAGTTGAGAGTGACCCCATAGTTTAGGCAAAAAGAATTCCAGTCAAGATATCACTCCTCGTCTGTTTCTTTTCGGGCATAGGAGCAATAATAACAGCCATGACAATATAGAAACTACCTAACTTCAAATTAACAGCCAAAATGTTCTCTCGAGTCGCATAGCTGCAACAGTTTAGCATAATATATTTTGTTTTCTGTAAAGAGACACGACCATGTGAAAGAGGATGAAATCTGTAACAATGATGCAAAATCTGTAGTTCTGCTTCCTTTTGGCTAATACGTATCAGAAATCGTCACCCTATCCCTGAACTTCAAGATGTGATCTATATTTGGCTGTCTGGAAATTCTTGCTGCTTCCGGTGATAGGTAAACTGAAGCAGAGAATAACCCAAAGTCGATGCGCTACAGATGTAACAATTCATGCACGGACATAATGACAATTCAAAGAAGTAAAATGCAACAAAGAAGCTGCAGATTACCTTGCAAGAATACTTAAATAGTTACGCTTTCATTTCCGTAAGGAGAGATCGATGTGAAGGTATGCAACACAAGTGATGAAGAACAGGAAAAATGCAGCAGCTAGCATCAAGGGTTCAGCAAGCATAAATATAGGGTTGAACTTGTAATGGACCTGCATGAGTGAATTCAAATGAGATAAGAAGCAAAAAAAATGAGCCAAATGTTACATAGGAAGGTGCAGAATAAGGTTTTATACTTAAAGAGCTATCTTCCTATCCTTTTCCCTTTTCACAGTACAAAGCGAGAACAAGTAGAGTTAATACTAGCAGAATCCATCAGGTGTCCCAATGAAATCTGTTAAAAGTGTATATGTGGATGTCAAAATTATAGGAAGACGCACTAGCCCATATGGCCAGCCACAGACGTATCAACAGTTTTAAGACAAATAAGTAAATGTTCCATACAGTCGTATATTGTTCCAATCTAACAGCAAAGATGAAGTTTTTGAAATTTTTAGACACGCCCGAGATCAATTTAACCAAGGCTGGATGGGCAGTTACTGGAAAAGTTTTACTCTGTGTTTTTAAGAAAGCTGAATTATATTTTCTTCATTCTTCTTGGTGCCTTAAGAAGATGAAGGATGAATGAGGGCATAATAAGTATGGTTAATGCTTGATCATACACAGATCAGAAGTTCAGGCAAATTTAATATGGTTAAAAAGCTTGGTCTCTTAAAGATTCAAAACTCAATGTTAGAGTAGAGCAGTGTGATTGGAAGAAATTTCTTGTATTGCTGGGTGGAAATTAGGACCAATCAAGTTTGCTGCAGTGACAGGTTACCTGGAAAGGAACATTATGCTCAGGAACCACATTCTTCTTTTCCAGAACCACCACTGTCCGTCCAATCACATCAAGGTACGAGTACTTTGTCTGGAACAATATAAAAGTGAAAGATTCAGCGAACACTGATGCACGCTATCCCCGACCAAAATGAAAGAAAGGCAGCTTTCCTAATCGTTTAGAAAATAACATGCTGCCTACCAGTGTAGTGATGAGAGATCTAATTCCAGAAAGAAGAAAACAGGAAAAAGTATTGGTCTGGAAAATTTGTGCTGAAATTGGAATGTAAAGAAATGCCTTCCTCTAGGCATTCAATAGATAATAGTAACTCCTGATAGTCATGATACCAAATTCACATGTCTTATTGAATCTTGAAAAGCTTTACCTCCAAACTTTGTTCAATTGCAAAAGGAACTTCGACAGAAGGATTCTGTGATCCCTCTGGGAGGACAACCTAAAAACATAAGAGGTCTTATATCAGTGAACTAATTCTTCAGAAAAAGTTAGGGAAACCTGAAATAACAGAAACACTTAATCTATGTTGCAACATGTATATTAATAATGTCGTGCATACTTTGATTGTCAACTTGTCAACTACAGTATCAGCAAGAGGGCAGCCAAAACTGTAATTTAGATAACGAGCACCAGCAGCTGACTCAAAAAGGAAATCCTGTAGCGGAACCCCGTATCCAATGACAAAAGTTGCTTTCCAGCCCCCAAATAAAGGATATCGTGGCTCTATTAACAGCTCCGACTGCAATGAAGATTTGTATAAATCAAATATAGGTAAAATTTTGGCTTGACTGTACTGTTTACTCTACTGACTACAAATCCCACTCCAGTTGCAATTCCAGAAGAAGACAACTATCAGTCTACCTGAGTGTGTTATGCTACTTAGAGTGAGAGTGAAAGTTACCTTCTTGGAACTTGTGCGTAAACGTGATGATGATATGTTCCCTATATCATCCCTGTAGTAGACAGAATGAACTCGTGGGGGTAGCTCGGCAAGAAGATGCTTGAAAGAAGAGACACCACTAGCAGCAGGTCTTGATTGATACTCAACCCTGTAGAAGAGAAATTTGATAAGATCAAAGGGGCAAAGATATAAATCTGGCTAACGTTAAGTTTTACATGAAGCATATGTTATTGTAAAAACATCAATAATGCTGGAGAACATCTTCTGGTTAGTTGTAAGCTTTACTAGCTTTATAAGTAACATGCAACAGAATTTACAATTAAATACCAAACATAAGTCTGGCAGAACCTTAAGAAAGTCATTTTTTTATCCTAAATATCCCTCCATCCACACACTTGAATGATAAGCTGCTTCAAAACCATATCTAATTTAAGCAACAAGTTACAGTCCACAGGTCTACATATCTAGTTAATTGAAAGATTTGAAACAAATGTTTTGTGCAATTACTGGTAGCCTAACCTTGAGAAAACACCTTTGTGCTTTGCACCAGCATGAGCTAACTTGTAATGCTCAGTCACCTGGACACTCCCCCAATGAGATACTTCAATTTCACGTTCAAGCTCCTCCACCACAGCAAATGGGTTGTTATTTTCAAAATGAATGATAATAGGAAAGTATGAATAAGGATGCTCGTCCTCAAACGGCCCATATCTCAGTTCATTACCACTGCGGTGAGTGGGTTCAACTTGTGTGAATGATTCGACCTTGTTACTGGGTGTCTTAACCAATGTTGCCTGCTGTTTGATATGATATGGTGATAGTATAATAGCACTGTCATGGTAATAAACCAATTGAGAATCTGATTGGCTTATCTCAACTGGGAAGGGTTCAAGTGAGTGGGTCAATATATAAAGTATTTCTAGAGTGGTAGTTTCACCCTTCAGTAATGGCTTGAGCAATGATATAGCGTAATATTTGGTGCCGTTAGGCGAGCTAGGTTGCTCAGTTGGGTTAACTTCAAGAGGGACATAGGATTTCTTCCTTTTCTTGCCAACAGTTACAGCTGCTTTAACCAACGCTAGACGGTCAAACTGTGCAGGTGGAAATGCAAGTAGAACTGTTGAAGCTGGATCATCCTCGATATTTTCTACCTAGACTAGGATAGTAGATCCATTAATACACATTCCACAATTTTCTACAGGTTGACCATAACATAGGAAAGCAACAAACTAAAAGACATGCAAAAAACAGCATCACACAACGACATTTGTAACCACAGGCACTAGAACCAATTTAACAGATATGGCTTGGCAGACTCCATCTTTGCATTAAGGTGAAAATCACTCACCCACTCAAGTTCTCTTCAATAAAGGTAATGTTTGTGCAACTTTCCTGGATTTCATACAGAACTGATGAAACCACATTCCAGATTCACCAAACTAAATTGCATTTTTGAGATTAGACCAAACCCATTAGAAAGCATCATAATTAAAATCTGTTGATTGTCGAAAAGAAGTCCTCTAAATATTTGTACTGCAATTGGAAAAACATTTAAACACACATTATTTATATAAAAGAGAATGAAAAAAAATTCCAACTGGAAATAAATTGCTTATCAAAATCAACACTTAGTTAAGCAATAAAAAATTAAAACCAATAAAAAAAGAAAAAAGACATCGACAAGCAAATCAATACACCACATAATCTCCTAAAATTAGCTAAATTATCCATCTTCAGTTGAATTAAAGCAGAGAGGAGTTAAAAAAATTACCTTCAACGTCAAGTAAACCCTAACAATGTGCGAAGTCAAATCAATCTGCACGAAATTCAATTGCACAGGAGTCAATTACATTTCTCTAACAAAAAACACGTTAGAATAGAGAAAAGAATTAACAACAAACTACATTCCAACATAAAATCAAAATCTGATTTTCAGAATAACAAATGGAATTGAGATCGTAAAAGAGAGCTCACTTGGCGCTCTGCCTGGAGGATCTGGAGGCCAGGAAGCGATGACGACGAAATTACGGTGAACAACGAGAGCGATAATACCAAGAGAGATAAAATTATAGCTGCCATTGCTGTGAAGCTTTAGAGCCTCCCTCTCTCTACAGTGATGAGTAGAGTCTTCTCTTATGCAGGCAAGAGACAACTGCCCAGTCAACCGGGTCAAGTCTGAACCTGGGTAAAAGCTTTCCCGGATCCTATGAAATGGGTAGAGATGTTTGGATAGGGTCATACGGGCAAGTTTAACTTGGACACACGTCCAATGGGCTCAATAAACAGGGCCCAATAATAAGCCCATTAAAAAATATAAATTGTGTAATGTATGTCAAGGGACGTTTGTGAAAAATAGAGGGTGTACTTGTACTTTTACAAATATTAGGGGGTATTTATGTAATTAGACCTAATATTAGGAGGTGCTAATATAATTACACCCCTAGGTTATAATATTAATTACAACTACACTCATTATTCAAAGACAAAACTTACACAAACACCCCCTGAAAAACACTACACTAACACTTGCAGGGGGCGTAGTTGTAGTTTTATAAAAAACATGGGTGAAGAATACTACAGTAACACCATTAGGGGGTGTAACTATAATTTTACAAAACACATGGGTTTGTGTGTATTTTCATCTAATTTCAAGGGATGTCAATACAATTTACTCTTATCCTAATTAAAAAAAAACTAGTAAGGGTGACACGATCGATGACTACATACAATTTTTTAAATTATATACTATAATATTATCAATAATGTACCTATAATTTTGTAAAACGTAAAATATATTTGTATAATTAGATCTAAATTCAAAAACCCGTAAAATAATTTATACACAAAAAATGTAATCATACCACAAACACTGTTAGAAGCTACTTGACAAGAACTTATTTATGGTATGCCATCCACAACCAAACAACAAGAACAAATTATTACTCAAAAATAAATAAGTAAATGCCTCCCATATACTCTTCAAGCAATGGCTATAAGAACTAACCTTCTTCCATGCAATTCTCCGGACCATCACTCATACATAGTCAACTTTACCTTAGAATTCCCAATCCATAAATAGTCCTAAACCAAAACAAACAATCTTGTTGGTCACTTCATTACCAATTTAAGAATTTCACATGCACCATTCTCATCACAAGCTAGAAGAAGATAAACAACCATGGCCGCTACGAAAACTGTTGTTTCTATGCTGATCTTCTGCGCATTGGCGATTATTCTGAGCCGCAGCACGAGCCATGCTATGACGGACTGCATGGAGCATTGCATGCCGGTATGCATGAAGATCAAGAGCGCGACGGAAACCTCTTGTGAGCCGGCCTGCGAGCAATACTGCCGCCAAGTTCATAACAAGATCCATCCCGGATGGTACACGAATTGATGATTAATTTTAGGTTTGCCGCTTCTGTTTTGGGATTATTGTTTTTTCGTGCAGGTGATCTGCAATCGTTGTTTCTTTCTTGAAAGTTTTTCCTTTTATTTTTGGTAATTTCTTAGAAGTATAGATTATTTTATTATACCATAATAATTTATTCAGAAAATTTGTATCTTTCATTCTATAAATTAGGCTTTGTACACTTGTCGTCCTATTATTTTTCAAATTTCCGAAAATAGTCCCATAATATTAAAAATTACCAGTTTGAGACTTCTTACCAACTTTCTTCATAAAATTAACAGAAAAATCACATGCAAATCACGTGGTCGTTTCCCTCCATTCTAAAAAAATAACTCCACGTGACTTGCATAAGGCTTTTTCTTCCATCAATTTTTTAATTGAAGTTGGCAGGAGGGTAAGAAATGAGATTTTGTGTAAGTTCTGAACTATTTTTGAAATTTTCATAAATAATAAGATTGAAATATATATAATGGGTCTAAGCTGTGGGATAAAAAAAAATACAATTTTGCCCTTATTTACTGCTATAATCACGAATAGATCGATGACGGCTTTATTGTTGAGTATCAATAAACATAATTAACAATTTATTATAACTTTGTTCTATTATATGGCGTTCTCGAGTTAATTTCAGTTTGTCCCAAGTACGGGCATTACTAATATATAAAAAGTTTAAATACATTATAAAAAATAAATTATTTCATACACTATAAAAGACTATTGTAGAAATAAATTTTATCGTGTCCGAAAATCAAAATATAAAAAGATTATCACAAATAAAGTATAATTTCTATTCTATTCCTTGTTGTAAACTTGTCAAATTCAAATGTAAAATCTTCTTAATTTCCTTTGAACTTGGATTTGAAGTTTTATAACATTAATTCTAGAGCTCATGCTCTAACCTCGGATTAAGTACTATAGTTTTGACTTCAAATTTTAGGATTTGGAGATGGATTTTTCACTTGGATCTCCTTGAGAAAATAATATTCATAACGTTGATTTGAGTGCTTAACTTTGGTAATTCCGAATCAAATGCTATAATCTTGACTTTGCATTTGAGGATTTTGAAAGTGGATTCGCAACTTGAGTCTTCTTGAGAATTTATCTGATATTTATAATGTTAATTCGAAGGTTTTTCTATAATTTGTTGCGCATTTTTGACGAATGATTCAATATCCATCTTGAGCGCATTTGATTATTCTGGAACTCGAGGAACTTCGTGGAGAGAATTCTTTTGGTCTTCTTCTCTTGCTTAATCCCTTGCTCTATCTGTGTCTTGAATGAGTTTAAAAAATCCATTTATATAGATGTTAAAAAGAGAGTTGTGATGTACTTGAACACCTTTTTTATTTTTTTTGTTATAATTTAATGTAAATAAATAAAATACATATATTTTTAAAATAAATGATTGGATGATTTGACATTCTCTCTTCAATAAGAGATAAATATCAGAATTATTTGTCTTGATTTTATTGGAGCGTACATGCAGTTGTTCAACGCGATGCATTTTGATTGACCCGAATCTTTATATGCAAAACATAATTTTGATTGGTCGAAATACTTTAATTTTGTCACTTATTAGCCATTAATTTAATGGCAAAATATTTATATTAACTATTTATACTTGGAATTTAATTTAGTGAATTTTGAATTATAAATAGAAAAGTATTATAGTTGATACCTGATATATTATTTTACACCTGTCATCATTTGATTGGATACAAAATTAATTTGTCTACATGTACGACTTAAAAATTATAGCAAATCAATACTATCTATCACAGTTAAACAAAATCGAGATAAAAACTTAAATTTTGACCACGATTAACCAATATTTCCCATAGTTTTACCTATTGCCGAAGTAGTTCCCATGATTTTTAGTTGTAGATAATACTTTGGCCGCACTAACAAGAACAATAATTAACAACTGTTGTTAACACTACAAAAAAAAAAAATCGAGTTCTTCGTTACACTATAAATGACCATATTTTAAAAATCATGATAAATCAATACTATTAATCATAGTTAAATAAAATTAAAGCAAAAACTTAAATTTTTACCATACTTAATCAATATTCGCTACGATTTTTAGCTATAGCCAAAATATTCGCCATGATGGCTAATATTTTTACCACACTTGCAGAAGCAACGGGTAATTATCGTTTCAGAATTATGATTAATTTATATTTACCATAATTTTTTTCTTTTAACTATAATGTATAAAAGATTCCAGATCATATCAATATATCATCATCATACAGATTACCATGTTCCGCTTAAATTATAGTATATATTTAAAATTTTATTATTGAAATAGTTTGGACTATCTTAATTCTGCTCTATAATTTACTTTTTTTAAAGATTTATTTCCATAGCACGATAGTCAATAGTAATATATAATACAATCAAGTATTACCATATTACAAAAAATTTCACAAATTTTAAATAATATGTATGTTTTATTATTAATGAGATCCAAATAGCCACAATTTCTTTCAATTTGCCAACTGGCTTTAATATTTATGGTGGTTTTCACAAAAACAAATAATCATCTATATAAGAAGACTTACATAAACAAAAAAAATATATATATTACATCAACAAATCACATTATTCTCTAACAAGTTCAGTAGTATGACCAAACACCTTTTATTATGTCTTTTCCTTTCATCATATTTTTTCTTGATTGGAAATAGTTGTTTTCTGTATCATGAAATTACGGTTCATGTTGTTAATAATCTTCCCCCAAAAACTGAACCGTTGCTGGTGCATTGTGCGTCGAAGGATGACGATCTCGGAAATCACACGCTAACGACAAATCAAGATTTTCACTTCAGTTTCTGCGTCATACCTCTTTCTACTCTGTTCTTTTGTAATCTTCACTGGGGTACGAAACAAAAAGCTTTCGACGTCTACGATGCAAAGTGGAAAGTCAATCCTTGTGATCGTGAAACGTGCACGTGGGCGGCTAAGTCGGATGGGATTTATTTGTCAGGAAATAAAAAATACAATTGGGAATAAAAACTTATTGATATTATAATTGAGTAAAAATAATATTTATATGTACTTTATGTATTTGAATATTATCAAATAAATGAGTTGTGTTTGTAGTACTTTATGTATTCGAATATTATCAAATGAACACAATCACCCCCTAATTTTTACTATCGTTAAACAATTAGTTCAATCCATCCGTCGTTGTTAGATTTTTATTCATTTTTTATAGTGAATTAATCAAAATGACCTTATGAACTATAAATTATAAGTTTACATAAATATTCATTTTTTATGAAACTTTTCAATAGACTAAGTCCATTTTTTTTTTTTTTTGTTTCAAATTTTTCCATCCATCTAATCCAATGATTTTTTACAATTTTTTTTATTTTTTTTAAAAATACATTAAAGGTAAATTGATAATTCTAAGCCTCGGTTCAAAAATTATATAATTTTATCAAACATAGAGAAGGGGAGGATTTTAATAATTTTTCAGACAACGTGGGGTCATTCATAATTATGTCAAATATCAGAATTGTTCATTGTAATTTACTCTTACTTATTAGTAAGAGATATGACTGGAAGCATTAGAGTATTTTCCAAATGAGTGTAAGTGTAATTTCTAAAATTTGAGGGGAGAAAGTGTAAGTGCAATCTAAATGCAAATTTTATCGTGTTTCAAAATCAAAACATAAAAAAGTTATTATAAATGAAATATATTGATTCAAAAAATTTGAAAGGAGTAAAATCTCAACTTTACGAAATTTACACTTTGCCGTATATGATAAATTTTTTGTTGATTTTTTCGCCAGAAAAACATCACATACTGTGCATATGTGAAAAATATCACATTATATAACCCTTAATTATCACATATGCACTGCATTTGATGTTTTTTCCTACAAAAAATTTAATTGAAAAACAATTACAAATGGCAAAAATAAAGTTTTGTAAAGTTGAGATGATATACAAGTTGACAAAAAAAAAAGACGTCAAAGTGTAAAAATGATCAATAGTTATAATATGTTTAAAAAAAAAAGCCAAATTATGTAATTATTTTTTTAGATCGTCGATTATGTCATGATGATATAATATTATCTTACAAATTACCATGTTCGGCCTAAATTATAGTATGTATTAAAAATTTTATTATCGAAATAGTTGCATTAACTAGACAATCTTCATTGATTACAATTCTATTCATATATTTGTATAATCAATCCACATGAGCATGATGGGATTATCTTAATTTTGCTCCATAAATTACTTTTTTTAAAAAATTTATTTCCATAGTAGGATAGTCAATAGTTATAATACAATCAAGTATTACCAGATTGCAACATTTTTCACAAAATATTAATAATATGCATGTTTTATTATTAATCAGACCCAAATAGTCACAATTTATTTCAATTTGCCAACTCACTTTAATATTCATGGTGGTTCAAATAATCATCTATATAAGAAGATTTACAAAAACAATATATATATATATACATATATTTCATCAACAAATCGTATCATTTTCTAACAAGTTCATAATATGACCAAACACCTTCTACAATGTTTCATCCTTTTGTCCTATCTTTTTTTGGTCGGAAATAGTTGTTTTCTGTATTACAAAGTTAAAGTTTATGTGGTTAACAATCTTCCCCCGAAGTCTGAACCATTACTGGTACATTGTGCGTCGAAGGACGATGACCTAGGAAATCATACACTGACAACAAATCAAAATTTTCACTCCAGTTTCTGTGTCAAACCGCTTTCTACTCTGTTTTTCTGTCGCCTTCGATGGGGTACACAAGAAAAAGCTTTCGAAGTCTACAATGCAAGGTGGATTGGAAATCCTTGTGACCATGATACGTGCACGTGGGCGGCTATGTGGGACGGTATTTACTTGTCAGGACATAAAAGATATAGCTGGCAATAAAAAAATTTTGATCTTATAGTTGAGTAGAAAGTATATATATGTATGTATGTCATATACTCGGATGTCATCAAATAAATGAGTTGTGTTCGCAATAAGTCTTTTTTGGGATTTTTTTCCATGTCCTGAAATTATATTGTTGATAATCTTCCTCCAAATTTTGAACCTTTAGGATGATGGTTTGGGAAACATATACACGAACAACATATCAAGATTTTCACTTTGGTTTTTGCGCGAAACTTTTCTCTATCTTTTAATGTTGTCAACTCTAACTGGGTAAGAAGAGATTATCATTCACTGATTAAAACGTAAAGTGAATTCGCCACGTAACCATGATACAAGCAATTGGACAGCAAAGAGCGATGATGTTTACTTAATAGTACGATATATGATTGTGGGAGCAATAGAGTATTTTCCAAATGAGTATAAGTGCAATTCCCGTGCAATTTTTAAAATACTAATAAAACTCATCGATTTTAAAAAAAGATTTATTTGGCTTACAACATGTTTAAAAGTCAATCGACGGGGTAAATATGAATTTCGTAACCTTTTTGCCGATGTCAGCAAATTCCGCAAACTTTACTAACAAATTGATTTATTTGTTGAATAGAAATAAATATCAAGGGTACTAGACGTAATTTTCCAAACCACAAGGAGTTTATGTTTAATTAAATATACTAAGAGCAGTGTTTGGCTAAGCTTTTTTAAAACATCTTATAAGATGATTTAGCAGTTTATAAGATGTCCGATCTTATTTTAAAAATAAGCTCCTAAAGTATTTGGATAAAATAAGATGTTAAAGCTTATAAGATGTGAAAATATCTTATAAGAAGTCAGGATGTTCGGCATAATAAGATCTTTTATTGGTAAAATTGAATAGACACGATACCTTTAGAATCAAATAAGTTGTTATTTCTTGACATATTTTGTTTTGAAAATTTTAAAACGCTTTTATAAATATACATATTAGTTTAATTCTAAATAAAAATTTGATAGATTTTTTTTACAATAACAAAAAATTAACGAACTATTACCTAAACTTTTGAATAATAATAATATATATGCACATTCATGCTAGTTGATTAATAGTATAGATATATAATTGACGTATTTTTTTATTAATACAATGAAGAAGGTATCCGAATAAATATAAAATTAAATCATTGCATCATGTTGAAAATTATTTTATAATTAAGAAAATTTAAATCTTCCCTCCAACATTTTTCAGTCAAAATTTCATCCCATACGCATTGTTGGAAATTACATGTAATCTGATAGAAAACTAAATATATAACAAAAGTAAAGAAGAAAGCCTACATGAAAATGGAAGAGTTAATTACACTATAATCAACTTTTTTTTTACGGTGAAATTACAAAAAATTTATCATGTCAAATATCAATTTTGATTCGAACTCGAATATTTACATAATTTTCTAGAATATCGTAATCTGAGTAGTTAGATTTATTAAATTTTCTTAGCTGACATATATTACAATTCAAAAAGTTCTTAATATAGTCAAAATATTACCATGATCAACAAAATAAAAGTCAATTTCATCTTAATATTATTATATTAATCTTTTAGGAATTCTATATGTACAGATTAGAGTTTGTGACGAGATACGTTTTACTTTTTCTATTGCTCACTCCAAACATCTTCCCCATGATGGCATTAGAGAAAGCCCAATGTTTTCTTGCCCGCAAGTATGAGGTTCACGTCGTCAACAATCTGCCTCCTGAGCCTGGACCGTTACTAGTGCATTGTGCGTCCAAGGACGATGATCTTGGAAATCACACGCTCACCACAAATCAAGATTTTCATTTCGATTTTTGTGTGGTGCCTTTCACTACCTTGTTCTTTTGTCATCTTTGGTGGGGTAATAAGGATATATCTTTTGACGTTTTCAATACTAAGACAATTATGCAACAATGCACCGATCGTCAGTGCTACTGGGCTGCAAAGACCGACGGGATTTATTTCGCGGGATCTTATCCTCCGAAAGAATTACATAAAGCCTATTCATGGTAACAGAAAGAATATAGATTTTACTCAACAATTATAAGAATAAATTTGTATTGATGATCAACATATATGCTAACAAATGTATGATAAAGTACTAGTTTAATAAAATAACTCAGCAACATAAAATAAAGAAAGCATAATTGATGACAATATTACGCATAATACATGATGTAATGACATTTTACGAAAGACTAATATATGAAATTGATATTTTTTTTAAAGCATATTTATTTGTATTTGTGACCCTCCAATCTCCAGTGTTTAAAATCATATACCACATTCGTCGGTTCACGCCAATTTCTAATGAAATTTGAGGGTAAAACCATCAACACGTTCCATGTAAAAATATCAAACAAAGTATTAATTGCAACAAATAGTGGAATTCACTTTATTTCTGAGGACTAAATACTTAAAATCATGATTTATTTATATTTTTGAACGAAATAAAAATTTTAATACATACTCAAAACATCCTATACTTGTGTAACAATTTCAAGTTGAAGCCGGATATTTTGAATTGTGCAAAATTCTTGTAATCGAAGCTTGTATACTTGCATTATTTTTTAGTGTCACATGAGGATAAATTGTACTTTATATTTTACGGGGGTTCTTTTGCATTTTTTCATTAACACATGGAGGTAAATTGTATTTAACCATGTGATAATATGTAATATCAGTTTATTATACTATGAATTTATTGATTGAATCGATGTAATTATCAGTTTATTGATATTAATGTAATATGTAATCACAAAATTCATATCCCAATAAATAAATTATAGATTATTTCTAACTTCTGATTTTATTTCAAAAGATCTTAAAACAAATCGATAAAATACAGTTGAATGAGTACAATTCATGTAAATAATATTTCACAAATTTGAAATATATCCCATAATTTTTATATATATCTTAGTCATCCAAATTATGCAGCAAATCCATATTATCATATTTCATAAATTTGAAATCACATATATTTGATATTTTCTAAATTTATATCTAACTCATCTAGATTTTGAACCTACTATTATTTATATAAGTGAAGTGCCAAATATTTTTAACTACTTAAAATGTTTCTTAGAAACCAAAACTAAGAAATCAACACATCAAACATCATTCTCTATGGCCAATAAGCATTGTTTTATCGCCAAATACCTTTTGTTATTCTTCATCTTATATGCTAACCACTTCACTGCATATGCATGCTTTATGGGAAAACTATACAGGTTTGACGTTTACGTTATTAACAATCTCCCTAAGAATACTGAGCCGTTGGTCCTGCACTGTGCGTCCAAGGACGATGATCTTGGGTACCATACGCTAACATCAAATCAAGAGTTTCACTTTGATTTTTGCCTGAAACCCTATTCTACTCTGTACTTTTGCCACCTTTGGTGGGGTAAGAAAAACAGAGCTTTTGATGTTTTCAATGCACGGTGGTTCTGGATTCCGTCTCATCAATTGGTTTGGGCGGCAAAATATGATGGAATTTATTTTTCTAAATATTACCCTCCAGGTGGATTGAAAAAGAAGCACGATTGGAATTAAGGAAATGTCCAATATCTTACATAAATGTATTGCGGATGCTTTTGCAGGTGTATGTTTTACAAGAATTAATAAATAAAACTATATATAATAAGTGATTTTTGTGCCAAATCCCTTTCTTTTTAATGTTAATGTACTAAATGAAGAATTCCAAATAAATTAAGTATTTATCAATTAAATAAAAAGGGAAGAGAAAAATTAGGTGATTGCACAATTTACTTTTAAAACTATTAGGGTAAATTACATTGCACACCCCCTAAAATTATATCTAATTATACAAACACCCCATAAGTTTTTTTATACTGAAAAAGCTGTTGATGCATATTAGAACTTCGATAGGTATACTTGTGATTTACAAAAAAATATGAGGTATTTGTATAATTATATTTGACCTCAAAGAATATCAATATAATTTACCCCTGAATTATTACTGATATGTTTGATTTAGTGAAGAAACATTGCTAATTGTGGCATTCATTATTCAAACAGCAAATAATAAGATTTACTGTTACTTAAGATTAATTAGGAAATAAATAACAAAATTTTATTTATATTATGGGTAATTGAAGTAAGAGATACAATAGATAATATCTGCACATTTAATGCAAAATATTGTACCAATGATGTTTTCCTTCTGTGGATGAAATTGAAGTTTTATAAACAAGTTTGATGTGTTCGAGTCTTACCAAATATATGGGTATTTATCTCATTTTATGTGAGTTTATTATAATAAATTTTATAATTTTTTGATATATTAATTGAATCGATGTATATATATAATATTTAAAATATTTCATTAAAATAAATTATCAAAAAATAACAATTATCGAGTTTCAAGAATCAATGCTCAGTATATTCAAAATACAGACAAAATCAATAAATCTACCTCAGATTGAATCGATGTATATTGCTCAATTTATTAAAATATAATCACTGTTTCTATCCAAAAAAAATCGATACAGAAAAATCTGAATAGATAGCACATAATTTTCATCCAAAAGGACCACATTATTTTATAATTTAGGATAAATTACAGCTACCTCCTTTGAGATTTAACATAGTTATTAATCCTTCCTTATTGTTTGAAAAATTACAAATATATTTTTTAATAGAAAATAATTATGTAGTCCTCAAACAGTGAGGTAAAAATAATTATTAATTTACCCTTATTGATTTTTTTTAAAAAAGAAAACATCTAAAAAAATATAAAAGAAAAATGAGGATGGATAAAGTAAATAATAAATTAAGAATATTAGTTCATAAAAAATATTCATAATATTTTAAAATGAAATAAAATTATAATTTATAATTCAAAAAGGCATTTTGGAAAGTTCACCGTAAAAATTGAATGAAAGTCTGATGAAATGGGCTTGTTGTTACACAGACATTAAAATAAGATATATTTGTAATTTACTCCATAATTTAATTAGTTTCTGTAATTTAGATTCTCATATTTCACACATATTTGAAAATTTTAAATTTGATTTCTTTTCCTCACTATAGAAAATTCAACGACAAAGTTAGTAATGGTCGAAGATTGAGTTTTGTATCATCTTAGTCCCTAATTATTTCGTGACCGGGCAATTTCGAGTGTTGAATTATGTACAACATCAGTGAGACTAACAAAAAAGAAAAATATCGTTTCCTACTATACAAATTGTCGCTACCATGGTCGGATAAAATCAATATGAAAATTTAATACTCGCTTACAGAAGTAATGGTTAATAGCTAGTCGTTGTGCACCCGTGGTTAATTAATGTCCGCCATATTTGTTTTTTACTTTCAACCATAGCAATTAACTACAGTGAAAACCTATATTTCCTCTAGTGTGTTTTGAGTTAATTTATGATTAAATTTAAAGACAAGGGTCATCCATATATATATAGTATAAGACCCTTTGATGCTTAAGTCAGCGTGAGACCGAAGTAGAATAATTCGAACTAGATATATCTAATGCCGACGATTGTAATAAATGTGTTTTACCAATAAATAGAGTGTGATGAATGTATTTATAAGGCCAAATGCATCCACTTACCTGTGCCACGTGGAGCTATTTGAGGCTAAAAGCTGTCAGGAGATCAATGGCCTATACACCGGGTACATCAGGGTGGGTCCAATCAGATGACTCGACCCGAAGGTGAAAGGGACGAGTCCTAAAAATGTTTAGAATTTCATCATCGAAAAACGGGTGAACTTGTAATTTTGCAAAGCACGGGAGGTGTTTGTGCAATTAAACCTAATGCTAGGATAAATCAATGTAATTTACCCTTTATTTTTATGTTGATGGTAACACTTACAAGCGCAAGTCTTCCCAATCGATTGAGTTCAAATTTAACTTATACGGATATTTGTCTACTATAATAGTAATAATTTCTTACAATAAATTGTATGTTTAATTTATTAGAGTTATTGCTTATATTTAATTATTCTTTGATGTATTAAGTAGAGCCAATACTTATTTTCTTAGGGAAAAAAAGAAAAGGCTAATTGATTTGGTGGTCTTGTATGGTAGGTACAACTTATTCTCAATTAAGTATTGATTACAAGAGGATTAGTGCAATTATTTGTCTTGATTAATCATAATGATTAATTATTAATTACAAGTGGATTTATATATGAAAATTAATTATTTGTCTTGATTAATCATATAGACCAAATAAAATTGCCTTTGATGGCTTGTTTAGGACAAATTAATTTAATGATTAAAAAAAATGTTCTATTAAAATAAGGATGAAGTGTTGAAAAACATCGACATATTCACATATTCAGGGGCTGTTTGCAATAATTTCGACTTTTATGATGGGAATAGGTAATGAAAAAGAAAGTTGTAAGTTGAGCAATAGTTTAGGAGTATTTAAAAATAAAGAAAAGGTTGAAGTTAGAGAGTCGGGAAAAAAGAAAATAATACTTACAATTTTACTAATAAACTGCAGAAGTTGGTGAAAAAGTCGAACAAGATAGTAACCAAAATCAAGGATCAATTTTTTAAGGGACTGAAATTGAATATGTAGTTGAGTATAGGGATAAAAAATGTAATTATCCCGACAGTTCTGCTTAGAATATTAATATAGTTTTATTGTTATAGTAAAAATTAATATTTTTTTCGTACTTTAGTCAAAATCATAAGAATTGTTTTTTATTTTTATTTTGTTCAGGGTAAAAATAGAAGAACTTATACCACGTCACTAGAAGAAATATAATTTTTTATATAGTTAAAAATAATAAAAATATGATAAATTCTAATTAATTATGGCTATTAGCCGTTGTAGCTAAAAATAATTATAAATATTTTGATTTATATTAATTTTATTTAATCATGATAAATAATATTTATTTGTCATAATTTTTAAGTCACGGTGAAATTTGAGACAAAAAGAACAACTTAAAAAAAAAAAAATTAAATGGTTTGCCGCGTACATTCTTGGCGCTAAAGTGCGCACTAGGAGCATCACGCTCATAAAAAATCCATAAGATATTGTCACAGGGCCCAACGGGAAAACAAATAAATCCAACGGCCCAGCAATAGTGAAATCCAATTCCAAGCCTGCGCTACATGAGCCGCGGCGCACGTTGAGGATTCCGCCTTCATTTTGTCTATCTTGCGCACCATTGATTTTCGCCCAAATCAAAAACCTAGTCCCCCTCCCCACCCTCTACACCCCAAAATCCACACTCGCTCTTTTGGATTCCAACCCTTCTCGATATATTGAGGCTAAGAGGTTTTTCTGCCCTTTGTTTATTTATTAATTTCTCATTTTATTGCACTTCGGAATTCCGGTTAATTTTCCTCCAAAAAAAAGGAGTGCTGGTTAATTTTCTTGTCTTCGGTTAAAAGAATTATTCAGGAATCCGTGTGGTTTTATTTCACTGGAGAAAAACCCATCAACTTTTTTCACCCGAAATTGTTTCCTTGGGTGTTCTTTTGCTGTGTATGATAGTGCATTAGCGTGTTTTTGATGTATGTGTTGTTAAGATTGGAAGGTTGGGTCCGTTCTAGGGTGGTTATGGTTTCTCTATGAATTTTTTGGTGGTATAATGAAGAATGTGGTAATACCCAAATGGCTAGAAAGGTTGCCTTTGGCGCCTGAATTCCGCCCAACCGATACAGAATTCGCGGACCCAATTGCTTACATATCCAAAATAGAGAAAGAGGCAAGTGCTTTTGGTATATGTAAAGTAATTCCACCGTTGCCAAAGCCGTCGAGGAAATATGTACTGCATAACTTAAATAAGTCACTTTCCAAGTGCCCGGAATTGGGTTTGGATGCAAGTCTTGTTACGTCATCGAAGTTGGATAGTGGGGCAAGGGATAATAGTGATAGGGCTGTAAATAGTGGGGAGAGTAGGGCTGTTTTTACTACAAGGCACCAAGAATTGGGCTGTGAGAAGGGGAAAAGGGTGAAGGGGGCTGATGCGGATCATGGCGCTGCGGCTCAGAAGCAAGTTTGGCAAAGTGGGGAGGTTTATACACTGGAACAGTTTGAAGCAAAGGCAAAGAATTTTGCTAAGAGTCAGTTGGGGTTGCTGAAGGAGGTAAATCCTTTAGTTATCGAAGCCATGTTCTGGAAAGCAGCTTCCGAGAAGCCGATTTATGTAGAGTATGCAAATGATGTGCCTGGGTCAGCATTCGGTGAGCCAGAAGGATCATTGCGATATTTTGATAGACGTCGGAGGAGGAGGAGGAGGAAGAGGCACTCATTTGACAGGAATAATTTAGGAAACTCCGATAGCAAGATTGATCAAGTAGATACAGGAAATAGCATTAGTGGTAATAATGATTCAGGCAGCCAGAATAATCATAATATCTGTACAGAGACAGCATCTAATTCTTTACTATCTAATCAATTGCATCATGGTGCTTCATTTTCTGGACGAAAGGATTTTGAAGGTGGTGATGAGATGGAAGGTACTGCTGGTTGGAAGCTCTCAAACTGTCCTTGGAATTTACAAGTAATAGCTCGGTCACCAGGATCATTGACGCGTTTCATGCCTGATGATATCCCTGGTGTTACTTCTCCCATGATTTACATTGGAATGCTGTTCAGCTGGTTTGCTTGGCATGTGGAAGACCATGAGCTTCATAGCTTGAATTTCCTTCACATGGGCTCTGCAAAGACTTGGTATGCAGTGCCAGCAGATTATGCTTTCAACTTCGAAGAAACCATTCGTCTCCATGGCTATGGTGGAAATGCTGACCGGTTGGGTATGTACATGCGTCTATTGAAGATTTGATCAACATTATCATTAAGACAATTTCTACTACAATATCATTTTCTTCCTCTATTTAAATGCCTGCTGATTTCTCATTTTTTGTCCATGCCTTCAAATCACCTGATGTCTGGTTGTTCTTTTACTATTAGTGGAAGAGAATCTCCACTTCCATATTTTGTTCATGCTGTCTCCCAGTTCTTTAGTTCATAGATACTTGTAAAACATTAATCTCATTGAGTAAAAACTGGTGATTGGATAGAGACAAATTTGTTCCTTGAGAGAACCTTGAAAGACCTGCTTTCTTTTGATTTTTTTTCCTTTATTTTTCTGGCTTCCACTGACATTCATGTCTGCTCTTACTAACTTTTAGCCCTGAAATTTTTGTGAAATTTTTGCTGTAATGTTTTCCACTTAGATGCAACTAATTGTGATTTTCAGTTGCCCTATCTCTCTTGGGGGAAAAGACTACTGTTCTGTCTCCTGAAATTATTGTTGCATCAGGCATCCCATGTTGCAGGTGGGTGATTTTTTGTGCAATACTAGCAGTTTCTGCTATTCTCACTTTTGATGAATAAGGGGATTTACTTGCTCTGCTTATTGCATAGGAGGCTGATATATGACCAGCACATCAGGCAATGTTTAGCTAATCTGCAAATTGTTATTGTTTTAGATTGGTACAGAACCCTGGTGAATTTGTCGTGACTTTTCCGAGAGCTTACCACATAGGATTCAGCCATGGTAATTACTTTTGCTTCTTATGCTTGTTCCGAGTGTTTATTGTTGAAAGTATTTGTCTTTGCTCTTGGTTCAGTGGCTTAAATCCAAATATTTATTAGCTACTTGATCCACTGAAGATTTGAACTGACTGGAGTCTGAACATCACCTTTACTGAGCATAGATCGACGGATTCTATCTTCATGTAATCTGGACACTGTCTGGAAAGACATCAATAAATTAATGAGCATGAACTCAAGTTACTAACGAGCAAAGCTCTTATAATGTTTTGCTGAACTTGTCTCAACAAATAGCATATCCTGATCCTTGCTCCCATATATTGACGGTTCTTGATTCTTGTTTGACTTTAATTTTTTTTTTTTCTGTTTTTCTTTTGCATTGGCAATTCAATTAGGTTTTAACTGTGGAGAAGCTGCTAATTTTGGAACACCGAAGTGGCTTACAATTGCTAAGGAAGCCGCTGTTCGCAGAGCTGCCATGAACTATCTTCCCATGCTCTCTCATCAGCAACTGCTGTACTTGTTGACAATGTCGTTCATTTCAAGGTCAGCATACTAGCTTTGATTGTACTTCAAGGATACCATCGTAATCCCTCGGGGAGTTTTGTGGTCTAAATAATCTCTAAAATGTTGTTCACCCTCTCCTGATATTAAAAAATACAAGTTCACGTGAAATTGCTTCATTCTGATGCCAGAACTAGACCAAGGCTGCTTATGATACTTTAAGTTCATTCTTTCAGCCGGTAGTGCAAATTCCCTGCCTTTCAAACTATAAAGAAGTCCGAGTTTGTTTCATGTCATAACCGGGCTTCTAGTGTTAATACAAATGCAGTAATCTCTCAGAATATTAAGCATGCTATATGAAAACTAATGGCAGAGTTTGACAAAGAATCCTAAATGCAGCATGGACAATAAATGCAAGTGAAGATAGAGAGAGCAGAATTATTTTAGATGAGTAATTTTGTAACCTTGCAGGGGCAAACTTCTGTTGTGTTTGTTTGGTGTTGATCAATGCTCAAAATTTCTTCTAATCTTTCACATTTTGTATTTCATTTGTCTCTATCTATTAAGTCTGTTCTTTGAGTTAAAAGTTACATAGCAACCTGTTCATGATAAACCAGAAGTTCGTCCTCATAAAGTTTCAGCACTATTTTTTCCGTGGTTTTGAATGGGTGGTGATTCAATTATGTGAAAGCTTGTTGGATTAGACTTCAAGAGCATGAAAGTTTATTACTTTAAAATGTGGCACGGAAGGACTTTTGAACTTTCTAATATGCTTTGTTTAATAGATTATCATCTGAGTTTAAGGAATACAACTGGACAATGGGAGGTCTGGAGTTATTAAACCAATTACAAGGGAAAGGTGCAGCAATCATTTGTTGTAGAATCATGGACTTGGACTTGAGCAGTGTATTATCAAGAATAATTATGGATGATATACTTCCTTGGTTTGATGCACTTTTAGACTTAGAAACCAACCAATGGTCTGTAAGTCCAAAATTCAAGCCATTCACTGGTATCCCATGAGTACAACTTTCTAGTCATCTTTGTGAAATACCTAATAGGATGATGCATAAAAGGGAGAATATCCATTGTTCCATTTGCTTGCTGAGGACTTTATACTGGATGTTTGGTAATTGTCAGTAATTTTTATCAGTATAAAAGGTAATGCTAAGCCATTTGGCGGCATGATATGCATCAACACTCTTGGTTGTGCTCTTCTAGGTTCCAAACTTTTTAAGTCAGTCTACTTCTGCATTAATTATCGCAATAGTACCTTTAAGATGCTTTTTGATTGTATATAATTATAATGTCAAAATTTTGATAGACGAGAGCTGACTGAATTACAGAATACCGAGATCCTTACTGCCTGGTGTACGAAGCTCACGTTTGAGAGATCGTCAGAAGGAAGAGAGAGAATTGTTAGTAAAGAGAGCATTTATCGAAGACATTTTGCACGAAAATAATCTTTTGACTGTTCTCCTTCAAAGAAATTCCTCTTATACCGCAGTACTCTGGGATGTTGAATCAATGCCATCTTCAAGTAAAGAATCTGAGCCATGCAAGGAAGCAGACGTAGCCCTAACATCAGCGGAAAAAGACTCTCCCCAGAACAATGATGATATACATGATTTGAGCCAACTGAGCAAGTATATTGGTGCAGTTGGTTTTGATCTTAACGATGATGACTTGGCATATGATTTTCAAATAGAATCTGGGACTTTACCCTGTGTAGCTTGTGGCATCCTTGGTTTTCCATTTATGACTGTGGTGCAGCCATCTGAAGTAGCATCAACTAATCTTCTTCTAATGGATCCTCTTATTGTTTCTGCTGAATCTGGTCAACCTTCTGAGCTTAATCCAGTGAAGGAGGTGGCTGCTAAAGGTGTGAGCCCGAACCTCTGAACTTCTTCATCTTGATCACTTTGTTCTTGGTTGGTATAAAGTCTGCACATTGGTTTTTCTAATGAGAAATGAAACTGAAATCAATTTCATCTAAGTTTGTAAGTCACTTCATGTGGATTCTAATTATGCATTAGAGTTCTCAATCATGCAGTAAGTGCTAAAATATTGATTTTTCAGGTCCCATTGGTTGGTCTGACATAGTTCTTTAGTAAAGTCGCTGAAAAATGGGTTGGTGCTACCCACATGGTCTACTGAGAAGTTTCTTGTTATTCGCCTTCATGAACACTTTATATACCACCCAGCTGTCACCTGTGAATGATGAGACACCTGCATGCTTGATCTTAATACAATATGAAAAATCAAGAAATCACATCCTCTGTTGTCTTTCTAAGCTTGATAAATTCTGATTCCTGGTGGCAATATCAATTCTGAGTTTTATCTGGATTTTACTTTTACGATCTCATTTTATATTTAGTATTGGAGAGAGTTAAACCTCTTTTATGAGAAATGTGGACTAAATACTTTTGACAACAGATAAAAGGTACCTTCTTTGTCCACTGACATCTTCCCTTACTAGATATTACTGACAAAACCAAGTTAAACAAGAAGGATCTCCACCATGTAAATGAAGCATCATCAGTGGCTGAATCAAGTCAATCCACCCATCAAGCTATGGATCAAACTTCAGTCTGTAGCCCCTCTTCATCCTTGGAGCATGAAGCTTTATCTTCGCAAGTTAAGATTGTGAAGGGATGGAATATTTCTAATGTATCTCTAAAACCACGGATATTCTGCCTGGAGCATGCAATTGACATTGAAGGACTGTTGAGTTCAAAAGGCGGAGCTAATGTACTTGTGATCTGTCATTCAGGTATATGAATCATCTTGATTTTCGTTTTATAGTGAGGTAATCACCCTCAGAAATTTCAAAAGCTATGTCTTGAGCCTTACTGTGAGCCATTTAGCCCTTTACTGCCAACAAAAGGAGCCCCTGTTTTTATTTTATTCTTTTCTAATTTTTCCTCGTTCCTTGCTGAACTTTTTTTCGGTTATTGCATTCAGGCCTGGATGTCACTTTCTGTTATTAGTTCCATCAAGTCTCACAAAATAAAATATGCTATAATTTGCGTGCTCCCTCCATAGTGCTGATTCATCCAGCAAGCTGGTACAATCATTCTTTCTCTGTTGCTTTTGATTTTTTCAGACTTCCAGAAGATAAAGACTCATGCTGCAGTCATTGCAGAGGAAATTGGTGTTCCTTTCTGTTACACTGACGTAGAACTCAGTAATGCTTCTCCAGAAGATTTGAACTTGATTGATATTGCTATAGACAGAGAAGAACAAGTTGACTGTGCAGAAGACTGGACCTCAAAGTTGAGTATCAACTTACAGCATTGTGTGAAAGTCAAAAAGAATTCCCCATCTAAGAATGTTCAGCATTTATTGAGCTTGGGTGGGTTGTTTTGTGATGCAACTCCAATTTCAAATGCATCTGGTGTAAAGTGGCTATCCAGAAAATTACGCTCAAAGCGCCATCTGAAACGTCTATTGCAAAGTAAAAGATCTGATAGCAAGGAGGATATGAACACAAATGAAGAACATCAAATGGCTAAAAAGGATGTTAAAATCATTCAATATTCAAGAAAAAGATACAAGAGTCGATCTTCTGCAGGAATACAGGTTCCTATAGAGAGTAATAACCTTGTTGTACGAGATACATTGGATACTGAGGCAGAAGATCTAGATAAAGAAGACAAAAACATGAGTAGAAGTATTCTGACGAGAGTTGAAACTAATGGAAAAAGTTTCTCAGGGCCTAGTGCCTTACCTTATGACAGTATATCAGAATCTCTGCGTGACCACCCTGGGCTTTTGTCGAGAAGGGGTTCTTTCGAGAATTCTTTTCCATCCCACCATGCAAATTCAGTTATCACTTCCACGCCCATTATTGAGAATGTTGAGGCACAAACCAGCATTTCTCCACCAAATGAACTGGCAGTGTCTGCGAATGTTGGTTCAACTTCAGATGAAAATGGGATAGGCAATGCTGCAGAAGATGTAAATTTGCAAAAGGAAGAAACAATGGATGAATCTACTGTAGCAACCAGAGCTTGTGATCAAGTGGCAGAGACTGATTTGGAAATGCTGCATAATGTTCAGTCTGATGGAGACAATTTGACTAAAGAAGCTTCTGAGCATGGTGGCTCATCAAACTGTTCAGATGATGAGCCTCCCACAGGGCGTGATGAGCAGATGGAAGCAATTTCAGATCAACTTGTCACGGAAAGTGAGGTGTCAAAATCCTTGAGCTCTGAAAGGCAGCAGCATATTGAGAGAGATGGAGATAATAAAGGAGACGTTTTAGGATACACTGCAGGAATATATGAATCAACTTCAGCCTCAACTGAAGAATGTCTTCCAGGTGATACACTTGTGGATGTGGCATCTCATAATGATAATGGCGAGAGTGTAAGTTTACTGGAGAGGAAAGACTCGGACGATGCCAACTCCATCATGGCACAATCCTCATCAATTGCAAAAACTGGACGCAAAAGGAAGCGGGAAGTAAACCTGCAATCAGAAGATCAGTTCCATGTTGGTGGCTTTATTAGAGGCCCGTGTGAAGGATTGAGGCCAAGGGCTAGAGAAGTTGCAACTGGCCATGTTCCCGACAACAAAAAACCAGCCAAGGAGACACCAACGTTGAGTAAGGTGAGAAAAGCTACAGATCATTCAGTTTCTCGCAAGGATAAGAAAGAAAACCAAAAGGGACGTTATAAGTGCGAGTTAGATGGGTGCACGATGAGTTTCCAGACAAAGGCGGAGCTACTCCTGCACAAAGGAAACCGGTGCCCGGTTGAAGGGTGCAGGAAAAAGTTCAACTCCCACAAATATGCTATACAACACCAGCGTGTACATGATGATGACCGGCCTCTGAAATGTCCGTGGGACGGTTGCACCATGTCGTTCAAGTGGGCATGGGCAAGGACTGAACATTTACGGGTGCATACTGGAGAAAGGCCTTATGTCTGCAAAGTCAAGGGATGCGGCCTTACTTTCAGATTTGTATCAGATTTTAGTCGGCACAGAAGGAAAACAGGGCATTATGTAAGCCCGCTAGCTTGAAAACATGTTATCACACTGATGTTTATCTGTGCATTATATCTGTAACCTGGAAATCTTGAGGTCAAGAATTGTGTAATCTAGAATTCTCTGGTGATAGCTTAGGTTAGGTAAATATGAACTGATCCTGTTGTAAGTAGGCAGTTTATATTTGTTGTTGAACCTACGTTTCTATTTCTTTGTGTAATGCAAGAAGTCGATCTTGACAAGCCGACTGAATCGTTTAGACTGCTCGTAAGACGAGTATTCTGTGTTTCTGAAATGACAATTGTACTGATGATCAGATTATTTTTTGAATCTGTTACTGTGGAGAGCAAATTTGTCTCAGAAGTTCTATCATGTGGAAAGATTCTCATGGTGTTTGCCTTGATTTTCTCACTTCTTCTATACTTGCAAGCTTGTTTGTAAAAATTAGCCTGATGATGATGAATCTATATATGTTGGTTCTTTTTTCTACAAAAGTTGCAATGCATGTTTGTTCAGGTGATTTTTTTCCATCAGAAATTTGTGTTCAAGTTTCTTATTTAAAACCAACAATGACTTGGCCTAAGTGGTTGAGGCTAAGGTAAAAGTCCGATGGACAAGTTTGAGTTTATGGATTCGAATTACATTAGATGTGTAGATATTTGTCTTACTTTGTGCAAATTATTATAATTTATTAAAATCATATTAATATATTGATTGAATCGGAGGTTTTTATAATTTGTTGTTTACAGTTTTTAGTCTATAACGCTCAATAAAAAGTTTCTCACTTAATATTATGAGTAATTGTTAAGCACTTAGTGCATGACTTGTAGAGTTTTAAGTTGAAGTTTTTCAACTTTTTTGGAAAACATACAAAAAAAAAATTATTATTTGTGACAATATGTAGTATATAAATTCTATTTAACTTTTGTAAGAAGGTGGAAACAACATGGCTTTTGATAAAGATTAGAGTAAATTACAATGAGTTATTTTTTATATTTGATAAAATTATAGAATATCGTTCCTGTTCCTGTTCCTTTTTCTTTTTTTAATTATTTTTATTATTTAAAAAATTATCAATATCTCTTTAATTTTAATATGTGTCAAATAATTAGCATATTCTCTTAGTTTCCACTTTCCGTCATATTTCTATCAATTTTTTTTTTGTATAAATTGGTCAAAATGCTATAATGACCTGTTGAATTATAATTTGATTCATTCATTAATATTTTCTTTTTTTTTTTATTGCAGTCCATAACGTATAGGGGCAAAAAAAGAATGTAAATTTTTACATCAACAACCTTTTTTTATAATTTTAAATTCTTTTTTTACAAAGAAACAAAAGGGCAAAATAGGTGTTTTCAAATATCTATTTAAAGATTTCATAATTTATACCTTATTATAAAGTGAGAATACCATTTTTATGTTTCACTTTTTTGATCGCCGAATTTATTTATTTTTTAATATTTAATTTGTTTATTTATTAACTGCCCACTCTTCGACACTTCCAAACCACTCTTCTATCCTCTTTTCAACTTCCACTAACTCTTTCTAACTATTCTTTTTAATTTAAAATTTTTTAATTTCTTTAATTAGAATATATTATTAAAAATATAAATTATTTTTAAAAAAAATATTTAATTATACATACTCATTTAAGTGTGCCACGTGGACTAGTTTCATAATTAGTAATTTAGCATTTGTAATTATTGCCCATGTTTTTTATTGGATTTTCCAATTATAATTTTTTAATTCTTTTTTTTTTTTAAAAAAAAAAGTCCCTTCAAAAGAGTGGTGAATTCACTGAATTGGGTAAAACATACCTTTGTTTGTTCACTCCCAAGAAGGAAACTTCCAAAAACCTCTCAGGCATGGCAGCAGCTGCAGCCCCACCGCCTCCGCCTTCCGCCGCCCCCATCACTCTACCGGATTCCAATCCTTCAGGCCAGCCACTCTTCACCCGCATACGTCTCGCCACCGCGGAGGACGTTCCCCACATCCACAAGCTCATCCACCAAATGGCCGTCTTCGAGCGCCTCACCGACCTCTTTCATGCCACCCCCGCCGACCTTTCGGCCACCCTCTTTCCCCCAAATCCGCCGCCTCCTTTCACTTCTTTCACCGTGTTCCTCCTCGAGCTCTCCTCCATCCCTTTCCTAGCCACCGCCAACCCCCATTTTCCCCCGCTCCTCAACTCCGTCCTCCTCGACCTTCCAATAGACGATCCCGAAAGAGAATCGTTCAGAAGCAGAGCTAATGATGTCAATATTATTGGAAATGACGTGATTGTTGGTGGGTTCGTTTTGTTTTTCCCCAACTATTCTACCTTTCTGGCGAAACCCGGGTTTTATATCGAGGATATATTTGTGAGGGAGTGTTATAGGAGGAAGGGACTGGGGAAGATGCTGCTGACGGCGGTGGCTGCTCAGGCGGCGAAAATGGGGTACGGCCGAGTGGAGTGGGTGGTGCTCGATTGGAATGTGAATGCCATTACGTTTTATGAGCAGATGGGGGCGCAGATATTGCCGGAGTGGAGGATTTGTAGGCTGAGTGGTGAAGTACTTCAGGCGTATGCTCATGTTAACCTCTGATTCGATTGCAATGTCTGATCGTGGTGATTTCTGGTTGGTGGTAAATTTTTGGGGTCGAAATAATGGGAATGCTACATGTTCATGAATGATAATGGTATATTGGTAGGAGTCCTGATCTTGCTGATGAAAAGGATATCGCCTTTTGGCAAATGTTCAGTTGTATAATAAAATCTTGTTGTAATTTGGTACTTTCTTGTGTTGAACTGAGCTTCATATGCCAATGTAACTTGCTGATATCTGAGTTTACACAAGTTAATGGATGCACCATGATTTCCTTTGTTTCAATTGCCAAAAATCTTGATATATACCGCTCTCACAATGTTATTGAAGTTCATTGTCAAAGTTTAATATTCGGGATTACATTCGGTATTGTAGTGCAGAGGCAGCTCCTTTGAACACGGGTTCGCAATCAGAATTGTAACATGAAAAACTCAGTCTAGGAACAGCTATAGTTTGACATTTTAAGCTGCTGGGCTGCGTTTCTGCAACAATGATCATGGCTGGATGTTTTTATCCAGTCATGAGGGACTTCCGTTCTTGTGTATTTGTGTAAAAGTTTTTGGATTGAAATTGTAGGGAAGTTAATGCGGGTGCATCACAGAGTTCTGGTGGATTTTTATGCTGAGTTGCTTGTTGATTAGAAAGGTATTATATCATGGAAAGCACATCGAGTGCTGCAAACTTGCTGGATACTGTGATGTACTTTTGATTTAACTTTGGGAATCTGCTTTCAGTCCCTACTGTTCTGATTAAAGAGTTACTAGTGAAATGTTGTGCATCTTGTTGCTGAAGAGATTGTTTTACAAATATGTCCCATAGTTGAGCTGATTGCCGCTGTGCTTGAGCTATGCAGGTCAAATGAAGCACACGCTTTCTTCAAACATTACATTATTGAACCAGGGTGCTCCACTCCATCTTCAATCTGTGCTAGAAAACACGATTTTGAGGCTGGTCTTGATCATGTGTTTGTGCTTTGTGGCTGTTATGACGTGGAGACGTTTTATTGAAGAGTTGTGAAAAAATTAACATAACGATTATGCAGTTTGATTGAAGCTAAATTCTATTGATTCAGTGGTTATGATCATACAACCAACCTATGATCTCTGCTGTTTCATTCATTTCTCTATAACAGGGTATAGGCCGATGGTGTTGAAATTCTGTACGGACCATAGCTGAGTTTGATAGCTTTGACCATCCATGTGAAGAAGTCCTAGATTGTACATAATTCTTGGTGGTTGTTGTTATATACGTTGGTCCTCGAAAGATAAATGGATTATTTGCACGCACTTCAGAAGTGTTTTTAACCTTCTGAATTTAAAAAAAATACTTTTGAATTGTTTGCGTTATTAGATTCTACTTCTAAAACGGCAAAAAAAACGCTTATAGGCCAAAAGCTAGAAACACTTTGGGGGTTGTTTTTAGTTGTTTTGACTTTTTTTTTATAAATAAATTCAACTTTATTCTCTATTATTTTACCCTTATTATAATATTTTAATTCAACTTTATTGATTTTAATTTATTTTTAAAATTGAATATTTAAAGTTGATATTGGAGTTTTTTCATATAACTCAAATTTTAACAATAATTAAATTTATAATTTCACACATTTAATATTTTAAGTTTTTTATATTTTATGTGCTATATCATCTAAATTATATTATTTCATTCGCATATTATTATTTGATTAACTAGTAAGTTAATTAATTTTGCAATCTTGCAAGTTTAATTGTTGATATATTACTTAGTGGGCACATTATTAAAGTAAATATATTTTTATAATATTTTAAAAATATAAATATGAAATACTAATCAAATTGAAATTTATAGTTTTTTGTAGAAAAAAATTAATAGTTACAAATACTATCCATTTTTAATTTTTTACAATTTTTTTTTTACAGAAATAAATTTTTAAAGTAAAAGTTTTTTTGCAAATACTCCCAATAAGGCAATTCCCAGAAGTATTTGTAGTGTTTTGTGTGTGTATATGTATCTCGCAGAGGTATGTGCAAGAAAATACACAATATATCTCACATTGTGATGGATACAGAACTTATGCCACAATGTAGCAGCCTATAATGGGCAAGAATGAATGACAATAGGACGGGTTTGGTTGGATTCAGATCCACCTCGTTTATTTTTAATAAAATTCGAGACTCCTCCAATCAACCCCCACTGCACCCCCTCCTTATTTTTAATGAATCTCAATTCGACCCCCATCGTTGTACCAACTAGGGATAAAATCAGTTTACAAATATATTCTGACTAAATCGCTTTTATGTATCTTTACACCTTTTAAAAATTTACTGTTTACACATTATTTTTTTTTATTAGTATTTGGATGAAAAATATTAATATTAGCAAAAAAAATTTAATTTTACACCTCATTTATCATACACAACTAATAACTTTATACTTATAAGCAAAAAAATTATAATGATATTAATCTTACTCCATATATATATATTACATTTATCTTTTTATAAGTATAAACATATACATAAAAATATTAAATGAGCGGTAAAATAAAATTGCTAATATTGACATTTTTCTCTGCCAAGTTCTATTGAAGCAGAGTCCAGTCGTAAATGATTTTTTTTTTTAAAAAGGATGTAAATGTAATTCAATATTTTTTTATAGGACAATATAATCTCGTAATTTTAGAGGGATCTAAGTGTAATTAACTTGTGATAATATTTATAGTTTGGATAGATATAGATATTGAGGTAATTATTAATTTTTTAAAAATAATCTTATACGATATTAGGTAATTTTAAGTAAAATTCAAAATTGATAATATATAATAAAATTTTAATAATTTCGCCCATGTGGACACTACCAAATTCCATTCTTAACCCCTCTCCAAAACCTAAAGCAATACGGGTTCAAATACCTTGAAACCCGCTATCTTCCCCTCTGCGACGACAAAACTCTCAGTTCAGCCACGACGGCTTTTCTCCTCTGCCGCCATCACGCCGTCGCCACCGTTTAGAGTGAGTTAAATGTAACGGCATCAATATTTATGTTCTGTTTTAGTGCCTGCTTTCTCTGTTTTTGTTCCAAGTCAATTGAATCAATGCGAACGAATTGAGATTGTGGGACGTTGGGTTGTTCTTTAATCAGTCAATCTCGTTTCGCCTGAATGCTCACGAAGTTCTGTAATTCGATATTTCCACATGAAATTATGGTATTTAGTCAAATTGATGACGGAGTTGCGGGATATGTGTAACGGGGGAAAGTTGATTTTGGTGTTGTTTATTTCTCACTTACTCGAAGATCTAGGGTTTTGAGTTTCTTTATTGAGATGTCTAATTGTGAAATCCGCGACGCAAACTGCATAATTGTGGAGATAACTGTACGATATGAAGTTCTTTTAGTGAATGTGTTATCTGTGTTGCCTGTAACTATACGATTTAGGAGAAGTCTGTTCTTGTCGAAATGAGATAATTTGGCTTTATCTGGAGTCCTGGACTTTGAGGTGTATGACTGGCGTCCTATTTTAGTTCACTTTTTTTTCCCCACTTTTCCTGTTTAAGTTTTCAGTTCTAGCACAACTTGTAGTAATTTTTATATGCTATATATGTCAATTTTTTGTTAGGTATGTTGAAGATGATCTCTCTTTTTTTTTTTGTTGTATCTCTTTTTCTTTTTTTCAGCCCCAAGGTGCTGCTTGTCCAGATATTACTCGTAATTATATTCGAGTATAGAAACAAGAGGTCAATTTTTTTTTATCTTCTTTGCTATGGGCTCTCCTGAATGTATAAGAAGTTCAACGAAACGGGACAATGAGGAGGATGTAGAGGTAAACATTGATAGTGTTAGGGATGATGAGGACTGGGATTGTGATGATAAGAGAAAACAACGCTCAAGCAAATCTAGGAAAGCAGGAAGTGGTGAGGAACTTGATGGATTGGATAGCAGTGGAAGAAAAAGAAGTTCGTATGACAGACATGAAAGTCGAAAGAGAGTGGGTGGCTCGAGCAGAGCTGATAGTGATCAGGATGACTATGAAACCAGAAAAGAGTCGCGCTCTAAGCAGATGAAGAAAAAGCCAGAAGAGAATACATTAGATGTACTGAGCACTTGGTATCAAGATGGAGAAACAGAAAATAAGCTTGATGCTGTGGAAAAACATGGGAGTAGAGGATATAGTCGAGCTGAAGAGACTGAGCGAAAGAAATCAACTTCAAAGTACTCAGAGCACGACATTGATGTGGAAAAGCTATCAGATAGAGATTCAAGAGATTCAGTGAGAAGGGATAATAGCCGAGAAAAGGGATATGGGTATGCTGAGCATGGAAGAAGGAGGAGATGGGATGAGCCTGACAACATTGTGAAAACTGTTGAATACGGAGAAAAATCTGATGTAAAAAGTGGCAAGTCTACTGACCCTAAACTTGAAGGTTCTAGTGAAAGAGAAAGAAGTGATACTTTGGAAAGCGAATCAGTTGATGTTAGAAGCCGAGGTTTTGAGTCAATGACGGACAAAGGTGTAAAGTTTAATGACAGAGAGGAGAGACGAGTTGATTCAGAAAGGAGCAAGAGAGGAAGGTCTGAATTTCTTGAGGAAGACAGTAAGGGAAGTTTAGCACGTGAAGATATATTGAATAAAGAGAGATTTGAGGAGCATAGACAACCAAGAAATCCAACTCGAGATATTATTGACGGCTATGCAAGGTCTTTAAATGCTGATGAGGATGTTAATACATGGGTGAGGGACAAAAGTAGGAGAGATGTAGATAACTCCAATATGTCCAGGACACCTGAGAAGATTGGAAAGCGTGAATCAGATAATTTTGAGCTGGATTATGAAAGAAGCTCTACTTTGAGGAGAAAGGAACTGGGAAAAGATGGCTCCTGGGATGATAGATCAAAAGGAAGAGATGATAGTTGGGGTGACAGGAACAGGGACCGTGACAATGTTAAAGATACATGGAAAAGAAAACAAGACAAGGAAACTAGAGATAATGAAACAACCTATGATAGCATCAGGGACTGGGACTTGCCCAGACGTGGTCGTGACAGGATTGATGGTCGCATTGGTGGTAGAAAAGATGGAAGCAGGACTGAAGCTGTGAAAACCTCATCAAAGTATGGAATATCAAATGAGAATTATGATGTGATTGAAATTCAAACCAAGCCATTTGATTACGGAAGAGAAGATTCTAGATCCATCTTTGCAAGAAATGGTGAGGCCATTCAGCAATCTGACACAAAACTGGCTCCCGATGGCGAGGAGTTTGCGTATTCAAGGGAGGAGAGATCACGAAACACACATGGATCTGTACAAACCGGTGAAGATGGAAAAGATAGATTCATGGATGGTGGTCTTGCAATGCAGGATCCAAATTCGTGGAGGGACGACGATGATTATCAGGGAGAGAAATCAAGAGGGCAGAAAGGTGGTTTGTCCAATCGTGGTAGTGGTGGCTCTGTACCTCCACATGGAAACCAGGAGACGAGTTCATTTGGTAGAACTGCCTCACAGGGTGGCAGAGGAAACAGAATTGGGAGAGTAGGACGGGGTAGGCCTACTGGAAGAGACAGTCAACAGGCTGGCATTCCAATACCCTTGGTAGGATCACCTTTTGGACCACTTGGATTGCCCCCTCCTGGACCAATGCAATCTTTACCTCCTAACATGTCCCCTGCTCCAGGTCCTATTTCTCCTGGAGTCTTTATTCCACAGTTTCAACCCCCAATTGCATGGCCAGGAGCTCGCGGTGTTGAGATGAACATGCTTGGTGTTCCACCTGGTCTACCACCTGTTCCCCCTGGACCGTTGGGACCTAGATTCTCCCCTAATCTAGGAAATGCACCAAGTGGTCCTTTGGTCTTCAGTCCAGCAGGACCTGGAAGAGGGATGCCTCCCAGTATGTCTGCTCCCAATTTTAATGTGATGGCTCCAGTAGGTCGCAGTCAGCAGCAAGATAAAGCCTCTGGAGGATGGGTTCCACCTAGAACTAATGCCCCGCCTGGCAAAGCTCCATCTAGAGGAGAGCAGAATGATTACTCTCAGAACTTTGTTGACACTGGGATGCGGCCACAGAATTTTATTAGGGAGCTGGAGCTCACTAGTGTCGTGGAGGACTATCCAAAGCTTCGGGAGCTTATACAAAAAAAAGATGAGATTGTTTCCAAATCTGCTTCACCTCCTATGTACTACAAATGTGACCTGAGAGAGCACGTACTTTCTCCAGAGTTCTTTGGGACCAAGTTTGATGTCATTCTTGTAGACCCACCATGGGAGGAATACGTTCATCGAGCTCCTGGTGTAACTGACCATATGGAGTACTGGACATTTGAAGAAATAATGAATTTAAAGATTGAGGTAGTTTTCCTTTGCACTTTACCTGGTTAATGTTGCAATTATAATGCATGAAAAAGATTCACTTGGAATTTTTGGCTGCAAAATAGAGTAGTTGCTTCTGTTTTAGTTTTATATATGTTAGCAATCCTTGAAAACTTGCTTGTTCTTGTACCTATTTACTTTCTTTAATTTGGGTGGCTTTTGAGCTTTACTCTTTTTCTTTTTCTAATAATTCATAGGCAATTGCTGATACTCCATCTTTCATTTTCCTCTGGGTTGGTGATGGTGTTGGCCTAGAGCAAGGCCGACAATGTCTGAAGAAGGTAAAGGACGAGAGCCATGTAATTATTTAGTTTGAAGTTTCTCAGATGATGCTTTCTTTTTCTTCCCTTTAACTTCCTTTTGGTTGTTACATTTCATTTCTGAGTTGTTTAAGATATCTGCCATTCAACTATAATTCTGTTTTTATTCTATCCAGTGGGGATTTCGCAGATGTGAAGATATATGCTGGGTGAAGACAAATAAAACAAATGCAACTCCTGGATTACGCCATGATTCTCATACTCTGTTTCAACGCTCCAAGGTATCAGTCAGCCTAATCTTAATGCATGAGACGGATATGTCTTGGATATAACCTAAGCAAATGAGATGTAGTTGCGGATACTCTGGTTTGAATAATCTTTTGATGCATATAAGAGAAGTTCAACAAGATTAGTGTGAACTTAAAATGTTTGGGTGGCCAATATAGTCCATTCTGAACTGAAATAAAATAGGATATCAAGTTTGAGGAGGCTTCCTTTGGAAATTGAGGCAACAACTAAGAGAATCCCAGTGATAGAGAATTATTAAATCCAAATAACTCCTTGTAGTAAAATGTTTACATTTTTGTCAATATTTTCCACACCTATAATGAAAAAGAACATCAGAGATGTAGAATTTATTTGATTAATGGTGCTCCCTATGTTAGCAAGAATTGCTGTAATCAAGATTACATAGACTTACTCACCTCATGTTGATAAAGTTTCATAAGAAAATAGTTACCGCTTGTAGAATTCTGACTCCAAAAGCATGTGATGTTTGCTAGCTGGCATAATTTGCTAAATTTGAAAATCTTTGTTTTTTATTTAAATCATATTGTTATTATCAGAGAATAATAGTTATTGAAAATTAGTTGTGGGTTGTAAAAGGAAGACCAGGCTCTCATGGATTTCCTATTTGTAAACTGATGTTATAAACTTCTATAAATAAGGAGCTCGTTTTTCTATCTGATCTATATGTATCATTCTTGATGTCTCTTTCTTGTTGTATGCATATTTAGGTGTATTAAAAGAATTACAGTTTTTTTATGTTTGTCTCCTGAATAGCTGCCTTATTATTGATCTGAAGGAACATTGCTTGATGGGCATAAAAGGGACTGTACGTCGTAGTACAGATGGTCATATCATTCATGCCAACATTGACACTGATGTAATAATTGCTGAGGAGCCTCCTTATGGTAAGGGTAATGTTGGTTTCAACATTGATTGCCCTTAGTTTCTTATTCATTTTATCGCACTTCTTGAAATTATCCTCTCTCCTGTCTTCCTTTTTCTTGATGTGGGAAAAGTTGTAATGAGTATGCAATTGCTTAAATGTCCTCTTATGTATCTGGTCACTGTTTCCTTGTTTAGTTCCTGCTTCTTAAAGTGGCTTCTCTGTTTTAAGTGTTAGCTGAATATGAAGTTTGGTTTGGAGAATAAGCTTGTGGCCCACGGACATTTCAATGGTATATAAGATCATTACATTTTCAGCGCTAAATATGTCCCATTGCTTCTTGGTTGTAATGAGGTAAAATATTACGTTGACAGAGTCTTTCAGTTCCTCTTCTAGTTAGGTCCTCAAGCAAGTTGTCCTTGCATAATATATAAAATGAACATATAGAGCATTGCAGAACTACGTTTTCCCTTTCTTGCAACCATTAACTCCTAACTTCCTCCTATTTTCTCTTTATTTCCCCCTTTCATTTTTTTCTCACTGAATTCACTTGACTTTATCCTTTTTTGCTATAAAAAATTGGAATTTTAAGCCCTTGGTTTTTTTTTACTTGCTTTCTTCTTGAGAAAGCATTAGAGAATCTATTGCTAGTTGCATATCATTTTGAGTTTGCTGTTTGGATTTGTTGTTCAGCATTATGCCTTGAATTTGTTGCTCCTTACTGGCACTGTAAACTTTCGTACAATTTAATTTTAGGTTCAACTGCAAAGCCTGAGGATATGTATCGAATCATTGAGCATTTTGCTCTTGGCCGAAGAAGACTTGAGCTTTTTGGTGAAGACCATAATATTCGGTCTGGATGGTTGACAGTCGGTAAAGGATTGTCCTCATCGAATTTTAATTCTGAGGTAGGTTTCCCTATTGTTTGGTTGTACAAGCACTTCTAGCATGCTTGCTTCCTTAAAATGGAAAGTGAAAAAGTTTTGTTTTAGTGTCTTTCTGCATGTTTTATTTTGTGCTGCTGCTGCTTGTGATATTCGGCATCTGCAAGATTTGTTATTGCGTATTTCCTGCATTTTCCACTGTGTGCTTCATAATTTTATCACAGTTAAATAAGCTGTTCAGGTATAGGTGCTACAGTTTTGACCATTTGTTACTCTCTTACTCTCATTTATTTCCCATGCCTTAGCTCCAGAATGGTCATGAATTTCTCTCTATTTCTTATTGGTACACAAAAAAAATATTATGTATTACAAACGCCACTGCATATACATTTGTGTGCATCTCCTACAGAATGCAAGTCTCTTCTGATGCTTGGACACATGTATGATGTACATGATAAAAATAGTGCCCATCTTCTCATGTCAACCAATTGTGTTTTTCCTATTTCCTTTTGTAGAAAATTGCCACGTTGAGCATATTCCATTTATGATAAAAAAAAAAGAAAGGAATTTGATTTGTGTATGAATGCATAAATACTCTACCGATGTTACTATACACTTTTTATTAATGAATTGGGTGGGAGAAACCCTAGTGACTGCCTGGCATATTTATCATCATGAGTCCATGATGCCCAGAGAGGTGTATTTTCAGGATGGTGGATGATAGATAATTGATGTTGTGTGGAAATATGGTTCTGATCGTGACTATTCTGGAGCAGTCACCTGTAATTTGATAAACTAGTATGCCTTGTGGTAGTTGCTGCTCTTACGCCGTGAATTAAAATCTTAGAAGCTCATAGAATGTGATTATATTATAGGTCATTTAACATTGTTTCTTTCCTTGGATTCCTCAATTTTAAGGAAACCTAAGGGGATGGAGACAGGAGGGGGGGGGGGGGGGTAAATTTGGTAATTGGTAAAAAACAAATCCACTTCAAGTGGTGGTGAGAATGGGTTAAAAGCAGGAACAAAATAAGTGCTGAAACTAAAAGGAAAAAATGATGATATGTCATTGTCTCTTTCATACTTAGCTTGCTCCATTTTGTCCAATTGCTTTAAATCCTGAAGCCATAACTTGGGAATTTTCAGGCATATGTCAGGAACTTTTCGGATAAGGATGGGAAAGTATGGTTAGGAGGAGGAGGAAGAAACCCACCACCCGAGGCACCTCATCTCGTCCTGACAACCCCTGAAATAGAGGCTCTTCGGCCCAAGTCACCAATGAAGAACCAGCAGCAAATGCAACAGCAGCAGTCAGCTTCCATCTCCCTGACAACGGCTAATTCCAGCAACAAAAGGCCTACTGGAAATTCACCTCAAAATCATAACGCCCCTAATCTGAACCAAGAAGCTTCTAGCTCCAACATTCCGTCTCCAGCTCCATGGGCTTCTCCAATGGAAGCATTTAAGGGACGAGAAGGTGGGCATCTGCCTTCTGATGGCCAGATGTACGATATGTATGGGTACAGTGCACAGTTTGGTCCACCTACTGGAGACTTTTTAGATTATGAATCTCACAGAGGAATGAATATGTTGTAGCAAAAGCTCAATGTGTAATTTTTCATTATACAACATTTTTTGCGTTTCTACCTGATGACATGCATAATGTTATAGAATTACGATTCAGTTCTGAATGAGGGCATTGTTGCATTAAAACGGAGCAGAAGGCGATCTAGGTAGAGGGGCTACAAGAAGTCCTCAAATTTTTCGGAGCAATCCATCTGGTTTGTTGGTCCATAATATCAAAATTTTTGTTTTCTGGTTGATGTTTGCGTAGTGTAGTTCTCTGTGTATGTAAAGGTTTATTCTCATGTGTTGCCAGATTATCCTTTTTAGTAAATTGTTGTTACCTAAGATTTGCTTAGTAGGATAAAGTTGTCTCAGTTTCCCAATTGGTGATATTATCTTCCTATGTAACTTGCATTTGTCAAAATTGTCTATTTCATCTTTTCCGCAATCTGAACTGAAGAAAACAGCCAACTCCCAGTATTCAATCAGAACATCAATATATATATATATATATATATATAGAAATTTACTCGATGACATTTTTCAGGTTTTGTTTCTTCTATGAAGCTATTTTATTTGATGAATAATAATGTAAATCAGTATTCTCCAAGTGACAAGGCATCTTGAATTATGGGATTACTTGCAAGAGAATGTAATGTAACGTATTGTTTGAATTAGAGACAAATCTTTAATATCACAACTGTATAATTATGATTGTCTGTAGTTTTAGCACAGTTTGGCAATCATATCGAATTAATTAAAATAATAATAATAATAAATAAATTAAAAAGGTCAAGTCTTAGATACAATACACGACCCCATCATAAATTATTTAAAGAAAAAAATTGCAAGTCATGGACCTTAAGTATATATTGATATGGCGACCTTAAGTTATATTAACAATTAAATTATTGTTTTGTTTTTTTTTAATGTATTTAAATAGATATGCAGTGGGAATGCTTGTCTTTCTCTCCAAGTCTTCCGATATTTCTTTGTACACAAAATAGAAAGAGAGAGCAGGTCTAAAATAATTGCTACTCGAAAATGGCGGCTCGGCGGATTCTGTCTCTCCTCGCTGTGAAAAACCCCCAAAATCACCTCCCCAGAGGTAACTCCCGTTCTGCCTATCTATGATTGTGTGTGTGTTATGTTATTGACGTCAAAAATGACAAGTTACTGAAGACTACAGATTGTATGTGTCTACTGTGAGTTTGGAGAATTTTTGGGGAAGTGTTGAGTTTAAACAGATGACGAAAGTGGAGAGCTTTGTACTAATGGTTTGTTTATTGGGAATATGTTATTGCGTTAAAGCTGTTTTGACTTCGGATTTGGAACTTCCTAATTAGGGTTTGCGAAGGAATGTTTTTTTTGCCCCTGAATATTTGCGAGCTCAGGTTCAATGTAATGGTTATGAGTGAAAATTTGCGGAAAACACAAACCAGACAGAAAAGGGGGTTGGAAGAAGAGAGAAACAGAGACGGGATGAGAGAAATTGATCTTAATTCATTCAATAATGCCATTCCCTACACGTTCTTGGCCCTTTTACATGGAGTTGCAGCAAAAATTGACTAAAGCAAAAAGCTGAAATTACAATAAAATTCAGAAAAAATGTGGCCTTTTGTCCTCCATCTTGAGCTCGTAATTGGTTGTCCCTTTACTCTGCAAAAAAGTGTTCAAAAAGCAAACAGCAACCCAGCTTCGCGCGTATCTCAGCCGTCCACATGTCCCCTTGTCGGTCGGAATTAGGGGTGGGTATTGGAGTCAAATTCCCCAATTCTTTCCCTGATCTGCTCATGCCCTAGATCCTCCAAAAAGGCGTCGTTTATGGTTTTATTTTTCAATTCGCCCCCAATTTTAACCTTGCCCTTGATCTAACGGCCCAGATGGGTCCTTTCAATCGCATGATCCTCTTCAATAGCCGTGTTTTGGCTGGAAAACACGACATTCAAGAAATGGATTTCCCTCATACTGAAACTTTTGGTGGAAGTTGCAGTTGATGCATAACATATGAATTGGTTTTCGAGGTTTTGAAGTTGCCCTAATTTGTTGATGTGATACATGTTGTCCAATTACTAGTTTTTTTTGCCCCTTTGCCTCATGCATCACAGTGAAAATTATGGAAAAGTATTTTTAGAAATCGGATTAACCGACTTTTAGCCTGTAAAATCCTCACTTACGAGGGCCTAAGATATAGAGGTAGAGTTTTATATGCTCTCTCTTGGAAGTGAAATTCTTTACATGTTACTATGTGTATCAAAGTTGCAAATATATTCACAAAAATTTCTTTTCCACTCATGTTTTCGATTGTATATTTCATATTATTCAATGATTACTTAATAGTACTCGCATTGCTGCAAAAAATGATGAATGGATGATTAGACATAATCCTGTGAGTGCGTAGGCATCTTTGGGCTTTGGAGGGTCAATGATGGGTTGAGATCATTCTTAACTGTATCTGATTTATGCACACGGAGGTGTAGCTTGAACAAATTTCATTGCTCTTTTAACTCTATGATCGGCTAGGTTTTCTTTCCTTATTTTCAAAATTAGTATATTTAGTTTTATCGGGAAAAAAGAATTATTTACTATCACAATTAAAGTTGATCCGGGTCGAAATCAACGCGACCTCCCTGGTCAGATGAACTGATCCTCCAAGCGGTTCTAGATCGCTACCTCTCCCAAACTGATGTAAGGGCTCTGAGAAAAGACAAGCAAATTGTTAGGCTTGCTGGGGTGGCCCCCAGCTAAAACCCTCTGATGTTTAAGTCAGTGCTTGGTATCAAGGTCGCGAATAAGTAGGTCTCTGACGAACTAGCGAGCCTGAGTGATCTAAATGAAGAAGTGAGTAAAAATGGCGTACCATAAATGCACTGAGTATGGAGTATTATAGTGTACAAAGGGGGTCTCATTGCCCAATAGACGTCTGCGACGCGTCCCGGGTTGTTGGAGGTGGGTCGCTGGACCCGATCTTGAATGGCGACCCGAACCCAGTCGAGAAGACGTCGGTCTTCTGGATAAAATTGCAGTTTTGAAGCCCTTGAGGGGTAAAACAGTTTTTTCCAGACAAAATTAGGGTTATACCTATCAAAAATGCTGAAGCAAAATCGATGAAGATGCTTTGCATAAGAAGCTTGTTTGTTCTTTTAAGATTTGAAGCTAGCTACACTTCCCTGAATAATTGTGCATTTTTGTTTTACTTGATCATACTTTATTTTGTGTTGTTGGCCACGGAATAAGTGTGGAAAGTTTAAGCAATGATGCTGAATGTGACCCTTAGTTAACATCTCTGCTACAATGTGAATGTCATTCTCTATGCTCCTTTTAAGAAAAATGTGTTGGTTTTCTCGTGTAGATTGGTATTTCCAAAAAAAGCTAACTGTTTATGGCTGCTGAGTTCTGTAGATAGCTGCTAGTTAGTTGAGTTCATATTAATCTCCACTACGTGCAACTTATCTATTCTGTATCAAGAGGAACTTCTATGCAGTACCGGGCTGCGACTACAATATGTTTATGATTAAGACGTGATTTTCCTTTTCTTCTCTTTTATTTTTCTTTGGATAAGAAAAGAAAGATTGGGGGTTCTGTGGGCAAGGAAGGTTAAGTTGGCAAGGCAGGACTGAACAAAGAATTCAAAAGAAACAGTTAAAAAAGTAATTTAAATTTTCTGTTTTCACAACAAAAAGAAACTGTTCTGAAAGTCAATATTTGCTTTCTTCCAATATAATTGGATGCATGAAATTCTACTTGCCCCACGAATTTAAGCCTTCATTTTCTGTTTTTGTTTTTTCAAATGCAAAAAGAAAACATATAATATCACTTATCTCTGCTTCATTTGTGCAGTAATCTGCCGGGATTTTCATCCGTCGCCAAACTCATTCTTTCGCAGCTATGAACAGTATACTAGAAGATTTCAGACACTTGCAGAAGCCAGTAATCCAGTGGTGGAGAACCCAGTGGAACGTGAAAGTTGCAGTCCAAACCCTGATCCCGGCACAAGTGCATGTATCCCTGATTCAGAAAATAACATGGCCACGATAATGCACCAAGTAAATTCTAGCTTAAAGGTATCTGAAAGACACGACCTCGTCATGATGTTCACATGCAAAGTTTGTGATACAAGATCCATCAAGACGGTTTGTCGCGAATCATATGACAAAGGTGTGGTTGTTGCTAGATGTGACGGTTGCAACAATTTGCACCTGATTGCTGATCGATTGGGATGGTTTGGAGAGCCCGGCAGCGTTGAGGAGTTTTTGGCCGCCCGTGGAGAGGAAGTGAAAAAGGGATCAGTTGATACTTTGAATCTCACTCTTGAGGATCTTGCTGGGAGGAAAAATGTTGATATCTGAAGTTTCATAATCTGAAAATGTGGAATGCCTACATTGTTAGTTTGTTCTCTACCTACATTGAGACAATATGGCTTTTGTCTTTGAGCTATTGTAGTGGAGCTCGCAATTATCTTATATCATGAAAGATTGCAGTAAAAGATGTGGGAAAAAGAAAGGGTAACTAACCATAATACATAAATCACAATCAAGGATAAAAACGAAGCAAGAAGAAGATCTTGAAGTTAAGGGGGAAAACCAGAGCCTTCTCTTCATTTCATGCGCAACTGGAAGAAAGATTTTTTAAGGTGAAGTCTTGAATGCTGTTGTTTTCTCTTTGGGTAAATTACAAGGGATTTTTTGAATTATGTTTTCCTTATTTAAAAGATTATAAATATTCTTCGAATTTTTTGATTGTTTAATAAATAAAATTTTATAATGAGCTGTTACAGATAGTATTTGTTAGATGGTCGTTAATGTTATGAAGGTATTTGTAATGTTTTCAACACCAATGCATAATTATAATTATAATAAATATCAAGGGTGTTTATTATAAATTATTCCTTTTTTTTGTTTATTTTTCTTTTTAACCATAGTTACGTAATATAATAAGATAGATATAGTTGAGCACCCAACACATAGAAACATTTTCAGGTAATACAAAATAAATGCATTATAAAATGTTAAAGAATTAATAAAATTACAAAATGAAGGTAAGCTAGGTTTTTGGCAACCCAAGCTGGATTAACATGTAACTTAAAAGTAGCCTAATGACTAACATGTAACTTGTTCCAACTCTATATTGTTACCACTGGATGGATGTGATAAACATGATATTGATTATCATAAGATAACTAATAAGAGGGTATTTGTAATTATATCAAAACCTTAGAAGTTGTCGTCATAATATAGCCGGTATATATTTAATACGAGTAGTAAGAAGCAAGAAACATAGACCTAATCATCATCATCATATTTTGTTATCTTCGATTAGATTTTCATTTATTTTTTATGTTGAACTGACTAAAATACCCTTCTGTATTATAAATTAAAATTTTTATATATCTTTTAGAATTTTCTAGAAAAAATTTTTGAACTAATATTTCCTGACAAAATATTTATTTTACCCATCCTATTTCTTTGTTGTTCAAAAAAATCAGTAAGGATAAAATAGTAATATCTACTTCACCGTTTAAGGGCTATATAATTATTTTCTATTTGCATGAGGTATTTATAAATTTTCAAATAATGAAAGAATATTTGCAATTATACTAAATTTTAGAGGAGATATCTGCAATTTACCCTATAATATGTATAATATTTTAGAATGCCGATGTATTTTGATGTTTATTGTCAATTATTATTATAAAAAATGAAAATAATTTCTAGCTAATAAATTGTGGAGTGCCCACAACAATATCCAAGATGATGAAGTTAAAGTTAAAATCTAAAAGAATTTGCCCCATTTATTGCATCAACAAATTTTCATAAATCCTTAATCTCCAGAATATCTGTACTGTTTATTAAGTTTGAGGATTTTGAACTGATTATTTTTTGTTGACAAAATGTATATTGATAAGAATATTTTTAAGGGATAGTTACACTCTTCTTCCTCGAAATTCAGTGTAACTATACATAAATTCTATATAATTTGAAAATTACAATTAGTCATCCTGAAGTTTGCTACCATCTAGTAAATAAGTCTCTCTATTACCCAAAATTCACCAAATTTGCTGATTTAACAAAAAACTTGAATAAAAATTTATAGATTCCCGCAATTGACTTATTATTGATTATTGCAGGTCAGATAAACTTTTTTATGATCAAATTATCCTTATACGTCTTCATGTATTAATGCATGTTAGAAAAAACTTGTTTGGCCTGCAATAAATTGGTAATAAGTCATTTCAAGCTAAATATCAATTTTTATTCAGTTTGTTTTGTTAATAACAACAAATTTAGTGAATTTTACTAACGTAGGAACCTGTTTGTTAAACGGAAGCAAACATCATGGGACTATATGTAATTTTTTAAATCATAAGGGGCCTACGTGTAATTACATCAAACACTAGAGGATGAAGTGTAATTATCCCTATTTTTAAATATATATTTATTTTTAGGAATAATTATATTATCTTTTTTAAGGTTTGAGATAATTATACGTAAATTTTTTATAGTTTGAAAAATTATATTTAATATTCCTGATGTTTGTTTCTGCCTAATAAATACATTCATCCATTAATCAAAACTCAACAAATTTGTTGATACTGACAAAACGTTTGAATGAAAATTCATATTTACTCTTAAATGACTTATTACAGGTCAAATAAATCTCTTTTTATGATCAAATTACTTTTCGTGTCTTTGCATGATTATATATGTGACGATATATATCATCATTTCTATAAGTGTAGTTTGATTAAAAAAAAAAAAAAGTTTGTTTGACATGTATTAATAAGTCAATTTGAAATAAATATGAATAATCATTTTATTTTTTTTACTAGTATAAACAAATCCGTGTGAATTTTTAGCAACGAAAGGTTGATGAAAAGAAACGTGAGAAGTATTAAAAATAATTTTATAAATTATAACAGATTTATGTGTAATTACAGTAAATTTGAAATAATGATAATGCAATTATTTTTATTTATATTAATCGTTGTGCCACGTAATCTCTATGTGCATATAATAAATAAATTTTATATTTTAAAATATATTATAAATAAAATAAAATATATTAATTACACAATAAATTTAATATAAATTTTTAAAAATTGAATAAGTTATTTATGTTTTGGATTGATACATTTTTAACACATCTTTTGCTCATTGAAACCATCATTAATGGACGTGACCGACCAAAATCCATGCGGAGGTGGGCCCGTTCAAGAATGGTACGTGTCCTAATGTGATTGGAAGTCAATGTGCACAAGCATCCCCTGACGGCGGCAGTCACTCGCCTCCCACCTACGATTTTGCTTTCCCACTTCACAAGTGCGTTAACCATATATACGACGCCGTTTAAGCCGCCGTTGGATTCTAGGATATATATATATGTACGTACCTATCCACCCATGATTAATTACCCCGAGGTATCTGTGATTTCTTTGCTGCTAATTCAAGGGAAGATCACACGGAGCAATACACCTTTTCGTATGTGTGTAACGAATTACGTACAAGAATACGGTACTCGTTGTGATCTTGGAAGATGGTGAATTGCATTGAGTTTTGGGTTTAAGGTTTCTTGATATTGAAGGCTTGGGTCCTTTTGGATGAAGTTAATCTTGTTCTTGGTTGGTAAAGATTGAAACTTTTTTTTTTCTCCTTCTTGTTCTTGTTTGGTAAAGATTGGAACTTTTTTTTTTTCTTTCTTGTTCTTGATTGGTAAAGATTGATTTTTTTTTAATTTTCTTATCTGGGTTGTCTCTCTCTCTCTCTCTCTCTTTTCTTCATTGTTTCAAGGTTAGAATTCACATGTTTACAGATTGTTAATATAGTGTCTTTGGCCCTTAAGATTAGGTTTTGTCAATTTCATTGTTTGCTTTTCTGATGTGGATGTTAGGGGTTGGGAGTGTTATGGTTGGTGATGGATTTATATTGCAAGAAGTGATGTGGGAATATGATGAAATTGAAGAGTATATATTCAAACATATAAATATGGTTTTCATGAAAGTGTGTTAAGATAGAGATATTAGCAAGTAGGGAAGAGCAAACTTATTAAGGGCTTCCTGCAATGAACTTGAATTTTTTCAGTATCTTTTATCTCTTATTGGAGGATCATGGATGGTAATCTATGGTTGGGAAGTTCTTCTTTCGGTTGGGAAAACTATTCTTAGTCTTTGTTCTGTAGGAATGCTAAGTATATTCAATGGAGAGCATCTGGAAACTGTTATAGATTTTGAGTTTTTGGAAAATTAAGGTTTCCTTGTTTAGTTGAACCAGTAATTTCCGGTTATCAGGGGGAAATCTTATGTAGGAGTCTTCTTGATTGTTTTGTTACACTTGTTGGTCGAGACTTGCTATTTTTCAGAGAATTGTACAGTTAGATAAATCTGCTGTCTTTACTCATCTGTATCTGCAGTCGGGCCTTCTGTTAAATTATTGTTTCCACATTTGTTTATCCTAAGTTGCAAGTGAATTGTTATGATTTTAAGGAACTAAAGCTTTGTAATTATATTTTCTAAAAAATTTATAATAATAATAATGGAGGAGCAGGCTATATATTTTCTTCCTTTTTCTAGATTTATGCTTTGTTCAGTTTGAATCAAAACTCCAGGTGGGGGTGGGGGTGGGGGTGGGGGTGGGTGATGAGGATACTTTGCTGACAGGATTAAGGAGATAGTTCTTCAATTTGGTAAGTTATCGGTAATGTGATTGATTTAGATCTGTGGTGACTTTAAGCAAAAATGGCTGACTCTCAGGAAAGTGAGGCTCAAGCTATAAATTAATGCCATGACAGAGTGTTTTGTTATTCAAAGGGAATCGACTGCCTATAATAGATAGTATTAAGAAAGTATATCATTTAGATTCATGTAACACTATTAGGTTATTTCTTCTCTTGCCATTTGACACATTCTATGTCGATTAGATGCATTGTTGAATGCATTTTGTTATCAATTTAAAACTAGCATATATTAGATGAAGTAGAAATGAATTTTTTATCCGATGATTTTCCCTAGTATTTAGTCAATTAATATGTAAATGTGAAATATTAGGCCTATGTTTTCTAAATTAAAGCTGCATGCATTTTCAGCAGGAAGGCCACCTTTCTCGCGAATCTGGACGAGGTTCTTTGGTTGTCAAGAAAAGTTTTTGATCAGACTCCTGCAAACGCTTCGTTAGATCACACATAAAATTTCCATGTATGAGCTAGATCCTGATGTTGTTCGGTGGGGTCTTCACCTCATAGATGTTTGCTCTTTGACGAATGATGGTTCTCAACGAACTATTACTTGTTATGAGAAGGACATCTCGATGACTGAGTCTGTGGAAGAAGGTTTTAATGATCCAGCATACTCTATCATGGAGAATGACGAAGTAATTGCTCAAGCTCTTCAGGAAGAATTATCAAGGCTTGCTGTTGTCGAGGCATCAGGATCTGCGTCTTCAGGGGAACAATATCAGAAAGCATCTGTTCTTGCTCAGGATTGGGTTGGTCCTTCAGAACGACACTTAAATTCTGGTATGGAAAGTAAGATCGTGTTTTGTTTGATTTAGATTTTATCTCTCGATCAGTTTATTTATTCTGTTCTCAGAGTATCAAAGTAATCAAGAAGAGGAGGGAAACAATGATGCAGTTTTAGTTGAACCTGAAGAATCATCAATGGAGAATGAGGATCAGAATGTCTTACCAGAGATAGAAGATGAATCAGTTCTTGATGACGAGTTGGGCAAAAGGCTGAATCAGATGGTCCCGGTTCCTGTAAGTTTTGCCCTATTTGTTCTAAGTTGATCAGACATTTTCCTTTAATATAATATGTATTTACGCTTTGTTTTTTTGCTACAGTGACTAATTATTTCCTGTGCAACATCTTCTAAGAATCAATTTGTTGCATATCTCGTAGTACGGTTTTTTATATTGACGTTAGGTTTGTCGTTGTGCTTGTCACTATTGCAGCATGTTCCTAAAATTAATGGAAACATACCGTCTGTTGATGAGGCCACATCTGATCATGAGAGGCTGTTGAACAGGTTTTGTATGCAACATTGCCTGCATTGCTATTTTGCCTTGGCTTTCTCTGACTGGTCTTGTAGTCATATTTTCGTGTTAATGCCTATATGTTCTTCTTAACTATGGAAGAAAAGAACATTGATCATGATTTTTGAATTATACAAACTATGACGCTATTTTGTGTCATTGTGCGCACTTACAATAAGCTTAGCTTCCAGGAGAGAAGTGTGGTCCCTGAAAAATGATATTGTATATTCTTTAGTACATTTCATTATAATTACTTCTCATATGATTAATTGATTATAAGATACAATTATCAACAAATTCCTTCTTGTTTTAACTATCCATCACTTTCTTATGCAATTCAAGTATCCTTAGCTCTATAAATTTCGTTGTGTGACAGATTGCAGTTATACGACTTAGAAGAACTAAAAATTCTGGGAGATGGGAACTGTCAGGTTCTTTATGTGGCATCTATGTTTGCTATCTATGTCTTTGCCTTCGTCATAAAGATAAAAAATCATATTATAAAAATTTAAATTGCCATCTTTCTATGCTTTGTAATAATTGATCCTCTTCCTTCAGTGGCTTAGTAAGTCTATTGTTCTTTCTGTAGTTCCGTTCGTTGTCGGATCAAATATATCGGAGCCCAGATCATCACAAATTTGTGAGAGAGCAAGTAGTGAACCAGGTTTGCTTCTTCTGATGTGACGTTATATCCTTCCTCTTGAAATGCAATCTTCCTTTTCACCATCGTAATTACCTAATTACAATGTTTGCCTCTCATGTCCGATCATTAGCTTAAGTCCCGAGCTGAGCTGTATGAAGATTATGTTCCCATGGCTTATAGTGATTACTTGAAGAAAATGAGCAAGTATAATACCCTTTTTGAACTCTTATCAATTTTTAGCATATGCGTTTGCACGAATGTACATAAATCTACTTGTTTAATCGATTTTGCACAATTGCAGAAATGGGGAATGGGGCGATCATATCACATTGCAGGCTGCGGCAGATTGGGTATGATTTTCCAACCCTCATCTTGCTTCCGATATACTTGTATGTGATTGTCTTATTTGTAGCATCTTGGCTATACTTAAATTTCCTGTTATCTTCAGTAACAACTGTGCTGATATGTCCTTAGAATGAAATTGTTACTGGTTTTTGCACCAAATGTTGTGAGTAACTATTTCTGAGGGAGGTGTTTTTGTCTTATTCCATCCATACACGGCCTTCCTGTGTGGTTCTGATGTTACCTAAATTCAATGAAAGTGTACTTACAGTATTTTATGGCAGTTCGGCATCAAGATCTTTGTCATTACGTCGTTCAAGGATACATGCTATATTGAGATTCTTCCACAAAGTCAGAAGTCAAATAGAAGTAAGTTTTCTTATTAAACTTAATCTTAAATTTTCTTTTCCACCCCACCCCCACCCCCTTTCGTTTTTGCAGTTGGCATTGCATGCAGACGTGTTGGTGGTAGTATAATATACGGTAACCAGAAAGGACCACTTTATAGACTAATACAAGTGATTGGAATATCACCAAGTCTTGATTCAAAAGTCTATTCTCACAATAAACAATATTTTGTAATCTAAACAAGTGCCTGTAATGGGATACTTTTTACGCCAGCTTCTAAGTTTTAACTCTGCGTCTTTGTTCCGATGCAGCTATATTCTTGAGCTTCTGGGCTGAAGTGCACTATAACTCGATTTATCCGTTAGGAGGTAAAGATTTATTTTTGGTGCTTTCACTACAAATGTGATTAATGTAATAAAAATTTGCAGAACAGACCTCCACAATTTATCAGTTTCTCATGATTTACCATCGATGAATACAAAACATGATTAAAAGTTTCGACTGATACTGGCGATGATTATTTGAGTATATATGTATCGCCAATAATATCTTCTAATATGTTATTCACCATATCAGGATATTATCAATATTTTGTTATTGCTATTGCTGATGAACTACTTTTTCTCACAAATTCCATTTTGACAACAATGTTATCCCATTATTATTCTAAAAATTCTTAACATATACGGATGTGTAATAATGTATTTCATTTACACTTTACTTTATGATAACACTAGTTTTCTAGAACTTTTAGCAGTCTATCATGCATTTATTTCGTATTGTCCGCTAATATCTTAATACACTATGTTCGATATAGAACAAGGCCGACTGATGATATTATCTCCGGATACAGCGACTTTGAACTACGACAGGAAGTGGGACGACATCTGGGCTTTTAGTTCAATTATAGCTTGTACTTATGTTTTGACATCTGTTTCTCGTATGCAGAACTGCCATCGGTAGAGGAGAAGAAAAAGAAGCGATGGTGGTGGTGACGACGAATTTTGATCGAACAATTGAATTTTTTTGCATCTTATGGCAAGTTTCAACATCACGGATGAGAAGAGGGTTTGGCTTCTTTATACAGTTGCTTACACTGTACATAAGAATTTTAATGACATATTTTTGCTTCTATTCATTCATTGTTGCTGCCCTTCTTTTCTTATTTATTTTTGTAAATATAAAGACATTCATTTTATTTAGTTTGTAAATTAGATATGTGAAAAGGCCCCATTTTTTATTTTATTTATTTATTCTAATTGTGTTCTCAACTTATTATATGTCTACCTAAGAACTTTTAGAATTTATTGTATCTTCGTAAAAGTAGCAACTTAATATAATGCAACTACCATACATATATATGTTTGCTTGTTTGTTGTATTTTTAATAGGGTAAATTACGATAAGTTTTTTTGATATTTGGCATGATTATAAATATCCTCGTTATTTGAAAAATTATCAATACCATCTTGATGTTGGATGAAATTATGTAATTCTTGGATGAATATTTGAAATTGTCAACTTTGCCTTTTATGAATTCTTTCTTTTTCAAATTCTTTTTAACAAATTGTAAAATAAGTAAAATTATAATTCATAGTCCGCAATGACATCTTGGTCAATTCATCACAAACGATGGATGGAACTTAGCGAAAATTAATGGATTGAAATAATTGTTGGACAATTATTCAAACTAGAAGGTATGATAATTTTCCAAACAACAAAAAAGATAATTATACTTAAATTTGTGCATTATCTCATGTCTGTTTGAAAATACACACACTTTCACATAAAATTAAAAATATATACAAAATCAAAAATCATATTTTCAACTGAAAATCGAAAGTCATCAACTCTTGACATGTTATGACTTGTTAATGAGCTTAACCCGAACCACAAATGATACATATCGCGACTTTAAAACATGTGAGAAACAAGCAACAAAATTCACGTACGATTAAAATCTGAATATATTAAATTGGTTTCAACTTTTTTCTTTTTCATTTTTCTTATCGACATTTTTTTTTAGTAAATTTCCATATACAAGAATTGTGTAATAAAAATCAATAAATATTTTATATTGAACAATTAGAATGCACAACATACAACTAGTACAGAAGTATTCAAACTCAACTGAAGTTGGATTATGATAAGGGCCTTGAAACTGAAGCTCGCAACGTTTTACTATCAGATTATACTGACATCATCTTAAACTCGACAAGAAATTCAATCAAATTTTGAAAACTTGTCCTTTCATCCCAACTCAAATGATTTATGCAACAACCCTAAGGGCAATGAAGATAGAACAAACATGCGTGAATCCAAGAAGCAAGAATACGCCACGAAAAATTCATAAACAACAATAGCTAGTAGAGATGTATACCGAAGAAGATATGCAAATGCCAAAGATATATCGCGAAAATGCCTCTTTTTGATGTATCTGTTTGGCATTCTGTGCAACTATATATACCCTAAGTTCATCATAACGTTATCAACCCTATACATAAAGAATGCGACTCTTCATCACAATTAACGACAAATGAAGCGCAAAATATGCACAAATCAACAAAGAAATGCAAACTTATTATTGGCTCGATTATGAGCAAAACCTATGTTAATACTATCCCATGTACAATGAATAGCAGCCGTGTTGGAAAGAGCTTGTGGCCGTGACGGACTCAGCATCTTGTATGTACAGATGTTTTTGCTCGAGATTGGAGTGTTTCAAGAGGAATTGGAGGAGGTTTGCCCTATGTGCTTCTCTGCAAAAAAACGACGGTTTAAGCATTCATAGAAGTGGATTTGATTAATAAGAAACTATGCAGTTAACTAAAGAATGAAAAGAAGAAGATTTGTTGAGGCGACGTTAACTGACCTCCAGTTGCAACAAGCTTTTCTACACGGGATACAATGTGTTTGCCATAAGTGTACCTCTTGAGTGCACTCAAGTGAACCTTGATACGAGAGAGGATTAATTCTCTGCTCTTTTCATCACAAGTCTCGAGTACCTTTTGCACGACGTAGTTTCCAAATGGATCTTTCATCATAGCCTGAAATTTGCAATTCCAACACTTGTTAGTGCACTTGCCGTGTGATTGATCACTTTGTACTTGAACTGTACACCAATTACATGGCAAATATATTATACTTTCCGTGCAATTGATCTAGTTGTCGAAGACTCAGTCTAGGCTAGAATTTCTCTTGATTGTTCAGATTTGGTCAAACCCAACAGAAAATTTGTGAAAAGACAAATCTACCATGGCTAAGATTTATTAATTGCAAGAGAACAATTTAATGTTTGATAATGTGAGAAAAGGTGACAAATACTTTATTAGTAAATTATAAAACAAAGTAGTAGGGAGCTTAGGGTAGTGAATAGGAAGCGGCGTACCTGGAGTGGCTCGTTTTCATCTGTGGAACCAAGCATCTCATTCACCAAAAGTTTACGCTCCTCTGGACCGCCAAAAGTCAGGCATTTCTCAACAACATTAGAAGCAAACTTCTGCTGACTCATCTTCACAATTTGCCCTGCCAGCTTCCCAATAATCGTAGATCGTTCATGTGGTTTCCCGTGCTGGACAACATGCTAAACAAATAGAAACGGGGAAAGAGTATAAGAATTAGCCATGTCATGTCAAAAGCAACACTTGGACTTGGAGAACAATACAAGACTAACCATATGAACGGGAAACACCTAGTTAGATCTAAGGAAAAATAGTGGGTTTTAGCAATTTCATCTTGATCAATATGTATATGACAGGCAGGTAGTTTAAGTCGCATACCTGAATGACGTAATTTCCGTATTGGTCTTGAGCTAGCTTACAAACAGAGCCCATTATCTCATTCATTATTATTTCTTGAGTGTTTGGATCACCACAGTGCTCAAGAACCCTCTGTTACCAATAAAAAATGATTGCATACGTTAAGTAAATTGCAGTAGAAAGTAAATATGGAGGAGCAAAGAGTAAAAAGACATTTTAAACCTGAATCACACGACAGCCATACGGATGTTGGGACAAAGTCACAACTTGACCCAAGAATGACGATATTATGAACTTAATCCGATCCTGAGGAATACACTCGATGCATTTCTGGATCACATGATTTCCGTTCTGATCATGCACACATTTCATCACTGAACCATCAAGCTCTGCTACCATCTTAGCCTGCAGCTCTATGTCAACCACTTCCAAGGCCTGTGATTAGAATCAATACTCTATGAAAATATCAACAAGGAAAATGGAAACAGATTAAAGCAAATAAATGCCTAACTACCCATTTGCGTTCTCCCTCCGCTGCATCAATAGTCGACGGATCTTTTTATATCAAAAGATTTGGGGGGAAAAGAAGAAAGAGAGAAAAGCTCCCCTGAAATGGAATAAAGCTAAGTTTGCAACTTCAGAAACTCAAAAGATTTCCCTGAATTTTAGTGGACATATGTGTTGTCCGGTGTATAAACTAAAGAGTAGTTGCGTGCCTCATTTCTTCACTACAAAGACAGGTGTTCTAAAGCGACTTCACAATCCAAGTCTTCCTAGAAAATATATTTTTTAATGCTCTTACACCAGTTGTTTTTTGTTTTCTAGCGTTTCTCTAGGTTATGTGAATTATGCATTTTTAGAGATGAAAATCTTCCCTCTATCAGAGAAATTATTGAAATGGAAAGATTATAGGATTGTCAGAATATGCTGTGTAACAAAAGAGATAGTTTACGCCGTCTGGAATCCAGGCAAAGTATTTATAGTGTTATTTCATTTAGCCATTCCAAGAACAAGAGAAGCATGGAGATAATAAAATGCATGTATAAACATTTAGCATTATACATGCGTATCCAAGTGCACTTCCATATCAGATGAAAGTCATAGAACATGCCATAAGGCAGAATAGAGGAGATAAAGCTAAAGTAGAAAAACCTTTTGCACAACTCTGCAACCATACATCTGTAGAGTGAGGGGCAAAACATGACCAATAAGGTGTCCCGCTAACTCCTTTCGTTGACTTTCAGTGCCATGCTCAAAGAACTGTTCATTCGAGAAATAAAGCAACTCCTCATTGAAATACTTATGAGGATCAATGAATGTTTTGTATGAAACATTACCTTTTGTATGACATAGTTTCCAAAAACATCAATCATCAAACCACGAGCATGAGGAATAATCTCGGTGAGTATCTTTGCCTTTTCTTCGACAGTAGCAGTCTCCAGCTTCTGCTGAATAAAGCGACTTCCGAACTGGTCCATACTGAATCATAAAAGAAAAGAAAGAGCTCTCAGGAAAGTTGACTGAATAAAATGGAAACTGAGTAACCATTGCTTCTTGTTCATACCTGAACTCAACAATATGACCAATAATGTCTGTGAGTTCCAAAGATTTGGTCTTATTGTTCTTGAGCACCTCTAATAGTGACTCAAATCTTCCTTTTCCACTTTGTGAATTCAATGGACCACTGGATTCTCCCTTTAGACTTCTCAAAGTTGTGGGCATTTGGCCACTTTTCTCATTCTGAAGCATAGAACTTCTGGAACTGACTCTGGAAATTGGAGCATTTAACACCACGTTTCCTTGGTATGAGGCAGCACATGAACCAAATGCAGGGTTCCCATGGTATTGATGATTAATACTGCCAGGTTTTTGTAAAAACTGTGACTGATAATGCTGTAACTGTTGCACAAGCAATGCCTCAAGATAAGCTTTCTCTAAAGCCTGAAAATCTTCATTGCTATGGGAACTACCAACACAATGAATTCCTTGAGAAGAATTTCCTGAAATATGAGTCAAATCCCTTCCATAATTCAACATTTTCTGCATATATTGAATTTGATGTGGATCCATAACAGGAAAATGAAGTCCTGCCTGGCTGCTACTTCTCAAAAGCTGTCCATCTCCAATACCACCAGTCAAAAGTGAACCTATGGAAACTTTTAAAACACATTTATTAGATAATGTTCCTACAGTGATAAAAAACAATAGAATCAGGATATCAAGAAAGATAACAACCTGCACCAAGATCGTTATTGATCATCATATTAGGTTTCTGATCGACTGCATATCCACCATGTCTGTGAGCAGAAAGAGCCACACCAGGAAAATTATTGTTCTGGTACTGGATTTTCAGATCTTCTAGTCTTGCGTAATCAGAAGAATTATTGAGAGCCAGAAGATTAGCAGTGGAAGATGTCCTCCTTGGTATACTCACTTGCTCACTCGGAACTGATTTTGAAGTATTAAGGCCACTCGTTGATGCGCTAGTCCTAGCGGCCAAATTTACATAGTTTATATTGTTGATCAAATTTTCTGCTCTAGAACTGTCACCATAATATTGCTGCTGATTCTGTTTATGACCTGTCGGAATTCCCATCTGAAACGAGGGCTTTGAAATATTTTCACCGTGAAGTTGACCTCTAGACATGCTTAATCCAGAAAGAGAAGCAGCAATATCAGCTATCTCAAAAATGCCAGATGAAGGAAAATTAGGGGGATCCGATGTCATAGAATTTAAGTTACCAGCACGATGAACTCCATTACCAAGGTTGACAAGACCAGGACCACGGGACCTCCCCAATGGTTCAGTCCTAGTGCTTGTGAAAGATGAACTCACAGAAGACCCGAAGGAACTAGGATTGGCGGAGCCAATATTCTGAGTGGCTTCAACTGCATTAGAGTTAGAGAGTACCATCGAATCCAAAACATCAGTAACTGAATTCTGGCTCGCAGCGCGAGAAAGATGTGATTTCACAGGTCTGCCAAGCCCTTCCTGGAAAAAGCCAAAAATACATACACAAAGAGGTGAGTAGTTTGCTGTTGGTGCATGTGTCAACAGGGAGAATCAGGCTACTGAGATAATAAACAAAAGATATATTAAATTGTTGAATTACATGAGAATCTCCCATAGTATAATATGGTAACATTCTGACAGGAAATGAAAACTTTAAAGAACAGGATATAGAGGTGCGTAAGTGAATATTCTATTAAGTGCCGACTGAATTTGGAAATTGATCATACTTTTCATTATGCACTTCATCATTATAGTTTGAATGAAGAAGATAAGATTATCAACTTTTACCTTCATAAGGTTAGTTCATCTCTACAAAATAAAAAGGAGGTTTGTGTTCCACAGTTCCAGAACAACTTTGGATATACTGTAGGATGACACAAAAAATAGGAGTGGGAGCTTATGCATGTTTATGTTAAATTTCCAAGCTTTCAACCATCTTATCTTGTGATTGACAAGTCACAGTATGCATGTTTCCTATAATGTATCAAAGTCATGTTAGTTGTTTTAGGCAACTATATCCTAATAAATTCAATTTTACACCTAAAGAAACAACAGAAGAAGTACTTGTGCTCTTTCTTTGATGATTGAAGTACTTGCTCTTCTTCTTTCTTTCTTTGATGATTGAAGTACTTGCGCTTCTAAGTGTGGTAGAAGCAGATGCAAATGTGGTACTAATACACCTATCCCAGTGGGATGAAACATTCACTATGTGCATTCTCTGAGATTTGTCTTTGTGCGTGTTACGAATTTATGTGAATCAAACAGACATACGATAGTATAGATAAATTCAGCGCCGAAATTCATAGTTGTTATTCAATTACCATTTCATGTAACACCAGATTGCCAACATTGGCCACCCAAGAAATGTATGTTATGATGGGAAACTTGCAAGCAGAAGCTTCTTAGCATGTTTCTAAGGACATGGGGCAGATTTATGTAACATTACCATGCTGCTGATTTCAATGATTAAAGTGCATGCATCATGACTATGAATCTATATAGCACAAAAAGAAATCGCATAATGTTCGGGATCTGCAACACCATTCGCTTTAATCAATTAGTTTTATGTGATGATCAGGAAGCATTAACAAAAGCAACCATCAATGTTCATATTCAATGGCCACAAAGTTTTCAGCATGCGGCAAACAATAACAATAAACAGGAGAAGATTGAAAACCTGGAGTATATCAGCAAAACTCTTCCTTCTAACTCCCATTCCAGAACTTGAGGCCCCAACCAAACCACTGGAACCTTTGTCCAGCGACTCGGTAGAATTTTTCCGTGACAGGTTTCTTAGAGCAGTCTTCCTCAGCTCCATCATTTCATCTTCGGCTTTCTTCAAAGATAAACCTGGTTGCATTGAAAACAATGATGAGCTTCCAGCACTATTGTTGGCGTTTCTTCCCAAACTAAAACCTGAAGCCCTGACCCTTTGTGCAACCCGCCAATCCTCTTTCGACAAGGAGGGCGGAGGCAATCTAGGATTGAGGTTTTCATGCGAATAATAGTATTCCAAGTATGCAGGGTGTGATCGGATTTCCTCTTCCGACAATACGCCAATGCTTGCAATATTGTTATTGCTACTACCACTGCCATCATTTTTTGAAAAATTGGGATACCTAAACAGACTCCCGGCAGCACCCAGTGCACCCTCAACTGTTGGAGGAGCGCTGCCACTCCTGTTTATATCCAATTCCCTCTCCTTCTCAAGAATTAAACCACGATTACGTTGCTGCTGTAGAAGCAATGCTTCAAGTTCACTCTGTAAGCTAGCATTGCTCTCCAAATTCCCATTAGAATTTGATCCTCTCATCATGACACTAATTCCTAAATTCTTCCCCACATTCACATTGGATAAGAATAAAAATTGAATCCTCAATCACAATGTGCTTCCCAGGAAACCCTTAATTTCAACCAGAAAAGGAAAAAAATCAGAGAAAGGATCCAAGTCAAGTCCAAGTGCAACAAAATTCACCAAAACACTTACAACAATAATCGTGCAAAGTAGAACCACGAAAAACAAATCAGACAACTAAAAACAGACACATTACCCAAAACCTGAAACAAGAACATCATAAACAAATAAGAATTCAATATCGGAAAAGAATCTTGATTATCCCAAAAACACATCAACGACAACCCTATCTCCACCCCCCGAAAACAAGCAACATTAAATCCACACATTAACAAGATTGCAGAAATCATGCATGCACGGAGTTACGGCGTTGAAGAAGAAACTCACGACGAGCGATTGATTGATCTGAATTAGATGGGATTGCCGAGGATGGAAAAGGGTATCCGGAAATCTAATTGTTTTTTCAGTTGCTCGACGTGTGAAATTCGAGGGTGCTTGGAGCGCACAAGGTGGAGATTTTGCGAAACTGGGATGAGAGAGAATAAATCCAAAAAACCAAAAAACAAAACAAAAAAAAGTTAAAAGATTATTGAAAGTGTTTGTGGAAATTAAGATTAATGCTGTAAATTATTGTGATAATTGGAGCTGTTAGTTACGGGTTACGTGCATGGCAACTTCAATAGCCTAACGGCTACTAATACCATTTACGTAAATTCACCACGTGCCATTATTATTCCCTAACGTAATAATGCAATGTTTCCTTTTTTTTTCTTTTTCTTAAATAAAAATCACAAAGTATCTTAAGATAAATTTGGAGTAAAAATTCATTTTGATATCCCAGTTTTGCCATTAATATTTCGCGTATGAGTAATTATAAAAGGATGATTATACCGTTTCCTCGTGAGGTTTGCCATAATGATACGTAAATTTTCTTTAATTTAAAAAATTGCATTTATTACTCATGATATTTGTTTCTGTCCAATCCTATCTATTTGTAAACTTCACAAAATTTGCTGAATGTTAATAAAAAAATTTGAATAAAAATTCATATTTATCCCTGTAATAAGTCAATTAGGGGTAAATATGAATTTTCATTCAATATTCTTTTTTTATTGATATCAATAAATTTTGTGAATTTTGACTAATGAATGTGTATATTTATTTGACTGAAACAAATATTAGGGATATTAGACTTAATTTTTCAAATACATGAGATTTACGTCTAACTAAAAAAATATAGTACAAAAATATATAATTATGATAATCAAATAAGAAGAATAAAAATAAAATGGCTAGAAAAAAATGATAAAATATATTGTTGATTTTTATGTAACTTTTTCTTAAATATATTTATTCATTTTCATTTTAAAATCTAAGGATATAATGTTCATATCTTAAATAGCAATAAAAAATTAATTAATTAATTAATTGAGTGTCAAAGTGATAGTAATAGTGAAGTTGGAATATCAATTGAGTCATAGATAATTATTCAGGTGCCAAAATTAATAACAAAATAAGAAAAAAAAACCCAATAAATTTGTAAACTGAAGGAATATATTAAAAATGATTATTTTTTTTTATCTAAAACAAAAACTCAACTATTAAATTTTCACATAATTAACATTGTTAAAGTTAATTAAGTAATTACCTTATTTTTTTACATTGAATGGGGTTTCCATAGAGTTGCTTTTCTTTCTTTCTTTGGTGTAGATTTTTGGTGATTGATGAATTCTTGTTGCCCATGGCCATATGTATCACATTCTAATCATTGACCCATATCATCTTCTTGCAAGACTGTATTATACATATGAAGAGGATGGAAATGAAATGAGAAAAATGGTTACACTACTTTTAAATGATAAACCTTTTCCTTTTCTTTTAAGGCCTAAAACAAAAAACAAAAAGATTCAACGATCAAAAATGGAAAATTTGTTGCTGGATCAAATGTGTTGCCCCCCATCCATCCAAAACCAAACTACTCCTCTATAGAACAACCAACTCTATTTCACTTATACCAAAGGGAAAAACTGCAGAAAACTACACGCCATTTTCATTTTCTATCATTTCTCGAACATCATTAACAACCAAATATGCTTTGTGGCCTCCAATCACCTCTGCCTGTTTCTTGCCATCCCTCCAGAGCTGTCATATAATTTGAAATACAATTTACAGGTCTACTCTTACAATTCCCAGAAACAATCTAACTTCATAGCCGTATCATGCCTCAATTGTTTTCTCAAACATAAATGCAAGGGGGCTTACCTGAATTGTAGGCATCTTCTGCTCAGATTTTTTGTCCAAACGGATGCATAAACATGAAAAGACATAAGTCTCAATCAGAACACCAACGTCTCAACTAAGCATTTCAAAACATGAAGCAGGACCCATTTATCCAAAGTTTCCTTTTTGAACTAGGGATCTTAGTTTTGCAACGGATTGGCGTACATAGCAATCAATACAACTTATGCAGGTGGTATGCAGTATGGAAAAGAAAATTCAGACAGGACATGTGGACTGTGGAAGAGAATCTCTACTATGATGAAACTTTTGAAGAGGACAAATTGGAAATTGAGAGGAACTTACAGTAACTCCAGCACGGACAACGAGTTTGTGGGGAACATTATTGACATCAACAGAGTAAAATCTTATTCTGCATCAATACATTAAAAAGTCCGACTCCAATAAACATGATCATCAAAATTTGAACAGAATACTTGTGAAGTAGACATTTGCAAAGTGATGCGTGCATAAGCATTATGTACAATTATCAGAACATGCTCTATGCTGTCTCATCAAGGTGATATTTTACACAACTACAACCACATCGGGATTTGATCTTATAACAAGGTAATATAAGCAGTTTACTCGTGATAGAGCAAATTAAATACCAGATCTATATGAACTCAAAATAGGTGCACTAATGTAAGTTGAAAATGAACAATCTATACTTGTCCGCGATGGTGGTAGCAAGGAAGCGACGTTCAACATGTATTTTACAAAATTTTGGCAAAAAATAAAAACATTTGAAACACAACTTGGTTCTTGATATAATATTAATAGAGGAAATACTGTAGTAAGAGGCAAACTCGAACCACTACAATTAGAAAAATGATTCATCACCACCTAATAAAAGTTGAAGTCGATAAGCGGAAGATGGTGATAAGACTCTCTCCTGGAACAGATTGTTGAGTATTAGAACTAAGAAAGTTAGAATTCGCCTGCAAAACTGACCTTGGGTAATAGTCAGCTGCTAATTTTTCCAGTTTTGGTTTCAAATATATACATTTCCTGCACCAGCTTGCCATCCTACATATCCAAATACTTCACATACTCAGCCTAAACACCCATGTATAAATAAACATAAGAAATTAGGTGACGAAGATAAGATATACCTGCAGACATTCACATATGTGATAAGAACTTCCATATAGATAAATGTCGACCATATGTCCTAAGTTCTCAACATAACCAATTTCTGAAAGTCTTAGAATATATTTGTTTGGAGTGATGGGGAAAAGCTGGAATAATAACATGGTGTGTTCATCAGCTATGAACTGTCAACTGACTGATCAAATGTTTTGTTATTCAAGATTGATTGCTTGAGAATTCATCGTTTTACAAAAACCTTGAGTTCAACAATCACAATAACAGTGGATAAATTCATAACCAAACAACTAACCATGCTGCCAATCCATACCTCAACAGCCGTGGCCACACATATACTGAGATTGGAGATAGATGAGTTTATCAGAGTCTGTGACGACTTTGGCAAGGGAAATTGGAGATTGGCATCAAGGACTATATCCAAATCGGTTATAATGAGCCATATTTGTATTAACATTGCAGAATGCAGAATATCCAATATGATTTCGTCCAAGGAAATTGCCTCAACATATACAAAGCCAAAATCACGCTGTTGGGGACTAGAAATCCTAAGAATATATACAAAACTCCGTAACTGTTATTCGAAGTGATCAACTCTCACAATTGCAACCATAAAATAGTTATGCATGGAAGTATAGTTGTAATAAATTAAAATCTCAAGTAACCAACCATTACTAACAATGGAAACAATTGCTTCTAAATACCTGTAAAGCTTAAATGACTTTCTCAGACAATGTTTTCTATCATTGTGCAAATGTCATCTGAAAACATAGGTAATTGCCATACTTATACTCCATTAGCAATGAGCTATATCCATACCAATCAGTTTTAAGATTTTCCATCATGAATGATTACTCTCTTCGCATTCACTTCCTGTCCTACCTGTCCCCTCCCTGCAACTTCAGAACAAACACAGGATTCATGTCAATCCTTTCCACCTTGCTCATTGATGTTCGCTCTGTTCAAGCTCAACTTAGTCACAGACTCAAAGCAATGAAATTCCCTTTTCATTTTTTCTCGTTACTTTAGCCTTCATAGCATTGCCACTTGTACATACCCCTAAATCAGCCTTGACACAAGAATATACAAAAACCTGTTGTCCTAAATTTTTCAATCCAAATCGTCAAACTGATTTTTAAAGTTAATCATAGCACCACTTTTTATCGAGTATACCCCATTAAGTAGCTCACTGGATCATGATAAGTAACATTTACATTTAACAAAACTGGCGCAACAAGGCATGAGCTGTTGCCTGTACGATCAAATGCTTTCTACACAGCAACAATAAGCATAAACTCCACCACCTTTAATTTGCCAAACATTCAAACAGCAACAAGATACATATAGCAAAATCTTCATAAGATTGTTCCTACATTAACTCGTTTAATTTACTCCCTACAAGTCTTCTGCCTATGTAACTGAAGATCTTACATGTAAAAGAATTAAAAAGAAATCTAATACTCTATCAATTAAATGATCGTTTCTATAACATATATATCGAAAAAAAATTACAATAACATAGAAATTAAGCTGAACTAAGGCGAAACAATCAAGAAATTCGGCAAAATTAACAAATTAAACCACCAATGCAAAGGGGCAAAAAAAAAAGACACAAAAGATGCTTACCATAAAACAACTACAGATTCTTCGAGCTGTTGCGCCTCAGCGACGACCCGATCGAACTGGGATTCGCTGGAAATAGGCTCCAGCTCCACCGAAAGCGGCATGTTTTCCAAACCCGGCTGAGTAATCGACCCGGCTTCATTATAACTACTACATAATCCTAATCTCCGACCCTTAATTCCACGAAAATTGCTCCAATAAATGAAATTTGATCGACAATTGAAAACGGATTTTCTCTTAGAATCGATGGAACAGTACGGCTTGTATGACAGCGGGATTCTTGAATTCTGCGTTTTAAGGGATGGAAAAACTTCCATAACACTAAAAACTCAGTGTAGTTTAAGTAAGATATTAAGGAGTTGGGATCTTTCTTTCTGTAGGAATTGAGGAACTGAAATAGATCGGCGGAAAGAATGAGGAAGAGCTGAAAAGTACTTTAAAGATTTTTATACAAGGAACAAATGTTGACAAGAAGTCAAGAACTGTTGCCGAATATTATTTTGTTTTTTAAATAAAAAGTAATTTTTTTCTCACTTCAAATCTTATTATTTAATTCATAATTTTAATAGTTAAACTAAATTGCATTTCAGTCCTTCACAATTATTTGTAAATATTTTAGAGCAATTTTTTTGAAAACTCTAATTTCACATATAAAATACTAATATAATAATTTATTATAATGCATACAGTAATGAAATAAACTGAATAAAATTAAAAAGCCGCATCTTTGTATATGACCCTTGTCTTTATTCCGAAGCCGTGATTGTCTCTTCACTTGTAGTTGTTACGACTTACCATGACTCCAAAGTACTAACACTCTAGCTCACACCAGTATCTCGTCTCATATGCACAATTAAAAAGAGACTAGAAAGCAATTAGTCGCGCTGCCAAAACTCTAAAAGAATTTTGGAAGTATAAAACATTTATCAGTTTCTTACTTAAACAAACACTTCAAATGATCTCTTCAATTGGATGGTTTATTAAAAAATATAGTTTAATGAAAGTGAAGCCAAGTACCATATGACACAAAAGTGTAATAGAAAATCCGCACGTCAGAGTTGCAATAGGAATGCAAAAGAGAAGCAAATAGAAATCTGCAAAACTGGAGATATGTGTGTATGTATTTATCTGTTCCTAAGAAACACACTGCAAAAGTATCAGCTCAAGCTCTGGACAATCTTGGAGAGGGCTGAATACGTTCCGAACGCCGACGACACTACGCCAACTCCAATCACCAATATGCACATCGATCCCTGTAAAACGCAACAGCAAAATGAAGAAAAGATCAGTTCAAATTTTAGCAGATTAAGAGCTAAAACTTCAGGTCAGCGTGACAAAGTTACTCTAGTACCCTATTTTTATGAAATAATGCTGCGATCTCGCACTTCCCCATAGTTTATGTAATGGATTTGAAATTCCCTATTAACAAATGTTTTGGATTTAAACTATAGTCAAAAAACCTTCGGATTGACTGTGATGAGAATTTAAGGTTAAAATCATCAATATACCCTGATATCACTTCGTCACATGCCCAATTTATACAGAAAGGCAACTAAGGGGGAGGGACAATGTTGTTTAAGTCGATCTAGGGACCCTCTCCCTACCGGCATAAGAGGGAAGCATTACACAACGGTAATCCATAACAGTAACCTTTTTCAACAAGGTATTATTCGGATATGGTGGAGATAGAACTTCACTTTACCTGGAGTGCGTTTATTTTCCCCCTTAAGATGCTCAAGTAGCAAGCGCATGGAAGAATCAACGTCTGCGAAAGGAAGTTCCATTAAGTAAACTGAGCGTATGCTAAACATTCATAGAAGACGAGAACTAAATTACATGCTGTCATTCAAAGTCTTATGGAGAGTAATGAAAGGACTTACAACTAGCATCGTGAGTAAAGAACCAATCAGGGCCATCACAAGACCTACATGACAGGAAAGGGATAAAAAACGAGCCGAGAAATTGCAAGAAAAGGGACATAATATTAGGAGACGGAGAAAACTGAAAAGGGATATTTGATAAGCATGGAAATGAAAATTTTACCAAAGAAGGGAATGCTAAGGCCGACGAGCAAAGTTGATATCACCAACGCTGTTCTTATGAGGATCGAATACATGTATGATTTGGCGTGGCTCGACGGTATCAGTTCCTCCAAACTCATTGCCACAGGAGACATGGTTAATGCATATGTATCTATAATTAAGGAAGAAACCTCTCTTCTTTCTTCCGACATGCATTCATGATAGCAACAAGACAAGAAAAGACTATGTAAAGTTAAACAACATTATTACATTAAGGAATGTGTGTCGAGACTGTTTAAGGTCATTTAAGTTAATCTCCTGTGGTTTAGTCCCGAAACAGACATGTTTCTACCTTACCTTATATATTCTAACATCCAGCTATGCCTTTTTTTCGAAGTGATTGCTTGGAGATCTCAAGTGCGGGACAATCACAACCATATATATATGGTGGATGTATTGTGGACTCCATGAAAATCCAATCACATGAATGATTGTAGATGTGTCGGCACTCTGTCTCCAAGGACCTAAAAAGGATTCTGCTTGTAGTGTGGTGAAATTCTTGATTTATGTCAATTTCCATCATTGTACGCATTCTCTATCTTAATTTAGAAGCGAAAAAACCTGTTCATAAACCTCTGTGGCTACAGAAATTTTCGAGGAAGGATTGCAAGAAGTGAAATGAGGGAACGCTGGATCGATAAACTCATTCACTAAGAGAAAGGATATTTTGTAAATGGATTGACTACCTGCAACAGAACAAATAGAAACACAAATTATTACAATGAACTAACAATTTACAGGTAATGACAAGTTATTACAAGAAAAAATTAAATTAATTAACAATCTACAGAGTTACAAATATCATTTTATACCCTCAGTGTAATATTAATAATAAGGGTGGATTTCATAATTTTACCATAGTTAAGGGGTGTAAATGAAGAATTCCTAAAAAATAAACGGCAAACTAATCAAGAAGAGTGGTATAACTCGTTAAGAAAAATATATGTGAGGATGTTTGCTTGACAACCCAAACTGTTAAGATACACTCAACCTACCGTAGTCCACAAAGCGATTTTAGATGCAACTAAATCTTGCGGCATGTTGAGGGTGAACTGTGACTGCGTCGATTCTCCAAACATCATGTACCCCAGAACTGCGACTGCCGCATACATCACGGTGCAAATCGCAAAGCTACAATCATCATTTACTAACGAGTTCAATTAACGCAACATATATATGAATATTGGGTGGTCTTTAGTCCTAGGAAAGGTTAATGTTGCATAATTAAAGAACTTATATATTATGTATATATTCTTTCATTTTCTCGTTGTCTACTTGGATTCAGAAAAATTGGTTTTACCTTGTTAGAAGGACAGCAGGGTACTGACTAGGTTTCGCCATTGACGTATAAATGTTGGGAAAGATAGCATGGCCGGAGTAGCAGTAGCCATACAGACCAATAGCAACCGGAAGAGTCGAAAGGTTCAGTGTCGTCCCTTTGGTCTGAAAACCAACTTGGTCCACTAATCCAACCCAGAACAAACAAGCAACCACTAAGATCGACGCAATAACTCCTCCGGCTGACATTGTCAAAAGAACAAAGCAAAAATGGTCAGTGCTCCGAGGACGATGAAAAATATTAGTACTCTAAAAACTTTTGAATTGTTGATTTCTGTTTTCTCCTGGAGAATTATTACATTAGAAAACTTAAATTAAACTGTAAATGGTATGAAAATCTTGCGGCTGGTTAAGTAACATAACGTCTTCTGTTTAAGTTATGTTTCCCTGGCTTCAGATATTTCTCTTAGTTGTGCAAATCAGAAGACATCACCAAAATTTTGGCTCGTAGAGCCGTATGGTAATATCACTCATTGGTTAAATTTATCAATAGTCGGTATCTACGCAATTTCCCAAGGGATGTCACTGTACTTAATCCTGATAAATGCAATTTGTGAATGATGCTTACCGGAGATGTAGCTAAGAACGCTCATGTCCCGTAACCAGACGGTTGGGAGAACAGCAAGCGCAGTCATTACCGCAAAAAGATGATGAGAGTTCAATTCGAATGCTCCAAAGTTCAAATGTGCATTTGGAAATAAAGATGACAAGTTATCACTCTCCAAAATTATATATTCAACGCAACAAGCCTGCGGATGATAAACATTTCAGCTGAGCACAAATTGAAGTATGGAACATTTATGACTTTCGATATTAATTTTCTATATATTCTACCAAGAAGAAGACTAACTGATAGAAATTGGTTAATTAAGAGGTTTTGCAGTGATTAAAACAGCCTGCAGGAGGTTTCTATTTGATGTCAGGGTGCAGCACTAACAAATTTTATAGCATAAGTCAATTTGCTACTCATAGAGATGATCGTATTAGTAATTCCGACCACAGATGATTCTTGACGAGAGAGTAAATGCTGGAAAAATTCTGAGATGCAAAACAACAGAGTATCATGTCAAACAAGAGCACTCTTGGAGTAGCCAGATGTACTTACATATAACTCGACGTACAATATTATCTGCATCAACAAACGCAATAGACAGAGGATCAATGTCAGCAATTAACACGCGAATAATTTCTTGGAGCTCAAATAAAGTAAACCAATTAGGAAATAATGCCTCTTACAGATATGGCAACACGTCCAGTGGTACCAAAGGCGGCCTGGCCAATGTCTGGGTAAGTTTCGAGCCCAGGTTGACTGTCCAAACAGGACCGTAAGAGGATTCCGGTGTAGTAAGAAAGTACAGCAAAAGTCAATAAAATGGAAAGGCCAAGCCAGCCTCCTTCTTTGACAGCATAAGGAGTAGAAAGGATTCCAACTCCACATAAGACATTCATGCCTGCATAAAACTGTCAAAAGTCATTCCCTTTTTTATGCAATAAACAAGAACCAGATGAATTATCTTAAGGCAAACCGTATGGGCCCGTCAAAGGAAGAACGAAAATCTCTGTACGTGTTCTGAATCTACATGATGAAGATTAGATGAGTCCTCGTCTAGATTAATAGGTTGGGCAAGAGGAATATAGCCCAGAAAATATCAGTCTGTTTAACATGTAAACATATCGTGTTTTCCACAATAATATCAACCATTCCTGCATGGTTTATTCCTATCTTTCTATTTTTGCCGAGGCCATTCTCTTTAATTTAGTTGTAATATTTTTCAAAAATGTCAGAATATGGCAAACACTTCGAGCATATTGACAAGCAACAACGAGGGGTTCTCTTTTCTTTTTCCTTCACTAACCTCATATGAAGTTTGAACAACTAATATCAGCAATTTTGCATATATTTCGATTAGATAGATATAGCCTACCATTTAGCACAGCCTGGCCATATGAACTATGGCGAGAAATCGGAAGTTCATGTGAGACCGATACTTTCCCATCAGGGGTTACTTTCTTCAAACTGGGCTTCCTTGATGGAATCGGAGGCAGCAGAGAATGTGAGCTGCGTCTTTCTTTAGGCTTCTCGTCCTCTACAGGCGGTATGAGAGGCTTACTCAGAGACGGTAATATCTCGGGAGTGTGCCTCCTTGTAAGGGATGATGAAAGGAACGAGCTGCTTAGGCGTGATAATGTTGGTGTCCCGAGAAAATTAAGACTCGGAGATGGGACACTACTGTATAGATCAATGGATTGCCTGTGACGAGCATTTTCACCAGATTTAGTATCTAGAGGTAAAAATGCAGTAATACACAACTCAATATATGAATGATTTACTATCCACGATATGCATATACACAGAAACTATACAATACCATTGAAATTATCAGTACATCCAACTTCACAGAAAATCGGTCTTTAAGGAAAAAACTAGATTCTTACATGAGTCCATTTTACATCAGCACCACCATTAATAAGTACATCGGTCTGCAAAAAACTATACCAAGAGCCATCAAAACCAAAGTTTCTGTATAGCTTCTTCGTCATCTTTTCTTTCTCTTTTTTCCCATTTCTTTTTGGGTTTTAAATGGGAATCGCGACAGATGCTAAACAGAAAGTTAGCAGACTGTATATTAAATTTGATGAGAGTTCAAAATTATTTTAGAAACTTACGGTTTTAAGATTTCAGTTGAACTTCAGACATTACAAAGTTACTTGTCTAGTGTCCAATTTAGGATGCACAGTTTCCTAACACGAAGTGGTTAGCAGATTTGCAATTATTCAACCAGAAACAGTTTCCAAAACAGCAAAAATAGCTGTCATTATAGATGCAAGTGAAGACAAATTAAACCCACTAAGAGTTACGTTCTTGAATAAGCAATTCACAGTTCTTAGTCTGAAAAAGACAACGACTGCGGATTTTCACGACCAATTAATTGCTTACCATTCAAATCTACATCAGAAGTTCCTAGAAGACAATTCCCAACATCAAACAGAATATTATCTCTGGCCTACAGATCTTTGCTGCGGCTGCCTAGAAACTCCACCGATATTAACCAGAAGGTCTTAATTATATCAAATTATTGAATTGGCTACAAAAGTAATAATATTGCAGAACACTTTCGGTTTTTTTCCCTGTCAAGTTGAATAGAAATTCAAGACTTCTGCTTCAATTGGCTCATCACTAATTGGTTCATACTGAAAAGACATACTCATACACAACAGAGAATTCAAGAAATGCTTAAGATCAGCATCAAGATTCAGCATAAATACACACAGACACGCACTCCTCTTTCTCTCTCTCTCCTCTCTTTCACACACACACAAACACACACAAAAGATAATTGAAGTAACCTGTAACTTTGAGGCCAAGAGGGGTTGAGAGAATTGGGCTTGCTTTGCTGCCGGTTTTCATTATCATTATCAGTGGAGTAATGGGAAGAATCAGAATCATTCCCAGCCCCGTTGTCTTCATCTTTGTCATACAACTTCTCCTCATCCTCTTCCTCACTTTCTATGTAGAAACTCTGATCGGATACCGAATTCTTCATCATCTTCTCACTTCAAAGCTTAAAAAATCTAAATCAAAACACACCTTTCTTACATAATTATGTCATACATAGATCTGAAAACTCAAGAAAGCTGATAAATGGGCCATAATAAAAATATCCCATCAAAAAGATACATCAGATTATGCATGTGAACTCATACATGTGCAGCTCTGCAGAAGATAGAATTAAATAAAGCTGGAATTCAAATAATTTACAAGTGAAAATCAAGAATACCAGTGTCTCAAAAAACCATTCTTGAGTGCTCTATATGCACACAAAAATGTCATTGATTTTTTATAACTGAAATTCAACCAAACAAAACGAGTGAGATCATTATCTCAATCAAGTGAGACAGGCTTTGGCAACAGTCAAGAATCTTTGTTACCCCAAAAGAACTCTTTCAAGAAAGCAAGAAACTGAAGCGTTTGTTTGAACTTTGCTGACCCATTGTGTACTTATTTCAGATCATTCAAGACATGCACTCCATATTTTGTGCGCGTGTGTGTGTATGTGTCAGAGAGAGAGAGAGAGAGAGAATTTTCTTACCTTTTCAAAGATTTCCAAAACTAGAATAGTGACAGGCTTTCTTATGAGATTCTGCCCACAAAGCTCTCAAATCTTTACGAAAAGTGCAATGAAAGAAAACAAAGGAAGACTTCTCTCTGGCTCTTGAAAGATCCACAAACTCCTTAATTCTCACACACCACACACACTAGCAATTGCATCACTTTCTTGCACTCCTCAGCCACACAAACAGACACTCCACTGTCAGCAAATTTAACCAACAGTCTACCACTGCCCACTTGTTAAAAACGGGAACTTTTAGTCGACTGCCAAAAGATCTTTTGTGGGATTCTGTTGCTGACGAGAATGTTAACAGTATAAGGACACAGAATCATAAGCTCGATTTGAACGTTTCTCGTTGTGGGAGGTTCAAGAATCTTCAGATTTCAAAATAGCCATGATATTTATGTCACAAAATTCACAAATTATTCTTTCTATATAAATAATCATTTTTTTTCTTTTTTCAGAAATTTTAAATTCCATCACTTGTAAGAGTTGCTGATCAATGCAATATTGTAGTCTGTGGGGCAACTGTGAACTGTACATGAATAGACCCCAAGTCTCAGCCAGTCAGCATTTACACCTTCGCTAATCTGTGTTTTGGCTAATATTCCTAGAACCCATCAGCTCTTTTAATTTGCCTTTTGGCACCAGAAGTCTTGAAAATTAGTTTCAAGTGCATCCACATAAAAAAAAAAAAAGAAATAATTACATTGTCATCCCCTGAAATTTGGTGTAAATACATTTAACCCCGTATAGTGTGGGAGTACCCTTAATATTTGTTTTCGTGTGACATATAGTTACAGATATTGGGCATCAAAATATTTTTAAAACATCTTATAATTTATAATAAATGATAAATTTTAAATGTTTTTTGAGATAAATTTTTTAATTAAAGTCCAACATCACTAAAAAAAAGTTTATGGGTAACATTTGTAATAAACATATTTTATAGAGGTCAATCAAAAGATTTTAGAATGTTAGTAGGAAGGCATTTTTGTCTTGTCAAAAACCTTCACATCATATATAGTGTGGATGACTCGAAATAGATCAATTCCAATATTGTTATTTTATCACCCAAACTTTTACAAACAAAATGTGGTGTTGCAATCACCACAAAGTGATAAAATTGATTGCTTGCCCCTTCAAGACTATTGCTCCCAAGGGTCCATTTTGTAAATACATAACAATAAAGTGTGAAATTATAACCTTATATTAGGGGTACTTGCAAGCGTTTAAAATAATTATTTTATTAATTTATTATTGAAAATATTATTTTTGTTTGAAGTAAATTCATTTTGATATCTGAATCTTGTGACTAATATCATTTTTATACCTGAGTAATTATAAATAATTCAATTGATATTCAAGTTTTACTATTAATATCATTTTACCCCTCTTTGTTTTACAATTTCTACTTTTGAACATCTTAAATTAAATTGGTTTAAACCAAAAGTTATAAGCAACTCCTTATCAACTACTGCAGCATATTGATAAAATACAAATATAAATTATTTTTTCAAAAATTCCAACTTTGATTTTTTATTTTTATTCATTTTTAGCTTTTATTTTTTCAAATACTCAACACTTTCGTTGTCGTTTAGTACAATTTTCGTTACGATTTATTCCGACCATACAGTAAGAAGTTATTGCAAACATTCATTAACATCATCGGAAATGGCAAAAATGTAATGCGGCTGGCTAACCAATGAAACCTTGCCTAAAAATTTCCAAAATTTTCCCACAAATTAATTAAAAAAGTTTAGAACAAGATCTACAAAACAAAAAATACATAAATAATATGAATAATTTGATGTGCTTGTCAATAATATAATGCTTATATTACATGTGTCTATTTAGTTTAATGTTGTAATAAAATAAGTAAATAAATTGTAGTTTTCATGGAGTGTGTGAATGGTATTGTAATAATAATGATAGTTTTGATAGTGGCTAAGCAAGTTGATGAAGAAGAGGTTTTGCAGCCTAACTTATAGACAAGGACATTAAAGGTTATAGCCATGACAAGCTTTTGATGATACCAATATCCAACATGTGGGGGGTAGGGGTAGGTGGTTTTGTTTGTTTTTAGAATAAATTGCTAAGTGTTTGATTGAAATTTGTTATAATTATAAAAATTCTACGTTATTTAAAAAATTATAAATACTCTCTTGTAATAACTCATTGCGGAGGGTATTTGTAGTTTTACATACAAGAAAACAGTATATATAAGTAAGGCGGATCTCAGGAAAGCCCATTGTAATTTATCCTTATTTTTTGGGGTAATCCACGTTATGAGAATATATCTAATTTCACAAATATTTTTGGCTTTTACAAAATTATATCTTATAAAGGGGGTGTCAATGTAATTTATTTAAAAAATGTATTTATAATTTTGTAAAAGATAAGGAGTATTTGTATAATTAGATCTAATTTTAACGAATATTTATGTAAGTTAGCTTTTTTATTATGTGGGATGACCATTGCGGGGGTGGGTTGGAGGGCTTTACTTTGGTTTTGAGTTGTTTCTGGATAGTTTTACAAAGTTGGAAATCATGAGTTTGAGTTTTGAAAAGTTGGAATATTGGGAAGTGTGACGAGCTTTTAGTATTATTTGATGATAATACGTATGATATCACTTTTAAGTAGAACAAATTATGGTTCGTAGTGAGCATTTGTAATATTTTATAGGATAAATTACAACATCATTTTCTGGGGTTTGGTATAATTACGAATAGTTCCTAGTTGTTTAAAAATTATTAATACCCTCTAAATTTAAGAGCCGTTTAACAATTAGCCTAATTCATTAGAAAAAAAGAAAAAAATACAGTAAGGACAAAGTTGACAATTCATACCTCTATTCAAGAATTACATAATTTTTATCAAATATTAGGAGGTATTTTTAATTTTTAAAACAACGAGGGTTATTCGTAATTATGTTAAACATCAAGGAAAGTTATTGTAATTTATCATATTTATTAAGATAAATTATAACAAGCTCTTTTGAGATTTAACATAATTATAATTTTTTTTTTGTTATTTAAAAATTATTAATACCCATCTGATTTTAATAGTTGTCTACCAGCTAGCTTAATTCGTTAGTCTCTGCTAGGTTTTCATCCATTTTTATGATGAACTGACCAAAATGCTTTGTGAACTATGATTTATAATTTTTATTTAATTTTAAAAAAAAAATTAAAATTTTTTTATGGACTGGGTGAATAATTTATATTTTATTAATTTTTAATTTTTTCCTTCCACATCGTTCGGTTTCTTTTTTATAAATTTTTATTTTTTAAAAAGAAAAAATACAGTAAGTGCATAAATTGATAATTTTAGGCCTCCATCCAATGATTATATAATTTCATCAAGGGTTAATTCTACTTAGACCCTTGCTGCAAATTCTAAATTATATTTTCCCTCAAAAAAGTTTTGAAATTACACTTACACCCCTCCGAAAATTCATGTTTACCGCAGATCATCTTTTGTTAGGATTGCATAAGTTTTTAATTTTATCCTTATTCAATATTTTCATGAAATAATTTTGTACTTATGAAGGAAAAATTATAATAATGTTAACCTCACTCCATATATATATATTATATTCCTTTATAAATACAAAAATATAATATGAATGTTAAATGAGGGGCAAAATTAAAAGTTTATGTATTTTCTTTGCTTAAGAAGCATTTTTCATCCAAATCCTAAAGGGAGGAGGTTATGCGTAAATCGAGAATTTTCAGAGGGGATATAAATGTAATTGCTATTAATATTATATTTATTGAAAAATATAAATTCAAGACATTATAAATTATTTTACTAGAAATAGTCATTGTATCAGTAAAGAAAATATCAATTATAAGATCTCAAAATAAGATAATCTTATAAGACCCCTCTTTGAAATTGAAAAATTACATTTTCCCGCAAAAATATTTTAAAATTATACTTACAGTACTGTGAAAATTCTCCATTTGCACCTAACCCTTTTCGTTAAGATTTGAATGGAAAATATTGACATTAGTAAAAAATATGACATATTTTTTATATTTTGGTGCTCGTTTAATATTCTCTTGTATATATACTTATAAAAGGATAAATATAATATATATATATATATATGGAGTGAGGTTAATATCATTACACTTCTTTCCTTATAAGTACAAAATCATTATATAAGAACATAAATATATTTTTTTCCTTATAAGTACAAAATTATTATATAAGAACATCAAATGAGGGGTAAAATTATAAATTTATGTAAGTTTTTTTGCAAATATGAGCAATTTTGTCCAAACCTATCCAAATAGGACAGGTGTAAACAATGAATATTTGTAGAGGGTGTAAGTATAATTTTAAAACTTCTATGAGGAAAAAAGTGTAATTTTACATTTTTAGAGGGGTTAAGTATAACGAAACCTTTAAAAAAAGTTAACTTCACCCATATTTTTTTACAACATCTTATAAGCTCTATATTCTATTTCTACCTTTCACATAATTCACGTTGTTTCTGAACGATGAAGGATTCTCTCTCTCTCTCTCTCTGATCTTAAAGATTTTCTTTTTACTATTTAATTTTTCTTGCATTCAAAGAAGAGAGAATATTTTATTTTTTAATAGTAAATTATTATATTTAAAACATTATAAATTATGCGACTAAAAATAGTCATTACAATTAATAGAAAAAATATATTAATTATATATTTATATTAATATTCAATTAGCATAAATATACATTTACATTATTTTGATATAAAAGTTTAGGCAATGAGGCAAAATTTGAACAACATTGTAAATGACAAGAATTGCAACCTTATGGGTGGCAATTATTAAACCTCAATCATGGAATTGGATGTTATACGGACCATTCTCAAACTTCTCATGCATCAACAGCTTCCATGTGGCACCCCAATATCTTGCTATGTAATCAATTATAAAAGATTGCAACAATATTGTTCACTTGTCTTAATTTCTTCGTCTCATAATTCCCCTTTTTGTACTAACATTATACTGAGGGATAATTGCACCTAAATCTTCTTTAAAAATATTAAATTATATATTTTTTTAAAATTATATTTACACATTTTTAAAAAAATTCATCGTTTACATTACATCCCATTTTGTTAGGGTTTGGATGAAAAATCTAATGTTAGCAAAAAAAATTATATAAATTTTTAATTGTGCCCTTCATTTAATATTCTCAAGTAGGTTTTTATACTTATAAAATAATAAATATTATATAAATATGTATAAAATGATGTTAACATCATTATATTTTTTTAATAAGTACAAAATTGTTACATGAAAAGTTAAAAGAGGGGTAAAATTAGAAATTTATGTAATTTGTTTGCTAAGGTCATCATTTTTCGTCTGAGCCTTAACCAAGGGGGTTCAGATGTAAATAGTGAATTTTTAACAGAGTATAAATATAATTTCAGAATATTTTTTAAAAAAATATAAAATCTTTTTGGAGGGGGTTTAAGTATAATTAACTCTAATGATAACTTATGTCTTATGATAAAATTGACAAAATATATTTTGTTACGTGTCACTGCCACGAACTCATTTATATCTATAATTAAAAGGGTATGTTTGATTTGACATCGGGCGAACTTACCATTTTAATTCTGCAAATCCGCATTCTGCTATATATGACCTTCATTGATTTTTCCGTCGGAGAAAACATCACATGCATTGCACATGTAATATATTATTCACATATTACCCCTAAATATCGTATGTGTAGTTTTCCAGCGAGAAAATTGTTAGAAAAGGAAGTGAAATATAAATTCACCTCAAAAAAATATTAAATAGCAACGTGTAAAACAAACATAATCCGAATAACAAAATAATTTATCTAATAAAATTATGAGACCTCGATTTCACGACATGAATTGAGGTGATTGGTTGGCAGAGTTGTATCCTTATCCAGAATGAATTATTTTGATTAGGACAAAAACAAAAGTCGATCTCCCACGTTGTTGATCAGCACAACAATTGTCCTCATGGATAATAATTGGTTATGGGGTTATTTATATTCAACACAAAACGTTGAAATTTTATGATAATTTTAAATTTCGTGTAGTTGGATACGATAATTTAATAATTTTTGTTATGCGACAACTACTTTATTATAAATTATTGGTCTAATTAACCATGTCAATATTCTAAAAGAATATTAATTTGAGGACAGAAAAAGGAAGAAAACAGAAGATATATTAAGCTATATCTATTGATTATACCGTGTCGATACAGAGACAACGATATAAACACGACATATATAATACAAGTACAGAATATTGCATGCATATATAAATAAATAAATAAATAATACATAAAATTGTTGTGAATTATATATTAAAAATAATTGCATGTATATTTGTATGATCATATATATATATATATATTTAATTGAAATAATAAGAATGAAAACATTATAAAAGATTAAAAAGAATAAAGGGATAAATAATTTGAATTACTATAGGTATTTTATTTAAAACAAATCATACTCAAAACAATTTTAAAATATTATATTGAGCTTAATTTATATGGTTGTAAAATATACAAAATTATTACTAATTAATCTATAATATTCTATATATATAATTATTCATGTAATTCAATACCAAATGATATTTTTAGAAGGGTTTTTGTTATCTTTCATATTTTACGAGAACGAATGGAACAATAAATATATTTTAAAAGTAAAAAGTATATTTAATTATAAAATAAATGAATAAAAAAATAAAATATTATGTGTGGGTTGGCGGATGAGATGAGGTAGAGTAATAATAGCTTGAAAGAATAAAGTGGAAGAGCTGAGTGCTTGGAACAGCTTAATCAATAAAGTTAGTTCAACTAAAATGATTCTTCCTATAATACTTTCAATTTCTAAAATAATAATATTAACAATATTCTACAACACTCTCGAAATCTCAATTTTTAAATGAATTATATGTGATGATTATGATGAGTATGTATTATTGTTCGATATTAAATAAAAGGGTAAATTTCAATCACCTCTCTTAAAATTTCGTTTAATTACAATACTTTCTCGTTATTCAAAAAATTATAAATACCATCTTAGTTTTGATGTCCGTCTAATACGAGCTCAATCCGTTAGTTTTCGTCTAATTTTTATGGTGAACTGATCAAAATGCCCATATAGATTATAACTATATATATTATAAAATTTTAAAGTATTTTTATGAACTAATATTCTCTATAAATTATTATTTACCCACCCATAATATTTTTTATAGTTTTTTTTAAATATTTTTTATTATTAAAAAAATCAACAAGGTTAAGATAGTAGAGTTCACTTCACCATTTGGGGGCTACATAATTATTTTCTATTTGAAAGGGTTATTTACAATTTTTTAAATAACGAGTGGGTATTTATAATTATGCACAGTCATGAAGAGGAAGTTGTAATTTACCCTCAATAAATAAAATTCTTGATAATTCGTGATTCTAAAAGCTCCAATCTTCTTAATTATGGGATATTTTTCAAATTAATTTTTTTGAAAGTACAAAGAAAATGGACAATACATCGCACAACAGTGTGGAATCGTAATAAATAAGCATTATCTGTCAGAAATATTGGCGCTATTTGCACGAATGAGGCTATGTCTATGTCGATTGAGAAAAAAAAAATTATTGGCTACAATATTAATAACTATGATTAAAATTTATGGTGAATAATTATTATTAACTATAATTAAATAAAATTGATGCAAAAAATTTAATTTTTTTTTTATCGTAAAAAAATTATTTACCACAATTAAAAGATACGACAAAAATATTTATCATGACTTTTAGCCATCATAAATATTTTAATACCCCTCGCAAACTTGAAAAACATATAAGCCCAATGGTCAAACCATCTCGTTCTCTTTTTAAGAAAAGGTCTGTAAAGCTCCAATCAAAGCAAACGATATTTTCCATCAGGACGTCTGGTCGAGATGGGCAAATATATGTTATATCATTTACCACCATCTGGGGACTTATGATGAGAGGATGTTTGGGTGAGTTTATAAGCTCTTTAAAATTTTATAAGATGTTTGAAAGCATATAAGATGCTGAAAACGTTTGCACTATGTTTGTTTTCATTTTCAAGTTATCTTCGGGATGAGTCAAAATATACCCATGTTTGCCATCATACAGAAACACCTTATCTTAGTGTTTTAACTGTTTAAGTATAAATACATACATACATACATATATACACACACATATACATCAATATACATATAAAAGACATGATTTGACAATGAACAATAATTTTTGTCTCCCAAAACACAACATTAAACATACAATACTTATTTTAAATTATCTCGAAAAACAAATTCAAACATACATACTATCTCTAACACATACTTATTTATCTTTATTTTTCTCTTTCTATCTTTACAAAACACAACAAAATACTCAGAAAACGAATCCAAACACTATGTTGGTAATTTCTTTTGAAAAATAGTTTGTAAGCTCATAAAATAAGATATTAGGAGCTTATAAGTTTTTTTTTTAAAAAAAAAGTGAGGAGTTGCTAATTTATTTTCAAAATCTTAATAAATTCCTTCAAATTTAATTATAAATTTATCAATTACTAACGTCTTATAAAATTCACAATCATATTTCATCCAAACACTTCATAAATTTATTATTAAAATAAAATTTAACATCTTATAAACATAAGATATATCCACCACGTCTCTGTTACGTGGAAAATTTGCGATATTTTTTATTAAATAAAAAATCTTAAAAACTGATCAAGAATTATCGATAAAATTAAAAAGAAAAGACGAGGAAAAGCACTTTTAATCACTTGGAAAGACTAAATAAATAAAATATTAGATATAAATTTATGTTGCTTAATATTATATTGAATATTTTAATAAGATACCAAAGTGTAGTGAATCTTTTTCAGATTCCAATTTCAAGTGCTCTTTTTTACTTTTTACCTTTGTCCAGCAATTCATCATCATCTACTCTTGACCTCATATTCCACCTTCCTTATTTATTTATGATATATATATGGTAAATTATAATGAGTCTATCTCAAATTTGGCATAATTATAAATATATTTTTATCATTTGAAAAACTATCAGTATCTCTGTATTTGAACGATTGTCTAATAATTAACCCAATTCTTAATTTTCTTTAGATTTTTATCTATTTCTTGTGGTGATCTAATCAAAATCTTCTTGTGAACTTGAATTGTAAAGTTTACTTATCTTTTAAAAAAAATAATTTTTTTGTATGGGGTTAGTGAACATGCCGTAAGAACAAAGTCGACAATTTCAAATCTCGATCCACCGATTGATTACATAACTTTATCAAATATCGGGAAGTATATTTATGTTTTTTTAAACAATGATGGGATATCTGTAATTAATTTATTCGTGTATATATTATAATCTTAGTCAATTACACATTTTGGGTGTGTGTGATGTACACGTGTACGGCACGATTATTAATTAAGTTGAGAGAGAGTTTGGATTAAACACAGAAGTCAGAGATGCGGGTGCCAGAAATCAAAGATGAAAGTGATGGTGGTAATTATCCCTTGAGGGCAATTTAGTCATTTTGATCAAGAAAAGGCTAGAAATTCCTAATCCATTTTTAATTACTTGGTTTGAGCATAAAAGCTTTAGAGAAAATTTATGACAATTCCGAGGCTTTATTGTCTCCAATCAATCAAATCTAAATATAAACAAGTTTCCAAGTCCTGGAAAAACAGATGCATGTTAGTGGAAGAAAGAAGATGATATATAGGAAGGCATGCATGCATCATATATAGCAATTGTTGCTTCATCACATAAAACAAACTACCTTAACTTTGATACTTGTCTTCTTACATGTGAGCTCACATGTATTGAAGGGTTGAGAAAAGGCATGTGATGTGAGGTGGTTTCAATCTTGTCACTTGAACCACCCCATTGCTTTCACTATCTATACACATATTTCTATCTATATATAACATCCTTTTCACCTACTTGCTAACATTTCAGTGTTTTCTTGTCGACAAGGTTTTATAACACTAAGATCTCTTCATTTAATCCACTCACCACACACATTTCAACTGGATTACACATTCCAACTTCATAAACCCCTCGTTTTTGTCCTTGCAATTTACGTAAGTAAACATATTGCAAGTTGATGATTGGTGCATCCATTTCACAATCAGTCTAATAAGAATAAGAAAAGTGGTCCAATGCATGATGCCGATATTTCCGGACTTGAGACAGTTTAATAATTGTAAACAATACAACGTATAATAGGTGATGGAAAATTTTATACACAAATCTATTCAGAAAGAATGTCTACAGATAACAGCAGTATTCTATATACTTGTACACTCTGCACATTTACCGCATGGAGCTAGAGCAACATTATCAAACTGATTATTGTATTGGGTATGGCGTAGAATCACAAAAGCCCAGCGCAAGGTTTTCAAAGTAATAGTTATACCGTTTTAGACCATAACACGATATCCAGCCGTTCCAGGGATCTGAAGATGCTCGGTGATTTAGCCCCGAGCAGATCAGATCTATAATTGAGGTCATCAACTGCTACTGGAGAGGAAAAAGACTGCCTGCATGAGTCTTTGTTCGGCTGGATCATGTCATGAGCTTTCACGTACAGTCGGGAAGCTAAGTCCATCTTTGATGTGACTGATAGCCGTGGGCCAAAGCCATTTTATCACGTTCGGACCCAAGACCTGTTCATTTGCAAGTTATACTTACATTTAATGTCAATAGAATTAATATAGCATAATAAAGACAAGAAATGGTCAATGCATGCTGTAATATTTGCGGGCACATTAAAAACAAGTAGTAGAGTAGAAGATTAGTGAAGTTTTTCCACGCTCTAGCTCGAATCACATGCATTCGAGCTTGAAAGCGATTTGATTCTTGACAAGCTCGATCACCTTGTGCCTTGAGCTCCACCATAGAGAGCAAATCAGGACAAAAAAGAGAGGAAAACATACACAACAGCAAGAGAAAATGGAGGGATCAGTATCAAGCTTGGAGATGATACCTTATAAACAGTATAGGCAGCGAAAGGGAGAAAAGACAAAATAAATAAAATAGAGACAGAAAAGATTAGAAATGGAAACGAGAAGCAAAATAGCAGGAGAATTCTCAGGGAAGCTTCACCAATGAGAGTAATGTATTTGGGCAAGTAGTCAAGTTTGCAGTATACACATATAGATATGTATATATAGAGAGATGTATGCATGCATATATAAGGGCCAAGAGCTCAGAGGTCATAATGGTAAATAATATAACAGAAATATAAAAATATATTAACAGTTAATAAAAGTATTTGAATAGAAGATCTCGAGCTTTGGAACAAGAATAATTTGACTTGAGAACAAAAAGATCAAACTCAATTTCCACTGTTCTTTGAGTTGGCTTGAACTATCTGCAGCCCTAATAGTCCCTAGAGACAATGTGCACGTGCAAGCGCACACGCACACACACACACACACACTCTGAGAGGGAGGAAAGACAGACCAGGGTAATATTTTTGTAAAAACCAAAATCATAAGGATGATGATAGCTCTGCCCGGATTTCCTTGCCAACCATGCAGCTCGTTTTTCCTCATGGTACTGATAGATAATTCACCAGCAGATCATCATTTACTGTTATAAGCTATTAATGAATTGAAAATTAGCTCAAGAGATGTACCTCTATCGTTGTCAAGTTACGGGACGTTAGGTATACATGCCAGGCGAACAGAGATCCAAGCGTCAAACTTAAACATACACTACCAATCACACAACAAACCTGAAAATAAATAACACAATCAGATATTTCCAGAACATTTGATAATTACAATCTGAAAAAAAATAGTAAGGAACTAAAAGAGGAGAATGCTGGCTCACACGCGATAAAAGTGAAGAAACATAGATTCTTGAACATGTGGAATATTGCTTCTCAACTATGGTCTAATGCCAGAGGATTCTTCAATTATATGACATCTAAACAGTAGCTAAAAAGAATGGATACCAACTCACGTGAAAGGTCTTGAGACGATGTCTGCCAGTAGAATCCCAGTCTTTCTGAAGTGAGCTGCATGTTATAAGAATCTGAGAATGGACAAACAAAACATAAGAATATAAAAAGATTTAGAATGAGATGAAAAAGAAAGTTGCAAAAACTAAGCTTACCGCAGAATAAGTGCTTGCAACAGTTGCATAGAAGAGTAAAAGAAGAAACGGCTTGTAGTTCTTTTGGCCCACGCAATTATTAATCCAGGAGCAATGGTGATCCTGATTCAATTGTTTTGCACCAGAAAGAAATGTTAAAAGCATTACCAAATCACTAAAATGTAAAATTACTTGTGAAATTGATCTGTACCGATGAGCAGCCAAAGATCACCCACCATTCTAAGAACACACCTTCTGCAGACACGACAATGATGAGCCCTGGGAGGCTTGTGTCCAGAACACTTGTCACATTGCCTCAGTTGTGCACCCTAAAAACCCAAATTGAACAATTTAAATTAATTTGACATATCTCCAATAGACGCAGCTCATTTATATGAGTTATCGCTTACAGCATCCAAGAAAAGAAACTCAACTTTGAATGTTCAAATGATCTCCTTTGAGATCTTTAGTGCGTATAGCTATCCATATTACAAGGCAAATCAATTGATCATAAGCAACCAATATAAAACCATGATGAGAAGGAAAAAAAAAAAAAAGAACAGAAATTATAAAGGAAAATAAAGAAAAAAGAACATTAGGAACAAAGGGTAGTAAAGAGAAAAAGGATGATAAAATAAAGAGTTCCTAAAATTTATACCTGAAGTGTATTGCGGAATTTTAAAATTTAAGGCAGTTCATTGCAGAAATTTAAAATATAAGGCATGTCAGTGCCATCAAATAAGGGCTGGGAGCAAAAGTATGGCTATTCTTCTCCAAATGTCTTTTAAAAATATAGATAAGGAAAACTGTTCCTGAACATTAATCAATAACTCTTTTATCAGCGAAGCATATCATGAGTGTTACGTAAACAAAGAATAAAACCTACAAGAACAAACAAAAACGTTCATTAAAGAGGTGGAGGATGCAGAATTTCACATGACAGCTAAATGTTTCGAGGATAAGTATGAATCCAATTATTTTGCTGATCTATGGGTACTATATGATCAGAATGTGCTATTTATTTATAAGGACAAACGCATAAGTATTGGCAAATAGTGATAATTTCTTAAATATTTAATCAACTATGGAAAACTTTACTTTTGATCATGCTGTGTGCAGACGTAATAAAATCATGTACCACCACAGAATATTTGCATGATACCAAAGAACTAAAAACTGAAAATATTAAACGGTCATGCTTATACAATAGTTATACTTTTTGAAGCTTTTACTTGTGCTAGGTTACAGCAAAAGAGGTTATGCTCCTACAATCATTAAACTTGTCGAAGCTATTATCCTTCAGTATTCCAGGGTCTAGGTACCAATGTTGAAACAAATTTAGAGTCTGATAAGCAATATAAACACAAATGCTCGACCTGTGCAGGCACTGCCAAGTGAGGTGTTATAAAAGGCTGAAAATCCCAAAAGCAAACCGGCCGAGTTCCAACTCTACTCGGATCAGTTGAGTTCCATTCAATTTGAGGAATTAAATGGAACATCACTTTTCCATCCAAAAACACAACCATAATGTCATCAAGTTACGCAAATTTAAATTCTTTTCAATCATTCCCTTTTCTCAACGTAGGTGCTAAACCATATCTAAGATTTCAGATTATGCACCACCCAATATCACCAAACACAACAAATTCATTCTCACTACATCCATCACAAGTCCCCAAAGAAATATATCAAAATAGTGAGTTAATCACTAAAGGCCAATAAAATCAAGAGAAACAGACGATTTATTCTATCCCAAAACATCACGAGAAACTTACACGAAATGGGCCTCATCAAGATTCAATCTTTTCCCCAAAAAATCATTCCCAAATGTCGAAAATGTTCAGTGTCAAGCAAAAGACTCACACTTTTCTTGATTTCGTGATCTGGGCCTTGGCCATCTTCAACATCAGGGACATAACCAGATGGAACGCCGCCGGGGTCCGAGAGCAGACACGCCACAAACGCAAACATGCACATAAAAGTGGAAATACTTAAGATCAGAGAGTTTAGCAAGCCAGCTGAGCTCTGTAACCCAAACCAATCTTCGATAAATATGAATATCGTCACATAATACAGAAATCCCATAAAAAGAAACAATGATAGAACATGGATCGATAGAAATCTTCTGAGTTTCATTCTGGGGTCCTCTTTTCCCACCCCAATAATCACAGAAAAAATTCCCTTTGCTTGACTGTATCGAACTAGGAAAAAGAATGATGAAAATTTCCTCCTTTTCTTTTCTTTCTTTTCCCCTTTTAGTTTTCTGTTCTTGTAAATGGGTTATGAGCCCACTTGAGTCTCTTACAAATCCACCCCACCTTCCAAGTGCAACTGCAATATCTATTTATTCAAGTTCTTGAAAATATTAATATATGCCTCATTCCATAATGAATCATTTATTAGTAGTTATTATGGTTGATCCATCAATCTGATTAATATTTTAATTTAATAATCTTTAGCTGATTTTTAAAATTGACCCTCTACGCTCGAGTTCTTCAAAAACCTCGAGGCCGTCCTGTACAACTTTCAAATATGATTTAAAATCGAAAACAACTACGAATAGAGACAATATCTTTCTATTTCAATTAATTGATTAAAATAACATTATATCGTCAACCATGGACTATATAACAGCTAATATACTATAATATTAAACTATTAATAATTTCTGCCAATATTTTTTAAGCCCATTTTCCTTCTATGTTTCCTTTCAATGGAGTCATAGTTTTTTGGACGATATAAAAATACTCTCTTTTATTTTAAGAATTGGAGTTATAACATATGAAGCCTAAATATTCACATTGTCAAGGGGTAGGACTTATAATGGGCCATTTATAATACAAAAGTTCAATTGGTATGGTAGATATTTCTTGTTTTTAAAAATTTTTTAAGGGCTGTTTGATTACATTTAGGGATAATTACATTTCTTTTTCTTTTTTTAAATTTAGTATAATTATACATAAACTTTTTATAATTTAAAAAAATTATATTTAAAGTTTTTAAAGTTTGCTTGCATTTAATAAATAAGTCCATCATTAATCAAAATTTATCGAATTTGCTATATTAAAAAAATGGATGAAAATCAATATTTACCCTCGATTGAATTATTACTGATTTATTGCAGGTCAAACAAATATTTTATTACTAGATTCTCCTTATATATCTTCATACATTAATACATGTGAGGAAGTATGTCTTCACCGTTATAAGGGTAATTTAGTTAGAAAAATTTGTTTAAACTACAATAAATCATAAATAAGTCAATCAATGATAAATATCAATTTCCATTCAATTTTTTTGTTAATATCAACTAATTCAATTAATTTTGACTAACAGGGTGACCTATTTATTAAATGGATGTAAACCTCAAAGGTATTGTATGTAATTTTTCAAACTATAAGAGGTATATGTGTAATTACATCAACACTTAGGAAGGAAAATGCAATTATCCCTTAATTTATTTATCCAATCTTATGAACTAAGACTATATTGTCTAAAAATAAATTTCAAAAGATCAAGTAGCAAAAGTGACTGGTGTAATTTCATTATCAGCCTGACCATACCTCACCAATAATCTCTACATGAGCATGATCCATCCACGAAGTGATGGAAACGGTTAGTATCCCGGACAATAATTTCTCGTCCCGTTATCTTTGAGATGAGTTTGATGGCTGTATGACAATCGCCACATACTCGAAGGTTTTTAACTATTCGGATGACTGCATCAGTGTTAGTACAAATTAGGCCAAATGCAAGAGCTAGCTTCTCACTGTGGCAACCCAGGAAATGCTCCTTCTCCTCCTCTTCAATGTCGAAGAGCACGAATTCTGTAGTAGGCACATAGCCGGCTGCTCTCAGTTCTTTGGCCAGCTCCATGAGTTTTGCATATATTTTATCCGACATAGGATGGTAAGTATCTCCAACAAGGAACTCATGAACAATTCCATTTATCTCTATCCAACTATAGCCACGCACTTTCTGAATGCCGCTCTCTTTCATAATTGACCTAACATTCTCCGACTCATCCCATTTCTGGTTAGCTGAGTAAATGTTTGATAGAAGGACATAGTTTCCTGAGTTCCAGGGTTCTAATTTTATCAACTGTTTCAGGACATGTTCAGCCAATTGAGTGTTCTTGTGTAACCGACAGCCACCCAACAAAGCTCCCCAAACTATAGCGTTAGCCTTCATTGGCATATTCCACACCATTCGATGGGCTTCATCTAACAAACCTGCTCGAGCAAGAAGATCAACCATGCTTCCATAATGCTCAATAGTAGGAGTTAAAGAATACAAGCAACTCATGGCATAGAAATATCTACGCCCGTCATCAACAAGACCAGCATGAGAACACGCACAAAGCAGACCAAGAAAGGTATTTCCATCAGGCTTCAACCCACATTTCTCTAATAGACCAAAACAACAAAATGCAGCTTTCACGTGGCCAGTCATAGCCAAGCCTGATATGACTGCATTAAAAATTATAAGATCCTTCACTTTCATCCTTTTGAAGACTTCCCAGGCTACGGCCATCTTCCCACATTTAGCATACATGTCAACCAAGGCAGTACCCATTACAGGATTTGAGAGAAACTCACTCCTGTCCATCATGCTGCTAGCCCGTTCTCCCAGTTCCAAAGCTCCTAACCTTGCACATGCAGAGAGCACCCCAACCATGACATAGCAATCTGGTTTCAAATTCTCCTTTTGCATTCTATGGAACATTTCTAAAGCCTCTTTTGGTAGTCCATTTGCGGCATAACCTTGAATGATGGCACCCCAAGTAACAATATCCCTTTCTAGCATCTCATTGAACACGGCACGAGCCTTCTCCATGTTTCCACACTTCGCATACATATCTACCAAAGAAGTATTCACAAACACATTACTACCCATTCCTATGTCCAAAACATACTTATGAATCCACTGGCCAGCCCCCAAATCTCCCAGCTGACTGCATGCAGATAAAACCCGAACAAGCGTATAACTGTCTGGCCTTAAACCCATTGCCAAGGACTTCCTAAATAAATCAACCACCTCTCTGAATCTTCCAGCTCCAACATAACCACCCATTATCGCAGTCCAAGAAACCACATTCTTCTCAGGAATATCATCAAACAACTTCTGGGCATCCTCCAGCCTCTCCAATTTTGAGTAGAACCCCACCAAGCCGGTCTTCACAAAAACATCACCATCATAACCCACTTTGACAACCAGAGAATGAACCTTTGCACCCAGCCCAAAATCCAAGTTCCTCGAGCAAGACTTGAGAACAAAAGGGAACGTAAAATTGTTAGGCAAAAATCCTTCTTTGCGCATCAAGTAGAAGAAATCTATAGCTTGGTTAAAACAATCATTTGAGACCAACCCACGAATCATAGTATGGTACAAATAAATATTGGGTTCATGGGTCTGCCTAAATACAGTCACGGCATAGTCCGGGTGGCTGAAATGAAAGGCGCATTTTAACAACTTATTTAATAAATAGTGGTTCTGATTGAGGTAGAACCGCAGGAGGCGTGCATGAATGTGCTTGAGGTGGCTGAAAGCAGTGAAGCCTTGAAAAAGAGCCGCTTGTATCTCCTGCAATGCCATGGAATGATGTGAAATGCCACCATACCCAATACTTGCCTGCATACGAACGTGGATGAGTCCACTGTCAGAAATCCATCTCCGTTGATGGAAAGAGCATCTAAAAGTGCATGTAAAGTGGCTTTTCCTCATTCAAGACACAATGCACAAATTCTATCAGTCCTCGTGTTTCTTAACATTGATTAATAGAGGTCGGTAGAGTTTGGATGCAGGATCTCCATCGCAAGCCATAATTAACTAAAGTTAGTCACTGAACAATAATTCATTGAAATAGAGAGATTATGAAGATTGAGGATTACTGGATGAGAGATCCACTTGCAGTAGTTTAGGAAACATAACTTCTTTTTGTGTAAAAAGGCTCTATTTTCTTATATCTCTCTCAATATACAACTGAGGGGAATCCCATAGCAAACTTCCAGTTTGCTGCTAAGCTATCTGCGAAAATCGTATGTGTAAAGTTATCTCGAAACTTACCAAAGTTCATCAACTATGGAGGTGTTTCCAAGTTTAAAATTTAGCTTGTCAAAATATCGAACACCTTCAGTGCATAAGACTAATTCAGTATCCACCTTAAATCTTAACTCTATGCCCAGTGATGAAAAGCTAAATTCCACCAAGAAAACAGGGCTGCACTCATCAAGTAAAGTGACTCCAAATACTCATAGCGTAACTAGAAACTACTCACTTTTGCTGGGAAAAAGTTTAAAGAAGATTCTACAGGATGAACTAAGATGTGATTTGTAGTACCAGTCATCAAATGTTCAAGAGAAAAATAAAGAGTACCAATTTCATTTGTCAATATGTTTAAAAGATTGAAATTGATAAAAGATTATACCTCGGAAAAATGTAAAAAATAAAAGAATTTAGAGGTTAAAACGACGACGGCAACTGCGGGAGAGAGAGGGCGGCTGGGGAAGGGGGTGGACGGCGGTGGGGCGGGGACAATGAGGAAGAGTTGATGAGGGAGGAGCAGGCGGGGGAGGGGGGGAAGTAGACAACAGGGCCGGGGGGGGGGGGGGGGGCTGGCGGTGGTGGGCGCGGCGGGCGGCGGGAGGGATGGAGAAGACGATTAGGGGTGGGGGGCGGCGGGCGGGAAGAAGACTGGATGTGGATATTTATATTTTTTTAATTTTGATATTAATTTAAATTTATATATTTTTATTATATATCAAAAAAATATAATTCGAATCATTGATTGAACTATGAAATTTGTATCATGAATTCTAAATAATGAAATATGAACCATAGATATTATTGATAAGATCTCAACCATTGATTTATTAAATCAAGATCAATAACGTACAAATAAGAATATAAATATTATTTTATAATTAAAAAAATAATACACCTTCGCTATAGATGTGTTTTTTGCTTCATTTTGAAAAACATAAAGAGATTTTTTAATTTTTTTTTTTTTTAGGTGATTACTATCCGAATTTCACTATTAATATATTTATTACATTAAAAAGATATATAATTCAGTATCACAATGATATTAGTGGTAAAATTTGAAGACTAATTGAGTCATTTGAAATTAACTTAGGTATCAAATCGACACTAATGACAAAATTCAGGTACCAAAATTTTACGGATAATTATACTTTCCTCCCATGAGATTTGCTGTAAATATTCGTAAATTTCATGTGGTATGAAAAATTACATCCAATACCTATAATGTTCGTTTAATCTAACAAACAAATTCTTCTGTTAATCAGAATTCAATAAAAGTTGAATAAAAAATTCTACGTACCCCCAATTGATTTTTTACTCATTCATTACTTTTATGATTTGTTAAACCAAAATACATTTATAAGAGTAAAGATATACCTCCTAACGTGTATTACCGTGAAAGATGCATAAGGATAGTTTAGTCAAAAAAGATTTGTTTGACCTGCAATATATCAAAAATACGTCAATCGAAATTAAATATATATTTTTATTTACTATTTTTGCTAGTATCTATAAGTTTGGTGAATTTTGACCAACGAATGAATCATTTGTTAGACGAAAATAAATATCAAAAATTATAGAAAATTTACATATAATTACAACAATGTCCGAAGAAAGCAATGTAATTATTCCTACACTTTTATTTTTATTGAATTACAAAATCTAAGTTCAAATCAGAGTGGGACTATAAAATAAAATAAAATAAAATAATTACTTTCAAATTTCGTAATTAATTTCTGAAGTTTCAAATTCTTTTTATTTGAACTTTTATTTCAGAAACTGAAATAGAGACGATGTTTTTTAAATAATTATACTCATAATTCTCTACAAAAAATGACCGATCATAAAAAAATATATTTGTTTATGTTTTTATTTTTAATTTTTAATTTTAAGTGAAAAATATAAAATATTTAATTTTGTATAATTTTTTTTGTAAAATAATAATATATTTGGATTTGTTAATTAAAATACGTTTTATATTGAACTCTAGTATCAAATGAATATATTTCCAACGATAATACATATAAATAAATCTATTTTTTTACTTTAATTAATTTTTTAAAAACTGAAAACTAAATATGAATATATATATATATATAAAGGCCGTATATCTTTTATTGTAAGTTTATTTTATAATTTAAACTAAACTATTTTTTGATGCAAAACTAATTTTAATATAATCTTTTTAATGTGAAAGGTAATTTAATTATGGTTAATTATATTTTGCCATTCGATCTATGACCGTTTCACATTTGGCATTTAAACTTTTTTTTGTATCAACTTGTCATCTCAATTTTACAAAAGTTTGCACTTTGACATTTGTAACTGGTTTTCAACCAAAATTTTTGTAAAAAAAAATCAAATGCAGTGCACATATAATATTTAAGTTTTATTATGATGTAATATTTTCCACATAGCCACATGTGATTCAATATTGATGTGGGGATAATCACTTGAAAATCGTGAGTGTAGTTTTTCTATTAATTATAAAATATTCGGTTCCTTCTGATACAAGCCCGACTTGATTCAAATTCAAGTATGTGGGCTCATGCTAATTATACGGTCATTTTTTGATTTGTGGATGACGTGAAATTGTACAATTTAAAAATTTTATAAACGCTAACCCTTTATGCTCTAGGTACAAGTTTTATTCTTTATTTTATACTGACAACTTTTGATATTTCTTCTATACAACTTTATTGATTTAGGCATCGAAAAGTTGTAATTAGCGCCTTCTCAGCATGGTTCTTATAGTTTTTTACCTTATAGGTCACGTATCTGGAGAATCAATCCGTACCTAAGGTGATTCGGACCCCCCCCCCTCCCCTTTTTTTTGGCATACGGATATGAGCTTAACGAATCTAATAGTTTCGTACACACATCAAAACATATTTTTTTATTCTTTTACGTAAGAATGTAAATAATAAAATCATTAATTCTTCAATTTTTTGTTTCGTTCCTAAATTTGTTGGTTTTTGGGTAAATTACAATTGACGCTCATAAATTTTGTTATAATTATAAATACTCCCTTGTTGTTTAACAAAAAATTACAAAATACGTTATGGAATTAATTTTTCAATTGATTATTTATAATTTTTAAAATAATGAGTAATATTTATAATAGATGAGATAATCGTTCGACATAATATCAGAATCAGATCGAAGAAAATATCTTGGATTTGAGTCTGATTGTCTTCTATTTATAAAAGAAATGTTTCACATGCAAGATTTATACGTGAGTGACATATTTCAAAAATATTAATATTAAATAATTTTTTTTACTTATACTAATATAAAAAGAAAAAACCCTTCACACACTTACAAATAGCAGTTAATGACGCCACTGCACTATTTTTTGTAAAGTCAAAATTACCCTTCAATCGATAGATAACTAACTTATACAACTTTCAAATTTGATATTATCTGATAAATTAGTTTTTTTTTTTCTTTCCTTCTTCTTTTTTTTAATGCAATATATTGATTTTTATATTTTATTTTTATTTATAATAATTATTTTAAAACATAAAAAAATATTTTTTATGTGTACTTAAAACGGCGTAGCACAATTTAATATTTTAAAATAAATTGATCGTTTAACGACGGTCACCACCGCACACGTGGCGTGTTTATGAAGCAAACACGACTTTCTAGTTGTTGGATCCCATGAATTGGGACACAGTCAATCTCGCACTTATGATATTCTTGAAATTCGTAAATGCAAAACGAAAATAATGTTTGACCCTGGTCGGCAGATCCGGGACCCGCCCCGTGGGTGTGGATTTGGACTAGGAAAATGGGTCAAATAGTAAAGTCTATTTACAAATCATTACATTTCCACCTCATAAAAAATGGATTATTACAATTAGACTTCTTCTAAAAATGTTAATGTACACTTTCCTTCAATTTTCTTTGAAATTACACTTTTACCCTCTTTAAAAATTTTCAATTTATACATGATCTCCTTTCATTAGGGTTGGAAGGAAAATATTAAAATAAGCAAAAAAAAAAAATTATATAAATTTTAAATTTTGTCCATCACTTAATATTTTCATATATATTTTTTAACTTATAAAACGATATTACATATATATATATATATTGAGTAAGATTAATATCGTTATATTTTTTCATAAGTATATATGTATTTTTTTGTTAGCATCAGTATTTTTCGTCCAAATTATAATAAAGTGGGGTCAGATGTTAATAGTGAATTTTTTATGGGGTATAAGTTTAATTTCAAAACTTTTTTTTGATGAAAATGTTATTTTATATTTTTAAATGGGGTCCAAATATAATTAATCCTAAAGAAATTCATTATTAGGTTGAGGTCTCGACCAAAAGATCACGAGTTTAAGTTCTACATATGTAGGTATTTAGTTTACTTTAATAATAATTTTTTTTTATTTTAAATTTATTGATTGATTTAGAATTTGACTTTCAACCTTCATCTAAAATTTTGTAACAAATGTTGAATAAAAAATGTAATTAAAAAAGAATAGAATAATATAAATAAAATAAAAAGAAATAAATATACGAATTTGATTCTATTCTAAATTGAGTAGACCACCACATAGAGAAGAAATCTTCTTCAGTTTCAAGCCCACTTATCACTATATATATATATATCTATGTATGTATGCATCAGCATCATCAGAAGTAGGTACCGCCACCAATACTTCACTAAACCACCCCGCACCACCGCCGCCTCCGCCGTCGGCCATGAAAGAAGAAGAAAAGAGCAGCTTCTGCGAGAGGCACGTGGGAGACCCATTGAGATCGTTCGGGCGGAGCTGTGGGCGTCTGGTGAAGGAGCAAAGGGCCAGGTTTTACATCCTCCGCCGCTGCGTCCTCATGTTACTTTGCTGGCAAGACGCCGCCGTCGACGGCTGACTCTTCAATATCATCAGTTTCATTTTATTTTAAATATAGTATTTTTTTCTTCAACAAAATTCTTAAATATCTGATACGTATACTAAATATATTGTACGTAGAGTGACTTATAAATACTACTCAATTATTAGAACTAAATTTCTCTCCATCCGAATATATGATTCCCCATAATTAAATAATTCATAAAGAAAATATCATTTCCTATCAAATAAATCGGTCCCGATCGATGATTATTTATCGCTTTTATCGATGTTTTGAAAAGCAGGGTACTGTAGAAATTATCATTTTATTAGATATAAATTTGAATGAAAAATAAGAATATATTTTAGATTTAATTAATAATATACCAAGTGCTAATTCCTCCCACTATAATTTGTTATTAGGTTGATATGACTATTAACTTATGGAATACAAGTCTCCTGAAGTCTGCGAGTAGCAATATCAAAGACTATTCTTTAGAACAGATTGAAAACAGATACATGCGAATACAAAATTCAGGAGATCAAGTCCGCCATTTGACATTCAATATTTATAGGCATTTCGAACATTTTCCCTCAACCAATGCAATGTTTCCATTATAGGTTCTTTTTTTTTTTTTAATGTCACGTCGATTCATCCAAGACATCAATATGACTATAAATAAATTACAATAATTTATATAAAATAAGATAAATACCCACACATTCAATAGAATTCAAATTCATAATTCAAATCCAAGTAATTATTGCATAGCTAAAGCAATTTGAACAGCTAATTATTCACGAAATATGTCAATATCTATGTACCTGAGTTGTCTGAACTTCAGTAGACTCTCCACTGATGAGTCGCATTGAGAGAACAATAATTGTTAGAGAATATGAAACAGTAAGTTTAAATAAGGTTTATTAATTTATTAAGGTTAATAAAAGAATTAAATATTATTTAATAAATATATAAAAAATTTAATCCCAAAAGTAATTATGAAAAATAAGCTAAATAGTAGTAGAAATTACGTTTGCATTCAAAACACAAAAGAAATAACTATAAAAAAATAGTGGGTGAGTGGAAAATTAAATGAATAAATAAGAAAATAAATTAAATATTAAAAAAATCAAAATATAGAGACACATAAATGTGTTCTTCCTTAATATATAGTATAGAGATAAATTATTGATCCTTAAATCATTATTGCTTGAGACGACCCTTGTTCGTTAATTGAACTGTGTGCACCACATAAATAGTTACAGTCGTACAATTTGAACTCAGAATTTTTTATTTTAATTTATTTTATCCTTAAAATCATCAACAAACTGAAGTGTATTTATTGGAACAATCGATAGAATAATAAAATTCTAATTTATTTTTTAAAATAAGAATAAAAATAAAAATAAGAATGACCATATATGATCAATGATACAATGAAATAATATTTTTGGTGACTTTCTTAAAAATAAATAAATAAAATAGAATATGATTGTAAGTTGAAAATTTCAAGGATAAGGTTTATGAGAAGGTAGGAATATAATGAAGTCTAAGAACACCATCCCATGAAGCATACAACACTTTTGTCTAAATTCAATGAAATTGCCCAAGAAGGACACATTTTATCCTCAATTATTATCAGGTGGCATTGTCCCCCAGGAAGTTGGTCAGTCTAATCTTATTTCAAAAATAAATAAATTACATTGATATTATCCGAAATTAGATCTAATTGCACAAACATCCTATACTCTAGGTGTTTATGTAAATTTTTGCGTCTAAAAGAGTGTTAACGTAAATTAAAATCATAACCACAAAGGATTTGTAATTTTGCAAATGACGAAGGGTGCTTATGTAATTACATCAAATATCAGGGAGTGTCAATGTAATCCGCAAAAGAAAAAAAAACCCAATACATACACACTATTAAGACATTATTGAATTTGGAAAATTTATTAAATTGCCAATGATGTCTTTATCCTAAAATTGAGATTTCGTGAATAAGTTTAAAATCATGGGTTTGAGCATCACTGGACATGCAATTATTTGTTATGGAGGAAAACAAAAAGTTTAGGCACGAATGGGAATCTAATCAGTAAGAAGTTGTTGTGTAGTTTGTTCTTTGAATTTGTTTGGCATTTTGGAGGTTGATGAAGAAAGTGGATTTTTCTATGTAATTGGGGTAGGGTGCATCAATATCACATCAACTCCTTTAATAATTTGTCCTAATTGTTTGTTAAGTAAGGTGGAATAATGAAGTGGCTCTGTGTGGACATACATATTCATCCAACTCTCTCTCTCTCAATTATAAAAACTCCGTCGATTTTAACGTCCGTTTAACAATAAATTTATTTATTATTTTAAATTATAAATTTTAAAAATATTTTCATGAACTAATATGCCTTACGGGGTATTTATTTTATTCACCATCAAATTCTTTTACATTTTTTCTAACAACCTTTTCAAAAAAAAAAAAAAAATCAATAAAGGTATCTGTAATTATGTCAAACTTCATAAGAGGTAGCTGTAATGAACCCTTTTCTATTTTTTCATAAAGATTTTTCAATTTTCAAGATTTCGATTATCGTTTGTGAAGTAATTATATTTACAGTGAAAGAAGTCATTTGTACCTTTGTGCGTTGGGAAAATTGCATAAACAATTTAAATTTCGTTTCGAAATTAACAATCGGATATATAAATTAGTTTTGAAATCAAAATACAAATTTCCACTAACATTAAAATATATTTTTTCAAAATCCGAATATGTTTTTTATAGTTAAAATATATTTTTCATAAAATTAAAAATATTTTCGTAACTCAAAAAAAAATTTCAAATTAAAATATTGTGTAATTCAGGGCATATAGTGTAATTTATGTGTACTTAGGGTATAATTGTATAATTTAGAAATTTATTGAAAATATTAGTATGTAATAATTGTATAATTGAGTAATTTCCGTAATTTATATCGTAATCTGTAAAATTTATAATTATTGTGTCATTTTGTAATTTTTAAAAATAATGTGCAATTTAGATCGATCATATTGTGTAATTTCTGTAATTATTGTAATTTATTCTGAAATTTGTGTAATTATTTAGAAAATTAATGATACGTGGTCGTGGTTGTGGCCTGCCATTTTCATACGTGCCGTCTGATGCTTCCTAGGCAGGGAAAATATATAATTATAAATTACGAGTAAGTGTAAAGTTACTAAAAGTAAAAATATTTTCTAAAATTAAAATATATTTTTTCTAAAATGATTTTTTTAAATTAAAATATAATTTTTCTGAAATTAAAATAAGTTTTTCTTAAATTAAATTATTTTTCCTGAAAATATTTTCAGAAATCATAAAAAAATATCATTCATTTTAAGAAAATTCTTCATAATTTTTTTAGAGAATTTAAAATTTTGTTTCCCACCATCTTTGTACGTGGAAATGGAATATCAACGGACTTTCCGGCCCATTAATTTCTCTTCAGCCCACTTTTTGATGGGCTTCAGTGCTATAATGGATATTAATATTAACAAACAAACAATTATTTAAAGTTTCAAATATACAACTAAATAATGATAATTTAATATTAAGACTTATAGTAATTAATAATTAGAGAAGTACTAAATAATATAAAATATATTTAAATTATTTTTTATGCACGCCAAATTTTAGCCGTACCACAAAGGTCGGAGGATTTTCAAAAAAATCCTAAAATAAATATTAGCACTTTGATCCTTAAATCAGTAACGGTTTACTGATAAAAATGAAAGAAAAACTAAAATCAAAGTGAGAATAATGAAAAAATATGATGTTAGGGTGATAAGTATTCGTGTGGAGTGCAAAATATAAACCTAAAACAACCGAAAATAGAGAGAGAATTGAGTCAATAAGTGGGAGTTTGTGTTATTAAATGACTGTACATGATCTTTATTTATATTATTTTACAAAGCAAAATACAAGAGTTTGTTATGGGCAGTCCTATACCATTTGAAAGCTCTTTGAATCAGCTGATTAATCGAAAAATTCGTGAGTGATTTGAACTTGAATTAATTGAGATGCACCTTGTTGATTAGATCTTGTCAGGTTTCTTGAAAATTCTAAAATCTATTATTTGTAAATTATCAGCCCGTTTGCATCAATCAACTGGGAGTCAATCAAAAATATTTTAAGATGATGTGTCTTAATGTATTTTCAATCTGTATGATGTATTTGTCTAGTTGTATAATGAGATACGCGATTGGAATAAGCTGGATTCCTAAATTTGCTAGGTCAGTAAAAGGAGATAACTTTATGGGCTTTACCTGTCTGGCATTTTCTGCTTTTCTATTTGTATCCTTTCTCTCTCTCTCCCTCTCTCAAACAAACATTCTTGTTTCTTGATCTCATTGATCAGCTCTTTTATTAAGCTAAACCCTAGAGGAGTAATCTGTAATCAGGACTAAACTATATACATATTAGCACAGATACGATCTCGTACCCACAATTCCAGGGTTGCTCCATGGGTTGCTCTTCGTCAGTTCCAGGTGAATTTCGACGTTTAGGGTTTCGATTCATCTTTTTTTATTTAATCTGGTTTCGTCCTTTCTTTCTCTTTTTAATCTTAATTTGTGAAATTTCTTAGTAATTATGTAAACAAAGGGAAAAAAAAAGGTTGAAAACGATCACCCGGGATTCTTCTATGGTATTGGTCCATTCACTTGGGTAATTTTGGCCTTTTCTGGTAGTCCTATGAGCTTGGGATTGTTGGAAGTTTGGAATTTGATTGATTTTTGGGTTTAATTGTCAAATTTTGATATGTGCAGATAAAAATACTGGGCGAGGTGTTGGAATTAATCCTGAGAACGGAGGCGTGAATGACCCGAAAAACCTTCGCGTTAAGGTAAATATATTGCATGCTTGTTTGTGAGGAAGTTATACATATATAGGTTTCCCAATAGCATATCACTGTTTTACTGAATTCTTGTTTATTATTACTCAATTATGCCATTGGGCATATAACTGAACTAGGCACAACGGATCTCTGTTTCTAATGTTTTGAGTGTAGTTAAGTTGAGATAACTCCTGGAAATACCAATAATAACTCTTAGCTTAATTAGTCCTTTCAGCACACATCGTTTTGAAGGCAATGCCAAAGTTTGAACCCTGCTACAGAAAGATGTGAGAACCAAAAGAAATAAAAAATCAAATCTGGTGTACTCATCCCATAATTTTTGCAGTTGGTGCTGTTAGGTGATTCTGGCGTCGGTAAAAGTTGCATCGTCCTTCGATTTGTTCGTGGTCAATTTGATCCAACATCCAAGGTAATGGATAACATAATATTTAGATGACATATATTCTTGATAAATTCATTCCGATGTCTTTGATGATTTTAGGTTACTGTGGGAGCATCTTTCTTGTCTCAGACAATAGCCTTGCAGGATTCTACTACAGTGAAATTTGAAATATGGGACACTGCTGGACAAGAAAGGTATTAGTTCAAACATCATTTGCAAAATTCATTTTCACGTTTTCTCGTTCTAGGGAAGGGATCCCTTTGCCCACGGTAATGTCAAAATATCCCTTCTTACTGTTCTGGATTTATGAAGATTGTGTCTAAAGATTAAGTATCCTCTTGCATATATCCAGGTATGCAGCTCTTGCACCATTATATTATCGAGGTGCTGCTGTTGCAGTTGTTGTGTATGATATAACCAGTCCTGAATCATTCTCTAAAGCGCAATACTGGGTCAAGGTATGCTCAAGATATGGTATACTGCTCTCTTTTTTTAGCACTGTTCAATGACTAATGTACTCGACACTTGTAATGAGAGGTGATATAAAAAACAACATTGCATGCTCATGGAAATGAGTTGCATGTATCCTCTCTATGGTCATATGTTCAGTGTCCATTCTTAGTACCTACATTCAGAAAATACAAATTTGTTAAAATTTTGTGCTTATTCTTTTATGATATACTTTCCTCTTTATTTGAAAAACCATCTCCTTGATTAGAAGTTGGTTATTTTGAGGTTGGTAGGAATTACAAAAGCATGGGAGTCCTGATATAGTCATGGCTTTGGTTGGTAACAAAGCTGATCTCCAAGAGAAACGAGAAGTACCAGTTCAAGTGAGCAGAATATTCTGGAGAACTTTCCCTTGCTATAAAGTATTCTATTCATGGCACTGCATGACATTTGCTTTTCAATTTTTCAAGGATGGAATTGACTATGCTGAAAGGAATGGCATGTTCTTTATTGAGACTTCTGCAAAGACGGCAGACAACATAAACCAGCTGTTTGAGGTGCATTTTCAGTCTTGTTCTTGTTCTTCTTTTTGAAATGTTTATTTGCATACATCCTTTTTGTGTAGCTCAGTGTAAAATTTGGTCGAAATCTGACATCCACCCATCAAGAAATTCTTCTTGCTGTTTCCTGCTGTAGCACTTCTTTTTCTTTTTAGAATGTAAGCTCTACCGACTTTCTAGTTGTAACCTATTATCGGACTGGGTAATACGTTATTAGGTAATTAGAAAATCCTAGCAATCAATCTTCTAATCTGAATCCTACCACCCTTACTACATCTAAACCATCAACAGCAGGAAAGCTGACATTCTGACTATAGAATGATAGATGTGCAGCACAGTGTTACAATCTAACTAACAACTCATTCTCTAACAGGAAAAGCACTCTCTTTTAGAATCGAATAACTCTGGTGAATAGTTTCTATAACACATGGAGTATTGTCCGTTATTACATAAATATCACAACACCCAAAATGATAGGATGCATTTTTATCACTATATTTGAATTAAATTTTAGCTTACACCTCATTCATTCAATCAATTTGTATTTTGTTCATAAAATATATGCAAGGCAACAAGATATAAAGAGATTATTTAGTTTAACTATGTACTCTTTTTACTTTTAACACTCTTCACCTCATTGTCATTTGACATATATACCGTGCAAATAATCATTATAAAATTTCATAGATAAAGCCTTCTTCTATATAATCTAGAATAGATGAAGAGTCTGTTTGTTACTTTGCTCCATTCCGTTTCTCCAAAGAATACAATTTTCTGGACTCTGAATGTACACTGAGAGATGTCATGATCAAGTATCTTAATCGTGCATTTGGCTGGCAATATGTGTCTTCACTAGATTATGGGGATTCGCTTTGTTTCCTAATTACTTTATGATCATGCCGATGTTGATATAGGTAATAAAATTATATATGTAATCTATGGTAATATATGTCTGGCTGATCATTATCAGAAAATTAAGACTGCTGATATTATATCTAGTAGTAAATCTTTTCTGCATGGTTATGTAGATAGAAGCTTGTTGCCTTTTGATTTTGGTTGGAATTATGATGTGCTTGTATTAACATGGTCCTTAGCAATGAATTTTGGGATATGCTTGATTTGCATTGTCACCATCTCTTTATATCAATGTGGTTCTTAATTATGTGGATAGCTATCATACGAGCTGATTATAACTGAAATGGTTGGTTGTCGAAGTCCTTTTATGCTCTTACTTTTGTAGCACAAAAAACTCCCTTCTTTTCTGAGGATGTAGTAAGTTCTTTATTTTAATTGCTTCAATTTGGTGTCTCTTGCTGCCAATTGAAGTCATAGACTAAATACTGAAGATAACACTACCTCTCTTTTCTGCAAACAAAGAGAAACTGCAAATACATGTAATTGATCACTAGAACTCTACTGCCATAATACACTTGCTCTTTGTTCCTTCTATTATGCAATTATTGGCTCTTTCCCTAATGTAACTGCAGTTTCTCATTAAGCATCGAATCCTGATGCTTTCCTTTCCGACATACCACACACTGATGTACTTCGATTTTGTCATGTCCCGCCTTTGCAGGAAATTGCCAAGAGACTTCCACGACCATCCCCTTCCTGACTCATCAAACGGTGGATCGGCTTATTTACTGCAGGTGGCTCGATCTGCCTGCATTTAAATGTATATTCTAATCGTTCCATTTCCATTATGTAATTGGTCCTGGCAAGGAATCCAGTCAGCTTCACACATGTTTCACAAGCATTATCTTGTAAGCAATCATCTTATAGTGGCACATCTAAATTTGTTGCTTTCCAACTTCGCCCTAAATGTCGTCCATCTTTACTCCTAACGTTGAAAAGATCGACTTTTTATTTATGTTAAACAGGGGCCAACTTGGCTTGATTGATCCTTTTGTGCTTGTGGTTCGTCAACTGTCGTCCAACCTAATACCTCATTTACTTTCATTTTGTTTGGCCTGTGTTATTATGATGAGCTCGGGGCTATTGCATGGCAAGTTTAGATAGCTTATAGCTCCATGGGAGGTGGGATTGTGTAACCCGGTGCTGCTAAAGAATTAAAATTGAAGGGAAATAGTTTGGTGATAGGTTTTTAACTAAAAATCTAGTTTGATGGGTGTAAGGATATCTTTTACCTTATATAATAAATCCATCCTATGAGGTTAATAACACATGTTTCTTGTAGCACTTATGTTGAAGTGTCGTGGACTAAACCTCTTTAATTGCTTTAACCTAAATGTTTTATATTCTATATTTATATTGATGCGTACGGAACTAGTACAAATTCAACAAGTTTGGACCTTCATTCTGGGCCTGGGTTAAGAGATACAAGAATTTGAGAAACAGAACCTGCAAAACAACATGTTAGCACCCTGATGTTCAAGTTAGTATCGAATTTAAGTGAAAATAATTTTAAGAAATAAACTGTAAATAGAAATCGTGGTATGCAGTGTGAAAGCAATATTCCAGCATCTGAAAGGTATCCCTTGCCTGGGACTAAACCTTTATTTATAGGAGGTGATTCCTTCTGGTAGAATTCTGTACGTTTTATTTGATCTCAAAATGAGTAGATAGGAGTTGTTAAGATAAGTCATAATTCAATCTTATCTTCAACTAATCCAGTTGAGGGAAGTATATTTTCAAGCTAAGGAGAATTCTTGGTTGTTGAGACCATAAAAGGTCTAATTCCCAAGCTAGCCATTTGGACTTCAAAACATATTTTTAAAGGTGTTGGTTCAAACATCCGGATTGTAATTGACTAATCGGACCTTTAAGCTATAACTCAACGATTAGAATTTCAAAATTTCTCTTTATAGATTTTGGTTCAAATTTTGGATGTGTGAGAGTGGAAGATGAAATAATAATAAGATTGGAGCCCAATTTTTAAAATATATTGAAATTTGAATTTAATAAAATATCACACAAAAATAATCATTATTCATTATTATTAGGATAGACGAAAAGATGCGCGTCGCCATGTCGTCTTCTTCACCACTGTCTCTTCCCTTTTCCTCATCCACCATTGCTCAAACTCACCACCGCAAGTACTCCGCCTCCGTACTCCCCACCGCCGCTGTACCGCCGCAGTTCACCCAGCAACAATCATGCACTAGTTCAGACGACTCCAGCCATATCGGTCATAACTCACCTCCCAAGCCCAAAACCATCCGCTTCCGTTTGAGCCAGCTGTGCAGAGAAGGGCAGCTCCACCTTGCCCGCCAAGTGTTCGATGCTATTTCCCAACCAACCATTGTTCTCTGGAACACTCTTATCATTGGCTACGTTTGCAACAACGTGCCCCATGAGGCAATATCTTTGTATTCCCGCATGTTTCGCACCATCAATTCCGCTGATGACCGAAAGCCGGATGCTTACACCTACTCCTCGGTTCTGAAGGCTTGTGCCGAGACGAAGCAGCTTTTGATAGGTAAAGCTGTGCACTGCCATATTCTGCGTTCCAATGTATATCCTAGCAGAATTGTTTACAATTCTTTGTTGAATATGTATGCGACTTGTCTTTCGAGCTTGGAGAGTGATTTGGTGAAGAGAGTGTTTTGGACTATGCGTAAACGGAACGTGGTTTCTTGGAATACTATGATTTCTTGGTACGCCAAGACGTGTAGATTTATGGAGGCATTTAGACATTTGCTGCTGATGATGAAATCGGGTTTTGGACCAACTGTTGTTAGTTTCGTAAATGTTTTTCCAGCTATTTCTGCTTTAGAGGATATTGAGATTGCTAATATGGTTTACGGGATGGTAATAAAATTGGGAGGTGAGTATGTTAATGATTTATTCGTTGTGAGCTCTGCCATCACCATGTATGCAGATCTTGGCTGCCTTGAGTTTGCTAGGAAGATTTTTGACAATTGCTTGCAGAAGAATGCACATGTTTGGAACACTATGATTGGTGGTTATATTCAGAATAATTGCCCGATTGTTGCACTTGAACTATTTAACCAGGCATTGGAAGAACAAGATTATAGTAATATAGATGATGTGACTTTTCTGTCAGCACTAACTGCAGCTTCAGAGTTACAACAGTTGGATGTTGGCCAGCAACTACATTCATATTTAATAAAGAGTTCTTTGGTTTCTTCTGTTATTCTGCTCAATGCAATCGTTGCTTTGTATTCAAGGTGCAACTCTATTAGAGATTCTTTCAAGGTTTTCAGTGGAATGCAGGAAAGAGATGTGGTTTCCTGGAATACCATCATCTGCGCTTTTGTACAGAATGGCTTCGACGATGAAGGGTTGATGCTTGTGTATGAGATGCAAAAGCTGGGGTTTGCAATCGATGGCGTGACAATAACTGCTTTACTTTCTGCGGCATCAAATCTTAGAAATCACAAAATCGGTAAAGAGACCCATGCTTATCTGATCAGGCACGGAATTCAGTTCCACGGAGTGGAGAGTTATCTCATAGATATGTATGCAAAATCAGGTTTAACACAAGATGCACAAAGAATCTTCGATGGGAAATGCAAAGGGAACAATGATCTGGCTGTATGGAACGCAATGATTTCGGGAAGCACCCAAAATGAGTTGGTCGAACAATCCTTGATTATCTTTCAGCAGATGCTGATGGAGAATATCATGCCCAATGCTGTGACCTTAGCTTCAATTCTTCCGGCATGCAGTCAGTTAGGAAGTATAGCTCTGGGAAAGCTGCTGCATGGTTTTGCCATTCGCAATTTCTTTGATGAAAATGTCTTTGTGAGCTCGGCACTGGTTGACATGTACTCAAAATGCGGTGAAGTTGTTCATGCAGAAAGAGTTTTTCTCAAATCTGCTGAGAGAAATTCTGTCACTTACACCAATATGATATTGGGATATGGTCAACATGGAATGGGGCAGAAAGCTATTAGGCTATTTCATTCTATGAGAGAACTTGGTGTTAACCCTGATGCTGTTACCATTGTAGCAGTGTTGTCTGCTTGCAGTTACTCTGGTTTGATCAATGAAGGCCTTGAAATATTTGAGTACATGGAGAGTGAGTATGGGATCAAACCCTCAACAGAACATTATGCTTGTATTGTGGACATGTTAGGAAGAGTTGGGAGGGTGGTTGAAGCATATGATTTTGCTCAAAAATTGGGTAAAGAAGGTAATGTCTCAGGAATCTGGGGATCGCTCCTTGCTGCCTGCAAAATCCATCGAAACTTTGAGTTGGGAAAAGTTGTTGCTAATAAGCTGCTTGATATGGAGGGAGCAGATAGGATTACGGGTTATCATGTTCTCCTTTCTAATATCCATGCAGAAGAGGGGAACTGGGAACATGTGAAGAATGTGAGGGAAGAAATGCTAGAAAGAGGTCTGATGAAGGAGGTTGGTTGCAGTTGGATTAATATTTCTGGTTATGCTAACTGTTTCGTATCAAGAGACAAAAAGCATCCCCTGTGTGCTGAGATATATCAACTGTTGAACCATTTGTCTGCCAACTTGAAGGATGCTGGTTATACACCTCCTTTTCTATCAAATGAATGCTAGACTCACTGTCTCAAAGAAAGAGACCTTTTCCCTCCAGTTCCGTAGATTAGATGGAGTCAGCAAGTGGCAGATGGATAGCCAGCTAGATCATTCTCCTGTTATTGCTTGAGAGGTATGATTATCTATTCTTATATTTGTTTCACATAGTTGATCCTTGAGCATGATAATTACCTATCTAGACGTGTCTATACATACCTATCCTTTGACATGATTGTTCTTGCTTCCCGATAGCATAAAAGTGGCGTAATCAATTGGTATAAAGTTGATATTATCGATCCTTGTTCATGTTCCTGGGGTTTTCCCATTCAAAAAGAAAAAAGTTCATGTTCTTGGGCTGGTAAAGTATTTCACTGGAAGGCCGAAAGAACATTACTTGAGACGAGTCCTCCTCTTTTGCAGAGCAGAGATGGTTGGTTGGATCCACTGAGAAATCTTACTCTTGTCTCATTCTTTGCAGCTATGCAAGTTGCATCTCTGCTTTCTGAAAGAATTTCATGCATCCCACATTAGCATGCCATAAGCTACTCTTTCTTAGAATCCTTCTGCTTGCCCAGGTTCCACAGACACAGGGAATCCAACAATACATGACTGATTATTGGCACATTGACTGGCTTGGATTTTCTCCATTTAGTCATCTATGCAACTGTTGCATCAATCAGAAAGGCCTAACAAGAGATTCCAGACTCCATCCCAGAAGCAACCGGAATGGCCCAGCTCTTCGGGTAGGCTTTGCGTGTAATTCATTCCTGCTTCAGTTGCATACTATCCCCTGAAATTGCACGACATACACCACAGGTTTTGTACTATCATATCTGAGATAAGAACGATATTCTTCAACTCTTACGGTGATGAAGAGTTTGAGGTTAGAATATATCTTTACCTTCATATCACCCTTGAATTCTCTGTTGCCGGGGATTTTCAATTAAATTCTTTAGATATGTGGACAGCAATGCTGGGACGACCAAAAATATTATAGACCAAACTGCGGAAGTGGAACTGCAACAACTTTACAGACTTGTCACTTGATGCTGGGAACACCACCAGAAGGGCCGATGATGAGTGGGAGAGCACCTTAACTTATGGAGTATTCTCCGTAGTTACTGCTCATGATTCAGGACAATAGGAGGCAAGCTCTCTAATTGCGCTGTAAGTTTATCAAATTTAGAGTATCCACGCACATCAAATGTATATATATTAAGATAATGCCCATACTTGAACACCATAGTCCACCAAACTTAATTTCCACTTGATGAAGCTTATAAGCTAGCACTTGCAGACAACTACAATCTTAAGGATATACTTGTAATTTTGCAAAGGACAATAGATATTTATGTAATTAAATATAATTTTAAAGGTTGTTAATATAATTTATTAAATTAATAGATTATATTTCCCTTTATAACTTTACTTCCTTGGTGGTGTATATGATTGGGTTCAATCGGTTATAAAAAAAGTTGATTTGATTCAATAAATATAAATTGTCCCAAAATTAAATAGAATTTATTTAATTATTCTTTTAATATATATATATACACGCACACATTGCGAAATAAATAAAGATGCTTATATAAGTATTATATAAACTAATAACTTATTGTGGCACATTTCGCACATGCATATACATAATTTTTCAAGATTTATTTAAAATAAATTATTTATGTAGTTCTTAGTATTAAGCAATTTTATAAATAAAGAAGTTTAAAAAGTATATACAAAATAAAGAAATCAACATAAATATTTGGAATTGTTAAAAGGATTTTATTTATGAAAGAAGTGAATAATGGGAAGATGAAAAAACAATAACCACAAGAAAATTGCAAAAGAAACTGCCTATGAAAAGGTAGTTACTTCACATTAAAATATCAATTCACCCTTTAATTATAATAAAATATTATGAGTGCGAGTTCCACAAATATTTATTTATATAGTATTTTTTTTTTATCTTGTTTGAACATATTTATTGGTTTGAATTATTAATATATTGAATTAGCTTTTAAGCTCGAATATATTAAATAATATAATAAAATCTCATAGTATTAAAAAAAATGTTTACTTCCTTGGATTATTATTATAAAATGAGGTCAAGTGTAGTAAATAATTGTTAGAATATATGATCACAAAACTAATTAGATTGGGCTTTATCTATTTTAACAATTTCAAAGATGTATGTAATGTTAGTCAATGAATAAAAGTAAATGTTCATTTATGGTGTTTATTTTTATTGTGGTTACTTGTTCATAAAATCTATCTTAACATCACAACAAAGTCCACAAACTGAATAGTTAAACTCATGGAATTGGAATGGCGTAAGTTGACAGCTATGAAATCAATTTCTAAAGGTCAGTTTTAAGTATTCCAAGTCAAGGATTTCGAAATAGAGCATTAAGAGTCTTATAAAGACTAAAATTGAGTGTTGCAGTGTCATGTTCCATAGGAGGAAAATGTAGATCGCTTATTCAATTTAGAAGGTTGGTTGGCTAGGTTGTCAAACTAACTCACAGGAACAATCATATGAAAGCCTTAATGACTTGATCGGTATGGTCGGAGCTCCCAGCTCAGATAGTATCGGAGTAATCCTCAGACTTGAAAAACCACGACAATCACATGCACATGATGATTGTATCTTAGATATGACAAGAGATAATCGTATCTATTATGTGATCGTTATAAGTCTTGTCCAATACAATCAAAATATGTAGTCAGGAAGGTGGGTTCTAAGTAGAATCCGTCTTTTGTCAAAATTTGATAGTAGTATCTCTCATGCATTATAAGGCTGGTTTAAGCTTTTAGAATACGTGGTCGCAATGATTGATCAAATAGGGATAGATTTCTTATGTCGATCAATAGAGTAAATGATGTTTTGAGTATTAAGCACAATTGCTAGTCCAAGATGGAAACCAACGCTCAATTTCATGCCCTAAATTGTAGCTAGGAGATTGTTGATGGAAGGACCGTACCCGTATGAAACTCGAGACTCTAAATGTTCACCCCATTAATCACCTAATCTCTAATGTCATGGACCATTGTTAAACGATCACCCATGGTAATGAGTATTTCTAATTATAGTATAATTAAAAAAAAATAATTAAATTAAATTTAATTAGTCGTGTTAGCTACACACCCAATTATAGTTGAGAAAAACCTAAAAAATTATACACAAATCACAAGAAGTGCTAGAATTAATTTCGAATTGATTAAAAAAGAAACTAATTTAATTATTAGATAGATGACCCAAGATTTAATTAAATTTTGGGTTTGACCTATTTTAAATTGATTGAATTGAGTTTGGTTTATAAAATGTATTTATTAACTTAAAGAGAATGGGTTTGTGTCTTTTGATTAAATTTAATTAAAAAGTGGAATGAAGTTTGTGCGTTATTTTAATATAATTTAAAATGAGTGTGTTCCACTAGAATATTTGCTAGCCAATTGAATTGGTATGGCCGAGAAAGTAGTTGTGTTGTGTGGACTTAGGGCTTGGATTTTTAGTTCTATTAATACAATTCTCGCCATGTACATTTAAAATTTGAAATTGTTGGAGAGAATTTTACAAAGATGATATTTCTTGATCAACTTATTTTAATTCCATCCATGCACCCAAAATTACTCTTATATATCATCACACGTTAATGTATATGAAGAGATAGATCTTCATTTTTAGAATGGTAGTTTGGTCAGAAAAAAATAATAATAATTTGCAATAAATCAATCGATGGTAAATATAGATTTCATTCGACTTTTGTTTGTTAATATCATAAAAATTTGATAATTTTTGACTAATGAAAGAATTTATTTATTAAACAAAAACACATGTCATGGAGTATTAAATATAATTATTAATATCACATGAGATTTATATGTAATTATATCAAATTTGATGAGAGGAGTGTAATTATTCCTTAAAATTTTAGTATTTATGGGCTACTTTGGTAACTCTAAAATATTTATTTAATTCGTAGAAGGTTGAAATTTTGCCAAAGAAAAAGTAATAAGGTAAAATAAACAAAATTTATTATTAGAATTTGCATTAATTAAAATGGGCATCTTCATCTTGTATTCTCTTAATATGAATAATTGTTTTGGCAAACAAATCGATTATATCATAAATTTTAATTATTAATAATTAATATATATATATATACACACGTCAATTATCAAGATTAAATATGTATAATAAATAAATAATTAACTATTTTTATAATAAATCAATAATTATTATTAAAATAGATCGATACCTACATATTAATTATGAAGCCTTAATTTTACCAATTAAATTAGGCTCCACACGGGCTCTTTATATGTGCATTATGTATATGAACATTTTGGTAATTAGAATTATACTTTTAGATAGCATAATTAACTTCTCTAATTACAAATAACTAAAACAAATAATTATTTAAAAAATCCAGTTGGCCATTAGTTAATTGATTACTTTAGCTAAAAAAAACTTATCAAAATTGATGCAAAAATATTTTTGTTCGAATTTACATAAATTAATCCCAATAGCGATTCAAATATTTATTTCTTAAAAAATAAAAGGCTTGAATATATTATTGGTCCTATAATTTTAGCATTTTTATTTTGATTTTTTTATGATTGTAAAAGAGTCTTGTAACTTTTTGATATTCTACAATTTTGGTCCTTTTGATGCTAAATTTTGCAAAGATCGTCAGAATAAATCATGTGCGCCTCACGTGGTTCATTTAAATTAAGATTTTTGTTCTGATTGATTCACGTTTGCCAACATGGATAATTTTTTTTAAAAAAAATAAAATAACGTATCACATGATTTATCCCCACAATTTTTGTAAAATCCCTCACTGGAATGACCAAAATTGCGAAATGACAAAAAATTAGAGGACTCTTTTCCAACGACTAGAAAGATAAAAGGTAAAGATGAAAAAATCATGACGACATATGATTTATTTTGACATTTTTTGCAAAATTCAAGGCCAAAAGGACTATTTTGAAATTTCAAAAAAATAAAGGATAAAAATATCATAGTTTCAAAATTACATGATTAAAAATATAGTTAGGCCTAAATTATAAAAATATACATAATAAATAATCCTAGGCAAATTACTGATTTCTCCCTGCATTAATTAATATTAATTTTCAATTATATCTAAATCCACGTGGGAAATCAATGTTCCAATCCCTACACATATATAGTGTAGATGCCCAAACCCTCATCAGTATGGAAATTTCCCTTCCATAATCACATTCTCTCCTCTAGAAAATTCTCAGTAACAATCCCTTAATTACACACAGACAGTCTCTGCAATGGCGGAGTCGAAGATGCTGCCAAGAATCACACGTGTTGAGATCACAGAAGAAGAATGGAGGGCGAAGAGAGCGGCGGAGGCGGAGCCGGAACCGGAGAAGGAGCCCATTCCACTAATCTTGATGAGCTCCGACGGCCAGGAGTTCTCGATCATGTCCGACGCCGCGAGATTTTCGGAGACGATTAACAACATGGTGGAGGACGGGTGCGTGACGAGCGCCATCCCGCTCCCCGTCGTCGACGGAAAAACCCTAGCCAAGGTCGTTGCCTATCTGAACAAGCTACTCCCCGTCGCGAATAACACAGCCGAGAAGAGGAAGATGAACGAGGAATTCCTGTCCGGCGAGGAGATGAGCGCGCTCTTCGAGATCATTCTGGCCGCCAATTACCTCAACATCAAGGACCTGCTGTCCGCGGTGGCGCAGAAGATCGCGGACATGATGAAGAACAAAAGCGTGAAATGGGTGAGAAAGACATATGGGATCGAGAACGATTTTACGGAAGAGGAGGAGAAGGCGATTCAGGATGAGTACCCCTGGGCTTACGAAGATGTCGATCCCGACAGTGAGTAATTTAATGATTCATATATAACTTGGAGAATTTGATATCATGAGGAAGGAATAAGGAGAAATCGTTCTTGATTTAGGTTGGATTTCTTGTATTTAATTATTGTTATTGCATCTTTTGAGCACGCATTTCCAACATTTGGATCGATCTGATGAACATTATAGAATGAATATATATTGTCCGTGGCATGTTGTGAACAAAGGTTGACTCTACAAGGAAATTTAACTGGATGAACAAATGCATTTAGTTGGCATGCGCATGCAAGAAGATTAATTATATCAAAATATTTAATTCTTTATTTTTTAAATTTAAGGAAGATTGATTTATTTAGTAGTCAGATAGAATAGTTTATATTCTAATCAAAGATTAAATAATAAGAAAAACAAGAAAAAGAAAGGAGGTAGACAAAGATTTGTGAGATGAAAATGTGTATGTGATGGTTGGCTACTGAGCATGGCTGCCAACTTATGAAAGGAAAAGAGAAGCATGATGCTCCTTGCAGGTGTTGTCAAGAGCAGGAAAATATAATAATAATTGTCTCACTGTTGCTTTCTTGTGTTGTGGGTATTGTAAGAATTGGGTTTAATTATGAGAATATTAATTACCAAAAGAGTGTGAATTCGTAGGCAATGGATTTTTTAACAATTAGGGCAGATGCAAAATTAATTGGTGTTAAAGTCTGTAATTTTCAGGACATTTTGGTCAAATTCCAATAAGTCTAGTAAGGCTGCAGCCCTCAAACACTATCGGACCTTTTATTTCATGAGCCCTGTCCTAATTCCTCATTTCAACCCTAATTTCCCCAAACCCCAAATTGATTATCCTTCTTTTTATATTAATGAAATTAACCCCCCCCCCCCCCACACACACACACAAAAAAGGGCATTTTAAATGTATAAGTTTATAAAATCTTTCTAAATTACCATAATTTTACTTTATTATTAGGTCTACCAAACAATCCATATTACATTGGATCCTATTTTCAATTGCTACCTACCAAATCTTGAATCTATTCTATTTTTTCACACACACACACACACACACACACACACACATATATATATATATATACATCCTACATACATGTTTGGTTGCATCAAAAATTAAATCCACCGTCCATACCATGCAGATGCATCATCATCATCACCATCTCAATTACGCATGCCCCATGCAACTTCCTATTCTTTAACACAGACACCACACCATCAAATTGCAAGTTAAAGAAAATAACAATTTTAATTTTATATAAATATGTTTTGAATGATTTTATCCTATAATTTTAAAAATTCTGCATATTAATGATAAAATGGCAAAATTCCCACATTGAGAACATGGTTTGTAACATGTGATTATAGCATAAATTATAATAGATTTTTTTGAAATTCGTTATAATTATAAATACTCCCTATAATGAATTTTTATGAGGAGATATTTATTAAATGATTATTAATTTTAAAGATATAATTATAATATTTTAAATAATAAAAAAATATTTATAATTATGACAAATCTCATGAGAGAGTAATGTACCATGTGATTGTATACAAAATTGAGGAAAATATTGATTGCTAACTTTTTATGTAATAATAGCTAGTCGTTGTGGCACGCAATTCCTGCGTGCATATAATAAATAACTTTCACACTTTAAAATATATATATTATAAACAAGAGCAAAATACATAAATCAATACATTACATTAAAAAATAAAAAAAGAAAAAAAATTATTAGTTAATGTATAATTAAAAAAATTGAATAAATTAATTATCTTATTAGTTGAAGGGCATTTTTATTAACCGTTGTTTGTAAGTATGGAACTCCTTTCCCTCTTATATTAATACAAATATAACTAAAAGTAGAACAAAAAAATAAAAAAAAAATCTTTTTTTTTGGGGGGGAGAGAGAGAGATGATTATTTTGAAAATAAAAAATATTTAGAAATTTTGACACGTCTGCCGTCCACGTGAGGGAGAGGAAATGATCAATTTGGATTTCCCCTATCCTTCACCCACGAAAACACTAATTTTATTAATTAATTTATTAAAACATATAATTATTGATTTGATAGAGAAATAATGAAATATAAATACATATATATATATATATATAATAGCTGTGTGGGTTGATTGCCAGCTGCCAATTAGAGCCTTAAGTCATGCAGTTTGTATGCTAAATTTGACCATTTCAACACTGACAAGACATGCCCCCAATTCTTTCTTTTCCCGTCCACCAAATCAATAATATTATGTAAAAAAAAATATTTAATTAAATTGAGTTCGGTCAAAATCTAACTAGTTAGAAAAAAGAATCAATCACGTGAACAATCAACCATATAAAATAGAATTAATTATATATAGATCCTCCCAAAAGTTGCAAATTATCCCCCATAAATATTTTAAAATTACACTTATGTCTCATTTGAAGATTCTTCGTTTACAACGGACCCCCTTCTGTTAGGGTTTAGACGAAAAATATTGTTAATAAAAAATATCAATTTTACCCCTCATTCAACATACCCCTAGTGTTTATTTTTTGAAACACTAGATGAACTACTTCAACAAGACTTTTCCAAAAAATAGATGCAACAATAATGTTAACATACCCATTTATAGAAAGTAAAAGAAAAAAAAAACATCAAAAGATGACTAATTTTACCATTCATCAACAATTTAATTTCTATTCAATGATTATAATTTAATAACAATATTTTATTAAAATTACTTGCTTTTGACTTTATATATATATTTATATTTACACCTTATAAATAGAAATATTACTAAGAAAATATTAAAAGATGAGTAAAATTAAATATTTATATAATTTTTTTGTCGATATTAATATTTTCTGTTCAAACCCAATAGAAGGGAATCAGTGTAATTTTTAACTCTTTATTGGAGAAAAGTAAAGTCTTGCATTTTTATAGAATATCTAAGCATAATTAACACTAAAACATATATATTACATGTCATTTGTTTAATTCAACAATCAACATCACAAGGCGCCGTGCAAGAGATAGTCTTACTGAATCAATATGATTGTTCCTATAAATCAAGTCCTCTTTTAATTTTTACACAAATGAAGAATTCTAGTTCAAATCCCAGTTCGACCGTAAGTGTAGTTTTTCATTGTACTGTAGCGATCATTCTTCTTCTTATTTCTTTTTTTTTTTTTCGTTTTGGTCTGATTTTTATGTTAGTGTCTGCATTCTATGCCCAATTCAATTAAAAAACTGGGGGGGAGGGGGGGGGGGGGGAGCAAGAGTGTCAAGAAAAATATTGGGCAAGAACCCTTTTACCATAGTAAGTCATGGGGTGTGAAATTACAGTTGTATGAACAATTTCAATGTATATATATTCAAGAATGCTCAGACTGCTTCTTGAGAACTTCGTAAAGAGTCTCCACAAAACTGAGCAAGAATCCATCACAACCATGTTTTGCAACCAAAGAAACTGCAATGGGGAGATCATCATGCATGCCCAATGGTACACTCACCTGTTGATTTGCGTTTGTTTTCACAAAGAGGCAATCGTCATTTATGTGTGAGACAAAAAAACCAAAAGAGTAAAAAAGAAAATTGAAAATGAGAGAGAGACGAGAGCAGAACCTGGCAAAATCCAGATACACCAGCTACAGATAATAAGCTAAAGGCCTTGGCACGAAATGTTTCCAGTGTTGTTGGTTCTGTTTGTAACTTTGGTGGAGGCCCTGGAACTGTAGGTATTGCAAGGATGCCAAAATCCTGCATTGTTTTACACGAGGAGGAAAAGATTACAGAAGCAGACAGTGTTCTTGCCTTTATAAGCCAAGTTACCAGCAACTTCTATCGATGCACTAGTCTCATTTTCGGGTTCTATTGAGCAGAGTCCACAACAGGAATGAATATCTAAAAGGCTGAAGATAGTAGTTCTGTCAAAGCTTGTGTGACTTGTGTCTACAGGCATTAACAGTGAAAAGCATGCCGCCTACCACCAGTAACTAAGTATAGTTTTGTTCAAATCTGGCAAAGAATGCGTTTCAACCTTGTCGGATTCACCACAGTTCCAAAAACTCCCCAAAGCTAGAAATACTATAGAATATAGATTTAAACTTGAAAACTTCAATCATATGGCAGCATGAGGTGTGGATACACTTTTACCCAACTATAAAGTATCCAACTTCAAGCAGATGGCACTCTTAAAACTAACCTTCAAGCATATGACAGCAGAAGAAAAGTTTTGGCATACACTTCGTTGTCAGGGCCTTTTTGTAATTCTACCATGTTTTACAGGCATCATAGTTATGTATAGTGATTGTCTATTGGAATTGTATAACAAATCTATCCTAAGTAAGAAAAACTCGAGTGACCTTAGACATAGGGGCAATTCATCTCTAAATCCCATAAAAATTTTATATTTCCTTCCTATTTTTGCACACGTTTCAGTTTTGTCTAGCAATTACCTAAAACTAGAGACACAAGCATGCAAAGGCATGGAATGATATGATGTATAATAAGAGAAAGAGCAAGCAAATGCAAAGAGGAGCAAGAGAGTACCCCCAACAAATCACCAAGAGCTGCACGCAGTTCACTCTTCAACAAACAGCATACATCTATACTTTCATCTGTTGTCCGGAGGGCGTCCCATACTCTTTCCGATATTCCAGGGCCTAAATGAGGATTAACTGAGCGAACCCATTCACCATGATTGTTCTTGAACTCATACCTGATTTTCATGATAGGTGTCAAAATATCTAAAATCCAGATTATGCAGAATTCATTCAGGAATTCTATCAGCTATAACAGAAGAAAAAGATGACTATTATATACGAACATGTTACTGGCAAATGCTGTTATCATAGTCTGCACCTTTGGAGTAATCGCATGGCACTTGAAAGAGCTGCTAGTGATGGTATATTATCCGCTTGCTTTTTAGTATTGTCATCCATAAAATGCATCAGGCTTGGAACTTTGGCCTCAATAAAGTTCCCAAGACTGGTATATTGTATTTGCTGACCTACACAAGATAAGGCACACTCATGACAAACTCTTTTTATCTGTGAAATGTTCTTAAAACACAATTCTGTGAAATCATCTTAGTGTCTTCTCCTCGTGTTTTTATGTTCACGACATTTCATCACATTCCATTAAAAATATCTTTGAAGTTCTAACTAGCTAATAAAACATTTAAACAAGCAGAAATATATCGAAATTTGCTTACTTCCATATAGCTTCTCTACTGAGCTAATGAGAACATCAGTTAGTCGGTGGGACGGGATGTTTAGAAGATTGAAACAATCTTCCGCAATGATAAGTTGACTGAGTGTTGTGGGATTATCATCTTGCAATTGCAATAAAACCTTTCCAACTTGCTTCAAGATGAATGGATCTCTAGCAAACCATCCTGGAAGGAAATTTGGAAAGTAATTTATTCATCCCATAAATGGCAAGAACTTTTCCCACCATGATTGAGCTGTCATTAACTAAAAGTATGCAAATTAATGTCACAAGAAGGGTGATAGACACGCACACACGCAACATTCGTACCAGGCTCGAAAGGAGCAGAATTATGAAGAATTATCGTAATCAGTGCAACAATAAAAAATACATCTCATTGAAACAACAATGCATCATATGATGATGGGATGGAAGTATTGCTTATTGTAATACCATATTTAGGAGTGGATATGCATTTGTTGCAATTATAGGATTATGCTTGTACTTACATTTAATATTCTGCACATAGATTCTTTTGCAAGGCCCATATAAACAAGGTAAAGCTAAAAGCTTATGGACGTTCAAATTCAGTTCGTCATAATCTCAAGTTCTGAAGACAGCGGATAAAATCCCACCTCATAAAATGAAGTCAGACAGGAGATGACTATTTTTTTTTTTTCAGTATGAAACATGGCTCTTGAGCATAGGGTATTAGTTAAAACCTCTCCGACACAATTCAGAAGCAGGTCACTGATTGATTTATCATTATTTTTTGAGTCCTTACCAACTGTATCGAAACTCTGTGCCATTGGAATCACTCCAGATGTTGAAACAACTCCATGAGATGGACGAAAACCCAGAATTCCACAATAGGATGCAGGGACCCTAACACTTCCTCCAGTATCGGTACCTGTTGAATATGATTCCTCGATTCAATTGATGATCTAAAACTGTAAAGACTTTAAAGAAGAACAAAAAATTCACCTAAGGAGAAATCAGCAAGCATTGCACCAACTGCTACAGCGGATCCACTAGATGATCCACCAGGCACTCGATCTGCTGCACATGGATTAGTTGGAGTCCCATAATGTATATTTTCTCCATTTATGCTGCCAAAGAAAGTGTATTTAGCCATCAAACTCAAAGATTTCAGATAGACCAAAATTTCCCTCCCAGTAGAAGATACTAGCAGAGACATTTGGCAGTGGCAAATAACCATATGAAATGCCATTATCAACAGTGTTCTTGGTCATATTAATGACTATGAATTTGCCATTAAGTATATCAGATGATGCATGTCAAATGGACTCTGTTGGACAAACAAGTAAATAGTGCGCATGGATTATCATTGAAAGTAATTCCATGAGTTGTAGTAATTATCAGTGCATGAACATGAGATTGAAAAAGAAAATGTACTGAGATATATTACAACCATATAAAATCTTTCTCCAATTAATACTTGAGGTCATCTCTTTTTTTTCTTCTCTCATCTTATTTCAATAAATTCACATCATCGTGATGAAAACCGTGCCGGCTAAGAGAGTCTAAATCTTTTGTGCAAGGCAATAGAACCTGAAGTAATTCTGCTCCTGTCGTCAAACTTCAAATGTTGGAAACTTTTATTTCAAAGCATCCCTTGTCCTTAATTCTTGGAGATCATACGTTTCAACACTAAATGATCTCTCCTCTTATGTAAATGGGACTTTTCCAAGTATTCACAGATATCACGATAGCTATGAGAACTCTACAGGCCACATTAATTCTAAACTTTCATTTGATGAAAGAAGAAAATTGAAAGATGTAATTCACGACTACACAGAAGTAGCAGCACAAGTCAAACTAGTTGGTTATTTAGTAACTAACACAATCCAGCATTTGCTAGAAGCATTAAGCTCTTTGCTTGAGTTCACTGCCCAAAAAGTTTCAGGAAACAACATCACATGTTCAATGCTGAATCCACATATTTCAACCAAACCTGTAAGCCATTTCGTCCATTACTGTTTTACCAACACAAACTGCACCTGCCTTCAACACCGACAGAACGGCCGGTGCAGTCGATGTGGCTACAGAATGTGTCCTCGCCCAGTCGGGATTCCCAAAACCGGTCACCTTCCCCTCGACATCAAATCTGGAAAAACAATGCATTTTTCTTCAGTAACACAATCACATCACATCAAAAAAAGCATTACTAAGCATAATCCAAAGAATGAGAGGAAAAAATTATAAGAAATTAAATAATGGACTTGATGTTTGGAATTGTACAGAAATGAAAACCATTTTTATACCTAATTAAATGAATTACTTGAGGACAAGAAAGCAAAAATATGAAAAAGCCACAAGCTGAAGAGAGTGAAATACACAAAAATATTTAGAGAAGAATGGAAATGATATACATTGTGATTAAAAGTGTACAAAACTATAGCAGAGTAATAGAACAATCAGCAAAACTTAGCCACAGAAAGCATTAGCAAGAATACTGCCACGAACAACATTTTCACACACCCACAAACACACACAATCTGCTTCATCAGAAGCAAATAGAGTTGCAAGTTGTTAAGTTGGGAGGGACTAACATGTCTTTAACAGCAAAGGTAAGGCCACCCAAGGGAAGTTTTTGGGACGAAGGGTCCGCCTGTAGTGTGAATTTCTCCATGAAAGCTCCATAATCCGACACTGATAAGCTCCTCGCCATTCTCTCTCTCTCGATCTCTCGACTTAGCTATTACCTTATCCCGAATGGGCAATATTTTTCACTCACATCCGACGCTTTGTGAAACCACAAACCCAATTTTTGAAATACTAATTATGCCCTTATATATTTATTCCAACATAATTACTTATTTATTTTAAACCGTCCACCTTATTTTTTAATTTCCAATGTATTATTATATGTAGCATTCACTTTCACTCTTGTTAATTATTTGATCATCTTTTAATTATATATTGATTTTTATTTTTAAAATTCGTGTCGTATTTATTTAATTATACGTGCATAAATACGACATACCACAATAACTAATTATTTCAATTAACAAAGTTCAATTCTTGTTTCGACCTTTTTTTATAGGGGTAACTACATTGTCCTCCCCTGAGGTTTCATGTAATTATATGTAAAAACTCATTTGGTTTAAAAAATTATATTTAGTACATTTTATGTTTGTTTTTATCTAATAAATAGATCTCGCCCTTCATTAAAATTCATCGAATTTGTTAATATTAAAAAAAAAAGTAGAATGAAAAATCATATTTATTGTGATTCACTGATTGTTAACTTATTATATGTTAAGCAAATATTTTTCGACCAAATATCATTATAAGTGTGAAGATTTACCTACTCTGAACGCATGAGCATGTGAAGATGTATAGGACTAATTTGGTCAGAAAAGATTTATTTAGCTTGCAATATGTGAGTAATAACTAATCGGGGTTAAGTATAGAATTTTATTCAATTTTTTTAACTAATATTAGCAAATTCGATAAATTTTGACTAATAAAAAAATATATTTATTAAACAAAGCAAACGTTATAAGTATTAATTGTAATTTTTAAAATTAAAATTTTTTATATATAATTACACCAAATTTTAGAAGATGGCGGGGCAGTGTAATTACCCTTTTTCATAACTAGTTGCAGTGCACATCGTCCCTACATGTATATAATAAATTATTTTTAACGTTTTAAAATATATTATAAATAAAAATAAAACATATAAACCAATAAATCACATTTCACAAAAAAAAAATACTTAATGTATTATCGGCACGATAAATAAGTTGGTGTAGTGGTATTAAAACAATGGTATCACTTTCGGAAAAAGAAAAAAAAATAGTTATAATTTATTTTTAAAATTATCTAATTAGGAGTATAGATAAAAAATTAGTGGCGCGATGTAAAGAAGAATTTGAGCAGAGGTGATGAAAAATACAAAAATAATATTTTTAAAAATTAAAAAAAATTGATATTACAGTGTACATAAAGAATATATATAGAGTATAGATACAGGACTGCAGCGTCAAATTGTAATACATAACAAGATATTAGCGTCGCGACTTAGTTAGAACTGATCGTCGCCGTACTCAAAGAAAGAAGAAACAATTATTGCAACAAGAACCATTATTAATTTAAAAAAGAGCAAAAGATTCTCTCTCTTCTTTCTCTCTCTCTAAAAAGTCCAGCACTTGACCTCCTCCAACTACAAACGCATTACACTAGTTCACATTACCGAATTTTCTTCTCTTTAAACCCCAAGAATTCCACCATTTTTCAGCCCCAAGAAATCCGGGGTTCAGTTTCTTGTCTGCCAGTCTCTCTCTCTCCCTGATCCTTCAAATTTTATCATCTGGGCTTTTTCTTGAATTCCTGAAAACCGCGTTTTCTTGGAATTTTTCATCGATGATGGCGGAGAACACAAAGGAGGAGTGGGTACTGAGTCAACTCAGTGAGTATGTGAGGGCCATCTCCGCGTTGCCCGATTGTAGAACGGTTTCCAAGAAGATGTACTGTAATCTGGTGAGAAGGGTGAAGCTCTTGAGCCCTCTGTTTGAGGAGATGAAGGACGGACGGGCAGAGGAGGAGCTCGGAGATGACGTCGTTAGGGGGCTTGATTCCCTCAGAATCGCTCTCGACTCCGCTCTTCAGCTGCTGAAATCGGTCCATGAAGGCAGTAAAATTTTCCAGGTATAAACGTGTGTGCGTTTCTTGTTTTCTTCGTCTAGTTAGTACTGTTTTTAAGCTCAAAATGTTTCTTTTTACTCTCATATTCGTATGAAAACTAAGCATGGATTACTACAAGTTGAAAAGAAAATCTTGATATGGGGGTTCAGCAGTTGAAACTCTGATTATTAGTTATCACAAGAATATGAAGTTGTTGATCATTAGAAATCATTGATCAGATAGAACGAGTTATGTTGTTAGAGGTCGTTGTTAATTTCCGTAAGAGATTGTTGTTTGTGCAAATGAAAGTTGAAGAGTTACACTATGTAATCATGCAGTTTTTCTATTTACACTAGGATGGTTGAGGCATCATGGCAATGAATAGAATTCACTTAGTTATATGACCAATTTGGTACTATAAATCCGGAAATATTCCTACAAGAAACAATAGTAAATTAATGTTCTTGCAGTGCATACTACTGATGACGTTTTTAGACTTTTTTTGGAAATTATTGTGATCTAATGGTTTCTTGTTCTTCTTTTTACTGCCTGAACTGCCTCCCAATACCTTGCTTTATGTTTTCATGAAGACGCGGGAAGTTTTAAAATATGAAGTTTTAGCACTAATCCCTTTACAAAAGTGAATAATTTGTGATATGGATACCTGTTCAAATTATATATGCGTATAGGGATGAAATTGTGAAAATTAATGTCGCCGGTAGATAGTCATTTAAATGACCAATTAATGCTTGGTGCTTTGAACTTGTAGAATTTGATGTTAAGTAAATTACTAGGTTAAAGTATTTTTCATGTTGAAGATGTAGTAGTGTTCAGAAGCTATTTTTGTCATTTTACTTTTTGTGTACAGTACATTAATTTGACGATGATACTAACTTTAACCACGTGTCGATGTGCTCAATTTGTTTCCACATACAGGCTCTGCAAATCGACAAAATTGCTGGCAAATTTGAACGTGTAACTCAACAGATCGAAGCAGCTTTAAGCCAGATTCCCTATAATGAACTTGATATACCTGAGGAAGTTCGAGAACAGGTGCAAATTTACATCTTTACTCTGCTACAATTTTCACTAAAAGTGTGCCTCCTGGTGATTTGCCGTTTTTTAATACTTTACCGTTCCATTCTTTAGATTGAACTCCTACATGCACAATTTAAAAGAGCGACAGGTCGAATGGAGTTGCCGGATTTGCAACTGGCAATGGACTTGGCTGCCGCACAAATGGAAGATGACCCCGACCCTACAGTTTTCAAAAGGCTTTCAGAGAAGCTGCATCTCAGGACAATAAATGATATAAAGAAAGAGTCCCTTGCCATTCACGATATGGTCATTTCATGTGGTGGGGTTCCTGAAGGAGTTTCAGAGGAGTATTTTGAGACTATGTCGTATCTTCTGAGGAAGCTAAAGGACTGCGTGATGATGGATAATCCGGATGTTGATGCCACTGAAGTCGACAAGAATTCGATTAAGCACAGATCTCCGATCATTCCAGATGATTTCCGTTGTCCAATATCACTGGAGTTGATGAAAGATCCTGTTATTGTGTCTACTGGGCAGGTTTGAACCCTGGGGTTACTTTTATAAATCTTTTTTTTGTTCTGAAGCACTCTTTCAGTTACTGTTGTTGGAGTGTGGAGCCTAATCCGCATTATACTTTGACCCTGCTATTGCAGATCCACTAAAATTTTGGGCATACACTTAATTGCCAAGAGTGAACTTGTAATGCTGACAATGTTCAGAGACACCCTAGTATAAATATGTTGATGTGATTCCATAAGCTGTATTTGTATGAAATTGTATGCCAGTATTGAGCAACCATGGCTGTGGAATATTCTTGGAATCACGTAAAATTTATGTGTTCTTGTGTTTGATATTCCTTCTTCATTTTATGCACATTTCAAGAGAAGTCGTGTATTTCCTGACAACTGTTTCAATTTGGTTGCATCACAGACGTATGAACGGTCGTGCATCCAGAAGTGGCTTGACGCAGGGCACAAGACCTGCCCCAAGACTCAGCAGACCCTATTGCACACTGCCTTAACCCCGAATTATGTTTTGAAAAGTCTTATAGCTTTGTGGTGCGATAGTAACGGTGTAGAGCTGCCTAAGAAACAAGGGAATTGCAGGAACAAAAGATCGGGAATCAGTGGTTCAGACTGTGATCGTGCTGCTATTGATGCCTTGCTGCAAAAACTTGCAAATGGCAATCCTGAACAACAAAGAGCAGCTGCTGGTGAGCTTCGTTTGCTAGCTAAAAGAAATGCTGATAACAGAGTATGTATTGCTGAAGCGGGAGCCATTCCTCTGTTAGTCGAGCTGCTATCCTCCCCTGATTTGAGGACTCAAGAGCATGCTGTTACAGCACTTCTCAACCTCTCCATAAACGAGGCCAACAAGGGAACTATTGTAAATGCTGGTGCAATACCCGACATTGTAGACGTGTTGAAAAATGGGAGCACAGAAGCTAGAGAAAATGCAGCTGCTACCCTTTTTAGCTTGTCAGTGGTCGATGAGAACAAAGTGGCAATAGGAGCCGCCGGGGCCATACCTCCTCTGATTGATCTGCTCTGCCAGGGCACCCCAAGAGGAAAGAAAGATGCGGCTACAGCTATATTTAACCTTTCAATCTACCAAGGGAACAAGGTGAGGGCCGTAAGAGCAGGAATCGTACCACCACTTATGAGGTTGCTCAAGGATCCTGGAGGGGGAATGGTGGATGAAGCATTAGCGATATTAGCCATACTTGCTAGCCATCAAGAAGGGAAAGTAGCTATTGGACAGGCGGAGCCAATCCCAACTCTGGTCGAGGTTATAAGGACGGGGTCACCTCGGAATCGGGAAAATGCTGCTGCAATACTATGGTCATTATGCACAGGTAGTGCACAATACATAAAAATTGCTAGGGATCTTGGGGCTGAAGAGGCATTGAAGGAATTATCTGAGAACGGCACCGACAGGGCCAAAAGAAAAGCTGGGAGCGTCTTGGAGCTTCTCCAACGAGTCGAAGAGGAGGTTATTTAATGAAGTCCTTCTGTTAAACTCACGGAAATTCAGCATTCATCCAATTGATTTTTGCCAGTTAAGCGTGATTTCGGCAATGTTGGGCAGTCTCTTGCACGCGGAAGACATCCATTGATGCAGCAAGGTTCGTTGTATAAAGCTATAGATACATATTTGCTATTTTTTCCTAATATTTTGGCACTGTGCTTGGGGTTAGGTGGAGATTGTGGATAGGGGAATACTATGTGTAATTTTTGTGGGGAATTAGGAGGCTTTCCTTTTTCTTTGTATTGTACTATGTTGTGTTTATGTTATTGTAGTTGTTGATATATATATATATATATATATATATATAGGTCTCCTTCATGGGTTAAACCGAAAACTCGGGAGGATGTTGTATGTTTCTCTGGAAAAGACTGAGTTTATTCGGAAATTTAAATTAATTATGTAGCAAGTATAGTACACTTGTTTTATGATTGGTTTGGTTCAATCAAACTCAATTTTGATAAAAAAAAAATTCAAGTTTATTGGAGTAACGATGTTTGATTGGTCGATTAGCACTATAGATAAATTCTTGATGGAGAATTCACATTTTGTGACCTTAGATTTGACTCAACATGTTAAATGTAATAATTCAACTCCAAATAATCAACGAGCTTCCTAAATTTTACTATTGAGATGGTTACATCGTCTTCTTTTGAGATTTAATGTTATTACACCTAGATTTTATATAGTTTAAAAAATTATGTTTAGTATTTATAATATTTATTTTCGTCTAATAAATAAATTTTTTTATTAGTATAAATTCATTGAATTTGTTGCTATTAGCAAAAAAATTACTAAACAAAAATAAAAATTAATTTATTTTTGATTTATTGCAAGTAAATTAAAATTTATAAAACCAAACTAGCATTATACATCTTCACTCGCTAATACGTATGAGGACGAATTCATCCTTATAATGGTAGTTTAGTCATTAATACATTGAAAGAATTGTAATTTTGGTACCAAAATGTAGGATGATTTGAATTTTGATTAGTCCCATACTTTTTATGATAGCCAGCATTAGTCTTACACTTTAGGAAAAAGTCGTAAAATTAGTCCTACACTTTAAAAAAAAATACTGTAAGATTAGTCCCATACTTTAGAAAAATATTACAAAATTAGTCCCAAACATTGCAAAGCTTTTACGGTGGGAATAACTTTGTAATAATTTTCTAAAATATGGAACTAATATTGACTATTTCAGAAAGTATATGAGTGATATTAAAAACCATCCTATACGGTGGGATTAAAATTGTAATTTTCTTAAAAATATTTATTTGACTCATAATAAGTTAATACAAAAATCAATCAGGGTAAATATGAAGTTTCATTTAATTGTTTAGCTAATATCAATATATTTGGTGAATTTTGATTATGAATAGATCTATTTGTTAGAATGAAATAAATATCAGTGGTACTAAAGTAATTTTCAAAATTAGAAAAGAGTTATGTGTGATTATACAAAATTTTATGGGAAGGTGGTGTAGTTATCCATAGCTCATATTTACTTGGTACCTAATATCTGATATACATATTTTTGGGGGGTATGATTGCAATTTTTCAATAATTGAAAAGCATATGCCACCTCCTATGTCCAATTTCCAACGCAGCGCGCCGAGAAACGTGCGTACAAGTCCACTTCCATTCCATCACTACATCAATCCATTTCTCCCTCGTACTTCAGATTCTGATCACTCCCTTCCCCATTCCCTTCCTCTTCATGGCCACCTCGATACGCCTCCGACGCATCTGCGCAGTAGTCGCCGTAGCCGGAGGCGCGTACTTCACCGTGCTGAGTGACCCCTCAATTGCCTCCAGCGAACGCGGCGTCGGTGGCTCTTCATTTACCGCCATTAAGCAGCGAATTGCGGACCCTTTTGCTGCCGTCCCCTCACGGACAGTCCAGGAGTCGGCTTTGATGGGGTCTAGCTCTGTTAACCCCCTCGACATACTTGTTGTCGGCGGAGGCGCCACCGGCTGCGGCGTCGCGCTCGACGCCGTCACGCGGGGGCTTCGCGTTGGGCTTGTGGAGCGCGAGGATTTCTCATCTGGGACTTCGTCGAGGTCCACTAAACTCATTCATGGAGGTTCGCATTTTTAAGTTCTGTGTAAATTAGTACTTTGCATTGCATTGTGTTGTACTTTGTGTATTGATAATTGTACGTGTTATGATCCAGGCAAGGTGATGGGGCATTAAGACTCCTTTGTACCGTCATGTACTATCTACTGATGGTTTGTGTATAAAGTTACTTTGTTCTGCCTCTTCACGTGAATAGAGTCAGAAATGTTACGTATACAAGCTATGTTTTTTTATTTCCTTTCAAAAACAATTTCATGTCTGATATTTCTTGGTCGTAATAGCATTCTTTTGTCAAAAATGATGGCTTATCTTATCAAGATATAGTTGATACCATCTTGATACGTATAAGGGGGGGAAGAGAGATTACAGTCGTCAAGCAATGCTGTTACATATAGCTATTGCTTTGTATTTTGTAGTTTGGTGGAGTTTTGGCTATGTATATATGCTTCTAGAGAACTGCTGGTGGTTGCAAATACTGTTATGTCATCATATTTAGAGGGAAAATGAACTTAGGTGTCAGCAAGGAGAGAAATCTAATAAACCTCTTAGTTAGGCTGTGTCAATGATGCCATGTGTTTTAGACCTTAACTTGAGTAGTCGGAAGCTGGTTTTTGCGTGATCAGCCGGCTGTATGGACTTTTCTGAAAATGTGATACTAGACAGCTTCTATGGACAGTAACTTTTTAGATGACAAAGTATAAAAATCTAGCTATGAATAAGGAAAACCCTGTCTATTGAGTAGGGCTCTGCAGAGTTTTCTGTTTTGTTGTTCACTTAGTGCCTATTACTGTATTTCATTCATTTGTCTACCTGCAAGTTTAGTGAAGCATTAATCCCAATACTAGTGCATTTTTTAGATTTGCCTGCTTAGTTGTTACGAGTTTACTTTAGTCAAACTTGATGCCAGTCATTTGTCATTTTCTACTGCAGCTTGGACATGAACGGCAAGGTCTATTGCTTGAGTTTGGTGGCTTGTTTTATACATTCTTCATTAGTGATATAGACAATTTTAATCTTCCTCATTCTATCCCAAATGGTGCTGACTCGGACTTCCACAAAGAGGATCATAATATTTGCACTGGAACGGATTTTGTGACAAATAGATATGCTATGTACAATTGCTGTCTGAAGTCTATTGATGTCCTTTAATCTATTTGTGGAAATTAGTAGAAATATTGGATTACTCCTTTTTGTTTCTATAATTTAGACTTCTATGATATATTTATGATTATTCTTATGCTGCTCTGGTGCTCATATTTCAATTTAATTATTTCAGGAGTTCGCTATTTGGAGAAAGCTGTTTTTAACTTAGATTATGGACAGCTGAAACTGGTCTTCCATGCGCTTGAGGAGCGTAAACAAGTTATCGACAATGCTCCCCACCTCTGCCATGCTCTGCCATGTATGACACCATGTTTCAACTGGTTTGATGTGGTTTACTACTGGATGGGGTTGAAAATGTATGATCTGGTAGCTGGCCGACGCCTGCTACACTTGTCTAGATACTATTCCGCACAGGAGTCAGTTGAACTATTTCCAACACTAGCAAGAAAGGGAAAAGATCGGAGCTTGAAAGGAGCTGTGGTTTATTACGACGGACAGATGAATGACTCGCGTCTAAATGTGGCATTAGCATGCACTGCTGCTTTAGCTGGTGCAGCCGTACTCAATCATGCAGAAGTAGTATCCTTTCTTAGGGATGAGGGCACTGGACGGGTAATCGGTGCTCGTATAAGAAACAACTTATCAGGTAAAAACATTCATAACATGATAACAAGTTTGTCAACATACAGGGTTACGGTAGAGATACCATCTTTGGGGAATACCAACATAGTGTTTGGATTCGTTTTCTGAGTATTTTGTAGAGATAGAAAGAGAAAAACAAAGATAAATAAGTATGTGTTAGAGATAGTATGTATGTTTGGATTTGTTTTTGGAGATAATTTAAAATAAGTATTGTATGTTTAATGTTGTGTTTTGGGAGACAAAAATTATTGTTCATTGTCAAATCATGTCTTTTATATGTATATTGATGTATATGTGTGTGTATATATATGTATGTATGTATTTATGCTTAAACAGTTAAAACACTCATAAAACACTCAGATAAGGTGTTTCTGTATGATGGCAAACATTGGGTATGTTTTGACTCATCCTGGAGATAACTTGAAAATGAAAACAAACATAGTGCTTGTTTCGCTCCAGATTATGTAAAATTTAGTAGGAATGTAGAGTATTCTTTAGGTTATGTGCTTTCTTCCCTCTCTCTAAGCTTAAAATGCTTTATAGTTCTTGATGAAGTTAACCATACTTTCTTGATGCTATAGTGTTATTCAGGGCTTTTGATCCACCTTTGTCAGTAGGTGCAGTCAGTAACTTTAGAGTCATTGATCACAGTCAGTGTCCTCCTTTATCATAAGGAAGATCAGGAAAGAAGACCATCAATTATCTTTTCCTTTATATTTTGATATCTGAACATCGGAAAGGGACTGAATAGGCAATTTAAAGAGTTGCATCAATCTACTTTTGCATATTCGATGGTTTTTACTTTATCAATTCCACTGTTCAAACTCTCTTATTCTGATATGTTTCTCAATGCGTTTGCTGTTGCTACCACATCCTAAGTTTTTGCAGCGAGAGCATGTTAGAGTGATTAATTTGCTCTTTGAAATCTTACTTTGTCAAAGTTTGCAGGAAAGGAGTTTGATACGTATGCAAAAGTTGTTGTGAATGCTGCTGGTCCGTTCTGCGACTCTGTCAGGAAGATGGCAGATAAGGAAGCAAAGCCGATCATCTGTCCCAGCAGTGGTGTCCATATTGTGCTTCCTGATTATTATTCTCCAGAAGGAATGGGCTTGATTGTTCCCAAAACCAAGGATGGCCGTGTTGTGTTCATGCTTCCCTGGCTGGGGAGAACAGTTGCTGGCACCACCGACTCAAACACCAGTATTACCATGCTACCAGAACCTCATGAGGATGAGATTGAATTTATCTTAGACGCCATCTCTGATTACCTCAATGTTAAGGTTTGTGAATTTATATGAATAAGCAAGTATGATATAGAGTCTAGTTTTTAGGGTAAATTACAAAGACCTCCCTTAAGAATTAGTGTAACTACAGACCATGCATTTTTCTCTTTTAAAATGAAAAACACCTTCCATCCGAGTTTCTGGAGAGTGTAAAACACCAAATTATCCCCGCTTGAAAAAAAAAAATTGTTAATTACAAATGCCTTCTCTGGAAGTAGTATCATTACTGACAAACCCTTCTCCATTTTGAAACTACCATTATGAGGTTGTTGTTTTTAGCTTTTTTTTTTTTTTCTTACTTTGTTCCCCCCCTCAATTTTACAATTCAGTCCTCCTTCAAGGACCCAGAAATGCTACCTTTCTGACTGTATTCAGTGAAAATGGTTGCTCAATTTACAATATCTTCTTGACAATATTCATGATGACTCTCTCAATTTCTTTTCAGTGATCATTATCTTTTCTTTCTCCGGTTTTATTTTTTGAGAGAAGAAGACAGAATACATCAAAATAACAATTGGTCATACCAATATGAACCTTTTTCATATATATTTGTCTGTCTTGCGCCATTTTTGGATGTCTGCTGCGCAAGATACACTTGAACAAATAGATACTTTATAAAACTTCTTTTCTGTTTTGTGTGTGGGAGCTTAGGCATAGGTTTCAAGACCCTGGTTGTATACTCATAAACATTAAACTATCACCATTCAGACAGATGGACCAAAAGCCATTGACTCAGCTTTCATGATGGACTATTATGGTTGGTTATCTTACATCGTAACTTTACCATTGGTGTCTACCTGCTCTAATTCTTTCAAATTCAATGCAGGAGAATTTTTGCTCATTCTATTATGTTACTTCTCCTTAGCTGTGCCTGTACCAATACCATAAGTCTTTGTTTATCATAGTCAAGCCTTTTGATTCTTTGATGCTATGGCGATCTAGATGAAGGTGAAGTCATCTGGTCATTGGTGGAGCTGCATGATCAATAAGAGGGCTTTAACCTGTGGTTTCAAATGAACTGGTTCTTAGGATATATTTAGATGAATACTGACTGTGCTTTTGAAACTAAGACATAGTTCTGCTTTGTTTATTTCCACAATGAGCAATTTCAGAAATTTAATGCAAGTGTTTTGGTGTGTCTTTGTCGATGAATAAATAGTTAAGTGGGGTAATCAACTCCTTTTCGGTTAAGTATCCTGTCTAGTGTTCGTGAAGCTTTCAGGGAGAAATTATTTTTACTTGTTTTGAGAAGAGCATGGATGGTTACAATTTTAGTTTCTCTTTGGTTTATTTATTCTTGTTGAGTTATTCAATGTCTTTTTCTTGTAGTCAAAATTCATGATGATTATTTAGGTGCGGCGCACAGATGTTTTGTCAGCGTGGAGTGGCATTCGACCATTGGCTATGGATCCTAAAGCTAAAAGTACAGAGAGCATCTCCAGGGATCACATTGTGTGTGAAGATTATCCTGGTTTAGTTACAATTACAGGCGGAAAGTGGACTACGTATAGAAGGTAAAGTCAATTTGCCAAGACGAAATTAACTCAGTGTTCCAAATCTTGAATCTTGTTCTTGCACAAAGGTTTTGGAATGTCTTTCCGGCCCGCAACCAATTTGGACAAGTAGCTGCCAGTCCTCATCTTTTTCAGTCTTTCACCTATTTGTAAAAATTTACGTGTTAGATCTTTTCCATCAGCAATGTTATGCTTACTAGAACCACTTTCAGCATGGCAGAGGATGCAGTCGATGCAGCTATAGAGTCCGGAAAGTTGAGCCCGACAAACAAGTGTGTTACATACAACCTGCAACTTGTAGGATCTGATGGATGGGATCCTGCATCTTTCACCATACTAGCTCAGCAGTATGTGCGCATGAAGAGATCGTATGGTGGAAAAGTTGTTCCAGGTGTAATGGACACTACTGTAGCCAAGCATTTATCACATGCCTATGGTACCTTTGCAGAACGAGTGGCTGCTATTGCTCAGGTTTGCCCATCCTCTGTTCTTGATTTGTACTTACCTGATAATTTTTATTCCGTTTTCTTCTATGAAGATGTCTATATGGTTTTGATAGCTCTTCTGAAGTTGATGAACGTGCTTTCATCCTTTTCTGGAGTTGTGATGTAATTTTGACCTCTCCTGATTGGTTGACATCTGCCCTAACTTTAGTAACATATTCCTTGGGACTATCATGGATATAAAACGGATAGATGAATAAATTTTTGAACTTTTGAACTTCAGAACGAAAACATGGGGAAGCGACTTGCCCATGGATACCCCATCCTAGAAGCTGAGGTTGCATACTGTGCCCGGCATGAGTACTGTGAATCAGCAGTGGACTTCATAGCCAGAAGGTCTCGTCTTGCTTTTCTGGACACCGATGCCGCCAGGAGGGCAGTGCCTCGTGTCATTCAAATATTGGCTGCTGAACACAAATGGGATAAGTCAAGGCAAAAGCAGGAATTGCAGAAGGCTAAAATGTTTCTGGAAACCTTCAAGTCATCAAGAAATGCTCAGTTTCACGATGGCAAACACAACTAGAATATGTAAGTATCTTATCATATCGATCCATATAGTTAAGTAAGAGATCTGTTTTATCTCACGCACTTGCGTGCCCTCCTCTATTGCAGGTTCCTCTAGTTGTGAATACAAGAAAAGAGCTTAGTTGGCCCAACACTTGTGGAAATACTCGTTTTTTCAGCTTGGAAATATTACACTTAATATACTGCCAAACCCATCTCCGATGCTTCCCTAGGGATGTAAAATAACGTCCTTTCAGATGTAGATGGATTACAACGTGTATCGGTTCTCATCGTTCATAAAGTGAAATGTTGTGTTCATTTTGCGAAAAAAAGCTGTGCATGAGAATAAGGGACTGCAAAGTGTGGTGAAAAGAAGCGATCTTTTTAATCAGGTAGTTGTGATGTTTGTGAGCTTGAATGTAATATTAGTGTAGAATAGTAGAGTAGACTTGAGGATTCACAACCCATCTGCTACCATAAAACTTCACACTTGATGATCATTGTCAATTTTTCAGAACAGAGGCAGCACGCCCGGCACCTACCTTATCAAAATCACCTTTCTTTTTTAAGATTCTTTTGTGCATAAATTGCATTTAACCAAAAAACCATATAAATATATATAAAACTGAAAAACTTTATCCCCAACTTACACACTGAGACTGAGTGATCTCATCTCACCTCACCTCAAAATCACCCGTGAAATGGCGACGATAGCGGCGGCAGCCACCGCTTTCACAACCCTCCATCTCTCCAGGACCTCCTTCATCCTCCCCTCCCGCCGCCTCCGTACATTCGTTACCTCGTCTTTCTCCACCACCACCATCACCGCGGAATTCAATATCAAATTTGCCCCTCCTAAGCCCAAACCCAAATTACCGAACCCATCCTCTCCCGACTTGGATCCGCCGGATTCTTCGACTTCCGAACTAGGGGACCAGCTCTTCATCCCGTGGATTGTCAGAGACGAAAATGGAAATCTCACGCTCCGGACGACGCCGCCCGAGCGTTTCCTTAAAGGCATGGCGCATCAGAATACGCAGAAAAAGAAGAAGAAAGATGTTAAGAGTGCTGCTAATAAAGTCAAGCAGGCAGCTCCCTCGGCTGAGCCCAAGTACTCGAAGGCGGCTCGGAGGTTTTATAATGAGAGGTTCCGGGAGCCTCCTCAGCGGCTCGCGAAGGTGCTGGCTGCTGCAGGAGGTAATTCCTATGAATTTATTGTTGCATCTGGGTCTTGTACAGTGTGGTATTCTTGTTCTACCATGTTGTGCTGATATAAGTTGCTTCTGTTATCGTTCAGCAATCAGCAACATGCTACCATTCTAAATGTTGTTATACATTTTCTACCTGTGAATTCTCAGAATTGATGAATATACTGCTGTGTGGCTGCCCTATTAATATTTGATCATTGGAGTAGTATACATCTCATGGTAAAATATATATTTGGATTAGAGCGAAATCCTGACATTGTATTTGTAGTTAGCGCCAAGTAGTTGATGCCTTCATATTAAGTTAACAAATACTTAATTTCAAATTGGAGTAGGTATCTAATCGATTCCATGATCCAATTCTTTGAATTCAAACACAATCATGGGTTTTCTTTGGTAGGCAAAGCTCTTACATTTACTAAATAGAAAAGTAGTCTTGATTTCCCAGCAACAACAAAGACGACTCCACAACAGGGAAAGGAACTTCATTATAATACATTATAAGATACTACTGCATCACAATATACATCCTTTTCTCACGTGGGTTCCTCCTAATAATGGCTGATTATACAAAAGTAAATTAAAATGAACTTCTGAAATAATTTAATAAATTTTTTAGTTGGCATCTTGCATCGACAATGCATCCAAGATGGAGAAGTGCTTATATTTAGATAATTTGACATGTTTGTGAACTTAAATCTATCTCATATAGTTAAATGGATGCTAGCTTTTATTCGAGACTAGCCTCTCTACTTAATTTTTGGGCTACTTATGCATGTACCCCCTGTGACCTCGTACTGATGGTAGACTTCATGGTGGATTATTAGGTATGATCATATTTAATTTCTTTTGTAAATGGTTTGATTGACAGTGGCGTCTAGGAGAAGTAGCGAGGAGCTGATTTTTCAAGGGAAGGTGACTGTGAATGGTTCGGTGTGCAACACACCCCAGGTTGGTCTTAAAGTCATTATTGGCTATATGTTTAATACAAAATACCCTGTTTCTGGGACTAAGCTGTATTCTCCATAGATTAACTGAAACTTTATCACTTGCTTCTATTATCGAGATTCTGCATGTTAAGATGAAAAGTTGTCTTTAAGTGTCGTGCTTAATTTGTTTCTCATGACATGGTCAGACCAGAGTTGATCCGGACCGTGATGTAATATATGTTAATGGAAACCGCTTGCCCAAGAAACTTCCTCCAAAGGTTTATCTTGCTCTGAACAAGCCAAAAGGGTTTGTCAGCTCTATCTCTCATTGTTCTGGACCTCGATTCTTAGCTTCCATTTCTATGTTGTCATGGAGTTGACATAAACTTATTTATTGCAGTTATATATGCTCAGCAGGAGAAAAAGAAACAAAGTCCGTGATGTGTCTATTTGATGATTTTATGAAGAGTTGGGTATGAGTAACTACCCAAATCTGTAATTCATAGGGTACTTGAATTCTAGCATGCAACAAAATTCTCAAGATAATTGTCCCTGATCTAAACTATGTGATACATTTTCCTCAGAGTAAAAGAAACCCTGGACTACCAAGGCCAAGACTCTTCACAGTTGGTCGTCTTGACGTAGCCACAACTGGGTTGATTATAGTGACAAATGATGGTACTGATAACTATCATGGATTATGCATGGATGTATAAGTAAATATCTTAGGCCTGTTGAATCAAATTATTTGATTGATGTTCTGTTTGTTACTTCTGTAGGTGAGTTTGCCAATAAGGTTTCACATCCTTCATCTAATTTATCTAAGGAGTAAGGTTTCACTTTTCTTTCCCCTTTTTGTTGCTTTGCTCTTAGTAGAAAATCGAATTTAATTAATATATCTACCTAATTACTTGTTGCTTTTATTCCTGACCTTATGGTGGTACAAACAGTGTGCATTTTTCTGCTTGTCTGTAATCTAATGAATGCACTTCCAATTTTGTGATGTCAGATATATTGCAACTATTAATGGTGCGGTCAACAAGAGGCACTTGTTTGCCATTAGTGAAGGAACAGTTATAGAAGGTGTACATTGTACCCCTGATTCGGTGGAATTGCTGCCGCAACAGCCCGATATTTCAAGACCACGGCTTCGTATTGTGGTACTGATATAATATATTTATTTTTCCTTATAGTCAAACATTTTGTTGGTGTTACTATGGTCTAGTGTGTTACTCTTTCGGAAATGGGAAGTGAGGTTGTTCTTCTATAGAGGTTATAATTGATCCAATTCCTTGAGTGAGTGGCATTTTGGTAGAAGCAGCTCTCTGCCCCAAGAATAATGATCAGAATCTGTCATTTATACACTCTGATGGCTATCTTTACATTGGTTGGTGGCTTGAGTAGGTTAGTTGTCTTGTATCATGTCCTGCAGGCATATTGCTCCTACCTTGACTGCAAACAGTTTTCCAACTGTTAGAACTTTTGGATGAAGCAAGAAGAGAAATAGTAAAATAAGAAATCTATTTGTTAGTTGGTGGAATCTTGTAAATGGTTGGAAGAGAAATGGTAAAACTGGTCTTACTTTGTCTTTAATATCCACAACCCCAATGATTCCTTTGTTGTTGACCCACTAGCTTCCATGTTTGGATTCTTTTTCTCATTCTCGTGATTTTGGAGATTCTTGGTTACATGACACCTCAAACTTTTTTGGCTTGGCATTATTAGAGCTGCATGATTTTGTTATTTCATTTAGTGGTTGGTGTATGTAAAAGAGTGTTTTGATGGTCACTTTACAGTCTGTTTTAAGCCTTTCCAGTTGAATTCGGATGATTGGAGTAATTAGATGTTATTTCCTTGATTTTGCAGGTTCATGAGGGAAGAAACCATGAGGTGCGAGAACTCGTAAAAAACGCTGGACTTCAGGTAGTGTGACATCTTTAGTGGTGCCTTTAGCTCACAATGCTTGATTTGTCATTGATTATTTGGTTCATATGTGAAGATGGACTTAAGGCAAAATGAATATTCCATAAAGATTTATGTCAGATGCAAAAGAAGTGGACAAATTATTATCATCTTTATCCTTTGATTCTGATACACTGATTTTCTGAAACATAGAAAATGAAAGATTGTGATATGCAAGGTTTCTCAATGCAGCACTTCCACTCTTTAAGACAAGTTGGAGAGAGACTCTCTCTCATTTTTCTTCATAACCAAAGATTTGCAAGACATTTGATTGTTGTCTTTAGATAACATTCTGAGCCAAAATGCAGTAGAACACGCGTTGCATAATGTTTAGAATTTGGAAGAAGTGTCTAATGTTAAGGTTCGGTTTGTTCCAATCCATGCGGGTGCATTTGCCAGTGAAAATTTGAAATATTGCGACTACCACTTATGGTTTAGTGTTCATAGATTCAGTTCAGCTACTTCAGACAATACAACCTTTTTCTGTTCATTGTGTTTTAAATAGCCATAGTTTCTTTTCTGCTAATTTCATTTTGTTCCTTTCTGGACTTATTCTGTTATTTCAGATTCATGCACTGAAGCGTGTGCGAATTGGTGGTTTCAGGCTGCCAACTGATCTTGCGTAAGTTCTGTGTATTGTTGTTAATTATACATGTTGTTTGCTTTAATATCTTTCAAGAGCTTTAAAACTATGTGTGATCTTCTTCTCTATCCTTTCCCTAAGCAGTCAGCTGAACTGTGTCACACATTTGCTTACCGCTCAGCTCCTATTCATGAATGATTAATTATATATGCCGATTTTCCAGAAAGCATTTCAGTTAGTCATGAATACTACTTTTAGAAGATATAAGTCGTAGTACTTGTAACATCTGCATGATATTTTTGGAAAACAAATGAAATCTCTTTATTCCTATAGCTCTTCTTATCATTAACAGGCTAGGGAAGCATGTAGAACTGAGCTCATCTAATCTGAGAGCACTGGGTTGGAAGAGTTAAGGAAGTCAACCCTGAAATCGCGAAGGTGCTAATCCAAATCCAAATAACCCGGCAACGTGCATGGTTTTGCAGAAAACCCACCTCAATCTGAATCACCACTTCTTGTTCCACCAAGCATAGTTTCTGGCCTCTGAGGTACGATTTCTTCTTAGATACAAGTCTGGAAGATCGAACTTCAAGGAAAAGTTTTGGTCTCCTGAATATTACCAGCAGAATTGCTGCAAGAATCCTGAACCCGTTATGGCAGTATAATTCTTATTTAGTGGAATCCGAGAATGTCAATCCTCAGTCATGTATAGTTTGCATTGCAAAATTTAATGCGATGCTGTTGTATATCAAGATAGTATTTTCTGATGTTAGAATTCTGACTTTTCATATCTCCAGATCTTGTCACCAAACATTTCTCAATTGACTGAACAAAACATTGCAGGAACAGTTTTCGTGCTTCTGGCCTCAACAAAACATTTTTGAAGTGTTTGGAAATACTATTTATGTTTCTAAAACATTAGAAGTAGAGCCTAGAAACATCTTGTTGAGTGCTTATAGTTGTTTTGAATATTTTTTGTAAATAAGTTTGTTTTTATTTTGAATTGTTTTACCTCCATTTATAAATTTAAAATCATACTTATCCTTTTTAATTTATTTTTCAAATTTGCTCATCTAGAGTTATATTGAAATTTTCAAATAACTTGAAGGATCTAACACTATTAAAATTTATATTTCACACAAAACATTCTAAAATTTTTATATTTTATTTATTACATTATCTAACATTCCTACATTGTAGGAAAATATAAATCAAGTTGCTACAATCAATTAATGCAAAAATAATGTTTTATAGTTATACGAATAAGGTTAAATTAAAACGACTGCTCTTAAAATTTAGCATAATTGCGAATACTCTTATTAATATTTTTATTGAAATTATATAATTTTTGAATGAAAGTATCTAATTTTGTCCTTACTCTATTTTTAAAAAAAAAGTTAAAAAAGTGTCCATTTAGTTCATAAAAAAAGATAAAAAGTTGTAAAAGAATAAATGAAAATATAAATTTTAGTCCACAAAGAGAATTATTCGTAACGACAAATTTCAAGAAAAGTCATCGTAATTTATCCTTTATTTAATTGTGTTTCAGTAGTACTCGGTGGGAGCATTATTTATTAAATATTAAAATTTTCTATTAGTGCTGGACACTGAATAATATAAATAAAAAATATTTATGAAAAATTTAAGTACCTGACATACTAAGTGAAATAAACCCTATTGCTTTCCTAACAAATTAATAATATTGGCAAATAACAATTGCAATGAATCATCTTTAAACAATTAAACTTGTTTTAAAAGTATTATTGCTTCTCTCCCTCTTTTCCTTTTTCTTTTTCTTTTTTTATCACAAGCACTCCCCTCCTGTAATTATGATAAAACGTCCAACTATCTTTACAATAACCACTTTTTTAAAGTAAATTTTTTTTGCAAACACTCCCTTAATCTTGTACCAACAAAATAATTATTACCCGTAATAGATTATCATTTATCAATGGCATTGTCACATATTAATGTCCACCGAGTAGCAAAGGTCAAATAAAACCAATCCTCGGCAAACCGAAGGCCCTTTCATGTGCTAGATAATAGGTTTTATACCCTGTCAACAGGGATAATAGAATTCTGAGAATAGTTCTTAGAAAGTTTTGGTAATTACAACTCTTGATTGATGCACACAAATGATCTTGATTGTACAATTCAAAATCCTGGGACCTTCTAAAAGTAACCCATTCAAATGATCATGATTATCCAAGTGCAACTCCTCAGACCTCTAATTATCTCTGTTCTCTCCATTAATTCAGGTATGACCATGACCATATTGCATTATGTCAAAAGACAGATCAATGTGTCATAAAGTAAAAATCAAACAATGCGAAAGACAATGAAAAAATAAGACCTCAACGTGGGACAGATTCTGTAACTACAAGTTATGTGGTCACAGATATTGAAGATATCCAATAAATCATTATTCACAGATGGCCTTACTAAGGGCAACTGCTCCTCAGAAGCTTAATGTTGATGGTACAAAGAACACCACTTCAAATGCTCAAGCATAAATTAAATTGGAATCTAAGGAAAGATCGAATAATGTTTTACGGCTGCAGAGTAGAGTCACATGGAGCAATGTAATGATGAATTATAGAATAGTCACCAGGAGTTACTGGGAGGACTTTGTTTCATTCTTTTGGATAGAAATTGATATGTAGCAATACATGTATAAGCTTATGCTTCTGAACCACGTTTAGACATAACCGATGACATGCAACAATAGGAGACAGCTTCAAACTTTCCAACAACATATTTGAAAAAATTAGCAGAACCATTGCCATGAAATGCTGCAGCAAATGGAGTCAAATCTTTCATGAGGAAACCATGGCGTAATTCATAAGTTTACTAGAATAATAACAGTCGGAAGTTGATAACATTAACATCTTATACATCGCACAATGGATCCTTGCTTCATAGCAATAAAAATCAAATCAATCTGATGTATGTGTTCACCATTCTGGCAACAGTCTAAGCAAGGGATGGCATCAATCAGCATCAAGAAACAAACACTCCCCCTAGTACCAAAAAGACTTAGCTATATAAATGATTAGAGTACCTTCCCTCTGCCATCCACATTTGGATAGTTATCTGCAGATAAGTTATTGATGATTGATCGACATAGTTTTATCCAAAACAAGTACATTTTTTCGCTTTGTCCTTCTAGTCCTCTTATCTCTTCAGAAGGGATACATATATGCACGTTGAACCAAATCAATCCTCTTTAAGTCCGTCATCCTCCTCCATTCTCAGAAAAGGCTTAAGCTAATTTATTAAACCTGGCTCTTCTCAAGGTCGAAGAAGAAGCAAAGATTTCAACAAAATGCCACTAACTAGCACCAGATTACCACAAGTTTCATTCACAACCAAGCCATTAAAAAAGATACAAAACCGATAATCACAAATCTAATCCCCAACCTTCAAGGATAACTATTTATTTCTCTAAAACTACCAAAATCAATGGAACAGTTCTCCCATGTTTAGAATTAGACATAAAAGGATAGCTGTTCAAAAAGCTGCTCAAACTACTGGAAAACGGTAGAGTCGAGGTCTTAATAGTATATAAATGTCATATCATTCAAGTAAGATTTTCAAATATCCTCCTTATAAATTATAGACCAATATGTAACAGAGCTAAATCAAAAGCACTAAGACCTCAAAAGTATACCTTATGTTCATCAAAAAAGATGATGAATTGTCAGAAGCACCATTGAACCAATCAAAGCAAAAACACACAAATCATTGACTGACTTTGATAATCATCATAGGAAGCATTAACATATCAATCCACAGATAGAAATTCTATACCTCGATAATCCCTATAGAAAATCACTTTAGAAGTCCCAACACCCGGACCAGGCAAAAGTGTTTCCATTCTCAATCCTCCTCATCACTCTCATCACTAAAATACCCTTTCCTCTTCTCTCTCTTTTCCTTTTTCATTCCTCCCCTCTCCGTCTCACCCCTCAACAATCTCTCCTCGGCCTCCCGTTCCCCATCGACGACTGACGCCCAATTCTCCGCCTCGAAATCACCTTCTCCCTCTTCCTCCTCAAAATTATACTCATAATTCTTCCCTGTACTCTCCCCTCCCCCACCACTCCTCCGGCCTTTCTTCGCCACAGGCCGTTCCCTCGGACCCAAGAAATTCCTCGGACACTCGTACGACAAATGCCCTTCTTCCCCACACTCGTAACACCTACTCTTATCCTTATACACCTTCTTCCGAATAAACTCAGCCGCCCGTCCGTTATCCGAGGCAATCGACGCGCGTAGAGTCCTCCCATTGAGTATCTTCTTATCCATCCCCTTCACGGCTTTGACGGCGTCGTCCCGACTGACGAAGAGGATGAACGCCACACCCTTGCTCTGGCGCGTGACCCGGTCCTTGAGGACAGTGACCTTGGCAACTTTGCCGAAGGTCGAGAAGATCGTGTGGAGATCAGAGTTCGTGAGGTTGTAGTCTATGTTGCTGACATACACCGTGGATTTTGACGGAGCTAGGCCGCCACTACCTCCCCCGCTGGAGGACTTAGATGTCGTGGCGGACGGTGGCGCCCCGCCGCCGCCGGCGGATGTGTACCGGTAGAATAAAGTATCGTCCTCTTCGTCGTCGCTGTAGTTTCCCTTGCGATACATTTTTCTTTTTCCTTTTCTTTTTTTGGTGATCTGAAATATATGAAACAACTGATTGCTAGTCGGAGCAGAGTGTTTCTCATGAACTCGAGCTAAAGTCGTACTTATATTTTAAAACACCGATTTTATCTTTTCCTGGTCATAATTTATAGTAAATATTAGTAGTACTTAGGACTAGAATCAAATCAAACTATTCAAATATTCCATCAAATCGATTCATAAAAATTCGCGTGAATTCAATTTTATTAGATTTGACAAATCAAATTTAAATAAAAAAATTTATTCGATAAGCTTTTAAATCCAGCTGAGACCCATAATACAAAAATAATAAAATCTATTTAAAATTTTAAATTACTTGAATTTGATTCCTGTCTCGTTCAAGCTCGATGAAATTAATGATCAAATCAAATTCAGATACAAATATTCAACATGAGTAATAATTCAAACAGGCTTAAATAATATATATTTGGCTCGATCCAAATCATTTACACTCCTAATAGTTGTCCTTCAAGTTTCCATTCTATGGGAATGTTTGCAAAAACTTCCTAATAGCTTTTTGAGAAATGATTTTTGTAAAAAAAATTGAAAGTCGTAGTAGAATCAAAAGTGAATAGTATTTGTAAAAAAAAAGTGAAAAGTAAATAAAAGTTATACTGAATAGTATTTGAAAAAAATCACTTTTAAAATAAAAAATTAATTGATTAAAGACCGTTTATGCTTACGTGTTAAAAGATACTATTTTTGTTTATTATTTCACTTGTTTTTTATCAATAATAATTATTTTTTTTACAAAAAATAATAAATTCAATTTTGATTAGTATATTTCATATTTATTTTTAAAAAATATTACAAAAATGTGTTTAATCAAATAATAATTTGTAAATAAAATAATATAATCAGATGATATGGCAAATAAAATATAAAAATTTTAATATATTAAATATGTGAAAGTGTAAATTTGACTATTGTTAAATTATCCAAATTATTTGAAAACTCAAATATCAAGTTTAAGTAAACAATTTTAAAAATGAATTACAAATAGTAAACTAAATTAAGACTATTATAATATGGGTAAAGTATTTAAAAAAAAAAAACCAAAGCACCCCCAAGTTGCTTCTAGCTTTTAGCCTAAAGAGCTCTTTTTAGTTATTTCAAAAGTAGAAATTGACATCTCAAACACTTCAAAAGTATATTTTGAGAGCCAAAAGTTAAAAAGCGATTTTTTAAAGCCCGCAAACACACCCCATATCATTTAAATCTTCAATAGTTAATTCATAACATCAGTCCTTATACTTTATTTTTATAAAATTTGATTTTATTACTACATTATTCAATACATTCAAATTTAAAAACTAATTTAATACATTAATATTTCTAAATCAACGAATATATCCAAAAAAATAAAGACTAAATAACTACTGTTAAAATAGACTAAAGATAATTATACCAAATTTTACAAATCATACTTACATGACACCTATGTAAAACACACGAACCAAACAAATCCTCATTCTCACACCTACAAATCTATGTTTGAGATTCACCTAACTCACCATATGTATGTGATCACTATTACCATTATTGAGATTCCAATTTGTAACATTTAAGGCATGTTCACTTTTTTGAATAATGCATCACATCCCAAAAGAGTAACAACATGTAACTACATTATTCATCAATATCGCATCTCAAAAGAGTGTAACAAATAATTCCTTATTGTAACAAGAAACAGGGAGCAAAGATTTCACCAAACACTACTTGAACAAACCTCTTAGTGGCTATAAAATTGAGTCACCAATATTTATGTACCACCTACTTTCATAGTTATTTTGTTGTTTGTTTCAACATATTCCTTGGTTTAATACTAAAATTTAATATTACAGTGAGTTCCGTTAGGGTCAGGACTCTATCACTAACCGTTCCACTCATTGATTACTCCAATTGTCTATGTTTTTAGTAGAATGGCTAGAACCAGAACCGCTGCAATTATTTACTTGGAAAATTACCGTTTTCACTTCTCGTGTTTTGAATCTGATAGCAAGCAATTTTCAATGAATCGAGTATGATATGCGACAAGAACAAATTGAACACAAACCCACAAATTCAATCCCCGGTTTCACTCGATCCACAATAAAAATACTAAGCTGCTCACTACTGCCATAAAATGAATACAAGCTGCTCGCTGCAACTGATGTTTGTATTAGTAGAACATAAGGGGCAAGCCTCATGACCTCGCCCATGTTTCAAATTATACATCAGGACCAACGAGCATACATTCAATCCCCAGATGCCGCAATGCATTTGCTAGTTATTTCTTATTTACATACATTTGCAGCGCAAGGGCATGAAGCTCAGGAAATTACATTGAAGAAACAAGGGCTTCCGGATCCACAGCCTGTCGTGAGAGTGAGCTGTGCATCCACCTCTTCAGCATCTCAAGTGAGGCTTTAGGCTGATCCATCGGAACCATATGCCCAGCATCATGCACCTGTTTGCCATGATTAAAGCTTCAAAGTCTGAGTATTGATGTGGATGCATACGATGTACCGTGATATAAAAATTGTAAAAGATATAAGATACAGCATGATTACCCATACGACATTGTAAAATCGGTGGTTTTTATTTATAGTCGAAATAAAACTTTTTGAGCATAAGAAAATCATTTCATGGTGTTTGAGGTAAGAACAAAGAGAAATTGTAATGTATTTGTGTAATAAAGATATGCTAAAAGTTCATTCACATAAATTTAAATAAACACAATAGAAATTGTTATACATTGTGCAATCAAATTTCACTTTGTTTCAACATGTGATTCTTTCATATTACAGAATTTGTTTTGTATCAGCATTAGAAATGCCTACTGTACATATCAAGACTTATTGAATATGCATGTCTGGTTATATCTGTTTAATTATTTACATAATAAATATGTTTTCAAATATGGGATACATATTCTAAGCGTTTTCCTAATGGGAGTATCGTATGATATGTTGGATATTGTTCTCGTTAAAAATATCCATGGATCACAGTAGGTTAGAGACATCATGAAAAGGGGCAAGAGAGAGACCTTTAGGAAACTGAGAGGTCCATGGCTCGTCAAAACTCCTGCTTCTGAGCCATCAACTTCGAAAGGAACTTCAGAAGCTGCTATGAACTCTTTCTGACCACTCCATTCCATCGCGTGAACCCATCTTGAGTTACCTGCTCAATGGAACAACAATATATACATACAGCCTTCATGAAGATTAAGTTGGATGCCAGAACCTATTTTCAAGGAGAGTATAACATGCGGCAGATAAAGAAGCCTCACCGAGCCAGTTGCAAATTAAGTCGTATTCTCCAGCATACACCAACAGCTTTACCCCATCCTCAAGAAGAGCAGGAATACCAACTTCAAGATTTCTCATCCAATCCATCAGCATGGCCTGGTAAACAGTCGAACTGCAGGAGACAAATTGCACATCCCCGACTCCAAGTGCATCCCTGACAGGCTGCTGGTTGAGGAATTTCTCCAAGTTGGAGAAGTCATAGCACAGATTGCCTTCACACTTCTTCCTAATATCATAATACTGCGGCAGAAACAACATATTTCAACCTACCATCTTGTGGAATATAGAAAGGTTTTGAAGTACACGTAGTCCACTCTCATTATCTTAACTCTCTATATGTAATGGGTGTTGCTCATGTACACTCCATGGACCCTTTGGAATGCATGCTCAACATTAAACAAAGCCAATAATATCACATGTGGTGGGATCAAAAACAATCACTCTATGGTTTCTAGTTATACTACAAATTTATCCAGAAACCAAGCATCCATCTGAGAGAGGCAGAAACTTTTACCTGGATATAGAATTGGAAAATAGTGTACGTAAAGTTACTATGAAAGTTTGAGTTCCTTTGATCCAATTCAGATGATATTTCCTGAATAGCTTAATTGGGACGCATCGATAAATTACTTATCCAAACAAGGCCTACCAGGAAAGAACCCAGAATCTTGAACATGCTCATAGATTTCCAAAATGATATAGAACAAGTTAGCCACACAAGGGTAATTCCTATTAGTTCCTTACATTCACATCACCAGCGCGTGCGATAATAGCACTGAATATCGTATTGCAAACAAAGTAGGCAGCCATGCAAGAGATTGTCCCATCAGTGCCTGGAAACAATTAAAAGCATTGAAGGTCACTGGCAGTTTCAGCAGTAGAGAAATAAAGCTCGGTACGAACCACAAGTCATTGCAGAGGGGACAAATTGATTCAGAGAGGTCCTCAAACAACATAGATTAGAAAAAAGTATGAAGAGCAACAAGATGTAATGGTACCACAAAGTTTTACTGCTGATTCACATAGCGGAAGCGCTTTGTTAATCCGATCATGCTCAGTCTGCGTGATTATGCCCATATCCATTGCATAATCAGCGTATGCACCGTATTGAATTGCTGGATCAGTGAGTCCATTTCCAATGGCGAACCCCTGTAAAGTTGCTTCAAGATATAAGAACCAAACCAGAGAAAGACCCTTTGCTCAACGGGATGGGATATACCTTCAGATTTACATGAATTCCCTCTTTTGCTTTGTTTCCCTGGTGAACCCGAGCAGCAAGAGCAGGAATATAGTGCCCAGCATATGACTCTCCAGTAATGTAAAAATCATTTTTGGCCAGATGAGGATGCTCCTTAAAGAAAGCCTAGATCAAGAAATTGTCGAATTAGGATTCCGTATCTTTGCTTACACTCAGAAACAGAGAAAAGGAGACAAGATACACATACTATGACTAATCTGTTGGCACAAAGTGGCTACCAATTAAAATCCAAAGTAGGAATGAGTTAGCACACCAGCAGGGTAAATTTGAACAATTAGGTTAAAAGTTTTCAAGGATTCCTTTTTTTCCAACCTTTCTTCCAATGCATTACTGAAGTCAAACAGAAAATTCAGTCTTGTTATCTCTTTCAAAATGTTGAAACATAAAATTTCGTAAAATTTACGGATAATTTGAATGTACACCTCCAAGGTCAACATATCTAATATCTTTCTACCAGCCTAGATAAATAAGTTGGCTAATGTTCCATTCTTGAATTAATTTTTCAAAGAAACATTTAATGGAGGTTTAGTAAGACACAACACTCTAAAAATAAGAACAGAAATTTTCTGTGAGGTGAACTCGATAAAAAGCGACTCCAATCTGAAAGCATAAATTAGCCTCAGGTGGTGAAGAACCAACACTGACGTTCTTAACATATGCAAGTCACTAATGAGTCCTAGAAACAAGTTCTTTGACTGGAAAGTACTAATTTGAACAGCCTGACTTGCTCTATTTCTCTGAGCCAGGGAAGAGAAGAGCGGTTCAGCTTTGACAGAGGACAGAGTTGTTAATTTGTGATCCATGTAAGAATGGTATAAAATGTACATATGATGCACATCTGCCCTGGCAAGGAAGGGGAATTTCCATGAACAGGCAAAAGTTGACTAAGCAGGGGAGAAACAAGGAATGGCCTTAAAGGGCAATTAAGATCAACTCTGTGTTCAAAATATTTGTAGAAACTGATCTGCCATCACTTCCATAGGGTTTTCTATGTAGCTATGGCTAATTTTGGATTGATGGATTTTGAGTTGTTTAATGGCAAATCCTTTGGAGTCATTTGGATAACTCTATGTTCGAAGTATTTTAAATCATTCTACTCTCATTTGGAAGTATGGTTTGTGAAATATTGATAGATTACAAATTCTTTTCATATGCAGTCATTTGAAATACTTGTGGCAAATCCTTTCATTAAATTCAAATCCATTCATCCAAACACAACATAACTTCCTTTGAATTTCTTCGAGTTTACTCAATTTTTTTCCCAGCATAACATTTAAACTAATAACACAGCTGTGTAAATTCCTCAAATTTCTTTTCTGAGGTTTCTAGTTTGTTAGAATCACTCGAGTTCTTTCTTAGCAGGGTGCAAAAGCGAAAAGAATAAATATTAACCTGCAGAAAGTCAAACAAATCATCACTGACACCCTTTTCGTTGTGGCGAATGTCACGTCTGTCAGAACTGAAGCTAAAGCCAGTTCCAATAGGCTGGTCGACATACAATATATTTGAAACCTGCAAAATCATCATAGTAACAAATCAGTTCAGTACTACTGATTAATGAAATTTACATGTGAAAAATAATTACCATATAACGAACAATTAGAGTAATTTAGTGAATAACCTCAAACACGCACCCACAATTGCCAAGCAGATCACCCAGCAAAGCAGAAATTAATTACCAACAGCCCTAGAAGTGAGAACTCAGTTCGGGTATAGCTCTCAGCACAAACTGAAAACCAAACACTAATAAAGGTGGAATTAAGGATTTTCATTTGAGAAAATGAGGCATGTTTCTCAATGAAAATGCTTGAGCGGTTGTTCCTCCAATTCCACTTCATTGTTCATTCTGTAAATGATTCTCAATACCATTTTCATTTATTGGGACACTATATTTTGTCATCAAATGTTCCAGCTCCTTTATTTCCAAACCTTGGTACCAATTTACAAGCAAACCATCAGACGAATATACTCAGAGAAATATGTCAACAGTAGATAACAACCAACACTAGAATCCAAAAATTTATATATATATATATATATATATATATATATTCATATTTTCAATAATCAAATTTCCAGATGACTGACGGACCCAAACAACACATAAAAAACTTTTGGACCCTATGTTTCTCTATTTTTGTGCGAAAGGTCAGCAGTGTAAAGGATTTCTCTATAGTCGACCACAACAATTAAATACTTAGAAGCTAAAATCAACAGCACTTTCATCATAATAATCTTACCTTGTCCCAGCCATACTCATTCCACACAAGAGACAAATTATTAGCAATAGTGAATGGTCCATTTTCATAGAAAAGAGCCATCTCACTGCTACAACCTGGACCACCAGTCAACCAGATGACAACAGGGTCTTGTGTGCTATGGCGTGATTCGAAGAAAAAGTAGAACATCCTGCAAACATGACGATCAATGTAGTCCAGTTCAAACACCATGTAATGAGAAGCAATTAATGGATATGGAAGCTGGACAAGAAGCATTTCAACAGCGAATTTTTTTTTTTTTTTGGATCTCAAAATCAACTATTGAGAATAAACAGCATCAGCCATTTAGGTGTTCAGAATTTAAGTGTGAGTATCTATATGCATGTCCAACCAAATATATCTTGTGGTATTACCAAGATGAATTTTCAATCTTATTTAGCGGAGAAATCGCAAATTTCTCAACAATATTATGTTTTAAACTTATATCTGAACTGCCCAAGGGAATTCTCTCGAATTCAGAATGCGATCTGCGATCCTGAGTTGCGACCCAAGCCAACTCCTCGAACAGTAATTTTCCTGAGAACACAAAAGCGGTTAAGCCAGCCGGGCGATTTCCCGACGATGGCACTCCAACGCTCAAGTCAGTTTTTAACGGATGGATAAGTGTATAGATCAAGTGTATTACTGAGGGTATATGGACATTACCTATTAATGAACTCCATCCGTGACATTTATAATCTTGTCCACCACATATTTGGCAAGTGCAAATATGTGGTTGTTATGCTTAAGTCAAGCAACCCAGATTATAGTTGATTGATACTCCATAATTATTGCTGTCGTAAATCCCTCCTTAAGAGTATTTAGTAGGATTTCTAACCTTTCTAGAAGACATTCCCGGTTGATAACCTTGCATTATCCACAATGAGGGGCAAAATTGTCTTTAGATAAATTACCCTCATCAATATCCAATTTCTTTTCTGCTCCATTTAGCTATTGCAGCTTTTTTACTCTTTTGTAATGTGCAATTTGACTAGCTAAGTGTGCCCAATATTTCGTACTAGCACCGTTTATAGGAAAGCATTTTAAATTTGAACCCGGTTTAGCCACCTTTCCTTTTCCCCTGAGACCGGAAAGCTTAAAACCATCTTCCACTATAACCATCAGATTACAATAGCCATGGCCCATAAGAAACATACTTATACTATAGTTTCAAAAATAGCTGCAACTCCATTCAAAAGAGAAGGTACAACAAGAACAGAACTTGAAACAACTAAAACAATCATTTTGCACATGATATATAAGCGCGAAACCTGAATGATTTAGTAAAATCAGCAAACGGAATCCTCCGTAAAACATTCAGTAATTTGGTGATTAGCTCGTAGGCGCCACAAAATACGGCAGTGATCAAACAACTACCAAGTCAAAAAACAGAGCAAAGAGGAACAGCGCTTAAGATTTACAAAAAGTTGATGAAGATACACACCTGGCAGCATGAGAACGCGGAATCTGATAGTAACCGGCATGATGACCTAACTCTCTAACCGAAGCGTCAGTAGAACCGACCAAGTTGGGGAACTTGAATCGCCTCTCAACGAGCCTCGGAGCATCGAGAAAACGACCGGCATTGGCGGCAATGTTCACCGGTTCATCGGGGAACAAGTTGAGCTGTCGGATAAGCTTCTCAGCATACAACGAGGGCAGCCTCGGCGGAGCGCGGAGCAAAGCGACGACGGAGGAGAGCGACGAGAGTAGGAGGAGAAGAAAGAGAGAGAGGAATGCTGGAGAAGAATAACCCTTCATTCTCGTTGATCGTAATGCCAACAACACTCTTTCCCCTCAGTCTCTATCTGAGATGCATTTATATAGGTGAACGGCGTATATACGTTCAGTGTGTGTATGTACACATCTGGTTCGTGGGTCCGACTCAACGGTCTAGAGATTCGGAATGGGATGAAACGTGGCGCTCTTGAAAACGTGGCAAAAAGGAGCAACACTCTCTCTGTCGTGAGAACGGAATGATTCATAAAAGTTAGTTATAATTTAACTATAAATAAACATGGGCAATAATTTTGTCCTATGTTAATAATTTTATATGTTTTATTTCCAAAGATCGAGAATTATTTATTTGATATTATGGATGACTAGTTATGAAGGTACCGTTTCGTCAATGTATGCCGGTCCGGTCTATTACTATTTCTTGGATATTCTAAATAATTACAAGATAAAATTGTCCCTTATGAAATTTCAAGTATCTGAACAAAATTTAAAAACAGGACATTTCTCTCCTTAGGAATTTAGCACGGACTTTAGCAAGAAAGTCATCTCTAGGACAAAAGCCACTCCCTTTAGATTTCAAATGCTCAAATAGGAACAAGAAGTTCGGCATTTTTATTCGGGTCGGATTGTACCTGACCCAATGACCCGTTATCATCAGTTGTCAATCATTCAACACAGAGATTCTAACTAGTAAATCCATACAAATATAAATGTTTTAGCCCTATAAATACTCAAAATTATTTTGAACCAAAATATACCATTTTATCTAAAATAATTCCCGTCGATCTCACACCCGAACTATCTTAAATATTGAAAAATTTTAATTGAAAATCTCCCGACAAACCTAAAGGTTAGTCAGCTTCTCATGTCATTTTTGAATTAAACTCGTACCTTGAAATTTTAGAAAACTATATGCGTGTCTCATTCACAAAGTCATAGGATCAATTCAAGCACGATTTCTTTGCGCACACAGCCATTGGCTCGGCTCCTTTGCATAGCCATGGATTCAGTTCAAGCTCGACACATCAACCAGGCCAACTCAGCTCAACCCTGTAAACGAGCTCGATGAACTAGAGAGCTTGCTGATTGATTCCGACGTTTGGCATATGCTATGACAGCAGTGCTCTTTGAAAAGACCAGACGGCGATCGTCCATATGCACAAATTTTGCAAGAGTGGCAGGTTTCAGTTGTGTGCACTGTTGAAACGACAATGATACAACAACTTTTAGACACAAACTGCTAAACTTACTGCTCAAATATTCGGTTGTCAGCACTTCTGGTATTCTAAGAAGGCAAGCTAACAAACTATAAGATTAGGACTACAAGTTTGATCAACTCATATATTGTACAACAACCATGAATGAGGTTCTCCGAGCAACCGAAGGTTTGAAGAGCAAGAGTCTTTTTCTTGGTTTAGTTAATGTTTACAGTGAATTCTGCAACATGGAGTCGGAGAACGTTCATCCCACGAACAATTCTGATCTTTCTGCCCGAGTTGGTGGCCCGAAACTAACTTCAATAAGATTATCTAATCAAAGAGCCCCTCATCTTGCCAGATATCAACCAAGAAGTCGACCATCTCCTATGAAAATGCACAAAATGATGTAATGGGATTCTCCAGAAAAAGAAATGTGTTTGTGCAGTTAAAAGAGGATTTGAAACGTCATGGAGCATGTAAAGGGAGAGCCCAGAAATGTGCATCTCATAGGAGGATTTTGCCAGGTGACTTACGGGTAACGGAATTGGCTCAGGGAATGGGTCGTGGTTTGAGAGCAGGTCTTCGTAGGTCGTCGACCAGCTGCAAAAGCAATGAAAGGCATCAACGTGGAGAATACCAATGAAAATAAACTGAAAACTTAAACATCATCACATGTTATGTCTTATGGTATACGGGGAAAATACATATTATGACTACTCTGTTTCCCTCGTCTGGGAAAATAAATCAAACTGCTCGTTCAGCACTTCATCCCATGTACAGAAAAACAACAGGAAAAGAAAGCAGCAGGTTGTCATGTGCCACAGTTGCTCGAAACTTCATACAAGAATCGTCTATATGGATAGAACATCCAAGAACAGGAAGCAATTTGATGAAGTCTAAATTCTAATATGGGTGAAACAGAGATTACTTAAAGTACCTTATAATTTGATCCTTGGACGTTCTTCCCGACCTCTGGGATGCATTTCCAACCCATTTTCTTCTGCCCTCGTTCCATGCAATCGCAGCTACATAGCAGATTTAGACACATTACTGAATCAGCATTTCAGATACCATTAAAAAAAGCAGACTCAATAATCATAAAAATGCACATCGTGAATATTATGATTCGGTTCAATCAATAAAAGGAACAATCCATCTCAAATGTTTTTTTTCCAGTAAATATGATCTTCTTTTAAAGAAAACGATACCTTAATTTCCGACTTAGTCAGATAAAGAGTATAAGCAAGACTTACCATGATTAACAAATACGGAACTAGTCGGGCTATTCTCTGTGGGCTTTTTCTGTTGGTTGGAAGGTGTAGAATTTTCCAAAGGTTTCTTGTCGTTGCTGTGGGAAGTTCTTCTGCTGTTGACTTCCATCATGTCACCATTCCCCTTTAGTAATTGTCTGCAAACAGTAAACTTCAACTGCCGTTTCGAGTTTGTGTCGAGAAGTCTTATGAATGAAAGTAAGCAAAGTGGTAAACAAACAATGATCTGCATAAAAGAGATTTTCCTTCAACAATAACGAATTTGGGAGAGAGGAAAAAGGTTGTAAAACAATCTCAATGAGATTAAATAAATGAATTCAAGATTATGTAAAGCCAACAACACTTACTAATTATACAAATAGATAGTACATGCAGTAAATGGGCCACTTGGTGCTAGCAAACACTCCTCAGATAGCAGGACCTGGGGGCAATAACATGGAGAAAGGGGAGAAAAGACATTAACAAAAGCAAACTAGAACAAGGAAACCGTTCAAGCCGTCCTAAACCGAGTTGCATGGCGACCATAGACTCTACCAATAAAAAAAATTCGACATGTATAGACAAATTCAGCAACTAACCAAAGGTAAAAACTGTACACTGAAAACAAAGAGAATCGAAAGACAAAGAATCAAAGATAAGCATTAAACTTCCAACTGATGTAGAAATTTCGTAAGGATGCTAGCAGACTAAGGATCATTTACCCTTCAATATTGTTAAGAGTTTTTATTCATGAAACTATCAAGTCTGATTGGAAGGTCAAATCCAATCAATTGTTCCATGAGAATGATAAGAATTTCGAACATTTCACAATCACTACCTCACAGTAGCATAACTAGTTGTAAAAGTCTAGAAGCAGGAAAAACAGTTATGCAGCCAGCCACTGCTGTTAGAGCCAAAGACCATCAATGCCTTATTACTTGTTCTACCAGTTGCTTGATAAGGGAGCAATCTTACTCTTCGGAAACCATCAAATTATGTCAGATTTTTATATGCAGACAGCATATTATGTTATTGCCCAGTCTCATAACAGGGAATCACTTAACTTTGATGCTGAGTAATGAACTAACGTTGTATGTCCAAGTATCCAACACTGACAAAAGTCCTATAACTGTAACAATCTCCAAAACTTTTCATTCTCTGGAGCAACTGAAATCTAGTATTAGCAAAGGTATGTGAATATCAAAGTTCAAAGACCAGAATTCGTATTCCAGTTTTACCTCCCAACAAGGATGCCTGAAATGCGACAGACACAGAAAAGTGCCCGCCACCACCCCCCAATGTTTTATGAGGAACCAGTTAGAGAATAAGGTCCATAGCATGGTTGCATCAATCTTATAGCACTACGAGCAAAGGATCATACGTTTTCTAACCACTTCTTACATATAATAAGAGATGAACTATTGCCCCAACTTCACTAATTTATACAAGGTACAGGGACCTATATTCCCGGGATACTCTGCTAATCATGTTATATTCAAGATTCAAGACTTTCTAGTCGCTTTTTCACCTTCATACCACATTCAGACATCAAAGAACCCCCATCACTCGTATGTCTAATACTCAAATGCACACTTAAATATAAATAGTTTAATGATCATAATACCTATAAAGCTCAAAGCTCACGAAAACTTTCCATAAAACTCTCCAAGACATTTATTCCGTAATGCAAGGATACCATCATACATGCTCCCAAAGTCCTGCGGTAACCATTATCGACTCAACTCATTGCCAGGTCACAACATGAATTCACTTAAGTCTTGCAAACCTGGTACATATAAACATTGAATCCAACAAAAGGAAACCACACGGGCATCATAACACATGCATTTTAGAACAAAAGTCAAACAAGCCTTGCCATGCATAGAGCCAAAAGAAATTCAAGAAACTTAAGAAGTTTAATCCAAAATGAAAAACCCACTAATCTTTCTCACAAACTACAATCCCTTTGCCCCCATCAACTGCTGAAACCATCAAAAGATCAACTCCCTTGACAAACACAACCCAAGAAACCCACAAAGGAAAAGAAAGGGAAAATCATGAAAAGCATGTAAATTAATCAACAAGGAGACGTAAACAAAGAAAACAAAAACAAAATACAAAAAAAAAAAAGAAAAATAAAGAAAAAGACAGAAGAAAGAGAGAGAGATTGTACCTTTGCAGGGCTCTGCTCCAAGGGAGGGCCAGGCAAGAGAGGAGAGAAAAGAAAGATTTGTAAGAGGGAAGAGGGGGTATATATAGGCACAATGTGGGCTCAAGAATATTGCAAATTGCAATGTCCTTTTCTTGGTTTGGTGGCATCCTCTTTCACCTTCTTGATTCTCTCTCTCTCTCCCCTGTCTCTTTCGAGCTGACGTGGATGTGGGGATCTTGCCGGATAAAGCTCATGGTTTCGTGGTTCACGTGGTGGTCGGAAATACCCTTCCAGCCGGCCCACTAGAATCTGTGCGGGGGGGTTGGTGTAGGGTAGAATTTACAAAATCGTCCTCAAATTTTAATAGAATCTCAATATTACCTTTTTAATTTTGTCAATTTGTTCTGCTCCCATCTTGGTAATAAACTTCAATCAATGAATAGTAACATCATTCTTATTACATGATCAAATTATGAATATAAAGTAAAATGCATTTTTATCCACAACATGTTTTAATCTTGATCTTTCCAAATCAGCAAAAAAAAAATATATATAATTTCGTATTTTAAAATATTAAATTATTATTGAGATAAAAGAAAATTATCTTGAAAATATGTATTAATGTGTCACTAAAAAATCGAATTTTTACCTTCTTCTCGATTGCAAACGAACATCAATCATCCCAAGGCGAAAATCTCAATGCTACTGCAAACCATTAATTCAAATAATAGCTGCTAATTTACAGGAGAAATTATCGACAAGTTTCCCTGAAATATAACATAGTTATAAATATATTTTTTATCATTTGAAAATTATAAATATTTTTTACTGTTTCATAAAATTATGTAATTCTTAAATGAAGGTGTGGAATTATCAACTTTTCTCTTGTTGTATTTTTTTTTTTAATAATAAATACAAAAATTGGACGAGATGGGAAAAAATAAAAAATTATAAAAAAACCTTTAGCCCATAAAGCTTTTTAAGTTTATTTTTTTAAAATAAGTAAAATTATAACTTATAATTCATAAGAATATTTTTGTCAGTTCATAATTAAATAAAAAATAAAAAACTGACAAAAATTAATAGATTGAGCTAATTGTTAGATAAATATTAAAATTAAAGGAGTATCTATCATTTTTAAACGAAAAAATATTTATAATTATAATAAATTTCAAGAAAACTTGTTATGCTTTACCATAATTTATATCCACAAATACATTACAAGACTACATAAATGTTAAGGGAGGCCCAACATGGTGAAGGTGCTTAAATTAGTTTTGTGGGTCCAAAGAAAGTGTGCACCTACCACTTAAAAGCCAACATAAGAATCCAAAAGGTTATTTTAGGGATTTTACAAAATATATATTGTTATTAACACCGACAATTTCCTTGTTTTAATGTAATTAAAGTTGTACGTTATGAATGAAGGGTGATTATTTAAAGATTTTTTCCGACCACAAGATTTTATGTAAATTATATTTATTAAAATAATCGAATAATCACGATAAGTCTATATATACAAGTATACATGGCACATTTACATGAATTAATATGATTTTTTAAAAGAACATTATTATTTTAAAAATAGGTTAATTAAGTTAATAAAATAATAGCAAGTACAAAATATGAAAATAATAATAATAAAAATAACAGAAGAAAAATAGATGTGGAAGTTGAGAAAATAGAAAATAGAAAGTTAAGAAGAGAATAAAGAAAATTAATTAAATACTAGAAAAATAAAAATTGACACACCAAAATTAAGTGAGACACCAAAAGAATGCTCCCACTGTATATATAATATAGAATAAGGTTTTAAAACTCATCAGAGTCGGATTGAAGAAATTTGGCGTTAATAAGATGGATTTATAAGTTATTTGAAAATCACAAACTATGGAGAGATCGTAACGCGACTCTCATGAAATTCAATTACACATCACATCAAAATTGTTAACCTTATTTGAGTCACTTCTTCCATTTGAAAAGAAGGAAAGAAAAGGAAAAAGGGACAAAATCGATATTTTTGACATATGTTCACGAGATTTGACAGTTAAATTAAGTTATTTTGCAGTTTATTCATAGCAAATTTTAAATATTATATAATATGGCATGTAATGCAATTGATGCTACACTGTATAAAATATTATCTAATTCAATTTATCAATGTTATGATTTGATATCCACAATATGGTTAATTAAAAAAATGAGAATTTGTAAGTTACAGAGTGCAAAGCACCTCAAGTATGATTGATATGGGATTAATGCCTATATATCATCTAAATTAGAAACATGATTTCATAAAAAATTGGATGATAGTGACTGTCAACAATTTTTATTTTGTTTTCGGCTATATATTATATACACACGTAGGCTTAACAAAACCGGCCTTAGCTCAGTTGGTAGAGCGGAGGACTGTAGTGTGCCCATAGCAATCCTTAGGTCGCTGGTTCGAATCCGGCAGGCCGGATTTTTATGTTTTTCTAAAATTGCTTCATGCGACTTCAGCTATCTATTTTCAACATAAACACGTTTAATGCACATCTGAACTACTAAGCGAAAACGGAATAAATTAGATTGTACAATTTGAACCTCAGATGCTCACTGTGTTCATTTTGATGAGATTATTTGAATGTTTCGAAATTTAAATTGATTTTTCATATTTTTTTGTATTTCTACTTATTATTTTTGAAGCTAAATAATACATATTCAATTGAGATAAATTGATTATAAACGCGTGAAAGACGATGATCACTAACAAAATGATAGGTAATTCAAGATAATCTAATATGTCAAATCGGGATTACGGACAATGTATAATTATGACAGATAATTGTATTTTTTTATCATTAATAAATTTTTAAATTTATTTATGGAATGTAATTAATAAATTTTTTTTTAATTATTAATTCTCCAATTCCGCCAAGAGTCGTTTCGAGGCAATCGCGACTTGAATCCAACAAAACTGAAAATTCCATTAGTTACTGGCAGATATGTTGGCACTGCACGCACTTGATATTCCAAGCAGCCTCCAATACGCTCCCCATTGCATTTACTTATCTAAACCCCTCGGAGCTCCCTCCCAAAACCCACATCCGTTTTCCCGTTTCTCGGTTCACCCCTAAAATGGCTGGCTCAATCGCCCAATCGGTCCTAACCGTTCGATCAACCGGAGCCACCGCCTCCCTCCTCCTCCACAAAAGGTCCACTGTCTCCAAACCTCCGCCACTCCCTGGTCTCGCTCGAATCCCGAATTCTACAACTCGCTCTGTTACACCCGCATTGTCCCACGCGGTCCGCTTCAGTTCTTCTACCAGAATCAACCAGGTCCGGTGCCGAGTCAACAGGTCGGGCTCCGCATACTCGCCGCTGAATTCCGAATCGAACTTCAGTGACCTTCCGCCCACCGAGATGGCGCCTCTCTTCCCGGGATGCGATTATGAGCGCTGGCTTGTACTGATGGATAAGCCTGGTGGTGAAGGGGCCACGAAACAGCAGATGATCGATTGTTATATTCAAACCCTAGCTAAAGTCGTCGGAAGGTTGATGTTATGATATTTCCTCTGCCTTTGAATTTTTTTTTATTAATATGCACAAATATGTATTTTATAAAGCCCAGACACAATCCTTTCAGAAAAACTAGCATTGGAACACTATATACGGCTGCTGAAATGAAAAGTGCGCAGGTCTAATGTGTTGGTATGAAATATGGTGCTATATAACAATGTTATTGGAAATGGCGAATACTGTGCTAATTTCTTGTTGCGCAATACATTCCCCCCCTTGTGTATTTGCTATAGTTTTAATGTGTGAGCTTGTGTTTTTTATAGTGAGGAGGAGGCGAAGAAGAGGATATACAATGTGTCTTCTGAGATGTACTTTGGGTTCGTGTGTGAGATTGATGAAGAGACTTCAAACAACCTTGAAGGTTGGTTTTGGATAGTTTCATAACGAGGACTTGCTTCTTTCATTGCTAACTAAACACCTATGTCTGATCGGGTTCTGTTTGTTTTTTGTTTTATATTGGCCCTTGGTTGTATACAGGTCTGCCTGGTGTTCTGTGTGTTCTTCCAGATTCTTATGTTGATCCTGAGAACAAGGATTGTGGAGGTAAATCTTCTTACACTGTACAAGTATCTAATCATCACCAACTGAATTTCATTGTGGTTTCATGTGCTGTCTGTGGATTGGCATGAGGTTGCTCCTTATAGTTAACATATGCACATATTCTGGAATCTTTATGTAACTAGAAATGTTAAACCTCTACTTGAGTTGAGAATATGAAGTTTAATATTCTTGCATAACTTGAAGCAAAAATAAATACATAAATAAACAGTAAGTGGTGTTCCCATTCAGATTGTTATTGTAAGGAATGCTTAAATAATGGGGGCATTATAAGTTATCTCACTCTAGCGCTAAAAACTCTTCAGCATGATTTCATTGACAAGCACTTTTCTCTATTGGTTTGAATTCTTTCAAGACAACTGTGTAGCAAGGCAAGGTGACTCTGAGCTGACCTTTGTTTATTAGCTACCTACAAGATTGACAATTCATGAGCAGTAGAGGATGTATGGCAACCTTGTTATCGAAGTAGAAGGTAATTTTTAATGTTTGGTAGATCAAAAACATTAAACCATACTAAAAGATCTCATCTATTATACGTCTAACTTATACACTCTAGACCTATTCTCAGTTAGACATACTTCCATTAACACGGATCTGATTCCAAATTTACCATCAAAGTAAGAGCCAAACCAAATCAATAATCTTTAGAGTGCTAGGAACTACTGAGAAGGACGGCAATGAGGCCAAAGCAAAATGTTCCACTAAGATGGGGCACTTGTGAATAGAACCCAAACTGATTGATCTCAATCATTACATATCTTGCATTATGTGCCAATAAATTCATCAAATGACTTAAAGTTCATCTTCCCAATAAACAAAGATTATTCAACAAAATAAACAAAAAGATTGGCAAAACATAAGCGCGCGTACACAAGAACACCTATACTTCAAAAACAATAACTCATTTTCCTTCATATTTCCCAAGAAAATCACAAAAAGATAAATTCAATCATATGAATGAATCACACAAAACACAAAACACAAAACCAGAAAGCGAGTAGAAAATGAGTTACCGGTCGACTAGAAAGTCCAATCGAAAGCCTTTGTCCTCGTTTGCTTGCACAATAAAAAATATGCCAAAGCACTAAATTTAAGAAATTTCATAAAAATAAACACACAATTGACGCACACAAGTTAACATATACACACATGCATAGACGGAGGGAGCAAGAGTGTAGGAGAGAGGAATTTACTTGGATGATGAATCGAAGAAGAAGATGGCGAACATGAATTGAGATAGGAATGACTAAAATTAAAAGATAGTTCCATTTTTCAATCAAAAATATTATATTTCTCTGTAGATTTGATGAATAGGGTTTTTAGTTTTGCTTACATTTTTCTATAGTCTATTGTGTAGGAGTAGTTTCTAAACTGTTCACTCCTTTGAGAATTGTGACCAACAAAACAAATGCAGTCTCATGTTCTAGCTTAAAAAGACACCTTTCAAGGATTTAAGTAAAAACTTCAAAGGAAATTCAAGCACATTTCGATTTTCTCTGAATTGGATGTTTATGAGGGAAACAGCCCAAGTGAATCCATGATGAGAGCCAACTGTCCACATCAATATTCAACAACACAATTGTCACCAAATAAGTCCTTCCGTTAGTCAAAATTCATTGAATTTACTAATATTTACCTTGATTGACTGATTACTGACTTATTGCAGGTCATATAATTTTTTTTGGATTAAATTACCCTTTTAACGGTGAAGATATACCTACTCACATGCATTAACACCTGAAGATATATGATGGTAATTTAGTCATAAAAGTATTTGATCTACAGTAAGTCAGTAATAAGTCAACCAAATGTTAATAAAGATTTTTTTTTCTTGTTTTTGTTAATATCAGCAAATTCGGTGAATTTTGACTAACGGAGGAGTTTATTTGTTAAATGAAAGAAGGCCTCAAGGGTGCTAGATATAATTTCACCAAATCTCAGGGAAGGAGAGCGTAAATATCCCTATATATTATTTTGTTACGCGGTGTGATGTGGATGGTTGCCATCTTTGTTTTGTTGGTCACAATTCTCAAAGGAGTGAACAGTTTAGAAACTGCTCCTACACAATAAAGTATAGAAAAATGTAAGCAAAATTGAAAACCCTATTCATCGAACTTATATAGAAATATAATATTTTCGATTGGAAAATAGAATTATCTTTTAATTTTAGCCATTCCTGTCTCGATTCATGTCCGCCTTCTTCTTCTTCGATTCATCATCCGAGTAAGTTCCTCTCTCCTACACTCTCGCTCCTTTTGTCTATGCATGTGTGTATATGTTTACCTGTGTGCGTGAATTGTGTGTTTATTTTTATGAAATTTTTTAAATTTAGTGTTTTGGCGTATTTCTGATTGTGCAGGCAAATGAGGACAAAGGCTTTTGATTGGACTTTCTAGTCGACCGGTAACTCATTTTCTACTCGGTTTCTGGTTTTGTGTTTTTTGTGATTCATTCATGTGATTGAATTTATCTTTTTGTGATTTTCTTGGGGAATATGAAGGAAAATGAGTTATTGTTTCTAAAGTATAGGTGTTCCTGTGTGCGCGCTTATGTTTTGCCAATTTTTTTGTTTATTTTGTTGAATAATCTTTGTTTCTTGGAAATATGAACTTTGAGTCGTTTGATGAATTTGTTGGCACATAATGCAAGATACGTAATGATTGAGATCAATCAGTTTGGGTTCTATTGACATGTGCCCCATCTTAGTTGAACATTTTGCTTTGGCCTCGGATATTTTTCACTAAGTTCATGTCAAATTACATCAAACTAGTCACAGGGCTCTAACTTATTTAATTGAATAGTTTACATCTTACAATGGGACCATAAAGTGGTCTGACTTGGGGGTGGATACAGCTTATGACAAAATCAAAAGTCTGCAATTGAATAGGTAAAAACCATGCACCCATCATAAGTTTAGCTGGGAATTAGCCATATGTTTCATTATGAAAATGTGAGAGGACTTTCCATTATGTGAACACTGTCGTTACCAGCATTATATTTCGTGTTATGAATTGGATATTATGACTGATGACTTAATTTAGCAAGTGTTACGGAGTAAAAGCCAAACACCACTGCTATATCACCAACACACAACTATTCACTCTAACAATTGTTACTGATTGCAGAAATATGATTTTCATGTTGGTTGGTTGTCATTACTCATTAAACTTAATAAAGACAGGTACTATCAATCATCCGGGTGTATTTTGCTATCCTATCTTCTAAGTCAATATGTTTTAATTAATATAATCAAAATGAACGCATAATCATCCTCAATAATAATTGTTTTATATGCATACTCTTCGAACAAAGGCATCAAAATATTGACACATACTACATTGAGAACAAATTGACACACTAGAATTTCTACTAAAATTATACACCAATTCATAACAACAGATGCAAAAAAAGTTTCCTCTATATTCTTGTACCATATAATTTTGCTTATTTCTTTCAAACTAAACAAGGATAAATCAGGTAAAACTTAGAACTGAGGGTTTTTTTTTTCCTTTTATTTGTAATTTCGGAGAGAACCTCACAACCAAGTCCTACTAACCATGAAATGCATAAAAAAAAAGCATTAAGAGAAGGGTTCCAGTGATAAACCTTGAAGATACAACAATTATTCTGGGGAAATGGGCAAGCTTGGTTGCCTTGGCATAATTTTCAAGAAGTGAGATTTTACCCCAACTCCGCTTATTTACTGTGATCATATTAGCTATTCAACACTCCTCACCCCACCACACCACCCAAAGAGGGGGGGGGGGGGAACCACTTTACTCTTTATAGCTTTAATGTAACATTCTGGCCAAGGTAAAACGGCTAGTTCAACATATTAACGAAAATATGCCCTACCAACACATATAGACTAGACTGGCACATATTTCATAGAGAAGCAATTGGAAACAATCAAATAAAGCTTCCAAAAAAGACACCACTTAGGGCATTGGGATAGTTTTTTACTGAGATGAAACTGATAGACTAAAGCACAAAATCTCAAGTATATCTTAATAAATGAAATTTTGAATCTCATCCAAAAGAAACTCATTGATCAATTAGAATTGAAAAATAATCACTAGTAGGAGTCTGCTGGGGATGTACATGAATAAGCACGGGGTTAGTGTGAACAACTAAAGCAGTCAATCAATGTTTGGAGTGAGAGCATGCCAATTCAAGAAAAAAGGGTCTGGAACTACATGAGAAGAGAAAGAAGTGGACAAGGAAAATTTTCATAGTCTTTCCAGAGGAGTGAATAATCTTGTATAATTCTTTTTCTATTAAGTTTCCATTCTTATAGGTTAAATGTAGTAAAGAAGCGTTTTCTAGTATTAAAATCTAATCCAGAAAATGCTCTAGCTTAAAAGGACACCTTTAAAGGATTTAAGTAAACACTTCAAAGGAAATTCACTCACTTTTTGACATTCTTTGAATTGGATGTTTATGAGGGAAGCAGCCCAAGTGAAATCCATAATGAGAAGCCAACGGTCCACATTAATATTCAGCAACACAATTGTCAACAAATAATTTTCTATGTTAGTCAAAATTCATTTTACTAATATTAATAAAAAAAAAACTGAATGAAAATTAATATATTTACTCTTGATTGATTGATTATCAACTTATTGCAGGTTAAATAATTTTTTTGGACTAAATTACCCTTTTAACGTTGAAGATATACCTCCTCACATGTATTAGCACCTGAAGACTTATGATGGTAATTTGGTCATAAAAGTATTTGATTTACAGTAAGTCAGTAATAAGTCAACCAAATGTTAATAAAGATTTTTTTTCTTGGTTTTTTTTATTAATGTCAACAAATTCAGTGAATTCTAACTAACGGAGGAGCTTATTTGTTAAATAAAAACAAAACTCAGGGGTGCTAGATATAATTTTTTAAACTACAAGAGGTTTATGTATAATTACATCAAATCCCAGGGAAGGGAATGTAAATATCCCTATATATTATTTTGTTACGCTGTGTGATGTGGATGGTTGCCATCTTTGTTTTGTTGGTCAAAATTCTCAAAGGAGCGAACAGATTAGAAACTGCTCCTATACAACAGAGTATAGAAAAATGTAAGCAAAATTGAAAACCCTATTCATCAAATTTGTAGAGAAATATAATATTTTCGACTGGAAAATTGAATTATCTTTTAATTTTAGTCATTCCCATCTCAATTCATGTTCGCCATCTTCTTCTTTGATTCATCATCCGAGTAAGTTCCTTTCTCCTACACTCTCCCTCTCTTTGTCTATGCATGTATGTATATGTGTACCTGTGTGCGTCAATTGTGTGTTTATTTTTATGAAGTTTCTTAAATTTAGGTTTTGGCGTATTTCTAATTGTGCAGGCATACAAGAACAAAGGCATTTGATTGGACTTTCTAGTCGACCGGTATTTTTCTACTCGTTTTCTGGTTTTGTGTTTTTTGTGATTCATTCATATGATTGAATTTATCTTTTTGTGATTTTCTTGGGGAATATGAGCGAAAATGAGTTATTGTTTCTGAAGTATAGGTGTTCTTGTGTGCGCGCGCTTATGTTTTGGGAATTTTTTTGTTTATTTTGTTGAATAATCTTTGTTTCTTGGGAGGATGAACTTTGTATTATTTGATGGATTTGTCGGCACATAGTGCAAGATATGTAATGATTGAGATCAATCAGTTTGGGTTCAATTGACAAGTGCCCCGTCTTAGTGGAACAATTTGCTTTGGCCTCATTGTCGTCCTTCTCAGTAGTTCCTAGCACTCTAAAGATTATTGATTTGGTTTGGCTCTTACTTTGATGGTAAATTTGAAATCAGATTTGTGTTAATGGAAGTATGTTTAACTGAGAATAGGTCTAGAGTGTATAAGTTGGATGTATAATAGATGAGATCTTTTAGTCTGGTTTATTAGCTCTAGAGGGCATCCCAGAGTCATATGATTGCCTAGTAGTTGAATTTTCTATTCTTTCCAGCATTTGGTGACAATTGTGTTGTTGAATATTGAATATTAACAAAAAGCAAAAAAATAAAATTATTAACATTTGGTTGACTTATTACTGACTTATTATAGATCAAAATTACTATAATATGTCATCAGGTGTTAATGCATGTGACGAGGGTATATCTTCACCATTAAAAGGGTAATTTAGTCCAAAAAAATAATTGGACCTGCAATAAGTCAGTAATCAATCAATCGAGGGTAAATATCAATTTTTATTCTGTATTTTTGTTAATATCAGTAAATTCAATGAATTTTGACTAACAGAGGGACTTATTTAGTGACAATTGTGTTGCTGAATATTGATGTGGACAGTTGGCTTCTCATGATGGATTTCACTTGGGCTGCTTCCCTCATAAACATCCAATTCAAAGAAAATCGAAATGTGAGTGAATTTCCTTTGAAGTGTTTACTTAAATCCTCGAAAAGTGTCTTTTTAAGCTGGAGCATGAGATTGCATTTTTTGGATTAGATTTTAATAATAGAAAATGTTTCCTTACTACATTTCACCTCTAAGAATGGAAACTTAATAGAAAAAGAATTGTACAAGATTATTCACTCTCTGGAAAGACTGAAAATTTTCCTTGTCCACTTCTTTCTTTTTCTCATGTAGTTCCGGACCCTTTTTTCTTGAATTGGCATGCTCTCACTCCAAACTTGATTGACTGCTTTAGATGTTCACACTAACCCTGTGCTTATTCATTTACATCCCCAACAGACTCCTACTAGTGATTATTTTTCAATTCTAATTGATCAGTGAGTTTCTTTTGGATGAGATTCAAAATTTCATTTATTAAGATATACTTGAGATTTTGTGCTTTAGTCTATCAGTTTCATCTCAGTAAAAAACTATCCCAATGCCCTAAGTGGTGTCTTTTTTGGAAGCTTTATTTGATTGTTTCCAATTGCTTCTCTATGAAATATGTGCCAGTCTAGTCTATATGTGTTGGTAGGGCATATTTTCGTTAATATGTTGAACTAGCCGTTTTACCTTGGCCAGAATGTTACATTAAAGCTATAAAGAGTAAAGTGGTTCCCCCCCCCCCCCTCTCTTTGGGTGGTGTGGTGGGGTGAGGAGTGTTGAATAGCTAATATGATCACAGTAAATAAGCGGAGTTGGGGTAAAATCTCACTTCTTGAAAATTATGCCAAGGCAACCAAGCTTGCTCATTTCCCCAGAATAATTGTTGTATCTTCAAGGTTTATCACTGGAACCCTTCTCTTAATGCTTTTTTTTTATGCATTTCATGGTTAGTAGGACTTGGTTGTGAGGTTCTCTCCGAAATTACAAATAAAAGGAAAAAAAAAACCCTCAGTTCTAAGTTTTACCTGATTTATCCTTGTTTAGTTTGAAAGAAATAAGCAAAATTATATGGTACAAGAATATAGAGGAAACTTTTTTTGCATCTGTTGTTATGAATTGGTGTATAATTTTAGTAGAAATTCTAGTGTGTCAATTTGTTCTCAATGTAGTATGTGTCAATATTTTGATGCCTTTGTTCGAAGAGTATGCATATAAAACAATTATTATTGAGGATGATTATGCGTTCATTTTGATTATATTAATTAAAACATATTGACTTAGAAGATAGGATAGCAAAATACACCCGGATGATTGATAGTACCTGTCTTTATTAAGTTTAATGAGTAATGACAACCAACCAACATGAAAATCATATTTCTGCAATCAGTAACAATTGTTAGAGTGAATAGTTGTGTGTTGGTGATATAGCAGTGGTGTTTGGCTTTTACTCCGTAACACTTGCTAAATTAAGTCATCAGTCATAATATCCAATTCATAACACGAAATATAATGCTGGTAACGACAGTGTTCACATAATGGAAAGTCCTCACATTTTCACAATGAAACATATGGCTAATTCCCAGTTAAACTTATGGTGGGTGCATGTTTTTTACCTATTCAATTGGGTGACTTCAGATTTTTTCATATGCTGTATTCACCCCCAAGTCAAACCACATGGTCCCATTGTAATATGTAAACTATTCAATTAAATAAGTTAGAGCCCTGAGATTAGTTTGATGTAATTTGACATGCACGTAGTGAACAAGATCTGAGGCCAAACTCAATGTATTACCTCAAGATGAATATTTCTAAGAGTGAGAACAGAAGGAGGAGATGAAATCAAACTATCCCCAATCTAGTTGACATTGTATATTTCCCTTGAATTGCATGTGTATTGACTCTTATATGGTTATATCCACTTTGTCATGAAAATCTCTTATGTGTAAGAATTTGATAGTTCCGTATCAGCACAAACTTCTAATGTACCACCTTACTGAGACCAATTTTATTATCATTGTACAAGATTATGAGGGTAATCAGATTCACTTTGCTGGTAACTATATCCGACTTTTCTGCATCTCTCTTGTTAAGTATCATCCATCTAACCTTCTTTCCAGCCGGTCAGTGGGGACTGTGTATATACTAGTTGATGATTGCTCCAAAAAAATATTAATTGGTCTGCATTTCCCTTTTTGCTCATGTAGATGGTCTTCCACATGAAACAGTATTTGGTTCAAGAACGCATCAATATCCAACCCTGGGCTCCTCTAACCATAAAGGGGAGTTCTGTGGAACATTTAATGGATCTGGTTCTTGTAGAAGAGGAAAATTTTCAAGAGATGTAGTTGTGAGGTCCGAGCTTACAAGTGCTGGGTCTACTGGAGCTTCATATCCATTGTTAGGTATGCTACTTGTCTGACACCCTTCTATTTCTGGTAGAATTTTTAGCCTTGCTATTCTCACCACTTATTCATTTTAAGATTTATTTCAGAAATTTGGTTGAATTCAAAGGTCAGAGGAATTTGCTTTTACGCTGTAACTGCTTGTGCTGCCATCATTTTGTTCGTGCCTATGCTTCTAGAGCATCCATTTGTGCTCATGTTCGACCGCTATCGTAGACAAGCCCATTATCTGGTTGCCAAAACCTGGGCATTTCTGACAGTTGCTCCCTTTGTCAAGATTGAGTATGAGGGACTGGAGAATCTGCCTCCAACAAATACCCCGGCTGTATATGTGGCCAATCACCAAAGCTTTTTAGACATATATACTCTTCTAACTCTTGGAAGAAGCTTCAAATTCATCAGTAAGACTTCAATTTTTCTTTATCCAATTATTGGGTGGGCCATGTTTCTCCTGGGAGTAATTCCTCTAAAGCGCATGGACAGCAGAAGTCAATTGGTACTTGGTTCTTCTTCATAATGTTTACTTCATATTATAGGAAACTGTTTTTCTCCCATACAATCCCGATTATAGATTAAGGAATAGGATTCAACTCTTTAATATTGTTGAAGAACTTTATGTGCTTTTCAGCTGTCTTATTTTTGTTGCCTACTTCGGATGTAGGACTGCCTTAAGCAATGCATGGCTCTGATCAAGAAGGGGGCATCAGTTTTCTTCTTCCCAGAGGGCACTCGGAGTAAAGATGGAAAATTAGGTCCTTTTAAGGTAGGATTTATTTCCCATCTTAGTTGTCATCTATTGTTGTAACTCAAATCGAGTGTTGACCTGATATTGCTAAAAGGTGGGGTTTCTCCATTCTGTAAAGGCTTCTTTTTCTCAAGGAATTCAGATGGGAATCAGTTCGAAATCGTTGGGAATTATTAGGATAATTGAAAGAATGTTTGGAAGTCCAAATTGAAATATATTAAATTTGAAATTTTGACATTTCATTTCTCTTAAAAACAGATTTTACCAAAACGATCCTTTCGTTGTGATTCCTTAAGATTCACCTCGTATGGGCATACAGGCAGGGAAGATAACCATATCAGTAACTGTTGCCTGTATGAGTTCTCCAAAGTCTAAACATCACACTGCCATCCATTCTTGATCTGTTCTCATCATCATATATGATCTAATATGTGTATTCACTCTTAACATTATCTGACAAGTCATATTCTGCTTGCGTGGCTGATTATTTTGTAGAAAGGTGCATTTAGCGTCGCAGCAAAGACCGGGGTACCTGTTATCCCAATTACCCTCATTGGGACTGGTGAAATCATGCCTGCCGGAATGGAAGGAAGATTAAATCCAGGATCGGTGAAAGTTATCATTCATCCATCTCTAGTGGGAAATAAGCCAGACGCACTTTGCAATGAGGCTAGGAATATTATTGCGCAAGATCTTATTCATCAAAGCTAGCTGGTCAAGACCATAGAGTTTTAGTGCATGTCGTTCTACAATCCAGAATTTTTCAGAGCATTAGATAAGAGGTATTTGCTTACACCCCTGATTTCTCTTTGGTTCCAGAGTTTTGTTTTAGTTTTTCTTTTCACTGACGCAAAAGTGCAAAGCAATAATAAGTTCACTTCATGCTGAATATTCTTTGCTAGCATAGATTTTTGTGTGAATTCAACTTGGTTCGGTAGCTATCTCCTTAATCTGTAAAAACAGTTACCCCAGTGCCATAATGTAGTTGTGGTCCAAAGGTTTTGATTGTTGCAGTATGCTTTGTTGGATGTACACTGATATCCCAAGACAGCAACTTCCTATAAAGTTCCTGATCCGAAGAGAAACCCAGGACGGCAGTGGAGAAACATATTCGCTATATTTTTCCTATCTTTTAGTTGTTTCAGACATAATCGAAACATCACGAATCATGTTGACCTAAGTTTTTGCATTCTCTTTGCATTTCTCCCTTGCTGAAAATTTTCAAAAGTATACATATTCACTTATAGATTTTTCTCTTTGTAAGAATTAAAAATAAATCAAACAGTTTTCGTATGTCTCTGTATGACTATTATTATTTGAATTATTTTTTTATACTTTTATTATTAGAAAAGAAGAAGGAAGTTTTATGTTCTTGATGATAAAAGAACAGAAAATAAATACAAGCAGTTTGTGGCCAAGAAAAGAAACCAAAAAGTGGCCTCAACGTCGACCTAACGACTGTAACAGAGTATAAAACCAATTGGTACAGATCAAGTTGAGTGGATTGTCCATTTTGCAAGGGCTTGCGCATTTGAGCTCCCATGTCTATGCAGAAGAACTCTGCCTAGGACATTTGTGGTCCAACACAACATTTAGAGATAATTATGTTTATGTTTTCAGATCTCTGTCTATTTACAAAAATCAATCCTGTTTGTTGCATAGCTATATACCTCCCTGGTAGTTAAAAAGTAAGTGTAGTTTGTGTAATGATGCTGATGTTTTTTGTGGGGGTGTATGTGTAATTTTTTAAGTAGGGGTGATTTATGCGAATGATGTCAAAATTTATAGTGGGTGTATGTATAATTTTCTAAAAAATATGGATGATTTGTGTAAATAAACTATAAGTCGGGGTATAGAATTTTTCCATTTAGAAGAGTGGAAATATTATGCTACAATTGCTTGTAGTTTTATCTCATGACACTTCAACGAGAAATAATATGAAATGAGATTCAATATAGCATAGATGAGGAAATATTGCCCAGCTATCACAGCATTAAATACTTTCTAAGTGGCACCACATTGATGCCCAAAAAAATAAAAACAAAGCAAAATATATGCAATGTGAACTTGCATCCCATTTAAGATAATGTCTAATATTCATACAATTTAAAATGAGAACTTATTGAGAATTATTGAATTTTTTATAAAAGCTATAATTATAATAATATACATGAATGTTTTTTTAATAAATTGAGCAATTTTTAAATTGTATTAGTTTACATTACTATGATTAAGCATTGCAAAATAAATTACAACGAACGCACATAAAATGAGATAAGTATGTACACGTTAGATAGGATTTATGACCTTAAATTTATTTGTGGGATCTCAACTTTAAGCACCTGGTCAATCAAAATTATCGATTTACGGTGCAACAACTATGATTATTTTAGAAATGATTGTTTCTATTGAAAATTAAATAAATAAAACCAGTCGTCGTTAGGTAAAAAGAAAAAATATTTAAAATATAATATTTACTCTCAATAATATATGTCATATCTCATCAATTACTCTCTCTAAGTTGAGATTTTGCTTAGATTCTAAGTGCGTTAATGAGATATTTGTTTTTAATTTCGCTTTACATAAATCTTATTTAAATATGATATGTAATGTGATTGATGCCACATTGTATGAAATATTGTCTAATTCAATTTATCAATGTTATGATTTGATCTCGACAATATGGTTCATTAAAAAAATGGAACTTTGAAATTTACATCATCATGTCATGTTTTTTTTGTTTTGGGTTCTTTATTGTGAACACAAAGTAGTTGATATTAATCGAGGATTGAACCAAACCGGCCTTAGCTCAGTTGGTAGAGCGGAGGACTGTAGTGTGCTCATAGCAATCCTTAGGTCGCTGGTTCGAATCCGGCAGGCCGGATTTTTATGTTTTTCTAAAATTGCTTCATGCGACTTCAGCTATCTATTTTCAACATAAACACGTTTAATGCACATCTGAACTACTAAGCGAAACCGGAATAAATTAGACTGTACAATTTGAACCTCAGATGCTCACTTTGTTCATTTTGATGAGATTATTGGAATGTTTCAAAATTTAAATTGGTTTATCATATTCTTTTTTGTATTTCTACTTATTATTTTTGAAGCTAAATAATATATATTCAATTGAGATAAATTAATTATAAATGCGTGAAAGACGACAATCCCAACAAAACGATAGGTAATTCAAGATAATCTAATATGTCAAATCAGGATTATAGACAATAAATAATTGTAACAGATAATTATGTTTTTTTATCATTAATAAATTTTTAAATTTATTTATTGAATGTAATTAATAAAATATTTTAAATTTAATTATTAATAATTTAAATAATTAAGATAATAAAATAAAGCAAATTCATTTCAAGTTGTGGATGGGGATCACGACTACATCTAAATTTTTAAGCAAAACACTTGACTTCAAAAATAAATATAATTAATTTATTTTAAAAAGTACGTAATGAAAAATTTATAACCATCCAAATTAGTTAAATCATTCTGAAAATCTTTCAGATTTTAGTAATTTTGTACCAAAACTTTTAGTTTGACACGAATAATCAACTTTATTTATAGGGACCATTTCTTTTACGGCTAATTTTATCAACTCCAATATGTTTCATAGTAAATATGAGATAGACTAATACTTCCATAATCCATTTTTTAATAGTCATATATAATCAATCATATCATTATCACAATTTCAATCACAGCTTAAAACATCACACATTTATCATATCATCCAAAGTAATGGTGACCTAAGTAGATTTTGGGAGAGATACTGATTTTTAGTAGTTTGGATTCAGACCCGTCTAGATTTTTTTTTTAAAAAATATATTTTATATAAGTACATATAAAATATACTTGTACATATATAAAAATATAAATATATTACTTACATATAATTTATAAACTTAATATTGTAATGTCATAAATAGTTTATATATATATATTATATTTATATACTTAACATATTTTCTAAAAAGAAAATAATATTTTAATGTCTAAAACACGCACATATAAATTTACAAAACTAAAAAAAAAAATTCAATTATTTTTTTATCTTATATTTATAAAGTTAACAATAATTTTATTTTTTTAAAAAATGATACTTTTAATTTTTAAAAAATATTAATCGGGTCTCTCGAATCCAATTCGATGGATCCCAAATTTAAGGGAACTCGAGTTTAAAATTTTTTTGACGGGATAAGTTCTGAATTTTGACAAACCCATCTAAATCCAGTCGTGATAATGGTAGTGGTTGATGTGATATCTAAAAGGTATTATATGTAAGAAAGGAAATATAATATTTATAGTTAATGTAATATATTTTTCTCAATATGAAAAGTATATATATATATATTATTTTCATAGACAAACAAAGCTAACCAAAAACCCGACCCGGTTAGGAAGAGGGAGGAGAAAAGGAGAATATAGAATTAGAGACGCAGTAAAAATCTATTACAATACACAAAAGCCCTAGTTCCTCTTCTCCGCTTATCTCTGTTGCTGCTCTCCAGCCGTGGCGTCTCATTCTCTGCTGAGACGCGTTGCTGGTAATCGCCTCAGGGCCTCTTGTTTTGTTCGTCTCCGGTTTATAAACTTCAGTTCTGATAAAGCTAGGTTTGTACTCAGTTACCTTCTTTTCTTTTTTTTTTTTTTCCAGTTTTTTCTGTTGATAGTTTCATTGCTGTTGGAATTTATTTGTTTTTCGTGTATGCATGATACCTGGATTCAATTGTTAACTTATGGATCCGGTTGGGGTTTCTGAAAAATGATTCCGTTTTCTGTTGTTTCTTTTTCTTTCTTGATATGAATGATAAGATTAAGATAATTTTGGTTCTGGGTTTATTTTTGTGGTGAAGTGGTTCATAACTAATTTTGTTTGTAGTTATCATTGTTCTATCTTTTATTCTCCGTGTGTGATTTTGGGGTGCAGAGAGTGAATATAAATATGTTCTTGTGGCTCCATAGAGGGAAAATGAGTGGGCTCTGAAGTTTTTGCATTTGCAATTGTGTAATCAATCTTTTCTTTTGTCATGGAAATTATTGTTAAATCGTTTTTTTTTTTAAAAAATACATTGAAATACGTGTATTTGTGTAAAAACTCTAGCACGCCAGTTTCAGCAACCTACTACTGGAATGGCGGGAGGTAAAATTAAGAGAGAGAAGTTACAGAGAGGAGGCCGCGGCGCAGCATCGAACCCTCATTTTCAGGGTGGAATTCCCTTCCACAAGTCAAAGGGCCAGCACATACTGAAAAACCCACTCTTGGTCGACTCAATTATTCAGAAATCAGGCATAAAATCTACTGACATTATCCTTGAGATCGGTCCGGGTACAGGTAATCTCACAAAGAAGCTTCTTGAAGCGGGCAAATCTGTTATTGCTGTGGAGCTTGATCCACGTATGGTGCTCGAGCTGGAGCGCCGTTTTCAGGGTACTCCCTATTCTAGTCGGTTGAAGGTGCGTGAAATCTTTTATTTCCTTGATGAAAGATTTTGTTATTGAAGTTTGTTGATCTTCGAGGCCTGTTGTGTGCTCTATCTATTGGAGTTGGATTTGGGAAAAAAGGACTGTTTAATTTGGATTGGTCTTAAATTCAAGTGTTGTTCTTCAAAATCAATTTTGTTCCGTTCTTACAGGAATAGGATACGTGGGATACGATAGGCACGGGCATATAAATAGTGAAAGTTAAAGTTAAATTCTGGATATGCTGTCTTCGTACACTTTTAGTTGGAAGTTATATGTATTGCAGCAAGTTATTAGTTCAAGTATTTAATGTCTTTTTTTGTTCATGTTCTACTAGTAAATTGACTAACCTTCTGCCATGTTTTAGTTCTAGATTGAATCTTTGTTAGCTGTGATATAGTCTTGTATAGCTATGAGGATAGAGGAAAGGATTAATGTTAAATGTTAATCTTTATATGCTTTCTTTGGATGAAACCTTTAATCTTTTGCAAGATTCTCAATGCAAGAAGAGAAAAAGTAGAAAGGGAAATTAGATAAAAGCCCAAGTTTTCTATTTCAGAACTCCTCATAGATGTTAAACTTGTTCGTTTTGGCGGAAATGACAGACAAGGAACATGAGTTGATTCAATGTTTTTCTCTTTTTTTACATATTTCTGCATAATTTTAGTATCGAACCTTATACGAATTAGAGACTGCTGAGAAAAAGCTCGAGACTGATTTTGTATTGGAATATTCTCGCCGCAGGTCATACAAGGAGATGTTCTGAAGTGTGATCTTCCATACTTTGATATTTGCGTGGCGAACATTCCATACCAAATTTCGTCCCCTCTTACTTTTAAATTGTTATCTCATCGCCCCTTATTCAGGTGTGCGGTAATTATGTTCCAAAGAGAATTCGCCATGAGGCTTGTTGCTCAACCTGGTGATACCCTGTATTGTCGTCTTTCTGTCAATACTCAACTACTGGCTCGCGTTAACCACTTGCTGAAAGTAGGAAGGAACAATTTCAGGCCACCACCCAAGGTCGACTCCTCTGTGGTCAGAATCGAACCAAGGAAACCACTTCCTCCGGTGAACTTTAAGGAGTGGGACGGCTTAGTTCGAATTTGCTTCAACCGGAAAAATAAAACATTGGGTTCTCTATTTAGGCAAAAGACCGTCCTTTCATTGCTAGAGAAGAACTACAAAACCTTGCAAGCATTACAGCTCACATCGGAAGGGTTTTCAGACGACAAAGAAATGGCCATGTGTGTAACTGCTTTAGGTGATACTCTTGGGGACCTGAGCATGGATGCTGATGAAGGTAAAGATGATGATGAGGATATGGAGATGGATGATGGAGAGACAAAGGCCTCTGACTTTAAAGACAAAGTTTTGGATGTACTAAAACTAGGAGGTTTTGAAGATAAAAGAGCTTCCAAGCTGAGTCAGGCAGATTTTATGCACCTACTTTCCTTATTTAATAAGGCTGGAATTCATTTCTCTTAGTAAATGGAACAATTTTGTCCCAGTTTTGTCTTCTACTCTTCTATTTTCCATCATGCATCTATGAATATGGTGTGCTTTTACTTTTATTCTTCTTTTTCTCTTAAAATATATCAAGAGAGCTATGGACCCCAATTTTTAAATTCTCATCTTGTTCTGAAATTCCAAGATATTAGTGCCTATTTGTTTGTGTTGTCATTTCTAGTTTTCAGGTTTTGAAACAATAGTTCAAGTATGTAACAATGCAGTTCAATATTAAACACAAAAAATAAGGATATAAGTTAAGAAATCAAGAATAACAGTAGAGACTCGTTAGTGGATCTAGGGGAAATTTTTAGCCTGGATCGGATCTGCTTAAATTTGAATTAATTACATGACAAGTGTAATATACTTGTCATATAATTAATATTCAATTTAAAGAAAATCAATAATTATAATTTACAAAAAATAAATAATCATATGACAATTATATTACACAATAATATTGACATCCACAGTAAGTGCTCAATTACATATTTACTTGACCATCGGAGAAGTTTTACTTTAATTATTCATCACTTTTTGGTAAATTTTCTGTTACATATTTACTTGGATTGGTTGAAATTTTACGTAAAAATTATAGTATTAAATTATTAAATTAAAATATTATTAGTATTAAAAAATTAATAAAATATGTTTGTGATATATCCTTTTAATATTTATTTATTTTTATTTTTTTTGGGGAAACAAACAAATTATTGGGCAGATGAGATTAGAAAATCAAACCAAAAAACCCTACCCGGCCCGGAACGGTTAAAAAGAGGGACGAGGAAAGGAAAGTACAGAATTAGAGACGCGGTAAAAATCTATTATACAATACAGAAAAACCCTAGTTCTTCTTCTATGTATTAAGCTGCTCCCCTTATCTTTGTTGCTGCTCTCCAGCTGTGGCTTCTCACTCTCTGCTGAGACGCATTGCTAATAATCGCCTGAGGGTCCCTTGTTATGTTCGTCTTCGATTTATAAACTTCACTTCTGATAAAGCAAGGTTTGTTCTCCATTACCTTTTTTTTAGTTTTTTCTATTATTATTTTGATTTCTGTTGGAATTTATTTATTTATTCGTGTGTGCATGAAATCTGGTGTCACTTGTTAACTCAGTGTTTCTTATGGATCTGGTTGGCGTTTCTGTGAAATGATTCCGTTTTCTGTTGTTGGGTTTTCTTTCTTGATATCTGGTAATTTGGAACGATGAAATTAAGATAAAAATTTTGGTTCTGGGTTGGTTTGACTTTGTTAGTTTGTTGACTTGATATTTTTTCTGAGATGATATTTTGGGTGGTAAAGTGGTTCATAACTAATTTTCTTTGTTATTCTCATTTTTCTATCTTTTATCCTCCGTGTGTGATTTTGGGGTGCAGAGAGTGAATATAAATATTTTCTTGGCTCCATAGGGGGAAAGTGAGTGTGCTCTAAGTTTTTGCATTTACATTTGTGCAATAAATCTTTTCTTTTGTTATGGATGTTATTGTTAAATTGCATTTGTGAACATACAGTGAATTACGTGTATCTGTGTAAATCGTTTGTGGTTTTCTTTATTTGTGTCTGAGTACTGCATGTATTCTGTATTTTGATATTCTCTTTTCCAACTCTGCAATTGTAGTTTTTGTGGGCTAGCTGGAGAAGAAATGACAGAAGAATCTGGAAAAAGCTTTGCTCGAAGAGACCGGCTTTTGGAAATTGAGTCACAGGTGCAAAAATGGTGGTTAGAGGGTGATGTGTTCCGGGCTGAAGCAAAGGACTCGCCACCCAAAGATGGTGAGAAGTTCTTTGGTAACTTTCCATTCCCTTATATGAATGGATATCTCCACTTGGGCCATGCATTTTCCCTTTCAAAACTTGAATTTGCTGCCGCCTATCATAGATTGAGGGGAGCAAATGTGCTTTTGCCGTTTGCTTTCCATTGTACTGGAATGCCCATTAAGGCTTCAGCTGATAAGCTCACCAGGGAGATTGAGAAGTTTGGAAATCCACCTGTGTTCCCGGTTGTCAAAGAGGAAGAAAGTGGTGAGCCTGAGGAAAAAACGGGGGGTCAAAATGAAGGTAATCAGACACAACCAGGTGGTAAATTTAAGGGTAAGAAATCAAAGGCTGTTGCTAAGTCAGGCGCTGTTAAGTACCAATGGGAGATTATGCAGAGTTATGGTTTGTCTGATGAGGAGATAGCGAAGTTCACAAACCCGTATCATTGGCTGACATTTTTTCCACCTCTGGCTGTGGAGGACTTGAAGGCTTTTGGGTTGGGATGTGATTGGAGGCGCACATTTATCACTACTGATATGAACCCATATTTTGATTCGTTTGTTAGGTGGCAGATGAGGAAATTGAAAGAAATGGGTAAGATCGTTAAGGACTTGAGATATACTATATATTCACCTTTGGATGGTCAGCCATGTGCGGATCACGATCGTGCTTCAGGGGAAGGTGTTATCCCACAGGAGTATACTCTCATAAAAATGGAGGTCATCTCACCCTTCCCATCTAAAATGAGCGTTTTGGAGGGAAAGAAGGTGTACCTTGCTGCTGCGACATTGAGACCAGAGACGATGTACGGCCAAACAAATTGTTGGGTATTGCCAGATGGAAAATATGGGGCTTTTGAAATTAATGACACTGATGTGTTTATCTTAACAAGTAGGGCAGCCCTGAATTTGGCTTATCAAAATCTGTCCAGAGTTCCAGAGAAACCTACTTGTTTGGTTGAGTTGACTGGTCAAGATCTTATTGGTTTGCCTTTAAAATCCCCTTTAGCATTTAACGACATTATATATACCCTTCCCATGTTATCAGTTCTTACCGACAAGGGTACTGGAATTGTTACTAGTGTTCCAAGTGATTCTCCAGATGATTACATGGCACTCCATGATTTGAAAGCAAAACCGGCATTCAGGGCCAAGTATGGGGTGAAGGATGAATGGGTCTTGCCATTTGAGATCATACCCATCATCCACCACCCTGATTTTGGAGACAGGTCTGCGGAGAGAATATGCATTGAGAAAAAGATCAAAAGCCAAAACGAGAGGGAAAAACTTGATGAGGCCAAGAAAATAATCTACAAGGGAGGGTTCTATGAGGGAACAATGCTTGTGGGGGAGTTTACTGGAATGAAAGTTCAGGAAGCTAAAGGTTTGATTAGGAACAAACTCTTAGACTTGGGGCAAGCTGTGGTCTATAGCGAGCCTGAAAAGAAAGTCATGTCAAGATCTGGGGATGAGTGTGTTGTGGCTTTGACTGATCAGTGGTATATCACTTATGGAGAACAAGAATGGAAGAAGGCTGCAGAGGAGTGCTTGGCTGGCATGAATCTTTACTCAGAGGAGACACGACATGGCTTTGAACACACCTTGAGCTGGTTGAATCAATGGGCATGTTCTCGAAGTTTTGGTCTTGGCACTCGTATTCCCTGGGATGAGGAATTTTTGGTTGAGTCCTTGTCTGATTCAACTCTTTATATGGCATATTATACTGTAGCTCATATGCTGCAGCGAGGGGATATGTATGGAGCTGATAGGTCTTCAGTAAAACCAGAGCAGCTAACAGACGAGGTTTGGGATTTCTTATTTGTTGCCGGCCCTTATCCTAAATCCTCAGAAATACCATCATCTGTTCTTAATAAGATGAAGCAAGAGTTTGAGTATTGGTATCCATTTGACCTGAGAGTATCTGGGAAGGATCTCATTCAGAATCATCTAACTTTTTGTATATATAATCATACAGCAATCATGCCCAAGCATCACTGGCCTAGGGGATTCAGATGCAATGGGCACATTATGCTGAATTCTGAGAAAATGTCGAAGTCAACAGGGAATTTCAGGACTCTTCGCCAAGCTATCGAAGAGTTTTCAGCTGATGCAACAAGATTCTCGCTGGCAGATGCGGGTGATGGGATGGATGATGCCAACTTTGTCTTTGAGACGGCTAATGCTGCGATCTTACGTCTTACTAAGGAGATTTCATGGATGGAGGAGGTTCTTGTCGCTGAGTCATCATTGAGAAGTTCTCCACCAGCCACTTATGCAGATCGTGTGTTCGCCAATGAAATGAATATAGCAGTCAAGACGACAGAACAGAACTATAGCGAATACATGTTTCGGGAAGCTCTGAAGAGCGGGTTCTACGATCTTCAGGCTGCAAGGGATGAGTATAGGCTCTCTTGTGGCGCTGCAGGAATGAACCGTGAATTATTATGGCGATTTATGGATGTTCAGACACGTCTTATTGCTCCAATTTGCCCACACTATGCTGAATATGTCTGGAAGGAGCTGTTGAAGAAGGACGGATACATCGTAAAAGCTGGGTGGCCTCAAGCTGATTCACCCGATCTCACCCTAAAAAAAGCAAATAAATACTTGCAAGATTCTATTGTCTCAATGAGGAAGCTTTTGCAGAAGCAAATTTCCGGTTCAAAGAAAGGCAAAACAAGCACACCAAATATTCAGAATAAGCCAACAGTTGGCTTGATTTTCGTAAATGAGCAATACGATGGGTGGAAAAAGGAATGTTTGAACATACTCCAGAAGAAGTTTGATAGGGCAACAGGCACATTTGCACCTGACCAAGAAATCCTCTCCGAATTGCAAAAAAGTGAAATCGGTCAGGCGGGCAACTTCAAACAAATACAGAAGCTCTGTATGCCCTTCTTGAGGTTCAAGAAGGATGAAGTTAAGGCTGTTGGTGTTCAAGCATTGGACCTCAAGCTGCCTTTTGGTGAAATTGAGGTTCTTACTGAGAATGCAGAACTTATTAAACGGCAGTTAGGCCTGGAACGTCTGGAAATTCTGTCTGCAATGGACGCTGACGCTGCTGCTCGAGCTGGTGATCATGCATCGGTTTTGAATTCCACCCCACCATCACCAGGAAACCCTACTGCAATCTTTCTGAATTGATGAAACAATCTTGCAGATGTAAGTTATTTCATTTAGTCGAATTTTTCCTTTTGGTCATGTTGGACTAAACCTTATACACTTCCAATCCTTCTCATAATCCTATTTTGTAGACCTTGATTTTGAACATTTGTTTCAATTACAGGAAATTGAACTTTTGGGTTTTGTTGTCTATATGATGTTTAGTTGTATCACTTGATGATGAATTTCAGTGCTTGAATTTTCTACTATATTAGGTGCTTTTTTACTACCTAGAACTGTGGTTTTTACTCCAGGGGAACGCTGCCTGCGTTGTTGTGGTTGCAAAAGTTTTAAGAATGGTGTTTTAGGACGTTGTTGTTATGGGGCTTGTACACAGGCATTTATTGGTTTTTAATTATAGAGAATAATTACCCCAACCTTTTAAGAATTTTTGTTACTTGATATATATGGGGAAAATGCAATTTATTCCTCTTTGATATGAAAAATGAGCAAAAGACCCTTTGTTTAAAAATAGAATAGCAAATTAATCTCTGTATTTTGAAAAATAAAGCAAATTATCCCTTATTAATAGGGGGTAATTTGCTTCATTTTTTAAAAAACAGGGGGTAATTTGCTAACTCTTTTTTTAATAGGAGTTTATTTATTTATTTCACATATTACAGGGGGTATAAATTGTATTTTAACCCATATATATATAGTTATTTTTTTATTTTCATAATATATAGGGTTAATTACACTTAGTTCTTCTCTGAAAATACAAAAATATAATTTTTTTCAAAAAAAAATTGAAATTATACTTAAATCTCTTCCAAAAATTCTTGTTTTACACTTGACCCTCTTCCATTGGTGCTTGGACAAAAAATGTTGAGGTAATGCAAAAGAAAATTATATAAATTTCTAATTTTGTTCTTCATTTAATATTTTATTGCATATTTTTGAATTTATAAAGGATAAATATAATATATATAAATATGAAATGAGGTTAATATTAGGGTAAATTACAATTACCTCTCTTGAGGTTTGACATAATTACAAATACATACTTGTTGTTTAAAAAATTACAAATACTTCTATCAAACGGAAAATAATTATGTAGCCTTTAGACGGTTAAGTGAACATTAATAATTTACCCTTGTTGAATTTTTTAAAAATTAAAAAAATATTTGAAAAATATAAAAAATTTTGAGGGTGAGTAAAATAAATAATCTAGAGGGAATATTAGTTTATAAAAATATTTTAGAAAATTATAAAATATATATAATTATAATTTATAATTTAAAAGAGTATTTTGGTCAATTTATTATAAAAATTGAATGCAAACCTAACAGAATGGGCTTGTCGTTAGATGGACGTTAAAATCAAGGGGGTATTTATAATTTTTCAAACAATTATGAGGTATTTGTAATTATGCCAAACTTTTTGGGAGGTGTTTGTAATTTACCCTTAATATTTTATATTTTTGCCCTTATCAGTACAAAATTATTACATGAGAACATTAAATACAGGGTAAAATTAAAATTTTATGTAACTTTTTGTTAATGTCAACATTTTTCTTTCAACTTTTCATAAAAAGTGATCAGGTGTAAATATTAAATTCTGGAGGATGTAAATATAATTTTAATACTTTTTTAAGATAAATTATAATTTTACATTTTTATAGGTTGTCCCTACATTCAAATATTTCTTATTTCCTTATCCTGCCTTAGAACATATCGTCGTATTACATCCACCACATTGCTTCCAACGCCCAAACCAATGTCAAATAATGTCTTTCCCATTTTTTAACCCTAGATACATTCACGGTCAAATATTTTATATTTTCTAAAATTACAGATATACTCTCTAGAGACTTGTAATTTTGCGAATAAAATGAGGTATTTGTGTAATTGAATCCAATATTAGGGGATATCAATATATATTTTTTTTTTAAAAAGAAAACTTTGCATAATTTTTGTTAGTAAATTTACTTTGAGAATTTCCTTCTTGTTAAGCATATGATAGTAGTTTACGGAACAATAATATATTTTATTTATTCTTAACGATGATCAGAGTCAAAATTATATTTTTTTTCAAAATATAAAAAATACTTTATATTTTTTATAAAATTATAATATTTTAATTCAAATTATAATTATAATTATAATTATATCTCATATTCAGTAATAAAAATTTACATAATTCTCTAAAAATGTATCATAATTTTTCAAGTAATAGGAAGTATTTATGAATTTAGAGCTATATAGAATTTGGGTGGGGGGTTTGATGAACTCATTCTAAAATTTTGAGCCCTTCTGAATTTAATAATGTTTGTCAACTTTGTGCATTTGCCAATTGTCATGCACCCAACCGACACAATGTTGTTTAATATGGGGATGCAACTTTTCCCAATATTAATTATTAATTTTTGTTATGTTCAAAATTAGGACTTGACTTAGAAATCACATGCACCTTACCATAAAACAACATCTCCACAATATTATTAAGGGATAATTATACTCCGCTCCTTTATAATTTCTTTTCATGATCAAATTACCTTCATATGTCTTCACGCTTTAATATATGGGAGGACGTATATTTTCAATGGAATAAGGGTAGTGTGATTTGAAAAAAATTATTTGATTTACAATAAGTAAGTTTTAATTCAATTCCAAGATAATGGTAATACAAGAACTGATGTTAGTTATTTGGGATAATTATAAATTTTTTCTTTGAAATTTAGTGTAATTATAAATAAACTTTTGATAATTTGGGAAATTACATCTAGCTACAATAAATTACATTGATATTCTCTGAGGTTAGATCAAAATACACAAATATTCCCTATCTTTTGCAAAATTACAACAACACTCCCCGAAGTTATAGCTATAATTACAACTTTTAAAAATAAAACTTACACAAACACCCCCCTAAAAAATATTACACTAATACCCATCCTGGGGTGTTGCTATAATTTTACAAAAAATAGGAGTTGTTTGTGTAATTTGATCTAACCTTAGGGGTGTAAATATAATTTACTGTAATTATTTTTAATAACAAAATTGTTAGGGTGTCTCAACCTCTTTATGGGAAAATAATATTTTTCGTCCCGAAATTTAGGACTTTTTCATTTTTAATTTCATTGGTTACGTGATTTTTACTTTTAGGGTCCTCAACTTTCAATAATTAGTACTTTTGGTCTCATAACCCATTTTTTGTTAGATATTTGACGAAAAAAGGCCATATAACTATTAAATGAACGTGACCAAAAATAAAAATACCCTAAATTACATGACAAAAAGTGTTATTTCCTCATTTTTTGTTTAGTGGAATAATATTGAATGGCTTAATTTGGGGGTGGGGAATGGAAAGCTTGAGAATCAATTAGTAGTCTGAATCATTGAGTAAGATAAATTAGGGTTCAACTTATGAAATAGGGAAGATGAGTTAGGCCTTTGGTTGGATTGGGATGAAGATCCAAAGCTTGAGAGAAAGATGATAAATTGGGGATTTAGGGATTGTTCTTCTTTTATGAATGATAAATTATGTGTTAAATTATTTTAATTCACATCTCATAAATTTAAATCATGCATGAATAAAAAATGTATTTTTCCATTCTAATTCAAGAACCGTGAATCGCCAATCTAGTTCAAGATTAAATTTGTCAGCCCAAAAAAATTTAGAATTAAATTCAATTTATATATCTAATTGCAGAACTAAATTTGTCGAATTAAATTTACTTTTACAATAAAAAATGAAAAAAATAAATAAAACACCCATATAATTATAAGAATAAAAATAAAATATTTACCTAAATGGCCTCCTATGAAAAGTCTTGAAGTCATTTTCAAGAATCCAAACATATCTTTGAGTGAGAACTCACAATTACATCACTGTATGAAGTCATTTGTTATGTGGTCAATTGATATCTAATTAATTATCCCTCTTGAACCCCCCCCCCCCCCCCCACCCTTTTTATTGGGAATTGATTAAATATAGAGTAGCCCCACAAATGATGTGGTCTAGCATAAGGGTTATTATTATATACTTTACGGATAATTACATTCTCTTTTTTAAAATTTGGAGTAATGATATATATATCTTCTGTTGTTTAATACTCTTAAATTTACTTTTATATAACAAATAAATTTATTTGTTGGTCAATGTTTATTGAATTTGATTATATTAATAAAAAAATGAGATAAAAATTCATATTTACCAGATTGACTTATTACTGATTTATTGCAGTCAAATAATTTTTTTTATGGTTAAATTATTCTTATATATCTTCATATGTTAATGAATGTGAGGATGTATATTTTCACCATTATAAGGATAGTTTAGATAGAAAAAAATTGTTTGATCTGTAATAAGTAAATCGAGGTTAAATATCAATTTCTAAACATTTTTTTGTTAATTTCGATAAATTCAAGAAATTTTGACTTGCAAATAGATCTGTTTATTAGACATAAGCAAATATAAAAAATACTAAATACAATTTACAAATCATAAAAGATTTACATATAATTATCATGAAGCTATCATTCTAAGTTATTCTTGGCAGTCATGTTCCTTAAGATTTGTACGAGTAATTTTCAGATCGAGTTGTTATTTGGATACACACGAAAAAATGAAAAAAAGGGAAAGAATTTAATATGATTTCATGTTATTTTATTTTCCCATAGTAAATGAGCTTCCTAAATGAATTTCGTATATGGATTTGATGGCACATGGTCTTTTATTTGATATTTTGTTTTGGGTTGGAATTAAATTTCTTGGGGGAGTGGTCATTTGTTGCTTTTCTTGAAGGAAGAAGCTTTGATCAAAAGGCAAATTTAAGACAACGATACCTACTTCCTACCAAATACTAGGAATTAAAGAAAATTAAAGAAAAAGGACATAGAAAACATAAGAAAGAAAGTGAAATACAGACAAGAGAAGAAAGAAAAATTAAAAAATGGCCGTTTCTGATCCCCCTTTTTGTGGGAATCTTGAATCCAAGTCTTCCTCTCTCTCCCCTTCTCTCTCTATCCAATTCCAAACTTTGAAAATCAGCACACACATGAGAGAGAAACGTAGAACAATATTAACAATTCAACAGTCTGCTGCCCTTTTCTCCCCTTATGGTGTGTGTGTGTGTGTGTGTTCACAGTGTCTTTCTGCTTTGCTCCAAATTCAAGAAAAATAAAAGATAGTGAAAAATAGCATCTTTACTTTCCATTTCAAGAACCCACAAAGCAGAAACCCCAAGAGAGGAGGAGGAAAAAGAAAAAGATTGCTCTTTTACTGTGTTGTGTGATTGAGGGAAAAGAGAGATGAAATGGGAATTATCTATGAAGATGCAGTTTTGATTAAAGAAGCTGAGAGGGCAGGTGAACATACTGTGATCACTGTGAACTGTCCAGATAAAACTGGGCTTGGATGTGATCTGTGTAGAATTATATTGCTTTTTGGACTTAGCATTGTCAGAGGAGGTATCTCTATTACCCTTTGCTTTTCCATTGTTTTATGTTCTTAGACATGTTTGGGGATGAGAATTCTGATCTGGGTGCTTTTGTTTAAGGTTGTTCTTTCTTTGCTGTTTCTTGATTCTTGTTCCCAAGATTTTTGTGGGAAGGAATTTGTATGGGGGATTTAGGGTTCCTGTTGGATTGCTCTACATCTGAGGATCTTGGTTTGAAACTTTTGTAGTTCACAGTTCAAAATATTAGCACATCTTGCATGCTCAAGGAATTATTTCAGATTACAGTGATTTGAACTTTTAAAGTGTTTTTCTTTGTGTATGGAAGACAGAGAGAAAGATTTAGATAAGTAGTGTGTTTTGCGAACTGCTAATATGTTCATGAATAAGATAAGATAAAATACACTGAATTGTATGATTCTTGCAAGAATTTAGGCAAGTATTTGTGATTTTTTTAAAGAATGAAACCAAACAAAGCCTTAGGGTGGAGACGATTTTCGGAATTCGTTTAGATTTTTTTGTATATGTAGTTGATGTTAGAGGTTGGCTGAGTTTCATTTCAATGAATAGCAGAAGATACGGTTTATTCTTTTGACCAATTGAATACTATTCTTTGGATGGAGCAGATGTTTCGACCGATGGTAAATGGTGTTACTTGGTTTTCTGGGTCGTCGGGAAGCCAACAACCAGGTGGAACTTGTTGAGGAAGAGGCTTCTTGAGGTGTGCCCTAAATGTACTCCATCAGCATCGGGGATTTTCTACTTTATTCCAGAGTTTCAGCAGCCAAGGCCTCCACAAATTTTCCTGCTCAAGTTTTGGTGTTCTTATGACCGAAAAGGGCTTTTACACGGTACCGTTTCAATCCTAGTCATGCTTTATCGTAATGGTTTCTCTCAAGTGTTGACACATGATCCCCCTCCATCGGTATTCTCTATGTAAATTTGACTTCAAAATTGTGTATGATTGCTGGAGTTTGGGGAACGTTATTATATGCTGATTGACGAGGATATTTTGTAGCCGCCCTGCGTTTTGGCATAGTTATTATCGTCTAGTGATGGCCATTTTGAGTCAAGATTGATGAAGTAAGATGGTGGAAATTTGATATTATTTATAATGAAGTCAACTTGTTATTGTCATATTACGTGGATTTATTCCCTGTTGTTCTGATTGATCAAGGGTGAAATTGAAGAGAAACTTGAATTTTCGACCCAATCTCCTAGGAATTGGGAAAATCAAGAATTTGCAAAAATAGCCCGGATATTTATTTATTTCTAAAATCTATTTTCTCATCTTCGGTAGATGTCACTGAGGTTCTTTACGAGCTCGAGCTAACAATAAAAAGAGTGAAAATCTACACGGCACCTGACGGACGAGTGATGGACCTCTTTTTTATCACGGATACGAGGTTTGTGTTTATATCATCTTCCGATGCTATGCTCTTTGAATTTGCCTTCTCTTTCTTTTCTGAAGAACTTCTTCTATTGTTAATGTTCTTCAAGAAACATAAAAAGTAAAATAATTTCTCGATTACTTGTAATGTAGGGAACTTCTTCAAACGAGTAAGAGACGGGAGGAAACGATTAAAAGTCTAAAAGTTGTGTTAGGAGACACCATGATGAGTTGTGATATTGAGGTGGCTGCTCCCGAAGTCGCTTCGTGCTTACAGTCGTTTCTTCCGTCTTCCGTCTCGGAAGACATTTTCAGTCTGCCACTTTCTGGGGAACTGTCAAGCGGAGTGCTCGCCTCTGATTCTGTTTCTATCGTCGTCGATAATGCCCTCAGCCCTTCTCACACGCTCGTCCAGATCTTTTGCCAGGATCACAAGGGCCTTATCTATGACATAATGAGAACCTTGAAAGATTACAACATCCAGGTATATATTTTATAATTCAGTTCTTGCGTTCTAATTGTTAAATTAAAAACCGCCATCCCCGAGAATTAGTGTAATTACCGACTTTTCTCCTCTCTGTTTAAAATTACAAAGACACCTCCCCTCTAAGCATCCACCATTAAAAAAAATAAAAAAGTTACAGTTACCTTCTTTCTAGAACTAGACAAGAATAATTGCCGAAACATCAACATCTCGTCAAATTTGCCAACATTACCGCCAGTTTAAACAAACTGAGGTGGCATGTGATCATTGTAAACTTAACAAGGAGACTTGATAGTTTCAACGATGGAGGGGTATAATCAGTAGTTATGAACCTGCTTAGTACTCGGCGTGTAAGTTTTACAACGGCAACTCTCTACTCGTTTCACATTCTGTACTGCATTTTTAACAAACTGAACTCCATTACCAGATCTCTTATGGTCGCTTCTTCGCAAACACAAAAGGGAACTGCGAGCTGGACTTATTCATAATGCAAACTGACGGGAAAAAGATAACCGACACACACAAGAAAAACGCTCTGTGCTCTCGGCTAAGAATGGAGCTCATCCACCCTCTCAGAGTAGATGTTGTTAGCAGAGGCCCCGACACCGAGCTGCTGGTAGTTAACCCTGTCGAGTTGTCCGGGAGGGGCCGGCCCCTCGTCTTCTATGACATCACTCTCGCTCTCAAGGTTTTAAACATCAGCATCTTTTCAGTAAGTTCATAAGGCGTTCTCCTTTATCGACTGTTTGATGCTTTGTTCACGAGGATTGAACAGTTTGGTGTAAAATGTTTTGTCAGGTGGAGATAGGTAGACATAGAATCCACGATCGAGAATGGGAAGTGTACAGGATCTTGATAGATGAATGTGACTGTTTGTCTGCAACAAGAGATGAGATTAAAGAATGTGTGAGGAAGAAGCTGATGGGTTGGGAATGACTTAGCATTTTCTCAACCCTTTACTGTACAGATGTTTTCTGCCAGTTAATGTAAATTATGTAAAGCAGTTCTGTCTAACTGAGCAAGTTTATTACATGTGAGAAAGAGCTGTGCTCAGAGAGTTTTATATGTATGTATATTTAGCAATGCTTCTCAGACACAACAGCTTTACCAGGAAAAGTGATATATGGCAATGAAAATCTTGCAACTAGATTGCAGCCTCTCTATTTATTTTAGGATAAATTACAACGAGCATTCCTAAAATTTGGCGTAATTACATGCATCCCGCTCCCCTCTCCCTCCCCCACCAGTGCCTGGACTGCACCCCTTCCCCTTCTCGTCTACTCGCGGCCCCTTTCCCTCCTCCACCAGCACCCGAACTAGGCCTATTCAATTCGATCAATTGAATTCGATTTTTTGGTTAACCAAAAATTCAGTACATCGAAATGGCATGTCGAATATCGAACTGAATTAACTATTTAGTTTGGTTATAATCAAATTTTTTTTTATTCGGTTAAAAATCAAATAATCGAACTTTATATTTAAAAAATGCCATAAAAATCATAAAATGATAGAATTTTTATAGTATAATTTATATATAATATGATAAAGTAAACAGTAAAGTTATACATAATTCATAATATATTTATAATATTATATCTATATTTTATAAAATTAAAGTACAAAAATATACATATATTTTTAACAATTTGGTTATTTGATCGGTATGGTTAATCGAATAAAAACAACCGTATCATTCGAGTTGTACTGATTGTTCTTTAAAAAAAAAAAAAATACCGAACAGAATTTCAAATTAAGAATTCAATTCGATCTATTTTCGGTTGGTTAATTGAATTTTAAACACCCCTAAGAATCTCTTAAAGGTCGTATCAAGACCTATCATCCAACCTATTTTCAACTGTGCATAGGTCAGAATTCTTACCTTTTTGTTCGGGTAGTTCTGAACTCATCCTAACTATGATTAAAAAAAAAAACTCATCCTGACAATAAGTCCTATGTTTAGAAAAATCTATAAAGATTCGATCTTCATACCGTAGGCACAACTTTTGCTATGCTAATATTTCTTACAACCTCAAGTATTAAAATGACATTACTGTAATTATTTCGGTAAGATTCCGTCGATTTTCTGACCTGTACAATTTTCTAGTGGAGGATTCTAAAAATATATAATCCATTTGGGAAGCATATTTCATTCTTACGACGTAAATAGAATCCAAATAAAGAATAGTAACATCATGTAACTGGTTTCCACAAGTCTTGAAATTCATATTCTCTTTATTGAAAATTTAGTTTTAGGTTCAATCAAAATTACATTTAAAATAAAAATAAATATATTACACTTATTATTTTATTATATATATAGTCTGAAAAGAATCGACGCAAATATTATATTAATACTTATTATATAATTAATTTGATTTACCTAATTCTAACTTGAGTAAAAATTCCAAAAGTACCTGTTGAAAAGTTCCATGAACCGAAAAGAAAAACATGTGCTATAGATATGTAAGATTTGACAAGTCTAAGTGTGTTTCAAATTGAAATAAGTCCCAAAAATCTTCTTACCTACAATTTTCTTGTTTCATTGAACCCAAATTTGGAGGAAAACTTTGTAGACGTAACAACCTAAAATTTGAATAAAATTATCAGTTGTCATGATTTAGTGATTAAGATCGAATATTTTGATATTTAATTATGATGTTAAATTAAATTTTTGCCAAATTGTTTGATGGGAGTTAAACATTTGTGTTATTCTTTTTCCTAATTATTATCAACTATGGGAATATTAGTTATGATTTGGTCAGTTGTTCCGACTTATACCTTGACCAGTAGATAAAATGCGTGTGTATATTTTATTAATTGATCAGTTATAGAAATTTTGATCGGCACACAATATATATGTACAATCTTTTATAATTAAAGAAAATTAAAAAAACCAAAAACACAAAAATAAAACTTGGGTATATTTTTAGCCTTGAAGTGTGGGAGATATCTGACATTGAACTTTCCATAGAATTCAAACAAAACAGAGCAAGTCGCCAACGCAACCAAAATGTGTGGTTCGAAGCAGCGCCCCACGTGGTGATGTTTCATGTGGACAACCTTCTGAGTTCGTTAAACAGTTTGCTTCTTCTTCAATGGACCCCTCTCCTCCTCCAATCCCATAGGAGATCCCAGGGAATCTTCCCTCTCTCACACCAGCAAAATCTCATTTTTTTATCTCTCAGGAACCAATCAAGATTTTGGTTTGTGCTTCTTTCATAGAGAGGATTTTCGGAATTTTTATTTTGAGTTGGAGAGAATGAGAGCTCTGAATTCCCATTTCGTGTTGATTGATCTGCACAGTTCTTGGCACTCAGCTCAGCAGATTCCCAACTCAACCTTTGCTTACCTGCAGAAATGTAGAGGGGCGGCTCCTTCCCTCTCTGCGTCGATTCGTCGAACAAGAGGAAGACGGGGGAAGATCTCATCGTCCAGGGCGCCGGCGCCGGAGGTGAGGTCCCCGGAGATTCGACGGCCGAGGGAGTGGTCCACGAAGGGAAATGGGTTTCTTTCGGTTGCTTCAAACACGGCTTCCACGTCGAGCTCTGGTGGTCGAGGTGATGAGGTGGTCTCGGACATGGACTTGTTTCTTGAAATAGTGCCTTTGAGGATGAGGCATGAGTTGCTGAGGCATGAGGAGATTGGGGAGCTGGTTGAAGTGGTTATGGACTTGGGGAGGAACCCCCTTGCTCGCTTTCCGTCTGGTGATTGGGTGATCTCGGAAGAGCCGGTGAAACCTGATGATCTCCGTCATGCTATCTCAAAGGTTACTTCAGTAAATCTTGATAATGTGATGAGTGTTATGCTGCAATGAAATCAGCTGAAACAAATTCAAAATTAAAAGGAAAAAAAGATGCATGATTTTACAAACAAATACTTGTTGGATAACTACCAAATGTTTATACTGATATCCCATAGATACTTTAATTTTTTTCAACATCGTAATGCTATGTGAAACTCCTATGTACATGTGTTTATAATAGTGCACACATACACGTTAGAGCATGTTGTAGCCGTTATTTGTATAGAGATGGCTTGTAGAATAGCAGTGTAAAGTTAATTTATGGTGTTTAGGTTGGTGAGTTCTCCGATGACAACCGGTCTGGAATTGATCACTCTCTACATCGTATTAGTGCCATAAGAAATCGGAAAATGCAAATTATAGGCCTTACTTGCCGGGTAGGTCGAGCTGTATCAGGGAGTGCTGAAATCATACGGGACCTAGTTGAAGGTGGAGGCTCCATCTTGGTCATAGGGCCTCCTGGAGTTGGCAAAACAACCTTAATCAGGTATACACATGTTAATCATGTAGAAACTCTGAATTTTCTGAGCCTGCCGAAACAGTGGCTTTAAGTATCTGAAATGATTTCTTTAATCTTGTCATAGCATAGATGAAGCATTGTTTATATCTTTTTTCGAATAGGTACTGGCTATTTATGGATTTTTGGTAAGATATATGTAGTAAATTTTGATATTAATGAGTTGAACGATATTCGGTTGGTTTAATGTGTCATGTTTCGTTCAGGCAATGATAATTATGCGACCTTATTTTTGCAGAGAAATTGCCAGAATCCTGGCTGATGACCAGAAGAAACGTGTAGTTATTGTTGATACGTCAAATGAAATTGGCGGTGATGGAGATGTGCCTCATTCTGGCATAGGTCGTGCTAGAAGGATGCAAGTCCCAAATGTTCACTTGCAGCATAATGTGAGAACTAAGACTAGTGCTTCTGCTTATGCAGTTTGTATAATTTCCTACTCGACTCTGAATATTGACTCTGTTTCCTGCGCAGGTAATGATTGAAGCAGTTGAAAATCACATGCCCCAGACCATTATAATTGACGAAATTGGAACAGAACTGGAAGCATTAGCTGCCAGTACAATCGCACAAAGAGGAGTTCAGCTTGTTGCAACTGCTCATGGAATTACTATAGAGAGCATCATTAAAAATCCCTCTTTGCAGACCCTTGTTGGTGGAATAGAGGTGCAGATGGATCCTCTTGCTTAATTATACGCATTTTCCATGTCTATTCTTAGTCTATGTAGCATTTCATGGGCTATTTTATTCGGTCAACTAGCATAAAAACTAGGAATGCATTTTTCAAGCTCCACACATCAAAATGCCCCGGCATGGGGTGTGCTAAAGGTCTTGCTGAGCAAATAAACAAAGAAAAACTCGATTTGTTTACTCCAAATTCCTCTATTTTTTACTCCTCTTGGAGAAAACAAAAAATAAACTTTATAATGCCAAAAGTTAGAGCATATGTATATTTGAAGCTCCACACATGAACATGCTCACAACATAGGGTTTGCTGAGGGTAGTACTGACCAAATATATTCAGAAATCCTAACTTTGTACTACAAATTCCTCAATTCTATATCTGAGTCTGCATTAATCTTCTTCTGTTCAAAACTTTGATTGGAAACTTTTACTTACTTGAGAAACAGAGTGTTACTCTGGGTGATGAGGAAGCACGAAAGAGGAAAGTGCAGAAAACTATTCTTGAAAGGAAAGGACCTCCTTCATTTACTTGTGCGGTTGAGATGATATCGAAAACCGAATGTCGGGTTCATCATAGACTAGATGCAACAGTGGATGCTATACTGGCAGGTATCTGGGATTTGCAAACTTTCATGAATTTTATGGATCATCTCTTGCAACAGTGCTTGACTGCATGCACCATATATGCCAGGAAAATCTCCATTGTTTGAAGTCCGACATCTGGATGCTGAATCTAGTAATGCATCTAAATCAAGTCAATCTACTGAAGAAGACCATATTGGAGATGATAAGGTGATACCAGGGAAATCACAGGTGTTTGCAGTCTGCAGAAAAGATTCGGAGGTTAATTATTTAGCAAGATCAGCTCAACCTACTCAAGAAGACCATGCTTTAGAAGCTAAGGCAACGATTGGTAAAAACGAAGAGACTAAAGTAGTGTCTGACAACGAAGAGGAGTATTACTATCCTAAGTCCAAGACAGTGAGCTCTAGTGTATCTGTGAGCAAAAAGAGCTACCCATTATATGTTTATACTTACAAGGTACTACTTAGACTTCCACTCAAATTATATTTTTCGAGTAGTTTGTGCCTCAAGTTTACTCCAAAGGTTAAAAAGCAAAGAGAAAAGACATTTCTGACATTAGAAGGGTTTTTTTCGTGTATCCAAAATAATCTATTGTATCAAGAGAAATGATATGATACACATTGCAAACAGTACTTATTAAACTGAAATCAGTATGTGATCCCAGCACTGTAGTTGATTCGACACTGATCAAATTGATTTATTTGGCTGTATTTCAGATCCAAGAAGCTGATTTGTTACAAGTAGCAGCTGTAATGGGCCTTGAGGAGAAAATAGATGCAACTGATGATATTGGTTCTGCGGATGCCATTCTGGCATCTAGTTACGAAATGAAACAGAATCCTTGGATCCGTGGGGTGGCAAAATTTCATCAGTTGCCTGTATTTGTTATCAAGGTTCGTCATAGTTGTTCCTTTGGCCAATGGAAATGATTCCTTTGAAATTAATAGATGATAATTCAATCACCTTTTCTTTGGTTAAACAATGCAGTCCACGACAATGGCTCAAATGGTAAAGGCAGTCCGCATGATTCTTGGGATGGATTCATTTAGCTCTGTACAAAAGCAATCAAATAGAAATTCTTCTGATATTGAGATCGAAGATGACGAGCCAATCAGAAAACCATCATTAGAGGAAATTGATGCCTTGGAGGTGCATAACTTTTTTCCTCTTTTATTTTGTTCCTAACATTATATATAGAGTGAGTCTTGAACGATAATGTGGAACTGATAATCCTTGGCGTAATCAGGGTTGATAGTGTTATCACACCTAGGAAAGACCATTGCTAGATGACACTGGGAGTTTAATTATCTACCATTGTTTGTGTTGTACCTGTAAGAGGGAAGAAGCATAGAGGAACCTATACTACATTTAAGAACTACGTAATATTACTGCTTTCTTTCTTTCCCCAGTAGAAGCAAATTAATTTAGGTTAAAGACCTTTCTTTCCCCAGTAGAAGCAAATTAATTTAGGTTAAAGACAGATTTAAACATGCATCAAGAGGACACAGAAAAAGGAAGGCATCAGTGGGGTATAGAACTGACCAGAATTAGAAAATTGGATTCGAGCTCTTTACGAAGGTGAAATATTAAACTGGCACATCTAGCTAGGAGACGGAGCACACACTGTTGTGGCAAGTCGTCGATATTAATTTGATGAGTTATTTACATCGTAGAAGTAAGGTGAATTTTCTTGGTGGCCCGTGGGCCTCCTTTATTTCTAACTAAGCAATCCCCACCTCATGAAGTTGAAGATCATGGCTAGGTCGGGGTCATTAACAAATATCATAGATTGACATCTCCTTTAGACTGTGTTGGTTTGGAGAGGAAGGAAAAGAAGGGATTGCCGAAGGGGCAGAAGGTTCATAATCAAGAAACCTCACATATATTACGTATGCATGGGTCGTTGTGGTCTTGATCAGTTTTAATTAATTAACCGTTTCAGAGTCATTGAGCTTTGCCATGCATGCAATATGCCAAAGACCCTGCAATGACTACGGTACTGCTGCAGTTTCTGATCGACTGATCTTGACATTTTCTGTTCTCTACTATAGGAGGTTCGACTTGCAATCGAGTACATTGTAATACCTGGTGGTGAGCCTGTTGAACTTCTTCCAAGGCGCTCTGAGATTGTTGCTCGACAACTCGAGCTGGTGAAGAGTTACCAGTTAGCTGTTGAGAACTCGGGTACTGATTCGAACCCCAGACTGCAAATCCTTCCTCAGAAGTTAAACAAGAGAACTTCAAAGACCAGTTCAAGTTTTGTCAAGTACATAAGCCCCAAGTCGTCGGTGGCTGGCGGCGGTGGAGCTACTAGCGTCGTCAGGCTGCCGTTTCTGCCCGAATAGTGCAGCAAATCACAGGTTAATTTCAACCAAGCCATCCAACTCTTGTACAATTCTGTAAATTAAGTTCCATATCCTTTCTTGTCTATTAATTTCTTAATGTTATAAAGTCATTGACTCACCAATTCAAGTTGGCAAATATATATACACTGTACATATAATGCAATTCAAAGGAAAATCTTGGCCATTGGAATTGCCTGAACCTCCTCTTTCATCTGAGTGAGTTCTCTAATTCAAATTCATATTTTATGTTGTATTTCCATATACATAAATACGTTCTGTGTATAAAATACTTTTTTCAATATACAACACGTGAGTTTTATATATACGTGTGCATGATCGATTATGGTATTCAACTAGATGCTTGATAATATCATACACGAAAATCAAATTATTAGCCGTATTTTACCTATGATGGAGAGGAGTGAAATGAAGTCAAATTACTCTATTATCCAACTTCTCATGATTCAAGAAATACTTATTGAAAGTTATGGAATTCCAATATTTGTATTTTTACTGTTTTTCTGACGAAATTTTATATAAACATCTCATGAAATACGCTATAACGACACCTTTTGAAGGGGTGTACTTATAATTTTACAAAAAATTTTCTATTATTAGGTATAATTTCAAAGAATGTTGATATAATTTACCCTATAACAAATCAAGTAACCCTATTATCATAAATATACGAGAATAATAAGTATTTTTGCTGATAGTATATACATAATCGAGTATAAACACACTTTTATAATTCTAAACAAACTCAAATACGTATATAAGTATCTAATAAAAGTCGTATATTTTTCTCTTTATAAAAAAATTACAAAGTGAATTGGCTACACTAGATAAGTATTTATAACATTCATATATCAATTTAATGTTAATGAATAAATCAAAATATAAACTGAAGGGCTAAGTACACTTTACCGGCCCATCAACTATATCACATTTTTCATTCACTTTCCGAAACTAACAAGTGTCATACTTAGTTGTTAATTAAATATTTTGCATCCTAAATCCAACTCAATTGTTCTTCAATTTAAAAAATATATTTTGATTATAATAAAAAATATTACTAATTTATACAATTCAAATTTCAAAGACTTTTAAGTAATAAATCAGTATAACAAATACCAAAAAATCTTCTAAATTAAATATAATATAATTTGGTAATATCCCCAAAAGCAGAATTTTGTCTAGTGAATTTGTTAATTTTTTTTAATTCAACTGAAAGCTATAATTTCATATATATTTTATATTTATTACAATAAATTTATATTACTTTGATTTTAATCAGAATTTTTAAGTTATCAAGTACTTTTCTATCGTTGGTTCAAAAATAATTTTCTCATAGTTATGAAATATTTCAGCATTAATTTAAGTGCAAAAATACTCGAAATATATTGAAAACAACATAAAATATTGACGCGAAGGGCAATTTTATTCAAACAATTAATTTAGAAAGGTATATATTATATTTGTTACTTTATGGAGTAAAAGAAACTTCGAAAATAGTTGAAGGGTTAAAGTGTACAAACCCCAACCTAATTATTGGGAGGATTACATTATCCTCTCTAAGATTTGGTATAAATACACGTAAATTTCATGTGATTTGAAAAATTATATGTAATATTCTTTATATTTGTTTATGTCGAATAAATAGATCCCCGTCGTCAAGATTCATCGAATTTGTTGTTATTATAGAGAAAGTTGAGTGAAAATTTATATTTATCCACGATTGACTTACTACTCAACCATTACAGGGGTTAAATACACTTCGCCCCTCAACTATATATTTGATATAACATTTACCTCTAAATTAACAAATATAACACTTATCCTGATTGGACAAAATTGTTTCTCGTGCCTTCAATAGTTATATATTTACAATATATTTCAGTATTTTAAACATTAATTCATCATCAAATAATTTCTAATTAAATTTTTTTAACAAGTGAAGAATTTAAATCAAAAGCGGAGTAATAAGTGAATATATAGGATTAGTTACATTTTGTTGTCTAAACTATGACTGTTTTACAATTTGGTATTTAATTTTTTTTTGGGTCAATTTACCATCGCAATTTTTTAAAATTTTACATTTTGCCATTTATAACTATTTTTTAATCAAATTTTTTGTTGAAAAAACATCATATGTAGTGCACATGTAATATTTAAGAGTTATATGATATGATATTTTCCATATATACACAACATGTAATATTTTTTCAACAAAAAACAGTCATATATGGCAAAGTACAAATTGACACGCAATGTTGAGATGATAAGTACACATAAAAAAAGAAAGTTTTGATGGTAAAAATCGATATAATTCAGATGATAAAATATTATTTATCATAATATGTATATATCTCTATATAATAGATACACATAAACTTTAAGGGAGGGCATTGTACCCTTTGCAAAAATATATCTGTGTGGGTTTTGCCACAAATGTCGAACTTTGAGGATCAAAATGAAAAACTGATTAATGCTGGCGCCGTCTAGGGTTTTTGTACAAAAAGCTAAACCACAAGAGATATTCTCTGTTTTTCACTTTTAACTTTTCGAGAATTTCATTTTCCAAAACCCTCGTAGATCCCAATTACTGGTAACCCTAAATCTCTCGAAGGCGCTTTTGTTTATGTGGCTGCGTTTGCAGATTAATTCGCATTATCTTTTCCTTTTAAATTTGATTTTTATGTATTTTTCTTCATTGGCTGAATTTAGGGTCTTCCCTGAGAGATAAATTTCGTTGAGATGGCGGACAAGGATCAAGACAACCGTATATTTGTCGGAGGTTTATCGTATGACGTTACTGAGCGGCAGCTCGAAAATGCTTTCAGCCGTTTCGGAAAAATTATTGACTGCCAGGTTTTGTTTCGTCCTACCGTTGTGTGATATCAAATTCTCTATGTTTTTGTTGAGTGTGTGTCTGTGTCGTCGAGCATGGTTAGGCTTTCTGTTTCTGTTTACTTGTGTGGTGAAGATAGCGGGAGTTGTATGCATGATCTCGGATTGATTCCACTTGTCAAATTTTTTCTTAAACTGTCCGCGCTGATTTCTTTCGACAACCGTGAAGGGCCCGGGTGAATTTTATTTTCGAACTCTTTCCATAAGCACTTGTATAGTCATTATGTTTAATTGTGTACCAAATTTTGTGTGGATGTAGAATCCTTGTTGAAGAACGATAATATGGAGAGAGGTCTTTAGAAGTTTTTAGCTAAAAGACACTTTAGACGTTATTGAGTCATTTGCATATCAAATTATGTGGTTGACATAATTTGTGAAGGAGCTCTTGATGGTTTAATTTGTTAGAAGTTGATTATGGAAGTTGTTCTTTTTTCTTGAATTTAATATGTACTGTTTAGGCTTATCTTGTGCAGTGGTTAAGAATATACCTCTATTTTCTCTTTATTTTGTGTTGTATTTTCCTCTCATGTCACTACTAATCTTCTAACATCGTTCCTCTTCTTTTATGTTGCTTCTGACGTTTCAAATGCTTTATTATGGGATCTTGAGGAACTTTGGGACCATGGGATTTCCAGGAATGCCAAAGCACGAGCTAGTTGTTTTTAGAATGAGTCCGGCAGAAGGGACTTTAGCAGTTTTACTCGTGACAGTCTGAATTTCGTTGAACTGTTGATTGTGGCTGCTGCTTTGTTCTGATGAGGTTGTTTGTACTATCTTGTAGAAAAAGCAGTAGATTAGGCTGATGAAGTCTGAAGTGTGAATGTGATAAGCATTAGATTTCGCTTAAGAAGTGGCAGCTATGGACTGTTTGTCATGGGTCCCAGTACTTTCTGGTGTTTACTTTTATGGATTCGATTAAGGATACAAGGGCGGTGGTTCCATGGTGAACTCCATGATATAGCACGCATCTTGAAGATTTTTCTTAATCTTGCATAAGTCCAGTGGCTTTGACCTCATCTTGTACTCTCTGCAGATTGTGTGGATGATAAGTTAAATCACCTCGTTTGATTCTCATATTAGTCATCTGCCCTTTGAGGAAAAATGTTTTCTCTAGCATCAAGTTGACCGTGTTAACTGCTCTGTTAGGCGCTTCTTCATTCTCAGTCTCCAAAAAAATGATGTTCTTTATTTAGAAACTTGTCTGAAGACTTTGGGCTGGCACATCAGAGTTTGACAATGTTACTTAAGCTGCAAGAGTTAGAGATGGTGATTGTTTTTGTGGAAGCCACGAGAAGAAAAGAGGCCTATGCTTTGTTTTTTATTTTTAGGAAACACGTGCTTATATTTTGTATGAGTTTTCAAAAGGTTCACATACTGGTCATATTCCCAATTTCTTCTGAAGAGCGTTCTAAGGAATCGTGGGCGGGGGTTGGGGGGTATTTTTCCCTTTATACAGAATAGATAAGGTTTTTGCAGATTTTGTGATTGAATGGCATACCTCTACTGGTTTTTGCTTTGTTCTAGCTGCTTATCTTCAGTTATCTTTCACAGCTATGAGCTGAGGTCTGATTTAAACTGGGTAATCTACCTTATGTATGCATTAAAACTACAGTTTAAAGGGAATTAGTTTCTGTTTAGAATAAAGATCAGCTCAGTAAGTGAGGGTTCAGTTTGCTGAGGCAATTGTTTCTGAAGAGACATCCTCAGAATTGGTCAGTGTGTAGGCTGTTGCCTTTCATTTGGTTTGGAGAGCTTTTGTAGGAGGTCAACAAGAACGAAGCTTCTGGAAGTTTCCCTGCTTCATCCTGCGGAATAACTTTGAATGTGTATGCTCAATGGGCGTTCTCTGTTAAGCATGTTGTTACTACTTTGCAAAGTGCCGGTATGATGCAAAAAGGGAAATATTTGGTGTAGAAAGCTTGTGCTTAGGTTGCTGTGTCTTCAAGATTTTGGTATTCAGGAGATCTAGAGCCAATATTCTTTCTTTGAGATCTTCTATAGCAGACAGGTCAAGTTCTTGAGACTTTAGGATGATATACAAGATATGTATGAAAGAGCAATCCTTCACAAAAGTGAACACCAGAGTTTGGAATCTCTATTTTAGTGGGGTTTTTCCACTGATTATCTATTGACAACAGAATGTGTGTTTAAGTAACTTTTCTGCTCATCCAGCCTGTTTCTGACTATAGTACTCATGCTGTTAATAATTGGAATGAATTGTCAGAGAAAATGGTCACTTTTCAGTTGCTATTCAGCACTTTATTTCTATATCATATTAAACACTGGAGTTAGTAACAAAATAAAGCAATAAATTCTGGCACAAATTTCAAAATATGTGGATAAGCCACTGACTGGATTCTATGAGTTAATTGCTGTTGGGAAGAGCTTTGAAGGTGAAGTTTTGTATGCAAAGGTTCTTGGACATGTCTATGAATCATTGAGCCCTTTCTTTGGTTGCAAGGTGAAGCTTTTTAGTGGCCTGTGGATTTGGTGTCCTGTTATGTAATTGCTTGAAATGCAATGATGCAGCCGTAAGATAAGATGTATTGAGTAGGGTACAATCAATATTAAGTGGCCTTCTGATAGATTGTCGTCTGATTAAGATTCAATCCTTGTTTGGTTGCATGATTTTTCTGTTACTGGTCTTTGTCTGCGGAGTTTGAGGCCTGAGTAAGAACTAATGTCAGATGATGGAATCTGCAATTCTGTGGATTTTCTACTCATGTAAGAGCTCCTTGCACTGTAAACATAGTATTATATGAAATATATATGGACTCTGCTCAACTTATCTTTAATGGCTTTAGGCATCTGTGGAACTAATGTGGCGAATTATAAACAATGGATAAATTTCCATTCTTTTGTTGATTTGCATGCTTGGCTTTACATGATTGCTTTGGAGGTTCTTGGTAACCTTATGTTTATAGTTAGCTTAGTTTCAGTAAATACTTTGTTGTTAATGAAGATTTTGTGGTTTAATTGTTTCATCGAACTTTTATTCCTTGATGTTCTATCTGTAGTTGTCTGTAGTTTCATTTGATGGCATATGCATTACATTCAGGTTAATGTTTGTCTAGCATTTAGAAATCCGGTCATCTGTGCCAGAAGGCAGTAACTTGTAACAAATGATTTTTCAGATAATTAGTTATGTCTGTGCATGAGATTTTGCTGAAAACAAATAAATCCAGGGGATGTGTCCAGTGTGGTGCTCAATTAACAAAACATCAGTTTGCGTTAACTTACATGTTTAAAGAGTAAACTCCAGGTATGCAGCTTCATAATCATGTTGAATGCTGGTGTGAAGTATAATGACCAATTGACAAAGTATTTAGTGTTGTTTATTTAATGGTAAGACTAGATAAGCGGAAAAAAACATAGTAAACTCAGTAGAACTTACAAAGCCAGTGAAATGTAAGAATTCAAGTGATGAGACTCGGGCAGATTGAACTGAATGGAACTTAGAACTTCAGACTAAAAAAATTATGGATTGTTCAGTGGTTTTTACTTAAGAAGTGATTAAAAACTTGGTAGAATGATCCATTTTTACATGAAAAGTTATGTTGTTGAGTGCACTAGTAGATATTAAGTGAGTGGATCTTTCCCCCTCTTATTGCTCATTTCATGCAATGAGGTATACACAACCAGTCGTTATGTGCATTATTCATTTTACATGTATTGGATGCATATTTATTAATATAAACTACAGAACTGATTTACATTAAAATCCTAGGAAAGATTTTGACTAAATTGATCTTGTTTTCTTTGGTGCACTGATTTGCATCTAACATCATAGAAAAGATTTTGCAAGTTGATTATGTTGATATCACTCCACAGTGATTCTTTCATAAGTTACACTGCCTCAGTTTTGTGGTGTTAAATCATGTTGATACACAGTTCATAGCTCGTGGTATTCTTTAATTAATTCTAAAATTCACATGTCCAATGCATTATGCTCACCCTTTTTCTGCTGTCTGTACTATGTAGGTATTAACAAAATCTAGTCTTCTTGTAGGTTATGCTGGAAAGAGATACAGGCCGTCCTCGTGGATTTGGGTTTTTGACCTTTGCTGATCGACGGGCAATGGAGGATGCTATCAGGGATATGCATGGTCGAGAGTTTGGAGAGCGAGTCATCTCAGTTAACAAGGCCCAACCGAAAATGGGTGGTGATGATCCAGGACATGGCTATGGAAGTTATTCATCAGGTGGGAGGGGCGGTTATGGAGGAGATAGGTCAGCAGGGCAGGATGATTGCTTCAAATGCGGCCGACCAGGACACTGGGCCCGAGATTGTCCATCAGCAGGTGGTGGCCGAGGTGCACGTCCATTCTCACCTCCACGTTCAAGGTATGGGGGAGCTGGTGCCCGTGGGGATCGCTATGCAGCAGATTATCGTGATCGGTATGAGGATGATCGATACGACAGGGGTCGTTATGGTGATAGAGATCGATATGAAATCAGAGATGATCGATATGGGAGCCGTGATCGATATGTTACCGACAGGTATCCTAATGTTAACCTAGCACTTTTGAGGGATATTAAGATGGAAATCTTTGTAGGACATCCTCCTTTTCCTGTGAGAAGTAGCAAGATCACTCAGTATACTTCTGTTCTGTTTGCTGTTCCTTCCCTCTCCTTTTAGTTTGAAGGAATATCTAAATCTAAATGTCAATTGATTATGGTTTACTGGTACTGGCATGAATTTCGGTTTAATCTTTGACTATTTTAGGAGTATCTAGTGTTTGCTTACTAATTTTGCCCTAAATCCATCTAATCAGGTATCCACCACCACCTGGAGACCGTTTTCCTGTAGATAGGTACGGGGCATCAGACCGGTACCCTCACAATGGATATGGCAAAGACAGGGCTTATGATAGGGATGGAGGCCCCAGAGGTAGCAGTGACAGGTATGGAGGTGGTGCAGGACTGGGGCCTGCTCGATATGAAGGAAGAAGCTATAGGGGACGGCCTGGCCCCTACGACCGCCCTAGGAGGGGAGGGCGACCCCCTTCCTTGGAACGCTATTGAAAGGTCTTGTGTATTTTCTGCTGTTTCAACAAAATTCTGCAGTCGTACTAACTAACAAATATGAATTTAAGCTTGCTCTCTGTAGGATTCTGCTGTTAATATGGATTAGATTCTGAAGTAGTACAACTTTCACTATGCTTTTATGATTATGTTTATGGATATTAGCGGTATGCCTATACACATTCCATTTCATTTGCCTGATGAGATCACTGCCGAGTAAACTAAAATTTCAAGGGTGGTTTACAATGGATTTTGTGTAGTATATATTACTTTCGGTGAATTGGAGTTTGGCAAGAATTTGGTACGAGTAGTTGGCTCATATATGATGTAGCGAGTAATGAAGAAACGAAAAGGAATGGTATCTTTGCCAAAAGGGGAATCATGATTCTGAGGCGTTGAGGGGGTTGACGTTTTAGTGCATGTATACGTCCCTGTACATCTTATGCTTATTACTTCAACCAATGGGATAAATAAGTGATTGATAAATTAGACAAAGGTACTTTAATGTTGTTTATTCGTTTTGTAGGTATAAGGTATAATAATATATGATCTCATTGTTGAGTTGGTTGGACATGAATAAGGATTATGTTTCAATGTTCAAAATTGCCTCCACGAGTAGATCAATGTTTGGTCTGTGTTTTATTCTCCACATTTGGCAGCCGATCAATTGATTAATACGTGTAAAAGTGGAGGATAAATGTGAAGGTGTATTGGGGGTTAATAGATGACGTGGACTGTTTGAAATAAATAAGTATGATGATACAAATATGTAAAAGTGCTATTATAAAGTTTGGTGAAGCAGTGTATCAATTCACCGATTGTTAGTGAGAATTGACTTTTCTTTTTTATATATTTTTATAGCCATTGTGGTATTTTATTTTTGCGTGCATACAATAAATAATTTTTATATTTTAAAATATATTATAATAAGAATAATATACAACCAAAGAGTAATGTCACATATCATTTTTTGCGAGGGAAAAGTGTTCTTTATTATAATAGCATAGACAATTATGTATATTATTCTTTTAATTGTATAAATTAGCCATTGTGGTATGTTATCCTTATGTACATACAACAAATATTTTTTCTATCTTAGAATATATTATAAATAAAAATAAAATATGCAAACTGACAAATCATATTTAAAAAAATAAAAAAATCAACGTATCGCCCAGATAACAAAAAAATAAGGATTATTTAAATAAAAAAACAAAACTAATGCAAACTTCAAGTTTGTAACAAAAATAATGTCGTTATTGTCATTAGCGGTTTTTTTTTTTTTTTAGTGGAAGCAGTCAATTGTGATGATGACATCAATAATTTGTTTTGTCAATGGCGTTCTTTTGAAGTCGTCAACGTTATAATTTTTTTTCTTTTCAATTTTATTTATTATTCATTATAATTATTTATTAATTAATAATTATAAAAATTTAAATATTTCATAATTATAATAATTAAAAATTTAAAATTATGAGCTATTACAAATATTTACTATCTACAACCCCGGATTGACACATTAGGTTGGCTCGAAGTAGCTTCGCTTTGTCGATTTCGAATTTATTGTCTTTCATGCGCCTGTGGTAGTCTATGAATGCATGCAGTTTTCTTCAACCAGACAAGTGGGGATACAAAAAGTAATATAGTGGATCAACTCAAATTTCAGAATATCTAATTTCTCTTTCGCTATTAAATGATTGAAGGCTTAGAGTATGTATATAACAATTAAAAGATAATAATGATTAACCATTAATGTAGCGTTAAGCATGCAACGCGTACTTTTGAGCGTGTAAGCAAGAGATCCCAAATTGAGTTTATTTGCATCGCGTGCCAAATTTGAGAACATAGGTATTTAGCCACTGTCCATGATGACGATTTGTAACGATCGTGGCAAATTTTATGGACTAACTGATAGTTTTTTCTTTATAATTTTTAAAATTTTTTCATCCACTCCGTTCAATTTTTTTATAAGTTCTTATTTCTTAAAAAGATAAAAAAATACAATTAGAGCAAAGTTGATAATTTCATAGTTTCATCCAATTATTACATAATTTCTTCAAATATCATAGGGGTGTTTGTAATTTTTCAAACAATTATGGGATATTCGTATTTATAACAAATATCAAGGGTTGTCGTTCTAATTTTATTCTTTTTCTTATTTGTATGTAATTTTTAATTTTATTACTTGTTAAAATTAATTTAAAAATCAATATATTTATTAACATTTTTTAATTATAAAAGTTAAAATATTATAAAATTAAAAATAATAACTATTAATTAGTTAGTATATGTTATCATAATTAAGTATAACATGAATATAAATTTTAAAATAAAAAAAAGTGTGCCCAAGTTGTTAATAGTACTAACGACTTGGGCACAATTTTCACAAAAAAATAAAAATAAAAAAAGTGGGGAGTCGTTAATAGCACTAACGCCTTATTTTTGCAACTTTATCCATTTTGGGTATAATTGCAAATTATTATTTTTTATAATATTATTATAAATAACTCAATTGTTAGTAGCACTAACGATTTCCCTTAATTTTACAACAGTATTTATCTTGTGGTAGAGTTGCAATTTTTAAATTGTTAATAATATTTTAATAAATAACTCGTTTGGTACATTTGTTGTGTGTGTATAAATATATTTTTTAAATAAATAAAGAGGTTAATACATAAATAATATATTATTTGTAATTAATAGTTAGAAAGAAAAAAAGTAATTTATGGAAAAAAGAATAATACATAAAATATTTATGAAAGTGCCATTTTCTCACATTTTCAGCATAGGAATTAAAGGGCAATATTGGAATATGAATATTTGGTGTTGTGGAATAAAAATCGTCACTTGCTGCCTTCTTTTTTAATGTAGTACAGACTACAGAAGATAAAAGAAAAGATTCTATTTCATTTTACCAAACCCTAGCGTAGATTCGCACTACTGGTAACCCTAAATTTCTTCTCTGGCGCGGGCGCGCACGGATTTTTCTGTATATTTCTGTTTGTTCAGATTAGTTGGTCATATATTTTTTCGTTTCTTTTCGAATTTACTTTGATCTTTTACGTATTTCTTTATTGTGTTGATTTTAGCGGCTTTTTCTGAGGGAGGAAGTTCCTAAAGATGGCGGACAAGGATCAAGATAACCGTATTTTTGTGGGAGGTTTATCGTATGACGTCACCGAGCGGCAGCTCGAAAATGCTTTCAGCCGTTTCGGCAAAATTGTCGAATGCCAGGTTTAAATTTGATCAATTGTGTAATATGAGACCGTCTTGATATATGTATATATATGTGTGTGTACATATATGCGTGTGCTATCTTTTTGCTGGAAATTTTTGTTATGTGAGGGGTTCTGTGTTTGAGTAATACTAGACTGTCTTTTTGTTGGGGGGGGGGGGTGGAGATAGTTGGAGTTATACGCCTGTTCCTCGATTGGTTTTACTTGTTGACTGTTGTTGGATATTCACTGCTTCAGTGTGTGTCTCATAATTTTTCTTTTGATAAGATGAAAGGTCCATTTCGGTTTTCTGTTGGGTTGATTTTGATTCTGAAACTCGTTTATACAGTAATTTAACCTTTTAGTGCGCACAAAATCTTGTACGGGTAGCGAATGCTGATTTAAGAAGAATATTATGGGGAGATATCTTTGGGAGTTTTATCAAAGGAACATTTTTAGCTGTTATTGCATCATTTACATATCAGGTTATGTGGTTCACATGATTTTGTGACTGGGCTCTTTGTAGTTTAAGTTGTTCGAAGTTGATTAAGGAAGCTTTTATTTGATTCAGTTTAATGGATGCTGCCATTCTCATTTTGTGAGGCAGTTAAGAATATACATTTATTTTCACTATTATCTTTTTTCTCTCTTGTCACTACTAATGTCCAGTATTCTGTTCCATCTTTATGTTGCTATGACTTCTGAAATGCTTTAATGGGATTTGGAGGAACTTTTGACTTCATTGGGATTTCGGAGAATGCTGAAGCATGAATTATATTGTGTTTTTGACAAGGCTGAGGTAGCTTTCTTTAATCGTTTATGCACAATGGCTTCAGCCGTTTTACTCAGGACTGGATGAATTTGTTGCTGTCCATCGTGACTGCTACTTTGTTCCAATGAGGCTATTTTTGACATCTTCCGAGAAAAACAATAGGTTTGGCCGTCTAAAAGTGCACATTGGATTGCCTTTAAGAGTGGTAGCTGTGAACTGTATGCCCTTGCTGCCAATATTTTGTGATCTATTTCTGTGGGATCCTGCTAGGGATGCGCTCATGATGATTTAGTGGCCAGGTTCCTCATGTAGCCCAATTCTTGAATCGTCTTACACTTGTATAAACGCAGTGGATTTGACCACATTTGGTAATGTCTACAGATTTTGTGGATTAAAATTAAATCACCCTCTTTGAGTGCAGCACATTTGGTCATCTGCTGTTTGAGAAAAGAATGGGGTTTTTGAGCATGAACTTGATCATGCTTAGTGCCTGTCATGTGCTTCTTCATTCCTCAGTGTCCAAACTTTTAAGTTGATATTTCTCTTATTAACCTGCCTGAAGTCTTCGTAATCTGGCACAGCAGTGTCTGGGAACATCACTTAAAATAAGCTGCAAGAGTTACAGATGGTTACTGTTATGGTAGAAGCCACAAGAAGAAAGCTGCATCTGCTTTGCTATTAAGTTTTATAGGAAGTTGTGGTTATCCCATGAATGAGTTTCAAAAAGGTTCAAATACCAGATTTGGCCCAAGGTCTTCTGGAGAATGCTGTCGGTGCTTGGCGGGGAATATTTTATGCCTTTCATCAGACTTCAGAAAGTCTTTTATTGTTTTCTTCCTGTGATTGAGATTGATGCCTCCATTAGTATTTGTTTTGTAAGTCAGTCCATCTTCAATAGTCTTTTAGAACTCAGAGCTTAGTGTCCTGATTAACCGGGGGAATCTGATCATTGCATCTTCTATGTGAAAGTGAAATTCCAAAGAATTTGGTTTTTATTTGAAACAAAGATCAGCTGAGGTCAGTGAACATTCAGTTGGCGGAGGCAATTATAGTCTTAGAAATATCCTGTTTAGTTGTTGTCCGTATTTAGGCTAATGTAGTTCATAATTGGGTCTAGCAGGCCTTTGTAGCTGGTGAGAAAAATCAAGCTTCTGGAAATTCCCCTGCTTCATGCTGCAGAGTACCTTTGACTCTCAATGTTGACCGGGTGTTCTGTATTAAGCCTATTGTTTACTGTTGAACAGAGCGGTTGTATGATGTAAAAGAAAATGTTTTGTGTGAAAAGGTTGCTTGGTCGCCCACTTGCTCTGTTTTCGAGTTCTTGTTTTTCGCGGAGATGCAGAGCCAATATTCTAGAAAAGTCTGGACAAATTCCAGTGACTTTTAGGTTGATGTGATGGCAATATTTGTATGAAGAGAAATTCTTCATGAAAGTGAAGACCACAATTTGGAATGTCCTTCTTGCTGGATGTTATCACTAAATATCCATTTAGAGAGGATATATGTTTAAGAAGCTTTTTCCGCTAATCCAGCCTGTCTCTGATAATATTATTCTGTGCCCATGTTTCCGCGTATAATTGGAGTAAATTGTCAGAAAATGGTCTCATTCTGGTTGAGTTCTAGCACTTTATCTCTACTCACATTAAATACTGGATTTAGTAACAAAACCATAATTTCTGGCACAATTGTCTTCATGTGGATGTACCATTGGCGGATCCATGAATTTGTTGCTTTTGAATGTGGCAAGACCTTTGAAGGTGGAATTTGATATGAAAAGATTTACAACAATATTAAGCTCTTGCTGTGGCTGCAAGGTCAAGCTTTTAACAGTTGGTGGATACTTTCCTGTTATGTTATTGCTGGAAATGCAATGGTTTACAGCCATGAACGGAAGTATAATGAGTACAATACGGTTATTATAAGAGAGATCAAGTGGTCATCTAATAGATTATATTCTGATTGAGAACCCATCCTTGTTTGGTTGCATGATTTTTCTGTTATCGGTCTTTGTTCTGCGGAAGGCCTGAGTAAAAACTAATATCAGACGATGATTCTACAATTCCACAGAGCTACTCATGTAAGAGCTCCTTGCACTACAACCATGCTATTTAATATGAAGTCTATGTGAGCTCTGATAGTAGAAGTAAAGTGGTAAATAAAGAGTACTATATTAACCTCACGTCTTCGGTTGTCTTGCATGGTTTACTTTTCATGGTTGCATTTTGTTAGTTGTAAATGTTTTCTTTATAATTAGTTTAATTTCCATTAATTTGTTTGTGGTTAGTTTAGCTTATTTTATGTGTTATTTCTAATTGTTTTACTTAATTTCTTATTTAATTTTCTATTTGTGCTTGCTTATATTTTCATTTCTAGCAATGCTTCTGTATCTTTGTTTAATGTTTGCCTGGTATAAAAAGCAAATTTAAATGAATGATTTTCCATATTATGGATTATATAATACCTATGTATCATTTTATCCTAACATCAAATATATCCAAGAGAGACTTAGGATGGGGTTCTAAGTTAACAAACAATTCAGTTTCTTATTTACTTAAATTTTATACATGTGAAGAAACAAAGAGTTATTATATAAATCTTAAGTGAAGTATGATGAGCAATTGACAAATCTTTCAGTGTCGGTTTGAATGATCAGACTAGACAAGTGGGAATTACCAGTGTGAAACTGAGTAAACCTTACAAAGTGAATAGTTATAAGAATTCAGGTGATGAGGCTCAGGCAGTTTGAAATGACTGGAAGTTTGGAACGTCAAAACAAAACTTATGGCATGTTTATGGTTCTGTTGCTTATAGAATGATGAAAGAGTCAAGTAGAACATTCTATTTGCACATGAAAAGTTTTATTGCTGAACTTGATCATTAGATGTTAAGTACTATAACTGACACAACATTTCGTTTTGCCCCGCTTTTTGCTCATTCCTCTCGATAAGTTATGCACTATACCAATCTTTATTTGCATTATCCCTGAAAGTTCATGGTAATTTATTTTTATGCATATGTACTAAAGTAATTAATGTGACTGATGTACACCTAACATCCTAGAGAAGATGCTTATGAAGTTGATCATATTTTCTTCTCTCAACTTATTACATCTAACATGTAAGATTTCTCTACTAAGTTGATTATGTTGAAACTCCTCTGTAATAATTATTTCTTAAGTTACGATACCTGAGTTTTGTCTGTTAAACACCATATAGATACATAGTTGCTAGCTTTCAATATTCTGTAATGCCATTTTCTTGTTTGCATGTATTATACTCAACCTTTTGAATTGGCTGTTCTCCTTTTTGGTTAGGCCTTCTGAGATCTAGTCTTCTTGTAGGTTATGCTGGAAAGAGATACAGGCCGTCCTCGTGGATTTGGCTTTCTGACCTTTGCTGATCGACGGGCAATGGAGGATGCAATCAGGGATATGCATGGTAGAGAGTTTGGAGAGCGAGTCATCTCAGTTAACAAGGCCCAACCGAAAATGGGAGGTGATGATCCAGGACATGGCTATGGAGGTTATTCATCAGGTGGAAGAGGGGGCTACGGTGGAGATAGATCAGCACGGCAGGATGATTGCTTCAAATGCGGCCGACCAGGACACTGGGCCCGAGATTGTCCATCAGCAGGTGCTGGTCGAGGTGCTCGTCCATTCTCGCCTCCACGTGCTAGGTATGCCGGAACTGGTGGCCGTGGGGATCGCCATGCAGATTATCGTGACAGATATGTGGATGACAGATATGACAGAGGTCGTTATGGTGATAGAGATCGTTATGACATCAGAGATGATCGATATGGAAGCCGTGATCGATATGTGACTGACAGGTATCCTTATGTAAATCTTAATATTTTTCAGGGATGTTACAATGAGTCTTTATAGACCATTTTCCTTTTTGTGTGAGTAGCAGTAGTAAGATCATGAGTTGATTGGATCTAAGAGTTAATGGTCAGTTAATTACTGGTCGATTGGTGCTGTCATGAGTTCAGTTTAAGTTCTAACTATCGCACAAGCATTAATTGTCTAGTTGTAAGCTCGCTTACTAATTTTGTCTTAAATCCATCTAATCAGGTACCCCCCAGCTGGAGACCGCTTTCCCGCGGATAGGTATGGGGCACCTGATCGTTACCCTCAGAATGTATACGGCAAAGACAGGGCTTATGATAGAGATGCGGGACCCCGAGGTAGCAGTGACAGATATGGAGGTGCTGCAGGTATGGGGCCCCCTCGATATGAGGGAAGAAGCTACAGGGACAGGCCCGGTCCCTATGACCGCCCTAGGAGGGGAGGGCGACCCCCTTCCTTGGAACGCTACTGAAAGGTCTTGCGAAGTTTCTTCTGTTTAACAAGATCATTTAGACATTCTGACATGAATTCAGTTTTAAGCTACCTTGCTTTAGCATTGTACCCTTGTTATCAATTAGAATTGGCGGATGAAGTAGCCTGTTATTTGCTTTCATCATAAACTATCATGGTTTACAGTTATATTTATGTGTATGGTGGCAGTTTGTGTCTGGATGCGAATTACACTCCATTTCACTTGCCTGGACTGTTGGTATTGAGTAGATTGTAAACTTCACAGGTTTCGTGTAGTTTGGAATAGTTAAAATATCAGCCTTTTTTCTACGCATGTGCGGTGAACCAATTATCTTATTATAAGGATGAAGTAGGATTTAGGAAGACTTGAAGATGTAGTGAGTGATAGAGACATCAGACGATAATGGTCATTGTGTCGAGGAGTTTCAACAGGGAACAATAGAACTTGGCAGTGGAGCGATCCAAGTCAGCCTCCTGGCTTGATTACTAGGTTTGATTGGCTGTGTTTGGCGAGCTCAATGTCCCAATCTTACTGAAGTTAAGCTGGAAAGAGGTGGAGCTGTGCTTTGTTGTCATTGATCTGAAAATCCTTAAATGAGGTGGCCTATGGAGCTCATGAGTTGCTCCACATTTCATAGTTATCTTTGCAATTTTAGGAAAGTATAAGCTTTTGGTAAAGTTCTTCAAAGGAAATTCAATCACGATATGTGAAGGACTTACCAATTTCTTTTTTTAAAGGCTAAAATGCATAAAATTTTCTCTGTATTTTAAAAAGTCGGCTAAAAATTTTCTTGTGTTTTAGATATAGCTTAAAATTCTTCCTGTGTTTTGTAAAATTCAATAAAAAACACCAATTCTGTTAGTAATTAATAGAAGTTGCAATATACGTGTCCTTTGTGCCTGTAACTATTTTTGACTTTTTTCTTAGGTGTTTTTTTTTATTAAAATGCTTTTTTTTGTTTGTATTTTGTTTTGTATTTGTTTATAATTTAATTAAAATATTAAATTAAATTATATTTAAATGCAAATAATTTTATAATTGTTAATTGTTAAGTCTAAAATTATTTCTAATTAATTCAAATATATATTTAATTACAATAATTATCATTATATTTGTTCTTAATTAGCCAAAATATTTAACTATTATAATTATTTAAGATATTTTTAATTAATTAAAATATATTTTGATTAATACAATTAAAATTAATTAAAAAAATAAAAAAAATAAAGATTGAAGTCGCTCCCCTTTTTGCCGGAAACTTGTTCTAAGTTTCCGGCGCCGTCCAGACGAGTTTCCTACCGTCAGTGGTATCATTATAATCCTATCTTTAAGAGGAATATTTTCATACCTTCAAATTGAATTTTCGTCAACCGGAGAGACTGAGCTCAAGCCACGACAACCGAACATGTCTGCCATCGATTTATTGCCGTCCGGTCGAATCTCGATGCATACCACCACCATCAGACTTGTCTCTTCAAGTCGATTCTATATATTTTATAATTTTAAATTATATATATAATATGAGTTAAATAATTTGTTGAATCTATACCTTTCATTTTTTTTTAAAATCTAACGGTTGTGATTAATTGATTAGATCTAATGATCAAATATATAATCAAAGAAGATTCAAAAATCATTAAAATAAGAAATAATATATATTAAGGGTATAAGGGTCATTTAAAAAAAATTAACACTGATAGTTAAATTAATGGAGAAAGGGCGATTGAGCTACACTTAAGAAATACAGGAAACTTTTAGTCTATTTTAAAACAGAAAAGAGTTTGTAACCGACTTTTTAGAACACATAAAATTTTATGCATTTTAGTCGTTTTTTTAATGCCAACATAATTTACAAGTTCCGCATTCCATATTGACTGGGAGAGAAGTCCTAGGCGTATTTATACTATTCCCCCTCAACAATCAGTCTTTAAGGAATGATGTGAATCCGTGATAATTAATTTATTATTATTATTATTACTACTATTATTATTTTTCCAATCAAATTGTAGAATTTGTATTTTCCTTGTTGGGATGTACATATATATATATATGTATATATTTATATTCTTTTTAATATTAAATTTAATGCTAAGCAACAACTGTTATTTATTATTTTTGCAAGCGAAATCAAAATATTAGTTACAGTTAATAATTATAGCAAATATTTTGCTATAGATGAAACCATAACAAATATTGATCGACTGTGGTCAAAATTTATGTTTTTGTATCAATTTTATTTGAACGTGTAGATACTATTTTTTTGGTAATGATGTGATAAAATATCATAGTAGATTTTTCTCAGTTTTTCCTTCCAATATATATATATAATTGCTTTCAAATTTCGTCATCATCATGGATTTGTCTGCCTAATTTTGCGATCCATTTCAAGGAAAGTTTATCTAATCAATCAAAAAATTTAAAGTCTAATCAAAATTGAACTAATTATATTATGACCATCAGTTCGTTAGAATCAAACTTGATTAAAAAGTTTTTCCGATTTGAATTTAGTTCTAACAAACCAGACACACACTCCCTCTCTCTCTATATAGTGTGTGTACACTATTATGTATTCTTGTCTTTCTGTGGTTGCACGCAAACATCGTAAAGACAACACAATCTACATATTGTAGTTGTGCAAACAAGCCATAGCACCAACACAACTTAAACATAGGCCTAACACTAGCAATATTGTGAAATATACCTAACTACTACAACTCATAAATAAGTAACCCTCGTATCTATTTAATTTGTACATACATATATAGCTTGGAGAAATTACCAACACGAAGATGGTTCTTGCCGGCAACCACGTCCGCCCTAGGTGGCCGAGCACTCTAGCACTCACCTTGCAAGTCCTAACGGGACGGTGGTTCATGGTGTTCGCCACCACCCTAATCATGTTAACATCGGGGGCCACCTATATGTTCGGCTTGTATTCTACTGAAATCAAGTCCAATCTAGGATATGACCAAACCACCCTCAATATCCTCAGCTTTTTCAAAGACCTAGGCTCCAATGTTGGCTTGCTCTCCAGCCTAATCAACGAGGTCACCTCGCCGTGGGTGGTACTATCTATTGGCGCTGCCCTCAACTTTTTCGGATACTTCATGATTTGGCTAGCCATCTCAAAGAAAATCTCGAGGCCCCATGTTTGGCACATGTGCTTGTACATCTTTATTGGCGCCAACTCACAATCATCCGCGAACACTGGCGCCCTGATCACTGCCGTAAAAAACTTCCCGGAGAGTCGGGGGGCCGTTTTAGGGCTATTAAAGGGGTTTGTTGCCTTGAGTGGCGCTATAATAGCCCAAATATACCATGCAATATATGGAAACGATTCTAAGTCTCTGATTCTCCTCATAGGCTGGCTTCCTACAGCAGTATCATTGGTGTTCTTGCGAACGATACGGACAATTGAGGCAGTTAGGGTTGCACATGAACTCAAGGTTTTCTACCGGTTCTTGTACGTATCACTGGGGCTGGCCGGATTTCTCATGGCGACTATCATATTGCAAAAAAGGGTTACTTTTACTCGGAGTGAGCTTGGGGCTAGTGCAGCCACAATTCTGTTCTTGCTATTTTTACCAGTAGCAATCGTTGTCAAAGAAGAAATTCATCTACGGAGGAGGAAAAGAGATGATCATAACTTGGGCAATTTCTCTCAGTTAAAGTTTGAGAATCCCCCACCAATCTCTGCATCAACTACTAATGATCAGGCCCGAAATCAAGAAATCTCTTGCTGGAGTGTTGAGAGCATTTTCGGGCCGCCCGGTAGAGGAGAAAACTACACGATTTTGCAAGCCCTTTTCAGCATAGACATGTTGGTTCTGTTCTTTGCAACAACTTGTGGGGTTGGGGGTACCCTAACCGCCATTGACAATTTAGGGCAGATTGGGACTTCATTAGGGTACCCTACAAACAGCATTAGCACATTTGTTTCTCTTGTAAGCATATGGAACTATCTGGGGAGGGTGGTTTCGGGCTTTCTATCAGAGCATTTCTTGGACAAGTACAAGTTCCCAAGGCCCGTTATGCTGACTCTAATCCTCGTGATGTCGTGTATCGGCCACTTGTTAATCGCCTTGGACGTTCCAAACGGGCTTTACGTGGCCTCCGTGATCATAGGGTTTTGCTTCGGTGCTCAGTGGCCATTGCTCTTCGCCATCATTTCCGAGCTTTTCGGGCTTAAGTACTACTCCACATTGTACAACTTCGGGTCTGCAGCAAGCCCGATTGGATCGTATTTGCTCAATGTGAGGGTGGCAGGGTACTTGTACGACAAGGAGGCTGAGGAGCAGTTGAGGGCCTTGGGCCGGGCTCGGAAGCCCGGGGAGGACTTGAATTGTGTAGGGGTGGAGTGCTTTAAGATGGCTTTCGTTATAATCACTTTTGTAACATTGTTTGGTGCATTTGTTTCACTTGTTTTAGTGGTTAGGACAAGGGAGTTCTATAAGAGTGACATATACAAGAAGTTTCGGCAGGAGAAGGTGGCGGAGGTGGATGTGGCGGCGACGGCGGCCGCCGAAGGTGGGAATGATAGTGTTCATGGTAAATAACTGGTGACATTTTTGTATAATGATCATGAAATAACATAAAGAAAAGAAATACAAAAAATATATATAAGAAAAAAGAAATACAAAAAATAAATGTAGGAAGAAGGGATTGTAATATTTATACCGGAAAATTGTATTTTTAATCTTATATGTTAGGATTTTTTTTAATTTAGTCTCATTTATTACGATTTTCTTATATTATATTGCATATCTTGAAATGCTTATTAGTTTAAAATGGACATTAATAAATTTAAATGAGCATGGAAATTGTGATTCACATAAAGATGATTGTTGATTGTCATCTTTCATTACCTACATATATATTTTTGGAAATTCTCCTTTTTTAGCTTCTCTTGATCTTTCATAAATGGGAAAGGTTTCTTATGATCAAAATATCTAGTTTATATTTATTTTTTAATTTTTATTTTCATAGCAGCTAACAAACAAAATTAATTCATTAATTTGAGGCAATTCTACCAAATGATTCAAGAAAATTTTCATCTTTGTGACTTATTTAGGTCTTTTTGGAAAATTTTCTTTGCCTAACTTTAATTTAGGCCTAGATAGATTTTTGGTCCTTTAATTTTGACACTTTAATATTTTTATTTTTTATCTTTCTAAGGTTGCAAAATAGTATTATAACTTTTTTATATTTTGAGATTTTGATCCTTTCAATGATGGATTTTGCAAAAATTATCGGAACAAATCATGTGCTCCACTCAATCTTGGCATTTTTATCCTTTATTTTTCTAAAAGTTGCAAAAGACTCCTTTAACTTTGTAACATTTTGTAATTTTGGTCCTTAAGGTGCTGAATTTCACAAAAAATTTCGAAATAAATCATGTGCTATGTTATTAATTTTTTTTAAAATTTCATTCATATTGGCAAAAATAATTAAAGCATTTGGAATGAAATCCGGCAAAGGAAGCTCCAAATTTAAATGAACCACGTAAAACACACATGATTTATTCTGACGTCTTTTGCAAAATTCGACATTAGAAAGACCAAGTTTACGAAATATCAAAAAGTTATTAGACTCTTTTGCAATTCTAGAAAAACAAAGAAAAATTATCAAAATGCCAAACTTACCGAACCAAAAATATATTTAAACCCTTTAATTTATTGACCTTGCTTTTAATAAATGGGAAAATTTTTTAGTTGCTTTTAATGAAAATAATTCTTAAAAGGTTACTTTTTGTTATATATAATCTTTTATGTTAGAGTTTTTGAAGGGCAAATATAATTCAAATAACATTTGATATTTCAAGAAATCTTAGTTGGAAACTATTAATATGAATAATACTCAAAATTTTGGTTTTTGAGAAACAATTCTTACACAAATTCCATAAAATGTAATTAATTAATGGTCCAACAACCCAATTAATTAATATTTACAGAATCGAAGAATTGGCATGTTTATTATTTAAGATAAGAAATGGAACTTGTGATTAGGTTCTTTATTTTTCTGGCCAACTTTCAAATTTCTGCCAGACTATCCTAAAATAACAAAATTCACAAGAATAATAGTCCGAATCGCAAATTCCATTTTTTAAATGACTAGAATGCATGCCAAATATCTATAATTACAGGACAAAAATTATAATAAAGTCTTATTTTTAGTATCAATATATGATTGGTTTGTATAAACTCTTAAAAGATGTATATACGAAAAAAAAAAAATTAATTCTTATCCAACCATGTTCACTTAATTAATAAAAACCATGAAACAAAAAAGATTGTAATGGACATATATGTAACTAAAAATAGGTAAACCACTATTATAAACAACCAGCAATCCCAAAAAATCTAACAAGAAAAAGCCTAGTCACCAAACAAATTAATAGCTGAATGAAAAGTTAAATCTCTACATCCTATACATAACTATGACTATGACGACTGTTTTTTATCAGAATCACAATCAATGGTTTTCATCATCATCATCTCCTTCTCGTTAGCTTCCATTTCATCCCTAAACCTCTTGTAGATATCGGTCTTGTAGTATTGCCTAGTCCTCACCACCAATATCAATGAAACAAGGGCTCCAAACAAGTTAACTCCGGCCAATATCAAGAACGATCTCCGGTAACAGTCCTTGCCGATGCACGTCAACTCACGCACCATGGATCGGGTCATGCCTCTGCGACTAAGCTGCTTCAACGCCTCTCTATCGTACAATTTCCCCACGATTCTCACGTTGAGTATGTAGGATCCAAGAGGGCTCGCCAATTGACCGCAGTTGAAGAGGGTGGAGTAGTACTTCAATCCGAAGAGTTCCGATATGATGATGAAGAGTAGGGTTAATTGGACACCGTATGAAAACCCTATTAGCAACGATGCAATGTAGACCGAACCAGGGAAAGGGATTGCGATGAGTAGGTCACCGATGCTAGGTAGTAAGAGGGCAAACGTCATCATAAGGGTTCTTGGGATTTTCCACTTTAGTAAAAGCTTCTCAGAGACGAATCCTGAGAAAACCCTACCGAAATAGTTCCATATGCTCACGAGAGACACGAATGTGCTAATCGTGCGTTGTGGATACCCTAAAGATTCGCCGATCTGGCCTAGGTTGTCCACGGCCGTCAGACTACAACCCAGCCCACAGAACGTCGCCACGAACAAGATTAGCATGTCGATGCTCAAAAGGGCTTGTAGTATAGAGTAATCTTCACCCCTCTTTGGTTTGTTGCATATATTCGTGCAGCAACATGCGTCTTTCTTTCCATGATCTTCGCCTTTTAGTCCACCGGTCACCTCCACAATCTCCGGCTCCGGTTTGGAACTTACCAATGGGGGCTCCTCTTCAACAACAACCACCCTAGAACGACCAGCCCTAGCAGCTTGCTCTTTCAACCTCAAAGTGGTGAATTCTTCCCGGAAAGCTATGAGACATGGCAAGAAAAGTAGGAAACAAACAGCAGTAGCACTTACAATGTGACCAACATGAGAGAAATCGACATACTTTTGTGCAATTGTCAATCCCATCAAGCACAAAGCCAAGCCCACAGAGATGATCAGATACTCATAGAAAACCTTAACCTCGTTGGGATGCCTAGAAATTTTCATGGTTTTGATGTTAAACACGAACAATATAGAAATGACTGCCGGAAGCCATCCGATGAGAAGGATCAAAGACTCCGCATCATTCCCGTAAATTGCCAAGTAAAGCTGCGTGAAAACCGCCCCACTCAGCCCTATAAAACCCTTCATCAACCCTATCAACATACCTCGACTCTCCGGGAAGTTCTTCACGCACGTAACGAGCGAGCCCGTGTTGGCGAAATTCTGAGAATTCGCGCCCATGCAGATGTATATACACATCTGCCAAACAGAGGGTTTCGATATTTTCTTGGTGACGGCGAGCCATATCATGAAGTAGCCAGCGAAGTTCATGGCAGAGCCAACCAGGAGGACGAACCATGTCGGGGTAACCTCGGCCATCAGCCCAGATAGAACTCCGACGTTTGCGCCTAAATCCTTGAACGAGCCGAGGAGATTGAGGGTCGACTGATCGTAGCCGAGGGTGGACTTTATCACCTTCGAGTAGACGCCGAACAGGTAGGTAGCCCCGGCGCCGGCCATGATCAGGAAGGAGGCGAACATCATGAACCACCGTCCCACGAGGACCTGCTTTATGAACCTGCATGGGGAGAAGCAGCCGCTGGGCGGCGGAGGTTGAGGCGGCGCCGATTGCTGATCCATGTATGTATGTAGTAGAGTTTTTCTTGTTGTGGTATGATGCGTGGTGGATTTGAGAAGAGATCTAATGTTTGAATTTGGATATTTATGGAGAAACTTTTATGGTTTGTGGGCTTAGGGATAGGAGCATGCGAATAGGAGTATTAGGTATGACTGTTTAAGTGGATAACGTGACTAAGATTTGATCAAAGAGTTTGCATATGTAAGGAAACATGATCCCCAACATTATAGTATTTCTAGTAAGTAGTCTACATTTTTAGTCTTTCACTTTATATGAATTTAAATTTTTTATAAATTATAAATTTTTTTTGACACATTTAATCACATATACTTCAATTTCTATGCAAAAAAGAAAAGAAAAAAGATAACAATCACATGCAGGACAAGTTATTTTGTCGTCTATTTTTTTTTTTAATAAAAGTTGGGCTGACACTAAATATGTCGAACTTGCAATAAATGACAAAAATATGGATAAAATTAAATATTTAATTTTACTCTAGAGGTTGGTAATTTTGCAAAAAAATTCACCAACCACAAAAGTTAAAGATAAATTCTACCAAATTAAATCTCAATGAATATCAAATGTTATTTAGTTTCACCACTTTTTTTGGACCACTAAGGAACTTAAAAGATCCTCTGTTCCTGTCAAGAAACATTATTATATCTACGGATCCAAATAATATTTTTCTGCTATTTATTTATTTATTTTAATATATTTTAAAATAGATATTTATTTCCTATTTTAGAAAATTGCCCCCTTTCAATCCAATTTTAAGTCGTAGGAAGCAAATAACATATATATATATATATGTGTGTGTGTGTAAATATGCACAAATTTATAAGTTTTGAAAATTTTAATTTAAAATTTTGTGTCAAGTCAAATTTTATTATAAATTTAAACTCTAATTTTATTCTGGTAATATTAAATGTTTGTTTGGTTAGGACGAAAAATGAGTATCAATAAAAGTGGCAGTAAACATGATGTATAAGAAACAGTTTGGTATTTGGTTTAGGAACATAATTGGAGTGAAAATAAAACTGAATGTATACAAAACCCCTTCCGAGTCCAATTATATTTCACTAAAAATTGGGTGGAAAAATAAAAGTATAAGATCAAAAAAATAAAAAAGTACATATTTTATTACCTATATATAGTTTTTCTCCAATTTTCTTTTCTTTCCACTGGTAATACTGGTACATTAATTTTGGAAAAAAAATAACCAAAGAGCCGAAAAAATGTACATCGTTGATCATTGATAGTAAATGTTATTTCATTTAATTGAATAGTTTAGAATAAATTAACAATACTAATTTTGATGAAGAGAATATCTTCTAGTTAGGGATAAGAATGTCTTCCTGAGTTTCAGAGAGGCGGTTGAGGATACATCTTATCCCAGTTGGAGACCAAACTTTTAAGATTTATAGGTTACTTTTAGTTGGAGGTGCCACGTGTTCCCGAGTAGGTTGCTAGTACTTATCTAATTTTGTAAGCTGTGTCTCTAGAAATCATACGTGAATGCCACCTAGACCCTCGTGGATGCCATGCAATATGGACATTGACTTTAATTGACGGATTGCAAGTTCCTTGACTTCCTTGTGCGTCTGTAAGGTCTTCTTCGATTTGGACCCTCTCGAATTTAGGTCGATTGGGCTTTTTTGGGTGAATTTATTTTCTAGGGGCGTCTCCAACAAGACTCCCTGAGGGCTCTACTGGAACTGGACTTTCTGAGGGCACCTTGGGCCCTTACCCGAGCTGGGCCTCCTGAGGTGCATCTTAGGCCTTGCACCTTTGGGCTCTTATTCACTTTTTCCCTTTTGGACCGCTTGGACTTCTTTAGGCTAGCCCATTTTTATGGGTATTAAGTAAAATTATAAAAATTAGCATTTTCTCAATCTATTTTTCTCATAGAAAATAAATATAAGTATTTGAGATTTATTCATTTTCCAATTACAATTTGAAGAAAAACTATGATATTTTCTCTCCCTTACCATTACACTCCACCTCCCCCTATTACTTCTCATTTTCTCTTATTTGGACTAAACGAACTTAAATCTTGAACAGTGAAATAAATTTATGCATGCGACATAAGTATGGTGAAGAGGTATCATAATTTTATCCGGACAATTGAAAAAAATATTTCTTTAAATTACATGCACAATTTTATGATAACTTGAAATTAATATATCGATTTGTCAATATTTAATATTAATGTATAATAAAAAAATAAATAACATAAATAAATAATATTAAAGTGAACATAAAAGTTTGCTTTCGTGATATTCATTTAATTACCACATTAAATATTAATATTTTAATACATTCTCGCACGTGCAAACCTACAATACAATATTTTTTATTTTTTATTTTTATATATTGGGAGTGTTTGTGAATTTTAGGGAAAAAAAAAAGAAGGTAATTGCATAACACCTTCTGTATTTTAAGAAAATAGCGTGAAATCCTCTCTGTTATGTTTATAAACAGAAAACCTTATGTGTTATTTAAAAGACAACAAAATATCCCCTTCCCATTAGAAATTAACGGTGAGTGCATTTCACACATTTAAAATAAGAGTGATTTTTTTTTTTTTTTTTAACAATTTTTGACATTATTTTACATTTACAAATATCTATTTTACTCCTTTGTTTGATATATAAAAGAAAATCACTTTTTTAGTTCAATATATTTTAATAAACTATATATTATTGATTGATTTTATTTATTATTTAGTTTTGATATATGTAACAAATTATTATGTATTTATAAAATATATTAACTAAATAAATCACAATGCAAAATTTAATATACTAAAGTTAATTTTTCATGTTTAAATGTTTATATGAATATAAATAAAAATCAATTATCATAAATATATTAATAACAAAATTAAAATATTATTTAATTTAAATATATTTTAATAAATTATATTATTTTATAAATAATATTTAGTTACAATTACCATTATAAAAATTATTTTATTGGAACGGCTTTTAAATTAATTTACAACGACTTTTTCTTGTAACGGAAATGCCTACCACAGCTAAACGAGACATTACAAAGTATTTATAGCGGCTTGTTAAAAAACCTTTACAACTTTGTGACGGCTGCTTGTAGCCTTTACAAACCTAGTGATACGAAGAAAAATTAAATTAGAACAACTTTTGTAACAGCTTGGTTGGATTTGCTTTAATTGTTATTGTAATGGCCTTTATAACACATTTGAGTATGGATTTGCCAGATATTTGGGACGATTTTTTGTAATACTTTGTAACTGTTTTGAATTATATTGTATCTATTTTTACCACTGTATTTGTAACTGCATTTGGTACTTGATTTAGTTACAAAAATTATTAGTCTTTAATATATTTTAATATTTATTTTTTTAAATTTATTTAATATATATTTTTGGAAAATTAAGTAAATGAATTTATATAAAAAATACATAATATGACAAAAAAAATAAATTTTTAAAAAATTAAAATATTATTACAAAATTATATTTTTATAAAATACAAAAATAAATCATAATCTATGTAAACTATAAAGATAGTATTCTCTTAACGTATTGGGATAAAACGATCTTTAAGAAATTAATCGTATTTTAAAAGTATATTTTTTATCATCAAATACTATTCAATTTAGTTTTTATTTCTTCTTAATACTATCCACTTCTAATTTTTTATAAAAATTATTTTTTGAAAGAAAAAGTTTCAGAATAACTACCTTATCCAAAAACTGAATCGATTAGGGAGAGAATGGTTTAATAATCATATTACAGTATTTTATTTGAGAAATAAGATTGAATTAATTATTTATTTGGTTGTTTTGAAAATTTCGCGAACGATATTATCAACAAAATTTCTTGCATCAGAAATAAAAATAATTCGTGCAGAGGTATTGTTCTCCTTCCTTCCCACCCTTTTCGGATCTTTCTTTCCCCAAAACGAAACACGCAAATTTGTTTCCCCACTCTCTCTCTCTCTGAAGGAAAGAAAGAGAAACTGTGTTCCCTCTGCCTGCGTAGATTGGTAACATGTTTCATGGCTGAATTTCCAGATTTTCATATGGCGCTCTTGAATTCTCAGCATCCCATCTGAGGTATTGATCTTTTTGTTGGAACTGTTTATGAGAATACGTACTTCTGTTATGTTGTTATGTGGTGATGTGTGTGTGTATGTATGTGGATGTGCGAACATGTTTGAGAAGCTGTTATTAGATCATGATTCGGTGTGATTTTATAATTTCACATTCGTTCCGCTTTCTGTCGTTTTTCAGGTTGTATTATTTGTTACCAACTGCTTTGATTAGAATTTTGTGGGAAAGTGGAAGACGAGGAAGAAGGGGAAATATAGAGAAAAGGGAAAGATGGGTGTTAACTAGGAAAAAGGAGTACTGGGTTAGTGTTGCAGGAAGTGGGTTTCCTGATTCTATATTTTTTGAGGTTTATGATTTTGTCATTTGGGAAAAAGTAACAATGTTTAACAAAATAATGAAAAGAGGGCAGAAAAAGCCCTCCAAATCGGAAGCAACTGAGCCTCCTCCAGTGGCTACAGCAACAGCAGCCCCCAATGTGGCTGCGGCCCCGCAACCGCTTCTGAGTCTTGCAACCATCCAAAACCCTGGCGTAGTTGAGGTCTTGCCAATGTTGAGGGATGTTGCTGTACCAGACAGACATGTAGTATTCATCCGAAAAGTCCTAGTGTGTTGTTTCTTCTTTGATTTCTCTGATACAATGAAGTCGGCCCGAGAAAAGGAGATCAAGAGGCAAACCCTTGCAGAGCTTGTCGATATAGTGCAGTCTGGATCGTGTAAACTGAACGAGATAATGCAGGAGGATATGGTCAAAATGATATCCATGAATATTTTCCGATGCTTGCCACCTGCACCGCATGAAAATTCTGGCGCGGATGGTGGAGATCCTGAGGAGGATGATATGTTCATGGACCCCGCTTGGCCCCACTTGCAACTTGTGTATGAGTTACTTTTAAGATACGTGGTGTCACCAGATACAGATACCAAGCTTGCCAAAAGATTTATTGATCACTCGTTTGTCATAAAACTACTTGAATTGTTTGATTCTGAGGACATGAGAGAGAGGGAGTATTTGAAGACTATTGTTCATCGGATATATGGAAGATTCATGGTTCATCGACCGCTTATAAGGAATGAAATTAACAACATATTCTATCGGTTTATATTTGAGACAGAGAGGTACAATGGGATATGTGAGTTACTGGAGATCCTCGGAAGTATAATAAATGGGTTTGCATTGCCAATGAAAGAGGAGCACAAGTTGTTTCTTGTACGAGCACTTATTCCATTGCACAAGCCTAAATCTATTACTACATACCATCAACAGTTATCCTATTGTATAACACAATTCGTCGACAAAGATTACAGGTTGTCTGATACTGTCATTAGGGGGGTGCTGAAGTATTGGCCTCTGACAAACTGTGGGAAAGAGGTTCTCTTCCTTGGAGAACTAGAAGAAATTTTGGAGGTTACACAATCTGCAGAGTTCCAGCGCTGCATGGTTCCCCTTTTTAGACAAATTGGAAGAAGCCTCAATAGCCCACATTTTCAGGTTTGAGAGTGCCCACTATTTGGTAGCTTTCGTCATGTCATATGTATTTTAAGCACAAAGACCTATGCCAGGTTTTCTAATAGTAGTAACTTCTATCTTATATAGATATATATAATATGTGTGCCTGTGTGGGCGTGCTAAGTTTATTATGGATGATCTTATCTCTACCTGAATCTAGATTAGGTAATGGTTTTTATGGCCCTGTATTTGATCTTGTGATAAAATCGTTTGTTCTAGTTCCGGATAGAGAACAAGTATCTGTATCCATCTGTTTGTTTTTCACTCCCATTATTAGTTCTCAAGTTTTATAAGTCAGCAGAAGCTCATAATGGTATATACAATCATTGGCCTGGAAACTTTGGGTTTGTTCAATTTCAGGAGAGTGTGGACGCAAATGAAATACAAGTTTGGTTTTGTGTGCATGATTAGAAATAGGGATAATTACATTTGCACCCCTTGATCAATGGCCTGTTTACACAAACCACCCCTATCTTTTAGATAAATACACATACACCTACCAAAATATCATTATCACTTACACAAACCATCCCTTAACTTTTTGTAAAATTACACAGACATCCCCTAAAAATGTTAGCATTATTACGCAAACTACCTATTTTTTGGCTGTTAGGGGTAGTTTCTGTAATTATGCAAAAGACAGGAGTGGTTTTTGTGTAAATAGACCATAGGTCAGGGGGTGTAAATGTAATTACCCTTAGAAATATCTGTCTCTCTCATAGTATATGATAAGAATCTTGAACTTGAGTAGCATTCTTCTGTTTTTTCAAATATATCTTTTCTTATTAACTGTAATTCCAGGTATAGTGGAAAATTTTTTTGGTCGTTGAGTTGATTCTCTGCATTTGTTTTCCGTGAAGTCCAGATTGTTTTATTTGATTTTTGATAAGTTACTGCTCTTATTCAAAACAAAGCGTAGAATGTGCATGTCCACGTGTTGCAGTTAATGGAGATCTTATTGCAGGCAAGCTACCTCAGGTCATGCCATTTTTACTGACACCATATAAGAAAACTACTTGCCTGGCATATTTATTTTCTTCCCAAACAACACTTAATCAAATATGTAGCCAGCTTATTTCTTTTATTGAACTGACAACTAACCTGTGGGTATCATGGACATCAAACCTGTACTTTATGACGAACTTGCATATATTGTCGTACTTTTCAACCTCTTTCGAAGCTAGTGATGAGGGCATTGATTTTTGGGCAGAGGGAGTGTATTAAAAAGTATCCTTGGTTATTTTTGTATTCCACTGTGAAAAGGTATCTTGATTTCTGATGTAGGTAAGAAAATCAAGTTAATCAATAATATAAGTATACTTGAATACTTACAAAAATGTTTTTGATAATTTACTGGTAGGAAAAATACCCTTCCAGTCTAATGATCTGCAAGTTCTACACAATTTAAACCGATTTGTGAAAGACTATTGCACTTTTCTTCAGTAAATCTCCCACAGGAGAATACATCTTTGTCAGGTTGACGGCTATTATTGGTTTTCAAATTTTCTTTTTCTTTACTTATTTTTCCATTTCTTGCATTTTATGACTGCGAAAAGGGGTTCTTGAGGATGCTCCATTGGGCATCTGTGTTTCAATCAAGGGGTTAATGCTGAAACTAACAGAGGCTGAACAAGTTTACAACAGGACGTAGAGTCTTAGCTCGCAGAATGGTTTAGGTGACTGAGAATAGAAGTCTTGTGAAGCAGATAGTTCTTATAAAGTTCAGTCGGAGAGTATTATACAAGGGTGGGAGATTTTTGCAAAATAAATTAAGGTTATAATAAAAGTAGAATGAATCTTCTGTGATGCTTGATTGATGACGAGCTCATTCAATTAATTCCCTCTCCTCTATAGATTATTGATATTAATATAAGATGGAGGATTTTATTAAGTTAAAAATGTTGAGGTAGAAAAGAAGCTTATTCGAGGAACTGGAAATGGGCAGCAGTTGGAGTCTGCTGCGAAATGAGACAGAACAAGAGAATATGAAGTGGACGAAAGGCGAGAGTAAAAGTTTTTTTTAGCTGAATGTGGAGTGAGATGGACACTAATTTACGTTTATAACCTGTTTCATTTCTGCCTCCTGGAAATTTCATAAATCATGTGTGAGATATGATGGTTTGATGAATCACAACTGATGTCTGTAAAGTGTCAAATTCCATGCTGATTATTTATGGTGAATACTTGGTAGAATTAAATGAAGTATGCAGTAATACGTTCTTGCCCCTGTAATTTTCATAACAGTCATGGTGCTTTGCTTCTTTGCCTTACACTGTACAAAGCTGATACAGTGCTGTGGCAGATCTTACATAAATGTTTTACTTTCTATATTGGCAGTGCCAAATTTGTTTCAGATCGGTATATTGCCTTCTAAATCGCAGTGTCGACATATGCTGGAAAAGTAACTTATAGCATTAATTATTGAGGTTTTCCTGCCAGGTCCTTTATCTGTCATCTTTGATTGTTTGTCTCCAATGCTTTTTAAGATGGTTGATGCCCCTGCGAAGGATGTATTCAACATTTACTTTATTTTGACTGTGCAAGCTTACTTTTATACACCTACTTTGTTTATCATGATCAGTGGTTCATTTTCTAGATTTGCTTCTTTCTACATGATAGGTGGCAGAACGGGCTCTTTTCTGGTGGAACAACGAGCACATAGTGGCCTTGATTGCAGAGAATAGGCATGTTGTTTTACCCATCATATTCGATGCGCTAGAGAAGAACATACGAAGTCACTGGAACCAGGCAATCAATGGCTTGAGCGCGAATGTCCGACGAATGTTCCAGGAGATGGATGCTGAGCTATTTGACGAGTGTCAGAGACAGCACGCTGCAAAGGAGGCTATGGCAGGAAAACTGGAGGAGCAACGCGTCTCAACTTGGAAAAGACTTGAGGAAGTTGCTGCCCGTACCATGGGGAAAAACATGGTTCTTGTTTAGTGATCTTTAAGTTTTTCTTTTTTTTTTTTTCCTTTTTCTAAACGTATTTTCAGGAATAGTGATGTGACTTCTGCACTTGGCAAAGCTCTATGGATTAGATGCTCAGGATCAAATACTTGAAGAAGTTTTTGCTATCTTCCACTTTAGCAGCTTAACTAGTACTCCAAAAGGGCGTAGGAATGATTACAAAACAAGCCGAGAGCTGAAGGAAAAGAGCCTGAAGAAAGGAGGTACGAGTACTGTAGAAATCCGCTTTCCACGTCCTTTCTTTGTCGGTTATATTTTCCCACTTTTCTTTTCTTTTTTTTTTATCCTAATAATTTCATCAGAATTTGTAATCTTAGAATATTTATGGTTGAAAGTTTGAAAGTTTCCCAAGGATTTCCCTTCTCCATGAACTAATGAAGATGAAAAAAAAATCAAAATGATTTCTTTCATCGATCAACATCGTGCAGGAGCTTTGTAAATTTTCATTTGATCATAGAATCATATCACGTAATTATGGTTTTAAATAGCTTCATTGCTGAAGATGATATTCCTTGGCTATCATTTTCATAGACAATATATACCAATATGATGATGAATTTCATCAATTCTTTAAATGTTAAGCACACAACTGCAATTCTCTTCAGAAAAAGTGCTGGTGAAAATACCATCCCAATAACTCATGCAGATTTTTGAACCTGTCATCGAGAGCTTGTGCTGCGTGTATGCTTTTACTTCTGCGCGAGGTGCCCGACGCTCGTTCTTGCTTCATCATTTGTTGCTTTCTTGCCATTCTCTTACAGAACATGTATATTCTCAGTGCTGAACGGTTCTTTGTGCTTTGACATTATGATCTAAGGCCATCTCTTCTGAGAATTATACTTAAAGCTGTGAGTGGTAATTGTAATAAATCCAGTTGGGATTATGAGCCTGTTTGATCTGATGCGTATATAATGTCACAATGTTGGAAGACGATGTGATCATGCATGGTCAAGTAAGTTGTGAATCTTTTGATTGACATGGTGACGATATAAAGTGAAATGTAAATGAGAGAAAAGAAGTTTGTTTTTTCATTTATTTCCACATGAGAAGATAGATTCTTAAAAGCATTTGATTCTTTGGACGGTTTGGCCATTCTTCCTGACTTTACCAGACACACACACACACACACACATATATATATATATATATATATATATAGAGAGAGAGAGAGAGAGAGAGAGAGAGAGCGGGTGGGGTGGTAGTGGTAGTGGTAGTATGTTATCCTATGGAAATAGTTGAGAATGCTGTACGCTTTGAAAGTGATGTGCTAACTAAAGTATCTTGCCAAGAGCCTTTCATATCCTATCTCCTTTTTCTCGAAATCACTACCTTTTTAGTGTGTATGCTTCAATAATAAATTAAATTATTGGATACTCCATTCAAATTGATTGATATAATTCTTTTAAATAAAAAAATCAAATTATATTTAAACACAACATTTTAAATTCAATAATAATTCAAAAGATGTTTAAGCCACCTAATAATTACAAATTAATTTTCTAAAAAAACATATGTAGAAAATAATTAAAAAAAATTCACTTTTACAATTATTCCTCTAATAAATAAAATAAAAGAGATGGTTAGTACCTCACATCAACAATTGATTGAATATATATATATATATATATATATATATTTGTATTCCACCCCCGAATACATACAAATACAACCTTAAGGTCGATTTTATGTACAGAAGTGGGACCTTCATTAATTTAGAATTTGAACTTTCTTTTTTCTTTTTTTTTTTGTGTCTAATTTTCCAAATGTGTTTAGTTTGTGTATAGTCATAATGAGGGTAATGAAAGCATACCACACAATATTAAAATAATTACAAGAGACAAAATCATGGTGGTGGGTGGCGATAATTGAGTTGGTGGCGCGCCGCCGCTCCCAAATATCATACCAAAGAAGTCACCATCACCACCGCCTCCGCTATTGCTGGACCCCCCACCGCCGTAGCTGGTTGCTCCAGTGGTGGCCCCACCCCCATATGATATGCTCACACTATTGTCCCTGCATTTCCACAACCATCGTCACCAATCAATGTACCTATGACCGCCCAAACACGTACATCAAACATAGGATTGAAAATTCAATCCTTTCTTGACACTTTAACAAACCAAATTTGAATTCCAAAAGTTTGTTACACAACTTTTTAAATCCGATTCGAGTTGAATCCAATCAGTCCAAAAATAATAAAATACGTTTAGAAATATTAAATTATTCGAACTCGACTCATATTTGATCCAATTAAAATTTATTTGAGCTCGATTCAAGCAATATTCGAATCAAATTCGAATTCAAATTTTCAAACTCGATATCAATTCAAACAAATTTAAACAGTAATACGTTCGATTCGATCTGAATCATTTACCAACCTAATCAAACACTGTAGATTGTGTATAAAATGGACAAATCGTGAACAAATAGGGAGCAAATCCTATAATCGTCCCCCATCACTAGTCCATAATCTCAAATTTTACACGTATAAATTGAGGAGCTACAAAAACTTTTATGTGGTTGATTACTTCATTAAAATTGTACACCAATCCCAAAATAATTAAGACAATTTTTTTATATAATTAATTCAATTTGATCATACTTAATTCGAATTAGAATTTGTGGGCTCACGTGTTAATTCACTAGAAAGCAGCTTTCTTAGTGGTTGCAAAAGTCCATGCAAGAAAAGGGCAGCCCAGCTGAAAGAGACATGGGATTGGAATAACTTTGGGAAAGATATGGACCACCATACCATGGGGGAAATGCATGTGGGAGATAGTTTCTTATGACAAAGTTTTCCCTCACATCATAGGACAAAAGATTTGAGGACTTTTATCTGCAAGAGAAACACTTAATTTACAGTCCAAGAATCTCATTGCACTTGTGCTTTTTCCCTTTCATTTGTTGGTTGTGACTCTTGAAGACTTCACTATTATTGTTTCTAGGTCATATAACTTGGGGATATTGATTAGGTTTGAAGCTTTTCATGAGATAACATAGACTAGTTTGTGGGGTTATATGTTGTGCTAAGGCCAACCAATTAGTGGAAAAGTAAAAGTGGGGATAAGGTTTCATATTCTTGCTTGGTTGGTGGCTTAGGGTTAACTAGAACAGAGTGGTTTTGACACTGTATTTGGTATTTGTATACTGTATTATTCATCGTTTATAATAAACGAGAAGTATTAATATCTGAAGCATCGACAAACCCCTGACTGGTCTTAACATAGACTATTAAATTTTCATATAATGTAATTCAAATTCAAGAATAGACCTTTTTTTAACAATTCAAATATTCTGATATCAGTAGGTTTCGAGTTGTAGAACCATCTTAAAATCTGAAAAGAACAAGTCAATCACTAGAAAGAAAAAGGGGTAAATAGGTCATTCTACCTCCAAAATGTCTCAATCAAGTTTGAAGATTATAAATTATGTAGTTAGACAAATACTATACTAGAAATAGAAAAGAGGGGGTAAAAGTGTCTTTGTATCAAAAAGAGCTTGAGATTGGGTGCAGCGCATGGGCCACAATGAAAGTCCATTTTCCCACTGGGTTGTCAAGTGGGCCAAAAAGTTTAAGCATCAGGACCAGGGAACTGGGCCCACACCCCCGAATTTCTAACTAAATGGACCCACATTTGGCTGAAAGCATGGGGGAGCACAGAATATAACCTGGGGTGTCCCACATTATCCGGAACTTTTGAGGAATAAAAACAAAATTAATAATAACAACTTGTTTTTCAAGTATGCTAAAATATACAACACATGTAATGTTTTTCTTACATCCATCGAGTATGAAAATATCCAACATGAAAATTAAATCACATCATCAGTGAGACCTATACGATTTTAAATATGGTATAATATGTACTATTTGATATTTTTACAGTCAATTCATGTAAAACAAAAAAGTCCTTAAAACTAGAGCATCACGATCAAACTTTTCAGATAGTTAGAAACTCAATTTTCCTAAATTTTGTAATAAAAGGATAAAAACATGTACAGGACTAACCATAAATCAAGATCGAGTTCAACAAGAAGGTTTGATCCACTTTTTACCGCTAAATCATAGTGTTTCGGTCCTTGGACAACAGACTAGACGCATGTCTGATTGTCGAATTATGAACTTGTTGAATCATACACTGTGATCTAATGGTGAAATGTGAATCGACCCTCTTAAACACACCCATACGTCGTACTTCTGATCAGTTTGTATTCAAATTTCAATTCGAAAAGAATTATATTCCGCTTTTATCCTCACTTAAAAAAAGCATGTTGGAGAGCGTCTTAGATACCTACTTTGTTGTTAAAGTCGTGTGACCCCCTATACCCCAGAAGATAGTCGACCCCCACCGTTCCCTATTGTGGATATACCAACTGCTGCTAAAAATATAAAAGACGACTTCCTAAAAGTGCTAAAAGCAGAACTACGTGAAAGCGCTAAAAAGACAACTCGAAACCATTAAGACTTGTAGGGTTGGAGTAGATTCTTAAAGAGAGCATCATCACGTGGGGATCAATGTACCCTATTCTTTTACCATGCTGTTCTAATAGTTCCTATTCCTACATACTAACTATGGAGTGTAATTCTTGGATCAATTGATGGATGCTACACAATCGATTGATCGACCATCGTTTGACGAGGGCAGGTTAATCCTCCTAAATCGGAATAGATTACTTGCGTTGTATCCAACCCGTAGTGGAAATGACTCTTTTGGGTTGTGTGAAAGGACAAAAATACCCTTGAACTCGTAGACACGTTTTCATGACAATAGTATTGAGTTGAAAGGTAAAATAGTATTTACGCATCAATCAAATAGACAAGTGTGTTTGTGTGTGTGTTTCAAGATTTTGGGGTCTACTAAATAATGCTAAAATTTATTTGGCGACGAGTAAAATATTAAGGGACTGTGTGCTTATGTACCTGGGGCCACCAAGGACGCCGGCGTTCATGGTGAGTTGGTCGATGAGGGCAGCAGACTTGGGCTCGACACTAGAGGCCTTGGCATATTGCATGCTGAGGCCTTCACCTGATGGAACGAAGAATGCACCGTTCACCATTATGTCCCCGTCTGTCCTCCAATTCCAGTCCGACCACTCCCTCTCGTCTGTCTCCACGCGCTTCGTCACCTGTTGTAAGAAATCCGACCAATTATCAGTCATCTTTTGCTGTGACATTGCTTGGTAAATCGAATATGTTTGCAAAAAGTATAAAATGAAAAATAAATGTCTTGAAACACAAGGCCACCAAGCACGGATCGGTTTCGACTAAAATAGTTTTTGCATGTACGAAAACCCAAGGCCACCAACCACGCCCCTAGCATATAGTGAAATTACAGTTTTACCCTCAAGAAAAGTCCTTTTTAAGTCGAATGTTCTTGTAATCTTAACCTTTATTCCCATGTCAAAAAAACAGTCGATGACTGTGAGCAGCCCCACTGTCATGCCACACACAGAGAAAGAAAGTACAATAACGAAAACATTGGTCGACTACACACAAGGCAATAGGTTCATGGGATTTAGGACATCATTTAAACGCTATAGCAATGGAAAGATGCCAAAAATGCCAAGTATGCAAGAATATTACCTCCTTGGCATTGGGGTCCATCGGTGCCGTATAACGGTTGCCCTGACTATTGATGGTCGGATTAGCGCTTCCTCCGATAGCGTACATTTGCCATTCGGTGAAATCATTGTTCACCACATGAATGTAACCCCTCCTGCACCTTGGCATCCTCTGCACTAGCCCCTCCCCGAAGTGATTGAAAGCTATTGTTACCTAGTAATCAAGACATCATTTGAATAACAAACATATTAAGACAACAAATGACCATAACAAACCTTAGTTCAAGAATTCTGACCTGCATTCCCGAGTCGGCCAAGTACTTATCATTGTGACCGAGCAACATAACCTCGTCATGGTGTGTAAAGTAGCTGTTTGAGATGGTAATGGCCGTAGACCCCAAAATGGCATCTATCAAGCCATCAGTACAATGAGACAAAGCACAATGGTCGATCCATATGTTCCTCGCTGCAGATATGGATATCCCATCGCCATCTGATCTGCCCCTCCACCCGGAATGCGTTGGAGTCGATCGTATGATAGTGTTTCCCGATGGCAAACAATTGTATATATGCACATTATGAATGATCACATTGGTAACAGACTGCAGAGTGATGCATCCATTTCCCGTTATATGCACGTTGGCCCCTCGGCCGTCGATTGTCTTGTAGCTGTTAAAGATGAGCTCGTGCTTAAGCTTGATGACCATGCTGGACTGGAAAATGATCCAGAGGGGCTCATCTTGGATGACAGCATGGCGGAGGGTGCCTGGGGTGGGGTTGACCATGTCGTGGTCAGAGGAGTCGGTCACGACATAGTAGCGGCCTCCTTTGCCACCCATTGCAGCCCGGCCGAAGCCAATGGCACAGTCGGCCAGGTGCTGGCGGTTGGCAGCCCAGTTGGGGTCGCAACGCCAGCAGTCGTCGATGGGATTGCCGGTCAGGCATTGGGCCTGGCCGATGATTGGCGGGCCGGGGAGGAGTTGGCGCCTTCTTGATATTGAAGCATTTACACTCCTGCGGGAAAACAAGACATGAAGGAAATGTCAAGCGTGTGATGAAGAAATGTTCTTTTCTACTCTTTTTTTGGATGCAAATTGCAGACGTGAACATCAAGGCCCAAAGTAATCCGAACTTAGATCAAACACAATGCAAAGTGAATTATACTTATAAGATAATTACGAGTACACACAATCTTTACCTATTCATAAATGTGAATTACCACTTATGTAAATTGCCAAGAATGAAAAATAGCATTTTATTTGGAGAAATATATGCAATTAAAGAGAAGTCCCACATTGGATATTGATTACCATAAGTAAAAGTAAACATAAAAACAAAAACAGGGGAGAAACTCATTGAAACAGGGGAATGTGAGAAAATCAAATTGAGTGAGTTACAGATCTTGAAATGCCAGAAAAATCAAGTCCAAATCAACATAACATTATACAACTCAAAAAACAACATTAATAACAAAAAAAAAAAAAAAGAAAAAAGAAACACAGACACACATGTGGGTGGGTGTAGAAAGACAGGGGAAGTCCAATGCGACAATGCAAATGCAAAACCCAGAGGCTGAGTTTCTGCGTTTGATGCTAAATTTCTCTACCAAAACCAGAAATCCCAACTTCTGAAAGCTCTTCGATAGCAAAACCCAGATAAAAAGTTGCAATCTTGAGCAAAAACCAGATGGGTTTTCTGCTCTGTTTTCACAATGCATAACAAAAATATACATATATATATATATAGTGTGTGTGTGTGATGGATTTCATTATGATGTATACCTTTGAACTTCTTGAACCACAGCTTCTGGGTCGGGATGTTGATGAGGGAGGGTGAGGTTAAAGAAAGCAGCGGCTGAAAAAAAGGAAGAGAGAGAGACGGTGAGGAAGAAGAATCCAAACAAGAGAATGCTGGCATGAGGAAGCATCCTTGGAGGCAAGAAAAGAGAAACAATGGAGGGTGGAAGAGTATATGATGTGCCTTGTTTGGCTGTCGTTTGTTTATTCTGCAAAGAAAGGAAGAGATTTCTTGCTTTGCTTGCTGCTTTGATTTGCAGAAATTGGGAGAAAATGTGATGAAGATGGTTTATATAATAAATCACACTGTTAGCCGCCTGTAATAATGTTGTTAATGTTCGCACAAACAGTGACTGAAGAAATGGAAATTGTGTGTTGCTTTGTTGGTAGGGTTGTGTGGGAGGCGTTTGTTCTTTCTTTTCTTGCAATTAAATTTTCAAACACGAAGGAAAGAAGAGATTTTTGGAGGGGTGTGGCGGCTCTGATGGAGACATGGAAGAGATGAGAGAGAAAGAGAAGAAAGAATGGTATTTCTCTCTTCCTTTGCAGGCTCCCTCAGCCTCTTCACATTCCAATCTTGCTACCTAAATATTCTGTGGGGGAGGAAAGAAAACTGATGAAAAATGCAAGAAGAAAAAGAGACGAAGATTTGTTAAAAAGGCAGATTTTTAGAGAGAGAGAAAGAGAGAGAGATGAGAGAGAAGAGTACTAAAGGCATGGCTCTTATCCAATCAGCATTTCACCTTTCTTTTTTTCCTTAATCTCTCTCTCTCTCTCTCTCTCTCTATATATATATATATATATAAATTCACTGCTGGTGAAGAACAACATTTCACCTTTCTTTTTTTCCTTAATCTCTCTCTCTCTCTCTCTCTCTATATATATATATATATATATATATAAATTCACTGCTGGTGAAGAACAACATTCTCTTGGGGTTTGGCTGCTGATTCAGAAAAGATTCTTCGAGGGTGGAAGGAAAAAGCTATTACTACTGTTATGAGCTGTCTGTAACAGTGTGTGCAGAGAGTTTCTTTTTCCTCTGACTTTTTCACATAATCGTGAAAAGGACTTGGGAGAAATTGGGAAAACTGAATCGCGATTTTGCTTTTGTTTTGCTTGTGGTAATTGGTAAAAGTGCCTTTTTATAATTCTGAGTTTTCCTGACGCAGGTTTTGCTTGACAGTGCTGTTTACAGTTTTCGTATCTTGCTCAGGCAGCAGTCAGACTGACTGGACTATGTTTTAGTTTTCATTTCATTTTATGATTCAGCAGTCCAATTTTTACTTTAATAGTAATATTTCTGCACATGAAATATTTTTCATATAAATAGTTGGTAATGAATAGTTACACGTCCGTCACAATAAGAAGAATATTCGTAATTTTTTAAATAACAAAAATATATTCGAACTTCGGACAAATCCTAAAAAAAATAATTATAATTTATCCTAATTTATATGTACCCATCATTATCTTTCAAACGAAAAGCCAACCCCTCGTCGCAACGAGCAATAAATAGTCATTGTTGGTCGCGAAATTCTTCCTTATAAAATAGGCATTAATGAAGTCACATAATGCTAAAAGTCAAAGAGTGGTTGAATCTTGTTTGGTGGGTAGCTAACATAATTCCTATGCTCAAATTTCACATTTAGTGAATCTCTTAAATACATTTCAAACACTAAAAAAAATTTAAAAAAATAATATATCACATCAATACCATTGTCACATTTCTTTTTTTTTTACTTAATATGTTTTTCACATTACTTTAATTATTATTATTATATTTTAATTTTAGATTTAATTGATTGCACACTCGGAAAAAAGTCTGATATCAACCGAAACTCATTTTATTTCGATTTTTTCTCATTGAAATGAGATAAAATTACAAAGAATCAGAACATTAAAATTCTTTGTGTTGAAGTAACACTCAATTAATTTGGGATAAGCATTGATTAGTGTAAGGTACTTTTCCCCTAATTGCACCCCAAAATGGTTAAGGGCCGTTTGCAAAAGTTTTTATTTTTGTAATGGAAATAAATTAGGGAAAAATATACTTTTAGTTTTATAATTTAGGGGTGGCATTTTTTATTCTGTATAAATTGATTTTTGTAATTTAATCCTATAATTTTAAAATTTTGACAATTTTTTTATCGGTTTCCGGTCGATATGGCTGGAAAATTGCATATGACATGCATGTGGTCTAATTAAATTGTAATTTTTTTCCTGAAAAATAATTTGCGCAGGATCAAAAATATCAATACTTCACAAGTTACAGGACTAAAATTACAATTTAATTCAATCATTTACAAGTCACATGCAATATTTCGACCAAGTTAGTTGAGAAAAAACTAATATTATTGAAATTTTAATGTTACTGGACTATATTGTAGAAATCAATTCGTGCAGAAAGAAAAATGACAACTCTCATAAGTTTCAGGATTAATATTATAATTTTTCAATAAATAATAAAGAATGTTATAAGTTAAGCACTAATAAAAATTTAGAGTATTTAAAAATAAAAGTTAAAAATTAAAAAAAAATTGAAGTTGGAGTGTATGATAAAAACAATTTAATATTTGCAGTTCATAAAGAATGCGTATGTGAGTTTTGCTGATTGTTGGGCATCTTTTAGGACATATATAACATACCAACTTGTATTAACTGAAAGTAGATTTTGGATTTCAATGGTATTCCGAGAAATATGATCTAATTAATTATTATAAATAAAAGTAAAAAATCACAGTGAATATTAATTATTATTACAAGAAAATATATTAGTAACTATAGTTTTATTGTTTATGGATTAAAATTGTGGTAAATAATTATTATTAATTACTGCTAATTAAAAATCGATGCAAAAGTTTAAATTATCTATTATGAAAATTATTTTTGCCATGGTTTTTAAAACACTCGCAAAAATCCAACCAAGAATTGTTGCATAGTCGTGGGTTTAACAATTTACTACAACTATTTATTTTTAACAATGACAGTTAGCCATATTTAAGTGTTGAATCTTTTAGTGTACTATGGTTGCACAATTATTATTAGTCATTAATTTTACTGACGGGGCCAAAACATCTGCCATGATTTAACAAATGTTAAACGGCCACAACTTAAACCACGACAAATATTGATAAACTGAGCATGGCATGAAATATTGACTTGTCATGATTTTTAAGTTGTAATTATCTAAAATACATTGAATAATTATTTTTTAATTTTTTGGCAGTGTTCCTTGAATTATGCTGAGAATTGATGATAAAATTAGGTAGAAACATAATTATGTAATAAAGTCATAAATCAATGAGTGATGTTATGTAGTGTTAAGCAATGATTTTGCTGAAGAAATCAAATCCGGATATAATGTGGAAATGCAAGTAGCAAAAAAGATTTAGAGCCAATCATTAGGCAAACAAGAAATTAAAAAAAATATTCATAATTAATCTTTAGTTCCTAATATTGGGCGTTGCGATAACTTAAATTAAGTACTTTTTAAATCATGGCTTAAATGAAATTAAATGTAAGTATATAGAAATATAATTTCTGGTCAACGAGACCTAGCTCAATTGGCGAAGTTGAGGCCTCATGACTTAAGGTCATGTGTTTGAACCCCACTGATGTGTTGGATGTAATCCTACTTTAATAATAAGCATTCTTCTATTTTAATAGTAGTTGTTGATTAGATATAATTATCCGATATTGATGATTAATTAGTATATATAGGTGATATAGTTGTCGGTTGTTGTTAGACATCAATATTTGATATTGATTATTGTAATTAATTTATTCAAAAGATAAATAGTTCATATTTTTTGTAGATTATTATAATTACATTATAATTTTTTAATTGTTAATAATTATATCAATTTATATAGTTATACCATTATCACTATTTAGCAATATTTATAGTGACCAGTAATTATTATTACACACCAGACGAAGTATAACATTTAACGCAACTAATTGTCATGATTAAAAAGAATAAGTATAGTAAATAGTTATTTACCACTGTCATGCAACGTTTTATTGGCCATGATTTTGGCGAGGGCAACTGAGAGCCACGACGAATACTTTTGCCATGGTCAATAAGGTAAGTTTTTTGCATCGATTTTATTTGACTATGGATAATAATGGTTATCTACCACGGCTTTTAGTCCATAATAATCAAAATACAGGCAACAATAATTTTTTTTTCAGTGACAATCGACAAATAACTATTACTAAAGTAAACAAATAACTACACATAGGTGAGATTTGAATTCATAATTTTATAACTATAGAGTTTCATCTTCTTTACCAGCTAAATTAAGCCTCATTTACGTCGTAAAATTCCGCGTCTTGCGCGTCTCTCTTTTTCTTGGATGGCTAAGATTCAAAAAAAGTAGAAAAGTAGAGAAAAAAACAACTGCTTTACAGTTATGGAGATCCAAGTCACAAGCATATGGGAATTTTGAGATTTTAGGCAAACATCTAGGCATGTTATCACATGTTAAAAGCTAAACATGTTTACCCTCATTTTTATCATATTTTAAAGGGCGAAAATAGAGAATATATTATTTCTTTTGCAATTGTTTATTTTATGAAATAATTTGCATGATATTTTTCTTGATTTCTTTAGTTCAATATTAAGAATATTATATATTTTATTTTTTTCGTATTTTTTTCTTATACGTACTGCGTATGAATTTCACTAGGAACTGATACATAGAAAAATAAATAAATAAAAATTCTGGTCACTAATTTAAAACCGGCCTTATGTAAATGTGAGGTATTTTTAGATCGAATTACATAAATAAGTATTTTAGATAAGATACGTATGAAGTATAAAAAAGTCGATAATATATTGCGCAAATTAATTAGCTATGTATTTTAAGTAGATTGTGAAATTTAATTGTGACGAAGGTACAACTTATTTAGCAGAATCTAAATAAAGGACGATCTAATTACATAATTTGTGACAACCCTTAATTTTACACGTCTTAAAGAAAGTGTATAACGTGCTAAAAGGCAAAAACAAGAAAGAAATGGAAAAAAAAAAAAATAATAACATTGATTTTTGTTTCAAAGTCCTGTAATACTAATTTACATATAGCTTGTTGGCAATATAGAAATATTATTTAGGGAATGTTTGCTGCAAAAACCTGTATTTTGAATAATGTGATACATTTAGAGAAAAAACTAAAGATTTGAATAAAAGTACGTAAAAGTGGAGTATCTGTAATATATATTGAAAAAATAAAAATTTAAAATTGGAGTGCTCGACAGAAAATTGAAAAAAGAATGTGTATAAAAACATAAAAACCCAAGTGATAGTCCATTGTAGGGGATATTTGTTAAACGATCGTCAATTCTCGAAGGACTTTTGTAGTTTTTTCAAATGGCTAAATTCCATTTTATCGCACTGTATTTTGTTAAATTAAAAAAAAATGTCCTTATATTTTGAAAATAGACAAAACCCCCCCTCATATTTTCAGAACCCAGCAGAAAATCCCTATTCTGTTAACAATTGATGGAATGTGCTATGCACGTGCGGGTGGTGTGCTTCGTTGTCGGTTTCTACTGTTTTGGTCAATATTTTAGGTCATTTTGGATTAAAATACCCTTTATATGTTTAGATAAAAAAACCCTTTATATGTTTGGATTAAAATACCCTTTGGGTGTAGGTTTTTTTTTTTCAAATTATTTTTTATAATATATATTTTAGAATGATAAATGTAATCCTTAATTTTTTTTATAAATTTAAAATCTAACGGTTAAAATTAATTGATTAGATTTGACAACTCTCATCTAATCAATAAGGATCCAATGGTCATTAAAAAAATAATATGTAATATATAAGGGCATAACGGTTATTTTATCAAAAAGTTAATGCCGTTAGTTATATTTAACTGAGAGAGGTGATTGAGCTGAACTTTTAAAATACAAGGGGGTGTTTTGCCTATTCTTAAATCAGAGGAAGGTTTTTTACTAAAATTTTAAAATACCAGGGGGTTTTATGCAATTTAGCCTTTTCCAAATAATGAAAAAATATTTATAATTATGAAAAACTTTAGGAGAGTGATTTGTAAATTACTCTTTTTCAATTTATTATTCAAATAAAATAAATTTGAATTGGATTTGGTTTTAGTTTTAGTAGATTTCAACCATGTATTTTTTTTTAATAGTATACGTACAATTTATTACATCATTTAATATGTTTTAAATTTAAAAATTAATTCAATAAATTAATAAAAATAGGTATGGACCATTTTTTTTTTTGTATAATCAAAGTGTGTAAGGACAGATTTGTTCCTACATTAATCCAATGTATTGAGATCTTTCAGTGTTATGAGTCTGTTTAATTCAACATCTGCACATGCTCTACAAAACCAATGAGCATTGTGAACACCAAATTTCTCTTCTTCTATGAAAATGTTCAACAAACACACAAACACACGCACGGAATAATTAATTTTATATTTTTTCAGAAAATTAATTATTTAAAGGACGAGCCTGTCCTTGCGGTTCTGTTAGAGTCACAGTCGAGCTACTCAATGTATCAAAATTTTTTAATTTAGATCATGTCCGATCAAATTTGAATCAATCACATAATAAGTATATTTTATTTATTATATTATTGATGTAAATTTTATAAAAAATTATCGTCACACGATAATTTCCTATCAAAAAAGAAAAGTTAGCAACAAAAGGAAAAAAAAAGAAGGAAAGACTAAGTGACAATTCTAATATGGTCACTAATTATATGTATTTAGTAACATGAATTTTTATTTCATCGCAATAATGAATTTTATAGTTTTAACAGTGACTATTATTTAATAAAATTATTAGTAGCGATGAAAATTGTGCATAACATTGTCACTAGAAAAAATAGTGACACAAATATAATGACAACAAATATAATAAAATTGTCACGTGACTATATTAAAATTTAATTGTATATATGTCACTAATACATATAATTATTAATGAAATGGCAACTTTATACTTTGAATTATCAATACTACTTAATATTCTATTATTAATATTATCTTTTATTATAATTCCTTAAAACATGTCAAAAATTAAATTATACAATAAAACAAGTGAAGGGAAAAATCCAAAAGAACAAAAATAATGAAATCATGACATCATTTGATTGGCCTTTGAAAGGAACCAACCAGTCTTCAAGTTCTAATCTTTATTGCTTTTGAGTCTTAATGATTTCAATTATCTTACTTTAATTTTATTATTTTATTCATTCAAATAAGTATTTGTCTTTTTTGGAAAATTAATATATAATTATGGAGAAATCCAAATGCTTTGAAAATAAAAATAAAAAGATCGATGATGATGTAAATTTACGTTTTGATTTAATGCCTTTCGCAGACACTTAATTATGTTCGCACTACCTTTCCACAACCATAAATAAATAATAAAAAATAGCTGATGAAGCCTAATCTAATTTACGAATCTCACGAGGCTTCATGATTTTAAAATTGTTGGGTCGAAAATGTGTGAAATATTATTTTATTTTAATAGTATCTGTAATTTTACTTTAATAATACTAGTAGTTGTCGCACACCCACAAACATAATATTTTAAAATATAGATATAACAATAAGTATAAAAATTCGTTAATTTGTGTACAAAAGTGCACATAATTTGCATATTCATAAATTTTTAATTTCAACTCATTTTTAGTTATATGATATTTGATAAATAATATATTAATTATTATTGTTGTCCATAGTTATTAAATATTGATGATTGTAATCGATTTATTGAAAAAAATAATATTCAATTGTTTTCATTAAAAAAAGGCCTATAGAAACTTTGGTGCCATTGAATTGCCAACCGACTCCCATTAATTTGCACCCATACTATTCAAGTAATGAAGTGTATCCATATATGATTATATTATTAAATCATACTAAAAAAATTACAAAATTTAATTATGGTTAATTGTCAAAGTTAAAAATAATAAATAGTCATTGACTACGAGCATGTAATGGTTGTTGGCCGTGGTATTTACGAGATAGCAAAAACATTTGTCATGGCTAAAAGTTAAGGCAAATATTTTTATCATGACTCTTAGCCATGACAAATAACTTTTTCTTGATGGAAAATATATATTTTTATATCAATTTTATTTAACTGTGGTCAGTAAAAGTTATTTACCATAATATTTAATCCATAGCTATTAAAATTATAGTTAATATTTATTTATTTTTTAGTTTCAATATAATATAGAATAAGAGATGGATGCATATCGAGAATATCTTTTGATCCACAAAAACCCCAAATTCTTTTAGTGCTCAAAAAGTCGTTACTAGAAAAAAATTATTATTGCCTATAAAATTGCTATGAACTAAAAATCATAGTAAATGACTATTATCAGTTATGGTTAAATAAAATTAATGCAAAAATTCATCTTATTCACCATGACAAAAATATTCGCCATGACTTTTGGCCATCCTTGCAAAAACTACAGCCAATAGACGTTGCGAGGTTGTGTCAATAATTATTTACTTTGGTTATTTCTTCTTAATCATGACAATTAGCTATGATTAAATGACATACTTCTTTTAATCTATAACTTTTTATTTAAAAAGAGTTATATATGAGATAATTTACCTATGCATATATGCAACTGTCTTTTTGAGGAGAAACTGACCTCTTGCAACTAATATTGTGAGCCGTTGTTGATCGTTACAAAATTCATTCGTTTTGACTGGTGTTCTAGATTTTTCCTGAAAATTTTTCATTTTTAGGGATTTTCTTTTTAATTTTTTCAGGGATGTTAGTGCAATGATTTTTTATAGAGTGTTTGCGTAAATTTTGCCTTTAAATAGAAAGTATAGTTATAATTATAATTATAATTATAACTTTTGGGAATATATTTATAATTTTACAAAAAAAAAAAAAAAAGTATTTGTATATTTTAATTTAATTTCAAAAGGTTAATTTATCCTTACTATAATTGCTTTGTGGGTCTTATATTTTACGCACCGTTATTTTAGGATCAATGTTTCATAGTTTGTTAAATTACCTCCAAATTAGACAACCTATTCTTTTTAAATATAGGATTCTGTCGTTTAACTATTATAAAAAACTTATTATTTTTTTTCTAATTCTTTGGAGATATAAGAAGAGTTCTTCAATTTACGTTCAAAATTTATTACTTTCCCGTCATATATAATAGGATAGATTACAACGGACTTTCCTAACATTTATTATATTATAAATACTCCCTTGTTATTTGAAAAATCACAGATACCCCATTAAAATTCATTAGTGCGTATTTGTTAAACGAACATTAATTTCAAAAGGGTATTTATAATTTTTCAAATTTAACAAAAAAATATTTGTAATTATGACAAACTTCGAAAAAACCCTTTGTGATTTACCCTATATAATATAAATTAATCTATTTGATCTCTCATCATGGCCTATAGAATGAAAAAAGTAGTTCAATTAATTCCATCCATAGAAAATTAACAAATAACAATTAAATAAAGACAAATATATATATATATATATATATATATATAAATATATACAGCAAAAAATGTTCTTCGTGACCATAATGAAAAATGAAGAAAACAACAACCTGTTTTCTTCCTTTTGCAGTCATCTTTAGCAAGTTGCACATAAAAAATGATAAAAATTTACATTAATTTTGAGTCTTAGAGAGTGCAGAATGAGAATCTGATGACTTGGGAAGTCATCAGCATCAAATGCACAATTATGCTTTAATTTGTCCCATTCACACCAAAACTCAGTTGAATCAAATTTGAAAAATCCAACTCAGAAGAGTTTCAAGTTGATTTTTGTATGTATATTATGATAAAAATGGTAGAGGGAATAAATTGTTCATAAGTATGGTATTTAATGGTAAAAGATTTTATCCTGGAATACATATTCTTACCGCGAGAGAGAACAAGATAATTGCATTTTTAATCTTATAATTATATATTTTTGGCATTTTAGTCGGCAAGAAACTCGAAACGGATGTAATTAGACTGGTTCTGCACAATTCCACGATTTCATATGAATTACATGCACAAAAATGATGGGATAATTGTACTAAGGTTTTCGATTGTATCGCGATCGGGTCGTAAACATCCTAAATTGAATAAATGGACCCAAAACTTGTCTGAAAATTATAAATATACTAGGAGTACGTAGGTCTTGATATATACGATTTTGATCCTCGCAGCAGGCGCGAACGAACTTGAACTGAGGATGATATTTTCATTGAAAGTAATGAGTCAGACTAGTTGACCATCACTTTAATAGTTCGACAGATGCAATATAATTGCATGTGAAATTAAGAAAATTAGGTATATGTGAGTAGGATATGTTAGGGTTGTGAGTAGATAATGATAAATCTACGTATGTGTGTGTATATATATATATATATATATATATATATATGTTTTTTTGTCTGATCAAGAAGCAATGCTTTTATGCATTGCCTCGTGACACAGAAATTATATTATGAACCAAAAAGACAGCAGCTGATCAAATTAAGTATACATTATCCGATCGTTCAAGAAAAGGAAAAAAAGAACTATCTCTTACTTTGTCCCCACAACAAAGTATCATGCAACTTTCTGTCCTAATAACACACACAGACATATATATATATATGTAGCCATCAGAACCCAAATTATATATAGGAAAAATACACACACATATTTATATACTACGAAAGAAGGAAATTAAGAAGGGTTAAGGAGAATATATAAAAGCCGAAAGCAAAAGGATGACTCTCAAATATGGCTATATGTTAACTTATGGATTTTATTTTATTAATTTGTCAAATTTTATTAGGTCATTAATGGATCACACCTTTGTTGACATATTTGTACAAAAGATACAAGAAAATTGTAACTAAAGAAATTCTTTTGCTACCTATTGGAGAAAGGATATAAATTAAGGGTTTTTGCGCACTACAATAAAGATCAAGAATTAATAAGGCATGGGCTCGAGCTCGGCTTGTTTGTACTCCTGATGACAATAAAATATAATATTAACAATAAAATATCACATGACAATTTTCAAATTTTCACCGAAAATATACATTACGCGAAAATAATTTTGATAGTGTCAGAAAAATCACATTTTTGAATCCATATGTTAGGGTCTTTTTCAATTTCGTCCCATTTTTACCACTTTCTCACATTACATCTGATAAGATAGAAAAATTTCATTTACATTCCCCTACCAGTTTGTGGTTTGCTGTCTTCGGATAGTTTTGAGTAAAAGAAATTGCTCATTTCTAGTAAAAAAAAAAAACAGTAAGGTGAGAGAGACTGAAGGGGTAGTGGTATAGTTAATACAATATATATATATATATATATATATATAATTGTGAGAGTACTAAAAATATTAAAATTATTAATTTGATCAATTTTTTTATAAAGAAAACAAATGAAATAAAGGGTGAATTTAATTGTTTAAATATTAGTATGATAAAATATTTTTTTTATAATAGTATAGATAAAAATATAAGATACGAAATCTCTTGTAGTTTATCGGAGGCCTTTTTTTATCCAAGTACATGACATTAACTTCACATGGGCTGTTTTCTTTCCATGATTCATCATAGGGCCTAAGAGTTTAGCAAATAAAATAGTATGGTATCCTTCTTTTTTGTGCGTGTATTCTATCTATTCAAATGTCTCACTCAATCAATAATGTCTTATCTTAATAAGTTAGAATGAGGTAATATAAATAAATTGGGGAAATAATATTTTTCGTTTTCATAATTAAGGTTTGTTATATATATCATTGGTTATAAAATATTTATTTTGATCCCATAATTTTTAAAAGTAATACTTATGATCACATGACATCTTTTTGTTAGATATTAAAGAATGTTGTTAAGTGTATGAGATCAAAAGTACTACTTTTTAAAAGTTAAATGACCAAAAGTGAAAAATCGTAACCAATGAGAACAAAAGTGTAAAGACCTTCACATGTTAAGCACGAGACATTTTCTATTAAAATATCTGACGAAAAGGTGTCATTAGATAAAAGCGTTACTTTTTTAATAATTACTGGGCCAAAAGTAGAAATCCTGTAAATAATAGGACCAAAAGTGAAAATAACTTAAGTTATAGGATGAAAAATGATATTTTCTCAAATAAGTTTGAGATCATGCGATTCGAGTATGAGCAAACGTGTACATAGACAATTTTAGGCTAAGATATATATATATATATATATATTTAATATTTCAAAAGATTATTCAAGAAAATGATGATACATCATTGGGAGTAGCTTATAACAAATGATAATAACATTTTTGAACCCCTCCCAGAATACAAAATAAAAGCTTTAGTGTGGATCCCTCTCAAATGCGTGTGAGTTTTGCAGTCATTCTCAAACAACGACTTTAGATTGTTGTCCATAAGTTCAAGCCATTACCCCGTTGTTCTTGAAGTCGCACTTTGTTGTCCTAAAGGTTTGCAAAAGGGTCCCAACCTCTTTATTGAGCATCTCAATCATTATGTTCATATCATATCTAAGTAATAATAGTTAAGTAGATATGAAGAAAAATGAATTAATGCGACAAGTTTTAATTAATAAATTTAGCCTTACCTGTAGGAAACTCCTTCGTCTACGCCCCTTGCTTCGATTGATGGTAGACTATCAGATTGGTGATGAGAATTCATTTTATCTGTGGCATGATCCATGGTATCACCTTGGTCCCCTTATTGAGAGATTCCCACAGGGTCCACGTATGCTTGGGCTTCAGACGACGGACAAGCTCAATAGTGTTATTATAGAGGGGCAATGGCATTGGCCCCTCGTTATGGACATTGAGTGCTTGGAGATTTTGCATGCATTGCCAATAATTCATGGCGAGACAGATCGTATTATTTGGCGATTTGAGACTGGACGACCTACAATTGCATCTCTTTATAGGCTATTGGACCCACCGGGACCCAAAGTAGGTTGGTCTTCACTACTCTCGGGTTCTCTGAAGATCCCCAGGCATAATTTCATCTTATGGCTTGCGATTTTGGGGAAACTATCCACAGCTGATAAACCATGGCTATCATATCTAGGCGCCTGTATATTATGTGATGAGGGCGCAATGGAGACACATACTCATTTATTCTTTGGATGCCGTTATGCCAGAAGTTGCCTGACAGCGATTCGGCGGATTGTTCGGTTTGAATAGCCTAATAGAGAGTGGTCACGAGACGTTGAGTGGGCTGCAAGGAAACGGAGAGGAAAACATATGATTAACTTGGTTTATCGTGCACTCCTGGCTGCTTGCATGTACCACATTTGGAGGGAACGAAATTTGAGGCGCTTTGAGCATACGGAGCGACCACCGAATATAATAGCCACCATTATCGTGGAAAATATTAGACAGAGGATTATCAGTGTTAATTTATCTTGTTCTGTTAGTTCATGTGCGTTATATAGATTATGGCGTATCCCTTGGCCTGTCGAGGGAGAAACCACCAGTTGAGCACTGTTGTACTGTACGATCTTATTTTATTAATGAAACTTACATTTACCAAAAAAAAAAAAATTTAGCCTTACCTGACAAATAATATTGATATTTATATATATGAAAACGACTAATTTGCCATTTCGATTGATTTAAACATACATCAATTTCAAGCCGATGTAATCTATCCTTATTATAAAATATTTATGGACGTCGATGTATATATATATATATATATATATATGTAGCATGCTATTGCTTAATGACTTTCTATAAATGTGTCGAATCAACTCGCATTCTGTGATACTCTGTTCCATATCAATTGTGAATTAATAAGATTCAAGTACAATTATTGAATATTTTTTTTTTCACCAGGTATTTATAATAAAATTTCAAGATCTATTTGGTAAGTTTGGAGGCAATTCTCACACTCAAAGGGCTTGCAGCCTGCGGGGCATCCATTCATTTTTTTTGGGTGAATTTTATAGATTGTATAGATTACAACAACAAAAATTTACTTACTAATTAGCTCAACGCTAATTTTAGCATCAAATTTTTTCATAGCTGTTGATTCATTTTCTTATAATGATATTAGAGGCCATTATGTCGCGTATATTAAATTATTTGCAATTGGACCCATAACAAATGACAGCTGATGATGATGATATTGAAATTCTTTTTCTCTTTGTCTATATATATTGAAACAATACCACATCTTTTTCTCGTACCAAGTTTAAATACTATTCACTAGACAAATTAATTATACATATGTACATACATATTATAAAACAATTATTGCAGTATAAGTAACTTTAAGAATAATTTCTCATTGTCTGATATGCATAAAACTAGAAGCAAATAATAACCATCAAAATTTGTGATTATAAAATAACTTAAATATCTATAATTTAAGTAAAGAAAGCGCATTAGAGAATTGTTTTCATCTCATGTATTATTTATTTTAAGTGAATAGTTCGTCTCTTCACACTAGAAAAAATATAATTTTTTCATTACAGTTAATTGCTATAATCAAAAGAAAAAAAAATCATGGTAAATACAGATTAACCACAGCTTCGCAACGGTCCTTAGCTATTGTTTCTACAAGTGTGGCCAAAACATTAGTTATGGCTAAAATCAAGCCAAATTTTGTGGCTATAATCATGGAGAATATTCATTAATCTTAGTAAAAATTTTAATTTTTACTTTGATTAATTTTATTTGGTCGTGGTTAATAGTATTGATTTGAAAATAATGGTCATTTATAATTTACTGAATTTTTCTTTTGTAGGGTAACTAGGTTAATTACTAGGATATTTATAGAATTTTATGGTGGATTCATATTACCATTATTTAACTTATTAACAAATAATTATGTGATTGGATTAGGAAATATATTTTGAATTTACTTATCATGAAAACATATATATTATCTTATGCTTAGAATCAGACCAAGACCACAATATTAAAATTTCAATGAAGAAAGAAAAAGAAAAAACAAATAGATACGCAAGAACGCATGAAAATTTTATCATTCAGCCATTGATTGGATCTATACTAAAATAATTTATAAATATTTATTTATCTCACAAAATCCAATATTGTTATGCTTTACATCAGAATAACTATATACCGATGACATTATATTTAGAATATCGTTCGACAAAAATAATTAAAATATATTGCATAATATAACACATATATCTCAACAATGAATTTCAAATAGTGTTGTGTTCTTGTAAATCCACTTTCATTCTATTTGTTACACATACAAACAAAAATAATAAAGTGAAACTGTGTGAAAATAATCACTTCAGAGATACACTTGATTTAAATTTCTTACATATATGATTCAATTTATTAAATGATTTCTTGAGTCATGTATGACTTCATGCTACTTAAGTTTCCCAATTGTACTTTTTGTCCAACGATTGGGTGGCATTAACATTAGAAAAATAAATACCATCACTCTTCGCTACCCAATAATGTAATTGTTGACGTGGGCCCCCCCATTTTGATTTAAAAACAACAAAAGCTTTCTGATTCGAACCCCACCAAAGATGACAGAAGAACAAAGTAGTAAGAGAATAGTTTTCGCAGAAACCCCAGTGAAAATCTTCAGCATTTGCAAGCGTATGATATCCAAAATCATCATTTTTTGACGCACAGTGCAACTTTAATGGTGCAGAATTTGGGGGGAGATAATTAACTACATGAATCTCGAATTTATACGTGAAGTAACAATCACTCCACACAAATGCTGGGATGTTGACTAGTATGAAGAGGAACAATAGGAAGACTTTTGTCATGATATATCTTTATGTTTCTGTTGAATGTTCTAGTTTTTGTTTTTGTTTTTTCTTTCTTTGTGTGAAGTTCTTTTATAGAGTATATATAAATGTGATTGTCTTCAATCTTTGCTATACAACATAAATTGAGAAGGATTGGTCAACCAAAATATTACCAATATCATTGTATCATAAATAGAAACATTATAGGAGTATCAAAATCTAGAAAGTGAACAAATACATAATGAGAAGCTTATGTTGAAAACCTTAGAGAATTAACCATTCGATAGTTAGAATAGACTTATATTCATGTGCATATTATGAGAGAAACAAAACAAGATTAGCAATATAATTTGATGCAATTAAGAGACAATATGACATATATTAGATCGATTACATTTGAATCCAATTCTTAGAAACCCTTGTGATTTTTTGCATTCGTCAACATAAATCAAGAAACTTACAAAGTTTATGATGAAATAAGTTAACTGTAAAATATAGGATGGAGAAGATTTTGACAAAGGCTAAATTTGGAAATGATTTTTCTCACTAATTTTAGTACTTTAGTAATATATATATATAATCTCATCCAATATGGATTAATAGAGGGACTTTCATATTACTATATATGTGAATGAATTATATATATTTTGTTTTGCAGGTTGTGTAGTTAACAACTTTTCTAAAGCACGACTATGAATCGCTTCCTATTTGTGATTATTATGGTACCAAAATCATATTATTGTGAAATATAGCGCGAGAAAAATGTACTGAAGTTAACAATGAGAAAAGCTTGATTAGTAAATGTGTATGTTGGAAAATTGGCCAAGATCAAATTCGGTAGGCCTAAGATCGCAATCCCAACCCACCAACTAGAAGGCCTAACCCGATCCACCCATTACCTGACCCGGTTCTCATTTTTTTTTATGACTAAAACCCTTTGCATTCTTATTCTTTTCCTTTGGCCGAATTTATTAACCCTCATCGTATTCTTCACTCTTTCTCGATTTTTTGCACCATCATCAATGGCTTCTCCCTATTTATTCACCACCTTTGGGAAGAAAAAGAAGAGAGAAACAAGTAAAGAAAAAATAAAAGAGATAGATAAACCTGAGTTCCCACAAATCCTAATCCCCAAATTTTCTTCTACATTTTTGTTCTATTTCATTCAGAAATTGATCAAAAACACTTGATTTTCCGCATTTTAAATATGATACAAGACTGTTGGCCGGTCCATTTTGGACTTTATTTTTGGATAAGTGTGAAGCTGAATCAAAGAGTATGATTAGGAGAAGACTCTCATATGAATGAGGTCCCTCAATATGGTAGTCATATATATACACATATATATATATATATTGTATGAAATACGAAGAAATTCAAGTTGAAAGAAGGGTTTGTGATGTTTGTGAAATTTTGTTTCCTGGACATATATTTGTTTATTTCTGAATTTCTGAATTTGTGAATTTTCGTACCCTAAACATATGTTTTCTTTTTTTTGTTTTGTTTATGTATATCTAATTTCTAAAGCTACATGTGTTAAAATATGTGAGTTTTATTGGTAAATTATGCTAATTTCACTATTTGTTTGCTATTTCACCAGGTTACTCAATCATCAAGAATTAACGCTTTATCGTAAAAGGAGGGATGAACTTTCTCATTTATTGAACAATTAATGTTGTATTAATCCAGTTTTCAGACATGATGGTTTTGTTGAATAATGTAGTAATCCAAATTTTCATGTTCCAGTTGTTAGTGTTGAATTATGCATGTATTCTAATTTTCGTATTTTGTGTTTTTGCATGTTTAGGGGGATGAAAAGATTGATTTTCCTTTAATGCAACCCTTACAAACCTCTTTTATGTATTTATGTATATGGCTGCCAAATATAGCCTTTTATTGTTGCAATCCCATCTAATTTTCTCTCCAATTTGGTTCTCTCCGTTAATTTTAACGGTCAACTAATGGAGGGTATCGAAATTGATGAAATTAACAAATATTAGGAACCAATGTTGATGAGGTCAGAACATGAGATGTCAAAATTGATTTAGTACCAAAGTTGAGGTACCAAATAAAAAAATTATTCCATATAAACAACGTGAAACTATCATAAGCAGGATAATTTTAATTTTGGTCTAGTAAGTTAGTTATTACACATCTGTTTTGGTACCTAATATTCCGACCTCATCAGTTTTGATTCCCAAATTTTCAAATACTAAGCAATTCATATTATTCACTAGACAAATTAGGTATTATGCTTACTCCTAAATTTGGATAATAATTTCGATTGATTTAATGTATGACTTAAACATACATAAATTTTAAGCCTGTGTGATCTATTCTTGCATGTCATAAAATATTTATGGAGGTCGATATATATATATATATATATTTATATGTAGCATGCTATTGCTTAATGACATTCTGTAGATGTGTCGAATCAACTCGCATTCCGCGATACTCTATTCCATATCGATTGTGAATTAATAAGATTCAAGTACAATCATTGAATATTTTTTTTTCACTAGATATTTATAATAAAATTTCAAGATATATTTTGTAAGTTTTGGAGGCAATTCTTAGACTTAAAGGGCTCGCCCAGCTTGTGGGGCATCCATTCATTTTTTTTTGGTGAATGTTACAGATTGTATAGATGACAACAACAAAAAATTTACTTACTAATTAGGTCAACACTGATGTTGGTATCAAAATTTTTATAGCTGTTGATCCATTTTCTTACAGTAATAACTGAGGCCATTATGACACATATATTAAATTATTTGCAATTGAACCCATGAACAAATGACAGCTGATGATGATGATATTGAGATTCTTTTTCTGTGTCAATATATATTGAAACAATACCACATCTTTTCGTTCATGGGTTCTTGTAAATCCACTTTTATTCTATTTATTACATTGTGTTATTGTAAATCCACTTTTTCATTCTATTTATTACACATACAAACAAAAATAATAAAGTGAAACAATGTGAAATTAATCACTTAAGAGATACACTTGATTTAAATTTGTTACACATATGATTCAATTTATTAAATGGTTTCTTGAGTCATGTATGACTACATGCTACTTAAACTTCCCAATTGTACTTTTTGACCAATGACTCGGTATAATTAACATTAGAAAAATAAATACCATCACTCTTTGCTACCCAATAATGTAAATTTTGACGTTGGGCCCTCCATTGTGATTTAAAAGCAACAAAACTTTTCTGATTCGAACCCCACCAAAGATGACAGAAGAACAAAGTATTAAGGAAATAGTTTTCGCAGAAACCCCAGTGAAAATCTTCATCATTTGCAAGGGTATGATATCCAAGATCATTATTTTTTGACGCACAGTGCAACCTTAATGATGCAGAATTTGGGGGGAGATAATTAACTACATGAATGTCGAATTTATACGTGAAGTAGCAAGCACTCCACACAAATGATTGGATGTTGACTAGTATGAAGAGGAACAATAGGAAGACTTTTGTCATGATATATCTTTATATTTCTGTTGAATATTCTAGTTTTTGTTTTTGTTTTTTCTTTCTTTCTGCGAAGTTCTTTGATAGAATATATATACATGTGATTGTCTTCTATCTTTGCTATACAACATAATTTGAGAAGGATTGGTTAACCAAAATATTACCAATATCATTGTATCCTAAATAGTAACATTATAGGAGTATCAAAATCTAGAAAGTGAACAAACACATAATGAAAAGCTTATGTTGAAAACCTTAGAGAATTAACCATTCGATAGTTAGAATATACTTATATTCATGTGCATATTATGAGAGAACAAAACATGATTAGCAATATAATTTTATTAATGCTACCAAAACATTAGATCGATAACATTTGAATCCATTTCTCAAAAACCCTTGTGATTATTTGCATTCTTCAACATAAATCAAGATACTTACAAATTTTATGATGAAATATATAATATCATTGTAAAACATAAGATGGAGAAGATTTTGACAAAGGCTAAATTTTAAAATGATTTTTCTCACTAATTTTAGTACTTCAGGAAGCATCATCATAATCTATATATAATCTCATCCAATATGAGTTAATAGGGGGACTTCCATATTTTTATATATGTGAATGAATTATATTTTGTCTTGCAGGTTGAGTTAGTCAACTATTTTTCTATTTCACGACTACAAATTGCTTCATATCTATGATTATTAATGCTACCAAAACCGTACTTGTAAACATATAACGCGAGAAAAATATACCAAAGTTAACAGTGAGAAAATTTTAGTTTAAAAGAAGTTTACTCTTTCGACGTCCATTATTATAGGCAGAGTGTCTATGCACTCAAACAGTGCCAACATACACCTACAAAGAGCCCCTGGCCCGAGTACTATACGAAATTACAAATACAAAGCAAGACTAATAGCTAGATTTGAAATATATTTGACTAAGAAACTTCCAGGAGATAGTTTTTGGTCAAAGGCTCCTTGGACATATCACCCTTAAAATAAATATAGTCCTCTTTTGCAATCCAATAACACGTTAGGCTGTTGCAGAAACTTCGAAAGATCTTTCCAATTTACCCCATCAAAGATGATAGATGAATATAGTGTTCGGAATTAAGTAGATATGAAGAAAAATGAATCAATGCTACAAGTTTTAATTAAAAAATTTAGCCTTACATGACAGATAATATTGATATATGTATTCGTGAAAACAACTACTTTGCATTTCGATTGATTTAATGTATGACTTAAACATACATAAATTTTAAGCCGGGTGATCTATCCTTGTAATAAAATATTTATGGACGTCGATATATATATATATATATTTAGCATGCTATATCTTAATGACATTTTATTGATGTGTCGAATCAACTCGCATTCCGCGATACTCTATTCCATATCAATTGTGAATTAATAAGATTCAAGTACAATCATTGAATTTTTTTTTTCACCAAGTATTTAAAATAAAATTTCAAGATATACTTGGTACGTTTGGCGGCAATTCTTAGACTCAAAGGGCTCGCAGCCTGCGGGGCATCCATTCATTTTTTTTGGTGAATTTTACAGATTGCATAGATTACAACAACAAAAAAATTTACTTACTAATTAGCTGAACACCGATTTTAGTATCAAATTTTTTTATAGCTGTTGATCCATTTTCTTACAGTAATAACAGAGGCCATTATGACACTTATATTAAATTATTTGCAATTGAACCCATGAACAAATGACAGCTGATGATGATGATATTGAGATTCTTTTTCTCTGTCAATATATATTGAAACAATACCACATCTTTTCCTTCATGGGTTCTTGTAAATCCACTTTCATTCTATTTATTACACATACAAACAAAAATAATAAAGTGAAACAATGTGAAATTAATCACTTCAGAGATACACTTAATTTAAATTTGTTACATATATGATTCAATTTATTAAATGAGTTCTTGAGTCATGTATGACTACATGCTACTTAAACTTCCCAATCGTACTTTTTGACCAATGACTCGGTGGAATTAATATTGGAAAGATAAATACCATCACTCTTTGCTACCCAATAATATAAATGTAGATGTTGGGCCCCCCATTTTGATTTAAAAACAACAAAACTTTTTTGTTTCGAACCCCACCAAAGGTGACAGAAGAATAAAGTATTCGGGAAAAAGTTTTCGCAGAAACTCCAGTGAAAATCTTCACCATTTGCAAGCGTATGATATCCAAGATCATCGTTTTTTGACGCACAGTGCAACTTTAATGGTGCAGAATTTGAGGGGAGATAATTAACTACATAAAGGTCGTATTTCCATGTGAATAAACAATCACTCCACACAAATGTTTGGATGTTCACTAGTATGAAGAGGAACAACAGAAAGACTTTTGTCATGATATATCTTTATGTTTCTGTTGAATATTCTAGTTTTTGTTTTTATTTTTTTCTTTCTCTATGTGAAGTTCTTTTATAGAGTATATATAAATGTGATTATCTTCAATCATTGCTATACAACATAATTTGAGAAGGATTGGTCAACCCAAATGTTATCAATATTATTGTTTCATAAATAGTAACATTATAAGAGTATCAAAATCTAGAAAGTGAACAAGTACATAATGAAAAGCTTATGTTGAAAATCTTTGAAAAATAACCATCCGATAGCTAGAATAGACTTATATTCATTTGCATATTATGAGAGAACAAAACATGATTAGCCATACAATTTTATGCCATTATGAGACAGTATGACATATATTAGATTGATAACATTTGAATCCAATTCTCAGAAATCCTTGTGATTTTTTGCATTCTTCAACACAAATCAAGATACTTACAAAGTTTATGCCGAAATATATAATATCATTGTAAAACATAAGATGAAGAAGATTTTGACAAAGGCTAAATTTGAAAATGATTTTTCTCACTAATTTTAGTACTTCAGGAAGCGCCATCATAATTGGATACGTTGAATAAAAATTAGGAAAAATAAATTCTGTCTTGTAGGGTAGATCAGTTTATATTTCTCCTCTTAATTGGTTTTTTAAAATGTGAGTATATATGACCACTTACATATATCAGTTTTCAAATTCTTTGGCTCATTTAATCCAATTTAATTAGCTGGAAGGTCTTATTTACGAGAAAACATTGAGGAATTTGCTTTATTGGTTAATTTTTTTCTTGTTGTTTTTCTATGAAAAGTCTCCAACCCCTTTGAATTGAAAATCTCCAAACTGAAATTTGAGTTGGATCAATCCAGTTGCAAATTGTAATAAAGGTTTTTGTCGTTTCATTTCTTTTACTAGAATAAAATTAGCATAAATAATTAAAATTATATTTCTTTTTCTCAAACACAATTTAGAATTTAATATTGTTCTAATTTTACATGTCATATATATAAGTGTTCCTTAAATGATGGACAATGGTACTAAAAGTTGATTAAAACTTCAAATTTTTATTTGAAACTAAATTTTATTCATGACATTATGTCAATATGATTTTATAGATGAAGAAACATTTGGGAATGAAATTTCATCTTTGAAGAAAAATCTTGGGGTTAAATGCAATTTACCCCAATGTGTTAAGGGAAATGAGCAATATATGCCTTTGTGAAAAATAAAACAGCAATTTACCCTCCCGTGTTATCAGAAATAGAGCAAAACACCCTCCTGACGGGTTTCGTGAATTACACGTGTGCTTTTTTATTTATTTTTATTTTTTTAATTTAAAAATTAAAAATAACATTTCTGCCCTATTTAAAAATCGTTGGATCTTGATTTTAATCTAAGGTCCAAATTTAACTAATAGATCAATATGGAGTAGATTTTATCTAATTTGAATCAACGGTTAAAATTTAACTAATTAATAATAAAAATTCTATAAAAGATATATATAAATAAATATAGATATGTTTATATATATATATATATATAGAGAGAGAGAGAGAGAGAGAGAGAGAGAGAGAGAGAGAAGGGGAGTTAGTGCTAGCGAGAAGGAGGGGAACGGGCGGGGGGGCTGGGCGCAAGGAGGACGATGGGGTGAGGAGGGCGATGGGCGCGGGAGGATGAGGGTTGAAGAGGAGGGGACGGTGGCGGCGTGAGGAGAATGAGGGGAAGGGGAGGGGGTTGGCGGCGGCCCGCGGTGAGAGGAGGAAGATAGAGAAGAAGGTGTATATGTATGTATTTATATATATATTATTAATAATATATTTTTAATTTTATAAAATAATTTTTTTTTGTATTGATTGAAAAACAATCTCAAATACAAAGATATCACGTGTAATACATTGCTGGGTGTAGATACAGAGGGTAAATTACATATTTTTTTTAACATAGGGGATAAATTGCATTTTTTTCCAAACTCTTGTATGAATAAATATTAATTTTACATGGACCTTTTACACATTAAAAGTAGCGAAGAAAGCTACCTTTGACTATAGCATACTTGTTTGATATATTTAGCATACTTAGCACTCAAAATTCTGAGTATTCAAATATGAATTTGTAGTGATATAAAATAAGAAACAAAACCTCCTTGGACATAATAAGTGTTGCTAAGGATATATTTTATTTTGTGCTTGCACAAATGATTCTAATACCCTACACTTGAAACATTAGTTTCAAAACTTGCTACTTAGAAGCAATAAATGATGCAATTTAGAGTGTTCAATTCTCATGTAAATGATGAAAAATACTCATATAAAAGGTAGTTCAAAATACTCATTTAGATTTTGTATAAAGTTTTCTAACAATTTAGAATGTTCAATTCTCATGTAGATGATGCAAGACTGATTCACGACCTAGCTAAAGCGAAGATCATGTTTTTTTTGGCTAATGCGGACGACAATTAAATTCCCTATCATTCTTCAAAATCTGCTAGATTATTTTCTTCATGAAATGATGCTTGTAATTTTATGAAAAAAAAAAATAGTCTTGAAAAGGATGTATAATTATATATCTTTTATTTTGTATTAATTGGAATGTTTTATTTGTGTGTATACACATATTGAATTAGATCACACAAAATACCTATTTCATTTTTACTCTTCAAAATGATCATATTCAAATGCGTGGTACGTAGTGATTTTTGTCTAATAAAAAGACTTAACTTGCAAAGAACATTTATTTTTTCAACTATGTAGTGAGAGCTTTTGCATTCACAACTTGTATCCACTACTTTGCATAGCCCATCTAAAGAGATATATGTTAAACAATTGGATAGGTCACCTAAGAAGCTTCCCATACATATGTTAGGGCCAAAGGCTCGTTGTACTTGTCACCAGAAAAATAAATACCCCCTGCTTTTGCTACCCAATAACATGCAAAACTTTTGCATCTTTCCCTCCAACTTGCACTAAAAACAACAAAAGCTTTTTGCACTTTTGGACCCCACCAGAGATGACAGAAGTACAAAGTAGTAGGAAGAAAGTTCCGGCAAAAACTCCAGTTGAAATCTTGATTTGGAGAAAGAGTGTGATAACCCAAATCATCGTCCTTAGATGCACAATGCAACTTTAATGGTGCAGAATTTGGAGGGAGATTATTAATTATATGAACCTCATATTTTTCGGTAAACCAACATTTGCGTTTTTCAAGGGCAAATGTTTGGAGAACATTAGGTACTACACAAAGAAGCAATAAGATGATTCTCATTGTTATATATCTTATTTCTCAAATGGTAAATGATGTGTGGTGGTGAAGGTGTTGTTTTCATACACAGTGATCCTTTTATAGAGTTTGAACCAATTGGAGTTACTATATAATAAATAAAAGTGGTGTTCAAAATCCAATAAAATCTAGTGATTTGAAATATTGATAATTAATAATTTTACAAAAAATCTAGTGATTTGAAATATTGATAATTAATAATTTGAAAATACATACGTAATTCAAATTAAATTACACAATTTGAATACCATTATATTATCTCAATGTAGAAATTGCTAAGTGATATTAAATACATTAAAAGAAATATACATCAATATGATTGCCATATATTAGATGAATATTGCATGCCACGGAAAGACAAACACAAGATCCGGTTTCATAATTAGATTTCAATTGCCAAATAAACTTAAATTTCAGATTCATAGTATATGTAAATTTAATTTGATATTCAATATTTGACTTGAGATAGATAGTGTAAAAGTACTCAGTCACTAATATGAAAAATGTTAAGAGAAAATAGACATTGTATGAACATACAAAGGAGCGAGGACTAATTTTACTATTGCCATTCAAAATCTCCATGTTTTGCAATAGTTGCAGTAATATAAGATTTAAAGATGTTAAAAGTGCTTCTTACTTCTTTCGGACGTAGGAAAATGAAAAAGAGAAACCACCCAAACACATCTCTAGCGCGTGCACGTACCTTCTGTTAGTTTTTATTGGAAGGAGGGTTTCACGCTGAATTTATTAAAATTCGAGGGATTTTTAACTTATTTTTAAAAGAAAAAAGTATTACTTTAGTCCGCTAAATATGCCTAATTTTAATTTTAATTTTAATCTTTTGGAGGGAAGAAAGGTGATTTTTCTTCTCTCCAAACTTGCACAAAAGATGATCAACTTATCTTCCACATCATAATTTTAGCCATATAGGATTATAAATCAACAAAAACACATCTAGGTGACATGTCATGTCACTTTTTCGGCGCAAATTATAAATCCAATGGTCCAGAGGACTAAAACTAATCAATTTTACAAGTTACTGGAGTTAATAAAAAATGGGCATACTTATAGGACTAAAACTAAAATTGGGCATACTTAACGGACTAAAAAAATATTTTTCTCTATATTTAGATACTTAGCATTCAAAATTCTGAGTATTCAAATATGAATTTTTAGTGATATAAAATAAGAAACAAAACCTCCTTGGACATAATAAGTGTTGCTAAGGATATATTTTATTTTGTGCTTGCACAAATGATTCTAATACCCTAAACTTGAAACATTAGTTTCAAAACTTGCTACTTAGAAGCAATAAATGATGCAATTTAGAGTGTTCAATTCTCATGTAAATGATGCAAAATACTCATATAAAAGGTAGTTCAAAATACTCATTTAGATTTTGTATAAAGTTTTCTAACAATTTAGAATGTTCAATTCTCATGTAAATGATGCAAGACTGATTCAAGACCTAGCTAAAGCGAAGATCGTGTTTTTTTTGGCTAATGAGGACGACAATTAAATTCACTATAATTCTTCAAATTTTGGTAGATTATTTTCTTGATGAAATCATGATTGTAATTTTATAAAACAAATATCTTGAAATGACCTTGAAAAGGATGTATAATTATATATCTTTTATTTTGTATTAATTGAAATATTTTATTTGTGTGTATACACATAGTGAGTTAGATCACACAGGATACCTATTTCATTTTTACTCTTCAAAATAATCATATTCAAATACATGGTACGTAGTGGTTTTTATCTAATAAAAAAACTTAACTTGCAAACAACATTTATTTGTACTATGTAGTGAGAGCTTTTGCATTCACAACTTGTATCCACTACTTTGCATAGCCCATCTAAAGAGATATATGTTAAAAGCTTCATTCTTATAGAATGTACCAGCATTATCTGTGTAAACATTTTGACACGACGGTACTGTAAACAATTGGATAGGTCACCTAAGAAGCTTCCCATTGATATTTTAGGGCCAAAGGCTCTTTGTAGATGTCACCAGAAAAATAAATACCGCCTGCTTTTGCTACCCAATAACATGCAAGACTTTTGCATCTTCCCCTCCAACTTGCACTAAAAACATCAAAAGATTTTTGCACCTTTGGACCCCACCAGAGATGACAGAAGTACAAAGTAGTAGGAAGAAAGTTCCGGCAAAAACTCCAATTGAAATCTTGATTTGGAGCAAGAGTGTGATAACCCAAATCATCGTCCTTAGATGCACAATGCAATTTTAGTGGTGCAGAATTCGGAGGGAGATTATTAATTATATGAACCTCATATTTTTCGGTAAACCAACATTTGCGTTTTTCATGGGCAAATGTTTGGAGAACATTAGGTACTACACAAAGAAGCAATAAGATGATTCTCATTGTTATATATCTTATTTCTCAAATGTAAATGATGTGTGGTGGTGAAGGTGTTGTTTTCATATACAGTGATCCTTTTATAGAGTTTGAACCAATTGGAGTTACTATATAATAAATGAAAGTGGTGTTCAAAATCCAATAAAATCTAGTGATTTGAAATATTGATAATTAATAATTTTATAAAAAATCTAGTGATTTGAAATATTGATAATTAATAATTTTAAAAAATCTAGTGATTTGAAATATTGGTAATTAATAATTTGAAAATACATACGTAATTCAAATTAAATTACACAATTTGAACACCATTATATTATCTCAATGTAGAAATTGCTAAGTGATATTAAATACATTAAAGAAATATACATCAATATGATTGCCATATATTAGATGAACATGGAAAAATAAACACAAGATCCGGTTTCATCAATTGCCAAATAAACTTAAATTTCAGATTCATGGTATATGTAAATTTAATTTGATATTCAATATTTGACTTGAGATAGATAGTGTAAAAGTACTCAGTCACTAATATGAAAAATGTTAAGAGAAAATAGACATTGTATGAACATATGAAGGAGCGAGGACTAATTTTACTGTTGCCATTCAAATCTCCATGTTTTGCAATAGTTGGAATTAGAGATAATATAAGATTTACAGATGTTAAAAGTGCTTCTTACTTCTTTCGGACGTAGGAAAATGAAAAAGAGAAACCACCCAAATGCCTCTCTAGCGCGTGCACCCACCTTCTGTTAGTTTTTAATGGAAGGGAGGTTTCACGCTGAATTTATTAAAATTTAAGGAATTTTTAACTTATTTTTAAAATATAAGAGATTTTTTAGCTAGTTTGTGAAACATATAGGGTAAAATGGAGTTCAACCTAAAATAAAACATGCCACTTGCAAATCACCTACTGTGAAAGGAAATATATATATATTTTTAATCCATGGTACGAAATAATTGTCGACCAAGTGAAAAATCCCCAACTTTTATTGCTCACGTGCAACACATGCGAGAGATTTTGGCCAAATTAGGGTTTTTTTTAATTGCCCCAGTCTTGAATGGCTATTGTAATGAGCCAAGACTAAAAATTTCATCGCCCCTGAAAATTTGGACCATCATTGTATTTATCCTAAATTACATATTGATAAATTTTGTTTCCTTTTCTAATGATTATAGGTGCACTAAGACTCTTCTAAGTTAAAAAATTATTGAACTATAACACTCATCTTAATATATACTTTAATATTATTGAACAGGTCCTTTTAGTGTCTTCAAACTTTGGTCTGCTATTTTATATTTTAATTTTAATTTTTAATTTTTAAATACTATGCCACCAAATTCTAAAATTTTCTCCCTCTTTCTTTAATTGTTAGGCTGTCCACTCTTCTCAACTTTCACGTAACTTTAATAACTTAAAATTATTTTTTTTTTTTCCTAAAACTTTTAAAATTTCTTCAATTAAAATACATTCTTAAAAATAAAAATTATTTTATTATTATGCTCTGTTATTTAAGTGTGCCATACACATCCCTGTGAATTAAGCATATTACATAACATCACTAAAATCAGTGAGCAGACAATTAATGTGACAAGTTTTAATTAAAAAAATTTAGCTTTACGTGGCAGATAATATTGATATATGTATCCGTGAAAACGACTAATTTGTATTTTGGTTGATTTAATGTATGACCTAACATACATGAATTTCTAGTTGATGTGATCTATCATTGTAATCAAATATTTTGGACGTCGATATATTTAGCATGCTATTGCTTAATGACTTTCTACAGATGTATTGAATCAACTCGCATTCTGCGATACTCTAATCCAGATCAATTGTGAATTAATAAGATTCAAATACAATCATTGAATATTCTTTTTTCATGAGTTATTTATAATAACATTCAGGATACACTTGGTAAGTTTGGAGGCAATTCTCGCACCCAAAGGGTTCGCGGCATGCGGGGTGTGACACATTCTTTTTTCTTAGGTGAATTTTACAGATGGTATAGATTATTAACAACGAAAATTTTATTGATTAATTAGTTTGATGCTGAATTTAGCATCAAATTTAAAAAATGAAAATAATTAAAATTGCACAATATAACACATATATCTCAACAATGAATGTGAAATAATGTTGTGTTCATGTAAATCCACTTTCATTCTATTTGTTACCCATACAACAAAAAATATTAAAGTCAAACAATGTGAATGAATCATTTCAGAGATATGCTTGATTTAAATTTAAAATTACATATATGATTCTATTTATTAATTGATTTCTTGAATCATATATATGATTACATGCTACTTAAGTTTTCCAACTGTACTTTTTGACCAACGACTGGGTTGGATTAACATTAGAAAGATAAATACCATCACTCTTTGCTACCCAATAATATAAAGATAGACGTTGGGCCCCCCAGCTTGATTTGAAAACAACAAAAGCTTGTTGATACGAACCCCACCAAAGATGACAGAAGAACAAAGTGTTGGGGACAAAGTTATCGCAGAAACTCCATTGGAAAGTTTCACCGTTGGCAAGTGTATGATATCCGAGATCATCATTTTTTGACGCACAGTGCAATTTTAATGGTGCAGAATTTGGAGGGAGATAATTAACTACATAAATGTGGAATTTCCACGTGAGGAAACAATCACTCCACACAAATGTTTGGATGTTGGCTAGTATGAGGAGGGACAACAAGAAGGCTCTTGTCATGATATATTTTTTGTGCTTCTATTGAATACTATAGTTTTTGTTTTTATTTTTTCTTTCTTTCTGTGAAGTTCTTTTATAGAGTATATATAAATGTGATTTTCCTCATTCTTTGCTCTACTACATAATTTGAGAAGGATTGTAAAATATTACCAATATCATTGTATCATAAATAGTAACATTATAGGAGTATCAAAATCTAGAAAGCGAACAAATACATAATGAAAAGCTTATGTTGAAAATCTTAGAGATTTAACCATTTGATAGTAAGAATAGACTTGTATTTATGTGCATATTCTGAGATAACCAAACAAGATTAACAATAGAATTTTATGCCATTAAGAGACAATATGACATATATTAATTATATTGATAACATTTGAATATAATTCTTTGAAACTCTTGTGATTTTTGGCATTCTTCAACAAAAATCATGATACTTGCAAAGTTTATGATGAAATGATATCATTGTAAAACATAATTTAGTACTTTAGGAAGCGTCGTCATCATCTATAGTTTCATCCATTTAAACTTATTTTTATAGTTTAAATTTTTTATTTTTTTTATATTTATATTATTATTATTGTCGTTGTTGTTGTTATTATTGTTAATTATTACGTTGTTGTTGTATTCACATGATGTTTTACAAGGTGGACGGCATCATTAGATTTTTATATTTAATTTGTTTCTAGGACTATCTAAATTTGATTCAACTAAGTCTATGATCATATGCTTTCTTTACATTTACAAAATATATGTACTTTTATGTATGTGTAATTCGAACTCTTTTTTCAAAAAATTATTATTCAATAAAATTTTACTGTAACCAATAAGTCATTTTGTTCTTTTTTGGCCACTGATAATGTTGCTATATTTATAATTTAATAAAAACTTAGCCATTTTATTTTTATTTGTATTTATTTTATTTTCTCATTTCATGATAATGTACTCCTTTTCTTTTTCTATTCAAATTGCTGAAATGATATTGAGATTTTAAAATTATTTAAATTATTCTTTTATGGTCCATTTTTCTTTATTTTCTGTCTTGTTTTTCAATTGACTTTCTTATAACTTATTGAAAGTAAGTTTTTATTTTACTTTCTATCTTATTTTATTTCTAAAAAATGAGATCGTAATTAGATTTATGTACTTTAGTATAAATTCTGATGAATAATGGATTATAAAAATGATAAATTTAACTATTTCTTTATTTTTTATTAGAGTTGGATATTTGAAAAAACAAAAGTGATCTATTTATTTAATAGAATGTAATAATTTTATAAAAGTAATCCCTATAAAATACAAATTTTGGTTAGTAAAATATATTGTATGTGTAACATATCAATATTTCGAAAGAATATTGCTAGATATTATATATAGGGATAATTATACTTTCCACTCCTAAAGTTTGGTGTAATTATACATAGACCCTCTGTGGTTTGAGAAAATTACATCTAGCATCCCTGAGGTTTGTTTTCGTCTAACAAATAAGTCCTTTTATTTATCAAAATTCACCAAATTTATTGGTATTAACAAAAAGATCCAAAAAATATCTATATTTACCTCCAATTGACTTATTATTGACTTATAATAGGTCAAATAATTTTTTTTATGATCAAATTACACTCATACATCTTCATACGTTAATGCATGTGAGGAGGTATATATTTACTGTTATAAGGGTAGTTTAGTCCGAGAAAAATTATTTGACCTGAAATAAGTCAGTAATAAGTCAATTGAGCGTAAATATTAATTTTTTTTCATATTTCTTGTTAATATCAACAAATTAATGAATTTTGACTAATAGGGGGACTTATTTATTAAATAGAAGCGAACCTCAGAGGTCCTAAATATAATTTTTCAAACTATAGAGAATTTATGTATTACATCAAACCTCTGAGGAGAGAAATGTAATTATCCCTTATATATGAGATTACATGCAATCAAAACAACATACAGAGATTTGGTTTAAAAATTTAGATTTGAAAAAGTTGCAAAAGTAAAACTTTATACTCATAAATATAAGTGTGATTTGAGATTCAATATTTGACTCGAGGGATTATTTCAGTTTTCATACTCAAAGTATTTCTCTTTTCAAATTTTAGTATTTTAGGTTTCCAAATTATCAGATTTAATTTGTACCTAGAGTTTTTAGTTTTCATCTACCTAAGTACCCTTTGTTAAGTTAACCGTTAAAACTAACGGTCAATCCAATTTTGGAGGAAAATTTAGGTGGGAATTTGTTTATGTAAGGGCATATTTGACTTTCAATTTATTCAAGACACAAAAAGTTTTCTATTTCAATTCTTTTCGATTTCAATTTCATAATTGAGGACAAAAAGTTAATCCAATTTTCTTTCAAAAATCCAATTTTACTGAAGAAACTACTTTTTTTCTTTTTGCTTGGCCACAAAGCATATGTTGTCATACTTTATTTATTGAGAGTTTATGCTATAATTTTTCATACTTTTTATTTAATTATTTTAGCAAATGTTTTGTTTTTTTGGCTTTTTTGTGACTCGATAATTTATTTTTTAAATATAAAATAAATTTCTATATGAATTATCATATTTTAAAAAATAAATAAAAATAAATTGCTAATTTTTTTAAGATAATAATTTATTTATTTATAATATCACATGAATTATTTGTATTTTTTTTCTAAATTCTGAATCTGGCCTCGGACTTCAATCGAAGGATTCCAACACTGTCGCAAAATTATCAGTATAGTTCATTGTGTTTTTTTAAAATATTATAAAAAAATATACATTATTATATTTGTATAGTTCATTGTATTTTTAAAATTAATATAATTTTAAAAATTAATTAAATATAATTAATTTATAAAAAATAAAATTAAAAAAAAATTAACTGTATACATTACAAATTGTGAATTGTAACCATGTCGTGGATTTCATCCACGAATTGATCAATCTTTTTTAAAAAAAATATTTTTTTTATTCGAGTCGCAAATGTAATCCGCGACTTGTTATATTTATATTATATAATTTATTTAAATTATATTTATATAATTTATTTTTTTAATAATAAAAAATAATTAACCCCTACGTAACATGTAATTCCTCAATTCAAAATAAATATTATTTTTTGATAAATTAAAGCGATTAAAATTTTAATCGAATTATAATACTATTTTATTATTTAAAAAATTACTAATACCCTTATAATTTTATTAATTGTCTAACTTTTCTTAGATTTTTATTTAGTTTTTATAGTGAACCGATCAAAATGTCCTTGTGAATTATAAATTATAATTATACTAATTTTTCAAAATCTTATGAATTTTTCTATGAACTAAGTGGATATTTTATTTAATTTTAAATTTTTTTAATCCACATTTTTTATTTTTTAAATGACTCTTCTATGTTTTTTAAAAAAGAAAAGATATGTCAAGGGAAAGATTGACAATTTCGAATTTTCATCTAAAGATCACATAATTTCATCAATTATCAAGAGTATTTATACTTTTTCAAATAACAAGAGAATATTCGTAACTATATCGAACTTATGAAAACTCATTGTAATTTACCCTTTATTTTTCCCTATTGTCGATTCTCCATAATATTAGATGAGAGTAGAAAATGTTAAGTATTCTAATAATATTGTTCTTGAAAATATGAATTACTGATAGTTAGTGGATTTGCATTATTACTTAAAATAAATGTAAAAGAATTCGGTGAGTAGATAATTATATTCAGACGCATGCAAAGATGTAAGCAATAAATGCAGGATGAAGACAGTGAAATTAGGTAAATATTTTTATATAGAAATATGTAGCTTAGCTACTTGTAAATTTTCACATATTATCATATTATTGATTTTTAATTATTCTAATACATAAAAATGCATTTTAGATAATCTATATATATATATAGAAATTAGGTATTAAATTAATTACTCTTTTATTATAAATTAATACTTCTTGTTACATTTCATCAATAAACGTACATTTAGACCTTTATTTAATTATATATATGGTAGGTTAATTAAGAAGTGTGTTTTCATCCTGAATCATCATCGGCTTCCACTCAGAATTTGGGTCAGACCATGACCGCGGCTTCACTCCCGTTACACGGAATAGCGCCACCTCCAAGCCCAACAAAACCTTGCACCCGTCCAAAACCCGGTCACAAATTCCACTCACCACGCAGTAGTTGCTGTTAAACGGCGGCCCGTGGTGTGCCCTGTGATGAGACCACCGCAAAAGGACCCCGGCATCCTGAAGCGCTGCCACAACCGGCGGAAGCTTCCTCCTTGGAATATGCGACCACGCATGGAACTTGAGGCTAAAGAGACCACAAAGGGTGAGTATACCGACGAACCAGAGGAATCGGGTCGCTCGAAAATAGGTTTACAGGCAGAATGGCGACGGTTATGACCCCAGCGATAGTTGTAACGATTCTAGCGGTTTCGAACTTGGTGAGCTCCGACGGGTACTGGTGGTGGGCTCGGAACCACTGGATTTGGGACCCGAAAATGGGAGTTTCTGTACTGCCGTAGTTGTCGATGGCCCAGTGGTAGATTCCGGAAATGAGGTCCGCCAGAAGGTAGCCGAGTAGCGCCGCCATAGTTAGGTGGAGCCATGTCCGTGGACCGGTGGGCGCTCCGGCCGCGAGTATTAGCATGGATTTGGCTAGGGAGATGAGCATGGTGGTGAAGCCACTTGCGAACCAGGCACGTTGAGCCCATGTGGCCTTGTACTTGCTGTAATCGTCGACGGAACGGATTGAAAGATTTTTCTTCTCAAGAACCGTTGATGCAGCCATTTTATAAGAGAAAATTGGAGCAGACTTGGGCGAGTATTAGTTGATTCGAAGCTTATATATATAGGAGCACATCTTGCATGCGTGAATACACTATCAAGAGGAAAATAATATTTTTCATGCTCACTTAGAATTTTTTTTTATTTTTTGTCCTATTAATTATGAGATTATTATTTTTTGTCGTCTAACTTTTAAAAAGCAATTTTGTATGAAAATATTTTGACGGAAAGTACCAGGTGCTCATTAGAGTCTTTACACTTTTGGTTTTATTGATTATGAAATTTTCATTTTTTATCTCGTAACTTTAAAAAAGTAACAGTTTTTGTCTTATTCATTTAATGATCACATGGCCTTTTCCTCCTCATCAGTATTAGATTCTTAAGTTTATAAATTCTATCAATTTTGATTTCTTCCATTATCTATTTGTTAGTTTTGACGAATTTGTGAAATAAAAGAAAAAAAAGGCTTTCTTGCTCCAATGACAATTCGAAACTGTCACTTGCACATCGTTGGGTGGGACTTGTTCGAAATTGTGTTTAAAATTGCTAGTTTTCTGTGATCATTAATGGAACGTTGAGTGGTTTTTTTAAATCAACTCGCGGGTTGTGGCAAGGGGATCCTTTATCCCCTATATTGTTTGTCCTTCCCTCTAAATATTTGTCTCGGAATCTGAATCTCCTCTTGGCTTCCGATCGAACCTAGGCCTTCAAAGTTAGTGGCGGTGTATCTCATTTAGCCTATGCAAGCCTAAAACAAATAAATAACCACTGCAATAAAATAGCTTGATAGTAGCGAAAAAAATTAGCGTTGATGTAATTAGTAACTAAAATTTTCGTTGCTAAATCACATAATTTAATACAAGAATTCACTTGGTAATATGTAGCAATGAAAATTTACTTGCTAACGAATTAAGCAACGGATTCTTTACAATATATATTAAATAGTGTAAATTAGCAACAAAATATTTACTTGCTAATTAGCTCGATACTAATTTTAGTATTAAATTTTTTATAGCTATTAAACTATTTTCTTGTAGAGAACATACTCACACTCAACCGCCACATAATTATTCCCATCTACCGATCATAAGAACTATGCATGTGTTCCTCCGTGAGCCAAATTCCAGCCATGTTTTCTTAATATCTTAATTTCTTATAACTAATATATCACTCCCAATAATTACAGAACTCAAATTACAATTTTTCTCAATAACTTTAAAGTGGAATTCGGTCGGCATTTAAGTGGAATAGAGCACACATGGCACATGGAAATGTACAAACTCAATTAATCATATGTTGGCCTGCATTTATATCAACTTAATTTATTAGGAATGGAACCGTATGATGACATGAAAAGTACAATTGCCTAACCCCCAAAATAGGCACGCAGAAAAAGTACAACCGACCGGCTATGAGGGCAAGGAACTCTTAGCTCCACTGCTGATAGTTCGACCCGGTCGACTGGATATGACATTGGATCATATGAGTCCATAGAAACCCCGCTCCTAGCTTTGATTTAGCTACAATTAAAAAACAAGAATATTGTCGAATTGAATTGATCCATCCGTACGTACCGAATCAATATACCATTACCGTGCTAACGCTAACCCCACTTCCCTGGCTAGCTTATGGGATTTTCTTTTCCGGAATACCAAAAGCAAGTATGACATTATTAAGAACATAAAGAGTTCAAAGGTATGGAATCTCATAAAGAGACGTCAATTAAATATATGATAAATTTTATCATATATATTATGTAATAAATTAGCATAATAATTTAATAAGTATAATTCACTTGTCATATAAATAATTCATTATATTTCAGCAATACTTTAGAGTGGTGCGACAATATGGAAAATAAAAAACTTAGTTAATAATATTGTAAGTTTTATTATTTTTGCTATGTTATTAGTAGTACTAACAACTTGGTATGTAAATTATAATTTATCCACGGAACCTAGTAAGGTTAGCTAGAGCGTCACGGCAATATTCAAAATTACAAACACAATTAATTATATAATAAGTTATATCATACTCGTTATGTGAACAATAAGCATCAATAATTTGAGAATTAAATATGTTTCTTGTCCTGTAGCTTAACTCAATTAATGTTCTCGTTCTTTAACAGTTCTAGGATAGTATTTTGATTTTGCATTGTTTCAATTTTTGCGATAATAATTCTTTTTTGCTTTTTCATGAAAAAAGTGTGTTTAACTTTGTTGATAGCAGACGTTTTACAATGATGCTACTAGACAAATACTGCGAGCAACTAGGATATTTGGAGGAAAAAGATACTTTAGCTTTGATATGTTGAAGAAAGTCAGAGAACTATGTTTAGAAGTGATCCTTTTTAACTAGTAGATGGTCAGGGAGGAAGATTAAGCTATATATTGATGCAATCTAGTCCTGTTAATGAATAGCATAAGACCCTACTCAAACTCAGATCCGAACAAATAAAATACTAGCCAAGTCCTACCCAACTCATGGATCTCAGGACCCATGAGTTTCTAGACCTGACCAAACTCAATTTTTTGGGTCGAGTCCAACCCATAACTTTGTTTTTTTCCTTCAATCCCCATTTTTTTTTTTTTTTCACAAAACATTCTAATTTTGATATGCCACAAACCTGAATTGATGAGCATAAGTTTATATATCCATTTTTCCTCCCAGAAAATAGAATAGTCCACGTACAAATAAGTGCTTATCTAAGATTTGGTTGCAATAACCCCAAAACCCGACTTCTAATAATTTGAATGAACGTCAGAGTGACAGTAAAAGATTTTCATTGTTGATATTCTATGACAAAAGTGGAACCAGAAGATTTCCATCATAGATGTCCTACAACTGACTAATCCATTGCTCGTAGGTTTTCTTGCACCCACACTATCACCATCATCCACTAAGTTGAAATTATAGTTATTCAATTTTAAAAGGTTAATTATTTCATTATTTTAAAAAATATAAAGGGTATATTATTAATTTTTTTTATAGGGAGTAATTTGCTCATTTACAATATCAAAAGGGAGTTTCTTGCATTTTTCCCTTTACAAAATCTAATCGTTTGCATTTTCTCACTTTCTCATGTATTTGATCAGTTAATCATGATTTTATTTAGGCATTTTAATATAAATCACATTTGTTTGACTTTGATTTTGGTCAAAGGTGTAGTGTCTAAATGCTTTAATTACATACCAGTGAAAATTTTTCATTTTTCATTTTTCATCACAGATCATTTTTATTTAATTTGTAGATTTAACTTTATATGATTCCATAAGTGACCATACATGAAATAAGTCATAGATGGGCTGGAACTAATTACTTAAAAGATGAATACAATACTTAACAGGGCAAACGTCTCACTCCAGTTGCAAACAAAGAGTTTGACTGGCTTATACATAAGCCCCAAAGACTCTTCTCCTTAATGAAACGCCGTTTCAAAACAAAATCATGAAAAGTGAAAGCGGACGATACTTCGTGCAACGGAACACTAATCGAGTCATAAATCACATCAATAATCGACAGAATAATGCTTAATTAATAATTCTAACCGCATCCGCAATACAACACACGTACATGCATCAAATAATGAAAGATGAAATCTACATAAATGAAACTTTATTCATGTGTTTATATATATATATGTATAAATGTATATATTTCTCATGGAAGCTATTTTAACTGGAAACATAAGCTCATCAGCTACCAACTAAAATATTTTGCTTGGTCTAAATATATACCGTCATCCTTCACAAACCAGTTGCACTGGTTATTGCGACAAGCATCTCTACTCGTTGATGTATAAGCATCAAAATGTTTGCTCTTGGAACCCGCCGAGATGTCGCAGTAGAACAAAGTACTTAAAACAGCACTGTCGCAGAAACTCCAGCTAAATTCTTGATTTGTGGCGAGCGTGTGAATTCCGAGATCGTCGTCCTTAGATTGGCAGTGGATCGTCAGTGGGCCGGCAGAGAGTTGATTAGCTAGATGAACAAAGACTTGTGGGGTTAGAACACATTTCCTATTGTCTACGGCAAATGCATGCAGAAGGTTGGCAATTATGAAGAGAAATAATAGCACAGATCTCATTTTTGTGTATGTGAAACTTTGATGAAAATGTTTGTTTTCATCTTTGGATGTGCTTTTATAGACTCAGGTTGATACAGATTGAGGAATAAAAGTTGAAATATTTATGTAATGAAAAAGTAAATATATGAAATAAAATAATGTGATTTACATTATAGATAATCTTGGTTTTCATAGTCTAATTATGATATATATATATATATATATTTACTGGTGTTCTATAAATTCTCAAGCTTAATTCACACTGCTGGGTTTTTTTTAAGAACGGATTTTTTTGAAGATATATATTAAAATTTTAAAAATAAAAAAAATTAAGAAAGTTATAAGAAGGTAAACTTACGTAAGAGTTGAGAAGAGTAGACAACTTTACCGTCAAAAAATGAGAAAAATATTAAATTTGGTGAAATTAATATATACAATGTTTAAAATAAAATTAAAGACAGCAAAATGCCCCTATAAATTAAGATGGAAGGATGAGTGTTAATTAAAGTTTAAAAAAAATAAAGTTATAAGAACTGGCTTGGAACACAAATTATAATTAGGAAAAGAAACAAAATAATGATGCATCATGATAAAAATTTGTGTAAAATTTCAAAAAATCACTAAAAATAGTTTTATGGGAGATATTTTAATCCAACATATTTTTTTAGGGAGTAAAACAAAAAACTTAAGTGAGAAGGCCAATTTTTGTTCTATCATTGTCGAAAAATTATTCGGGTGGTTGCTATCTTTGGGACTTTATGGAGTGAATGTGACTATATGCATATTTTAAGAATGCAAATTAAAATGTATTTAACTCTAAATTATATATAGTATGAAAATAATAATAATAATACATGTCAATGAAACTTAATTTAGTTGGCGAAGCTGAGGCCGTATGATTTTAGAGGTCATGGATTCGAACCCTAAAATACGCATGGAATATTGTTCTACTATATAGTATGTTTTGTCTATTGTAATAGTAGGTGTTGGTAAGATCTATTGATTATGATATGATTATTGTAATAATTTTTATTAGATATTGATATTCGACAAAAATAATTGTAATTGATTTAGTTCAATTAATAACAATTCATCGCTCTTACTTAAAAAATTAATAGTAATAATAATAATAATATTGAATTATTTTCACTTAAAAGGATCGCTTGACCGGCTATTTTCGTTGAACTGGCGGGTTCAGTCAAATCACATATAAACCGAGTTTAATATGCAATCAATGACGGCATTTTTTCCTTTATTTTTTTTTAATGGCTGAGTTTAATAGTTGTAAATTACAGTCATTCATGATGCTCTAAATATGGTAAGTTTACCACAATTATTACACTACTGTGGGGATTATAGCAATTATTAATTATGTTTGACCTGTAATAAGTTAATAGATTTTTATTTAAAGTTTTTGCTACTATCAATAAAAATTTGTTGAATTTTGACTAATAAAAAATTTATTTATTAAATAAAAATAAATTTCAGAAATACTTGATGTTAATTACACTAAACTTAAGGAGTGTGCATTGCAATTATCCCTTCTACTAATGTATAAATTTAGAAGTGAATAAATGTATATGCATAATACTTACATATATTTCAACGGAACTTTCACATCTTAACTTTGGAAAAATTTATCCGTTAATTTTACCCTCTATTACTTTTAGTTCTATATATATGCTTTTATTTAATTAGTTTTGTAAGTTTGAAAATTGTTGAAATTGAGTCCAATTAGGGTTTTGTATTTAATTTCTCGACATCATTTTGAATTTAGGCCGAAAATTGCATGCGTGGCAGATACTTGTTGAAATGTCCAGTAAGTTATCCACTTGTACGTTCATATATTATGATACGTGTATTGACAAAATATATTTTAATAAATTATATTATTTTATAAGTAATATTAAGTACTTTTTATATTATTTATAAATTTAAAAAGTAAATCAATTTTCTTAAATTTTTAAATTATTTTTTAAATTCCTTTTAAAAACTTAACTTTTTCTTAATTTTCTCACTAGAAAAAATATATATGATTTTTTGCTACAGTTAGTTAATATAACCAAAAGAAGGAAATCGTGACAAATATAAATCAATCACGGCTTTCGTTAATCGTTGTTTTGTAAATATAGCTAAAATATTAACCACGGTTGGTCAAAACTATAGCAAATATTTTGGCTATAGAAAAAAACCATAGTGAATATGATTAATCGTGGTAAAAGTTTAAATTTTTATTTTTATTTTATTTAATCATAGTTAATAGTATTGATTTACCACTATTTTAATTTATAATTATTTATGATGTTGTAATTTGTAGTTAATTTTTCAATTATTTTTAATTATATTAATTAATATTTAATTTATTTTTTATTTTTTAAAAAATAGTGGTGAAGGCGATTGCCTGCCGCTGCCGCCACAGAGGAGTGCGACGTGGTCTAGCCCTAGCCAACTCTAGGCAACAGCGGAGGGCAACAACCTCTCCATCGCTCTCCACCTCTAGGTGCAAGGCAGTCATCGAAAACTTTTTCTAGTCTGATCAACACGATTGGTGGCGTCAATTGCCCCTCTTTGTCGGGGCACAAAGGGCTGGGAAGGAGGGTAGGAAGAGGGCGGGCGGCGGGTGAAAGGAGGGGAGAGTCGTGTGTGGAGCTAGGGGTGGATGACTATTTTTTTTAAATAATAATTTTATTTTTTAAGTTATAATTATGTATGTAATATACTTTAAAATATATTCAAAATTTTCTTTCCTCCAACACTTGTCCACCATATCTCCCAGCTCAAGTTCAAAGCAATGTAGGATTAAAAACTCCCAAATATTGTCCAACTCGGATGGCATGTCAAGTTTTCGGTCAAAAATTAAATTTTTAATGATTGGAGAACTATTTATCATTTTTTTATATAATTAACCTACGGGACTAAATAAATGAAGTTATAAAACTAGAACTAATAGTGGTAAAGTTAAAGGACAAAAAAGATATTTTTTTCATTCTTAAACATATAAAAGTTTTAATTGAATATAGTAAAAAGTATATAAATCATTTACATAATTTTTTTTATCATAACTCATACATTAATTTATATTTACTATTGTACTTCAAAATAAATTGACCGAAAACATTTTAAAACGTATTAACATTTTAATAAATGAAATTATATATCTTGAATTTAAATTTTAAACAAATTAACATTGAGATTTCGGAGCGAATATAATTAAATATTGTGAATCACGGCCTAAAAAATTCAACTCAAAAAGTACATATACATGCAAATCAAGATTCTTCAAAAATAACATTAATAAATAGTATTTAAAATCTCTATAAAGTATTGAAAGCCTATGCTTGTTTTGAATATTTGTTTAAAGTTTAATTTTTAGTTTTTTTAGTAATCAATATCTAATATCTTTCTTGATATTATTATTTAATGATGGACCAAAAATTGCACATTTTTTCAAATTATAGTACCAAAAAATTGTACATTAAGACATTCCAATTCTGTTAAAAAATCAACAGAGTACCGAATTGGTACCGAAATTGCACATTTTTTAATTGTACAAATCGTATTGTTGTAAATTCCATAATATTTGGATTATTAAAACTGAATAAGATCTAATTTACCAGCCGAAAAAAAAAATGCAATTTATCCTTTTTCTTTTCTTGTAGCAGAGGTAAAAATATTTTACCATCTACGGTAAAAAACAATTACTGCAGGACGTTTGATTTTAGATCCTCACAATAGATGGAAATAGGATAAATGTCATTGACATAAAGACACACACACATATATGTAGGAATTACTTTGGAAAGTAATTGGTACAAAACAACACACATAATTTCATTCAAAGTTGTTGTATGAAGTAATACTGTTGATATCATGAAGCAATCCTACTATTGTTTTCCCAATCATGTTTCTTCTCCAACTTGTCCGGGGGAAACTTCCCAGAAAAATAAATTCCATCGCTCCTCGCCTCCCAATAACAATCGAGAAAACAACGATCAGACCACTGGGATTTAAATACATCAAAAGCAACTTGTTTCGAACCCCAGTAGAGATGACAGAAGAATAAAGTCGTGCCCGTCCAAGAATCACAAAAGTGCCAATGGAAGTCATCGTTGACATGGATGGTATGGAACCCTAGGTCATCATCTCCAGACGCACAGTGCAAACTCAAGTCTGAGTTCGGAGGTAGTTTGTTGACGACATGAATGGTGTATCCACGGACGATACGACAAGAGAGAGCTTGAAGAAGATTAGAAGTTAGGAGAAAAAGTATGAAGAAGTTGTTGATAGTGGAACAACTCATGCTGGCTGCACAAAAGTTGCATAGAGATCATGCCTCAGTAGGTCACATTTTTCCCTTTGCAGCAGGCTGTATTTATAGGATCAACAAATCCTGTAACGGTCTTTCATCGATAGAAATTGTCTCAATTATCTGATGTTGACCAAAATTTGCTTAGGACAGTGAGATATATATTGAGAATACTATAGATATACGTAATTTGATTTATGGGATTCAATAAAGCAATTCTAAGTAATAAATTGATAGACAAAATCCTTAAGTATGAATTAATTATCCTTTGACCCCTTCTAAAAATGTTAAATAACACTTTTCTTTAAAAAGAATTTGAAATTACACTTACACTCCATTCGAAAATTCATTGTTTACATTTAACCTCTTTTTGCTAGTATTCGTATGAAAAATCCTAATATTAGCAAAAATTTGTATAAATTTTCGATTTTATCCCTCATTTTAATATTTTCATATAATATTTTTGTACTTAAGAAGAAAAAAACGTAATGATGTTAACCTCACTTTATATATTTATATATATTATAAGTATAGAAATATATATGAGAATATTCAATGGCGGGTAGAATTGAAATTTTGTTTGCTTACATTAGTATTATTCGTTTAAACCCTAACGAGAGGGGGCCAAGTGTAAATCAAAATTTTTTGAAGAGGGTGTAAGTAGCAGGGCATTATGATTATAAAAGCAAACCTTCTTCTTCTTGTAGAGGGTACTGTTACATGATTTAGATAAGCTCAAAATACGCATTTTTTTAGCTACTAATTATTGCTATCTTTACATTCTATCGCATTCAATGTTTGAGTTATTTTTCTTTTAGATTGTTTATTGAATCGGGTATCGGAGAGCTAACATGTTCGTTGCTTGTCCTCATTTCAAGGCTTGTAAAAAAACCAATGCAAGAAGCTTGCATTCATTACAACTCAGACGAACAACTTTTTTGCTCACACCAAATACCCACCCTTGTGATTTTGATGTGAGTTACACTTCACCTAATTTACATACTCATATATATACTTTTTAAAAAAAATAATTGATATTATATCTATGCTTAATCAAAAGTTAAACACTTTTAGAAAAGAAGATTAATAAAAATATATACATATTGTCATGTTTTTTTTAGAGAAAATACATTTAAAAATAGATATGTAATTACTTATTTTTATCTAAAAATTAAATAATTAATAGCTTATTTATTACCAAATTAATAAAATCTTTTACATTAAATTATTTTGTATATTAATTGTATCCATTCATTAATTAATTTTGAGTCTGTAAAACAGTTCGAATTGTGAAATAAATACACCAAAAAAATTTAAGTTAGGTAATGAATGAGTAAAATAAATACACAAACAACTTTCATGTAAAAGATTTTATTGATTTGATAATAACATTAAGTTATTCACAATTTAATACATTGGGTCGCTATTGGTTCTTACCAAATTTCAACATCAACAATTTATAGTTCAGGACAATGTCTTGATCGTGAAATTGAGTAGAGAAGTATCTACAAAAATGGACGAACACTCCAACACTTAAGTAAATAATAGAATTAAAATGAAAAAAAAAATAATTATTCAAGAAATAATACTTGTGATGTATGTAAAAACTAATGAACTTGAATAAATATCGTAAGTGTAGGGAACGAAAAGTGTCGTGTGTGCTTAATAAAACGCGCATTACGATGCTTAGGGAAGGAATATATATAGAGAATGTTAGGGCAGAATCATATCCCTAACTTTCCTAATTTGCGCCGAGTGGATGAGCCGGCTGATGTTCTAGGTGGTCTTTGATTATTAGGAACTACTTCTTCTAGATTTCCCCGAATTGGGCTTTCATATGATTCGGGGGTTGCTAGGCCCAACAAGGCGTGGGCCAATGGCCTTTTGGGCTTCAATAAAGACAAGGGCTATCAACTATGTTTACGTTCACAAAATTACCATTTTAGAATAAATCGATTGGAAATTGCGTTTGAAAACTTAATTAGTAAAATTTATAAATGAAAAATATTTTGATGAGTTTATGTTTTAGAAAAATTAATCACTGACAACTTGGGAGGAAAATTAATAAGTCTAATTGAAAGCTTTCATTTTAAATATTTTTTTAAGTTACTTTGTGATTTTTTTTATTAATTAAGATTTCTTGTTTTGTTATTTAATAATGGGACTAAAAATTACACATTTTTTTTTCAAAACTTGATGTTACACACTAGAGGGTTAAAAGAATTAACAGTGTACGAGTTGGACTGTAATGCATATTTTCAAATACACAAGATGTAATGTGGTAAATACAATATCAGGACCAATTAAAATTACAAATATTTCAATTTATGGGATGAAAAATACAATTCTCTTGTCTTCTTTATTGGTAAATAAGTTGAAATGTAGAATAACAAACACATTTTTATTCAAAGTTGTTGGATGAAGTAGAATTGTTGACGTCATGAAGCGTGTTTCTTATTTTGCCAATCATATTTCTTCTCCAACTTGTGCGGGGGGAACTTCCCAGAAAAATATATTCCATCGCTCCTTGCCTCCCAATAACAATCGAGCTTACAACGGTCGGACCACTTGGATCTAAAAACATCAAAAGCAACTTGTTTTGAATCCCAATAGAGATGACAGAAGAATAAGGTCACCCCCGTCCAAGAATCACAAAATTTCCAATGGTAGTCACCGTTTACGGGGATGGTGTGAGACCCTAGATCATCATTCCCTGATGCGCAGTGCAAATTCAAGATTAAGTTCGGAGGTAGTTTGTTGACGACATGAACGGTGTATTCGCGGACGATATGACAAGAGAGGGCTTGAAGAAGGTTAGAAGTTAGGAGAAAAAGTGTCAAGAAGTTTTTGATAGTGGTATAACTCATGTTGGTTGCACAAAAGTTACATAAAAATCATGCCTCAATAGGTCACATTTTCCCCTCTGAACGCTTTATTTATAGGATCACCAAACTTTTGCAAGAAATTTCATTAATAGAAATTGTCTCAGTTAATATCCAAGAAAACTATGGGACTGTGACCCAATCTGCTTAAATCAAACAGTGAGTTCTTGAGAATAGATACTATGTAATTTGATTTATGGGATTAAAAGTAATTCACGCACTACAAAAAAAAAATGTAAAAAAATCCTTCTGTAAAAAAATATTATTTAAAAATTCCACGTAAGAGGAGAAAAATAAATAAATAAAGCACCCCTCTCACTTGAGGAGTATACAATATGCACTAATTTTTATTTTTTAATTTTAAGATTAAGTAATTACACGTATTCCGCAAATGTAGGATCTTATCTAATTTTGATCAATGACTAATTCTTTTTATAAAGGGTAAAATGCAGATGCCTCCAAAGTATGGGTTATTTGTACTTTGCCTCTTACTTCTTTTTTTTTTTACACTTCTCTATTAAACTTTTTAATTTTATTACACTTTGTATTTTTAAAAAAATTATAGTGTGTACACGCATTTAAGAACGGTTTAATTGTAAAAGTTAAATGCATATAACCCCCAATATGTGGGATCATTTGCACTTTGCCCCCCAATTTTTTAACAAAATAAAAAATTGTGGAGAAAAATTATGAAAAAAAGAGAAAATTTTCAGAAAATTTAATGCTTGATCTGCAAATAACCCATTTACCATAACAACCTAAATGTAATGTTGACACAGATTGAAATACACAAATGTTTGATGGTAGCTTCAACAGAAATGCACGATTCTTTTTCCTTTGTGTTTTTTTTTTTTGTTTGATTTATCCTCCTTTATACAATTGTATTGTATTCGATTTTGTTGTGAAGTTACACTCTTTTGTGATTTTATCATTTGGGTTGGTAAGTTTTTCTTATTTTCTCATCTGAATTTTTTTCAATCTTTGTAATGTCCTGCTGATTTTATGTTTGTGAATTGAAGTTTAAAGTTTTCTTATTCTGATTTGGGGTTTCACACACCTTATATTGCAAAAAGTTCATGGTTTTTTATTTTATTTTATCTTGTAATATGAAGTTATTTATCTGTAAATTATGTACTGAAATTTTTCTCCATTTTTTGATTTTTTTTTCATTTTTTCTATTTTTTCTTTATTTTATTTTTATTAAAAAATTGGGGGGGCAAAGTGATAATGATTCCACACATTAGGGGGTTGTTTGCATTTAACCTTTACAATTATACCGAACCCAAAATCGCCCTTAGGCGTGTGTACACACTCGGATTGAATATTCCATTATTATTTCCCGAAAAGTGTAAACTGCAATAAAATTAAAAGATTGGGTATAGAAATATGAAAAAAAAGATTGGGGAGAAAGTGCAAATGATCCCATACATTATCCATGTATAAATTAATGATTCACTAAATAAATAATATATGATAAATGATTATTAAAGAAATATAAACTAGTATATATATATATATAATAAAATTTGTAAAAACCAAAAAGATACAAAAAAAAAAATTAATTCTAGCATATTATTTATCATCCTTGTACTTTAAATCTTTATTTTACCATCCTTAATATACGGAACAGTAAAAAGTAATTAAAAACTTAATGAAAAATGGACTAAAAAGGCTCTTGCAAGCATGCAAAAGATAAAAAAATAAATGTTGTTTGAGGAAAGGGAAAACAAAAAAAAAAAAAAAAAGACAAGTTATAAAGGTGAAAGTTCCATGAGAATGAATGAGGATGTGCAGAAGTGAAGCAACCCATTTTACATATATAGTCAATTAATAGTTTGGCCCTAATAAACAAGACATAGACATCCCTTACGTGCAACACACAATTGTCTATACTTCAATTATATCATCTTCATGCCAATAACTTGCCCTCCTTAACCATCCATCCATTTCACTTGTTTTTATAAACAATATTTAAATTGCCACTTGGACTCACACATTCCACAAAAAATATTCCTCCAACATGCAACACATTTTCTTAATTTATTTTCATGCAAATTTTATTTATTTTTTATTAACTTATATATATGTGGGTGACATGTTTTGAATTGTATGCTTATAGCACTTAATTTCCTTTTATGATGAACTAAAAATGGCTTGTGCATCTTATCAAAGACAGACAATATGTGAGAAACTTCGAATTTTAATTGACACATTCTATTTTTCATCGAATTTTAAATTTTTTCAGCCAAATTAAATTAATAAAAATACATGATTATTTTATAATTTTAAAAAAATAAATGACTAAAATACCAAAATAATATAATTATAAAAAATGCATTTAATGCTAGAATAATATATTATAAGCCTTATATAATTAGGGTGGTGTTTAAAATTTAGAAACTTCCAATTTACTTAATAGAAGAAAGAAAGGATGAATAGAAAAGCACAAACTATTGACTTGTGGAGATACTTGCATATAACCACCACCCCACACTAGTGTCCCTCCTATATGTTCTTCCAACCTCCACCTCTCTCCTACATTCTCTCTCTCCATTGCTCTCTTTCTCTCTCTCTCCAAAGTGTATTCAAGAACTGCCGCCGCAGTTGCCCCACGGTGATGGTGCCGGTGGTGAAGGAAGGAAATGGAGGCTGTGGAGCAAGTTTTGGAGCCGCCGTGCAGCCAGAATAAATTAGACATCTCCGCCGTCGCCAAAGGCAAGCGTACCAAGAGACACAGGCCTCATTCGCCAATTCCCTTCACCGTCACCCCACCCCCCACCATTGCTGGAGAATACGGAACCACCGCCAGTCCCGGCTTCTCCACCGCCTCAGAGGAGGAGAGCACCACCACGGAGGAAGAGGACACCGCTAGATGCCTGATCCTCTTGTCCCAAGGCTATATATCGTCAAACAACAAGAATGATGATGTTCGCAATTTTCAACATTTCAAACAAAGTGCCAACCCGACGGCGACAGCCGCCGTAGCCACCGAGAAGGTCAGCGGCGCTTGCCAGTATGCATGCAAGACGTGTGACCGGGTTTTCCCTTCGTTCCAGGCCCTCGGCGGCCACCGGGCCAGCCACAGGAAGCCCAAGAACGAGAAAAAATCAGCATTTTTCTCCGATGAAGAAGATTTGCCGTCACCATCAACGTTATCATCCAAGAGAAAATTGCCACCCAACCCTCTTTCTCTTCAATTGAACAACATTTCCGGCGCCGGCGTCCCGAAGCCGTCACCTTCCCTGAGAATTCACGAGTGCTCCTATTGCGGGGCGGAGTTCACGTCAGGCCAGGCCCTCGGGGGACACATGAGGCGGCACCGGGGCGGCCCTATCAGCCCGTCATCGAATCCGCAACCAGCTTCTAAATATTTCATTGAAGTGCCGGAGCCCGCGGAAAGGAAGAAGCCCAGAATCGGATTGTCGTTGGATCTCAACCTGCCGGCGCCGGACGTCGATGAGAATCAGAGGTTTGCGGGCTTTGCTACAAGGCAACAGAAAAGCCCGGAGAAGTTGGTTTTATCCACCACCACCCCGACACTGGTTGACTGCCATTATTAATTAGATCAGAAGGTTCAATTATTTTTAATACATTGATCTTCAAACACAAGCTCGCTAGAAAATGAATTTATTCTTTTTTCCTTTTAATTTTATTTTATCCCACATTCAAATACTTCTTTTTTCTTCTTCTTTTATTGTATTATTACTGTCATTCTTTATTATTGTGAATTAACTACATATATATTCTATCTACAGTGTTGATATATAAGTTGGCAAAATATAATTTAAATTCTTGGACTATTAATATATGCAATTAATTAAATACATTAATTGTATGTTACGCCTTTAAATATTATGAACATTCGTAGTGTAGTGTGATTATGTAAAAAAAATGAATAATCACATATCAAAATTATTACATTTATTTTGTAATTAATATGTTTCGGTCCAAAATTTTCCCTTTTAGTTGTTCATTGAAGACAGGTTCTTGAGTGTAAGGAATGTATGTGATGATATTATATATATGTGAAGAGACGGAAAGAGCAATAAAGAAAGGAATTGTCGGACAATGACATTAAAATTGCAGTTTTGGTCTCACGGGATGAGGTCTAATGTTTCAATTTTTTCTCATATTGGCCCCAAGAGTCACTTTAATTTTCATCAAAAACATAAATTATAAAATCACATGCTCTGTATGTGATTTGTTATTTTTTCATGAAAAGTAACTCTTTAGACGAGCCTTTTCTCCTATAAAATTTCGTCGTGCCTAGTCTTTACTTGTTGACTCTTCATTTTTTTTATCAATTTTTTTTTCCAAGACTAATACATATTTGGATGTTATGCCTTTTGCAAATTATTTTATTTTTTAATTCTTGAAGTTAAGCTTATTTTTTTAATTGTGTTGTCTAGTAAAAAGCTTATCGATAATTAACTCATCCTTCCCCTATGAATGTGCTAAAAATTATCTATATTTTGTTTATTCCCACAAGTTTTCTTTTAAATGCTGGCCAAACGAGTGAGTTAATTTAGTAGTCTTGCGCGATAGACTTAATAAGATCGGCTTTACTGAATGAACGAGTTAGTAGTAAAAGAGTTACAGATACATGGATCGAGATTGTTGCTTTATGCCACTTTTATTAGAAAATTGACGAAAAAAATATAATTATCTTGATTGTTATCTCTTCGGACTGGAGCGGAAATATCCACTGAACATGCTCATAATTTTTCCATTAATTTTCTATACCTAAAATGAGAATTTTTTATACTTATGGGACTATTTTTTATAATTGATGAATAATGACACTAAAAATATAAAAATATCTAAATTATGGCACGAAAATTACAATTTTCCCTTCTTAGTCATAATCATGATTCTATACTAGCATTATAATTATATCTTCCAGCTAGCTAGTGGTGATATTTTAAGTATTTCCCAATAAACATTTGCAGCCTTAGCTAAGGTGAAATCTTTTTGGTGATTGAGTGTAATATATTGGATATATTTTTATATTAGTTGATTAAAATATAGGGATTAAATGTAATTTTAGTGTTGTATTTTTTGTATTTTAATATTTTAGTCCTTTACCTTTTAGAATAGCAAATAAATCATAACTTTTAAGTTTTTTGTGATTTTGTTCCTTCAAGTTGGAGTTTGAAAATATTGCCAGAAAAAAGCACGTGCGATTTTTTATTTGGGGCGTTTGATCCCATTGGTCAATGTAATAGACCAAAATCATGAAAAATTAAAAATTGACGACCAATTTTGCTACTTCAGATAAATAGAGGACTAAAACGCCATATTCAAAAAATACAAGACCAAAGATTTGCCACCATGCCGGCAGAAATTGACCAATGAAAATAAAATCCCAAATTAAATTTTTTTCCAGCTACTAAAGGACCAAAATTACGAAAAATTTAAAAGTTACAGGACATATTTACTGCCTTAAAATGATAAAGGACTAAAATCATCAAAAAAATGCAAAAAAAAAAAAAATATTTAAGCCTTTAAATACATTAACGTAGTTAAATATATTAATATATAATTAATGAACTGGATTCTCTGGTCTGATCATCCATCGATCCGACACTCCTTGTTCACTTGATTATATTATTACATTAAAGTAGTATTTGGTACTCCACTCTCACACCACTAACTCAAATACCTCTAACCTAACCCTAAATTATTATGACTTTCTTTTCCTTTTCAGCTGCACCTCTAACTACTCATGAAGGCATCATAGTTAATTTTATCCATACATACATGAACTCAACTTGCTTAATTAAATGAATTCTGTATCTTATTTTCCAAATTGCGAAGTTTTCTCTTCTTTCTTTCTTTCTTTTCTTTTAATGTATTGATTTATATATTTTTATTTTTATTTATTATATATTTTAAAATATAAAAGATTATTTATTATATGCATATATGAACAACGTGTCACAATGACTAGTATAAAAAAGAAAGACACTTCTCGCTCACAGTTGATCACAACAGTTTGTGACGTACATTAGAAAAAAAAATAACTAAATTGACTACAATTTCAATAATTGTAGATTAAAAATCATGATAAATAATTTTTATTGACCACGGTTAAATAACTGATGTTAAAACATAGATATTTCACTAAGAAAATATTATTTGCTATGGCTAAGCGCCATGATGAAAATATTTTTCATGGGTTTTAGTCATGACAGATATTTTAGCCACCCTCGCAGATACCATTACCAATACCGTTGCATGATTGTAGTCAATGACTATTTGCTATGAATATTTTATTTTTAACCATGACAACTAGTCATAGTTAAATGTTTGCATTTTTTGTAGTGACGGTACTAATTTTTTAATATCAATTATCCATACCAGAATAATTAATTATTTTAAATGGTTCATATCATTATATAATTATCAATATATTATTATATTTATTCGCTACTTTTTATTGTGTTAATTGTTTTACCTGCTCTGAATTATACATTAATTTTTATTTTTAAATTTATATCATATTTATTTAATTATATGCACATAAATATTAGGTGTCTCGGTGGGCAGCGTCGCATAAAAAAGAGGCAACATATACTCAAATTAGCATAATTTCCTTTTCTCCTTGAAATTGATACACCAATTTATTGACATTCAAAGATTTTCCTTTACCACTATGAGGCATTAATTTGTACCCCACTTGACAGTAGTACAAAACTACAGCTTATTACAACATACAACCTGCAAGAATCAGCGAGAAATTAATAAGTATTAGCAAAAGTCAATTTGTAAAAATTTAAACTTTGGACAAGACAAAATTATAGTGGAAACATAATCACAATTAATGTCCGAAGCTGGAAATTTACCAGCCTATGTGGGATGTCTTCACGGCAGCGGAAGACGGCGGAGATGGGACCGGCACCGCCTTCGGTGGAGGCGGACTTGGCAAAGGGAGAGATGGTGGCGGAGGAGGAGGTGCTTGAACAGCTCCTGCATGCATAACATTATTATTAAAACAAATTTAGATCGAACAAAACTTTTATTAATTTAGATCAATTTTAGTAACAAATTTGTGAGAAGTAACTTTTTCTTATATAATTTCCACGAAAATTAGGAAAAAAAAAAATTAGTATCTATATAAATACAGTTATAAGTGGGGTTTAATCTATCTTTTTTTTTTTTTAATTAAAGCCGTCTACACTTAAGCGGGGTTTGATCTATCTTTAGGTATATATATCTATACTTAATTAGGGATGGTAGCGATATAGCAAGTTTATATTACATCTCACAACTTAAAAACCTTCGCACTTTTCAAGCCTTAATCCAGTATATTTTTTTACGAAAACAACCTTAATTTTCCTCAAGATTTAAAGGCGCTTGTGCCATGCACGTGTTGTGGCTAAAATATCAATAACTATATTATGAATCACGATCAAATAAAATCGATACAAAAAAATAGTTTTTCCATCTTTATTTGCCAAAGCTAATAAGAGTCATGGTAAAAATATTTGTCATGGCTTACGCCATGCCAAATCTTTTAGCAGCCCTTACAAAAATCAAGGCTAACAATCATTGCGTGACCATGGTCAATGACTATTTATTACTAACCATAGCAATTAGACGTGATTAAATGTTAAATTTTTTATATATAGTGGATGCAATGTGGCGAATTCAAAAATAATAGGACAAAAAATATAAAAGCGTTAACTTGTGTGACGTAAAATGCAATTTTCGTGTTGAGATGCACAAATAACAACTATTGATTAAAAATAGCGATCATAAATAACTTGAAATAAATAAATAAATAAATAATGGAAAAATTTACCGCAAAACAAGAGGTTATTGGGGGGTGATCGCTCTTTGGCTGGATTGGGATCAGGATCATAAACCCTAATGTAGAGTTCTTGGCCTAAGTACCAATGTCTGAGATTCTGTGACCTTAAATTCCACATTCCTGGATTGTCCAAATACACGTACACTGCCGTCCATCCTCCTGGGTACACCTGATCAACAACGTTCCTCAAAATTCAGACCACAAACTTCAATCTTGTCACATTACCATCATCAATCTACTTCTTAATGATAACACAATTTTGAGTTCCACTAATCTTATGCGTATTTATTTTATTTTACGTGAGTTATTATAATTTGTTTACGATTATATTAATATTTAAATCGGGAGTTTGTTTTTAATATTGATCATGTATTGATTGAATTGATGTAATGCTCAAAAAAATATTACAAATTCCTTGCAAAATAGTGGAATTCATTGTTAATTTATGTTAGCAACGGATTTAGCAAGAAAAATATTTACTTTGCAATTAATTCACTACTGATTTTAGTAGTGATTTTTTTCTCGTTGTTGATTTTGGTAGAAATTTTATTAATAAAAATATTTGTTAGTAAATTGTGGCGGGAACTTTTCAGTTTTCTGGCCAAGGTAGCCAATTACAAAGTTTTGCAATATTAAATTTTCTTTCTAATTACAGCAAGAAATATTTTGTTTCAAATATTAATTTTGAAATTTAAAAAAAAAAATTAAAATTCTTATCCGTTGCTAATTACCAACAAGTTTACTCTCCTATTTAATTTTTGTAGCTATTGGCATAATTTCTTGTAGTGCATACAAGAAGGGATTATACATTTACCGCACCTGGACCGTAGAACGTACGACTGGATCATCAAAATTGTACATTGTTGATCGTGCCTCAGGCGTCCATTCTCCTAGACCGAAACTACAAAGGCAAAAACATACATGACAATGGAATTAACAAGCTCAAACTTACATTGAAGTCTTCTAAGGAACAACCTAGTGGCTTGAGCTAAAAATTTCTTACAGTAGGAAATGTAGTTTACAGTAGGAACAACCAAAAATATAGTTTTCCCTTTATCGGAAATTTAGATTTCAAACATTCAGAATATCAAAAACCATATATATTAAATTTCAAGATACATAAAAAAAAAAAAGAGAAAAGGGAAAAAAATTCATAAAACTCACCCGACCACAAAGAACCCGAACCCGTCCAAATGCCAAGAGTCGATCATATCCAAGTCGTTCTTGAACACGATCTCGAGCCATCCCTTGTGAGTCCCCGAGACAACAAACGTGCCGTTGACAGGGGCCGGCAGGCTTGAGTGAATAGGAAAAGCATCGAGTTCATACACACCGGAGCCATTGAGGAACTGATCAGCCAATTTCAAAGGCGTGGATGGAGTTACATATGTAACATTGTTCACAGTATAACGAGGGTAGCCATCTATGACGGCAAGTGATCCGCGGAGAAGAAAGGTTTGTGACAGTGTCACATTCGTCACGTTGAATGACCCTTGCGGGTTAGGTCTAGCACCACCTGTACTCATATTCAACCTACACACCAAGAATAACCAAAATAAACTACAAAATTAGCTAGGGTTACAAGCCCAAGTTATCAAAAAATTTGTGCCCATAATATGAATTATAATGTTAATTACACATAGGATATCTTACTTTAAATTTAGGGTGAGTTGCGGTTAGACCTCTCTAAAAATATTAAATTATACTTTCGTTAAAAGAAGTTTTAAAACTGCACTTACACCCTTTTCAAGAATTTATATCTGACCCCATTCCATTAGGGTTGGGAGAGACAATGTCTAGGTAGGCAAAAAGAATTATATAATTTTTTAATTTGCCCCTCATTTGACATTTTCATGTATAGATTTGTACTTATAGAGTTGCAAAATAGAAAATATATGCAATTTTTTTTGCTAACGTCGTTATTTCTCATAAAAAAAACTAAAAAACGGGAGTCATGTGTAAACAGTAAATGTTGGAGGGGGTTTAAGTATAATTAACCCTTAAATTTAACAATCAATTCAGAAAAATGATCAATATGGTAAAAGAAGTATCGGTTTGAGGACCAAAACTGTAATTAGTGTTTGTTTAAGGACAAGAATTGAATAGATAGTCAAGTATAATGACCAAAAATGTAATTCGTATGAAGCATGCAGACAAGCTTTCCGATAGGGCTAAAATTTAGATAAAAAAACAAGTTACGACTCTTTCACCGGTTGGGAGAAAAGTATTCATCGTTGGAGTCGATCATGCCCGAACCAGTTACAAGACAACTAACTCGTATTTTCTATATAATTGATACATAATCTATAAAAACAATAAATATGTTTTTATTTTGAGTAAATTAACTACATGCATTGAGCGTATCAATTACTCCAGTTTAAAATAATTAATTAATCAATTACATAACAAGTATACGTCAGATCCAGGAAACTTTCACTTACGTGATGGCTTGAGCTTGATTGAGCGAGAAGTCGATATCAAACGGGTCAGGCCCATTTGGCAACGGCCCATTAACAGATTCAGTGGAGTTGTCATAGTGCAATAGCCCAACTGCAGCAATCGCATTGGGCTTAGTCAAGTTGACCCATTTTGGAGTTGCGACTATATAATAATCAGCTGGGTACTGGTCAGCTGTGACGAGCACAGAGTAAGACTGGCCGACGTGGACGTCGAGAGAGTCCAACGTAATCTGATTGGTGTAGGATCCTTCCGTTTCCACCAATAGCATTTTGTGGTTCTGAATCCGGAAATTGATGCTCCACAGGTTGCCAACATTTGAAATTCTAAATCTGTAGGTTTTTCCTTAAAAAATAAAAAATAAAAAAAATAATTATTATACTCCAACCATCTTTTCGAGTTTTATCTTAATGCAAAAAATTTCATTCGAATTAGGTTTGATAAATCAAACCAGTAATATATCGAATATATATTGCACGTGACGTGTACATGATTATTTTTTTTTAAATTATACATCAATAACAAGTATATTATATTTATATATGATCTGTTTATATCTGGTCGGACCCGAATCAAATTAGAATTTTTTTTATTATAAATTTATATTAATGTTTTTAATTAAAGCCATTTTGAAAGATAGGAAATGAATTATATTCTTCTATCAACCTTTTTATTCTTTTTAATTTGAAATAATTTGGTATGATTAATAAAAAGAACATATATGTCAAGAAATTTCTCAAATATTGAATTTTATTTTATTTAATTCTAAATATCATCAGTTAATTTATAAGTAATAAAATATGTAGCCAGAGATATTATTTTGTATTTTATATATTTTTCAAATAAAACATTGTTATTAGTAAATACTATAAATGACATAAATTCATTCAAATTATTACCTAAAACGTCTATAAATAATAGGGTAAATTACAGTAGTACCCCTTATATTAGGGCTAATTAGTTACAGGTACACCTTTGAGAAGGTGATACAGCAATGTACTCAAAGGGTATTTGCGTAAAAAAAAATAATTGAATAAGAAATATACTTATAATTAGAACTACAATATCAAGAGATATATTTATAATTTTGTAAAAAATAAGAGATATTTATGTAATTAAATCTAACTTCATGGTATGCCAATGTAATTTTTCCTAAATAATAATAAATAAATTAGAAAAGTAAGTATATTAGAAGCCATATCTGATTATTAACCACACATTCATATTACTTTTGTTCAGATTAAGTTCTAGAACTTTCTCTCTAGATTAAATATTTCAAATAATTATTTTTTATTGATTTTTTCCATAGTTATTTAATTTAATAAATTATTAAAAATATATATATAAATTCTTACCTCTCGATACGTTGAAGGACTCGTGGGCTTCCGAAAATGGGCTATGATATGGGCCTTTTCCGTTCATAAGGATCCAATCAGGAAAATAGTCCGCACCCCACGTCACCCTAACTTTCTGCAAAATTAGAAGTATTCTCAATTAATTATATGTAAAAATAAAATAAATAAAAAAATAATTTAGAGATATTATTAGCACAAAAAAAATTGACGTGGGTAAAATTTTCATATTAGTATAAAAATATAGTATAGATCATATATATGAGAAGAAGAATTTGAGGAGGGATAGTTGAAAATACATAAAGATATTTTCGATAATTTAAAAAATTGGGGTCGCTTGTAAGTAACCACTATTTATGAGTGAAAACTAGTCGGTGTTGCACGCAGTTTCTGTGTGCATTTAATAAAATAATCTTTTACGCTTAAAATATATTATAAAAAAGAGTAAAATATATAAACCAGTGCATTACAACCTCAATGGATTTACTTGTAGTTTTACAAAAATATATGGGATGTTTGTGTAATTAAATTTAATTTCAGGGATATCAATGTAAGTTACCCTAAATATTAAATAAAATGTCTATTCAATCCCATAATTTAGAGACATTTGAAGCAAAGTGTATCGATTTTTCAAAATATATTAAATATATATATATATATATATATTACTACGACGACTAAAATATTTTATTCTAAGCAAAATAAAATCATGAAAATACAAAAATTATATAATCTATTTACACTGTTAATAAAACATTAAGAGTCTTTTTTTTATGTATTTTACTAAAATACCCTTTTTAATATACATAAAAATAATTACCTGTTTTTACATCATTTTATAATGATAATTATCAACCGAATACTTAATTTAATAACCATCGTTACGATATATTTAAATTTTGTGATTGTTTCAAACTTTTTAGAATTTTAATTCATCATTATAATCACTAATATGTAAAGTTAGAAGCTTAATAATTAAAAACAAATGATTTTGATTAATAATATATTATTATTAGTAGATGTATATATATTAATATTTTGTACAGATATCGACTATGCTCAATTACTAGTATATGTCATTAACAAGGTGTCGGGCAGTTTCTTTTTCTTAGCATGGTGGCACGTCGTTTTTATATAGATATTATACATAAATATTTTATATTTTAAAATATATTACAAATAAAAATAAAATATATAAATCGATACTTCACATATTTTTTTTTAAAAAATGACACATTACATTTAAAAAAAATAAATTAATTAGAAGAAAATTAATTTTAGGGTATTATTAACTTCAATAAAAAGAATGGTGTAATTATGTCACAAATTGTCGTTTGTGAGTGAAAACCTACTTTATATATATAAGAATAGATTATGTATCTTTTAGCCAATTTTGATTTTTCTCTCTTTCCCTCCATATTTTCTCTTACAAAATTATTTATTTTTTTGTCAATCCTTTGCATATTATTATTTTTCTTAAATTTTACCTCCCTTCAAGTTTGGTATAATTACACGTAAATTTGTGGTTCGAAAAAATATATTCAATATTCTGATGTTTGCTTTGGCCTAATAAATAAGTCTCTTTATTAGTAAAAGTCCACTTAGTTTGCTGATATTAACCAAAAAATCAGATGAAAACTCATATCTACCCCCGATTGATTTATTGTACATCTAAACACATTAATACATGTGAAGAAGTATATTTTCATCATTATAATTTTATATGGATAGTTTAATAAGAAAAAATTTATTTAACATGTAGTAAACCAGTACTAAGTCAATTGAAGGTAGATATCAAATTTGATTCAATTTTTTGGCGAATAACAATAAATTCAGTGAATTTTGACTGACAAATAGACATGTTGGTTGGATAGAAGTAAACCTTAGAAGTACTAAATGTAATTTTTTAAATTTTAGAAAATTTATGTGTAATTACACCAAATTTCAGAAAATGAGAGTGTAATTATCCTAAAATTATATGAATATTTTATTTTAAATAATTATAAAAGATTACGCACACACTAAAATGCAGTCACGGGGTACGTACCTTGAAACTTAATCCGTACCAATCACCAATAAGAAGGTCAAACTCTTGTTCGGGCTTGGGGAAGGGCACATTAATGACGATCCGATTGTTGATTCGGATCGGGCCGAATCCTCCCCCGGCCCGCTGGAAGTTAATTGTTGGGAAGTAGTGGAATCCGCCGATTTGGTCCTTCAGTTGAAACACATAAGTCCAATTGGTACCGGGTCGGATCGGGCAATTGGTACCCGACACCCCATCTTGCCAAGAGTTCAGCCTTTGTTGAATGCCATTCCTGTGTAAACATCATTCATAATCATATCCAATTATTTACCTAAGTTAAATATAAAAAATATATGAATAATTGCATTTAGATCCCTAATTTATGGTCTATTTACATAAATTATTTTTATTTTTTTAAAAAATTATACATACACCCCAAAAGCATTAACAATATTATAAAACTATCCATTGTTTTTGACTAACAGGGGTGGTATCTGTAATAACAAAAAAGAAAAAAATAATTTGTTTAAATAAATTATAAATTAAGGGGTGTAAATGTGCAATTATCCTAAAACTCTCATTTCCAAAATTGTTTTTATTTCGTGAATTTTCAAAATAAGATTTTATTTTTAGAAGTACCTTTTATATTAAAATATAAATATGGCGTTATTAATTATGTATCAACTATTATTTTAAGGATAATAATATGAAATTACACGAAATTTCCGCCTTTAAATTCTTATTTAAAATTTCGTGCCCGGTCAAACTGAATAATACTATAGTCCAAATAAATACTCTAAATTATGTCCATACATAGATGCATTGTAACTTTGTATTTCTTTATATATTGCGACAAGTTGTATCTGTAATTGAACTCACTAATACTAAGAAATAGGGTTAATTATATTTTGCCATTCGAACTATGATTATTTTTATATTTTGGTATCTAAATTTTTTTTTTGTCAACTTACCATCTCAATTTTACAAAATTTTGCATTTTATCATTTATAACTGTTTTTCAATCAAGTATTATTATAGAAACATCTCATGCAGTGCACATGTAATATTTAAAAGTTATCTGATATGATATTTTTCACATATGTTATGTTTTTTTAGTGGAAAAATCAACGAAAAGACGTTCATATATGACAAAGTGTAAATTTCGTAAAGTTGATATAAAAAAAGTTTCGAAGGCAAAGTTTAAAAACAGACAAAGTTGGGATGTCAACATATAATTTACCCAAAGAATATAATATTTAATTATTCTAATTATTATAATTAAAAATAAATAGTAGTAGTAAATAGTTATTGACTATAGTTACGCAACATAACGATTTTTTATTGTAATTTTTATGAATGTGACTAAAACATTTGTCATAATCATGCCAAAATATATTCTAATGGTGTAGATTAAGCTAAATTTTTATTTGCATCAATTTTACGTAATCATGGTTAAAATTTTGTTATTTACCATAATTTTTAGACCATAGTTATTAATTAAAAATGTAGAAAATAGTAATTTTTTTAATGTGATGAAAGTAAGATCGATCAGAATAGATTAAATACCACATTCTTTGAAAAATTAAATACTACGCGGTCTGTATCATTTGAGTTAATTAATTATATAAAAAGAAATATTTCTGTATTTTATGCAATACATATATATACCTTTGTGATAGCATAACAAAATACTCTGATTTTTTTTTTTTATGTAGATCTTATTTTTGTCAAAGTACATATTTTATGCAATACATGTATATAGATCGGGACTTGGATAATTTCTTTGAAAAAACCAAGAAATTGTCCAATTAGACATACACTAAAGAAATAAAAAATAGCTTGAAAAAATATTTTTTAACATTTCGAAGTCCTCATAATAAATAAAAAAATTTGACAAAGAAATGAATTATAATACATATATTCGTGTATATAGGAAATAGTACTTTTTGTCCCTATATCTTCGGGTTAATTAATATATTTTTTGTCTCATTAATTATTGAATTTTTATTAATGATTTCATAAGTTATAAAATTCTTATTTTTAATTTTTTTTAATTAAATTCTGTTAGTATTTTGACGGAAGCAAGCCATGAGCATTAATTTTTCGACCTTGATAACAAAGAGGCAGCTTTTTTCATCAAAATGTTAAAGAAATTTGATGAAAAGATTAAAAAGAAGATTTTTGGTAACTTATAAAATCATTAATAAAAATTTTATAATTAATGGGACGAGAATTACAGTACAAACACAAAAAATACAATTTTTCCTCGTGCAAGAGAATAAATTAAATGACAAAACAAAAAGGGCTTTTTAATTTGTTTTACGTACCATGTCATGAGAAGTGGCTCATCCATATCGTTGTACACGTTGACATGCACATTATCGTTTGTTGTTGCGTTGATAAGAGGTCCAGGAAATAAATCATTAATCGTAATAACCTTCCAAAAAAAAAAAAATTGAACATTTCCCAATTCATAGACCAAAAATAAAAAAATATTTTAACACTAATAATCACAAAATAATTAATCCTTTAACTTCACACAATGTAAATATATGAATAATTATATTTATACGTCTAACCTATATAGTTTGTACACAAAAATCATTCCCTTCTTTTATATAATTACATAAATTAATCCTGACAGCAAAAAAATGTGAGTAATTTGTGTAATGATGGTGATGTTTTTGAGGATGTTTGTATAAATAATATCGACATTTCAAGTAGGTGTATATATATAATTATCTAAAAAATAGGGACGTTTTGTGTGAACTGAATGTAAATGTAATTATCCCGTATGTGTATGTGCGTCTGTGTAGCCCTAAGAATTAGTCATACCGGCTGATTAACGGACACCGGCTTGATCGTGTTGTCTATCTTAACATGCCACTCTAGGAAGATCTCCTCCCCTTGCACCGCCGAGGATAAAGCCATAACGCAGCAAGCCAACCACCACATGCCGAGGCGGAGGGCCGCCGTCTCGTGGTGGCGATGCTTCCTACTGATCATTATGATCATATGTGGAAGGACGGTACTAGGGTTTATCAGAAGTGATTAATGAATGAGGCCCTTTTTAAACCCGGATTTGTGTTCATGAAGAGGATAAAAAATAGTGATGAATTTCGTCTTTTACTAAGCGGGTGAAATTTTCAGAGCGAAAGAGAAAAGGCCAAAGAAGAGAGGGTACAATTATATATTGTATGTATATATATATATATATATATAAATATATTAATTGTTTGTTTATTAATCTCTTGCTAGCTACAATGGTTTGGGTGTGCTGGCATGATGTAGTAATTAAGGCTTTGATTAGAGCTTTGTTTGAGTTGTTTCCTTATGTTAATTGAAGTTGTCAATAATTGTAGTTTTCCAGTTTGGGGATGGAATTTTTTAGGGATTTCGACGATTTTTATGCCAGTCTTTTGTTCTTGATTATGACTAAAAATCCCATCTAATCATCATTGCATATATGTATAATATTAGGGTAAATTAAAGCAATATTTTTTTGTGTGGCATAATTATGAATATCCTCTTGTTCTTTGTAAAAATTACAAATACCCCCTTAATTTTAGCAGACGTTTAACAACTAGCCCAATTATCGATTAATCTCTATTAGTTCTAACCATTTTTTGTGTTAAACTGACCAAAATTTCCTTGTTGACGATAAATTTAACTATACTTATTTTTTGAATTTTTTTGGAAATTTTTTATGGACCAATTGAGCAATTTTTTTTTACATTTTTAAAAAGTTTTCCATCCAAGGAATCCATTTATTTTTATAATTTTTTTAAAAAATTACAGCAAGGGCATAGTTGACAATTTCAAACCTTCATCTAAATATTATATAATTTTATCAAACATCATGGGAGGGTATTAGTAATTTTTCGAACAAGGAGAGGTATTCGTAAATTTGCCATTTCTCAAAGAAACACATTGTAATTTACCTTGGGAAATAATATTTTTGGTCCCATAAGTTAGGCCCGTTTCATTTTTGATCCCATCTATTATGAAATTAACACTGTTAGTCCTGTAACTTACAAAAATTAGTACATTTAGTCCTCATCTACTTTTTTTGTCTACAATTTAACGGTGTAGAGCAATGCCTAACATGATTTTAAATACTTTTGGTTGGAGAGAAAATTAGTTTGTTTCGGAATTTGGGATCATTCTTGGAGAAAAATATAACTATATTTGAGGGAAAAAATAAATTGTGAAGTAAATTAGGGTAAAAAATATAGTGATTTCTCTCTTCTCTCATAAAAATCGAATCATATCCTTCCCATATTTCTATAAGTTGAAGCCAAGCAGAAGCAATACAAAAAATCATGTCTTCCACAAATGAATCCCGTATGCCAAATGAAGCACTTATATACTACTGTTGAAAAAAGGGCCAATTTTTCTTCCAACCAAAAATACTTAACAGCAACGTGCTAGGCACATGACCTACATCATTAATTTGTAGATGAAAAAGTGCATGAGGATCGAAAGTGCTAATTTTTGTAAGTTACGGGACTAAAAGTGTTAATCGTGTAATGAATAAGATAAAAAGTGACATGTGCCTAATTAACTTATGAGACTAAAAATACTATTTTTTCTAATTTACCCTAATATTTATTTAATTATATTTTTTATAAAGACAAAATACCTGATAATTAATATAGATTAGCAATGAGATGCAAACTAAGAGTTAGACCAATGGGGCCTTGTTTCAATAATAGGATTAAAAATCACAAAATTTTCATTTAATAAAATGTCTTGTTTATGTGTGGGTATTTACTTACATCTATAATGATATGTATATGTACTAAAAAGAATAGGTTGATTTTGTACTAAATTGAAATATTGGAAGTCCAAAATTTTAAATGTACCAAGTACTTGCATATATTCAAAATATATTATCATGAAAATTTTGGTGAGAAAAGATACTTTTGTACACATTTAAAAGTTAAAAGTATCAAGTGGGTGAAATTAAAATTACGAGATTTAAATTAGCACAAAACAATTTTATAATTCAAAAATAAAAAAGAAAATACACAAAAATGGGTGTTATATCAAGAAAACATTTTCTTTTTTCCTTTTTTCTATTTTTCTTGTGTAGTGACAAACTCTTTTAAGACTGAAAGATTTGCTCCATTGATATGCATTGATTCAATGATTTTCACCCATAAAAAGATGTAAGAATATTTATTATGAACGTACTATCTTAAATATTAATAAAGATTCTCAACAATGTAAGACCGTTGATTTACTTTGATATCTGTTCAAATATATATACAAGATAGGATTAAATGAAATTTTGAAACATTAAAAGTTAGAGGATCTATCTGCTAATTTAGAAAGATAAAGGATTAAACCGTCAAATTACTGAACTAAAAAGTTGTTTTCATGTTGAAAGAAATTGACTAATGGGGAACAAAAACTCTAAAATAAAAAAAAGCACATGTAGAACACATGTTCTTTTCGAGCAATATTTGCAAACTCCGGCAATTGAAGAACCAAAATGCGAAAGATTAAAAAATTATATGATCTATTTGTTGTCCTATAAAAATAAAGGATTAAAATATCAAGATACAAAAGATACATAATGAAAATTACATTTAAGCCTATTTTATATCATACTTGATATATTAATTGTTAAAATTTGAAACTTATAATATAATTATAATCAATTCTCTCATTATATATATATAAGAGAGAAAAAAAAAGTAAGGAATAATAAAGAAATATTCATATAATTCCCATAAATGATTGCTTCGAGTACAAGATCACGCAGTACAATTTTAATTTTTCCAATCAAATCTTTTCTGCAATGGCCCTGGCTTGAGAACATCTGCAGAATAGTAAATACCATCACTCTTTGCTACCCAATGAATCATTTTGGATGCATCGATCCATTTTGATTTATATGCAACGAAGGCTACTTCTTTTGATCCCCACCAAAAATGGCAGAAAAATAAAGTATTAGGAGCAAAATTATCACAAAAATTCCAATTGAAGTCTTGACCAGTCGTGAGCGTATGATATCCAAGATCATTATCTTTGGACCCACAATGTATTTTCAATGGTGCAGAATTGGAAGGGAGATTATTGACAACGTGAACCTCTTCGTAAAATGTAAAACATATTGCAGATGTTTGGAGGGTGTATACTATTATGAAAAGAAATAAGAAGAGGATTTTCATTGTGCTATATATAATAACTAGTATGAAAAATAGTTTTATTGGTTGAGCGATGTTAGGGTTTCGTCCCTAAATATATCCTTTTATAATTTGAACTATGGAACAAATTAAGAAAAAATTTCAATATGTAATTAAAATGAAAATTTGTACCACCTTATAATGCCAATTTGACATAGATTGATCACAATTGCAGATTATTTGAGTTATTTGAGGAATAAAATTGGTAATAATATTTATGGAGTATTTTAATATATATATATATATATTGATTATTAATATTAAGAGTAATATATATATATACATTGATATATTATTATTGACTCGTATCATTCTTTGCTATCCAAAGAATCATTGATTGACTCGTAAGCCACTTCATAGTTTTATCCTGAAATTAATTATATATTAATTATTAATATTTATGATATATATACATATATATATATCTATCATAAAGAAAAAGTAAGAGGTAACAAAGACATATTCATATTTATTCCCATAGATAATTGCTTGGAGAACAAGTTCATGCTTTACAACTTTGAATTTTTCCAATCAAATCTTTTCTGCAACGACTTTGGGTTGCTGGTATTTGTAGAATAATAAATACCGTCATTCTTTGCTGTCCAATAAATTACCTTGGATGCTTCAATGAATTTTGCTTGATAAGCATCGAAGGCTACTTCCTTTGATCCCCACCAAAACTGGCAATAGAACAAAGTCGTAGCAATAACATTAGCACAAAATTTCCAGTTGAAATCTTGATTAGTCTTGAGCGTATGATTCCCAAGATCGTCATCTTTGGATGCACAATGTATTTTGAACGGTGCAGAATTCCGAGGGAGATTATTGACAATATGAATCTCTTGGTAAGATGTGAAACATTTTTCGCTTGTCGATGTTTGGAAGGTTTTTATTATAATGAGAAAAAATAGGAGGAAGATTTTTGTCATGTTGAATGTCATTGCTAATATGAAAAATTAATTTTAATTGGTTGAGAGATGTTAGGGTTTCATCTTTGCACAAATGCTTTTATAGTTTGAACTATGGAACAAATTAATTAAGAAACTTCACTATGTAATTAAAATGAAAATTGCATTGGATGCCATTATAATGCCAATTTCACATACATAGGATTGCAGATTATTTGTGTTTTTTGAGGAATAAAATATGTACTAATATTTATGGATTATTTTCATATAGATGTATGAAATATTTGGTGGGTGTGTTTTAATTATATTTCTTTTAAAAAATGGAGGATAATTGGTTTTTTTTCAAGAGGATTTCGTTTGTACCAATGATGTCAATGTCAAGCTTGTAGCTAGGCAACGGTTGTAATTAATGGTTATTGAGACCTACCAATCATATAAAATCAGAACAGACAATACCTCACACAAAATATTTATAATATAATAGTAATTGATTTACTATTATGTTCCCATAAATATTCATATTTATTCCCATAAATGATTGATGGGAAGACAAGATTATGCATTACAATTTCAATTTGTCCAATCAAATCTTTTCTTCAACGAGCCTGGGTCGAGGCCCTTTCTAGAATAATAAACACCATCATTCTTTGCTACCCAATAAATTTTTTTGGATGTTTCCTTCCATTTTGATGTAAAAGCATCAAAGGCTGTTTGCTTTGATCCCCACCAGAAATGACAGAAAAACAAAGTAGTGGGAATCAAATTCTCACAGAAACTCCAATTGAAGTCTTGATTAGTCGCGAGCGTGTGATATCCAAGATCATTATCTTTGGAACCACAGTGTATTTTCAACGGGTCTGAATTCGGAGGGAGATTGTTGATGACATGAACCTCTTCGTAGAATGTAACACATTTGTTGAGTGCAGATGTTTGGAAGATGCTTACCACTATGAGAAGAAATAGGAAGAGGATTTTCATCGTGCTATATTTAATGGTTAATATGAAAATTAATTTTAATTGGTTTCGAGATATTAGGATTTCGTCTTTTCACATATCTTTTTATAGTTTGAATTATGTGAACAAATTAAGAAATAATTAAAATGAAAATCGTATCAGATTCCATTAAAATTCCAATTTGACATAGATTGATAAAGATTGCAGATTATGTGTGTTATTTGAGGAATTAAATGGGTAGTAATATTTATGAAGTATTTTCACAACCACACAAATAAAATATCATACACATATAGAATATAAGAAAGTTAAGTTTAAAATTGATATTCTTGTAAAACATTTGAAACAACTCCACATATTAATATATATAATATAGTTTGAGATTCTACTGTACTTCTCATTTCATTTAACATATACATTGTACATCATCTATTTATTTTTAAAGAAACATTATACACATATTCTATATATTAAATAATAGTAGGTGTTGGTTAAATTTAGTTTATTTGATATTATGGTTAATTATATTTTGTCATACGAATTATGACAGTTTTTACATATTGGCATTCAAAATTTTTTATTTTGTCAACTTACCATCTCAACTTTAAGAATTTTACACTTTGTCGTTTATAACTATTTTTACACCAAATTTTTTGATCGAGAAACATCACATTGTACAGTAACAAATCTGACAGCAACAATACAATAAGCATTGTGCAGCACATAAGCAATAAATTGAGCACAGATTCAAAATGTGGAGTGCATTAATGACAAAAAAACAAAATATATTGTACAACAATACTAGTGCAAGGAGATATCCTTGAGGGGACACTAGCACACAACACTATATCGAGTTTCGAATACTCATTCCAGTAATAATAGTTTTAAAAGATAAATCCTATTTACAACACTAAATATTAAAAAGCTGAAAATCATACGTCAAGAGGCACATAGTCCCCCATGACCAAATATAAAAATATTTACAAGTGTACTATGACAAAAGACATATCCCTAAAACTCTAAGACTGTGTAGTCCAGCATTTGTTGGCAAAAATTGTTGGTCGACCTGATGGAGCAGTCTGTAGTTGAATGTGTTTCAATGGAGCCTAGAGTGCAGGCAACCCTTAACATTTTCCTCTACTTGAGATAATGGTGTCTTCTACTCCAGAGAAGCATATCGGCTTCACTCAAAGGTTTGAACGCCTTCAAGTCCGTTACTCATACCCAAGTATTGTCCTTGCTGCTACATCCCTTCCACTTCACCAAGTACTATGTGACACTGTGTTGTTGTGCTCGTGATTCGGTGATTCATAATTGCTTCAGCCACCCTCTTTGGCATTTTTTTTAGTTCAACTTGTGGGTGGCTCAGTTGATTGTGGATGTCGTCCTCCTTTCTGTCAAATACTTCTTTAATTGGCTCATATGAAGGACATTGTGGATCTACCATCAAGGCATTATTCCAATATAATTGATAATTGGTAAATAACCAATATACTTCTGCATCAAATGAGGATCTCTTCCCTTAAATGGCTTTGACAATCTTGCATATGGGACCTTCCCATCACAAGGTCTCCCTCGTTGTACTTGATGAAGCGAAAATTTTTAATCTACGTACTTCTTCTTCCATTTTGTGCTTTCTTCAAGCAACTTCGGGCTATATATCGATGTTTTGCTAATATCAATTTTTTTTTTTAATTTTGACTAATGGATGGGCTATTTATTAAATGAAAATAAGAGTCAAGTGTATTAAGTTAGTAATAAGTTCATCGGGGGTTACTATAGATGTTTTTTTCTAATTTTTTTTTTAATATCATCAGCAGATTTAGTGAATTATGACTAAACAAGGAACTTATTTATTAGACGGAAGCAAATCTAAAAAATGCTAGATTTAGTTTTTCAAACCACAGAGGATCTATGTATAATTACACCAAATTTCAAGGGAGCAGAGTGTGATTATCCCTTAAAATATTGCAAAACATTTCCATCAATGTTTGAATGTTGGATTACTTTAAACTCATAATGTAATTATAATCAATTCATTAATTTTAAAAAAAAAATCATATATCAGAGAGGGAAAAAAAAGTAAGGAATGACAAAGGAATATTCATATTTATTCCCATAAATGATTGGTACAACATCACGCTACAATTTCAATTTTTCCAATCATATTTTTTGAGCAATGACCCTGGGTTAAGGGTGTCTCTAGAATAATAAACTCCATCACTTTTTGCTACCCAATAAAGTTTTTTAGATTCGGCCCATTTTCCTGAATAAGAATCAAAGGCCACCTGATTTGTTCCCCACCAAAAATGACAAAAAAACAAAGTATTAGGAATCAAGTTTTCACAAAAACTCCATTTGAAAAATTGATTGACCGTGAGTAAACGATATCCAAGATCGTTATCTTTGGACGCACAATGTATTTTCAATGCAGCAGAATTTGGAGGGAGATTATTTACAACATAAATCTCTTCATAAGATGTCGCACATGAGCGTGCAGATGTTTGGTGGATGTTTACTACTAGGACAAGAATTAGGTAGAGCAATTTCATCGTGCTATGTCTTTGCTCCTAGGAACACTAATGTTAATTGGTTGAGGACGTTCTAAGGGTTACGTCCTTGAACATATCCTCTTATATATAGTTTCAACTATGTAACAAATAAAAGTACCTCACGAAATTAAAATGAAATATTGAATTAGATGCAATTGACATTTCAATTTGACATAGATTGATGAGTCAATGATTGCAGATTATTTGTGTCATTTAAGGAATAATTTGGGTACTAATATTTTATTATGGGGAATTTGACAATCACACAAATAAAAAATTATATATATATAATATAAAAAATTTAAGTTCATATGTAATAATCTTCTACATCTTTTGAAACAACTCCTCACAGATTAACAATACAATATAGTGGATTGAATTTTTTTCAAACTTTATTTTGCTAAAATTACATTATCAATTTTATTTTTAAAAAATATTATATACTTAGATATTAAATGAAATAAAAGATACTATTAAAGTTTGATACAATTATAAATATTTATTGTTATTTGAAAATTTATCAATATTCCCTGCTTATCGGACGTCGAATAATTAGTTCAATTCATTAGTCTCCGTTAGCTTTTCATCTATTTTCTACTGTGAACTGACCAAAACATCCTTCTCGACTATGAATTATAATTTTACTTATAGTTTAAAATTTTCTGAGATTTTTTTACGGACTAAGTGGATAATTTTTTTTTTACAACTTTTAAAGTTTTTCTATCCACTTCGTCTTATTTTTTATAATTTTTTAATTTTCTTTTAAAAAGAGAAAAATCATAACAAATGCAAAATTAACAATATCCAAAACTCCATTCAAAAGTTACGTAATTTTGTCAAGCATCACATGGGTATTTATAATTTTCCAACATTATGCCAAAAATTACTCATAATTTGTAGTTGTGCTGACGTGGCATTGAAATCTGAATTTGTAATTTGAAAGGAGCCATTAAATTACTTGGACAATTTGATCCTTCTAATGCCCTCTAATTTTGCACTTGTTCACCAAAATTTATATACATAAAAGTAGGACAATTTTTTTTTTTTTTTTGTGGCAAAAAACGTCCGACAGCAACAGGTTAAATTCACATCACTTAGCAGAGGAAAATATTATTTTTCTTATTGAGAAAATAATAAATTAAAAAAATCATTTTTGTTAGGTATAGATTAAAGCAAAGCTGATTTCATTAATTAACCATAAATTTGAGAAGTTATTAGTGATTTTAATAATAGAACCTATTTTCTTTCTACAGCAAAGGTGCCAATTATATATTGTGAAATCTTAATTATTCAATTGATGTTTCAGTCGATGAATTACTATAATTTTCAGGTATATAATACAAATTTTTTTATTTTTTTCACAACTCTATTTGTAAAACTCCCAAATGTATCGCAACGTATAGCAGCATGTGGATTCCTAATTATAAATTTTTCTTACAAAATAATAGAAAATTTCATGATATCTGTATACGCAAGTACTCTCGATTTTCAATTATATAATGCCAAGATCAGCAGCAAACTGACCACTAGTCTTGTGGGAAATTTTTGTCTGGACTCGATTCGCCCAAACATGAACCAATCACATGGCAAGTGCAATACACTTGCCATGTGGTTGGTGTATAGTTTAGAAAAAATGACCCATCACAGAGCAAATGTACTATGTGATTGGATTAGTTCGGTCGAACTAAATTTGGGCAAGAATGGGGAATATTTGCATGAGCTTTTGCTTTTTGAGAAGTAATAATTATTACAAAATATTAAAACTTACAATCAATTTTTTTTTTTTTGTGAATTTATTACTTTAATTATCAAATTAATTAATTAAATTTCATTAGGACTAAATTAATTTTCTGACTTCACCATTGTTTGGAAAGAAGGACTTTTCGTGGAGTTTAATCAACAAATGATACTTTAAACTTTATGTACAAAAATCATTATTATATACAAAAAGGTAAAATAGCTGAAAATCATGACATAGCTTTGATTCAAACACCCAAAAGTCGACAAGTATTTTTCAAAGACTCCGACAAATAAACTCTTATTTAGTGTGTGAAAGATAGTGTTGTCCAGGCGACCAATTAGCCGGAATTGCTTGATGTGCGACAACCTTTCTTCCTGACTGAATAGTAGTTACCCTCACAGAAAAAGGGCCTTTTACCTCAACGGGCAGCCCTACTTTCCATGTCGCACCCCAAGAGGGTTGCATGGCCATCCACTCCTTTGAGTTTGAGGCCAATATTTCAACTGCAGCAATGTCGCCATCTCCATGTACATGCTCAATTGCAAAAGCTAGGTAGTTGGGGTTGGAACCTGCGTCGATCTTGAACGTCATGCCTCCGTTGTAGTTGCATTGTACCCTATAAAAGCAACACGGTCACGCCACCGCTGTTGGCTGTGATTTTTACGAGGATAGCTAAAATATTTAGTCATTTGCTTTACGGGATTTATGGGACTAAATATTCTCAATCCTTTAAAGCATAAGACTTAAATGCGTTGAGTTTTTCCCAATTTTAGGGACCATTTTAAAATTTTCATAAAATTGATGACTAAAAGAATTGAACTCCCTATCTTATAGGATTAAAAGTGTAATTTCACCTCAAAAAAATATATTTAAATCACTGAATTATAAAGAATTGTTTGGAAATATAATTCTTTAAGAAGTATTTTCTATTTTCTGAAATATCTAAACCAAACTTATTAATTTTGTATGAATTAAGATGACTGAAAAATTTCATACCTTTTATATTTTATATTTACTTTCCCAGCTTTACGCAACGCGTCAGCATGGCCAGGCTTGGCTAAAGATCCAAAAGCTTTTCCACTTAAGTCGAAGTGAAAAGCTTCATTGTTGCAGGCGCCAGGACACTCATCTGTGATTGTTATAGTAATTGGAGAGCCTGAGCACAATGAATGATCTGTGCATTTCACCTGCAAAAAGTTCAATTCGATAAAGGTATGTGTAGAAAATCAAGCAAGTCAAGTCTGATTCATGCTTGATTACATTAAAATCCAGTCTAGCTCGACTCATATAATAATTAAATTAAATTAAAATACAATTTTAAACTTTTATGTGATAATACATATATATAATTATATATATATTGGTCTGAAAACTACGCTGCCCATCATAATATACAATATGTTTATATATTAGTTTCAATATTCAATTTGATAGAAAGAAAAAAAAAATGAAAAGAATTATTTTCGTATATTTATTTTAAAGCTTGTCGACATGTGTATTATATAGAAACTATCACTTTTCTTTCCTTTTTCTTTAGGGGAGAAGGATAGAAAACAACACCTGATAACAAGCTCCGCAACCCTTTCCTGATTTGAATATATTATTATTTCCTGCTGCTATCATCCCATTGTACGGAGCATTCCCCACATCATTTTCAAATCCACAACCACCCCCTGAAAAGTACATATACAACTATTGTTTCATTCATTAAGTTATACAATATGCTCAATTTAATATTTTTTCAAAATATAAAAAAAAAAAAACAGGAAAAACTCTTATTACCGCTTCCATACCCCGTGGGGCTCCCATACCATGTCGCCACCGCATCTGAAAAAGTACTTGGATACGTACTCACACAATTATTAGTTTGGAGCAACAAAACAACTGCAACAATTGATAAAGTTAAAGGCTGAAAAACGCGAGCAAACATCTTGCTCAACTATTGCAACAAACGAAAAGTTGTGATAAGACAAGAAAAGAAAAGAGAAGTGTACGTGATTGTGGTATTTGATGCTCGATGCATCGTTAAACTTATATATATTTGATTAGTTAGCTTGTAACCGTACAATGCACCGTAATTGATGCCTAGCTAGTTAAATAAATGATGAGAATTTTTACTGAAAATAGTTAATAAAGTTGAGGTTTTATTATAGTAGCTTCTTTAGGATAAATATGATATAATTTTCTTAAGAAAAATTATTATAAATTATATTAATGGACTATATTTGATTCATATAGTTTGGTCCCATATGAACATTTTACAAGTAAAATGGTTCATAAAATCTTAAAGTAATTGGATTTGCAAATGCAAAGTAAATGATTGTACCAATTTGAAACTTTTATTATAAAATGGCATTTTATCTCTTACTTAATTAAAACCACATATGATATTAATGTTGCATATGTTTCAGGAATTTTTTTTTATATATTTTGGTGCGTGTAACAGATGGAATATGAGTTGCAAATACATTTTTATCTTTTAGCGTTACATCTATTTATAAAATATTTTATTTAATTAATCATATATTCTAATATTGGCGGTAGTCACATAGTATATATATATATATAAGTACTATGAAAAACAAATGAGGAGTGATTTTTTTTAACAAAAATTATTACAACAATCATATAAACTAAATTTAATCAACACCTACTATGCAGTAAAAACAACATTCAATGCATATCGCAAGGTTTGAACCCATGACTACTAAGATCATGAAGTTTCAATTTTATCAACTGAGCTATGCCTTATTGACAATAAAATGAGGGGTGTTAGTGTAATCTTTTCCAAAGGATGTTTGTGCATTTGAATAGGAAATGTAGTTGTAATTACAACTATAACCTCAAGAGGGTATAATTATAATGTTGCATAAAGTAGATGGTGTTTATGTATTTTGACCTAACCTTAGGAGTATCAATTTAATTGACCCCTAATTAATACATAACGTACGCAGGATTCACATTATAATAAAGTAAATATATACTAATTATACAAACATAAAAGTTTAATTGCATGTACATTACAATTATGAGCATATATGATGATAAGGTAAAACTTAAAAAATGTTCATCCCACTAATCCATTTTAAAGTTCCTACTACATGGTTAGTAATACCGCCAATGGAAACTATTTGGGAAATTATATTTTTGTTACCGTCAAAAAATTTGGTGAATCTTGATTAGTAAACAGACTTATTAGATACAAGCAAATTTTAAGGGTACTAATGTAATTTTTCAAATTATGGGAGGTTTACATGTAATTACACTAAACTTTTGATAAGAGTTGTGTATCTCTAATTTATATATGCATTAACCAATATACGAGAAGATATTAGAGTATATTTAATGTTTCATTTTGAGAGGTCTAGGTGTAATTAACCTTAATATATAATCTAAACTAAGTAGTCCCTGAATTGCATCCGAAGGGTCAATTATAAATCAAATGTTTGGGATGGAACATTAAAAGAAATTTACTATTGACTATAATTATTAAAAAAAAATCGATAAAAAAACTTAGACTATCTACCATAAAAATTATTTTTGATATGGCTTTTAGCCGTGACAAACATTTTAGCAAATGCCAAAATTATGGACAATAATCGTCGTTTGATCGTGGCCAATAACTATTTATTATGAGTATTTGTTTTTAATCATAACAATTAACCATAATTAAATATTACTTACTAGTAGAAATTCTATTTGAAATCAGGTCTGGTCAAACATAAATAAATCATAAGACAAATGTAATATACTTACTATATGATTAATATACATTATAAATAGAGTAACCAACCACATAACAAGTCTATCACATTTATTATGAGATTGACGGGTTCAACCAAACTTAATTTAAATAAAAGATTTGCATGTGGGTGTTTTGCAATAGTACCAATTGATTGAGTACAAATTTTGTTTCAAATTATGCAACCGGGTTTGGACTATCCATAAATAATCCCTCGAAATGGCAGATTTGGACTTAAAGATTCAAGTCTACCACAAAATGATACATGTGATGATCTCATCCCCCCCCCCCCCCCCAACCCCCGAAACAAAAATAAACACAGCTCAAATGGCTAATAATAACAAACTAAATAAAAATTTCAAACTGATAAATATGATCCCCCAACATTTACAGGCAAAAGCAAATTACTACTAAGAACTGCAGAATATACAGAACCTCCGTGGATAATCTTCATCTGAACTCATCCGATGTATCCAGGCCGGCTATAATTCCCCCCCCTTTCCCAGCAGCTAAGGTCCCGTTGCAGGACTCGACCAAACTCCACCTGAATAGGCATCAGACGACATCAAAGCATTAAGGCGCATTGCTCTTAGCTCAAGCAGTCTACCAAAATCTATCCTTGTTGACACTTAAGTAACCAGACATGACTTTTCCTCCGGTATTTCTCATGCCGTCTATGAGAAAGCACCATGTAGAGCCTAATGCTCCAATGAAGAAGTCGGCTTCTGCAGCCATCAAGAAGTTAACGAAAGGATAGTTGGTGCTCATTTCCCTGCCAAGACTCGCTTCATAAGTTGCCATGGTCATGTTCCCAGTTTGGCGTGTCACATTGGTGTAGTAAAACTTCCAATGCTGGTAGGATTTTGATCTATCAATGACATCCTGATAATGAAGACTTTCAGCATTAATTCATTACTTAGATTAAACTTATCTGAGGTTTGAAATAATGAAGGATGAGAGAAACCTGCATTTCAGTAGAAAGCCACACACTGTTCAGGTGTGGGAAGCTCTTTCTGACTTTTTCTGCCAGACGCATGTAGTCTTCGAATCCAACCACCTTCATTTCACATGCCTTATCTCCCATCCTGACATGCATGCTTAGCAACGGGCGAGGAACCCATGGTTTGTGATTTGACCAAACAAATCTTTCTATGTCTTGATTGTTCTCTTGTACATTCTGCAGAAAGGGAGTGGAACAGATACAATTACTAGATGTTATTGCCATATTGTGATGACATTTCTTGTATTTTGCTTGTTAGTTGACACTATATCATTTGGCATACAGCAAATTTGGATAAAATAGCAAACCTCGATAAGATCTCCTGAGGACGATGCGAGAACCATTGCCGCAGCTTCCCGTCCAAAAGCAGTATGACGTTCAATGTTCATTAGGTTGCATGTGTACTTGGACTGAAACCTCATCAGGTAGCGAACTGCCTAAAAGATGGTACAGAATTTGTAAAAATTAATTGTAAAACTCCATTTGCACTTCTCCAGTTTAGTTCCAGTGGAGGTCAAGCATAACATGAATGATGATAAGATGCAAGGTGAACAGCAATGAGCCAATTTTGCTTCATACAATCAGTCAGCTTCACACCGTGCATAATAGTGCAAAACATCTTTCCCCTGTTTACTAAGGTGATTGTAGAGCTATATATGTGAAAAAAATCATGAGATCTTTTGTATAAAGCAGATTTATTAACTCTTAAAAGCACCGTGTTGCTCTACCTGTGCTCGCCACCACCTCCTATCCATTTTACGATGGTGAACTATCAAGCTCCCATTTATCTCCGTGGTTGGCTGCATAATACTCCAAGGATTGCCCCATGCCCTGAAATATATAGTACTGTTGAGGGTGGCAATTTGATATGAATGAGTTTAGTTTTCTTTGGGAGCACATAGTGGTTTGTGGGAGAGCTGGCCACAGGAAAATCAATGTATTTAGTATCTTACCTAGGTGTCCGTCCCGACCATATGTCTCTGGAAGTATAGTTGTCTTTCCCTGTTATAACACCCCTTTCCCATGCTACCTTGTCATTCATAAGTTCAAGAGCTCGTTTTCTGCATTCAGGGGAGGTCTCTGGAAAGAAATAACATGACCAACTGGCACGTGATGAACCTACAGAAAAGCAACTCAAACATTTTAACAAGTGGCGAACACTCTCTTGATATTCCAGCAGCAAAAGAAAAGACTTTCCCAGCAATAATTGGATCGTGTATCACTACCTTTACAACCATCATGATCAGCTCGATTGTAGTACCCTGTAACAAGAACCCTCTTCTCATTGATTGCAATAGCAAGCAGACCACACATTCCTGCAAGCTGAGCTCCAATGCCAAATCCAGGCAGTCTCTCCCAATCAGCTACTAGAAACTTTATACTAGGATCCCTGCAGTTTTCCGGATGCTGATGAAGCCATAAGTCTCGCTGCACTTTCCTGGTTAGAGGATAATTTTCCACATCTGATCCTGTGATCTGGCAAAATTCGTTGGTGGTAAGATCCAAAGGATAAAAATGAAGTATTCTTCTGACATCATTTAAATGTACCCCCGTGTATAATGTGCAATTTAGTTGAGAATATATGTTGTATAATTTCATATAATGTGCCCACAGAAACAAGTGATGTTTAACTTCTATGACACTGTATGCAGAAAACCAGTTGAAATTGATAGACTGTCCCATGTTCACGACGCAGAGTTCAGCAATCTTGCAATGACATAGACAACGCACAGAGAGAGAGAGAGAGAGAGAGGGAGAGATCACCATAGAAGACTTCCTACAGAAACATTAACCAAAAAGCCAACAGAGAAGATAAGGTGATTGAATTTCTAGTTAGTTACCAGCATCTGGAACAAGTGATTGTTCATAGAGAACCCTTACTTGAAGTCAACCATTAAATCAAGCATCAAATGCAAATAATTAGGACACGTGACAATACATACCCAGGGAGGATAAGCTCCTTCAGATATCATTTGATCCCTGTAATACTTAAGCTGCTCGTCGGTCACTGATAATGGAAGGTCGTCCAACATTCCCTTCCAAATTGTCCAGGGAGGAAAGGTCCTATTCGGAAGACGTGTATCAAGACGCTGACTTACTTCCGCACTCAGCTTGCAATTCTCCAAGTGTGGAGCTTCAGGTACATTAGATTTGCTCAATCTGATTCTCTGAGAGGACTGGCCTTCCTTCTCTATCGATTCACTAAGAGAGTTACTCCATGCTGCATATAGTAAGGCAACTTTCTCATCAATTCCATGATTTATAGCGCTTTCTTTGGAGTACATGATTCTTTCTCCTTCTTTAAGCAAGCCGCTGCAATTTCGACCTGCATTATTTGTCATATAAGAGATGTCTACAAGTATGATCAGCTAGAGCAAGTGTAATGAATAGTGACGATGTTTGTCATCATAGAATCCCACGAATGTCAAATACAATTGGGTCCAATCTCTTAATTCTGAAGAACTTTTGAGTCAGTAATCAGATAAGGCGAAAACAAACGGAAGCGCAAGAGCACCAACAGGTTTCGGAAGTCAAAAAAATACAGAACTCGTCTACAATTTGTTATCTTTGGCCATCCAGTTCTTGGTTTTTGTCACTTTTCAGCTCTGATCTGCATATTTACAAAGACAGCACCGGATATCGTAGTTCACATTGAATTACAAAATTTAAAGTCCTGTTCGTATCTAACATCGCTTATGTACCACTACGCTTGCTAAACATCTTAATGGCATCGAACAAGCGGCCTTTCTTCTAATCAAGACAGGCTCCCCACGACAATAGTAAGAACAAATATGTAAAAGCAGTCTGTTAACGAATCATCCAACACGTCTAAAAAACACCAAAAACAATAAATACAACGTAAGAAAAATCAAACCTCAGTAGAATTTATACAACAAAGAAATCCTTTTACAGTAACAAGGAAGCCACAACTTACTAGTAACCATTGATGAGGTAGAATTTGAAGCTGAAATTCCAGTCGAAAACGGAGAAAACGAAATGCTACCAGACGAAGCAGCACCAAAAGAAGTGAGGGCAGCCAGAAACAGAGAGGTCAAGCAAACCCCACAAAGGAATCCAAACACACAAATTTGGCATGGAAAAGAGCTGCCCATTAGAAAGGCTCTTTGTGAAACAACTCTATCAAGAGACTTCTGATTCAATGCCTCCATTTCTTTTCCTCAAATGATCATCCAATTGCATTCAAAATCGAGCAAGCAGAGAGACCTCAAATACATGAAAAGAAACTATGCCATGTGCTCCCAACAACCTCAACTGCAAATCACATGAGCTTTTGCACTTTCCCGCATCACTCTCTCATTTCACCTGTCCAACTCAACTAAAATTAGCAGCAGCAGTTATGATCACAGAGGAGTACCTGAACACCAATCAAACGAAGAATAACTCAGAACCCACAATCAAGAACGACCAAATTCAAATAGCTTAAAGCAAGGAAACAATTCAGCTGAAAATTCCTAACATACAGCAATGCAATTCATTCAGGGGATTCACACAATCAGTTTCAACACAGAAAACCCACGGAAACGTGTAGATGGAAACAAGAAAAGGGCACAACAGTGTCAACAATGGAAGAGTGATGAATCCTCTAGTAGGTGAAAAGGCAGAGAGAAGTGACAGATGGGCAGCCCAGGAAATAAAGAATCCATGCAAAGAGACACATGTGAAGCATTTCTTTTCAGGAATTAAAACAAATAATTACAACCCAATCAAGGTAAGAAAAAAGGCAGCTCAAGAAAAAGGCAAAAACTTATCCAATACTTCACCAAAATGGAAAAAGAAAAGTGTGGTTCACAAGATTACCGGAAACCAACAGATGAAATGGTGTTTTCTTGCTTGCCCAGAATCTTTTTTTCCCTAAAAAAAAGTAAGAATAATGAATTTGGAAGCGACCCCATTAATCTTTATTTACTTTAGACGTAATGTAAGGAACAAAAGAGGGACGTTGACGTATCATAATCGCTCTCTTCATCATATTCCGTTTCACAGTAGGCAGACTGGCAGCAGTATGTCTTTCTGCTCCTTGGGCATCACATTTCATCCCTAGCTTACTATGTGGCGTGTGTGTGTCTGTGTGTGGAGTGTGGACTCACTCTACTACCATTATTTTTACTAATAATAATTCAAGAATTGTACCCCATGCACCCCACAGTTCTTGACAATCCTGATTAGACTTTAATTTTTAATAATATTAGGTAAGTTATAGTTTGGGCATTCCGGCCGGCCTTGCTGTTAGACTTTAATTTCTAGTAATATTAGGCAAGTTATGGTTTAGGCACTCCGGCCTACCTACAACCCACAGTCATCATCCTTTCTGATGAACTTGTGGGCTTCACTTCCGGTTTCTCATTTTTGTAATAAGAGAAAAAATTCGAGAGTAATTGTATTTTCAATATATTTTTACCTAAATGTTTGTCTATTTTATAATAATTTATAGTTTGTTGCGAAATTATTGAGATTCTCGATACCAAGTATTTTGATGCATTCCATAATATAACTTTTAGTTTGTTGCGAAATTATTGAGATTCTTGATATATATGAAATATTTTATGTACCGTATAATATAATTGACCGTTTCTATCAAAGAAAAGAACACTTGACTGTTCTTAATATTTTTTTCGTATAATTTTATTTACACTTCTCGATTTATGATCTATTTATATAATTATTTTTATTTTTATAAATAAAAAAATAATGTATATATAACTTTTTAAAATATATGGGTAGCTTGTGCAAAACAATCCATAGGTTAGAAAGTGTAAATGTAATTGTCCTTATTTTCTTAGTCCGCAATTCTTAAAAAACTAAATATAAAAAATATATTTCTAATATTAATTGAAAGTAACGTAACAAATGTTATAATTTGAAATTTTAATAACGTTAATCGTCAACACTTTGAGATAATAAATTAGTCAAAGCAAAACTTAATTTACAATAATAATTTAAAAAAAAATTAAGTTTGGGTCAATCATTAACCTTATAAAACAAATTAGATAGCTCGCTCATATGCACCATAATGTAGAATTAAATGCAATAGACCCCTTATGAAAATACGAATTTTTAGTCTTTTATTAAATAAGGAAGGACTGTGTGACCACGTGTAGTTAATTGTTTTATTTTTTAGAAGAAATAAATATAAGTTGTATTTGGTTAGAATCGTCGGGAGAGAGTTTGAAGTAAATATTTCAAATTACTCCATGTTAAATAGATCTGAAATTCATTACAATGTCGATAGAGTATAATTTAAAATTAAAGTCTGAAGAATTTGCGATATTTGTAGCATGATTTATCCAAAATAAATTCGAAGAATTGGTTATTACTACGAACATAAGATTTCTATGTTCAAATTCGTCGATCCAAACATAATATATGGTATTGCGTTATTCTTTTTTATTTTAATTTTTTTATTATCTATATTAATATAAAAAAAGTAAAGATCTCTATATTACAAACGTCGATTAGTGACACCACCTCATAAATGTTTAAATATACAATTATACCCATCATTAAATAATCTAAATATTAATAAATAATTATTTTATAAAAGTGACTTTACGTCATTGTAACACCACTGCATCAATTTTTTTATTATGTCGATAATATTTTAATTTTTTTATAAAAAATATAATTTGTTAATTTGTATTTTTCATTTATAATATATATTTAAATATAAAATATTACAATTAGCATCCAGAGTATGTTGGAGCTGGTGCAGGTGGAATATATCTCTTTGTGCGGCGCGGTGGTCCTACACCAACTCCCATCATCATCAGCCCCAGCTGTTCGCTTCTAAAATCTATGTTGATCGCTCGTCATCATCTACATTTTTTTATTATATTTATAATAATAATCAATATTGTTATTTTTGGAGTAATGAAGAAAAAGCAGATGATTCTGTATTATTTAATTAATTAGGTAATTAGTTTAAATATATGGAGGGGATGTGGGGTAGTGTGTAGGCTGTATGCATTTGTCTGAGGTAATTAAGTTTTGTGCTACTTATTATTCAAACTCTTCAATAATTAACTTATGAATTGGCACACTATTAATATATATATATATATATATATATATATTAATAATACAAAATTAAATGATATTGATATGGGTAGAAAGTGTAAAATACCACTCTTGCCCCTCAATGTTAGGAAAATCTCAAGAAAGGGACTAGGATCAGAGTCTTTTTACGCGGGTTTAGGATCGTTCCTGATCCGATTTAACTTAGAATTTGGGCCCTTGATTGACAAATATAATAAACTTATTGATTAATTATTGTAAGTCAAATAATTCTATTCTTACTAAACTATCTTTATATATCTTCACACGTTAATGCGTGTGATGAAGTACATTTTCGCTCTTGTAAGAGTAGTTTGGTTATAAAAAAATTATTTAACCTATAATAAGTTTAAATATCAATTTTTATTCAATATTTTTACTAATTTTAGCATATTCCATAAACTTTACTAACAGATGGGTCTATATGTTGCACGAAAATAAACGTCAATGGTAATAGCATTTTTTCCAAACCACAAGAGGCTGTGTGTAATTATGTCAAACCTTATGAGTAAACTGTGTAATTATCCCTATTTTATTTATTAATCTTTCTATTCAACCTGTTGACCTAAAACCATCGATAACTTGATCGTCGGAGTGCATTCGTTAGGGACAACCCAGCACCTCTGACCTTTATTTTTATTATGAATTTCAAGCTTATTACCTCCAAATTGAAGCATCCAAGACCCGATGTGGACAACCTCGACCCCATCAGATATTTTATTATAATATAAAATAATAAAAACAAATAAATATTTTGTTATTTTATAATGAGTTCCATAGTTCTAATAATGATAGTATTTGCTTCAAATTTAATTTTAGTGGACATAAAATTATGCATATGTGATCATTACAGATAATTAGCGACATATTTATAGTAAAAATACAAATACAGTACCAATTATATATATTATCATTGTACTATCATTATAGCCAATGTCACGATTATTTAAAATGACAATTTTATATATAATTTTTATTATTAATAATCATAATCTACAAAACCAAAATTATTGTCATTTGATATATATTTATAATAATAACTTTAAAATTATCAAGAAATATTATACTATTGATACTTTGTAATGACATTACTTGGTTTAGTTGGAAAAGTAACATCAAACTAATGGGTTGTTGATTTGTGTTGAAGAAAAACAAAAAGAAAAAAGGGGGGAAAAAGCTAATCATAAGTGAGGGGTTTGAGTTAACTTAAAGATAGGGTTTTGTCCCATTGACATTGACATGCACTTTTGATTTAACATTTTAATTGTGATTCACTGCTTCCATCTCTTTACCATCATTTTCACCAATATCCACTTCCTCACTCCTAAACTTTGACCAATTAATTACGCCTAAATTACAACGACTTTTTTTAAAATTTGTCATAATTATAAAAAAAAATTTATTATTTAAAAAATTATAAATACCCCTCTAAAATTACAACTACCCCCTCGTGACAGCTCATTATATGAGAGTGTTTTTTAGGTTTTTTGTAAGTTTACGAGAGTTTATTTGTAATTTTACGGGAGTTTATTTGTAATTTTTAAAATAACGAGTGGGTACTTGTAATTGTAGCAAACTTCAGGGAAGCTCACTGTAATTTACTCTCTAATTTATTTACGTATTTTTAAAGGGTTAATTACACTTAATTAGACCCCTCTAAGGACATTAGATTTTTTTTCCAGAAAAGCTTTTGAGAAAAACAACACTTGTACCCTTATGAGAGTTCTCCATTTATAGTTGCGCCCTTTTTATTAGGGTTTTGATAGAAAATATTGATGTCAACAAAATATATATATATATATATATAATTAACTTCAAATTTTACACCTCATTCAATATTTCATAAGTTTTTGATAACATGGCTAGTTATTTTCTTTCATCAACGGCTAATTTTTATCCGATGACAATAATTTAAGAGTAATACTTTATTACAGTTACATTCTTTTAAATTTATGTATATTACATTTATCTCGTTACAATTATAAAAATATTATTATAGTATTTTTGTCAATAAATTATTAGGAATATTGAATGAGGATTAAAATTGAAAGCTTTTCTAATTATTTTTTTTCTAGCGTCAGCATTTCTCATTCAAATCTTAACAGAAGAGTACAGATATAAACGAATAGTTCTCGAAAAAGGTGAAAGTGTAATTTTGAATTTTTTGGGGTGAAAGTGTAATTTTGTTTTTTAAAGGAGTTTTAAGTGTAATTATCCTAAATAATTAAGCAAAATTAGATACTTGAGTTATGCTGTGGATATTATATTGTTACAAAAGTTACCCAATACTCTAAAATATTAATAAAAGTTAGTTCTAAGTGTATTTTAACCCTATTTTTTATTAATTAAACGAAAACTTTCATTTACTATACAATATTTCAAAATAATAAAATCATACGACGTCATTTGCTTTACAATTTTATATTAAACCAAAAGAAATAGATTAAAATAATATAATATCTAAGACTAACTTCCAAAGAGCATAATCAATTTTAAATGTGATAATATCATTTTTGATCCATTAAATTGGTATTTAATATCTCAATTTATCAATTTTTATCCCCAATTCTTTTTAAAATTATTCAAAATTAGTCGTGCTCGTTAGTTGACTGTTTAGTTCAGACTGAACCTTTTTTACGGAAAAAAAAGTGGCAAACTAATAATAAAGATAAAAAAAATTAACAACCCTTTATCTGCCATCAGGTGAAAAGTGGCAAAATTTGAGAGAAAAACACTTTTTGGTCCCTTAATTTAGTCACTATCTCACTTTTGGTACCTCATATTCCGACCTCATCAATTTTGCTTCTCAATTTTTTTTTAAATCATCAAAATTAATCATGATTGTTAGTTAATCAAAAAATGGGCCTGTTAGTTTAGACGGCCAACTAACGATCATAATTAACTTAGAATATTTTAAGAAAATTTGGGAATCAAAATTTGATGAGATCCGAATATAAAATACTAAAAATGATTTAATAACTTACTTGGGGGGACAAAAGTAAAATAATCCCATTTTAGAATGATGAAATAATAAGTCCATTATTATGTTATATTATATTAATAATTTCACTAATACTTTATTTAATGAAATTAAAAATATAATACATTATTTAATAGTGATAATTATATTTATATCCCCTGACTTATGTTATGTTTACATAAATCTCCCATGTATTTTGGATAATTGCACATACACCCACCAAAAAAATCGATATTATTTACACAAACCACCCTTTTTTTTAGAAAAATATACATATATTTCGCAAAAATATCATCAGTAGTACACAAACTACCCTTATTTTTTTTTATGTCAGAGGTGAATCTTTAATTATGCAAAATATATAAGTGATTTATGTAAACAAGATATAAGTTAATGGTGTAAATATAATTATCTCATGTATTAATTAATAACCCACATTTTCATAATGTGTGATTTGGGAGTTGAGGGATTCTATGTATAGATTTCATCACTCTTGAGAAATAATTGATTATTAATAGACAGACAGATAGGACAGAGAGCCGCAACGGTCATATTTTTCAAACTCTTAAGCCCATCATCACTGCATTTTGCCTCCCATTTCCCCTTTTTCCTCAATAACCACTCTTCTCTACAGTCTACACACACAAAATTCCAACTGAAAGATGGGATGCTTTACTGCTTGTTTTGATCCCAAGAAGCATAAAAAACTCATGAAAAAACTCCCAAATCAGGTTCAACTCCCAATTCAGTCTCACCCAATTTACACTATAACTGCTGCTGCTTCTTGTTTTTTCTTGAATTTTTGCAGAATAGTACTGATTTGCTTCTCAATCATTTTGTTTTTTTGTTTATTTTAGTCTTTGTCTCCAAGGGATGAATTACTACATGAAGCTTTGGAAATCTCAGCTGCTGGTACTGAATCACAGAAGGAAGAGGGGATTGTTAATAGCACGAAACCCGTATTAGAATCCGAGTAAGCTACCGTCTCCTGCTCGGCTATGAGGAGTCTTGTGTTCGTGTTTTTGCGTTGGGTTAATTGCATTTTACTCCCTGTGAAATCATTAATAGGTGTAAAACCCCTTTCGGTAAAATACCCGATAATGTGACTCCTGTAACTTTTAGAAAAAGTTCAGTACTTCTCACGTCAGGGGATCGCATTGCCCTTCTTTTGTTGTCTATTAGTGTTTTCACAGAAGGTTTGTTGCGTTTAGGCCGTTTTGTTTGCCGTGTCTTTCTCTGTTACTCATTATGTGCATTTTTTATGCATTTTGTGCATTAGAGCTAAGAACGAGGAGCAGATGAATGGAAGCAAAGGAAAGGAATCTGTTAATTCAAATCTTGATACAGCTGATACTGATAATTCAGTCGAAAATGAAAAAGGGAAAGCTGAAAGTATTCTAGGGAAGGATCATAACGGTGGCTCGGGCTCAAATTCGTATATCGTTAGACCACATCACGGCCATCAAGATTTATCGATGAGCAAAGAAGAATGCGTTGCTGTGAACTCAATAGATCTCACTTTAGAGAATACTTCAAGGGAAGGAGGCACCGATGATCATCGTTGTGTCATTCAGCCGGAGTCCTCAGAGTCATTGTTTTCATTATCTATAGATTCTAGGAAACAAGTTTCTGCCTCAGAAATGGGAGCTGATAAAGAGGTCAGCAGCCCACTGAAGCCAAGTGACAGAGAGAACAACAAGAAAAGCTTACGTTTCACGGTGTTTAGGTACAGTGAAGACAAGGAGAATGTCAATACTTTAGAGGAAAAATGGATCATACCAAGCAAAGATCAAACATCACTCCACAAGTCGAAGACCAGATGTGATGATCTGTTGTTGAAGCCAAATGAAATTCCAATGGATACTAGCCTCTCTAGTTGGTTGGTTGGATCCGAGAAGTCGGCCTGGGCTAAAACTAGTAGCATCTCCTCCCCAGGGAGTGAGAAGAACTACGGAGAGAGGCCAGTTTTAGGGGTGATTACTTCTACTAAAGACGTCAAGCAGTTGGTTGAGTCAACGTCTGGTGGATCAACACCGTGTCATAGCGCTGATGATCAACCTGGTGTCGGCACAGTGGGCAGGTATTGGCAGCAGACGAGTGTGGCCGGTGGCGGGATGTTAGCCATTGAAACTAAAATGTGAAAACACTAATAGGCAAAAATATACGGCACAAAACGACCCCGACCCGGGTATGCAGTGGGCTTCTTTTAAAAAAACTTAATGTACTGCAATTTGTTTTGTTGATTAAACTTAGTGTTCTGAATTGCTTCTTAAAAAAAATTTCATTTTCATTTTTAGATTTTCTATTCTCACAAGTGCTTTCTTTCTATATGGTTATTGGTTTTCTCATATGAAAACTAAAATGTATCTTGCTGAAATTAATATGCAATCCAATCATATATCTTCTTGCTGTCGTGACTTTCAATCTTGCGTTATGAAAATCTTGTATAAGAGTGTCGTAAAATTTTACCTTTAACACCAGAATTTAGATAAAGGCGTAAGAGCTCTGAGCGTTGCTCCCTAAAGGTATAGGAAATTGAATCTTGTGGTGTCAAGACTTCAAACCACAACTCTTACAAAAATATAATTCTGGTCCGAATATTATGAAGAGTAAATTGATTTATTGATTGGAACCAAAGAGAGAAGAACAGATGAGCATAAAAGGGAGAGGGGTAAACGCAATCAACCCTAGAAACAAACTGAACTGAACCCATAATTGGAATGTTCCCACTCAATTCGATAAATCGGGACTTATTTTACATCACAGGACAAAGAGGGGATAATTTTCACTTTCCAAATTGGGGAAATTGATTATACAACTCAACAGCATAGCAATTAGCAACAAACCGGTGGCCAATACTTTTATTGGAAGATAGGTAACAAAAATGATTTGAGCAGTTATTTAAGCTACAATAGTTCCAAATGTATTTTTCACCTAATTGCCATGAGTAAGAGTCTATTGTGAGCTAAACATATGGCAAACTTACTCTGCCTTGGTGATCTGACAAGCGGAACTTAATTAAGGAGAGAAACTTTCAGATTCAGCACCACCCCATCGGTTAACACGAACGGTTCAACATGATCCAGTGGTTACTGAACACTCAACTCTCATAGTACTGTAGAACGGTTATGGCAAAGCATGCCCAACAAAAAAAGCATCTTTTATACATCATGAAATAGCCTCCTGATTTGTTCTACTGTTGCAGGCATCAATGTAACTGGACAACGCTTGTACTGTGGCCATTCGAAGAAACAAAGTTATACTCGAGAATTCCGATAGATGGCAGAAAAGTATATGAATCAGAAGTAACAAAATGAATACAAGAAATACGACACAGAAAAGTTGAGAGAAATCATTATGTAAGAAAGAGAAAAGAACACAGTAATTTCTACAAAAGTGTTAAGAGGATTCCTCTGTCAATTCATTGATCATTCATAACCTTGAAAGTTACATTCCAAATGGATTCCAAATATCGGGTATCACTAGAATTTCTCTCGCTTTAGTTTCTCTAGTTATATTACATATGCAACAAGAAAAGAGATGCATGCGGATGATCCCAATACATAAGATCAGTAGTTGTCTATACTTGGATTCAATAGATCAGGACCCATATCTTGAAATTCATTCAAACTAGGTACTCTAGTTAAATTCTCTCCAAACTAACGTAAAACTAAGTTGTGGAAAGAAGAATAAGATGCAATATAGAAATAATAAAGAGAGAGAACAATCACAATCATATGACTCGGACATTTAGGAGCGACTCCATTTTTGCTTCCCCCCACTGACCTTGGAGTGGCTAATTGGGGGAGGAAGGTCTGCTGGGTTGTCTCTCTTCTCTTTCAAGTTTGTTGTGGTCTATCTATTGAATTGATTCAATTTCTATTTAGTAATCCTTTGCCGTAAAGGGTACAGTTAATTTCACTGTGAACGTACAATCTATCAAGAGGTTGTCTAACTCGTGTTTTCATAAGCTAAAGTTTCCCAAGATTGATGGTTAGACATTTGTAATGACTCCATCCTCTTTCACAAAGAGATGGTCAAAATGCAAATGTGGTAAACCTTCTTTCATGGAAATTATCATATAAAATTGGTCAAATTTCATTGTAGGTGAAGACGTGATATATTCCCAAAACAACACTTGTTTTAATCTCAAGGGGCAAAAACAGCATTGAAATCTATTGTAAAAAATTGCCGCAGTAGATTCTAACCTGATTGGCATACTTAAATATACAAGTATAGCAGAAAACAAATCCTGAAACAGCCATTACGGATGGATTTGTTCGCTTCTGCAAACACAAAGGGCATACTGTCTTATCTGGGGGCAGTGGAATCCCCTCCTTTGCAACCTGTTTGGTAGAGAATATGTTATGGATGACGTATCAAACCAGTCATATAAAAAGAATAAATAAAATCCAGAACAGTAACGAGTCGAGTCAGATTAATATCAATGGGATGGAACCAAACATGAAGTCTTGTCATCCACTCCAACCATATATAACTTCTCCAATTCAATCAAACAAACACTTGAGAAAGAATTCATAATCTATAGGTCATAATATAACAGGTCATGCTACTGAATTTAAAAGAGCAAAAAACTTTCAACAACCATAGAGAAATAAAAGCCATAAAGAATGACTCTTCAAGATTGTTCAGATGTACAGATGAAACAAAATAAAAGAAAATGACGGAAATGAGATTTCTTTACAGGAGAGCCGCTCACCTTTGGAGGGGGCGGAGGTGGTGGAGGGGGGTATACGGTTGGAGCTGACATTCTTTCCTCTGCAGACTGGTACCACCATTCCATCATCTGTGCATCCACAAGATATGGACAAGGAGAAGACTCATAAATGTCGAGACAGACAGCACAAGGGAACTTAAGACCCAAAAGGTTATGCTAGAGGAAGAAAACAAAGAAAGGACATGAAAATATTAACTAAAAGACATCCTGTGCAGTGGGCAGCTGCAAGGGCATTTTGAATATTTGTCAACTGGAAACTATTGGATAATTTGATGGAAATCTGTAAATCTCAGCACTCTATTCTTTAGATCTGTCTAAAAAATTTTGAAGTCCTTTCAAATAGGAAGTGCCGAAGTGGTCATGAATTAATTAGTTAAATCAAGTTCGAGAAGGATTTTGTTGATCCTAGCTATTTTTCAGAATTCTATATTTCTAATTATATATTGTAAGCTCTCTCAATTCAGATCATAAATAGGGTCTTCTTGCAAGCTTGCTTTATTGGTGAGATTCCATAAAGCCTTGAATTTAAAATTTAAATCTTTTTGCCTAGTTTCTTATTCCTCTTCTTCATCTAATGTTTACAATCTTCCAGCTCTATACTTTCTGTTGGGAAACAAAAAGTGCACAGATTTTGACCATGTGTAAGCACGACTCCATCATTCACAGTAAACAAACTTTAAATCTGAATAAAAAACCAGTCCCCTAACTCGGCATGTGCTTACTTACAAACTTCCAATGATTTAACCATCTTTTTATGGCAATTCCAATTAGCCATTTACAAAGTAACAAAAAGTTAGCATTGTTTAGTGAGCGCAGATGTTCACTCGTTTCAGATTGTCACCATCCAAAAGCACTGCTCAAAACAAAGTCCAATGAAACAAACAAGAAGGGTCGACACACATATAAGTCCTCAACCCATTAAAATATGACAGATCTAGGATCCTTAACTTTTTTAAGTTATTATTCTTCTTTTGTCGGATGTTTCATTTTGAATATGGTAAAATGTCAATTTTTGCCCAAAAAAAAAAAAGATCAAGAGTCCAGGAATTTTACGCAATAATATTACGATTAAGTGTCTAATATCCATATTCGTAGTCAAAAATAAGAAACCTTGTGATCTAAATGTTGGCAGCTTGCACGCCCACAACTTATATTCATAGCTATTTCCAACAATTACAAGTCCAAGCAAGTAGCAAGAAGGATACATGGAAAATCCAGAATAAAGTTCTGATTAAGTTACATAATGTCTTTCAGACTTAATATGTAACAAGCCAGAGCATATTGTGATACTCACTTTAAAGAAAAATACAGCTGCAATCAAACCAGTCTGGGCATAGTCAAGAACAGCATAAGCGCAGCTGAGCAAACCACCTTGTAAAGCCTGAGATGCAATTTGGATTAAACTGATTCAGTTCAGAACCTAGCAACAGCACAAACATGAATTCCTCACTGGATGGGAAAAGAAGTTTAGGATAGAAAATAACACAAGCAAGGCGCCCTAAATTGTTAGAGCAATTAACAAGTAATGCCAGGGTAATACACGACCTGTATCCAAAAATACCCCACGACTAGTGAGACCTAAAATGCCAAGTCCTGTTCATAAAAGACCAAAAAGCCATTGCCTGTCTCCTGCTTGACCCAGTCTGTTAACAACACATTTAAGAAATAATACGGCCTTGGCATGTATCAGGCAAACTTGACCTAGTTGGTTTTTTGTCATTCAAAATTGAATAGATTATCATATAACTTATACATGTATCCATATATAATACAAAAAGAATCAGCATGGCATTTTACACTCATGCTACACCAATTTTCAACATACCAATTGCACCCTTGAAAACCTGTATCCACAACTAATAATCTTTTAAGGACAACTACAGTAACCTATCTCCTCCAAATGTTTCGCATCATGTTTTTCTTTTTGAAAGGAGTTCCACATCATTTTACATGTAAAACTTCATTCACTCCCAATACATCTCTTTCTCCACGTTCAACCCTCAGTCAGTTTTCTGTACCAATTCAACAGGCTCCATCTCCACTTCCAATATTCTCTATGCTTTCTTCCAATCTATCCGAGAGACATAAGCTTAGGCAAGATGGTTGTTCCCATTGGAGAGTGATGAAAATTAAGTTTCAATATTAAACTCCAAACCAGTAATTGTATTTTTATTTCTTGGTTATTTCTCAGAATTGTAAGCATTGATCATGCCTTACTGGCTACTGCAACTTCCACCGGGTGAGTTAGTCTTTCTTTCACCTCTGTTCTGCTCTGTCATTGTTCATATGTGAAACCGACATGTGAATTTTGGGCCTTTCCGGTTTACCCTGTCATTTATTTACCAATTTAGTCTTTCCCTTTTGACCAAGATATAGCACATTTAGGGAGGGATTGCTTGTGATGTCATCTCATATCAGTGACAAAATATGAGATGAGATGGATTTGGTTGAGGTGAAAAATTTTTAGTATGTGATTGAATGTGACATAAAAAAAGTATAATGATGATATTTGATGTAATATGTAAGATGTGTTAGGTAAGAAAGGAATGTAATGACTATAATCGATATGATATGTTTTTTTTTTAATAAAAGAAAAAGTGAAATGTGTTTAAAATATGTTGTGAAAAGTTTCTCACAAACAAAGACATATCACCAAAAAACTTAACAGTATGAGACGAGAAAAATGTCACAAGCAATCTCTCCCTTAGTTTCTTAGTTCGTGTTTTAACTTCACTCAGTTTAGTCAATTTTTTGTTACACTCAGTTTCAGTTTTTGGTTGAATTTGATTGTTAATCATAAGAGAAATAGCATAATAATATTTGTACCATGTGTATATGTACATGAGGAAGATTTGTATTCATTGTTCACATAATATATACTTTTGACGTGCTTCATTTGTTAATTAAGGAAAACATGTCTTAATAATGTTTTGCAATGGAAGAAATTTACACAAGTACTCTGTATGTAAGGTTGCCTGGTAATGATAAACATTGCATGCTGGAATATTATGTGCTCTAACATATTAAATGTGGTAAGTTATGGACACATGGGTTACATGCCGCAACCACTAGTATATATAACTATTCGTCAAATGAAGGAACAAGATTAACCCATACCTTTAGCCAAGGGGACCCACGGAGTCTCTCACGTTCACGGCTTCTTATTTTCGAAATTCTGGAAGATGTATCCATCTATCTTGACATCATAAAGAGAGAAGGCACAAAAGAATAAGAGAATATACAGAGGAAGCACCAGGAAAATACATTTTTCTATCTAGAACAGGATTCATACTTTGTATAAGTTTCAAAAATGGCATACGAATCGCTGGAGAGATTGAATTGCAACATGCCCAGGATGCTCTGACGTATATATTAACATCTTATTTGTGTAAATTAAGGATTACACTCTAAACTTCAAATCATAAAACAATCAGGTGGCACGAAAATTCAAGCATCAATATTAGACAGAAAGCAATACACCACATGCTTTTAGCCGTCAAATAATGAATTTCTACCAGCTGCAGAAAATGGAAGACTAAAAAGTTTCGAATCTCCTGTGTTAAGGCGTCCAGTAGTAAACATTTCTAGCAAGGTAGCGAAAACATGGAAAAAAATTCATACAAGAATACCCGCACTCAATGGCCAATATGGTTAGCATGACATGCAGTAGGCAAAGAGAGGTAATTGAATGAATTCTATCTCGTAAGCGTGTAATCAAAGGAGGGTAGGCATACTACATCTTAGCATGTTCAGTCAAGCCATTGTCATCTTCACATACTACCATGCTGAAATCATAACTCAAAATATTTGACAAGATTCAAAAATGAAAGCCAGCATAATAAGATCATTTGACATTTGGAAAAAGAGACAGAAGTTTAAATCTGGAGAGTTTATACAACATATCAACTTCAATAAATACCAGTTCCTGCCCAGTTGCTCGGCAAACATGAATTCCAAGTGCATGTAATCCCAGTGAGTAGAAGCCAGTCGCATCCAATAAATATAACAGCTGGTAAGCAAAAGATAGTCCTGCACAGAACGTTAGCTCGTTGGAAGGACAATAGCAATAGATTCAGTAGGAAATGCTGACAGCTTGCTCCATGATGAATGTATATTTTCTCTCTGTATCTAGACCCAAAGGAAAAGTGGTAAAAGAAGGATGCTTGTCAAACTCTGCGTAAAGCTTATAAAGAAAACCAAAAAAGGAAGCCAAGAGCCCAAGACGACATTCAACTATATGCAGTCATGGGCTTAGTGAGATGGACCTTCACTTTAAAAGATATTACTGTTAAGAATCTAAGAACTGTTTCAATAGAACTAATTCCATTCTGTCTGTCCGTCTGGTACAGGTTCAAGCCTATGCTACTTTTCTCCTACATAAACTACTCACATGGCTCAGAAATGAGCGGTTATGAGCAGTAACCCAGGTAGATATTATTGGCAAAATGGTCTACCTTCCCCTAAAATTCCTTTCCCTAGATTCCATTTAGTATATAAACGGCTCAAAGATAAAAAAAAATTAAAATTTTGAACACCTAAAAAAGTGTATGCACGAATAAATCTAATCTTTACCACCCAAAGTATAAAGACCAAACAAACCCTACAAATGTTGAGAAAAAATTAAGTTGCAAAACTTATTCTATATAGACCTTCATTTCCAGCATGTAGCCAAGGATAGCAAGCACCTATAGTCTTCCGTAACCTCTTGATCCAACGAGCTCCAGCTGATGCTTCATTATCTAAGTTGTCCCTTGACCCCAAAGTATTATCGCCTCCACCAACAAAGTCAATGTCAAATCTTTCATCACTGTCTCCCCATAGACTTGCCTGAAGAGTAGCTTCCCTTTCCTTGTTGTAGATTGATTGCAGTTTCGACCTCAAATATGGTAATACAACCTGCAAAAAATCAGATGAATTACCAAGCAGACAACAATGGTCAACAACAATTAAAAACTGAGTAAGAATCATTTTGAAACCTGAGTTTTACTATCAATGTCAAAGTGATAAATGAGTGTTTAAATCTCTCTAATGGATACCCAAGTTTGTCATAATTTTCAAACTGGTACATGTCTTTTTTTAGAATGTTTTATAAAAGACAAGTATACCCTTTAACTAAAAATTAGTTTGAAGTATTCATCTAAGATATCATGATATATTCACATGATTAAATAACTTATATCATTCTAATAATATATTAAAAAGAAAAATTAAAGAAATAAATAATAATTATAGTAAGATATAAGTCATCATTTGATAACCAAAAAAAGATTAAAATACACTTGAACAGAAAACACTACTTTTGAAAATAGAATAAAAATACAAACATATAAGATAATATTTTAAACTTAATTTCTTAATAAGTTAGTATGTAGGAAAAAGAGTAGACTAATATAATTTCTATCATTATATGAAAACACTACAAAACTGCATAAAAATACACCAGAACAGTGAAAAGTACTTAAAAAAACCTTGATACACAGATGGTATCAAAAGAAAAATTTGGAGATAACACTTTAGATTTAACTTCTAAAAATCAAACTTACGAAATAGAGCAAAGACATTAATGTGCAGAAAAGAATATTGCACTCCTTGTTGTCAACTCTCAATACATTTTCAGCTAGATACATCAGCAAATTGCAAGCAGCATGACAGCAACTTTTAGCAATGTCACTTCCATTAAAAACAACGGTATCGATAAAGAACGTCAAAGAAACATCCTTGTCATGTAAGTTGTCTCTTAAGCAGCATATTAGCTTCAGAGAGAGAAATTACTTGACTAGTGGAGAGAAATAATAATGGCATCTCAAGAGTCTGACCTAGCTGACTTCATTAAGAATTTACTCCATCATCTTAGATCAATCTTTCTAGTCCTGAACATGAAAACACTCAACGAAATCGTGTTTCACTTGAGCTTGGCCAGGTTAAACAAAAATAAACATACTTTTTTGACAGCTAAAGGGATGAGGTTCGAAACACAGATAGGTGAAGATTTAAACAATAATGCAGCAGAACAGTGCCCCACAAAAGACAGATTGTTCAATTTATTACAATCTAATAGCTGAATGAGTAATTAAGAATATTGTTTACCAGAAATACAACAGAGAGCACTTTTTGACGCTTTTGTAACCCAGCATGTTGGATCTCATCACCAGAGTCTGCAAGTACACTGCTCTTTTTGAATCTAATCTTAACTCCTCTTCGACGTAATCCATATAAAGATTCTGCAAAAGATGCATCTGAGGGAAATACAAAAGAACAAATCAGCAATGTCATATCACCAATACCATCTTTTAGGTCGCAGAATCGAAAGCTAGAAAGTTGCAAAATGCATATGCTGATCCCTGAGCAACAAAAATTCGATAGATTCATCTCAATGGATCAACAAGTATAGATCTCAACAAAAACTACAAGTGAAAAGTACTTTAGAAGCAGACATATGAGATGACTTGCACCTGTTGTACGCAAACTGTGAGTTTCAAGGACAAGCATAAGCAAAGCGAAAAACTCATCTTCATAATCCAAGATTTTATGGACGAAGGGTCTTCTCAAAGCAAATACCTGCAAACAAGAGGCATTAAACATAACTTTAAATGGCACCACCAAATTCTCTGACAAAAGTTTCTTGCAGAAAAAATTCGATGAAAGAAGAGGTCCAGAAATCAAATTGATTAAGTGTGAAAACAACAAGGTTACAGTAGAAGATGATAGAGACGTCACATGTTACAGGTTTTTCACCATAACACCCGCTTTCATCCAACGAAAATTCCAAGGAACAAAGAATAGAAATTGAGCCAAAGTCCAGAAGTTGAAAGATTTCAGTTCAGTCCGCACACACCAAGATATTACAATATCCTAGTACTGCAAAGCAAGATATATTTATGGGTTTCACACGACCATTCACAATAAACATTCTGTTGAATGAAATAATATTTTAAGCAGAGTCTGAAAATTGAACGGTTATGCTTGCAAAAACCAAGAAACACTGCGTTCTGGCAATTACAAGAAGCAAGGTCATACTTTCACATTTTCATGATAAAATCAACCTTTATAAAGAAAACCAGAAATATTCTGGAAGCAGAAGCAGGGTCCAGATATTGTACACTTGAGCATGCATATACCAAATCACTATGTTACCTGAGGAAGAAAGCAAGTTATGTTTTACAGGTTTTTCTGCATTAACATTCAATTTTCCATGACTCAAATAGTCAAATGCTTAAGAATGCACATCCCATTGTAACATCACATCCTAGACCTGCTAGTAAGCACCATCCAAGCATATGCACATATACCAAGAGAATCTTATATGGGTAAAATTATGCTTAGGTGAAAAGGGACTTTCGAGTTATAAAGAATGCAATAACCTTTAACTTTTCATTATCATTACAATAATATATTGAAAACGCAACTTTGATTGAGAGTTTTATACATTACTAGAACAAGAATAGCTTAAATTAATATTATTCTACAAATCCATTTGGTTGAGGGGAAAGAAAAAGAAAAAGGAGGAACTAGACAACATGATTTTGTAGGAACAAAAATTACAGTAAGTCAGACTCCTACTACTTAAAACATATTTTGTAGGAACTAGACAACATGATTTTGCACTTTCTTAAAGTAAGATGAACATAATAAAGTAATCATACACAGAGAACGAGTAAATGCTTATGTTAAGCACCGATAAGTTCAAGCAATATGAGATAATTGTTTCGTTAATTCATTTTCACCGAGAAAAGGTTGTCTTTCTGCATTGTGCTTACAGAGAGGTGAATTGTTTTATTTTTCACATAATATAACACAGTATATAACAGTGACATAAGTAAAAATGCAAACTACATTAACGCGGACTTTAATTTTTCCTCAAACTGGAAATTTTTAATAAACTGTAGAGTTCAGATAGTCAATGTGTTTTCTATTATTTCGGAAGTTCTCCTACTTCTTAAGATAATTTCCCTGTTAAATTCTAGCTTGTAAAAAAATAACATATGATTTTTAGGTTTTCCACCAAAAAAATTTGTGTGGAGAAAAAGGATAAATTGATAAGGCAGTGGAGAAACTTAAGATATACATACGCCAAGGGAGTAAGTAAGGGCGGCGCGTAGACTGGACGGCAGCTGCTGAGCGGCCGCCATCTCGAAGAACGTCGGCCGTGTACCTTGTCCTCCTACCTGAAACAGCATCTCTCTCTTCCTCTCTCCTCTCTCTCTCTCTCTATACCTGCTTTTCTTCTTCACTTCTTCCGTTTGCGATTCCCCATAAATTCCAACATTGATGATTTGCCCCTCAAAGAATACTTTTTGTACTTAGGTCCCCCAATATTCTGCAGAACCCCGCTTAAGCCCCCAACATATATAATTTTTTGCACTCATACCCGCTTGGGGTTAGTTTAGCATTATCTATCGTCAGAAAATTGAAAAATTCTAACTCGAATTAAGTTTGGTCAGACCAAATCAATCACAGAGCAAACATGATATACTTATAATTGATCGCTTTTTTTAAACTATATACCAATCACACTATAAATGTATTGTACTTGCCATATGATTGATTCAGGTTTGGTCGAACTAAATCCAAACTAAAATTTTCCCTGAGAGGCTCGGGCAGGGTCACCAGTTGGCAAATAGCATTCGCGCCTCCCATCCGCACGGCTCAAGCTTGAAAATTTTTGATATTAAACTCGATTGCTGAGCTCCCTAACGATATTTTTTTCTAGTTAATTTAATATGTTTTTCTTTTTAATTATTTTTATATATTACTATATATTCAATATCATATTGTAAATATGACACATTTAATATATACATATATTTTGAAAAAATGAATTAACATAAAATATTTATATATAAATTGTATTATTAAGTTAGTAGAGTAAAAAAGTACCTAAACATATATTAAAATAATAAGTCAATATAAATATTTTGATTTGTAAAAAAATGACTTATGCATAAAGAAATCTGACTAGACCACAAGGGTTAAAAATTTATAAGATTATACTGTTGTAAATGTACAAATTCTAATTATTAGCTTATAATTTTATATTTAGTTGTGAGTATATATTTATATCAAGATACATAATATTAATATTTCTATTTTACTGCTTATAAATTTATGTCGAAATTTGGTGATCTCCATGAATTAATAAAAAATAATAATAACAATGTTGGTTGAATAAGTTCACTTATTTTCATTGATATTGCATTATATAATGTATAAAATTAAATCGATTATTGCTTGGTTTAAAAAAAATATTCTTTTTATTATTTAGCTGAAAGATATAAAAATTTAAATTTCCATTATCATATTTTAAAAATGAACTTTCATGACCATTCTCGTTTTACCTTTAGAAAATAGTTTATCTCTATCTATTTTATGAAAATTAATATGTTATATAACTCAATTATAAAAAAAAAAAAAAAAAAAAGAAAAAAGACGACTGCTAGCACTTGCGTGGTAGTTGAGCTTCAGCTCAAAACTATTGACAACAAGCTCGACCTCAAAATGGTATACTCGACTACTCGAGTTTAGTTCTATCCATTTGCAACCACATATATATATATATATATATACTTCTTAACTATACTTCTAATAGCCATGTGTGTCCGTAATTAACTAGTATTCAATATAGTTTTTATTTTTAACCATGATAACTAATTGTAATAAAAGAAGTCAGATTTATTCTGACGTAGTATCCAGGGGTTATCTACCCCATACACTAATATATTCAACTACAAAATACAAATAAAAAAAGTGAAGAAACACGTAAGTTGAGTGCGCTCATGAATAAAATGCTTGTAATTACAAATCCTCCCACAATTTGGCATAAAAAATCCTCTATTGATCTCAAGGGTTTCAGAAAACTCCCCCCTCGCTAGTTTTGTCTCTCTGAATTGAAGAATGAGAGGGTAGGAAAAGTCCCATCACATATGCCAATGTGTACAAATTACAACTGCTAAAGTTGATCCGAGCATGCTAACTCATAGTGTTAGTAAATGTGTTGAACTGTCAGATTTAATCTCCAATACATCCTTCAATACTACGTGGCTCATACTTTCGATAATTTTGTGCAATACTTTTAACAACTTGATATTTCTAACACCTTTCTTCGTGAAAATCTATTGAAAATGAAAAAAAATCTTTGAGGTTGATCAAATAATATTTTTCAATTTTGTATTTTTAAAATATTTGATGGTATTTTGAAATTTTTAATATGCTATTTAGTATTTAATAGATGCATATCGTGTTTACATAAACCATATTATCTATATATTTTATTTTTTTATATGCAAATTATTAATTATATTTAAAATGAAAACGTCATTTATTATCACACATTTGACGGGTGCGGGTTTTACATAAAAAGTGGAACCAGATCCGGGTTCGTGTAAGTGTAACCCATTCCGCTGCTGGGTTCTATATTTATCCTATCTCAGCTGAAGGAGAGACAGAGCGGAAAGGCTACATAAACCCTAGAAGAATCCTGTTAATTCAAATAAAGCCCGCGATTTCTTGTTTGATTCAGATTCCATTCACGAATTAAGCCGGCAAGATGAGGATTATGATCAAAGGTGGAGTATGGAAGAATACGGAGGACGAGATCTTGAAAGCGGCGGTTATGAAGTATGGGAAGAACCAATGGGCTAGAATTTCTTCGCTGTTGGTTCGGAAATCAGCAAAGCAATGCAAGGCGCGGTGGTACGAATGGCTCGATCCCTCCATCAAAAAGGTATATTGCTCCAGTGGTTGGTTTTTCGATTTTGCTAGGTTTTTGGACTTTTTGTCTGTTGTTTATTTTTCTGTTTTTGCCGATATTGTATTAGATTGCTATTCCACTATGTTTATCTTGTGCTCATTAGGTTTTTTTTCTACTGGAAATTTGGGGCTGGCTTTGTTTGTTTTTTGGAATAGTGTTTCTTTTATTTTTCGCTGATTCCGACACAGATTCAAATAGAAATAGTCCGTTTGGGGGGAAAAAAATTGGAAATTGGGAAGTGGGGAGAATAGAAAAACTACATAAAAGAAGACTGGAAAATTCCGTAGGCTGTGGATATAGGCAGTGAAGGGAGAGCATGTACGAAATGCTCTATTAAATATTAAAGTTTAACTTTTGAGAGGAACTGAGTTCAATTAACAGTTCGAGGAAAAGGGTTCTCCTGAAGGAAAGTGAATTTTTTTAAGGATACTATCTACGGAATTTGGTGGACCGACCGAGTGAGGATGAATGGTGTTGAGAGACTTGCAGAAAGTGTTGCTTATAATATCCAATACAGTACATAGTGATATAATTTCATGAATACGCTCATCCTAAAAATTTGCCAAATTTTAGACAGTTCATCAAATTTGTTTGATTTTTTAATTAAGTTGATGATTAATTTGTATATCAGAATCTTAAGCTAGTACCTTGATTAAACGTGAGAGGGACTTCACGTTTGCTGGTTACCATAATATGAATCTAATGAAACATTGATTTTTCTTGTGGCCTTGAATTGTTTTAGACCATACTGGTACCTAGAATTCATTAGCATGTAAACTTACTTGGTGAACTAAAATACATTTGATACATTTCACATCAAATATATAGTATTGGCAGAGGGAATATTTAGTAATGATAACATGGTTCTGCATGTCCCCTTGTTTTTTCACCTTAGAGTTTTGAACATATTTCAAATTTCTCAATTGAAGAAGGTTATCAATTTAGTTTGTATTTCCTGTATGCATCTTACCTTGTCTGCTTGATAACTGACAAACTTTCATGAATTTCAGACTGAGTGGACTCGGGAAGAAGATGAGAAGCTATTGCATCTTGCAAAACTTATGCCCACACAATGGCGGACAATTGCCCCAATTGTTGGCCGTACTCCATCTCAGTGCCTCGAAAGGTATGAGAAGCTCCTGGATGCTGCTTGTGCCAAAGATGAGAACTATGAACCTGGAGATGACCCACGGAAATTGCGTCCTGGGGAGATTGACCCTAATCCAGAATCCAAGCCAGCACGTCCTGATCCTGTGGATATGGATGAAGATGAGAAGGAGATGCTTTCTGAAGCACGGGCACGCTTAGCTAATACTAGAGGCAAGAAGGCAAAAAGAAAAGCCAGAGAGAAGCAGCTGGAGGAGGCTCGAAGGCTTGCTTCATTGCAGAAAAGGAGAGAACTGAAAGCCGCTGGAATTGACATTCGTCAAAGGAAGAGAAAGAGAAGGGGAATTGATTATAATGCTGAAATCCCATTTGAAAAGAAGCCGCCTCCAGGCTTTTATGATGTTGCTGATGAAGATCGGCCAACTGAATTAGTCAAGTTTCCGACCACTATTGAAGAACTTGAAGGTGAAAGAAGAGTTGATAAAGAAGCACGGTTACGAAAGCAGGACATTGCAAGAAATAAAATAGCACAGAGGCAGGATGCTCCGTCAGCGATCATGCAAGCTAACAAGCTTAATGATCCTGAAACAGTTAGAAAAAGATCTAAACTGAATCTCCCTGCACCGCAGATTCCAGACCATGAACTGGAGGCGATTGCCAAGATAGGTATTGCTAGTGATCTTGTTGGAAATGAAGAGCTCACAGAAGGAAATGCTGCAACACGCGCTCTTCTTGCAAGCTATGCCCAGACACCGCGGCAGGGTATGACTCCAATGAGAACCCCCCAAAGGACTCCTGCAGGCAAGCAGGATGCCATTATGATGGAAGCAGAAAACCAGCGGAGGTTAACTCAATCCCAGACTCCTTTGCTCGGTGGAGAGAATCCTATGTTGCATCCTTCAGACTTTTCTGGAGTCACTCCAAAGAAAAGGGATATTGCGACACCTAATCCGCTCTTGACTCCTTCAGCAACTCCTGGAGGCACGGGTCTTACACCTAGAATTGGCATGACGCCTTCACGTGATGTATATTCTCTTGGTATGACTCCAAAAGGAACTCCCATGAGGGATGAGCTGCACATTAATGAAGACATGGATATGCATGAAGATGGCAAATTAAGGCAGTCTGATTCAAAAAAAGAACTGCTTTCTGGATTGAAGAATCTTCCACAACCCAAGAATGAGTACCAGATTGTTATCCAGCCCTTCCCTGAAGATGAAGAAGAACCAGAGGAGAAAATCGAGGAGGATATGTCTGATAGAATTGCTAGAGAGAAAGCCGAGGAAGAAGCAAGGCAACAAGCACTACTTAAGAAAAGATCAAAAGTACTGCAGAGAGAGCTCCCAAGACCACCTCCTGCTTCATTGGACCTCATTAGAAACTCTTTGATCAGAGCTGATGAAGACAAGAGCTCCTTTGTCCCTCCAACATTAGTTGAGCAGGCTGATGAGTTAATAAGAAAGGAGCTTCTATCTTTGCTAGAGCATGATAATGTAAAATATCCCCTGGATGAAAAATCCACTAAGGAAAAGAAGAAAGGTGGCAAACGTGCTGCAAATGGAAAATCTGTATCTGTGCCTCTGATTGATGAATTTGAAGAAAATGAACTGAAAGAGGTATGACATAATTCCATCTTTGACTCATATCATTTGATCATGCCAATTATTGCAATGAGACTTTGTTGTTTTCTTTTTGAGTTGATGTTTGAGTTCTTGTTTGTTGCTTATAGCTGACATTACATGTTAATGTTTGGTAATGTTACTGTCTTTAGCATTTTATTACTTTTCAGCAATCAAAAGGTATGCATTGCAAACTTGACCTAGTTGCTCACCTGCGTCGCGCTCACTGCAATTTTTTTTCCCTCTCGTTTAATGCTCAAATTGTTGTGCACTTCCGTAGTTTCAACTGAACTTCAGCTATTCTTGTGAATATATTCACTTTTAGCTGTCATTTCTAGAACTATCGAAAAGATGCTTTTCAAGCATGGTAGTTCACATATTGTCCTGTCAGCCTACTTCTGTTTGTGCTCCATGTCATACCCCTATTTATTAACACTATGAGCTGATAATGTTAATCTTTGTAAAAGGAATTTTTGCTGTAAATACTTGCTCTATAATTTCATTTAAGACTGAGTTGAGTTTTATTTCCTTTAAGCTACAAACAGTCTGTAATTTTTGGTTTCAATCAGCGTAACAGGTTTATCAGTGTAATTTTTGGTATACGAATGCGCCACACACACATACACATATGTATATCCTTGTTTATACATGTACATTATTTTTCGTTAGCAATGTGATAGATTTTCATAGAGGTGAATTTTTAGAATTCTCACTTTCACGTGTCTGCCATTCACACCTTCTTGCTGATCAAGTGATCTATCTTCACTGCATCTACTAATAAACTCTTAACGATGCAGGCTGATGAATTAATAAAGGATGAGGCACAACTTCTTCGTGTTGCAATGGGCCATGAGAATGAATCTCTTGACGGTTATGTTGAAGCACACAAGACATGCTTAAATGATATGATGTACTTCCCTACTCGTGATGGCTATGGTCTATCAAGTGTTGCCAACAATATGGAGAAGCTTGCTGCCCTGCAGAATGAATTCGAAAATGTGAAGAAGAAGATGGACGATGAGACTAAAAAAGCACAACGGCTTGAGCAGAAGATAAAAGTTCTTACCAATGGCTACCAAGTATGCTTTACTTCACTAGCTAATTGTCCTGAATATTGTCTTGTTCTGTTCCATTTTTGCTCTCAAATGAAATGTTTTTAATCATTGAGGACCATCTGGGCATGGTTGAAGTTTGATAAAATGTTTAGATGTTAGATTTATCTTTAGGTGTTATAATTTCAACTATTTGAGTTTATTAATTAAAGGCTTAAAATGCTAATGCATGTTTCTCAAATAATTTTCTACATAAATATTTGGTGTTTTAACTGTAAAGAAATGGTATTGCTCTAGCCAGTGCTTTTGGCCTGAATGGTCTTAGACCATGTCTAGATGCGAAGTTCTTTGCAAAAACCCGACAGAGAAGCATAGCCGAATGTTTGATGCATGTAATGGGCGTTTTAATTTATAAATATGACTTACAACTTACAAGAGTTCAATAATCTGTGGCTGTACAATTTTTCCTGGATTTTATTTGCTGCACTTCAAGGTTGTTAATGATTTTGTATTCAGTTTTGGTGACATTGTGGTCACTTGAGAAATAAGATTATGTTTGGTCCAGCATTTCTAATCTTCCTTCTGAAATGAAAAATCTATCTATCTTGTGGCAGAAGTTTGATTAGTATTTTCTTATGCTATAGTTGATTTGCTTGATATTTATGCATGGATTTCACTCACTGGCTTCTCAATTATCAGATGAGAGCTGGAAAACTCTGGACACAAATTGAAGCCACCTTCAAGCAGATGGACACTGCAGGAACTGAACTTGAGTGTTTCCAAGCTTTACAGAAGCAAGAGCAACTATCAGCAACACATAGGATCAGCAACCTCTGGGAAGAGGTTCAGAAACAGAAGGAACTTGAGCGCATTTTACAGAAGCGTTACGGTGACCTATTACCAGAACTAGAGAGGCTGCAGCATTTGATAGATGCTTACAGATTGCAAGCAGAAAGAGAACAAGAATTGGCTGCAAAGAACAATAGCCCTGCACCAGACAAGACCGATGTTGCTATGGATCAAACACCTGCACCAGATCTTGAAACTCCCAAGGGTGAAACTGCTGTAAATAACGACCTTGAATTGTCTGATGCTGCTGCTGAGCCTCAGGCTGAATCTGCTGTTGAGTCTCAGGCTGAGTCTGCTGCTGAGCCTCAGGCTGAATCTGCTGTTGAGTCTCACGCTGAATCTGCTGTTGAGTCTCAGGCTGAGTCTGCTGCTGAGCCTGAGCCTACTTTAGATCAATCCGTTGCACCAAATCTTGGAAATCCTGAACCTACAGGCATTGACGAGGGAAACTCTATGAAAGTGGACAATCCTGATGATAAGAGAAGCCAAGAGTTGGATGAAGCTCAAATAAATCCTCAGTTAATTTCAGAACATGGGACAGATGATGGAGCAGAAAAGGAAGCAACACCAGTCACCAGTGAGACCCTCGAATCAGGTACTGCTGGCGAAGCTTAACGTTGCAGAAGATATTTTTCGGAATGAGATTAATCAAGGAATCTGTATTAGAAGGATATGCCTTAATTTCGAAATATATGGAAATGTGCAAGTGTTTTGAGATTCAAGGAGCCAAAGAGAACATGAATGTTCTTTGTTTCCTGTTGTTTCTATTCCAAACATGGAGCATTTGAGTTGAACCTGTACCTTTTCCGTTGGCGCAATGAACTCGCATGCTTTCTTGAAGCCCTTCAACTCCCATGAGCTCCTCTACTTCTAGCATTCAGTTTCCCAGTATGTGATGTCTTCACAAGCATCTTATCTCTAGCAACGTGTTTGATCAAAATCGTATCACATTTTTATTAGACAGACCAAATAAATATACCCATATAATAAGGTGTATTAATGTCTATAACGTAATTTTCTTTTTGAGGACAATTAGAGATGAGATTAAATAAGAATATGTAGAGTTTTTTTTTTTGGTTTTAATATTCTCAGTGGCATAAAGGATATAGACGATCACAAATACTACCTTATTTGATGTTCAAAAGGGTGATATTATTTACAATTATAATTGTAAGTGATTTACAATTTTTCAACTGCATGATTTTCACATAAGAGATCTATGTTAAGTTTGTTTTTGTAGGTCATAATTTGATTTTACAAAGTGTTAAAACTTCAACTTTCATACATTTGAATTTAGGGAAAGAATTTGAAAAAAAAAATTCATATCAAAAGAATTTAAAATTCGAGACTTCAAATTTGTCGAACCAAATATAACCTTTGGTTTGATGAATTTAGATTTGAGAAAAAGATTTCAAATAACTTCATTAGAAAAGAATTTTTGAAATTCATCAATAATAAAAAAATATAATTTAGAATTAGAGTTGAAAGATTCCAAATTCTTTAAATTTTGAAATCTGCACTCATGTATCTATAATCTTTACATAGGAAGGGATTATATTACTTATAACATAAGATTTGAGGCTCTATTACAGGGAGTCCATAGAGAAGGTTTAAAGTTGCTTCATATACGTTGCTACATCACCTTAAGGAAGATATAAATTTCTTTACCCTTTAAAACAGGGGTTTTATTAAATATAAGTTGTTGTTTCACGGAACATATTTTGTTTTCAGAAAACATTAAATAACTTCTTAAACATGAAGACAATAATGGTATTAACCAAGAAATAATTATTTGCAAGAAATCCCAAATATCATTTTGCTTTTATATATCGAAAGCATAGAGTAAATATGAACTTTATATTTTTAATTTAATTTCTAAAATTATTAATAACCATTGTTTGTATGGGGTTATGAATGTGATTCAATACTTTTCATATACACAAAAAGAATAAAATTACAAACAAAATAAATGCATCTATAACCAAATTCTCCAGAGGGAATTCCTGGAGTATACACTAATTTCTCATTTCTTTGAACGTATTCTTTGATTTGGAATCACAAACGTATTTAATAAGTACATCTGAATGTGATATAATAATCCGATTCACATAGAAAGGAAAGCCTAGTGTTATACCTCTCCATTAGAGATGAGTTCGAGAAACATCAAAATATCGTATCAAAACCATCGAGAAATAAAATTGCTGCCTGTCAAGAACATGAGGGCTTCTGAAACTTCCCATGAACCCATACTCTTTTCATGATCTTGCCGTTCCGACGGTTTATCGACTTGACGCAACAGTATTCGAGCTCAATCTAAAAAAAAAGGCTCATGACATTACATCTTAAGGAGAGAGTGCGTAGGTAAATATAAAATTAACAGAAAAGAACTGGGCTACATCAGTTGCTTTCACTGTTTCAATTCAAGCTTCTCTGGAGAGGCTCGAGTCGAATTCACATACGTAAATTTCCTGGTGTTTAACTATACAACTGCAGGAGCTTTTGACGGCCCCTACTAATAATTCTTGGATCTTTTATTCCATCAGGAACAGACTGTGGTGCCTTTACTCTATGATTTCCTCATAGCTAAGGAGAGATTTTAACGAGGACAAAGATGTTGAAGTGGAGCTGCTGCTGTAGTTTCTTCATGTGCAGCAGAGCAGCAGAAAACAAAAACAGAGCATCTCGCATTCTCGCATTCACGACTTATCCGAGGGCTTTTGCACTTTTATTTCTTTCTTAGTTATTAGCAACTTCTTCATTGTACATATTGCTTTTCTCTTTTAGCGTTTCTCATTAGTTATTAGCGTTTTTCTACCAGAATAGCTGAGGTGGCTGAAGTTTGTTTTTTTCTTCACCTGCATTGTACCTCTGTGTATTTAAATGGGTATCCACACCCACTTTCATTTCAATAAAAATTCTTCCTCTCAGATTTTATACCTGCTTGCAAAGATCCTCTCCATGAATGGAGATTTTGAAGCTTCTCAGCATGGTATCAGAGCCTTCGATTGAAGGTCTCTGATCCTGCTTCCGCGACACACAAAACAGAGCACTTGTGAGGCGCAGCAGCTATGGCGATGGAGGCTGCGACTCAAACCACTGTAAATGCGGTGGATCGTTTGAAGTCCGAAGCTCTGCAGCTTCATAGCTCAGAGCATCCAGGTATGATGCTTGTATCCACGCCTCTTGATGGCAAAAATTTTCTGAGTTGGAGTAGAGCTGTTCGTCGTGCTCTAGGAGCAAAATCGAAGCTCGATTTTATTACTGGCACATGTGCAAAACCTGTAGAAGACCCTGAGTTATTGGAACAATGGACGCGTGTTGACTGTATGGTGACGTCCTGGCTACTTAATGCGATGACTAAAAACATCGCTAATGCTTTTATATACACTAAATCTGCTAGAACCTTGTGGATTACCTTGAATGAAAGGTATGGAGTATGTAATGGACCACTCTTATATCAATTGGAGCGAGAGATTGCATCTGTTAGACAGGGAGATTTGTCAGTTGTGGATTATTTCACCAAAATCCAAATGCTATGGGATGAACTAATTCAGCTGAGACCATTACCTGAGTGTACCTGTGGATGCGCCTGTACATGCAATGTCGCTAAGGCGATGGCGGACCTGATTGAGCAAAATCATCTTATGCAGTTTCTTATGGGTCTGAATGAAGAATACGATAATGTGCGGAGTCAGATTCTGGTTGCTGAACCTCTACCGAGTATAAATAAAGCCTATTCGATGATTTTACGCGTAGAGAGGCAAAGGCAAGTACACATGGGTGAATCACTTGAGGGAGCAGCATTGTTTGCTGAAGGGGCAGCTAGGAAACGAGAGGAATTACCAAGAGGACAGAGTTACAGAAAGAGAGGAGTAGTAGATAAACGAAGTATGAAATGCGAGCATTGTAGCAAAACAGGTCATGACAAAAGTACTTGTTTCAAGTTGCACGGAGTGCCGGAATGGTATAAAGAATTGAACGAACAAAGAAGGAAAAGTGTTGGGGGTTCGAACAGGGTGAATATTGCGCAAGGACCAGAACCTAAGTTTCAAAAAGAAGTGCAAAGGGAGGATCAATCCTCAGTTAATGATGTGGTCATGGAGCTTATGAAGATGCTGAAAAAGTTGCCTTCAGACCCTATCCAGGCAAGTTCTTCAGAAAATTTTGCAGGTATGCACTACTGCACCTTTACTGGTATTGAGCATTTGCATCCAAGTTCCTGGATTATAGATTCTGGTGCAACAAGTCATATGTGCAGTGATGTCAATGCTTTCCACTTTTTGAGTAAATCCTTTTTCACATCTTCTATATATCTACCTGATGGCACCTCAATACAAACTAAACAATCTGGTCACATACATTTATCTAAAAGACTCGTGCTCAAAGATGTGCTATACGTTCCCACTTTTCAGTCTAACTTGATCTCGGTTAGCAAGTTGTGTACCACTTCTGAACTTCGTTTCACTTTCTTTCCCTCTTGTTGTCTGATACAGGACCGGATGACTAATGAGGTGGTAGCAGTGGCAAAGCAAACTAAACATCTCTATATTCTCAATAAACAGTCTTTTGATACAGCTTTTATCAAATCTTTCCAATCTGTTTCTTCGAACTTTGTATCTCGTGTTATAGAATCTGATGCTTTGTTATGGCACAAGAGGTTGGGGCATCCCTCGCTCAAGGTACTTGAACATGTTCCCACCATGAAAAATGTTACTAAAAATGCTGAAATATGTACTGTGTGTCCTCTCGCTAAACAACATAGGTTGCCTTTTCCCCATAGCACTTCTTCGACATCCAAACCTTTCGATCTTATACATGTCGACATATGGGGACCTTATCATAAACCAACTTTGTCCAATTGCCATTATTTTCTTACGATTGTGGATGATTACACTCGTGCGACTTGGACATATTTGATGAGACACAAAAGCCAAACTCCTACTTTGTTAAAAACATTCTTTAAATATGCCCAGAATCAGTTTCATTCATCCGTTAAACATATACGAACTGATAATGGGGCCGAGTTTTTAGGCAGGGATTGTCAATCTCTATTCGCATTGCTAGGCATCTTTCATCAAAAATCTTGCCCATATACTCCCCAGCAAAATGGTTTAGTTGAGAGACGTCATAAGCAACTCCTTGAAATAGCACGGTCTCTGCTTTTTCAGTCATGTTTGTCTACAAAATTTTGGGGCGAAGCTTTGCTCACTGCCACCTACATCCTCAACAGGCTACCTTCTTCTGTACTATCTTGGAAAAGTCCATATGAGATGTTATATAATACTACTCCAACTTATGATCATTTACGAATCTTTGGGTGTCTATGTTTTGCCACCGTACCCAAGTCTGACAAGGATAAATTCAGTAAAAGGGCTCTAAAATGTGTCTTTCTTGGGTATTGCCATGATTACAAAGGGTATAGATTGTATGATTTAGACACAAATAAGCTTGTAGTATCACGTGATGTTATCTTCCATGAACATGTTTTTCCTTTGCAGTCTCCATCAACTCAAGCCCCAGATACCAGTCTACCTCTTGTCCCTGATATAGAACTTGCCCCTGATGTTATACAGACCCCTTCTCCTCAGTCCACTGAACCTATGTTTCCTGATTCTGTTCCTGCTAATGCATTCCCTTCTCCTATACAAAATACATCACCTAGACCTCTCAGACATTCAACTCGTCATGTTCATAAACCCGCTTGGCTATCTGATTATGTCTGCAATCATCACTCTACTTTCTCCACTGCACACTTGCATTTTGTTGCCCAGTTATCTGTTTTGCAGGAACCTAGATCTTATTCTCAAGCTCAGGGACGCGTTGAATGGGAATTGGCAATGAGGGATGAAATTCAGGCTCTTGAAAGGAATAATACATGGAGTTTAACTTATCTACCGCATGGAAAACGAGCCATCAGTTCACGATGGGTCTACAAGTTAAAACTGAATCCTGATGGAAGTGTCAGTCGATATAAGGCTCGTCTTGTCGCGAAGGGGTACACTCAGATTGAAGGAGTAGATTATACTGAGAGTTTCTCTCCAGTAGCTAAGAGTGTTACTGTACGGGTGTTTCTTAGCATTGCTGCAGCTTATTCGTGGCCGGTTCATCAGCTTGACATTAACAACGCCTTCCTCCATGGGCGTTTGGATGAGGAGGTATACATGACGCCTCCCGAAGGATATGCTGTGCAACCTGGCATGGTTTGCAAATTACACAAATCACTTTACGGTTTGAAACAAGCCTCACGCCAATGGAACCATGAATTCACTCAGAAGTTAAGTGCTTTCGGATTTCTCCAGTCTGCCCACGATAATTGCCTGTTCATTAAACTCACTAGTGGTGGTTTTTTAGCTTTGCTCGTTTACGTGGATGATATTCTCATCATGGGTCCGGCGGAGGGACTAATCATAGAGGTTAAGGCTTACTTGGATGATCTTTTTACAATCAAGGATCTTGGGTATGCAAAATATTTTTTGGGATTGGAGATTGCCCGCTCCTCTGACGGAATGAGTGTTACACAAAGGAAATATATCAGTGATATTATCACTGATACTGGGATGACTGATGCACATCCAGTCTTGACTCCTCTTCCTCACGGTATCAAATTCAGTTCTGAACTTGGATCCCCTCTTCCTGATCCTGAAAAATATAGAAGGCTGATAGGGCGCCTATTGTACCTTGGTTTCACGCGTCCTGATCTATCGTTTGCAGTACAGCAACTAAGCCAATTCCTGCAACATCCCACTGATCAACATTAGTCTGCGGCTCTGCACGTTGTGAAGTATCTTAAGGGCTCTTTGACTACTGGTATATTCTTTCCTTCATCCTCTAATTTTCAGCTTGCAGCTTATACTGATGCTGATTGGGGCTCCTGTATGGATACACGTCGCTCCGTTACTGGTTTTTGCATCTTTCTTGGCTCTTCCCTCATCTCCTGGAAGACTAAGAAACAGAACACCGTCTCATGTTCTTCAGCCGAAGCGGAATATCGTGCCATGGCTGCCTCTGTTTGTGAACTTCAATGGATCTCTTTCCTGCTCAAAGATTTCCAGATTTCAGTTTCGACTCCTATTCCATTTTGGTGTGACAATCAGGCCGCTTTACACATCACGGCTAATCCGGTGTTCCATGAACGTACGAAACACCTCGACATTGATTGTCACGTGGTCCGCGACAAGTATAAAGAAGGTTTCATTCTACCTTCTTTTATCTCCAGCAAGTTACAAGTTGCTGATGTCTTCACGAAATCACTTCCCAGTGCTGCCTTTCTCAAATTCATGTCCAAGCTGGGTTTGCTTCGTCCTCCAGACCCAGCTTGAAGGGGGGGTGTTGAAGTGGAGCTGCTGCTGTAGTTTCTTCATGTGCAGCAGAGCAGCAGAAAACAAAAACAGAGCATCTCGCATTCTCGCATTCACGACTTATCCGAGGGCTTTTGCACTTTTATTTCTTTCTTAGTTATTAGCAACTTCTTCATTGTACATATTGCTTTTCTCTTTTAGCGTTTCTCATTAGTTATTAGCGTTTTTCTACCAGAATAGCTGAGGTGGCTGAAGTTTGTTTTTTTCTTCACCTGCATTGTACCTCTGTGTATTTAAATGGGTATCCACACCCACTTTCATTTCAATAAAAATTCTTCCTCTCAGATTTTATACCTGCTTGCAAAGATCCTCTCCATGAATGGAGATTTTGAAGCTTCTCAGCAAAAGATTCCCTGTTCCAGTTCACTCAGACAACAGACTATGCATCCTACGATATTAAGCCGAACTAGTAATTTTAGTTATCAGAACCAGGACATACAAACTCCAGTATTATCATCTCTAGCATGGGAACAAAAACAGACAGAAAAAAAACAGGGGAAGAAAATGAAAGAGAGAATGACAAAACAGGGAGAAAAAGAAGAAAAGAGAATACCATGTAATTAACTGTCTCGGTCTAAACAAACCATCTAAATTTAAATGGATGCTAAAAGTAGCTTACACATTTAATTGAGTTTCCTAGAATGTTAAAATTTTGGGATGTTATGGGAAAGGGTTCTCAAAAAGAATGGCAAGGTGATGAACTTATAATTGGAGGTAATGTTTTCGGATGAATAAATAACTTTGAATTATGTTGCCCATGTGATGCGAGTACCCATCAATGTATCTCAGACACCATCTGGCATCATCATATCCAACAATCCAAAAATGCATTTAGTTTTCAGTTACATTTTTGTGAGCCCCTAATCCTTATTCGATTAACCCCTGCCTAAACTTTTCAGATCCCAACAGAGATTCTCCCTGAGGAGAGAACATGGCAGCCAAGGAGGAAAGAGGGCTGGCACCAGTGAACAGGGGTATGATATGTCACCACCCTGGTCAAGGCCACAGTTAAACCAACAACAGCAAAGGAAAGGATTTTTCAACCGTCGGATTTAGCCCACAAACAAGCAGTAGCCAGGGTGTCTCTGGTTGCACCTTATAAAGAATAGTGCCAGTGGCTCCGAGAGGAGTCATTGGTTTGGCAAGGAGTTGCCGACATGCATGATTGTACACCAATGGGTAATGAGGAGATTCTTGCAAAATTTCAGCTGGGAAACTATTCATATGGGATGTTCTATTGAGACAGAATACTATCCACCAAGTATGAAGGCATCCAATGACTGTTTGGGCACCAACGTACAAGGGTGACAGTGGAATACCATCCTGCACACGAGTAGGAGAGTGACAAGCGAACAGAGGCCTTCACAATGGAGATTTATAAAATTGTTATAATGGCAAGTCTCTTTATTGTTGGGAACATCTTCACCAAGTTTCATAGTAGGAGTTCTGTTTTGAGTAGCAAATGGCATCTATATTTGAAGACTGCTGGTGCAGTGGCAATATAGTAATTTCAGAATATATGGAGTTAGATTTGACAAAACAAATGGAACAAATAATAATGTGTTGTTGAAATGAGCGAGACATGGGGTTGTAGGAAGGGCAAAAATGAATTGCAATATTGATATGAAAATGCAACCAGCAGACTCTCAGGTTTTACCAAACAGATGAATTGTGTTACTGACAAGAATTATACCTCAGTGAAGCCGGCAGCAGAAGTTAAATTTCTAACAGTATCCAAACAGAAGAAATAAGAGCGAGTCCCATCTGACCGCAAGTACTCTCTATATCCCATTTTTTGTTCAGGCTGAAATCGGAGCATGGTCATATCATACAGACCTGGGTTCATCATAAACATTAGTATCTTTAGTTTATGTTGCATCAGAAAACCTAGAAGCATCATAGAACCTGAACTGCCACACAATCTCATTAATTTTTTGCAATTACCATAGTCTCTAAATAATAGCAGGCCACCTGGCTTTAAAACAGCAAAGCAGTGAGCAAGAGCCTTAGGCATCCTGTCAAGCGGTAAGGCTGACAAAGTGAATATCTGGCGTAAAATAGATGATATTCAGATTTCATCCCAGTGAACTCTTCAATATATCTTTGTGTAAGGTCATGATAAAAACAGACAGTAACATGAGATTGTAAATTACCAATGTAACAAAATCTACTCCCCCGATGCAGCATTCAGTTTCATCAGAGCAGGATGGATTAAGGCCATTTATTTCATAACTGCTATTTGCACCTGTATGAGTCTCAAACGAATAAGTGTTTAGAAACATACTTCCAAGTGAATTCAAGAAGTCGGTAGTGGACACAAATTGCCTGTAATACAGATAGTGACAACGACACCTGAAAATCCTAAATGATGCTTCAGCAAGAAACTACCTGAGCAAATATTGCAGGCCAACCACGAAGGAAACGCCGTTGTTGAAAAATCATTCTGGAACGGATGGAAACGATGTTTATCAGAGATTGAATTAGCAGCACCAATTATCTCTTTAGCCCTCACAAGAGCTTCATTACTGCAGTCACAGGCATATAAGATCATGCTCTCTCGTCCACTGCAAAAAGAGAACCAAAATTCAGAAAAAAAAAGGGGGCAACTGAAATGATGCAGATATGGAATTTCTTGGAAGATGGATAATTTCTCTTTTCAGTATCTGTGACTAGAGAAGAGGTAATGGTCGAAGTAGTTAACAAATAGTAGCCACTTTAACCTTTATACAGATTCAACAGAAAATAATTAGCCACTTAACATGTTCTCAACCAACAAAAGAGTAGGTATGATCTAAGACACAATCACAGGATCAAGGATATAATACTTCCTCAATGTAAGAATCTCATCTTTGCTTCATGAAATTAACATGGGCAATGATTTAAGCATTTAGAGGTCTGAAAGAAAATTCTTGGCAGATTAGCGCCAACAATTTTTACAAGCTCATTTGAAATTTTGAATTAGTATAGTGGGTTTGCATCTTCAATATCTGATTCCTAGTACTAAAATCTTTGAACAGAGGAACCTTTTGACAGAGAAGAAACATAAAAATTACAACTGCAGTAGAAAGAAAATTTTATTCTCCCAAAGAGAAAGAGAATGCATCCTTCATTTCATTGCTCAATTACATCACAGATGAACCCCAGAGGAGCTTTCCAGAAAGTTCATCAAAATAATGTGGTATAGAAAGTATAAAAGTAACTGCAACAATATGCAAAATAAATTGGAAAGTAGAGGCATTCAGGTGGCAAAATTATATGCAAGCTCACTATCAAACATATCCAGATTACAGATTCCCTCCTCCCTCTTTTTATGGTTAAAGAAGATGACGTCATCAGGAAAAAAGTGCTGATGCTCCAAATGACCTCTGACTTTTGGTCCTTAGATTTCACCTAATTTTACAAACAAGATACTCTCGTGTCCCATTTATGCGTCTTGCATGTGCCTACAACTGGAATTATTACTACCAGGTTCCATGATAGCATTATCAATTATCATTGAATAAAATACTTATAGTATTAGTTACATCAAAAGTTCATATATAATCATTACAAATTGAAGACAAGAGTTTCAGTAAAACTTAGGAACAATAAAATGTTTCCATGGAAACTGAGAGGTTCCACATGATATTAAGAAAAAGAAGGTTATGGGGGGAAAAATAGAAAGTTCTGAACTAACCATCTTAATTTTTGTCCATTGAATAAAAACTGATAACTTTTCCATTGTTTTATGAGAAACCTATGAAAACTTTGATCCATGCAAGCAATTTCACAAAAAATGAGAGTTAATTGTAATATGACAAAACCTCAGGAGGTGTGTAACAGTGAGAAAGAGAAAGTGGAATGGACAACAGAAAAGAGAGAGCAAGACTACCGAGGAGAGAGGTAGAAGGGGGCCGTAGAAGAAGGGGATTGCAAGAGGAAAGATTGGGCAGTAGAAGGGGAAAAGGAGGGGAAAGAGGACGGCAAGAAATAGCAAAGCAAAACGAGCAGAGTAGAGGGTAGACAAACAAGAAAGATGCAGAATATAATTGGAACAGATAGAGGAGAACAAAACATTACAAAAAACACCTGTTCAGAAACATATAACACAACTAAGATGTCCAGAGGCAGAAGCTTTCTAGGTTTTCACCAAAACAAATTTTGAGGGAAGTTTTTTGCAATTATGAAATGAGAAAAAGTTGATAATTTATCTGTTGCAAATGAGAGGTGGTGCAACTATTCTACAACATAACCTCCATTTTGGTAGAATGGAAGACACCATTGAAATCACCTCCAAAATATTTGATCAGACAAGCACGTGCGCATAACTAGGTCGACCAATTCAACATATTTCCAATCAGAGATGGTCTCAACTTTTCTTCTATGTTTGTTCAATCTTCTAGATTTTGATGGGGAAATATCAGCTATAAACTTTTTCTATCTGCAATTCCCACAATATTTTGCTTCAACATCTTCATTTCTACCCTCTCGCATTGATGCATAAGGGTAAGCCCCAGTGAGTTTTCCACAATTAAGATTCAGGAAAAGTTTGTGCAGCAATAAAACTTCTGAAAGTCGTACATTGATACCCCAACCTAACAGTCTGTCAAAAATTAAAACAACAGGAAAAGCACAGGAAATCTTGCATGAATATTGAGAGGAGTAACTAACTAACCACTCAATTCCAAGGTTACCAATCACATGAAGGAATTCACAAAGGTAATCTAGAAAGTACAAGGCTAGAGTTAGCTAACAAGAATTGAAAGTAAATAAGCCTCTAGTTTACCGCAATATTGCAAGAGCCGTACTCCCATTACCACAGCCCACCTCTAAAACCTTTGAATAGTCCTTGCAAGCTGCTAGTTCCGGAAATTCCTTCAACAAATACCGCCTCTCCTGCATCCAGGAGATGTTTCAACAATGACACAAAGGTAAGGAAGTAAAAAGTTATGTTCTTTAGTTGGATTGAGTATAAAGATATATGTAACATGTGAGAATGGATAAAACCAGGGTATAAAGTCTTCATTGAACAAATGGGGAAGAATCTAATTAATACTCTATGCAATCTCACAAAATGGAATAACAAATAATACCAATCAAATAAAATCAACTAATCAAAGGCCAAAAGATGTGAAAGGACAATGTGATATAAACTAGAAATGGGCCACAACCAAGAAATTCTAAGGCTCTGGAATAGTTTCTGATGGAGTCAAAGCTAAGAGAAACCAACCTTTGGCTCTTTAAAGACAAAGAGAGATGATAAGCCTAATTGAATCTTTAAGATGCTAACGACCTACTTCAGATTTCTTCCCAAAAAAAAAAAAGCATTGTGAAAACAGTTTCTATAGTTTTTGCAATGCTAATTCATATGTTGGTAAGAGTTTACCAGCACAGGCAATACATTACATTATATTTCTTTTGTTACTGGGGTAAGATTGAACAAACAGAGTGTAAAGATGGCATGCCATGATTCCAGTTTGTCGAAGATTTGCAAAAAACAAAGACAAAATTGTAGCAAAATGGCAGGTTATACATTTCATATAAAAATAATTACTTAACAGAAAAACATTTATATTACAACCAAAGCCAATATAAATCGTCTTCATAACGAAAGTCAAGTAGAAGCAATCTCATTCAAGGAACATGGTACATAGACAATTGTTACAACACCATCTTAAATTTCCTTCAAAAGATCAAATTATCCAACTTACACTTTTCACCTAACGTCCTACATGCATATATAAGGAGCTTGACCATGACGTCCAATAAGGATGTAGATAATTTATTCTAAATATACAAACTAATCATTTTACAATGTGCAATCTACAAACACAATACAAACCGGCATCAAGAACATTTTTTTACATCATTCTGCACAACAATCAAGTTCCGAAAGTACAGACCAGTAAACAACCAACCAAACAGCTCAAAATTTTTTAACATATAACACCAAAAGAAGATAAAATTTCAAAAGTTCAACGACTTCAACGATTAATTTTACCTTGAAGAACTTGCCAGTAGAATGACGAGCATGAAATTCATCCCACGCTTCAGAGTCCTGCTCAGCGTGGTTGTTCAGATTATCAATCTTTTCTGAAGAGCAAGGCAGCAAATGGAATTGAAGAGACGGATCGTTCTCCACTTCTTCTCTTAATTGCTCCCAATCGAAATCTTTGGAGTAATAATTTTCTGCCACCAATTCTTCTCTGCTCATCGTTTACGTCTCTCGGAGAGATTTTGGTACGATTGGTAGTGCTTATGTTGCACTTTCCTAATTACTAAAAACCCCTCCCCAAATTAAATGCTATATATTGTGACTGCGCTCAACTTGAACGTGTTTTGATTTAAAAATAGAGATAATTATATTTACACCCCACATTTATTGCTTTTTTATACAAATCACCTACTTTTTATAAAATAACAAAAAACACCCCAGCAACCTTTAAAATCCAAAATACCTGTGTTGACATGTTCAAATTTTAATTTCAAATTTTATGCCCACCCTTATATAATTTCAAATTTTATGCCCACCCTCAAATATATACATATAAATATGTCCAATTATGTACATATTTATATATTAATATTGTATAAATATATATATACATATATGTATAATTTATTAATTTTAAACTCGATACTAATTCAAACAAACTCAAATAATAATATGTTCAACTCCATTCGACTAATTGACAGCCCTACTTGGGGATTAATTCGTATGAAAAAATAAATTTGAGTGAAGAATTAATGATTTTCAGAATGCAATAAGGATGGGAAAGTAACAATTATAATTTTATTATTGGCATTTATATGTTTGGTATATTAAGGACATATTATGTAAAATACTTTATAAAATTTTTAGATGAAGATATTATTTTCACATTTTCAACATAAAATAAGATAAAAAAATGGCAAAAATATGTGAAATGTGCTTAATAATAAGTGTGGACCCTTTTCCATTTCCCTCTTTGCTGCATGATTTCACGATTACGTACAACACACATGGTCTTACGTTAGAAATCTAATAGTAGTATAAAAATATAACATTCTCGTCTTTATAGTATCATTTCAAGCTATTTTTTAAATTATTGTGTCAATATTGTAAGATATCATAAATTATGTTACTAAAATTGTATTTTTCTCCATATTTAATGTATTTGGGACTTATTTGAATTTTTGGATAAGACCCAATCCACCCTTATCACTTATTTACATTAAAGGAATAAAATAATGTATAGATCAATATTTTAAATATTCAACAAAAAAGAATCAATAGTTTTTATATGTTTGTTGAATAGTAATGAAAATTACAAATTAAAAGAAACTAATAAACACTTCAACTACTTTATACGTAAAAGAATATTAAATAAAAATTTGATGTTAATTATAATATAATTTATTGGGTGTCTTTATATCGATAAATATTTAATCCATATTTACTGTAGTAAAAAAATCACTATCTAAATTGAGAAAATATATTAGAGTTATAATACACAATTAATAATCATTTAAAAATATAATAGATATCAGTACATATTTAATAATAGTGTATATATTGATATGTATTTATTATATATTTTAAAAAAAATAAATATGTGTTGAATGTTTATTTGCTATATTTGTTAGGTTCATTCTAATATCCTAGGGTAAGATGGTAATTATATAAAGAGACAATAGAAATGAGTATTGAAAATAATAATTGTTGTACTAAATTAATATTAATAGCGAAACTTGAATATCAATTAAATTATTTAAAATTACTTGAGTGCTGAAATGACACTAATGACAACACTCGACTAATAATATAAATTTTATTCTTAGAACAAATAATGAATAAAAAAAATTCATTGTGTCCGTAAGTGATATCAACAATGAAACTCGAATTAAAACAGCGTAGTGCGAGGATGAGGGAACGGAGAGGAGGAAGGGGGAAGCAACAACCGAGAGGAGCCTGGGGTCGTCGGCGGGTTGGGGGAGGGAGTTGGTGACGGCAGGGTGACAGTGGAGGCGGCGGCGGTAGCGGCAGTCCGGCAATTGGAAATCGAGGAAGGAATGGAATATTTTTAAATATATATGTATTAACATATAAAATTAAATATATATAAATAAAATAATATTTTTATTGATTAAAAATTATATTTAGATGCACATAGGGCGTGTGTAGTGCACCGCTGAGTTTAGGGGATATTTTGTTCTATTTCTAATAACACAGGATAGGAAATTACTGTTTTATTTTTCACATGAAGATAAATTACTCATTTTTTTAACATACAGGAATAAATTACATTTTATTTATATATATATACACTGAAGAATTTACTTGTTTATTTTTGTAGATTGAAAAAAAAGAAATTGATAACCACATCCACATGTATTAATGTATTGGCAATTCAGTTGCACAGAATTGATGCTGTCTGTGAGTTGTTGGTGTTGTTGTGTTTCATTTATGTTTTTCACATGGCCTTCATTTTAGCTATTTTCCCATCACTCTCTCCTCAGGAAAAAACAACTCAATTGACATCTTATCACAAAAAAATAAAAAAAATTAAATTATTCTCTATATTATAATGATTGCGATTTAAAACTAAAAATTATGATAAATTCATACTATCAACCAAAATAGAATAAAGTCGATACAAAAAATTAAATTTTAACCATTGATAATGTTCAATTGCCATGGTTTTAAACTTTTAACTATAGCCAAAACATCTGGTATAATTTTTAACTGTGGCTAATATTTCGACATTATTTATAAAAATAACGATTAATAGTCATAATTGATTAGTATTTTTCACATTTTTTATTTTTAATCATAATAATTAGTTATTACCAAAATTAATATAACTTCTTACTGAATCATTACAGTACATTATATAAATGAGTTTCGCAGTTGTTGGTGAAAAGTTGTAGCAATGTTGCGACAAAAGTGGTCCGTAGTAAATTTTGACATAAATTTGCAACAAAATTTTGGTTTCTACCGGGTTTTGCGACGAGGGACGTTGAATGTCGCTTATCATCGTGAATTTATTGAAAAATTTGTGACTGGCTTCTTTATTGCAAACTGTCTAGTGCGATAATATATAAGTTAAATACAATTTATCTTCATGTGAATTTGAAAAGTTTAAGAAATTTTCTATAAAAAAAAGAAAATACAAAAAATTCCATGATATTTAAGGATTATGCACAAGACTACCATGGAACCTCAAGTTTAAGGATTAATTACTGTGTCACTGTAATAAAAAAAGTGAATTGAATAAAATCGGTAAGGCCTAACGAGGATTGCATATGACATTTCTTGCGGGCTATTAAATGAACTTGATATCTCCTCACCAAACACTATTAAAGTGCGCAGACGTCATATACTATTGTCTATACAAATGACGATTATCATATAAATATATCATTTAGTGCAAGTCATGGCGACAACGCCCCAATGTAACTGATTTTATGACTTGGAACCGTATTAGGCCATATTGTAGAGATCGATTCCATGATCGAGACTCGTGTCCGTAGCATTTATAGTATAAGGGTTTCAAAACCATAATTTCTTGTACTAATTGTGATGCAAAACAAAAGTATTTTGATGGCAAGACAATTATACTGAATGATGATTTAGACAAATATTGCCTGTGGTTGTCCGAAGTGACGGGGAAGATATCATTGCATTCATTTATAAAAATATTTGTCACATTGCTAAGTTTTTGAACAGACACTAACAGGAGAGATTGGGTAGATATGGTGGAAGCTGAGATAGTCATAAATTTTGGGCAGTGAGGGTTGGACAGAGATGATTATTGGCTTTGGTTTTTTGGAGGTATTAATTTTGGTGGGTTCGACCGGGTTTGGGCTTTTATGATTGGGACCCAATTGGGTTCGGGATGGGGTATGAATTTTGTACCGGACTCGCCCTGGACCCCTTCCGTCCCGCTCCTGATTTTATATATTTTTTATTATTTGTAAGTCATATGTAATGCATTAAAAACAAAAAAATTATAGTATTATATTTAAATCCTTAAACAACTTTGCATATATCCAACTTTATATAAGAAATACAAAAAATAAAAAAAATAGTTAATGGGAAAACTAATAATTTAGATTAATGTATGCTAAGTTATTTAAATTTAAACTGATATTATTTATTTAGTTGAACATATTCTTGCATTATATAATTCATTGAAGATCGTAAAATGATATTATTTGATGAAAAAAATTAATAATTTAGATGAAGGATTAGACCAACACAAATATGACGACTATAAATTATTAACATAGATGATTAATGTTTGATCTTGCTCGAAATAAGCGACTACAACTAGTAGATCAAATTCGGCCATGTACCCTCCCAAGATCGAGTGATTGGGTCCTGAGGATTAAAACACGAACTTGAGGCTCATCGGGTGCGTCCCCGACAACGACCTTCCGACGCTCAAGTTAGGGTTGATCGAGGTAAAAATATGCGAACTAAAGATTGTAGGTCGAAAATATTAAGTAACATCTACCTCAATAAATGATACGTCAGGGTATTTATAGCTCCAAGTGTATATTGTGGTTTGGTCCATGTGTCACCATCAGGTTAGCGACGTTTTCGATCGGACGGCTCTTATGAAGTCGGGTCTTCGGCTATTGAGGCGGGTTTTTTCGACCCGCTTTTAATAGGACGCGGATCCTGAATTAGTGAATGACGGAAATACCCTTCATTAAGGGTATTTTTGGTAAATTGGGATCTCCCCATCAATGTTGTATTTATATTGACCAACACAAATACAATGACTATAAATTATTAATTTCTCTACTCATGCATGTGATACTGATTATTTCTTTGTTGCAGTTTTATCCGCAACTTTTGTCACAAATATTCTTTGTGATGATCATTTTTACACAATAATTATCACTATTAGAACTATGAAATTTATTATGGTCACTACAAGAAAATAGCTCAACTACGAAAAATTTGATGCTAAAATTAGCGTCGAGCTAATTAGCAAGTAAAATTTTCATTACTAATCTACACTATTTGATATATATTCTAGACAATTCGTCACTAAATTCATTGGCAAGTAAATTTTCGTTGCTAAATATTAGCAAGTAAATTCTTACATTAAATAATGTGATTTAGTAACAAGAATTTTACTTATTAATTACCTCGATGTTATTTTTTTTCCATTTGCTATCAAGTTATTTTTCTTGTAGTGGGTAATAAACTAAAACTTTTTATCGCTAAATATAAACTAAAACTTTTTTTTTCTGTAATCTTCTGTTTTTTCTTTTCTTTTTGTAGTGGTGTTCAGTTTTGGGTTGGGGATTTCTGGGTTCCGGTGACTTTGTATTTTTTTCTTTTTTTCAGGGTGGGGTGGGGTAGGGTAGGGTACGTAAAAGAGGAAAGAAAAGAAAAATAATTACTGAAAAATTAAAATTAATTTAATATTTTTTTCTTATTTTATTTTCACTCTTACTTGAATCTTATAATTATTTGAGTTAGACATATATTTATATTTATAGGACTCGAACTTATATTTCTTCTAGTGTCGTGATCTCTTTTTTTTGTTACAAAAAATATAAATTTTATTAAATAAATGGTAGTATATCGGTACAATACAACATGAAAGGCTAGGCAGTCACCTCGACAGATTAAAGGATCCACCATAAATAAAAAAATAAATAAAAAATAATAAAAGGAGGTAAATCAACACTAATATCCGTTGTGGTCGTGATCTCTCTTTCACATAAACAAGGCGGCACCATTAGGCACTTGATTGTCCCACCAATATCACCAACATTCGCATCAAAAAGCTCAACCACTTTAACTAAAAACATAAAATAAGCAGTCCGTACGTACTATTCTCTTACAATCTTTCAATAATGTAATATAAGGCAATTCTCGTTTATACGCCTCACTCGTACCGCAACAAACCACTAATATATAGCTAGGTGTTGCTGTAATTAACAAGAAAATCATATTTTTGGTCCCGTATGTTGGTGTTTTTTTTTTTTAATTTAGTTCAATTTATTGCTATTTTCTTTTTACATTGTATCACATAAATTGAAAATTTTCTCAATTTTAGTTTTTAGGTTAATTCATCTAATAATTAACAGAAAATGTACGAAGATGCACGTGAGACTGCTAACGGCTCCATTAGTTATTGGACATGAGGATTAAAATTGAGAAAATTTTCAATTTACGAGATGCAAATGTGAGAAAACTGTAACAAATAAAACTAAATTGGAAAAACCCTGATATATACGATAAAAAACGCAACTTTTTCCCATGTAATTATACCACAAGTATAAGTAACTTAAACTCATACTTAGGAGAGAATATATATATATATATATATATATATGTATACGTACTTGGGTATAATTAATTATCCTAGAAAAATAATACAACAGCACACGAAAACTTGACCAACCACCTCAGTTATTGCAGTGAGTAAGTACCACAATAGCAATTTAATGTAGGCATTGGCAATGTGCATGCTTTTGTTCTGATGCTCATTGAACAATCCGACCTGCCACACAACTGTCCAATTCAATACAAAAGAGCTACCATCCTACCTTGCTTTGCTGTGCTTTTATTGCCTACATTAAATTCCTAGCCAGCCTACACCCCTTTGCTGCAACTATAACATATGCATGCATGCCTGTCTCCTCAATCCTCATCTTTCTATATATACATATACATGTGTGTGTGAGTGTGTAAATTGCCTTCATCAATATCTTTATTGCAGTGCCCCTCCAATGGCTACCCTTGGCAGCATTCTTCTGGTCCTCCTTTCGGCTACATTGCTCGTGGCCACGCACGTTGAGGCTCGAGCGTTTTTTGTGTTTGGAGATTCGCTGGTGGACAGTGGCAACAACAACTACTTGGCTACCACTGCTCGTGCTGACGCCCCACCCTATGGCATTGACTACCCGACTCGTAGGGCGACAGGGCGCTTCTCCAATGGCCTTAACATCCCAGATCTGATCAGTTGAGTTTTGAATATACATCACACTTTTTTTAATTCTTGGGGACCTAATTTATGGATGCTTACTCTTTACATAGACCAAAATGTTTTTTTTTTAGTATGATAAAATGAAGGCAGAATTTTTTTTATACCACAATTATGACGTGTCGCTTTTAGTGCTATAAAACTCATTCGCACTTTTAGTTCCAGAAAATCACGTGTGTTGTGATTTTGCGACTAAAAAGGCGTTGTTTGGGATTAAAAAGTCCCAAAATCACACTTTTGGAACTAAAAATACATAATTTTGAGTTTTATGCGACTAAAAGTATCATACACACATTGCATTCACATCCTACGACTTAATTTCTTTTCTAATTTTGATTTCCTTATTTTTTAACTTATCATATTGCATTTCAGAATTATAAAAAATTTGAAATTTAAGTTCCAAGTATAAATTTGTTAAATTCTAATGGAAAAAACACGAGCTCCAAATCTTGAGGAGAATTTAATTAGGTTATTTTTATCAGAAATTTAACAAAATTAAGGCTCAGGGCTAAAATTAAAAATTTGATTTATGAGACGCAATGTGGTAAGTTAAAAAATAATAGGACCAAAATTACAGAAAAGCTGAGCTCGTGGGACGGAAAATATACTTTTCCCAGTCAGTACTACTACTACATCTGCTGGCTATTGTAACATGACTTATATTCTGCAATTATACTGTACATATGACTTCACCTTTTATGGTCCAAGTGTGGGGGTGTGATGGTTAGCTTGGTTTGCAGGTGAGAGCATTGGTGGGAGCGAATCACCTCTGCCGTACTTGAGCCCGGCGCTCAACGGTCCAAGACTGCTGGTCGGCGCCAACTTTGCTTCCGCTGGGGTCGGAATTCTCAACGACACCGGAGTTCAGTTTGTAAGTCCAGTCCCCAGCTAGCGGCAATAAAAAAATAATATTACCGACAAGATATCGATTTATAAATATAGATAATTTTAAACTTGTGATGGAACGTATATCATTAAATGGCGATAAATTTTAATTCTGTCACAGTATAATTTTAAAAAACTTACGAGCGAAAAGAATTGCATGTAATTACAGGACAAGACTAAACTTGCATACACGACATTCATTACTATTAAAATAAAATAAAGAAAAGCTAATATAGTGACAAAAAATCAAAAAATTCCGAATGATTTTTCCTAATCTTACGAATTGATTTTAATTTTATGTTAATATAAGATCTGCATAAATGAGAAGAAAATTGAACTCATTTTTGGAGTTAGATGAGTAATAAAATGGTAGGTAATATACATAAATGTTTTGCAGGTGAACATAATCAGAATAGGGCAACAACTGCAGTATTTCGAGCAGTATCAGCAAAGAGTGAGTGGTCTAATAGGAGCCGAGGAGGCACAAAGGCTGGTGAATCAAGCACTGGTTCTCATCACTCTCGGCGGCAATGACTTTGTCAACAACTACTATTTGGTGCCCTTCTCTGCCAGATCTCGCCAGTTTGCTCTTCCTGACTACGTCCCCTTTCTCATCTCCGAGTACCGCAATATTTTGCTGGTAATCTTCTTCCTCATAAATTCTTATATAACTGTCCTACCTGTTTCCAGTCATGAGCTTATAAGATCTTGAAAAAATAATTATAATATTTGAATTTGTTTTCTGAGTGTTTTGTGGAGATAGAAAGAGAAAAACAAAAATAAATAAGTGTGTGTTAGAGATAGTATGTATGTTTGGATTTATTTTTGGAAATAATTTAAAATAAGTATTGTATGTTTAATGTTGTGTTTTGGGAGACAAAAATTACTATTCATTGTCAAATCATATTTTTTTTATATATATTTATGTGTATGTATGTATTTATGCTAAAACAGCTAAAAACACCTAAATAAGGTGTTTTTGAATGCTGTCAAATATTGTGTATGTTTTTGACTCGTCTTGAAGATAACTTGAAATGAAAACAAACATAGTGAATATTTTACGACATGTTTTCAAAAGGAAAAATTGTATTTTACGTCCCATAACATCGTATGATCTCCAAAACTATATAATAAAACATATACATGAAACTATAAGATGCTTTAAAGTAAATCATTAATTAGTTCAAATCTCACCGACGTAAAATGTACTATGAGTTTTTCTTTAGTTTAATAATAGTGGTTGGTTAATCATCGTATTATTACTTATTTTGATAACTGGTACATATGTTAATTGTTATAATTATTAATAATTATAAGTAATTAGAGTTGAGGGGAAAATGAAGCAATGTAAGAGTTGATGAGAGGTAATAACTGTGGAGGGAAAACCTCACATGCCTTCAGATGCAGCAGGGTTTTGTTGTTTGTTCTTACAAGCAGCATTCATTGTAGGAAATAAGCATAAATGTAAGAACTGCGGGTCATCCATGTGAGTGAGTTCTCACATCACCATCAGTTGGTCCTTTAAAGGATTTGGTCCACTGCTCACCCTTAGTTTTTTAAGAGGGTGTTTGGCCAAATTTATTTAGAAAAATTTATAAGTTTATATATTTTATAGAATATTATTTGAATTTATAAAATATTGATTTTTTTAAAATAATAAGTTATTTAAATATTTGTATATAATAAAATTATGTAGCTAATAGAACATTTATAACGATATTTTTTAATAATTATGATCAAGATTTAAGGAGTTTGTAAGAATTATTTTCAGTTGATATATATGTTTAATGTTGATAATTTGTCATTAATATTATTTTCGTTGTAGTGTTGATTATGATTCGTACCTTTTTCTTTTATACGTGCGTATCGTTAATTTTGGATTAATTTATTATGTTGTCCGTACCAACAACAACAACAATAATGATAATAATACTGATCATATGTGGGCACGGACAGAGACTTTATCAACTGGGAGCTCGGAGAGTACTGGTGACAGGAACAGGGCCGCTAGGGTGCGTACCAGCAGAATTAGCCATGCGGGGCAGAAACGGCCAATGCTCGACTGAACTCCAGCAAGCTGCTGCCCTTTTTAACCCACAACTCACACAGATGCTGCTCGCCCTCAACGAGCAGTTGGGTGACAACGTCTTCATTGCAGCTAATACACAACTAACGCATTATGATTTCATCAGCAACCCTCAAGCATTCGGTGCATATATCTTAACTCTCTACGTCCCTTTTCAATATTATTGTCTCACGTGCAACTCAAATCATACAAGCGTAGGTGAAACGTCAAGACAGTTTAAATTTTTAAATGAAATAGATTCGCAGAAACATAAAATACATATTTCATCTTAAACTGCAAAATAAAGTAGGCGATGAACAAAAATATATATTTTATAGTAGTTAATTATGTTTTCCTCGAAACGTCATTTATAAATTTATACTTGTTATTTCTTTTCGAGAGCATGTTCTAAAATAAATTAAATAAACATGAAGCCTAAATTTTTATATACCAATAAGTTAGGAAACTTTCTAATTTTAGTTTTGTAAGTATGAGAGGGTAGCAATTTAAATCCTATATGAATAAATTTTCTATTAGGTCCTGAATGTGCAAAATTTAAAATTATAGAATAAATCGTCAAAATGGATCCACACAGGATTAAAATTGCCACCACTAGAAAAATTACTATTGCCTACAATATTAATAGCAAAAACTGAAAATAGTTGTAAATAACTATAATCAACTACAATTAAATAAATTCGATGTAAAAAACTAGTTTTTTCATCATGAAACAATTACTTGCCAAGTTATAAGTACTATGGTAAAAATATTTGTTATGACTTTTAGCCATGATAAATGTTTTAGCCACCTTCTCAAAAACTACAGCCAATAATTGTTGCATGACCATTATCAATAACTATTGATACGACTATTTATTATTAACCATCACAATAAGTCATGGTTAAACGTTATATTTTTTTATAGTGCACCCCCACTAAAATCGAAAATTTCCCCCTTGAATTACATTTAAATTGACTGAAAATATGAGGGATTGGGCAGGATTTGTGACGTCGAAGGTAGCATGCTGCGGACAAGGACCTTTCAATGGCCTGGGACTGTGCACACAGCTCTCCAACTTGTGCCCCAACAGAGACGTTTACGCCTTCTGGGATCCATTCCATCCATCTGAAAGGGCCAACAGACTCATTGTTCAGCAAATCATGACTGGCTCCATAGAGTACATGAACCCCATGAATCTCAGCACCATTCTGGCCTTGGATTCTCGGACATAACAAACATCCTTAATTTCATCTACCTCATGCAATGATTTTGGTTGATCTCAAGATTAAGCTAAGCTAGCCATTGGATAATTAAGGTTCATATGCTTGTGTGTGTGTGTTCTTTAAGAGTTTAAGTTTGTAGAGTTTTGTTGAATGGTTAATGTACTAATGAATTATGAAATGATGATACATTGTTTACCAGAGTTATTGTTTCCGAGGAACACGTTGAAGAGTTTGTGATGTATTCATTATTGTTGAAATAATATGGTCAATTAAATTTTAGCTAGTCGCGAGCGATATTTAATTTTAGATGGACGCTATAAATTTTTTATAATTTTTTTTAAAAGCATAATGAATTTGTTTACCGTATTTAGATCTTCGTATGTAGCCCTTGTCGTTAAAGTTTGGTGAAATATGGATGATGTCTATGCCATGTCAAGGAATATAAGAGAGATTTAAAAATGATGTGTAATAATTCCCTCGCCCCTAAAATACTAGGTCAAGTTAGAGATGGAAGCGTGCCCAATACAGACTCGAAGAACGAGTACTTAGCCTTGAGTACTCGGGCGAGCACACTGTCCGGCCTCGTGATTTATTGTCATCCTTGCTTGGCCAACAAAGACACTTCCAGCCTACCCAATGAGTGCACACCTCTCCTTTGCTATTCCACCAAAAATCAGCTATCATCTTCTCAATGTCATGTAGAAAATAATCAGGCAGCTGAAAACAGGACATGAGATAGGTGGAGACTGCTTGTAATACCGCTTTGATTAAAACCCCTCTCCCTGCTTGTGAGAGAACTCAGTATTCCATCCTCCGATTCCGCACCCATTCTTTCACCTATTGAAACAACTCCGCTCGTGACCTTCCTGCAATGATCGGGAGCCCCAAGTATTTATCATGCTTCGATATGAACTGCACTCCTAAAATGTCCACCAACCTCTGCCTTTCCTGCTCGCCCATATTACAACTCACCATCATGCTAGACTTCTCCAAGTTAATTACTAGCCCCGATGCCCACCCGTAATCCTCCAGTACTCGCTTAATTGCGTCCATCGCCTCTTCCTTTGCATGGAGAAAGTATCGTGTCATTTGCAAACAAAAGATGAGATATTTGGAGAGAATGCCGACTAATAGCAATTCCTTGAATGTCTCCCCTCCTTTTCGCTGCCTGCAACATGGAACTGAATACTTGTGCAACAAACAAAGAAAGATATGGGGACAAGGGATTCCCCTTACATATACCCCATTGCGGCAAAAAAATACCCAAATTGAGAACCATCTAACATGAGTGAATAAGACACTGACGTATCTAGGCTCATAATAATACTCACAAATTGCTCGTGTATACCTAGTCTAATTAGTGTAGATCTCAGAAAGTTTCATTCAACTCAATCATACAGTTTACTCATATTCAGTTTAAGAGCAAAAAGTATCCCTCCCTACTGCATGTATTATTTTTGATAAAATGATTAATTTCGAAAGCAACAAGAACATTATCAATAATAACCAGGATAAAAGCCCGTTAGGCCCGGGACAATGCTTTATACATTGAATTTCACCTTCAGCAATGATGTCTTGGGTATTAAATGTGTGACAACTCATGACTAGTCCTCACAGCGAAAGTCAGAAACCCTAAATGCCACTATGAAGTCATAAGACCAGTGCTCTCAGAATCATATTGAATTAAGGCCGTTCTATTACTATTGCAAGTTCGCGACACCTTAGTTTAGAGGTAGTTAAAATTGAATGTTTTTATATTCATGATTCAGGTTTGAATTCCTGTCAAAAAAATTTATTAAGGTGAACATACATTCGAATTTATATGTCGATTTTACATGATTAAGCATCGACTCTTCACGACAATATATTGTTTAGCTAGAGAGATGCTGGCCAACATACATAACGCAGGCATAATTCTATCTAGTGGGTCTGTGTGGAGTGTCATCCACGTTTTCCCACTTTATCTAAAATAATAAATAAATAAACAAAGTAATGCAACACACAATTTATTGATCATTCAATTATGAGGGACTGAATGCATCATGAATATTATATATATATATATATTCTATAATTTTTTTAGTATCATATATTAAAATTTTAAAGGATTTTTGACATTTGAAAATCTAAAATATCATCGACACCACAAGAAAAGATAATACTAATGACAAAATATCTAGCTATTTTTTTTTTGGTTTTTAAGTATGGGTAAAAGGTTTTGTAGCTGGTTCTGAAGCCCACAATTCCATAATGTCGCATATTAAATAAGGTGTGTGTGTGTATATATATATGTATAGTCTACGACTGAATGATTATGAGGTCCCAAGATCAATGAACAAACAACAACAAAGAATTACAATGTAGACTCACAGATTACTTTTTAACAACTGAGAACGACAAAATCAGTTCAAATTATCTTGTGTGCAATCAAGAAGGAGAACAGGCACACAATGAACACCACCACAGTCAACATTTCTGCCAAATGTACAAAACTTTTCTCCCTTGGGCAAAAGAAAGAACAAGGGACAAAATGCAGTTGACACTCACAAAAGTATCTGATTTTCATCACAACAATCAACTGGTAAGCATCTAAAAAACATAGGGGATGAGAGCCTTAACGTTCTTAGGGAAATCCTCGAACTTGGAAAGGTACCAGTTTCTGGTGGCGTAGCTCCTAGCAAGTAAAACTGCAGCTGATCCAATGGCGCACAGGTAGGAAAACAGTGTCTGGGAGATAAATGAGATTCCTATAAAAGAAAGGATTTCAAAGAGATAATGCGGGCATACCACCAGACTGAAAAGACCTCCTCTTGGAATCGTGTAGCCCTTATTGCTCGTGTCCCTCAGCTTAGACAGCAGGTAATGGTGGTAAAAGTTGCCGACAGTTCCCACTACAAACACTAAAAGACCAACATACTTGAGATCAACCCAAGGCTCTGGGAATCCTTGAACGCGGTGCTGAATATAAATCATGCTAGCAGCAGATGTTAGGTAGGTAGATGAGATAAAAAGTGCAGTGTTGAGAACCATATGGCCACTGAATTTGTGAAGGAATAAAACCTGAAAAACAGAAGAGTACTCAAAGAATTAGATTGTTTTCAATTTGCATTTCAAGAATTAGGAGCTAACCTAAGAATGGACTATTCATCCCAACTATACCAATCACCACATCGCTCTGCCTATCTTAACCCAAATTGGTACTATTCATCCCATAAGAATGGACTATTACAACTTTGGTCCCGCGCTTTATGCAATTTTTTGCCTTAGGTCCGTAGAAAATAAATGAATTCAAAATGAACCTTTGTTAATTAGTTGGTCATAATATCATTTCAGTTTTCTCTCAAAGAAAAAAGAATAACCAGCAAAGACGAAAAAAATTGAAGACCAACAACCAACCCAAAATTGACTTTAATTATCTCAAGAAGATGATAACATTTGTTGCTCCCTTTGAGTCAAAAGTTATTGCCGCATTTACTTACACTTTTGGTCCTTATACTTAAGAATTTTAGCATCTTAAGAATTCTTTAAACATATATTTTGAAAAACTTTTAAGCTCAACCAAACACGATCGGTGATGAATTAGAGAGGGAGAGAGATGCATGTATAATAAATACCTCAAGCTCCCTCTTGAGGAAATGAAGGGTGATAGCTGATTTCAGCATCAGAAACCTAATCCCACCATCATCCGAGAACACCCAAAACGAAGAAACGCCGGCGAGAAGCGATGGGGTGTACGCCAACAGCATTCCAACTTTACTCGGAAGAGTTTGTGTAGGTTTGTTGGAAGCCGAGTTCCAGAATTTGGAGTAGCGGAGATGCTTCCCGATTGCTTCTGAGATCGCCAGATAGCATGCACCCAACAGTGTCAACCCGTATAAGGCTTTGGTGTAGATCGACGAGGGTTCTTGGTATATCCAACTTTCCAGCATTTTCGCCATCAGCTCTCAGCTGGTGAAGAGAGAGAAAGTAGTGTGGTCAAATCTGGAGATATATATCAAGAACTTGATATTTCGCATGTCATATATAATAAGAGAGACTTATGAGTTTGCAGTTGGAAATATTCTTGCTCGAATTAGATTTTATTCGAACTAAACCAATTATAGAGTAAGTATATCATATTTATTATATAATTAATTATTTTTCGTGATCTATATACTAATAATATGATAAAAATATTATTCTTAATGGAGGAGGATGGGCATACGAACTTTACGGGTAGATTATTGTCTCGTAAGTCTGTTTTAGAAAATTATAATTTTAGTTCTGTAATTTAAAAAAATGGTATTTTTAATCATATTTTTAAAAACAATTTGTAATTAGTCTTACAATTTTAGTTATTTTTCGTCCAATTTAACTGAAAATTGCAATTCTATTTTAAATAAATTCATGCAGGACTAAAAATGTCAATTTTCTCAAATTAGTGGACTAAAAATGTCAATACTTCTAAGTTACAATACTAAAATTATAATTTAATTGGTTCATGTGCAAGTTACATGCAATTTTTCGATCAAATTAATTAAAAAAATGAAAATGATCAAAATTTTAAAATTCTAAAATTAAATTACGAAAAATAATTTATGAAAAATAAAAAATAACAACCTCATAAATTACATGACTAAAATTATATTTTTCCGGATGATTTCATATACATATATGTACATGATATACCATTTGGTTGCGTAGTAATGATGTGGCATTGAAATTAGATTAATCGAATGGGGTAACGTGCATCAGGATATTGTTTGGCGTGAATCTCTAAGAATACGAGTCAACATTAATTAATTAAGGGATCATTCACAACTTCTGTGCATTCTTTAAAAAATGAATTAATTCAAGTAGTTGACTAATTCATACATTGACTAACTTATAGAGTTAAATTAAGGGATAATTATATTTTTCTCCTTCAAAATTTGATATGATTATACATAAATTATTTATTTCGACTAGCAAATAAGTTCATCCATTAGTTAAAATTCATTGAATTTGCTGATGTTAATGAAAAATAAAAAAAAATTATTTTTAACCCCAATTGATTTATTACTGACTTATTGCAAGTCAAATAAATTTTTTATGACCAAATTACCCTCATACATCTTCACGCATTAATGCATGTGGGGAGGTATACCTTCACCTTTATAAAAGTAGTTGAGTTTGAAAAAAATTGCCTGACCTACAATAAGTTAATTGAGGGTAAATAGTAATTTTTATTTATTTATTTATTTTTTGTTAATATAAGCAAATTCGGTTAATTTGATCAAACGGATGGACTTATTTGTCACACGAAAACAAATCTCAAGGGTGCTAAATATTATTTTTTAAATTACAGAGAGTTTACGTGTAATTGCACCAAACCTCAAGAGGAGTGTAGTTATCCCTTAAATTAATTAATCGTACAATTAAATAATTAGATTGTTTAATTGAGTTTTGACTAACAATGCCAATCTCATGGATAATGTATGTTAATTAATGAGTCATGTTATGCACGAAAATTTATATAAGTTTTATATTATTATCATAAATTCGAATACATAATAATATGCCATATTTTAATACTATCTATATTGATACAAAACTCAGTATTGATTCTTCATTAAATTTATTTACAGAATATTTTGAAAATAATAATAGAATATTATAATGTTTTTACACATTAAGAAAAATTATTTTATGAGTTTCACATACAATATATATGTTTTCTTATTCAATTAATATATTTTTAGTAACATAAAAATATTATGATTAAAATAAATTATGTTAAAGAAATTATCATATTGCCTTGTCATATAAATTATGATTCTTTAATAAACGAATATTTCTGTACTCATGTATATATATATATATATATATGTATAATGATGGTTACAATGTCTCAAGATCAAGATCGGTGAACTACAAACATCAACAAAGAATTACACTGTAGACTCACAAATTATTTCCAACAATTGAGAACAACAAAGTCAGCTTCAAACTATCTTCAGTCCAACTGTATTTGTAGAATGAAGAATGAGATCAGAGGCACAAAATCAACAACACCACACTCAAAAAACTCCGGCCGGAGAAGAAGTTCTAGGCGGGATTACACAGTTGACGACGTTTCAGAAGCAGAAGCTGCACACAGTAAATTTCTTTTCTAAAACAATCAGGGATCGCAGTGCCAGTTTATTTAATTTTTACTTTTATAGAGGGGCAAAATGCAATCGACACTCAACAAACTATCTGATTTTTCATCACAACAATCACCTCGGGTGTAAGCATCTAAAAAACATATGGGATCAGAGCTTTAACGTTCTTAGGGAAATCCTCAAACTTGGAATGGTACCAGTTTCTGGTGGCACTGCTCCTAGCAAGTAGATATGCAGCTGATCCAGCGGTGCACAGATACGAAAACAATGTCTGGGAGATCAATGAGAATCCTATAAAAGTAAGGATTTCAAAGAGATAATGCGGGCACACCACCAGACTGAAAAGACCTCCTCTTGGAATCGTGTAGCCCTTATCGTTCTTGTCCCTCAGCTTAGAAAGCAGGTAATGGTGGTAAAAGTTGCCGACAATTCCCACCAGAAACACTAAAATGCCAAGATACTTGAGATCAACAGAAGGCTCTGGAAATCCTTGAACGCGGTGCTGAATATAAATCATGCTAGCAGCAGATGTTAAGTAGGTCGATGAGATGATAAGTGCAGTGTTGAGAACCATATAGCCGCTGAATTTGTGAAGGAATAAAACCTGCAAAAGATAACAGACAGAGTATTAAATTGTTTTCAACTTGCATTTCAATCAACTTCCTCAGGATATTGAAGAAAGTATAAATATTAAGTTATTTTTTCAAACATCCAACTTCATTTTTTTTCCTGCCCAACTTTCACTACAACTAAACTTGCAACTTTATAACTTATTCTCACCGCAAAAGTATAAGCTATGCAAACACCCTCTAATAGTTGTAACCTAACTCTCCAGTAGGGTGCCCCATGGAGGCTTTATTAAGCTGAACTAGACCTCCTTCCAGAACCTGAGCCGTTCAGCCAGATAAGAACCTCGACATGTTCCCTTCAAGGTCATCACAACACACGCATTGATCACAAAAGCTGCCATATAAGGAAGATTCAAGCAACTGATTCCACAAGCATCTACTTCACATTTGTCCGCACTTTACCAGAACGATTCGATTTAAAAAATCTAGGATGCCTATAATAGCTGATATCTCACCAATGTGAATGTTACTATTTTGGCGGGGCATTTTCATCTTCCTAATGACAATTCATAAAGAGAACTACAGAATGGTATACAAATTCTGTGAACTTAAGGTAGTCATGATATCATTTGTCTACACGCATCAATGAACTGCAACAATGGAGAAATATCTTTACTTCACGGGGTAATTATACTTTACCCTGTTGTCGAACATCAATACAACAAACACAATCCCGCCAACGTTAATTGGAAAAGAAAAAAACAAAATAGGAACTACTTATACTAAAATCGCTAAAACCTATTATTTTCCAGCAAAGACGTATATTACACTATTTTTAAAAGTAATTCTTTTTCTTATAATCTATCATTAGATAATTTACCAAGGGTTAAATCACTTTATGTAGTCGTATGATAAAATAATTTGGAATTGATAGGACAAAAATGTCCTTCTCACTTGCCAACTACACTTTTTGTTTTACTCCCTAAAATATGTTTTATTAAAAAATTCCCCCAAAAATGTATAGATTTTTTATAAAATATGTAATACAAAAAATATTTACAAGCTTCATATATACAAGTATGTATTGCAAAGTAAATTATTTATGTTAAAAATACAAGCAAATATCTGTAAATACATAAATGCATATAATTTTATAATAAAAGGTAATATTATGTAACATAAACTCTTAGCCAATTACATGTACACATAATTTAAATATATTCATTACTCAAAAAATTATAAAATTTTATAGATTTGCATATATTGCAGTGTATATATACATATTCGATGTAATATTTTTAAATTGTACTGATAATTTATTTTTAGAAAAGTTTAATATATATAACAACACAAGTAAACATTATACAACTTCTTGAACATTTATGTAAAAAAAATAGAAGGATTGCAAATTTATAGAGTTTATACAGATTCTATACTCATTATAAAAAGGGTTAAATACATTTTGCACCCCTAAAGTATACCACACTAGTCTACTACCCCATAAACTAAAGAAACCTTCAAGTCCCCCCCCATCTTGTGATAATCCTTTGAAATAAAGGAAAATGGATAAAAATACCCTTAACTATTAATAATATGATATATTCACTTTAATGCCCTCTATAGTTAAATATATCAATCAATTCGACTTTAATTTTTATTCATTTATGATGTTAATAAATTAATATTGGATTAGCAAATATCGATAAGATCAATGTTAGTACTTTCAAATTAAAATAAATTTATAAATTTGTGTTTGTGCATTGCACGAGATATAATTTTAGTAACAAAAATATTACAAGTGGTCGAGTCTATTATTTTGGCACCCAAATGTTAAGTGAGGTAATTTGGGAGTTAATGAGGTATTTTTGTTTTTTCTTTTTCTTTCCATATAGTAATTCTATTTCACCCCTTGATCTAACCATAGGTCGAACACGTTAGGCCTGTCAATTAGTGTGCAATATCCAGATTCAAACCCAAACTAATTTTCATAGTTATGAGTCTTATGACCATATCCGTACCTAATATTTTTACATGAGTTGAACACATATCTATTGTAATATTTTTTTTAGATTTGGGCAAAACCTATACCCTAAAATTCTTGTGGGTAAAATTTAATATGCAAAAATGCATCTTTATTTGTTAATTTAAAATTAGAGAATTTATAAACTTTTGTTAATTATCAATACGACTATTTATACACTCAAATTTTAAAAAAATATTTTATACTCAATTAATTTATACAAATCTAGGATTAATTTATAAACATTGTAGTTGAATAAACTTTTTAAATTGATTGATATATTTAATAATAGAGGGTATTAATGTGAATATATCATATATCATATTATTAATAGTCAAGGGTATTTTTGTCAATTCTTATTTAATTTAAAGGATTATCCAAGGATTGGGGGTAAGTTCTTTTAATTTAGGGGGGTAATTGATGAGGGTAACATACTTTAGGGGTGAAAAATGTATTTAACCCTTATAAAAATCATAAATTTTGGATAGTATTTATTTTAAATAATTTTTTATAATAATTATAAACTGATATATTTTAGGGTGTGTAAATAATAAAAGCATTTTCATTGTAAAAAAATGAAAAATTACGATCTCCTCCCTTGAAATTTGGTGTAATTACACGTAAATTCTCTGTAGTTTAAAAAATCACATCTAGCAGGTTTGCTTCCATCTAACAAATAGGTCCCTGCGTTAGTCAAAATTCAATAAATTTCTTGATATTAACAAAAATCTAAATGAAAATCGAGATTTATCCTCGATTGACTTAATACCGACTTACTGCAGGTCAAACAAATCTTTTATAACTAAATTACCCTTATAACATTGAAAATATACCTCCTCACATGCATTAACGTGCGAAGATGTATAGGGGTAATTTTGTCATAAAAAGATTTATTTGACCTGTAATAATAAGTAATAAGTTAATCGGGGTTAACTATAAATTTTTATCCATTTATTTGTTAATATCATCAAATTCGGTGAATTTTGACTAATGGAGGAACTTATTTGTTAGACAGAATCAAACCTTAGGTACACTAGATGTAATTTTTCGAAATGCAGAGGGCCTGTGTGTAATACCCAATCTTAGGGGAGAGTAGTGTAATTATCCCTAAAAAAAATTAATTCATATCAAGAGGGAGCATTTATTATATTTTATAATTTAAGGGGGTTCAGGGTGCAAAATAAATCTAATTTTCTTTATCAATATTTCAATAAATTGAGCGTAACAAAGAAGCACGAAATTTGATCATAATTGATGTGATATAGAACCATGAAATAAGTCGAAATGAATTCATAGCCACAAATAAAATGCCCCTCAAACTCATTAACTCAAACTTGTTGACAGAAAATCAACCTCACAGACATCATTGGTTAAAAAAATCAAACTCAAAAGATAACATTTCACAAACAAAGCCAAATGGGGTTTCTCAGCAATTAATTAAAGAGAGGGAGAGATACATGTATAATACCTCAAGATCCCTCTTCAGAAAATGAATGGTGATAGCTGATTTCAGCATCAGAAACCTAATCCCACCATCATCATTCGGGAACACCCAAAACGAAGAAACGCCAGCAAGAAGGGATGGGGTGTACGCCAACAGCATTCCAACTTTACTCGGAAGCAAAATTTGTGTGTTGGAACCCGAGTTCCAGAATTTGGAGTACCCGAGATGCTTCCCAATAGCTTCTGAGATCCCCAAATAGCCGACAGCCAAAATGGTCAACCCGTAAAAGGCTTTGGTGTAGATTGATGAGGGTTCTTGGAATACGCAACTTTTGAGCATTTTCGGGAGCATCTCTCAGTCTCAGGCGCCGAAGAGAAAGAAAGCAGTGTGGTCGAAAACTTCAAAGTTGAAACTCTGGAGAAATTGTGAATTTGTTATTTCTAATGAGTTTGTCGTTGTGGGACAGGGAAAGAGAAAGACTACAAGCGTTAGCTCCTCAAAGTGGGTCCGTTATGAACATTCATCCGATAATATCAAACTCTAATTTTGGTAAATTAAGAATTCGATAGGTTAAAATACCATTTTCAATTCTCGATTTTGGTAGCTATTAAATTTTACATAAATTATAAACACCTTCTTTCAAATTTGGCATTATTATATATAAATATATTTTTATAATTTGAAAAATTATAAATATAATTTTAATATTTGTGTAATATCAAGTTTATTTTGTTAGTTTTCGTTAAATTTTCATCTAATTTTCATGGTAATTTGACCAAAATATTCTTTTAAATTAAAAATTATAATTTTAGATACTATTTAATATTTTAAAATATTTTTATGAACTAATATTCACTATAAATTATTTATTTTACTCACTCTCAATTTTTTTTAAAAAATTAGCAAGGTAAAGCAGTAATGTCCACTTCCCCATCTAGAGCTACACAGTTTATTTTTATATGGGAAGTGTATTTATAATTTTTTAAATACTTAAAAAATTACGCCAAGCTTCAGAGGAGGTAGTTCTAATTTATCCATAAATTCTTTACTATTTTAGGTTCCATACTTAACAAATCGTACTTTTCATTAAAAAATATAAACTATAGTTAGAATTAAATAATAAAATAGTAAGTATGGTTTTACTTAGATCATGTGGTGTAGTTTTATTGTATATATTGGTTTGGTAGTTGGCTTATTCTGTCAAAAGTATGTGAATATATTAAAATAAACACTTGATAGAATTTATCCTGTTTCGATTATACATATAAGCAAACAACTAATTACTTATATAAAACTTTTTTTAATTCATTTAATAAAGGATAATCATATCATTCATTTAATATGATTCTTAAAGTAAACGAGACTTTAAGGATTGATTAATTGGACTAAATTAATTAATTAATCTTTTAATTAAATCTTAATGTTATTTTAGAGGTCCATATGGCTCACGCGACGAAGACTAAAAATAATTAAAGACTTGGTGGAAAATTTTTAGTTAAGATAATGGTTTAATTAGCTTTGACTTGAGGTTCCACAATTATGATCTTATCCATACAATGGTTAGTATTTTAGTTTAGGATAAATTACAATGGAATATTTATTGAAATTTGTTATAATTATAAATATTTCACTACAAAAGGACAGTCTTATAGCAATGAATTTTTGCCACGGATATGTCCGTTGCAAATTTATAATGATTTTTGCCACGATTTTACAACGGAGTTGCAGAATTTTTTTTCGTGGCAAATACAGTTGCAAACTAATAATAAACTTTAGCAACAGATTGGACGTTGTAACTTTTCGTTGCAAATTCTGGTCAACTCAGATGGCCCACAATTGGCATATGTCGTTGCAAATTTTGTGACAAAATATTGCCACGGCTGACGTCCGTTGCAAAAGTGCAATGAAATTTGCAAAGGATTGCAGTCGTTGTAATATTGCAATAATTTTGTGTATTTGCAACAGAATCAAATCATTGTAATGTAATTATAATTATAAATTGTAATAAATATGGAGAAGTAAGGTGAGAGAGAATGTGGAGTAGTAGGTAGTTAACAATATATATATATATATATATAATTGTGCAATTATTAAAAAATATTAAAATGACTAATCTGGCAAAAAAAATTTAAAGGAAAGCAATAAAATAAAGTGTAAATATGAGTATCTAGAAATTGGTACGAAAAAAGGTTTTCTTTTATAATTGTATTGATACATATTAATTTCATAATATAAATGTATAAATTAAAAACAATTAAAATATACCAAAAAAAAGAAAGGATTTCAATTGTTATTTAGTCAATTGCGATCCACAATCCCAAACTGATCAGCTCAAAAAATACGATAATGGTAATATTTAAAATATATTTAATAACAGGAGAAAGATAAAGAATGTGTGTGTGATGTAATTCAAGAGTGTGAATACAAATGAAAAGAAAGCAGAGATTCAATTTGCAACAGAAGAATATAGTCATTGTAAAATAGCCTTCGTGAATTTTGCGACTGTGTTTGCGACAAAGTTTGCAATGGAAATGTAGTTATTGTAAGAGTAGCCATTATTTTAGAAACGGGTTAGTTCATTTGCGATGGACTCTTAAACGCAGTCGCAAAAGATGGAGCAATTTGCAATGGATATTTTCACGACCTTGCTACGGACACAATACTTGCACAACCAGGTGCCACAATTTTCAAACATCCATCGCAAATATCGTCACGTTCGCAACGACATTGGCCATCGGAAAAAACAGTGACAAAAAGAGGATGACTAAAAAGTTGCGACAATTTTACCGACCTTAGAGATCGTTATTAATCTGCAACAATTTTGTGTTGGGATGTCCGTCAAACAATCGGTCCATTCTCGACCAATCCAAAGATGACATCATCCATCCCAGTGGTGACGATGTACTGCGTACAATTCTTATGTTTAATAATTATATTATAAAAAATTAAAATTATTGCCATTTAAGATGTATATTTAGTGACAACCTAAAATTGTTACTAATATCATTCTCTTTTTCTGTTTTTGTGGTGAATTTAGAGTAAATCTATACCCATCAAGATCAAAGATGGGAATCAATTAAATTTTCATATTCTAAATCTTGATTAAGGAATTTGATAGTGGAAGGATCATATTTGCATAACACCTCATAATAGATATGTTCCACATGCACTAATTAAATCACCTACTTTATAGTGTCATCAATCATTACTAGCTAGCTACATTTTTCTACTATGAGAAACAGCAACTCCAAATTAATCAACTTCATTTAAGAGTAATTAATCAATTTCAGCAATTTAATAATTAATTAAATTGTATATAGTACAAAAACCCAAAACTACTATAGCCTGTATATACATCTAATTAATTAAAGAATCATTCACAAACCCTAGAAAAAAAATCAAGAATGATTAAGGAGATGGATTTAGTCAATTAATTCATAAATTAATTAATTTTTATAGAGTTAGGTTAATTAATTCTACACTTAATCTATAGAGTTAGATTAATCCCTCAATGGTTGTAAAATAATTAATAAGTGGAAGTAATTAATTAATTGGAAATCCAGTCCAAAATAAGCCACAATTAAGGGCTAATAACTCACGGCGTATGACTAAATTTAGCAGGAGAGTCCCAATAGGTGGAAGGATCCACCACTATAAATACACAACAAAGAGGGCTTATTTTTCAAGAAACTATAGCTGCCTAAAACTGGTTCCCTGTAATAATCAAATTTTAGTCTAATGGTTAATGTTAAAATCTTATAAATAAATTTGAAATTATGGGTTCGAATTCTATCAGATATATAGGTGTTTTGCCGCACTATGTAGTTGTGAATTTATTATAATTTACTTTATTATTTTTAGTCGTATTGATGCCTCGATTGGATATTGATGGATTTGAACCGATATGTTTCTCAATTTATTGAAATGTTGATGTAATAATGACGATAATAATAATAAAAAGATAAAAATACTTGCAAAATAATATGTAATAGTTTTCACTTAACAATATATTTTGAGGTCAATACAAAGGTAACACCATACATTAAGAATTTATAGTAAGTATAAAATAAAGATGAAACACAAATTCAATAACTAGTAACATTATTACTGAAAGAACAATGCCCACACAATAAATTTACAAGGCGTGGAAACTAACTCGTCGGTCACTTATTCTAACATCATCGAGTTCTAATTAAAAAAGATAAGGTATTAACGCCTTGACATCCTCCGGAAAATCTTCAAATTTAGACTCGTACCATTTTCTAGTCGCGTAACTCCTTCCCATCAATAAGAAGGTTGTTCCGAGAGTGAAGGAAAACGCGTAAACCGTTTGAGAAATGCAAGAAATCCCGAAAAAACCTAGGATTTCGAACAGGTAGTGTGGGCATATGACTAGAGAGAAGAGGCCACCTTGGGGGATTTTGTACTGTTTTTCTCCCTCACTTCTGAGCTTGGACAGAAGGTAATGGTGATAGAGATTACCACCAATTCCCAGTACAAACATCGGAACGCCGACCAACTTGAGATCAACAGCTGGTTCCGGCACTGCTTGCACCAAGTGTTGATTGTAGATCATGGTTGCCGAGGAGAGGAAGTAACTGAGAGAGATGGTGATCATGGCCTCCACATCCATCGACCCGCTGTACTTGTGAACAAACAACACCTACACAAGATAATAATGGAAGCAATTATCTACAATCTCATTTCAATGCGGATATCTCAATTTTAGAGTGATATTTTTTGCCTTACATGAATTGATTTAGTCATTTTTCGTCCAATTTGATTGGAAAATTATACGTGACTTGAACATGATCCGATTAAACTATAAATTTAGTCCTATAACTCATTTAGTTAGCTAAAAACAAAAAATCAAAATTCAACTAATTTGTGAACCTATTCACAAGGCAACCTAGATTTAGGTATGCTAGTCCTTGGTATTCTCCGAAAGAGTGGTGTTAATGCAAGGGGTAGTTATAACTCGGATCCAATTCAGTTGGGGCGGATTTATATGGTAAGTGTAATATATTTATGTGTGTTTGGAATATAATTTAAGGAAAATGATCAATCACATGATAATTTGTGATACTTTTATTATGTGATTGATTTGATTCAACCAAACCTGATTTGAATAAATATTTTTGTTAATACAACACAAAATACTAATAGATAAAAATATTTTTTCTTAAAAAAAAAAAGAAAAATACAACACGATCTCTTAATTTTATTTTTAATATTTTGTTTAAAGTAGTCCAATCTCTTGAGGCAAGAGACGGTGAGCTTCTCTTATAAAAATTTAAGGAACTCGCTGTTATATACTCTTTTGGATAAATATCATTTTTTCATTCAAAAATTTTTATTTTTACACTTTGTCATTTGAGTTTATGAACTATTTTAATTATGTAAAATTTGTATTTTGCCAGACTATTTTTCAATGGATCTTTTCAATATTGAAAAAACCATCACGTGCACTGGACATATGATATTTTATCATATCTTAAATTTTATCGATATTTTTTCAATAGAAAAATCGATGGAAAAACGATTACATAGGACAAATTGCGAAATTCACAAAGTTGAAATGATAAATTAATATAAAAAAATAATAAAGTATAAAAACGGACATAATTTAAATGACAAGATATAATTTACTCAATATTTTTTAATCAGAATTTATTATTTACTTGCTATTTTTAGAGCGGATAAAGAGCAATTAAGTAGCAGCGTAGGGTGGATGAGTTTGTACCTCAAAAACCCTCTTGAAGAAATGGGTGGTGACGGCAGAGCGGAGCAAATTAAACCTGAAATCCGCAAGTGGGAAGATGAAGAAAGACGAAACTCCGGCAAGAAACGCCGGAGTGTAGGCCACAATCATGCCCACTTTGCTTGGCACCTTCGCCTTCTCCTTCTTCTCATCGCCATCGCCTGCAGCGCTCCTCAGCTTAGAATACTGTATGTGCTTTCCCTTCGTCTCCTTCCATCCTGCATTGCTCAACGACACGAAACTTATCACTGACATCGCCGTTATCACCACGCTCCCCGGCGGCGGGTATAAGAACTTCAGCAGCACAGACAGAACCATGATGATGATGGCGGCGGCGGCAGGCGGGTGGTTGTCGTCTCTTCGTGCAGGGACGTGGGTTTTGGTTCTTGAATTGTCTGAAATGATATGAGATTTGTTGTGGACGAAGAAAATGTGTGATGGGGAATGGAACACGAAGGTTGATGGCTAACGCAAACACGCACGCCGTCCCCAAAAGTTCGGAGAGTGTGGTTGTAGTGAGAAAGTACACGGGAATTACATTAATGCCCTTGATGTTAGACATTTGTAGAATTATAAATACACTTTTGAAGGTGTCAATTGATTAACTCATGGGGTATACTTGTAAAATTTTATCCTTAGATAGAAAATGTACTTTTAATTATAATTACAACTTAAAAAAATGCATATGTAATTTTATAAAGGTATATAATTTTACACTCTTTTTCTGAAATTTAGTATAACTACATGTAAACATTTTATAATTTGAAAAATTATATCTAGTACTCACAAGATTTATTTTTGTATATTAAATAAGTTCCTGTGATGCTCAAAATTCAACATATTTGCTGATATTAACAAAAAAAATTGAGAAAAAAATATATATATTTACCTCAAATTAATTTATTACGATTTATTACAGGTCAAATGAATATCAATAATCAAATTACCCTTATATGTCTTCACACGTCAATGCATATGAGGAGGCATAGTTTCACTGTTACAAAGGTAGTTTAGTAAGTCAGTAATAGGTCAATCGAGGGTAATATTCAATTTTTTTGTTAATATCAGTAAAATTTGTAAATTTTTACTAACAATGGGATTTATTTGTTAGATATAAGCAAATCTTAACATTGCTAGATGTAATTTTTTAAACCACAAATGTTTTATATGTAATTACACCAAATTTTAAGAAAAAAAATGTAATTATCCCTCTTACAAAACTTTGTGTAATTATTGAGACGATTTATTTTTTGTTGATAAAACCATAAAAAAAAAATCGTCAACTTGTCGGTATTGGAGTTTTTTTTTGTATAGTGATATACATACTATCCAAAATAGATATATGAACTAGAAAATATACGTCAACTACAAGTTATTCATAAATAATAAAAAAAAAATTAGAAAACCCGTAAGATAGTTGTTGGGTTCAGCTCCAAAATAAAAAAATAAATACAATTTTTTTTTTTTTTTGAAATTAGAAAAGACTCGAACCAAAATTACAAAAAAGGGCAACTTCTGCATGGGATTAGAGCAAAGGAGGGAAGCATGCATACCTTCTTCTTCGGTGAATGACGACGAAATGTTTCTCCTTGGACCTTTAGGAAACTTCTAGAATATGATTTTTCTTCTTCTTGTTCTTCAGTGAACAACGACACCGATGAAATGCATCATTGGGCCTTCGGCAAAATGAGGATTTTTGTTGAGAGAATTTGAAAGGACTTTTCTTTTAGAATAGGGTTTTTGGCAGGTGAAAGTAGCGGGATAGATGAAATGAATGGCTATAACTAGAGTTGGCAGATGAGTCGAGCCGGCTTCGATTTCCACTATACTATTTAGGGACTTTACAATTATTTTTAATTTTAGAAAAATATTTATAATTTTTCAAATAAAAAAATATTTATAATTACGACACATTATAAACAGTTGACATGTAGAAGCAGTATAAAGGTACTTTTCCCTATATGTACTTATTTTCTTTATTGGTAAGAGTAGCCAGCATTTTTTGTTCCATAATTTAGAATTTTGCTATTTTTGGCTCATAATTTTTAAATTATGTAATTTTGGTCTCATGACACCTTTCTATTAGAAATTTAATAGAAAAAGTCACATGTTTAGCACGTAGCCATTAAATGCTTAGTTTGAAAATTTAACAGCCTACAGGCCACTTTTAATTCAAACAATTAAAGGGTATTCGTAATTATGCCAAACCTTATGAGAGGTATATATATATATATATATATAAATACTACAAACAAAAAGGAGTAGGACAAAAAAAAAAAAAGAAATTCATTTATTCCATCTTTATTATCAATGATATATTTATGCATATACACATATACCCTTTTGACTTATATGGAACTTAGAAGCAAAATAAATCAAAATTCTAACGTTGGAACTTAGAATATTATAATTCGACAAGATTGAGTTTAATTTGGTGCACCAACTAAAAGGATTTCTATTCTCAACCATCACCTAAAACTATGTCAATAGATCAATCAAATGATAAACTTATTCAAACATACATTTTGTATTGTAACAAAGATGAACAATCACATATTCTGGTCTCTAAAACACAAAACTAATGAATTGCAATCAAGATTTATACAATAACTTTACTGCACTGCACTGCCTAATTTCTATTCCTCTTTGTTATACCTTTCTCATCATTCTTTGTATAGTCATGAAGAAAATAGCCAGATATACAGACAACAATGGAGCAGAAAACTTGTCAATCAGCACCACCTTCAAATCCAACACCTATTACATTTCTATGTCGTCGAGATCTGGCAGCGGAAAACGAAGAATTGCAGCAATACCCGTCAGCTGCGCCAATTCTGCTCCACCACACAAAAACTTACTTCAGTCATTGCAAATAACATCCCAGAAACAGAATACCCATTCGTCGATAAGGCAAAACGAAACAATAATAATGCCTACAAGAAAAGGCAGCAAAGCGTTCCCTTTGTCCGATTTCATGTTTGGCGAGTTTTTGAAACCGGCCAAAAATGACTCTGAAATTAAAAAAACCGACCTAAAACATTTACATCCTACCCCATTCCCTATATTATTTTTCTATAAAATACAAAACACCTACGGTCAAGGCATGATTTAATTTTTGTCTCCTCAAAAAACATTATCAAATATATTTTTCTTCTATTTTTAAGTATTTTTCAACTTATTAAGGCATGAGGGTCAGATTTACAGTAAATTTGATCCCCTTTAGAAACAATACGGAACATATTATAATCTATTTTCAATAATTCCCAAGCTTTTTCCAAAAATAAGATCAAATACTAAATACTCGTCACATTCCCTGAGGCCTGAGTCACATCTCCAACTTTCTGACATTCAAATTTATTTTCTCAACCCTTTAAAAAACTATCTAAAAACAACTACAAACAAAGTGACTATCTTGGGAAGAGAGGGGAAGAACAAGAAGAAAACAATCGGAGAGCATATTGTTAAGAGTGAATTTCAGGACGAGTTCCACAGAGTTTTAATGAATGAAATATTTTACCAGCACTTTCAGAAATAAATGCATGAGTGACACATCCTAATGAACGTTTCTCTAATAACTTTTTTCAAAGACGGACGTTGCTAAGTGATAAAGGCTGCATAAAGAAAACACAAGTACTCACGTTCTCCTGAAACATGCATGGAGGAAAATATGTGTGCGGTGCCGCCTGAAGCCTTGACTGAGTCGACCAAATTAACATACTTTTGCCTTGTTGCTACATCAGAACTCCTGACAAACAAAACCTCCATAAGAAGACATCCTTACCGAATAAATCAATAACACGCAACGTAATTTCAACATTTTTAACAAATGTAACGGGAAATAGGCAGATAAAAGCAATCACTTTCTTCGAACTTGCTCGGTTATTTTGGGCTTTGAAAAATTCGGATTTTATATTGGGAATGTAATGAGCATTTGATATTACTTTTGGAGGGGTTTCAGACGTCAGATATGTGAAGCAAATGTGAATTTACAAAATGAATATGGATTCTTTCAGGGCTGGACTTATTTCTAGTGACAGAATGACGAATCCTTACACCAAATCTATATTACTGTGGTTCAATTGACCCACCCCAAAAAATATCCGAATCTTAACTGTTCACTTGTTAAAATCAGCTGGTTTTTCTTTATTCATTCAACGAGTATGGTCGATGTCCTCGCCATACATTCTTAATTTTGAATTAAATGTAATAGGACCTCCTATTAAAATATTAATAGGCAAAAACTCCCTGAACAAGAAAGAAAAGAAAAGGGCTATGAGCTTCTTAAGCTCACTCTTAAAAGTTCACAGAATCATAGTGTGCTTTTTATCTTTTCTTTTTATGTTTAGGGGGTTTGTTGCCAAACAGCATTTTCACAGGGATGTGAAATGCAATTAACTTATTCTTACACCATCTTGTACATTTTTTGGGAGAAAATGTAGTTCCGGTTATCCCGAAAAAAGCTTCCTTCTTATGAATGTTCATCCTCTAAAGAATGGAAACTCAAAGTGCTCGCTGGCCCCTGTGGATTCTAAGGAAGCAGTTTTATCTGATGCCCAAAGCTATGCAAACTACAATGGCTTGTCCACAACAGCCTCCTTTTATTATGTCAATGGACCAATTCTTCGAAGTTGCTTGTTACTTTTGTATAGAAGGTGGAACGAAATAAAAGGACTTGGTATGAAAATGTATAACAGTGAGCTTGTGCCGGTAACTTGTCAAATAGCGGTAGTGATGGAGAAATGCAAAATGGGGAGGAGAAGTTGTGTTTTGTTATGACATCTCTAAAGCTGGAATATTCATGACTGGAAGGCTCATAAATGCGAAAAGACTGGGAGTCTACTGTTTAAATCTAAACGACGAGTGAAGCTTGATTAATTTCAGTGCCATCTCCATATGCAGTTACGCATGCAAGTCGCAAGTTTGAAAAAGAAAACATTGAACTGCCAATAGCCCGAGATGATATGCAATAACATGATTTAGCATATCAAATGCACAAGTAAAACTACAAGAATAGATTCCACAGGGAACAAAGAAAAACAGCACAAAAGCATTACGCTCAGTAAAGTGAGAAACAAATTGTAAAACATTTTGTGCTGTGGAGCCTGTGACGGTGATGTCCATAAGAACTTATATGACCACAAACCTGAAGAGCTCATCAGTAATGAGAAGTGTCTGGATAGCCATTTGCTCATGGGCAACTTCAACATGTTTTGGTCCATAGCATGCGCGAGCAGGTTCCTAAATAAAACCACCATACATTAACTTAATGTAGATTTCTGACATCTACGTCTGCATGCATATATACAAGTCAAGAAAAATAGATTGTTGCTTTTTGGTAAAACTTTCATTGACTATTGGAAAAGGGTGAGGAGATCAGAATCACATATATTTACATCGTCAGACGAGACAGCCTTTGGAGATGGATTGGACATATCAAATCAGAAACTAAGGGAAGTTGGAAATTTCCTCCAAAGTCTATATATATCATGCTTTAGAAGGAAATTGAACACATAGATGAAGGGTAGAAGCTGACATTGGAAAGCATCGCAAAGAAATCCTTGAGAGCTCGGACCTGCATTGAAAAACTGAATTGTAAATTTTGGAGAATATAATATGAACAGACAAAGACCAAACTCGATGTCTTCGAACAAAAAAAGAGATCAAATATGCATCCCAGAAAACTAAGCTGAAGAAAATAATATGAACAGTGAAAGACCAAACCCGATGTCTTTGAACAAAAAAAGGGATTGAATATGCATCCCAAAACACTAAGTGAACTAGGTGTAGCCTATACCTCTTCTGCCGCTTTTGTATTTTTAATTATATTCATGACGTTTGGAGCATCCAAAACCTCTCTTAGACTATGCCTGTGCCAATTTGTAAACATAAAAGTATAAGAGAGCTATAATGTTAAACAACTAGCAGAAAACATCATATAGTAAAATATCAGATGAAGTAGCAAATCCTTTCTGCCTTCACATTAGAAACAACCCAAATTTGGTCTTAGTAAGTTAACAATGCATCAGTAAGACAAACAGTGTATGGAGAGAGAGAGTGATAGAGAGATGGATATACTTGTAACCAGAGGTAGTATGCACAAGAATTATGCGCGACTTATTCTCAATAATAGCTCTCAGCTGCCTCCTTTCTGCCTCCAACAATAAGTGCCGATGAAATTGATCCTGAAAATGTTTGAGAATAGATCTTAAGTATACTACGAGACTTAATATTATTAGCACTAAGCTAAATAAATAACAAATGAATCTGCAGAAAACTACGGAAAAACAGAAACTTAAAATGTAAGATAATATCCATGATACCAGATGACAGACCTTAGTAAACCCTGGACTTGCAATCACAGCACAGCGAACAACGTTGAAATCAACATGTTTAAGGAAAGCCTACAACAACTTGAACAAAGTTTTTATCACGATGACAAGCTCTGAAAATTCAATGTAAACAAGACAAATGTGAAGAAAGGCATTAAGCTTAGTTCACCTGTAAGACATTGTCAAAAAACTTATTCAAGGCCTGCCAAACACATGCACATTCAGTAAGGACATCAATTACATTGACAAGGAAAAAGTTCGCAATTTGACCAATATAGCATTAAAAGTAACATTCAATGGCCTCGGCCAGTAATAGTAAGCATACTTTATCATAACCAGCAATTGACGGTCCATGCTTGCGAGGTATCGAAGTCTCCACCCGTGAACGAGTAGTTGTCACACTGTTGACACATTAACATCATCTGAATATACGATTTGACAATTGACATGATAAAGACCTGGTATGCTTTAAGTCTTGATAACAGTCTGTTTGCAACCAAGCCTTCTATCATCACTACGATAATAACTAATTTACACTGAAACACCTAAATCTGATCAGGATACAGAAAAAAGAGGTCAATTTCCTTTAAGTTCTAACAAAAATTATCGAATCGGTAACATCAATCACCATATGTGCATGCTGGCAGATGAAGAAATAAGTTAACACTGCATCAGTCATGACAATAAAGACCCAAGCAAAGCAAGTGTATTCAAAATAACTCTAGTGATAAAACTGGCAGAAGCAATGACTTTCGAATGGTAGAGCAGATCTATCTACCAGACATTTGCATGCATTTACTCAAATTCAATATTGGAATTTTACTAAAAATCCACAACCATCAGCAAACACAAATTACAAAAAGTTGATTATAATTTGTTACATGTTCACATCAACAAGACAACTAATTTAATAGAAAAGGTTCATAGTGCAGGAACACAATTTTGAGTTATTTCATTAAAATCAAAATTCCCCAATCTGTTTTAACAGCATTTATTGGTGAAGTCCACGTAGGTGCTCAAATAAAGGATATCATCAAATCAAAATCAAGTTAAAGAGGCAGATAAATAGGATAGGATTCTGAAAGAAACCAAAAGCACCTTGTTGAAAAGAATTAGAGAAGTAAAAGTGAAACTATTACTTTCTATTCCATTTCAAAAGTAGTACATTTTACACGAGGTGTTGTACCATTACTGTTTCCTGGATAGACATCATAAAACAATGGATGGAAGTACCTTTTACCGACGAGCAAAATATGGGCCAGGCCCTCTTGCATCAGAACAACAGCCAGGTCTGCACTTGCTTTAATATCTATTAGAATAATAATTCAGAATCAGCAGACTGGAACTCCTTATAAAATTCAAAAACTCATGTATATAAATGATTTGTGGATAATAATATTAGGAAATGCATACCCCACAAGTTCCACATGAGCCTGGTAGGTCTAGGAAGTATTCAGTTGCTACAACAAATATCTTGTTTTTATTTCCTTAAGTTATCCTTTTTCCTTTCTTCCAAACTAATAGCAGTGTTAAAATCTTATAAATATAACAGAGCAAATTCTTATAGATCTTATGAAAACAACATAGCATGCTATGCACATTCAGGCCTCTCCAATAGTTTATTGCTCCTTGATGCACATTCCTTGTTGCCTAGTACTCGTACAAGGTGTTAAACATCCTGGAAAAACAATGCTTTTATTCTTTTTCTCTGAGATCAACATATAGCTTGTTCCTTATTATCGAGAGATTCATATGAATTCGTAAAAGTTTATAGAAGAATAATTCTGAGTGGTCAGTCTCCTGATGCACAAAGAATGTGCAAATTTCATTAGTTGACACTCTTTGGACTAAGACTACTCATGGCGAGCCACAACAAACTTGTGGCTAGGTATTGGAAAAAAGTACCATCAGTTAACTATAAATTTTAACACTCAACCCTCTATCTTTTGTTGAAAACTAATGGCTTGGGATAATTCAACATAGACTATAGTTTCCTACTACTCTGTTGAGGTCAATATTTTTTCCATATCGACTGCACATAAAATTAAAGTCCAGTCATTTGAGTACAAACCCAAAAGGGGAAAGAAAATATTACTTTTAACATGTACTAGTATACTTCTGATGAATATTCTAACTATAATGCTCTAAAAGAGAAAAAAAGGAAAGTTGATGTATAGTATGAAACTATTGAGAATGTATACCAGAGGCTTGATGGAGCGTATCCAATGACAATGAGTCCCACAACACCTAGTGAACATGAGTCAAACTTAAATAAGCACAGTAATGTTATGCTGCCTAATTTGCCAAGAAACATGAATGAACATAAAGTTATACATGTAGTCTCACAAAAAGCACAACACAAATTATATTGCAACCACAAGTAGATAAGCATTCAGCCACCGGAGCACCCACCCAACATATTTCGTCAGTGTGTTTAGTTTGGTATTTGTACAGGCATACATGAGTACGGCTTCACTGTAGTTCTTCTAATATTCTCACAGACTACAGTTGGTTTGTGAAACAGATAGCTGGACTTAGGTAATACATGGAAATGTTTATTCTCTGTTTCAAGATTACTTTTCTTCAATGTAATTCTATAGGGTTATGATTTGATAGTCAGTGTGACATCGAGCATCTCAAAAATTCAATCCATCCCACATGAAAACCTATCTGTATGATGACCATCACCTCCTACAAAGATTGTAAAAGAACAAATAAGATGGAAATGCAGCAAATGGTGCATCCATGATCTAAATCCAAATTAACATAGTCATTTTGTAATATCTGCTACAGAGCCTATTAAGGACAAAAAATGTTGCAGTTTTAGTACATCCTATATTTAAGGTCTAAAAGGCCACATTAGGTTAGTGTTTTTTATGAATCTTCGTCCTCTGTAGCTCATTCTATCGGACAGACAGACTAATGTGCTGCAAAAATTTTCCACGGGCATTCTTTCTCCAGAAAAATATAAAACAAAGTTAGATAACGATACATAACAACATTCACTATAATCAACCTAAATGGGCTAATGTTTAGATAGAGATCAACAACAAGACACTGAATAAAGTTGAGATGTATCAAACTAAGTAAATTGCAGAAAATAATTAGTCAAAGAGGGGAATAGGTCAAAGATAAAGGGTAAGTGTCCACCTTCCGTAACACAAAAGGTCGGTGGAGATCAAGTTCTAGGGTGTGAAATGCCCCTATCTGCACATGAAAACTAAAAAAAATTATTTGGAATACAACAACAAAATAATTAAGAATAGATGGTCTCATGCCACACACCTTCACATGTTCATTCTCCAAAATATTCTTCCCCCTTATGCGTAATACAGATCCTTCTTTGTCATATTCGACAGTCTGAGATTTTAAACAAATTACGTCATTAAGTCATGATGTACACGATAAGATAACTGCAATCTTCTAGGTTCTGTGTGGAAAGATGCATTAAGTCAGAACTGGTCTGGTCGTCTGGACCCATAAAAGCTGTTGCATGAATGCTCTTTTATGAATTAATTTCACTTATATTTGGAACACAATTTAAATACGAAATGCAGGTAGCTTAACTTTCCAATCTCAAATATGACGTCCAGGTCTTAACTTATTAACATATAGAATAAATTAAGGAACATACTCTCGGAATTGGTTGAACTGTGTCCATGTAACATGGTTTGCTTTCAGGATAGAATCACAGCTTTCCTGAACTATGTTCATCTTTTCCAAGCAGGCCTCATTATTTACTAAGATTGGTTTTACCACTTGTAAATATTAACCTAGTCAAGCAAGATGTACATCTCATGCAAAATAAACTAGCAACACGAATCTGACAAGACTCGCAACATTCAAAAATACAGAAATGTATCAGTATATACTATTCAATGATGTAGCAGGTAATAGATAGCACAATTTGGCATACTCTTAATTGAAGCATTGAGCCAAAACTTGAGATGAAAAGCCTAATAAGTACAGAAGGCTCAGCAGTATTTTATGATGATTATGCTCAAGCGATGAGTTGCTATTTGATGAAAATACATCACATGGCCCTTTATATTTTGCTTTGTGGTTCAATAGATACACAAAACTCCTTGTAAGGATGTAAAAGTAGGGAAAGCAGAGGAAAATAAGGTGTCAAAAGTGAATGATGATTAGTTGCTTAAAATAGCAGAGAAAAAGAATATCATTTATTGCAAATGACATGGAAGGAATGAGCTTGGAAAATGAGGTTTCATGCACTCAACTGCTGCAAAAGATTGATGGGATTCTTAAACCAAAAAAACTAGAGAGAGAGAGAGCATCAGCAAATGCAGAACAACCATTAAGATCCTCCGAGCAAGTTAAGATCCAGTTTCTATTACTTTTATTTATTCAATTACGGACAGTTGCTGCTGCAGAAAGATAACAGTTTGCATTTAGACTAAAAGCCTGTACCGTATAAACGCTAGTCTTTGCCACCACTAAACTCAACCACCAGATTTACCTCAACTTTGATTTCTAATTTCAGTTTCACCCTTTCTGCATCTCTTCCTCCCGAAGCAGCTTCTCTCAAAACCTTCCTGCAGATAAGTTACACAGGCAATCATCTTAAGAGTATTTCACTATTTGATAAACAATGCCACATCAAACAAGATTCTTGTAGCCAAAACCATATCCTAAGACCAAGTCCACAATTAAAATATTTGCAACACAAAGTTACATAAACATTGTTATAGCTCTAGGCAGTTATTAATTGTCATAGACAAAACAAAGTCCCATCAAAAGAGAACCGGCATAAACAGGACAACAACTGAACACGCCTACGCCTATGCCTACGTATTGGGATATACAATGGAGAGTTCCAAAATAGTAAGGAACGCAAACTGCATACATCAAAAGAAAAGAATGACCAATAGGCAATATCCAAATTCAAGGTCACTAACAAGTTACAAGAGTGACATCAAAATTCAATCTTGAACAAAAATACACTGAAAGACGAAGCCAATACAATAAACAAAGACAAGGAAGCTACCTGACAGTGACAGCCATGACCGTGTCACCCGCAGCAATTAAATTATAAGCAACCCATAGATCATCTGCTTCTTCAGGGACCATCTGCCGCAAAAACCCAGGAATTAAAACAACAGCAACAACAAAAGGAGAAAGAGAGAAAGAAAACCCACAAACAGATTTGAAATCAAATGAACATTATAAATCCCCTCTCTGTCTTCAGGGGGAAAAAGTGAAGCAAGAAGAGGAAGAACTACAATTTTTATGGGATTTTTCATGATTTCTTGAAACCATTGAAGAAACAAGATTTCAAGGAAACCTTCACACTTCCAGGGCCATCAGGCTCGATATCTCGACGAACTATCTTCATGGTATCTTTCTCTTTCCTTTCTTGTGTTTGGTTTTCTCTTTATGAAGTGTGGTGCGTTCTCAATCAGAGATGCATATGTTCGGTCGTTGGTATTACTACTATGGCCACGTTTGTATAGACAACAATATCAAGTTGCCCAAACCCGTGGAGCATTCGGTTCAGGATTCTCAAGTAGAATCGATCCTGCTGCTGTTCTTTGTTTTGGGCAATTATGAAACCTAAATGGACGCCTCCAACACATATTTTTCCAAACACAATGACGAATGAGGCCCAAATCCAAGACAAATAGTCAGGCCCCCATCATTTAGACCAAATAGCCTAAATTTTATTGTCCCATAAACAATTTACAAGTGGCAGGGGCATTAGGCCCGTCTGTCCAATCCAGCCACCCTGCTAATGTGCCAATACCCGCAAACGAGGCTCCAACCAGCAGCCCTGTACCGAACAACAAGGCCACCATATGATTCGTATTTTATACATCATAACCACATCACCATAAAAAGAACGTCAATAAAAATGTTATAACCATTTGAATGCGGCAGTTAGAAGCAACTAGTAACTACAATATTATCGATCGACTTGACAAGATTACTTCAAGCTGACATATCTTTTAAAGTAAACATCATCCCCTAGTAAATAGATATTCCAAACATTTCGGAAATATCTCAACTATCTCCAATCGATACCTAAATCTTTTCAAATCTGCTCCTACAAATAAAGGTCTAAGTAAGTCACTAAGGTAAGTTAAGCTAACTAAGCTCATTCTACTTTTCAAACATCAAGGTTGCTTGATTTTCTCTCTACTTCTAGTAGTTTCAGGTAGATCAAAGAGATAACAATCTCCAATCTCTTCAAGTTGAGACAAGAAGATGAACAACCCCTCTGAGCCCATATTCTCATATTCAATCGTTGTGCTCTAACCCAAAGATTACGAGATGGAGAAGTTTTTAAGTCACTCACTAAGATCAGGGATTTCTTTTACTCTCGTGTATTTTATTCTCCATTTGAGGTTCTATGGCATGATACTTGCTAAAAGTTTCAAATTAATACGGGCACTTCTAAAACAATCTCGAAAGATCTCCATATATAGTCATGTAGACTTTCTTACTCTCTCTATACCACAATAAAGAGATAAGAGACACTTTTGGGGTACTTATTAATGTCAAAGTGATGCAAGAAACATTGCGGTAATTATTCAAAATTATCAACTGATTCAATGGGCAATTGATTGAACCACGTTAGAACTTTTTCCCTAGAAGAAATTGTCCAAAGGATTTTACAATTCGTTGCATAATTGATGCCAAGTAGGTGGACTCAAGCCATGAATCGGCCTCATCCAATTGTACTCACTTGAAATTCTCTCATCCTTTTAAGGTTTCCCAATCGAGAAAGATGAGGCATATTTTTTGTCCTTGGAGACTCTTACATGCCCGGTGCATCCTCGAGAGGAGAAGGGTTGTCCTTTGGACGAGAAGCTCTTAGTATCAACCTCCTCTTCAAAGTAGGTCTCCTTAAAAAGGGTCCATTAGCCTTCTCAAGGGTAGAGGGTTGTCGCGGAGATACCACATGCTCCACGATAAAAACGAACAAAGTTCAACATCACTTCTGCAGGCGTTCATTGCCAACACAAGTTGTATGCCCTTGGTTGATTTATGGGTCCAAATACCAATGATTATTTCCAATCTTGTACAACGATATTCTTCATACTTTGACTATATTGATGTTTTATTCTCCATTTTATGCCCTCATATTTGAAATCAAAATCCTTCAATTTACTTACTTCCACTTCTTTACATTTATTTTGTTAATTTGAAAAGTCCCATTCGTTTAATGTATAATTTGATTTTATAAATTTACATAAATAAATAAAAATGGCCCGCCTTATTTTAATTGAAAATAAAGAATAAAGCAAGTTATTCAAGACGAAAATTAAAAATTACATAAAGAAGATTGATTTTGTCCAGTCACTGTACTTCAGATTTGACACCAAAAAAAACAAAAAAGAATCTGAATGTGTGAAATTATACTTTGGTTGATTTCACTATTTTTTATCCAAACAATTAAAAAAAACTCAGTTGTGAAGGGTGAAATTTTTTGGAAAAGAAAGTGCAAATACAATTTTGACTTCTTTGTAAAATAATTTCACAATTTCAAAGATAGTGCAAGTGTAACAAGCACAACAAAAAGGAAGATGAAAATTCCAACCATAGTCAAGCCTATTCCTCCAACTGTATCCAACTCCCGTATCTAACAACTTTTTCTTTCAAACTCTCAAAAACGTTTTAACTGTATCCAACACTACACAGAATCATATTCTACAGTATGTATGCAACATTGGTGTTTGCTTCAAAGCTCAAGCCATAATGTAAATAGATACCTGCACAACGTCCCCATTCACGTAACATCAATATGATACTCAAATCTCAGACGACCCTATTCATGGAGCATTTTCATACCCACCACCCAAGTCTGGTGCAAAGTTTTCTCACAAGTGCTAGGAATTCCCTTCACAAGTTATGATGAGAGTCAGAGATTACTCAAATGACCAGGGTTACAGCGACAGCCAGTGTTTAGAGTATTGTGGAGCAAACATACATACACCCAGAGCCAGATGAGATATAGTCGATCCAATGTCAGTAGCGTGAAATAGATAGAGCAGTGAATATGAATATACATTCTTCCGGATCAGGCACAACAGCAAGAATATGCCCATAAAAGGTACCGTATTATGATGTTAAGGTAAAATGCTCTTTTAAAACCACAGATGCATCAACGACAAAAGAATGAAGAACACGATACCAGAAGAGGAATTCCGGAATGTGACACGAAAATTAGAAAGACTTATTTATCTGAGACAACGTTTTGGGACCTTTATATTTATGTTACACACAAGAATACACATGCAATTTCAATGATGCAGTTTCATACCCAACTGATCATTAAATGCAATCCGGAAACATCATTCGACTTTGGGATACTTTTTGGCCTCCAAAATTTTGATAGAATATTAATCAAAAGCAAAAGGCTACCTTGTCCTGCACCGGGAACAGCTGATCCGTCGACAAAGGCCAAAAATAGAACAAAATAGAACTTCAAGGATCAATAAAGCTCGAGCTGCCAAGGATTGTCATCAACTCTTTCTAAGACATCACAGATATACAAGTCGACATTTTCACTTCTTCCGGTTCTTATTTCTACTAATTTTCACAAACTTTCTACCTGACTTGTCACCGCCACCACTTCCCAATGAGAAGCTGCCGCCGGCATTGAATTCTAGACTACTTGATGCTTGAAATGGAGATGGGTTTTGAGGGGCAACTTGATTTTGTTGGCCAAACTGGAAGGGATTAGCTTGTGGTGGAACTGCTGATCCAAACATGAACCCAGGGGGGGAAGGGGAGACAGCTGGTTGACCGAATACAGGTATAGAAGGTGCACTGGACTGGACTGGATCCTCAGCCATGCTGTCTTCAGCATTCATTTGATCATTATTCCCTGGAGGGGCTGCAAATCCAGCAGAGGGATTACCAAATATTGGCTGGGTAACAGACGGCAATAGTGAAGATGAGACTGAAGATGCAGCAGAGGGGTTACCAAATATAGGCTGGGGAACAGACGGCAATAGTGAAGATGAGGCTGCCGCTGTTGTAAATGAAAAAATGGGACTGGCTGAGGGGCCTGAGGATGAATTGAAAACCACGGGTGCAGCACTTGTAGAAGCTGAGGATGATGCACCAAAAGAAAATCCTGTAGATGGGGATGAAGTAGGTAAGGAACCAAAAATAGAAGACTTGGGACTTTGCCAACCGGAACCAAAGACATTCAAAGGAGCACTGTTTGAGCCAGTAACTGAGCTGATTGCTGAGGAGGAAGCTGAAGAACTCCCACCGATATTAAATATGCCAGACGTAGCACTACTGAAGGTATTAGTTGCTGAAGGAGAAACCGAAGAACTGCCACCTAAACTGAATACAGCTGAACTGGCACCAGCGGTTGATCCAACTGCATTGCTTGAAGAAGAGGAAGAACTGAGACCAAAACTAAATGTGCCAGAAGTAGCAGCAGTACTGGAGCTAACTGCACTACCCTCTGCGACAGCAGAAGTACTAATTCCAAAGACGACTGAACTGGATGTTGGCCCACCACTAGGAACAACTGCACCAGTATCTGATGAGGAAGCTGGAAAATTAAAAGCAGTAGTGTTTGAATTGAAGACTTGAGAATTGGACAAAGAAGAACCAATAGAAGTGCTGCTAATCATATTGAACAATGGCAATGATGCGGGTATAACTGATTGAACAGATCTGCCTTGAGAAAGAGCTCCAGCAACAGACACCAAAGTTTTGCTGGCAATATTGAAGAGAGAACCTTGATGATTATTTGCAGTTGAATAACTGAATGAAGATCCAAGTCCAAAACTGCTATTTCCGGAGTTTGCAGCCTCAAATGCTGCAACACTGGTAAGTGAGCTGCTTGAACTGCCAGAGCTTTGATCTGCATCAGATCTGCTTTTTAAATCTCCTACTGGGGTGTTCATAGTCGATACTGCTGATACTGCAGTTGACGGATCTACAGAAGCACCAAACGTGAAAACTGGTCCGGCTGAAACTGAAGGCGTCGCATCTAATCCAAATATGGTACCACTAGAGATAGCAGAATTTGTGGTGCCACTGCCAGTTGAAGAGGTAACAAGAACAGGACCACCTGTGGGTATCCGATTTGTACCACTAGGGGAAACTGCAGGAACAGACCCAGCATGAGAGCCTGAAATTGGAGCAGAAGGAGATATTCCATCTTTTTCCCCAACCTTCAGAGAGGTCAGAATGCCACCTTTTTCTATCTCATGTATTTTCACCAGAGGGCCAGCAGGAGCACAAACATTGACCAAGCTGCACATGTAGGTAAGAAAATATAAGCCGGACAGAAAATTCGATGTGGTAAAAGTCACTATCTTCCTAAGTCGCTTGACAATCTTTTTCATAAGTACATTATATTTGCAATTTCAGTCTGTGAAGTGCAGCAGTTTGATTGCCACTTCAGCTACTTTCACTAGTACTTTCTAAATATGGATCCAAGTCATCAAAATTCTATGCTCTTTTTAAAGTAGGTTGGAGTCTTAGGTGAAGTTGGAGAACTCAAGTAAGTGTAGGTTTACTTCTCATTTGGGATATCCAATTCCAAGTCCAAACACAAAAAGGGCAACGATATGTTTGAATTCTCGAACGAAATCAGAAAAGTTCAACGGACTTGGTTTTCTTCTCATATGGACAAATCAAATTGGAGCCCAAATTGGAAAAGTCAACAGAAATAAACAACAAAAGAGAAGCAGCTGCATGGTAAAGACGGACATTTCAGAAAGACAACAAACTCACATAGTAAGAACAGAAGATGATGGCTCTGGAGAGAGAAAAAGAAGTTTTTACAGTTGACACCAACTGCCAGCGCCTAGCCACATAATTTGCTTGGAGTTACTTACTAACCTGCTGGAGCTTTCTGGTTTAGATTCTGGCATTCTGTTGCTCGACTCAGAGGGCAAAGAAGGAACCTTATCAGCAACTTTAGAGATGAAGCTGAAAACAGGAGGAGGATTATTTGCTTCCTTAGGCTTGTCGGATGAAGCAATTGATAGAGGCAGAACAGCAGATTGGCCAGCCACAGTTGCTTGTCCAGAAGTGGGGAAGGCAATGCCAAAACTTCCTTCTCCCACCGTGACAGCACCAGGACTACTGAGATCACCTGTTCTGCTAGATATAAGGCCAGGTGCCTTCACTTCTGGCTGACTTGTAGATCTTACGAGTACGGGTTCTTCAGCAGGTGAGAGTTTGCTGTCTGTGAAATGAGCTTCCACAGGTCCCCCCCCTTCAGAGGATGGCTTAGATGCAAGCCCATTAAAGTGTAGGTCATCATCCAGCTCCAAAGAATCCTAGAAACGGGCTGTAAGGATTAATAGAGTTGCAAATTCAATGCAGTGGACATAAAAGAGATGGGAACTGCAGTTCCTTAATTTTAGTTTGGACAACTGGGTCATGTTACATTTAAATAAGAAGATAACACAGCAGAAATAAGCCCAGTTAAAAATGTTAACACCTATGCATAAAACCTCACAATGAAACGCAGACAAGCTGCAGATGCTGCAAAGCAATACTCTGATTTCCACCATTTTAAGCACTTTAAATGACATTAAAAGCAGAGCAACTAATTGTCAGAATAGAACACATCAATTTTACAAAATAAAAGGGCGCGACACCATACCTCCTGTGCACTCATCCTAAAAGCTCTCTTCTTTTGAGAAGGTTGAGGTATACTGTCTTTTCCAACAGAATTAGAAGTGCTGCTTATAAGTCCAGAAACTTTCAAGGACACTACAGAATCATTGTTCGTCACAGGATACCTTGTGTCAGACGGGACAAAAATTTCTTGGGGGGCGTTTTCTTTTACTTCCCCTCGCTCTTGAGAAGTAGAATAACAAGGATCAGTTAAAGTGACATTAGACTCATTCTCTAACTTGTGATCATCTTGGACATCCAGCAGCAACTTTGAGGAACCTATATCCTCCATGCTCCTAAGAGCCTGTCCACGAAGCATAGCTGGTGTCAATTTAAAAGGTGATTTGTCCAGCACAGCAGCAACCAACTTGGACTCTGATGATTTTTCCTTTGGGGTCAATTTTTCAAGATGCTGTAATATTCTAGCAGCTACCTCACTGGATTTGGAAGGAACATGAACATAACTTCTACTTGGGACACTGTTATCCTCATTTACATAAACTACATTTGAGGCCTGCTTTGGTTTTTCATTGGTCAATGGAAACTTCTGCTTCAAAGATATTACCACAGCATCAGAAGCAGTTCCCGCCCCCTCAGCAGTTGGAGGAGTTCTAGGTGCTATTAGATTAGATTTCTGTCTGATTCTTCGTATGGGACCAACAGATCCCGTTTCATAATCCAAGACAGAGCTCCTGCGTTTTAAGGTCTGAAATACAAGATAGAAGTATAAGAACAATCAAAGATCTAGCAAGACTCCAAACTCAAAGCATCAAAACTATTACAGAAGCTACATATACCATCGGTTTAGACGCATATGTCTGACCATGCTCCATTAGAGAAAGAGAAGCTGAGGACGTCTGTCCAGCATAACCAATATTGTTGATTCCAATTCCCTGCAAATAACCAAAATAATAGAAATATGAATTCCATAAAGTTTCAGTATTTGTTTCAGTGATATACATAACAAAGCTAAAGAACCTTGAGGGTGGATGTTGGATGTACCCTGGAATAAGGGGACCGAGGCATGCTGTACATAGCTGATCTACCTCGAGATCTAGGGGTGAAGAAACCATTTTCTGGAGCACCAAGGCTAATAGAAGTCTTTGTTTTCAATGACGTGAGGGGTGATTTTAAGGAAAACCTCGTCTCGCTAATCAACCTTGCATCTTCCTTACCAACTTGACTGTGCATCCCTAGCATCATTGGTGATACTTTAGAAGATCTATTGTCCATGTAGGCTCTTGCAAGTTCAGCAGGAGAAGCAATATCATCCTCAAGGACCTGAAGATATCTGCTCTGTCAAACTGATTGCTACTTTGGAATACAAAGATACTACACTATAACAATAATACAAGACATAATAGTGACAGAACTGTGAATGTGCCTGTGAACAAATGTGTAACACAGTAATCTTACTTTTGAATTAGAAACAGGAGTTGGCATAACTCCATGAGATTTGACCCCCTCATTTCTGTTTTCCTCCGAAGGACTAATGGCAATTTGTTGGTGCCCTCCAAAATCTGAAGTTGTCTCTACATTACTTTTTCCCGCATCCCTAAGAGGGGCTTCTCCTGCCCGCGATTGCAATAATTCTGTCAAATGGTCAATCTCAGACCTGCACAAACAAAGGTTGACTACATCAATTTTATAACCAGTGTAAATATTCAAACAAAGAGATAAACTTAGCATCTACAGCATTCACTAAGAACTTGACTCCTAGAATTAACTTCACTGCCCAAAGGTGGGATGTCTAGAATCCATAGTATAATATTAAGTTATACTGTCATTAGCTCTGACTGCTGGAGTATAATTTAAAGAGTTACAATCGAAAGATACTGAAAGTTGGAGATTTGAAGTTATGTCAGACATCTTGCAGCGGATACACAAAAAACGTATACAAATGCAAAGTAAATATATAAGGGTAAGTATTAGCCAAATCATTAGTAACTTCGAGACATCTGCAGGAGCTGGGAACAAAAGCCAAAAAGAGAAACCACGACACAGACAGAAGAAGAAAAAAAGCATTCAGAAGTCAGACAAACTGCATGCAACAAGTCCAAAGCCAAATTCTGGGTATGCCAAAAACTATAAGCACAGACGCAATCTTCTAACAAGCATCTCAGCAGGTTAAACCACGAAAATACATTAACCATATGGGATGGAGACGCATGTTCATCGCTGAGAAGATGTTTTTTCAGAAACTTACCTGGTGAAGGTATTTTGTTTCAGCAATTGCTCAAGATCGGAGATCCCGTTGCTGGTAGAACTATTTATTTGCTGGCTGCATTCACCTCCTGCAGGCTCTTGTTCACCACTTTGATTCTTCAACGATTGAAAGGAAGCATGAAAGTTAATCAATCTTGAAAAAATAAGGACCAGAACAGATCCAACTAAATATAGAGACTGTAGAAATTTACTCCACTAAGCCGCATAATTTACACAGACACGTGCGTAGAATGAATTAAATTAACATCTGAAAGTATAATTTCCAAACACAATTGCATATTTGAAGCAGAATGGATAATCAGGATAGTAGAAGAAGCAAGAACAAGAGATAGTAAAATATGCTTTCTCTCCGGATTACAGTGTTTTCCATGGAAACTTATACAGACAATGAGAATTTTTATACAGGCTTCCATCTATGAAAAAAGTGTGTCATCAGAATCATACGGAACATGTTTGGTTGACAGGCCATTAGGGATCAGAGGGCTACCCATTTTAATTTATGGTTTCTTTCCATATTTTCTGTAATGAGCATATTCTCCTTTTTACTAAATCTGTTTCCATTTGATCTTGTTCACACAACCTTTCAAATGTTTCCTAAACTCTTCCACATAAAGAGTGACCATCTTCTGAATGCTAAACCAGAATATATAACTTTTCAAAGTTAAAGTTTAAATTATAAGGAAGTTAGCCTCTTCACTATCCACTCAATTTCTCACACGGGCGTATGGATATGATTGTATGCAACTGGATACAAGACATGTACTTCATCTTCCTGTTCAAGCGTCCCTAAGGGTACCCCAAAAATAGATACTTAACATGTATATCCCCTCTCAGCAATGTATTCAATCTCTATGCTACATGTTACAGATATAGATGAGTGGTTTACGCATTTAATTCCATAAGAACCTAACAGTTGCACAATTTAAATTCACAAAAAGAATGAATTCACAATAACTGCTTCAAAAGCAAAGAGACGAGGTGACACGTCCAATGGTTCTGGGGGCAGGGCATAGGCCCCATGAATTTTGAAATTTCATACATTAAAGTTTAAATTCTAAAAACTGTAATAGTAAATAGATATTTCAAAATTTTAAATTTTTATAGGAAAAATTAAGATGGAGCGGACATAAATAACATAAATATTTTCAATCATGATTACAACATAATAGCAAAACCATTAGAAGTATAATGGATATTCCTCATAAATAAAACATAACTTGACTTTATTTGGACAAGAAAAGGGAGTAAAACCACTAAATTTATTTGAATGTCTTTGGATAAATAAGTTCAATGAGTATGATAACAATACTGGCCTTGAGGTTGGACTGGACATATAGATTGCTATAAAGTCCTTGAGGAAGCATGAAACTTGTTTCATACTGAACGGAATTAATCAAGGGTTTGCAATCTATATTGACTAGCGTGAGAATGTCTTCTGGTCTTTGACACTTCCATTCAATAGCCATAAGTTAATTCCTTTAGGTCGGTAATTTAATTAAATATAGGCTTGTTATTAATACCAAATTAGTGTTACGCCATATCTTCTACCCCCAAACCCAAAATGGACCAAATCAACTTCGGACAAGCATATTTTGAATTTTAAATGACTGGCCATAAACCCAAATGGCACTTAGGGAGTACAACCTTACTATATCGTATATCCCTAGAGGCTAGCTGCAACCAATGGCCCATGGGCATTTTAAGAACACCTCTGGGCTCTGGGCACTGGTCACACCCCATAGAGCACATTTTAAAATATTGCGATAACTTAACTATGACTATGCAAAATCCGATAGACGCCCACCAAATCAATATTCGCATAAATGGGAAAACCAGAAAATGGACATTGAAGCATGCCCTATCCGTATTAAAGACAGAGTGGCATCAAACTTCCACACAGCTACCTAATAAGGGGGGAAAGAAGGAACACGAAGAAGTAACAACCGAAGAAGAATCGCTCATATATCTATATTTGTTATTACAACGAACATGTCAAACGATAGCCCCCAAGCAGGTATAGCCCCTAACAAAATCAACCCAAATCCCATAAGAATATACCACCAAAGACTATTAAAATCGAAAATGACAGATGAGGAAATCTGTAATGCATCCTGAATACATCACTCCAAGTGGCAAATCAGAAACAACAAGCAGGAAGCAACACGTGATAAATATAAACAAAATTCTCCTAGAGAAGTATGACAGCAGAGCTGACGTGTGCTCAAACTTCAAGGAATCATTAGAACCAAACAACAGCTGATAGAAAAACCCCATGTATGCAACACGTGTATGAATGTGTGTATCATAATTAAACAAGTCCATACACGTGCACATTCTACTTTAAATAGTTCCACCCTTCATTCCTGGAATGTAACTTCTGTCTGTTCCACCATTCGCAAAATCACTCCCAAGGCTTCAACCGAGGCGTTTTCCATATTAGTTGCTTTGAGTCAGCATTGGCACATAAACAAATTCTCCAAACCAAAATATAAGCATATGTCAAATTTTCCTTCTAACTTATTAGCTTCTACCAAGAAATAGCAACAAGGTATAGCTTTAATCAAACTCATATGCTATAGAATCCACTGGGCCCTCCTCTTTGTTCTTAATAACATAGCTCAAATCATATCGTAACAAGAATTTTATAACATAATGACTATGAGAAAGGTACCACATGCCAAGTATAACGAAGCTTGAGAATCCAAAAAATAAGAACATTTACTTAGACTTACGTTAGGAACTGCCTCTTGAAGTCCAGCAGTCAAGCCCTGGTTCAACTCTGTTTACATCAGATGGTATACATCATCAGCAAAATATCCCAGAGAATAGGTTAATTGCATCATAGCCCTTGTAGAATATCCTGGCTCAAAGTATCTACTGTTCATCAAGAAAAGTGCCACTGTAGCATGAAATGTATTATGGAAGCTACAGGAACCACTAAAGTTCACCATAATAGCCGAAGATTCGTGAAATATTACCTTACTAATTAAATGCCTACCAAATACAAGATAAATGGAAAAGTTAAAATGATCCCGACCTCTCCTCCGAAAAGACACAAGTACGGCGGATAAGCTTCAAATAAATTGACCTTTAAGATTGCATGTACAAATAACTATAAAGGCAATAAATGAACAAGTTGAATCAACAGAAGATCGAGCAATACACTTGCAATTGCACAACAAAATTTGCGATACCATGAAACTCAGTCTCGAAAACACAAACATATCTAATCCCAAAATAAATTTTGAGAAAATGAAATAGACCTAACTAACATAAGAAACAACAAAATATTAGTGAAAGAAATTATATTACTTGCGAATGCATCATAAGATCAACAACTATCCAAAACCCAAACAAGGTTTCCAACACCGATTACTTTGAACATAAAACGGCGCACAGAATGCAAACTTGAAGCTTTAATGAAAAATTACAACCGAAACCACAGCGGAATATGACCACAAACAGGAAATTTCCATTTAAAGACAGCAAATAACCTGATGCCCTGGGTGGAGGCGGTGGAGGGAGGCGTTTCCGGAAGACGGAGGAGAATAAGCGGTGTGCCCCATAGGAGATTAGCTTAGAGGCGGGGTCCACCACCAACTTCGTCAACCAGCCGCCGTTGTTGTCGCTTCCTCGGAGGGCGGTGTGGGGGCGATCGTACGGCGTCGTAGGTTTGCGGAAGGGCTTTCTACGGAACTTTCCTCCTGCTCCTGCTCCTCCTCCACCGTAGGAGGAGGTGTTTGCGTTGGTGGTTTTGGCGGTTACTCCGCCGTCTTCCGCCGTCGCCATTTGATTCCGACAGTTTGCTTAGAGTGGAGAGGGAAAAGAAGGCTAGGCAAATATTAGGGTTTTATTTAAGACACTGCCGCACTGAACGCAGAAAAGCTTTGGCTTCCTAATTATCAAATTACAAAAAATAAAAATTCCGCACTGAATAGTGAATACAGTTCAATTATTATTTCAACAATTAAAAAAGATTTTGTCTTATTGTGAGAAAATGTTATAAATTAAATAACAATAATAATAAATATTTAATTAAAAATACTCTTTTCAACTTATTTCAATAATAAATTGATAAACGATTGCAAATAAATACTTACGGGCCGTCTGTATATTTGACTTATTTAAAATTAATCTTAAAATCATAGAAATTATTATTATATTATATTTTTATAAGAGAGTAATATAATTAAGATAAATATTTCATTTAAAGGGTGCATTCATTAGCTTACAATTTTTTTAAATGTTTTATTTTTTTTTTTACAATTAACAGGCTATCGAAATGAATTTGATAATTTTTTAAAAATAAAATTATAAGATCATATTAATTTTAATTTTTCAAAAAGAAGTTGGGAATTGGTGCTACGACATGAGATTGGAGAGGTGAGTGAATTATTAGGAAAGTTGTATTTAAAACTGGATCATCCGTTGCCGAGTTAAGGAGTCTATGACTGTAAGAATAGTGGTTGAAATGGTAGTAATATGCAATCGAAACCACGTTATCTTAGACGACGTCGATATGAACGTGATTCCCAAACTTGACAAAAAACACGATTATGTTAAAGGCTATCAATTATGTTTGCTTTACTCATATTCATTTAGAATGTAATAAGGTGGTTGATTATTTATAACTAAGACGAGTTATAAGGATAATTCAAATCAGTAAAATGTAATTTCTTATAAATGTTTTGCATGCAAGCATTAAATATTAGGTCATGCATGGCTACAACACGTTGTTTTTACGTATATGATGATGATCATTAAATATGGGTTAATGGTCTTGAATGACATGTTGGCAATAAAAATGTCCCATTTCATAGCACTACCAGAGTATGTATGACATGATCTGTTTGGAACCGAATGACTTCATAAAAGATTTTATAATGGAGCTCTCCGCTATTTTTTCATTTTTTTTATTCCAAAATTGTTGGCAATGAATGGTTTTGAGCATGGGGTTTCCTATCACAGTCATTAAGTCAAGAAAATAAAATAAAATAAAATGATTTATACTTATTGAGTCAACAAAGTCTTGACTAATTATTTGCTTACGGAAAATAATTACCCCAAATCAAGTTTAGCAGAATCAGTTAATCATATTTAATTGATACACTTATCATTTTTTTTTAATTGTACATCAATCATACTATAAATATATTTTATTTATTATACAATTAATTTTGATCTAACCCCACCAGATTCGGATATAAATTTTCCTTTTGGTTACCTACAAATAGGGATTCATAATATGGTACTAAATACCAAAACTGTTTTATGCGTTCTTGGAATTGAGAAATTAAGATCTCGTCTAATGAAATTAAGTAGTGTGTAAGCATGTGTCCCAATCAACATCAAGTCCCAAGGGCCACCCCCAATGGTTAGTTCCGAGATGAACCTCACGTTCGAGTTTCATTCGCCGAGTCTGTACTAAAAAAACACAGTTGTCTTTTGGTCAATATCGGGATTATATACAAAATGAACTTGTTATATCTTATACACGTTACGGCTGAATATTCCCGTGTCTAATTGGCTAGATTATCACTTTGCCTCTTCCTGAAATTCCTTTTTTCGTTTATTTGGTTGGTTATAGAATCTGAAATTCCAAAGCGTGGAATAGAAAGGATGGCTGCTCTCCAATTAGAAAACAAATCTAATGAGTAGTACCATGTTGAAGATGCTCAAATGCTTGAAAGAAGCTGGAAAGTAGACCGAGTTTCCTCAGATCATGGATCCAAAGGCTGCTAGCAGGTTCACCTGAAAGTCATACTTTGTGTTAAGTTGCAAATTTAGATCAGTTTGATGTAAATGTTCGCATATCAAAGATTTCACTAGGCATCCAATAAAGATGCACATTTTTGCAAGCGCATCCGCATGCGTGTTTATGTGTGTGTAGACTGTAGAGGGGGGGAAGAGGCGCTACCTTCATATGGAAAATAATTGCCGTGGCTGATGTGATTTCATTTGCTGTTCAGCGTTAATCTGGCAAAAACATCCTGAGCTGCATGAATGTCTTCGGCAGTGAAGGTTCAAACAATGTGTATTGTCATGTATTATGAAAATTGAATCCATAAAAGCTACACGGTAGAAGGTTTGAAGGATATTTTCTCCTCAGAAAGGGGATTGTTGAGTAACAGCAGCTTATTGCTGTTCACAACAGCTCGAACCAATATTTCTTTCGCCTCGTCGTGTTTCTCCCTTAGCATGTTGCAAAGCTGCAAAAAGAAAAAGTACATCAATCATGCATCCTGCTCTTGCATTAGTGTCAGGAAGGTCCTAGAGTATAATTTATTTTAGTTAAGGTGAGTGAACCAGTTGCGGTAAAACGCTCTTTAAGTAATTGAGTAACTGGCATGCAGGATTAAAAGACAAAATGAAATACATCACAAATGTTTTCCAACTTCTACAAAACCAGCAAGCTAGAGAAAGAGAATCAATTCTTACATCATCAAGTTCCTTGCCATAAGCTTCAGCCTTGTTAATGTTGCTACCATTTTCAATCGAGAATGGCATCTCAAATCCTTTAATCTTCACGTCATGGGGAATATGAGAGGTAGAGATTTGGCAATTGCTAATTGAACTTTTGATGCCGGCACCTTCCATGTTATTGTGGTTGGATACCTATTAGTTGAAAAAACAATATTCCATAATGTTTATCTATAAGGATATCTACTTTTTAATCGACGCTCCCTAAATTGACACCTTGACTAATGAACACATACCTTTTTGTCAAGAACCTTTGCTGATGCTTCCACAAATTTTCTGCAGATTCCACAAATAATCATTCACTAGAATAAAATCCAGAAAGTGACATTTGTATAAGTTATGAAAGGAATGGATTAACATCAACCTGATTGAATTTGGTGATTGGGAAAGACGTTTAGATGGATGTAAGGCAATAATACCTGCAGTATCCTCCTGTTGCAGGAAAATGTCATGGGAAATATACAAGTCTATATTATGCATAATTTAGTTGGATATCTTTATTGATTTATTATGCCGTTGCTAAAGATCTCAAGCTCATTGGCAAAACTGAACATTATGGGAAAGAGAGATGACGTTACTCCCATTGTTTTTCGCTTCATAGATAGGATACCAGCTGATTGATTCCGCAAGTTCGGAAAATGGGCCAAAACCCTGTTGCGACTAATATTTCCTACTGATTTGGTATCTCTCTGGATTGGGAACTTTGTAGAATCAAGGTTTAAACTGAAAGTCCAATATTCAAAAGATGACCTTCATCAATGAATATAATCCTCCATCTAAACCATATCTAGAATCATGAAGATTTGAAGATTAACTTACCCTGAAAGTTTCAGTCCATGTTGATTAATGGTCTTCTTACTATTATCAATTGAAGAAAGCTTCTGTTCATCCGCAGTTTTCTTTATAGTTGGAATAGATACCAAAGAAGCAGCATTGCCACTACTTTGTGCTGCTTTTTTGTTGACCTCCATGCTTGAACTGGGAAAGGCAGCACAAGAGCAAAGTTACCAATTAAAGTCACATTCTTCATAAATTGTTAGATTTCAGCAAAACAATCTTATGTTGCTGGTACTGCATCTAGGTTTAAAATCATATAACAAAGTATGATGATGACTGAAACGACAATAAGTTCAGATGATGTGTATTGACAATAGAAAATCAGTTAAAAATGAATACTAAGAAGATATCAAATGAAATTTCTGGAATCTTAGTATCAACACGTTTCTAGTGCAAAGTAGGTGTATAGGTAACACTTTGTTAGTACCTCTTGAGAAACAAGATTATGCTACAATAAAGAATCATGTATACAGCTTGAGAATGTGTGACTTTGAATTTGATTTCTGAAAGTATGATGATGAATGAAACGACAATAAGTTCAGATGATGTATATTGACAATAGAAAATCAGTTCAGATGATGTGACTTGAATTTGATTTCTGGGAGTCATTATCTGTTATTCAGTGAAAGCTCAAAAGTCTATAGTAGATTGTCCCAAAGAGAATAACTGACCTCAGAGTATCTAGATTTTCTGGACTTGTTTCTCTTTGCCTCATAGCAGATTTTGTTTTTATCATATCCTTGCTTTCCGAAGTAGAAGAATCATTTAATTTTTTCCCAATCTGCAACCCAATAACGCCAGGCACATCACTGCACAATGTAAAACCAAAGGCATCGTTGTCGGATTACAAAAATTATACTTCTTATCATTCTCAACATCCACATTCCTATTCAGTTTATCACTGAAAGAAAATATAAACTTTAATTGAACATAAATTTGAATCTGGGTTGAGCCTTACCAACAAGTCTTTGGACCCTCGCAGCTCTCCTGACTTTGTACCTGGGAAAGTTCCCTCCTCAATGGTGGTTTAGAATGTTGCAGTGGAAGGGAAACTAGTTTTCCATCACTCTGATTATTATCCCAGTCCCTGTTAACAGACAAGACAAAATTATCCGAGACTGAACACTTCACGGAGTTACTTTGAATTATTAACATGGCAGATTACCTTCCTTGAACTAGACTAGGTAGACTGAGACCCATCTTCTTTTTACTACTTAATGAGGAAAACGTTGTCTGGGTCGACGCCTTCAGCACGGTATATTCAGTTTTCTCTGACTGAGAAAAGTATCTTGAGCAGGTAACAAGGGGTTCACTTCTCTTCTCTGCATCTTTCCCAGAGAGATCAGCTGGTTGACTGCACTATGTATAGTAAATAGTAATCAAACACTACAGGTTAACTTTCAGGAGTTCAAGATTACCATTGCCAAAAAACTGAAATTCATTTTCATAAAAGCACCCGTTGCTAGTAGAAATTTTCAGTTTACTTAATCGGACCTGACCAAGGGTAACTTGCAGATCTCTGAAGCAGGTTCCCGTTTCTCCCTTCCAGATGGTGTGTCACAGGATATCCCTGGTACAGCATTAGTGGTACAAGAATTTGCAAAAAGTGAATTAGCTTGACCTGGTTCTGTTCTTTCTCTATTGCCTCTCACATGATCTTCAACCAAAACCAGACTCTTTGCACCATCATCCTTCTCTGAGATTGCAAAAGTCTGGAGGAGTTCTGAGTTATCAGACATTCTATGTTTGTAATTACTAGTTGAACCAGCAATTGATCGCTCATCAGTATTTTTTTCTTTTTCTCCACTTGAGCCAGTTGCCTTTGTATCCATGAAATCAATCACGTCTGATGAATTACCTCCACCTGGCTCATTCTTGGAGAGATAGGCAGATGACAAATCCTGCATGACATCATTCCCAGTAGAAGCTTGAAGATCAACTGGCTCTGGGGAAATCAATTTTTCAGATGGACTGATTTTTGGTAGCTCCTTGGAAGCAATTGTTGTCTCTAGAAGGCTTTTTGTTTTATCAGATGTAGCTTCCTCAAAAGCAGATGCCTGTTCTGCAGTAACAGCATCATCCATTGCCAAATTTGGAAGGCAAATTTCCCTTGTCGATTCAAGATCTGTTGTTCCTCCAACTAGACTATCCATGTCAAAAGTAATCTTGGTCCCTGGTGAAGATGGCTTCACGGGCCTATCTTCTAAGTTGTTCACATTTTCAAGTAGATTCATGTGCATAGAACCTTCCTTATCTTGACACCCACTTCCATTCGGGGAACTGCCTCTGTTATTTTTGTCTTTCTGAGCTTTTGGCTCTTCTTTTGTTAAGCTTGACTCAAAACTGAAAGTTTCCAACCTAGACCCGGGCAAGAGGTGAGTCCCACTGTTAGTGCAGGTAAGCTTATTATAGGATGACCTCAACAAAATGGAGCATGAAACACATCCATACAATAAAAGAAATTTGAAGGAGTATCAGCTTTTGCACACTCACTCATCAAAATCAAATGCAAAAGCAAAACGATCATTCTTTCCTTTATACTTTCCGGCGGATGATTCTTCAGGCTTCTCCTTGGATTTTCCATCTTTTTTAAGTGGCGGGGAGATATCCAGATCTGTGATATCCATATTGAAAGATGGTATCTTTCCAAAATCACCGTCCAAATTAAAATCCATATCCCTGAAGTTTTGATAGCAATTTCGTTAGGCCTAAGAGTAGTGACTTTCTTCAGATGCAAAGCACATCGTATTTTTGCAACTATTAGTTATGACTAACTTCAACAGGAGGACAAAGTCAGAGATATTCGGGAAATACACAATTTAACAAGATGAAGGAGCAAAGCAATACTCCAGGAAATTTAGCCCTCAAAGCCTAGACACCAACTAAACACAGCAAAACCATAATAGCTTCCACGAAAATTATTAAAGCTCCAAAAACATCAAACTACCTCCCAAATCAATGAGCTCATGAAAGAAGCTAATGCATTTCGTAAACCTTACGCTTTGTCAAAGTCAAATGATTTTTTATTGCCCTTGGTAACTGGCGTAAGGTCAAAATCCATTTCATCCCCCTGTGCTATTGACATTGATTTCCACGAACTAAGGAAGTCCTTTCCAATGTCCAGATCTGCGTTAAGCATAACGAGGAACAGAACGGGTTTATCTCAGACGACGTTGAAATAATATTTACAGCAAACATATACTAGCAGCAATGAAATAAATGGTATAAGGATATATATAGGGTTCCCCGGGTTCCATGTCAGAAGTCACCACAAGGCATTTTGCAGTTAGGATTTTAGTTCATCCTTATTTAGCTTCAATTTCTAATTTTCCAAATAAATTCGCATGCCATCTGAGGCTGAAAGTGGCTTTTATGTGCTCTCTATCAGTTCCATCTCATCTAACGTTACTTACTAAGATTTGGAAAGGAAAGAGACCTCTACTTTTTTTCCTCTCTGAAACAAAACCAACAATAGATTTGATGTACCAACTGTCTGACTGAGCAATCAGCAGAAAAATACTTATACTTTCAATAAAATATAATAAACAAGTACAGATGATAATACCTAGCAAGGAATTTTTCTCCTTCAAACTGACAGAAGAATCTTTCTTCTGAGACTCTGCCATCTCAGTCTGCAGTTGCTGATGCTTTTTGTTTAGCAAGAAACAAGCATTCCGTTTGAAATTGAAATACAACAGGACAATGAAAAGTCTCAGAACTTGAAGAAGTCACAGAAATCCATCAGATTGGAGGTCATGTAGTTTATACAGCAAAAATGTTCAGGATTGATCTGCCAAAAAGTTATAAACAATATGATAAAGTGCATTCAGTTCTCGCACAAATGATTCACTATTTCTGACATGATACACTCCAGTTTGAAATCTCAATAAACCCTTGAATCTGAAGCAGTTATAAAAGCCCCAAAATGGACAACACCGATGTTGCTTCACACGTAATCAAAAGAGGAGCGATGGAGCAGAGATTAAAGACAAAATTGGATCTTCTCACTTTAAGGAAAGTCCCAGTAGTGACTAAAAAAGGGAGTGTAAGCACTCACCATGAACCTCACCTCTAGTTCATGTTACCTTCCCCAAACTCCATGTTCAAGGCTTCTACTGATCAGTCTGGATTTATTCCCTATACTTTGGTTTTGCAAACTTGATGGTCTAATCCTAGAGCTTAGGGAAGAAATGTAATAAGTAGTTTAAACAGTTAACAGAATTCCCGAGTCGTTTACTTGCTTGCTACCAAGCAGTAAAGAGGAATCAACTCTTGAAGCCTTAGCCAAATAGACAAATAGTTATCCCATAGTGAGCACTCATCAAAAGGTCCATAGTCTCATAGACACTGGCACTACAAACTGCTTCCAAGATGAGGAAGCAGCAGAGAAAATTCTCAATTCTCCTTCATTCAACTCATTATATTCCAGAAATCGTGTGGAAAATCATCTGTCCAATTACCAAGTAAAACAGAGGATTCTGTAATGGCAGGAAATAAAAAACTACTGCAAGATAAGAAAATCAACCACATCCAATCAGCTCCAGCCATCATTTTCCATAAAAGAAACTAAAACGTACGACATTTAAACAGATTCTAGACGGTTGGACAAAATGATAACCAGAATATTAACAAGAAGCAAAACCAAATAGCAGATCTGATATACCAACTTAAAGGTCAAATATCCGATGATCCTTGCACTTTTGCGTTAAAGAAAATGTAATTCTCACGCCGCAAGCAAAATCCTTCGATTCGTCAATCGTAACGTAACTTCTCATATGATTGAAAATATAATCATAGACTATTACCACCGAGTGAAATCGCACGATTGTTTCAACTGGTAGTCAAAATTGATAACTGCCAAGACGAAATCACTGCGTGCATAATCAGCTCTAACTATAAATAAGATAGATACAGAGAGAGAGAGACCTTGATTGGAGACTGTTGAAGCTGGAAAGCTCCCGGGAGAGAGAAACGCGCTAAAAGTATTTTGAAGTGCAGGGGTTTATATAAACACGACAAGGGCAAATCAGGAATTTAAAGAGGGGCTGAGCCCAGTACTTAAGCTGGATTGGGCTACGAGTAGGCCCATAAAGAATGAATTCAGTACATAGGTCCGGTCTAATCAATTATTGTTTCATTGGAAGAGGTGTTGTCCACAGTTTTTACTGGGAACTCTGGGCCACTTAGCTAGTCAGTGTCCTTTCCAGCAAAGTAGGGACAAAAGGGATTTGTATCAGTTGGCTAATCCATGCCTGCCTGTTTACTATACTTGGGAAAAGTCCGCGAATGATCTTTGTTCTTTGTAGCTGCAAAACGGTTTTCTTCCTTGTGCATTGGCATCAACTGGGCGAAGTCCTTGTCTGAAATGGCAGTTGGCAGGTCTTGGCATCATGCAGTTCCACCATCCTCTTGAACCATCTTTCTGGTGTTTCAGTTTGCTCTTTTTATTTTTTATGAGTATCTATTTGACTTGCTGAATTTTTCAAAAATTAAAAATTCTCACCTAAACTCTGGGACTCACTTCTTGTGGTGTTTTGATTCCTGAATTTCAAGAAATATGAAAAAATGCTTCCTTCAAACAAAAAGTGGAGTCCAAGAAATAGCACATATCTTTTTCGTTAAATAATTAAGTATGGAACTAATATTACACAAAAAGATTAAAAACATAGGAGTAATATTAATTATTTTCAAAAGCATAGCACGAGAGTTGCAATTAATTCGTGAAAAAGAAAAAACAAGAATTTAGGAAAATATAAATGTAAATATAAAATAGATATATAAAAAAAATTGCTCTCAGCCAAAAGCAAATGAAAATAAGGAGCGAACTTGACAGGAAAAAGGTTTAGAATATTCTAGAGGCTTCCTCGGCAGGCAATCTCCACACAACGAATCGCAGCCGTCCAATATTTTCTTCGTGAATTAAAACCACAGATCTCAGCAGACCTAATCCCTCTCTCTCCCTCGCGCTAGCTCCGCCTCTCCATCTTCCTACTCCATTCTCATCTGTAAGTTTTGCTGTATGCATACCTATATGCGTGTATGCATAGATCGATCTCGTGCTGCTTAATTATTCTAGATTTCTGATTGATTAGCTGTTTTTTGGGTAAATTTTGTCAGTAATTTGATTTGGTTGATTTTAAGGAAGGGGACGAGTACTAAAGATGTTTGGGAGAGCGCCGAAGAAAAGCGATAACACAAAGTACTATGAGATCTTGGGAGTATCGAAGAATGCGTCGCAGGACGATCTGAAGAAGGCTTATCGTAAATCCGCTATTAAAAATCATCCTGATAAAGGTGGAGATCCAGAAAAGGTAAAAATTTTTAGTCCGGTGCTGTTTTATTTTTGTTGCCTTTTGATTTGGTTTCTGTTTCGTGGTAAAATTCTAGATCGGCGCATTTAGTTGCAGTATTGGATTTGTAGTTTCCTGATTTGGATTTTTAGTATTTTTTTGGCTGAATAAATCTGCGTCATCTGAAATTCAAGCATGGGTATCGCCATTGCATTCTGCTTCTTTTCAGGCAGTATTTACTAGGCTAAGGGCTGAGACCAATAATATTTTGTGGATGTAGTTTTGTTTGAGTTGTTGGGTGGATGAGTGAAACGATTTACTGTTTGCAAAAAAATGGATAAAAATATATCGGCTCCTGGGTTTCACATGTAATGTCACTCATCTGCAAATGGTTGAATTACTAACTGAGTCTCACCATCATTGTGGGAACAAAGGGCTACCTCTTCAACATATTAATTCCTTTTGTTATGTTCTTATTCAATGCCCTGGTAGAATTACTACTAGATGTAATCTAAATTCAGAATTTCACATTTTCCATATGAAAATTAGATGTCTTCTCAGTAATTTGACTTTCCTTGTTTACTGTTCTCACTACTAACAAAGTAACTGTCTGGGTGTTTCAGTTTAAAGAGATTGCACAAGCATATGAAGTCTTGAGTGATCCAGAGAAGCGAGAGATCTATGATCAGTATGGTGAGGATGCTCTCAAGGAAGGAATGGGTAGTGGAGGTGGTGCAGGTCACAACCCCTTTGACATATTTGAATCCTTTTTTGGTGGTAATCCTTTCGGAGGTACGCATTTGACTGCAAATTGTCATGAAAAATGGCTTGACCCAGAAAAGATTTTTTCAGTCATTTTTATGTTTCCCAGGTGGTGGAAGTAGCAGAGGCCGGAGGCAAAGAAGGGGAGAGGATGTTATCCATCCTCTCAAGGTTTCCCTGGAGGACCTGTACAACGGGACATCTAAGAAGCTATCTCTCTCTCGCAATGTGCTCTGTCCCAAATGCAAGGGGTGAGTCTTTGATAATTGGATGCCTTGTTACTTTGATGCCTCATCTATTACCTAAAACAGGTTTTTGTGTTTTTGGCTGCAGGAAAGGGTCAAAATCTGGAGCTTCAATGAAATGTTCTGGCTGTCAAGGATCTGGGATGAAAGTCTCTATTAGACATCTTGGCCCTTCCATGATCCAGCAGATGCAGCATCCTTGCAACGAGTGCAAGGGCACTGGTGAAACTATTAGCGATAGAGACCGTTGCCCCCAGTGCAAGGGCGAGAAAGTTGTGCAGGAAAAGAAGGTGTTGGAAGTGATAGTGGAGAAAGGTATGCAACATGGACAGAAAATCACATTCCCAGGCGAGGCTGATGAAGCGGTAATTTGAAGGACTAGTCTATTTTGATTTTACTCACTGAAGTGGTTTCTTATATTTGTATGATTGACCGAATCTTGATTTTTTGCAGCCTGACACTGTCACAGGTGATATTGTCTTTGTACTACAACAAAAGGAGTATCCAAAGTTTAAGAGAAAGGGAGATGATCTATTTGTTGAGCATACCTTGACCCTAACTGAAGCACTATGTGGCTTCCAATTTATCCTGACTCATTTGGACAACCGTCAACTCCTTATTAAGTCTGAACCTGGGGAAGTTATCAAGCCCGGTAAGTCAAAAGACCTTGCTGTCATGGTGAATTTGAGAATATCATGAAAATAACCTCTTTTATGTCCTTATTGTTGCTGTGGTAATTTGTGTTTGAGAGTAACTTTTGTCTTCATTTCTTTTCTGATGTTCTATATTGTTAACTTTCTATTACATTTTTCTGGGACCTCTATTCTAAATTGCTGATATCTGTTTTGGTACTTCAGATCAATTCAAGGCCATCAATGATGAAGGAATGCCCATGTACCAGAGATCATTCATGAAAGGAAAATTGTACATACAATTCACTGTTGATTTCCCCGAGTCTTTGAGCCCTGATCAAAGCAAAGCTCTAGAAGGTGTACTGCCTCCAAGGCCTACGACTCGATTGACGGATATGGAATTAGATGAATGCGAGGAGACCACTTTGCATGACGTAAATATGGAAGAAGAGATGCGTAGAAAGCAGCAACATGCCCAAGAGGCATATGAAGAAGACGACGACATGCATGGTGGGCCTCAGAGGGTGCAGTGTGCCCAGCAGTGATTATGTTAACAATGATGGTAATGGGATGGGGTGTCTTGTATGTGAGCCGCCCGCCTCAAAGGGTTCAGTGTGCCCAACAGTGCCGCTGTTGACGGTGATGGTTATGGGATGGGTTGTCTTGTATGTGAGCCGCCCATGGGAGGCTCTCTCGTATCTCAGTTGGTTAAGTTAGGTCAGACTGTTGGCATTCTCTCCTATATCCTATTATATTTTCTGTTTGATTGCTAGTGCATTGACAATATTCGTTACATGCAAATGGAATTGCAACCATGACTTCATTATATCTTATTATTTAGAGAATGCTTCAGAGTATTAGAAGCTACATTACCATCATGTGTGGATTTACTGCAATTGTTAACCTTGTTTCTTGGCTTTAACACGTGAAATTATATTCTTGCCGGGGAGTTTCATCATGCGCAGGTATAACTAAGCTTAGACAAGTTCAACCAACACTAATTTACTTGTGTAGATAGTTTACATCTCTCAATCAAAGTGAATGCTACCTTATAATCTCTATCTTTTTCTTTTAAATTTTTATATCTGGTATTGCTAATATCAACTATCTTGTACAAAAAACCAATGCTTTTAGGGCGTGTTTAGATTGTGTTATTCATGCTAGATAGACTACTTGATAAAACCTAATATAATGTTTACATTGATTTCTTTTGTTGATCTAATTTTTTAACCCAAGAATGCACTTGTTAACACATAATTTTAAATCCAACATCTCAACTATAAAATGTTAAGAGTTTTTAACAATTAGAGTGTTCTTATTCTGAATAACATAATTCGGGCACAAGATTTTATTACCAGAGACTCTAGATCGAATCTTGGTGGGGTCGTGTGTTGTGTGTTGTGTGTGTGTGTGTGTGTTTTCAAAAAAAAAAAAAAGGAACAATTGGAGTATTTTCCCTAGCACAGTTACCGATCACTTATTCATTGCGCACAAGTAATAACATGCTCTTAATTTGACCTGCAATTAAAATATTTAATATTTAATTTTAGTATGTTGCATTCTTACAATTTTTAATTACCTATTTGACCCTCTGGTCATTAATTTATATTATCAAGTAATCACACCGGTGTACGTATAGATCCCATCAAACTGAAATAATACACCTATTTATTTCAACATTCTTTCTTTTTAGGAGCAAGGAATAATGATAAATGAAGTCAATACAATAAGAGATAGACACTAGGATTAAAATATCTCGGGTGGCTTTTGATACTGTTACAACATAAATTCTAATGATAAGAATTATGTACAAAACTTTTTAGTGAAATACAAATATAACGGTAATAATTATTTGTTATTATTAGATCGATTGTCGATGTATATGCCACCTTAATTGTTTTTATTGACATTATACAATTATATTTTTTGTTACTAATTTTTGTTGGAGACAATATTATGATTCTGAAAAAATTAAAAAGAAATATCACCAGATATATATAATCAATGGTAATTTTAATTTGTTGCTTGATATTTCTGTCATTGATCTTCTTATTTTTCCCTTTTTTTTGGTAGGTAAGAGTGAATTGAAAATTCTATCTTGAGAAGAATTTGTTAATAATAGCCAATTATGAGACAATGATGCATTAATCACTTATATATCTATCTGTATTGAATGATTACTATCTATCTATCCACCTATACCTACATACATATATATATATATATATATATATGATCAAGAGAGAATTTTCACAAATTCCTAACAAGCAATTTTATCTTTTTATGTTTTCTAATAAAATATAATCTATTATATCATTCAATGTATTTAAATTTAAAAATGAACAGATCCGTTAGTAATTAATTCAAATCAAACAAAACATATAAAGAAAAAGGAAAAAAAAAAAAGAAGAAGAAGCTATTATAAAACTATATAAACATCCATATTCACAATATTAGTTCGAGACCCTAGTGTAATTATATTAGGTATGGTCAGACATAAATTGATTAATACATAATAAGTGTGATGTACTTATTATGTGATTAGTTTGATTCAATCACATGAACCAAAATCCACAAATCAGATTGACACGAGCCATGAGATAAAGGCAGCTGACTGCCTTAGGTACAAACTGCCCAATTCTCTCAAACGCATGACTAGTGCCAAAACTATGCAGTGAGGGCTCTTCCCATGTTCTCCCTCACATATACACTCATCACCCAAACACCATTCCCCCTCTCCATCCCCAAATGAACACTACTTCCAACTCGACTCAAGAACGTCCAGACGCCGCCCTAGGCGGCCAAATGGGAGGTGGGTTCGGCTATGGCCTTGCCCTTACCCTTGCCGTCCTCATTGTATTCATGATAATGACCTATGCCTCCTACAAGTGCAAGCACATGCAAGGCAGTGCCACCATCAACCGCCCCTCCGTAGGCATAGACACTACCGATGGCTCGTCTGTTCGACAAATTGGTTTGGATGAGGGCACCCTCTCCTCCTACCCCCACTACACCTACTCCCAAGTGAAGCCTCATAAGGGCGAGATGACGGCGTCAGCTTGCTCCATCTGCCTGGTGGACTACAAGGACAATGATGTGCTCAGGCTGCTGCCGGAGTGCGGGCACCTGTTCCACCTCAATTGCGTTGATCCTTGGCTTATGCTCAATCCCACATGCCCCATTTGTCGAAACTCGCCTGCTCATACTCTCCTATCTATTGCCACCACATGATAGACGTTCATTACATCATTCAATATTATTTAATCAAATACTGTTTATATGTTTCACAAATGCTATTCTTTTTAATACTTCTATTTTTTGGTATATATAATTAAATTTGTATCTATCTGGCACTTGACAGCATTCATTAAATTATTAGATTGATTCAAGGTAGTAGAAAAATATTGAGTTTTGCAGTGTTCGTATAGAGCACTTTGTTTTGTTTATTTTTATTAAAAAGAGTATTTTATATATGATTAGGATTATTCTGAGGGAGAAATGCCCAACGCATTATTATTTAAATTATTAATGAGTTTAAAAAATATATGTTTGAGCTTGCTTTTATGATTAATCGAATTGAGCTCAAATGAATTTTAATCGAATCGGGTGCGAGTCGTGCTAAGATAATCTAGTATTTTACAAATATATTTATTATCTTTGTGCTGATCGAGTTGAGTCGGAACAAAGTTTGAAAGTTCAGCAAACAAAAAACTTTACTCAAACTTGATTTGTTAAGTTAAACGAGTCTAATTAAAATAATTTTTTATCAATTAATATTAATTGAGTTTCAAATAATTTAATTTATTTTTCAACCCTCAACTCGAAGGGACAAAAATTCTTAAATTCTAGTTTAATTTAATTATTTACATGTAACAATAATTGAAATTACATATAAATTAGATGGTGAGAGTAAATGGCGTGATTTCCGGGTCCAATCTTTGAAATTCTCAATCATTGACCTTAATTAATGCCCACCTACGTGTGTGTATATATAATTAGAAGTTGTTCATTGACAACATCACAAGCATAGTTCAATTAATGAAATTGAAGTTCATGACTATAAGGTTATGGATTTAAATTCCGTATGAAATGTTATTTTATTTTAATAGTAAGTATTGCTCAAATTTAATTATTTAATAATGATTAGTATATAATTGATATACTTATCGTTAGTTGTTGAATATAAATATTTAATATTAATAATTGTAATCGATTTACATAAAAAATAATAATTCAGGAATTTCTTATAATTCAACCTGGCAACTGTCAACTTGGTGTGCAACAAACGCGCGGGGAAGGGGGCGGGGGGAGCACTGGCTTAAAGAAAGATGGATGAGGGATCCAAGGATCAGGTAGAATGCTCATTGAATGTCCATCACAGCCTCGCATGCAGAGGGGGACGAGCCAAGAGGATAGAGCGCCACATATATGAGCACTGGCCCTTCCGTTCGGCCTCCAAAGCGAGAGGTCTGTGAAGTATCTTGCCCGCAATGCTTGATGCAGCCAACTATGTGGGTTTGTCACCAGCCGCCACACTTTCTTGAAAACTGAGGCCTCCCTCGCTTTTCTTACTGCACAACTTCTTCCAGGAAAGCCAATGAATTTTAATTTTCCTAGTACCATCCTGGTGCTAGAAAAAATTAGCAGACATGCTCTCGAGCTCGTTGAACAATGCATCTGGTAACTTGAAACAACTCATGGCATACGAAGAAATCGTCGAATCACTAACTTGATAAACACCGCAAGCGCTGCTTGAGATAGCCTCTTCTTTGTCCAACCCTGGAGCTTTCGCCAAATGCGGTCCTTTAGGCCATGGAACATCTCACCCTTGGACCTACTTGCAGCAGTGGGAATGCCCAGTACTTCCCGTGTTTAGCCACCACAGGAACCCTAAGGACACCTGCAAGCGCCTCTTGCATCGGTACTGGAACATTCTTGCAGAACACCACAACCGACTTCTGAGGGTTAATCATAAGACCGGACACCAATTCAAACTGCTGTAGCAGTGTATGGGTTAAGATGAGAGTATTGTTTGCAAAGATGCGAAGCTTAAACCGACTAACCGAAACTCCACTAATCAGCCCCTCCTATTCCTCATGTTGTATCCTGCTGCTAAGTACCTCTGCACAAAATGGGGAAAGGGAATGCCCTTCACGGAGATCCCTTTCCCTTTCCAGCGTCAAGAAACCAATTAAGCATAAAGGAATAGAAAACTGAGGTAATGGATACCTAACCTAATGAGCACTCTCTCAAGGAAATTGGAGTTGTAAGTTAAACACTAATAAAAGTTGAGAGTATTTGAAAATAAGATAAATTAAAACGAGCTCCTATGAAGTTATAAATAACATCTTGTAATTTAAAAAATTATCTATAGCCCCGTGATTATGACATTATGCAATACTTGGATGGAAATCTTGAATTGTTAATTTATTCTCTGATTATTTCTTTTAAATTTAAAAATTAAACAAAATAGGACGAGGTGAATGAAATTTTTTTAATAATTAGAAAAAAAATTATTTACTTAGTTCATAAAATTTTTTCAAAATTTTTTAATATTTTTTTAAAAAATAAGTTAAACGAAATTTGTAGTTGCATTTTGGTTAATTTATCACAAAAAATAGATAAAAATCTATAAAAAAAACTAACGAATTGAGCTAGTTATTGAAAGACCATTAAATCATGATGGTATTTGTAAATTTTTTTCATTCGTAATTATGATAAATTTAGGGAAGATACATATAATTTACTCTTTGAAAATAAAGGTAAAAAGGTAGGAAAATGTTGAGGTTTGTATTTGGGAAAATAATTTAATATTTATAATTTTATTAATAAGTTGTAAAAGTTGATAGGAAGTTGCTGCATATATATCTTTTAACTTAATCAATTTAAATTTAAACTATTTAAAAATAAAAAAAACAATAAATCAAAATATTTTACAAATAATAAAATGATAAACGCTAATTTAAAACAATTATAAATATGTGGTCATTCAAGTATTGGGTATGGAGTGAGTTTGCTGCCCTCCCTATATTGCGACTGCATTAAATGTGGCGAGGCCAGTAGTAGGGAATTTGAATGTAATTGTGATTCAAATTCAAGAAAATATACTACAAAGGTGGGGGAAGAAAGCTGAGCTGGGAGCAACTGTAAACGCTCTCACCTCATAAACCCCACTTTTCTCTCTTCTCTTCTCTCTATAATGCTGTTAAAATCTTGTTTTCAAGATAATTTTTCTATAGTTTGAGTGATTCAATACTGAATTTGTAGCACGAAAATTCCTAGATTGCAGTAATATCTTTCATATCTTGTGTGAGAATTCAGTAATCTTGTACGATTGGCCGACTCTGCAGTCTGCTGCACTTCAAAAATTCATTCTTGTTGGCTGATTTCTCTTTTCATGAAGCCAAATCCTTGAGCCCAGAGAACACAAGGTTTGCCAAAAGATTTCTTTTTCGTTTTTTCGGTTTTCTTTTCTTGTTCTGAGAGCTGTGGAAGAAAATTGGCGTTAAACTGTGAATGGAACAGTGCAGTGAGGTTCTTGGTTTTTCTGTTTCCTTGTTTATGTGTTTGTCTCTGGATTCTGTTGATTGATTTATTTATTTTTCATGCTAATTTTGATTGCATTCTCTTCTTTTTCTATGTATGCAATGTGGGTTCTTGTGGTTTTTTCTTTTTTTCGTTTTTTGGAAAATTCTCTGGGAGCAGGTAGAGATAGTGTAATTTCATTTGTTTCGTAGATTCTCCGTTTTGCAATACTTTTTATCTTCTCCTGAATCTAGTGAAAGATGGCAATGCAGATCGTTAAGCTCTGAATTTCTATTTCTTCCTTTTAGTCAATGTTATTTTGGCAATTGCTTTTTTCCTTAATGTAATAAAGAAGATAATATCATCTAGGATTTTGGGTTTTCCAAATGATTTGTTCTGCTCTTGGAATTACTGTTACATGAGCCCGGTATATATTTTGCCACTTTTTTCCCTCTTCAGGAATGTCGAGTTCTTCAGTGTGATTTGGGTTATAGTCCTAGATTGTGAATATTTGAGTTGGATAGGTTTAGATTTTATCATGTGATGGTTCGCTCTTTGCTGTCTCCTCAACTTGGATGAGTGATGATCAATGACGAAAATGTTCTGACAGTTTCTTGCATGCCCGCAAAAACTTGCTTCTTGGTAATTAAAGAAAGAAAATTTCAGGATGAAAGAGAATTTTGAAAAATGTAGTTTTAGTTTCTTAACAGAGTTATCTGTAGAATGTCAGTGTATCTAATATTAAAATTTTTGTTACTTTTGAATTTATAGTCATTTTGGATTGTCCGCTGTCGCTTTATTGCTCTGCAATTGTAATTCAAAATTAAGAAGTTAAGATATGAAACATGGAATTTTGATGTTTTCTGCAGCTAACAAACCTTTAGCATGTCAAGGCAAGCTCCGCTCCCTCCCCGCTGTCCTATACAAAAGAAAACCACAATCCATCCAGCAAATTACCCTCTTTCCCAGCTTCCGTGTAAAGACATTGACTTGCATGATGGAGACCATCGAGACCGCAAATCAATTCCCCAGAGCTCCATCTTAGAGGAGCAGCCAATATGGCTGGATGACTTATTGAGCGATTCAGACTCCAATTCCACTGGAATATTACACCGCAGAGCTGCTAGTGATTCTTTAACCTTTTTTGATGGTCTTGTGCCGTTACCAGGTCTAAATCAACTTAATGAAACAGAAACTCAGGATTCTTGTGATCCAGATGGATTGGAGGCTAGTTGTGCGTATGGTCCAAATTCTCCTCGACGAAAAGACAAGTGCCTCTTTCCTGAAAACAAGATTCTTTCAGCATTCCCAGAATATATTCTGCAAAATACCCTGCAACATTTAGAAGGAAATAATTCCGTTTCTGGAATTCCTCAGTCAGTTTCATTTGGCAATGCCTGTGTGTTGGGTGGTGAGATGTATACCGAGAACAAACTAGCAAAACGGTCAGCTTCTTAATTTGCATGTCTGTTTATCAAATGGAAATTTCGGTTATCTTCGATCATGACTGCTTCATAATCTTCTGAATATAGGATATCTGAATTATTTCCAGTGGATGTAGCATTGATTTTTTACTGTTTGATTCTGTTTAACATGCACTAAAGAAAGTAATGAATAAAACAATTCTTGAAAGCAGTCTCTTGTATCCTTTCTTACACTTCCCTAATCGTATGATATCGATTAAATGCAGTCACCCTGCGCAGAGATCAAGAGTTCGGAAGCTCCAATACATTGCCGAGCTTGAGAAAACTGTTCGTATTCTACAGGTACTTCATTGAATCAAAGCAAAGAGATTTATTATGCCTCATTGCTTAGTTCCAGGCATTTCTGTTTGTTGTCTACTACATATTTATGGCTGAGCACATAATCACATACTAACATGGTTTAAGTTCCTGTAGAAAAAGCTACCAGTACTTGTACCATACACGATATTCTTTATCACTTGACAAATACTTACTATATTTTTCATACTTATCAGCTGCTTGTGTAAGATTATTTAGTTTTTATGGGTAATTATAGCCATTTTGGTATATGAATTACTGCCGACTCATGAATGTTGCATGGTACAGAATGTGGGATCAGAGTTGGCTGTCAGGGTCTCATCCATGCTTCAGCAACATGCTGCTCTATCTGTGGAGAATAACACACTGAAGCAGCAGCTGCTAAGAGTGCAGCATGAGAAATATATTCTTGATGGTTAGTAGTACCGCATTCTGCTGATTCTCTAGAATCTTATTGAGTATAAATCCCTCCACCTTTGTCCCTTTATATCAGTATTGTCATGACAATTATTAGGGATAATTACCTACAAAAACTAACCTTAGCATTTGCCGTATCGTATTTGCACTTCCTGTCCATGAAGTTTTTATTACAGCTTTATAGTCACCAACATTCCCAAGTAGGAAAAGATGACAGCAACTTCAATTGCCTACTTCATCGCTCGCGACATAGTCTTTAGTTTGACCAACTTTTCAGACCAAATTTCGCTCCCACGGGCATATGTGCAAAGAATGTGCATCGGCTTAGATGTAATTACCAACATGATGCCCCACTCCCCACACCACAACCAACCTTGACCAAAAACCCTGAAACCCAACCCCATCCACCCACCCACCCACCCAACCCCTCGAAGTCCGTTCCTAACATATGCATGTGTGTGGGAAGGAGAAAAAAGGCATGATTTTTGCCATGGGTAAAAATGTCTCACAATTTTCTTGTTTTGGTCATTTTTTTTTTTTTTGAGCTAATTTGATATAGGGGCAACTCGGACTTTTCCTTTTCTCAAGCTACTTTTTGCAAGGAAAAAAGTTCTATATTTTCTTTTTCTTTTCATTTTATTGAGGGGAAGGGGGGGTATCGAGTATAATTACCCAATAATAGGGGTCGTTGTTGCAATTTGAACATAGTTAACAGTATCTAGGTGATTGTCCCTTATTATTACTATTTTTCATATTTATCTCCTGCCTTCAGAAAATGCATGTCAGGTGCTCACAGAGCTGACCCCTCCACCACACAGTTGATTCTCCGAAACCTGTAAATCCCCACATCCCCCACTATTTTGTGTTTATGTGTGTATATATATACATGCACTCATGTGGATGTGTATATGCATACATATAACTATATATATATATATATAAATACTCTTATAACTATATATGCATGCACTAATGGAATACATATATATATATATATATATACACATTCTTTATTACTTTAATTGTCAAAAATTTCAGGTAAAATGGAATTTTGAGTAACTAGAAAGTTTTGTATCCTGTGCAGGTGAGTACCAATCCCTTAAAAACGAGGTGCAGAGGTTGAAAACTGGTTTAACTTTGTCCTCTAACAACCAGGTCCGCCACGGGTCACGCTCTGCTGCTTACTTATCCCGTCCAGAAACCATCAGGGAGATGTTAGACATCGGAAAACTTAGTCTAAACTGATGTGTTGGCTGCATCAAAACACCCCTTTTCTGGTCCAATCTTCTAAGGTGAAGGGCTGCTCTGGAAATCACTCTCCACTTTGAACTTCACTCTTTTGACGACATTTATGGTCTTAGCTAGGGACTTGTATGGACTACCAGATCAGTATCAAAGTGTAGAATTCGAGACGCTTGTTGTAGATTACCGGTCTTACTAGCACTGTGACAATGTGCTTTCTCTTACAAAAGAAGATCTTTCACGTAGACCGACTGGCCCCTACTTTGTCTCTCTGTTACTTTGCCAGGATTGCAGCCATTGCTGCATTCTAATACCATAGTGTGGCAAGGATTCTAATACCATAGTGTGTCCCGACATAGATTTGTAGCTTTGATCGTTTAAGAGGTTTTGTGCTGATGTTTGTGCATTCTAATATTAGACATGTATAACTAACTTGGTAGGATGATGATAAAATCTTGGAGTTAATTACACTTGGACCCTATGTGAAAATATAAATAACACTTTCCCCCAATTCTTTTTTAAAATTATATTTATACTCCTTTCTAGAATTATCCATTCACTAGTAATCTTTTTTCTCTCTCTGTTAACGCATAAGGGAATTGAGCAACACAGGCGGGCCGTGTAGGTTGTTGCTATCTTTGTGCCCTTTTCTCTCCTTTTCTTATAGAAGTGATTTCCAGCTTTTTGATTATTCTGTAATTTTGAAGAAACTACTTTCGAGGTTTCTTTGTCCTCATCAACCTGACAAATTCTTGAAAGTACCTAAAAGTAGGAAATAATAGAACTTGAGGGGCAATAATGAAATTTGTAAAAAATTAAAAAAGGGTATAAATAAAAGCACTTATCTGTATCTAGCATTTTGACAAAACTGATCTCCTATAAATCACACAACATATCCCATCTACTTATGTTAATAAATAATAATTATGTATAAAAAAAATTATGGATGTTACAATTTTTCAGCTTATGATTTTTAAAAAAATATTTTAAGAGTGTTTGAGATGCAGCTTCCACTTATGGAATTGCTAAATAATTTTATTTTTAACGCAAAAACTGGAAGCAACTTGAGGGGGTGTCTAATTACTTTGGCTTATTGTACATAAATAATAAATTAAAAAAAAATTGAACTATTTTATTCTTATTATAATTATCTTAATTCAAATTTACCCTTTTTTTAATTTGTTTTCCAAATTGCACATCCAAAGTTGATGTTGGAGTTTTCAAATAATTTGAATAATTTAAGACTAATAAAATTTACACTTTCATATATTTAATATTTTAGAGTTTTTATATTTTATTTGCTATATTATATAATATTGATCCTATTTTCATAGAAAAATATAAATTACATTGCTATGATTAAATATTAATTAATAAAAAATATTTTTTGACGATCGTGCAAGTTTATTTATTATATAAGAACACTCCATGAGTAGGACAATAGAAGTTTTTGCGAACGCTTTAAAAAAGTGTTTTTCAGCTTCTTGCTCCAAAAAAGCATTTTTAAAATATTTGCGATACCATTTTCTGCTTCTAAAACAACTAAGAAAAATATTTTTAGGTCAAAAGCTAGAAGCACCTTGCGGGATTTTTTTAGTTACTTTGATCTTTTATAAATAAATCCAACTTTACCCTTATTATAATAATCTTAATTCAATTTTACTATTTTTAATTTATTTTTAAAATTATATATTTAAAGTTGATATCAAAATTTTCAAATAATTTAAATTTTAACACTAACTAAATTTAAACTTTCACATATTTAATATTTTAATTTTTTTATATTTTATGTGCTAAATCATTAATTATTATATTTTTAATATATTATTATTTATTTAATTAATAAATTAATTATTTTTTTATAATCATACAAGTTTAATTATTGCATATGATGAATCAATAATTATATTACTCAGTAAGATCATTATTAAATTAGATATATTTTTATAATATTTTTAAAATATAAATATGAAATACTAATCGGCATAAAATTTATGATTTTTTGTAAAAAAATAGTTAATAGTGACAAATAACAAATGAAATAATAAGGAAAAGATAGTATTTTTTAACACATAAGGATAAAATAATTCATTAATTAAGTTTATTTGAGAAGTAATTTTTCTCGAAACACTATTCAATTTCAATTTAGCTTTTATCCGCTTTTCACTTTTTTTACAAACACTACCCACTTTTAATTTTGCTACAATTTCCAATTTTTTCTACAAAAATCACTTCTTTAAAAGTAAAATTTTTTACAAACACTCCCAAAATCCACCCATTCACAGGCCTAATTCAACATTTTACAAATAGCAGAATGTGCTCTTCGTAGTCCCAGCAGAGAAGCTTAACAAATTAAACAGTGAAATCAACAAGGGACCTAACTTCTTTACACATCCACCACCAGCTCCACACACCACTAAGTAGGCCACCAAGAACTTCCAGTCTAACCTCGGAGTGAAGCTCGAGGGACAGCCGGTAACCCTAGTTCATCCTCACCCTGTAAAATATCAAAATCAATTACTACATAATAAGTAATGCAGCAGTGAAAATGAGGCATACTCTGGAATTGTGCTAATGAAATATACTCATAAAAATCCGGAAACTAACAAAATGCCAAATCTCTTATTCTATACCTAGATGGATGAATTTGAAATGGCTCCGTAGAAAAAGAATTTAAAATCCATCTATATTAAGTAGTTCAAAATGAAATGAGAGGATTTGATATTCTTTGTAATACAAGATTATTCAAACAAACACAAAAAACTTGTTACTAGGGATATGGAATGCTCAACTTCGAATTTCATCAAACCAAATGTAAACTTAGTCAATCGCAATATCTGTATTCAGCCCCACTTTAGTCTCACATATGCACTTTTGTAAACCTTAGTGAAGGATAAAATTTAGGACAAAGTAGATTGTTAGAGGAATCTACGCGAAAGTAGATAAAATCTTCCACTGATGAAGGATACGATTAAACAAACATGTGGACTGCAATGATCTGTCCTTTGCCACTAAATAAAAGTGTGAATACTACAAAAACTGCCACCACTCACTTCACAAGCAAAAACAAAAGCAAATAAGAAACCTAACCATGTGAGGGTGCATTATCAGTTCCCAATTTTCTTCCAGCAATATTAAGGTAAAATTATTTCAAAAATGTTAAAAAAAAATTTACGAAATTGGCGTAAAATTGAAAAGGTTAAAATCTTAAGCGGCACCGCATTTTGTAAACGCGGTGCCGCTAAATTTTTTTTTTAAATTTTTTTAACATAGTATCACCGCGTTTTGAAAATCGCGGTGACCATTTTATTGAGGAAAAAAATCATAAGAACCGCGATCTCGTGATTCTACCATTAAAGTTAAAAAAAATAGCAATCACTTTGCAGGCTGCTTTTGCAGCTCACCCTTATTTAAGAATGAGATGCAATTCACTCAACTCTCACATTGCAACCGAGAGTTGATTGAAAATGAGTACAGAAGAGGGAATTTTTTTTGAGCTTTCAACATTTATTTTTTGAGTGATTATGGCTAAATTTTGGTACCATTGATACAAATGTGTTGTACGGACAGTTAAATCATCGGTCTAAAGATGTGTTTGGATACAACTTTATACGTATGACGCGGTGATATATCTTTTTTCCACGTCCTTCAACTAGTCCCACGTGACATTCATGTTTTGCAAGTGCTCCAGAATATGGGGTTTTTGGGTATTTTATAGTGTGGTCATATAGAGACTAACACACACCTTATAACTGCATTAGTCGAGAGATGGCGTCTCGAGACGCAGACTTTTTATTTCTCGGTTCGCGAGACAACTGTAACACTACAGACATCGCTATCATTTGGGCCCTCCTAATATAAGGTAATCTTATTATCGAAGTAGATACAAGGTATAGTACTTAGCAGTGGCAAAATTATTGCCATCAATGGTAGGGATTTATGTCAGATGAAAATGCTTGTAGAAGGTCCAGAATAAAATTGACGGTGTTACATGAATATTTACTTCAAAACACGTGTGACGATGATCGTGAATCTCAAATTGTTAAAGATTTGAGCAGTTAAATCATCGTGAATCTTTAGCAATTTGAGATTCACCCATTTTCTTAAGTTTTTTATTTTTACATTATTTAAATAATTTTGCCCAATATTAAGGAGCTTCTCAAATATATGAAAATGCGATAACCTCAAACAGTATAAGATGAAAAACCATAATTCCTCTGGTTAAAGGAAGTTACCTGTACATTCGCTCTGCCAGCGGGTGCTGATGGCAAGTTGAGTTCTGCTTCCACGTCAGGTTCCTTATCAGGTTGAAGATAAGCAGGTACTCCATCACCTTCCGTCTCAAACCCCATGTCTGCTTCCAGCGCATCAAGCTCTGTATTGCAGAACCAGAAAGTACAACAAGAAAAGTTTATTGAACTACTAAAGTGGTGCAAGACCTCAAAAGACTAAACAGTGAAAGACAGTAAAAAGCTGGTGACATAATTTTTTATCCACTTATCAAGGAAGAAGTAAGAATAGTTTGTACGAGAAATCCATAATCCTCACTTACGACAATTACCTCCCATGAAAAGGAAGCAGTATCAAGTATCAATACTGATTCCTAATAACATCTAGTGCCTAATGATTTTGTTGAGTATTGGAGTTTGTATGGATCTTACCACCCAAGAGTTCATCCTCATCAATGTCATCAGGTACATTATAACTTCTACCAAGGGACTCTTGGATTTCATTGCTCACATCCATGAGGTCCAGCATCTCATCTTGTAAATTCTATTGACATAAGATCCACCTAGCATATAAGAGAAGTATCCAACAAAAGATATCTTAGAAGAGAAAGCTGCCAGGAGCAAGGTACAAACATCTATGTCTTGAATTTTCACAGTCTTCATCATTCCTTTAAGTTCATTGTTTGCAGACTTCAAGGCTGACATCTGAAAAAAATGTGGCAGAATTGATTATGGATGAACTCACCTATATATAAAAGGCACCTAAGTTTCTAAAACAGCCAATCAATCATCAATATCAAATGGTAAAATGGGCACAGAAAGGGGTAAGTCAAAGATCAGACTATTGTAACAACCATACAAAATCACAAAAACAAGGATTTTCCGTTTTTGTGACAAATAGGTGGTCCTCCTACCTCTAAGGAGGTAGGCAGCAGGTTCCAAGCACGTTACCGAATAAGCTCCGCGTCACAACTCTTGAACTTTGGCCCAAGGGGCGCTACCAAGGGAAACACTTTTACTGTGAATTTGGTAATCCCAGAATACAGATATATGATGAAAATATCTCCAATACAATTTTACTACTACAAGTAATCATTAAACTTAATTATCATTATATTCAAAGGGACCAGTACAAGTTATGACTTCATCACAAGAAAGTAATATGCTTCAGATTACAACTAGACAAGTTATAAGCCAATGCACCAGTCATCAAATTATTAACTTGTTACTTTTAGCAAGTTCATAATGATGCAACTAATTTTCATACAAAAACATGGATATATCAACACATAACAATTCACTTTCCATCTTTAAGATGTTCTACTTCATTTGAAAACCTCAAACCAGAACAGAAAACTTAACCTATAACTCTTTACCATTATTGCAGGGAAAACCACTTGATATGTTAACTAAATGAGGCATAAGAAGTTGTGTCAATTGGGAGCAGAAACAAACAGTTGCTCTCTAAAAACATACTGTTTGTTGGGCGTCTTTTATTCCCTCAGCAGCAAATGCCACTTGATCTAGGTTAAATGTCTGGTTGTACAGCATATCCCGTTGGCCTTCATACCTGTCAAATAAGTTGGAGATACGTCCATGTTATTTGCACATGCAAATGAATTGCAACATTTACTCATGGGCCTAGATAGAGCAGTAGATCATGAATTTATCAACACTAGCAACTATAGCTAATAAGATATGGCCAAGGGGGTAGCTTACATCCTTTTTTGCTTAAGAACTCTCATGGCTCTTGCTTTGACGGCTTCTTGTGCAGGACCTGGCCGGGTCTTTTTGATCTGCTCTTTATATCTCGCTAGTTCAGCATCAAGTTTCTTTATCTTCTCCTCGACATTGTCGCCTCGTTTAGTGATCTGAGAAAGACAAAATTTGAGGAAGTAGTTCATCAATCAAAATCAACAGCTGCCACGCCCTAGGCAGAATTATACCTTCCATAACATAAATGCATGACAACAATGACACCTAAATAACCCTTACACCCTAGTATCTTCCAAGTTCCAGCCATAACCACAAAATACATCTTAAAAGCCATGGAGAAGCTAAGAACCACAATTTCGGTCCTCCTCAGGAGGGGAAATTGCACTTTTAGTCCCACGCGATAAGATGAGTTGCACTTTTGGTCCCACAATTTACCGTCTTAACATATTTTGTCCCATAGGATAAATATTGTAGTATTTTGGTCCCATAGAATAAAAATTACCGGCCATTTGGTCCAATATTAAGATTATATCCTATAGGACCAAATGTGCTACAGTTTTTGTACTATAATTTTATCCTATGGGATAAAAAATGCTACAATATTTATAATATGAGACTAAATGTGCTAAGCCTCTAATCCGTAGGACCAAAAGTTAAAACACAACTAAAAGTGCAATTTTCCCCAATGTGATTACTTGCATACTCAATCATGAAAAATAATCACAGGACAGTTCTGTGAAGTAAAATTGTCAACATCGTCGTCAATTCAGATGGTCATGCAGTCAAATTAACAATTACATAAAACTAAAATCAAACCGATCAAACTACATACCCGACTGGAGGCATCTTCAATGGAGGGAGGTGGCTCCTTGTCTTTCTTCGCTCCGAACACTCTCTTCATCTTCGCTTCACACCAAAATGAACTCCCTTCTTCTTCCTCCGCAGTCTTTAGGCCCCCTATAAATCTAACTAGGGTTGCGAAAATTTGCTTACGAGATAATTGGAGAGATAGAGAGAGAGAGGGGAAAATTCTTAGAGAGAGAGAGAGAGAGAGAATTGCAATTGGAATTGAGTGAAATGAAATCAATATAGGTTAAATAATTGAGTTGAGATTTGGGTGGGATGTGCAGTTCACGTACCTCAGTCTGGGCCAATAAAGAAACTCCTTTTTTGTGATTGGAATATTAAAAAAAACAACAAATAAATAAATTTGGATAATTTTTTTTAAATTTAATATAATAATAACAGCCATTATAATTTAAAAAATTATCAATATTTCTTGATTTTAAAGGTTAATCAACAACTAGCCAACTCAGTTAGTCTCTATTAAAATTTCATTCATTTTTTATAGTAAATTGGTCAAAATATCTTTGTATGCAGATTATGAATTATATTTTTACTTATTTTTTAAATATTTAAAAATTATGTCCTAAAAGGACAAGAAGGGCATTTCACCTTGTCAATTTTTTTAACAAATTTTTTAATTTAAAAAGAAATAGCAAGGGCCAAGTAAATATTTTTAAGCCTTGGGATATCGATAATTTTTTAATGACAAAATTATATTTATAATTATATCAAATTTTGAGAAATATCGTTATAATAACAAGAAAATAATATTAATCAACTTCTGACTCTAAATAAATTATTTTAAGTCTTAAGATGTTTGGGAGTACTTCTACTTTTAAAATTGTCAAAAACATACATAAAGTTTGAATTTGTGTTTTGAGCATTTTGATTTGTATTTTTGAAATAGAGAAAGAAAAATAAAGATAAATAAGTATGCGTTAGAGATAGATGATATATTTGAATTTGTGTTTTAAGGTAATTAAAAATATTTTAAAATAAATGGGGTAGGTTTGATGTTGGAATTGGGTTGACAAAATCACTATTTATTGTCAAATTATATATATTTTATATATAAAAATATATATTTATATAAATATTATATGTTTAATGTTGTATTTTTGGGAAATAAAAATTAATGTTCACTGTCAAATCATGTCTATTTTATATTATATATGTAAATGTATATATATATTATATATATAAAAAATTAAAAAATAAAAAAACACACAGATAAGATGTAAAAAACACAAAAACAAACATTGAGTGCATTTTATTCTCAAAAAATGGCAAAATATGAAACCAAACATAGGGGTGCTTATGATTGTTTTGACTTTTTTATTTTATAAAAATAAATTCAAATTTATTTAGACAATTTTACTGTTATTATAATAATTTCCATCTAGATTTACCATTTTTTTAATTTATTCTTCAGATGCGCAAATGCAAAATGGACATTGAATTCAAATATTTTAAATTATTTAACACTATTAAAATTTACAGTTTTCAATTTTAATATTAAGAATTTTTATATTTTATTCTACGTTATTGGATATTTTTTGCCATACTATAAGTAAATATGAACTAAATTGCTACGCATTAGAACGAAATTATTTCTTTTGATAGTAACGCAAATTTACTTGTTTTGCTTCAATGAACAATCATATTAGTTGGTTGAAGTTTACACAATCAAAAGAGTAAATTACAACAAACTTTTCTGAATTTTCATATAATTATAAATATTTTATTATTGTTTGAAAATTATTAAACCCCTTACTATTTGATGATATTATGTAATTTTTATATAAAAATCTTGAATTATCAATTTGCTCTTGATGTAATATTTTTGAAAAGAATTAAAAAAAAAAAAAAGACGAGAGGGATAAAAGTTTTCTAAAGATTGTTCACTTTATTCATAAAAAAATTTCTAAAAGTTTTAAGAAAATAAGTAAAATTAAACTTATAACCCAAAAGGGCATTTTGATTACTTTACCACAAAAAATAAATTAAAACGTAACAAAAATTAACAAATTAGACTAATTACTAAACAATCGTTAAAATCAATCAAGTATTTAAAATTTTAGGGGAGGTACCTATAATATACTCTAATTAAAAATATAGAATTTTTCTATGTAAAAATACGTATAAACATACGGGAGGAACATGTATCTTTTAGCATAAATCAGCTTAAAGATGTAAACTACCAACATTTTATTTAATTTATTTTCAACAAAAAGCTAATAAACACTTAAATTAAACTATTGACACAAAGAGCAAAGAGATCACAAAATCAAATTTTAGCCGATTTTCCTAATCGTGTATGTGATATGCAGAGGTTTAACCACCCACAATTTCGTTCAAGAAAATGTGACAATAGTAAGTAGTAAAAGGGACAACGCTGTAGAAGAAAACAGCCTCATAAACATAGACAAATGGATCTCATATAAAATGTCTTCTGGGACGGGAGAGAGGGAGATGGGGACAGATAGATGAAGCACACAATGCAAAACAATGTATCGAAGTGGACTTCCAAACACAGTCAAGAACGTTGGAAGAAATGATGTACAGATGTATAGTTTCCCCCTTCTAGTTAGTGTTCCCGTTTCCCTTGTTCTTCGATGCCAAGTAATGCCAAAATCTTTTACATATTTGTTCCTCTGTATTGAACAGGTTGAAAGGATCGCCAATTCAACACGCCAAAGTATAGCAGTCATACCAGATATATGCTATCCAGAACAGCAAATCCTGCTGCAACCCCACCCTCGTTTGAGGAAGAGACCTTCGTCCGCATTAAGTAACCAGACTGACCATTAATGATCACATTTGCTTTGTTCCTGCAGAGTGCATTAAATTTATCGTAATGTTGGGCACATTAGCAACTTATTGATAAACCTTATCCGAACTCCAACTTCAATTTTTTCTACTTTGTACTTTTGTGTTCACATACTCCTAACTTTCACTATAACTTAGTTAAACATATAATAACTTTTTGTAAACTTCCTATCGTCTCAGTAAAACATGATCAAACTACATGAACAATTTCTTTTAGGAACAAGACCTTTCCACAAGATTGGAATAAAACAAAACTCCTCCACAAGCTGCAATAGCGAAAACAAACAATTGACATCCTCAATGTATCTCAGGGATGACAATGAAGATTACATTTTTGGCATCTTCAGTTCAATTCCTTAACAAATTCTTCGTTCTACGTCTTTTTCACTTATAAAAAAGCATAAGGATGCCAGTACGTCAGAAGTAAAATGCATTATTACAGAAGCCACATCAACATGATGGATTCAAAAATATGATCTGAAATCAAAATAGTAAAAGAAAATCTACTGTTTGACATAAAAATAACATTTTCCAATCCAAATAGCACAGAACTTTTGTGAGTTTGAAAATAACATTTAAAAAATCCAAACATTAAAGGAAGAAATCTCATAAACCTGTTAACCAGAATTTGAGGTCAGAGGACTGGTAAATTCATCAATCAATAAGCCCATTTCATGAGTAATGTAAAATCCCAAGAACATGGGAATATTCACCAGAAAGAAATATACGTCTTAGAGGCATTTTGTAAAGTTGTACACAGTATAATTTCTCTTTTGGGATAATCCCAATCTGTGCCTTATTTACATTTCATTTATTAGTTTGCATTATCATTCACAATCCTACATTTTTGCAGAAAATTGAGAAACGATTTAAGGAACCAATCTCGCAACCTTTTCCATGATATGTTTGCATCCTTCTTTGTGTGTGGGCATACACACAGACATACAAACATAAATATATGTGTGTGTGTGTGTGTGCATAGATGTGTCTACATACGTGCAAAATCACTGCCATAATGGTTTACCTTAAATATGCGGCATAAACGCCAAGTTCTGAAATAACGTGATCTTTATGAGAAACTCCTTCTCGTATCAGAATTGCAGGTGAAATGGTTGGAAAAATTCTCTGCATAAGAATGTAGGCTGCATCTTCCTCCATGCCTTCCTTCTCCAATCGTTGCAAGGCAAGCCTCACATCATCGCCATAAATATTGTTCCCTGAGTGGAAAATTCACACTGTCAATTACTAAAGGAGGAGCATTGGCAGCCATCTACTAGCAATTCAGACATCAGACCTCCTCCTTCTCTTTGTGGCTTCATGACATACAATCCGGGCCTCTGGATTGCATCCTTCACAATGCTCGAGTCGTCCAAACTCCACAACCCAGCAAAGCATTTCCGTACTTTAGCAATGTCATCTTTGCTTTCAAGAAACCTGTTCATGAAACCAAGAAAAATAAAAGAAATGATCAGCAAATCAATGATTACTTAACTAAAGAAAAAGAAATTAGCCTGTCAAAGATCAATATATTGTCCCATCATTAATTTGCAGTATATCATTCTCATCATTTTGTTATCATTCATATATTGTTGCAAACTATAGTTTCTAGTTTGATGTAAGAGTTACAAATATTTACCTTTCAAGTTGATTGGGTTTCGCCAGCTCTTGTTGAATCTTCTTGGTGCCAGCTAAATGATATGCAATTGAAGGGCATTTGATTGCACATGATTGCTCAATGAGTAGCCTAGCACTCCATTCCTTCAAGAAAATAAAGATGACTAGCTGATCCAAGTGGAAGCATGATGATGAAGATTAATTTTTCAAATAGACTTAAAAAAAAGGCACCATTCGTTTTCCTGCCAGTGAAAATGGCTAGATGTTCAACTACTTCGAGATAATTCAATACTAGTACAATAATTTTGGGGTTTACTTCTAAAACCCAAAACCAAAGCCACTTTGCTCATTTTTTCTAGACCTTCAGGCACCTACTTGCCTTAGGCATCTCCTCTAAATTACCATATCCGACCTGGTAATTTCCAAAAGACTGTTTCTCCCATACCTCACACTTCTCAAGTCAAACTCTTCATCTTTCTTCTCGGTCTTCTCCTTATGGTGAAAATAAATCTTGATCATCGCTTGACGGATGAAAGAACCAGAGTAAAGATGCACCAGCAGTTAATTGACTCTTGGAGTTGAGATAATCTTGAGACATACTCCAAGAATTAAGAGGAAGGCACTTAAAAACTTTCACCTAGTCAACTCTCTTCCCACCTAAAGAATTAATCACTCTCCCATCCTAGTGATGTTTGGAAGGAGAAAGGAAGTTCTTTTTGGATAAAGAGGAGTGGGGAAAAAATCCAAATATAGGGTGACACAAGCTCCTAAGTGGTGCACAACAGGGAGCTGGTTTTCCAATGAAACGCAATAGATGGAGTGGTTTTCTGTAGGCAGGTGGGGGAATGTGTGCTTTTCCACTTCAAGCTATACGTGAGTAATTAGCTCCTTTACAGAATCTATATTCTCAAGGTACAAGACAAATTATTAGCTGATAGCCAGGAGAGGGGGGGGGGGGAGAGAGCATAACACGAAGTTCATAAATGCTTCTTAAAGCTACAAAATGAGAAGCATAAGTTGTTTAAAATGTAGCCACTGATCCTGTAGGAAAAACACTTCATGAAATAAGAATTTAGTTACTGATTCTGAAGGATAATCAGTTGGTGCATAGCCAGCTCTAAAGTAAACCACAGCAACCGCTTCACCGTCCCTACATTGGTAAAGACTCTATAGATTAAAACACAAAGAGTAGAAGCTAGTAAGCGATTTAGGGAACCAGAGTTCATTACCGCTTCATTATATACTTACACAACAAGTGTCCCATCAGGCAGAAGCTCCCCTTGTGCATCAATCTCTGCCAGGGTCTTCCTAATACTTCTAACTTGATATGTATATTTTAGCTAAGGAAGTATCTTCAGCAAAAGAAATGCTCAATATAAATGGTTATAGCACATTGAGTACTAATTAGTAGTTATGAACAACAGCATCAAATGTCGTATGTTCCACATTTTAAATAACAGTTAACAGGATGGAGAGGGATATCTTTCTTTCAATACTGTAAAAAGCCAATGTTGATCATACATGTTACGTTCTTCAGTTTGAACCACGATCATAACCACACTCCTGCATAGCATGATCAAGTTGGTTACTACCTCACTGACCTATAAAAATAGCAAATCTCGAAAATAGAACAATTTAAGCAAACCAACCTGGGGTTATTATATTCAGCCCAGGCTTTATACAGTGCTTCAGCAAAATGACCAACAGCATTGTTTTCTGGAATCCTCTCTGGATCTAAACCAAGGTGTTGCTTGAACTGATGAAGCAAGCTCCTGAAAAATCAACACCGTAAAATTGAAGCATTCTAATCTCAAATATACAAAAACGAGGATGATGAGTTGAGTACAAATCAGGAAAATATACGACGATATACCTACCGAACACAAAGACCATAACAATACAAAAACTATATCAATATAAAAGATATAAAAAAACTATATCAATATAAAAGATATCAATCTTCTAGCAAACATCTTTAGGTGCGGGAGGCTGGAACGTTAAAATGGTAACATTAGTATATCTCTACATTTCTTGCATTTTGTTTCAACTTATTTGATATAATGTTAACTGTAAGAATATCACTTTATGGCAAACCAGAAGCATGATGTCTTTACATGGTGGAAGGAAACTCTTCTAAAACCGACACTTAATCAATAGCCAGATTATAGAGTTATATTCTTGCACTAAAGGTACAAAACATGAAGAACTATTTAGTGCTACAAGTTACAGTGAGATGTCATTTTAACTTTCTTCTGATAACAGACATGAGACATCCCATTCTTATCTCATTCTAGACATTCACTCATCCCTTTCCTCTTCCTACCCATAATTGATCTTGCATGTCAAACACAAACTATTTCTGCAAGAATGTTTCTAGAAAGATATTTAAGAAGTTAAATCCAATTTGTAATACATTACTAAAACATTTTTATATCACATTTAACCTTAAGAAAAACAATCTTGACAAATACACTAGGACTTCAGTGTAGAATCAATTCTGCCCTCTGTCACATATGCATATGGGTTCTAGTATGAGCATGACTCCTGACAGCCTTAAGTTTGACTAACTAGAAAGCATCAGATTTGAATGCAATAATCGTTAGTATGAACATTAGTAGTAATTGAAAATCAGCATATAAACTCAAGTGATGGTAAAAGCTAAAGAATGTGGAGAAAACAACAAAGGCAATATACAATCATATAATTAATAGAATTCAGAAAATCAACTCATAAATATACTGAATGCCTCGAGGACCCAAAAATTTACTCTAAGATAACCTGTGAAGCTCACTAACAAGGCAGCTCAGGCCAGGAAATGATGATGAAATTGTATTCAACTCTATTTGGAGAAGCAAATTAGTTTGTTCATCCAGCATATAGTCCGAGCGATGTAATCCTAAGCGTATTTCCTAGATCACAAATATGTAAAATATCATTATCATTTCCAACCCAAAACAAACAAAATATACTTCCCTTTAAAAGTTGGATGGGATCATGTTTCCAGTTAATTAGAGGCATTAATAAACTAGAAGCTTCAGAATTGTGATACAAGAACTAAGTTTTCGCATGAATGTTGAGTCAGCGCTAATACAATCTAACTGAAGATGAAAATTTAACAGGCCAGAAGAGAAACAAGTACCGTTTCAGATTTTTTTTGGAAAACATGTGGTCATAATGGAATATACAGAATAATGACTCCAATTACAAGAGAATCTCTTTTCCATCATGATGATGTAAAATTGATGAAATTTGTATCCTTAATAACTTAAACCATCTAAATTCATGCAATGAATTTTTTTATTGATTATTTCAAACTTTTGAAGTTGAATTCTTCAATCAATCAAATATATTTCCCAGAGTTGGTATTTTAACATGTAAGATTTCCAAAAACTGTTGTTATATATCAATGTAACTACTCTTAGGTTCTTTCCACATGTTATTTGACATAAAATTATTAAACATTTCAAACATGTGCCCAAGCACACTATCGCAGTCCATGACTAAGCCCCTGCATTGTTTTGTTTGGTTGCACTTTATTTCTTAACTTAAAGCTCATAGGTTTAAAGGATGCATCTTCATTATTTTGTAGCAAATGTTTTTAGCATGATCCACAATAATCTTTTGACTTGTAGAAAGTTCTAGAACACCCATATAAGTAAAGAACTCGGACCAGAATATTCTCGATATGTAAAAATCTTTTACAAAGTCCTTGAGCATTCTACATAAGTGTAGAATTAAAGAGATGCTTTGAAACACATAGATAAGTAGGGAATCTCCATGTGAATGCCTCTGTAAATATCTATACAATAGTCTATAATATATTTGAAGAATTTCTGAACCATTGTGGTTTTTTTCTCGAATGCCCTTGATGATATAAATAAAGGTAAGACCTCAGTTGCAACATAACTAAACTATGATCAAATTTCCTCGCGAAACTCTCTTGTCAAGTTTCCTAATTTCCTACGTGTCAGCTTTCTCTTCTTCGATCAACCCTTCCTACCTTTTCTACGGCGTCTTCACGGACGAACACTTGAATCATATAGTAAGCAAATCCATCGGAGAGATGAGAATGCTAAGTAATCTAGGGAAATTTATTGAGAGAACAAGTCTGTAAGTCAATGGCACATGGCATACCATGGCGCAAAGGACTCCTGGAGCCATGGTGCGCCTTTTGAAGGACGGCTCTAACGCACCAAAATAATTTATATATTTATCTAATTTGTATTTTTCAATGAGAATAATGTCAAAAAAGTTAAATATAAAGATTAAACAACAAAAGATTCATATAATTAAAAAAACTAATGTTAAAGCCTTAAAGAAACAAATTGCACCATATTATACGATAATAAAAAATATTCACATATTAAATAAAAATATTATATGCAGCTTGAAAATACATCTATTATTTTTTAGAAAATACTTTTCAGAAATTAAAAAAAAATACTATATTATTTTTCAGGTTTCAGAAATTAAAGCATTAAACTTTTGAGAAAGAAAAAGAGAAGAAAGAAAACAAAGTCAATGACAGAGAAAACAGTTATTTTGGATCTTTTTGTCTCTTTTAAATTCGTTTCACTCTTCCAAGGCGGCACCAGGCGAAGCCCCTCGCCAACCCTAAATGGCGAAGGGACCGCGTCTTTAGCGCCATGGCGTGCCCCATTGTGCGCCTTTGACTACTATGAATATGCTTGATTTGTTGAAAACTTATATTCGTTATGTACTATCCACATTATATACACTCATTATCATATTGTAGTTTGCATATTAAACGGGCTTCCCAGTTTATTGACCTAAGACCACAAGCTGAAAGCATACGTTAGACAAGAAGAAGAGAGTGAAACGAATTTAAAAGAGACAAAAAGATCCAAAATAACAAAGAACAATAGACATCATATCATATAAATGGACTAAGATAGGTCATGGAATTCAAGTCGATGATCATACTACTTCTACATTAGTTTTTTTTAATTTAATATCACAATAATATTTGCCACTATACTACAACAATATTGATCCACAAAATTTTAAAAATCAATAAATATATCTTGTAACTAGCATTACCATCCTACATCAATGCAAGACATCAAAACTATAAAATATTACAAATTACTCACCATTGACCAGATAAAACAACAATAAAAAAATAATCAAACAAACCTGAATAATTAATCGATTGGAAAATGTGAGTTTGGTTTAGCAAAGTTTGATTCAACACTGACCTAAGGTAGGAAGTGAATAATGAGTTACAACATTCTAGGAATCAAAATACCTTCTGCTTGTTAAATGCAACATTTTGACATAACAAAAGAAGATTAGTTTCTAATTAGTTGAATAGGATAGGTACCCCAAGTTACAGTTAGAAAATGGACAAAATAGAGATCTGATCGTAATAAGTTATGTAAAACCAAGAGAAGACATGCAAAAGAAATACCTCTTTCTTGTCAATATCTATCATTTTGGCATGAATATCTAGAAGTCTAGATGTAAAAACGTCTACTTTTTTGGTTCTGCAAAAGAAAATATGGATTAGAATGAATACATCGCAAAAAAGCTATTTAAATATAAAAATATAAACATACAGAGATCAGCACATTTAGCATTATCTGTCACTTAAAATGTAAGAGAGGACAAATTTTTAAGTCAATATTAGACATAAGAATAGAACGCCCGGGATCCCATCCATGTCGATAATATCTCAGTTATGCAAACTTTCTTATCATAGTTCAACTCATGGCACCAATTCCTACGATATAAGTTATTTGAGATTGGTGAAAGTTAGATGGTTGTTTGCATGAAACATATATGCTTCGTAATTTCAAGTTGTTTAACCTGGAGAGTGCTTCCTGCAAGAATTTCGCATCCAAACTCACACGGTCAACTAGCTCATTGAATATTGGAGCTACTTCGCAAGCTTGTTTCCAATGACTTTCAGGAAACAACATAGGCAACAAGGAGATAGGCGCATGAACCAGGCCCACACCGGGTAGCCTTCCTGACATCTGCATATTCAAAAAATTCAGAAACAAAAACCAATAAAAGTACGTGTAACATGTACTTCACAACAAAAGATTTCTACTAAAGTTATTACCTTCATATCAAATCAAACATAAAGTATCCCATCATTAAATTTCATAAATTAAAGAAACATGATCACACCTAGCCCCAGACTCACCAATTTTGCCATAAGTTTTGGTCCGAGTTTATTTTTCACTTTCAGTAATTCTTTGGAGGTGGGGTGCTCCGGACATTCACCTAAAACATATGAAATAAATAATCCAAAAGACAACAAAAACAACCCTTCTTAACTCAAAATAGTTTTGACTGAGACAACGTATAAAATCAAAAAAAGAGTAGCACACGTCTTTCCATCCCAATCAACAAAATATATAATCAAGACCAAGTAAAAAAGGAAAAGGAACAATCAAATTGTTGAATCTGCAATCAGTACCAACCTGAGAAGCCCTATCACCAACAACAAGCCCATGAAGAGAACTCCAAACCAAAGCATCGTACTCCATTTTTCGTACTAAATTCGGGTCTACACCGTGAGGATCAAATATAGATTCCTGGGTCTCTAGTTCCTCTTTTACTCCGGCACTGCATTTCAACGCCGCAACTGATGCAGGTGCATTCCCAGCCATGGAAACAGTACAGGGTTTTGTGTGATGCTGGAATTCTGGACGATCTCTACGTCTTCCTTGGCAACCCTTCAATATACAAATCTTCTCCTTCACTCCAAAAACACGGAACTGTGTAAGCATATTCCAAATTAGGGGTAGAGCAGTAGATTTTATAGTAAAGTAGTGCTAGTGATGGGACATGGAATGATGAAAAGCAGACGCTAAAGTGTTGACGACCACCGTAGACCAACGGTATCAGGCACGTCCCTTCCTCCGTGCTTCGTTGGTTGGTCCCCCAAACTTTCTCTCTCTAAAAGGGGTTTGTAATTTATTAATTTTTCTCTCTCTAGAAATATTGTAAAAAGTACTTGGAGCATTTGGGCCGGACTGTTTTGGGTGTTTTTGGACTTGGGACTCTATCTTAGTATACATTTTTATTTCCCTTTTAATCAGTGGAATAATCTCAATTTTGTTTAATTTAATCATAGGCCAATTTATCCCTATACTTGTATACTTGATTATGAGATAATTGATTATTAAAAAATTATTTTAAATAAACTGATCATAATAATTGGAGCATAATCTTATATTGCCAACACAGACTATAGTTAAATTCCAAAATTAATTTCATTTTAAACGTTAATGAAGGAATTATAAATTATTTAAACGGGCATAATGCTTAATTTGATGAAGTATAAATCGCTGTAAAAGAAAAGCTATATACTGTAAATAATGCCTATAAAAATTGATTGGCCCAAATAAATTTAAGCAGCACAAAAGGAAGAAAGAGATCCTAAGAGTCCAAAGTAATGCAAGCTCCAAGATACCCAGTTCGAGTAAGAGCCTAGAGTGCCCACCCCCCCCCACCCCCCGTCCCTCCCCTCCCCTCCCCTCCAAAAGTTTAGTCTTGATAGAACCCTAGAAAATCCGACAGAAAGTACCATCGAGAAATAAATTGGATACAAAAAGCCAATTTGAACCAAATTCGAGAAGGCCCAAATCCAAGAAAGTCTTACATACCCACGATGAAGATTAAGGTCTTAGAATACCCTAGCCAAAGTCAAAATTCAACCCACATGATGTCTACAACTGGCTTAGGTGGCGTCCACGTATAACTTATGAAGGTGCACATTATAGAATGAAATAAGGATCAATTGTCTCCTCGTAACACGTGGCGCCCGTAGTCGGAAGTAACATTTAAACCATAAAAGCCCAGTCTTCGACTGGAAAAAGACGTCTCCTCAACCACCTCATAGAAAATTCAGGAGAACATCTTTATCTCCTAAGATACCCTTATCCGCAATGGACTCTAACTGCCTCCGAAGATCATTAATTCTCCAACTGTTGAGAGATGACTCTCCATCAAATCCCGAGGGATTTAGCACTTATCCAACCACTTTGAGATCACGCTCCATTAAATTCATGAGAATCATTCTCTAATCGATTGATAGTTGCTTATAAATGGAGAGCTCCTCAATGAGATAAGATAACTTGACCTTCATACTAGAACTTGAGCTTGTTACTGCATATCTTTACCTTCACACTACAACTATAGCTGAAAGAGTACTTTAATTCCGTATCTAGAGTTTTACTTCAATTTTAAAATCTCCATTGTACCAAAAAAAAAAAAAAAAACAAGGAATAACACTCTCAATTTTGACACTTGAATTTGAAGTTAATATTTTTCAGTTTGTTGGACAAAAAAGTCCTTAAATTTTATTTCTCTTTGTCCAGAAATCAACGTAAATATGAGTTCATAACTCGTTGATGTCGAGAAGATCATAGTCATGAATATCTTTAACATATTATGAAAACTTCGTATAACTAAACATACCCACTTTCTTTGCTATTTCAAAAAAGGGAACGAGAATGATGAAAAATGAATCAAGCTGACGATCTAAAACATGTCCCCTTTTAAGACAAATATAAATTTATTACATGCTTTATGAGGGTTAAAATACAACACATCTCCTATAAAAACATTAAGAAAAATGGCAACGCCACCCCTTATACGGGAGATAATAAGCTTCTTTCAAAAAAATTTTAAAATCGCGTTATCATTTATCTTTCCAATTTAATCCCAGTTAGTATTTTCACAATGGGTAAAACGTAACCGGCTATATGCCATGTCATGCTACAGGTAAATTTATAGTCAATGAAAGGGAAATAAGTGATGAGAAGAGTTCTATTTATTGTTCTCAAGCCATTCAAGAATGCCCTTTTCTGATTCAGACAGCTCTTTCTTCTGCTTCAGATCCCCTTCCAACAAACCAAAGTAATCTCTGTAGTTGCGCTTGTAGTAACTCTCCAGTCTCTGACCACCAAAATGCTAAAATCAATTTCTATTTTATAGTTAAATATAACAAACTTTGTTTAATTAAAACTTATTCAAATTCCGGTTTACGTTTGGATGAATGAATTTAATTTAGCAAAAGAATTTGAAGTTAGAAGTTTTAAATAATTATAATATTTAATGTATTTTAAATCCGTCATAATGAAAAGATAACAGTTAAGATGTACTCTAAAATATTTGAAATTGCGCTTACCTCCTTGTCATTTTTGGCTTTGTTTTCTTCTGATTTTTTCAGATATTCTGTAAATATCACATTCCAACTAATATCAATCACTCAAAATCAACAAAAATTCTCATCCATGCTATTACAAAATAAGGGTAACTTACAACGCCACTCTTACAAATTAATTCTAATTACACAAATACCTCCGTATTTTATAAAATTTCGAATACATCTTTTGAGGGGTTGTTAGTTAGGATGTTTGTGCAAAGTTTTGCCGTTAAATAAAGGGTGTATTTATAATTTTATAAAAAAAAATATTGAGGCATTTGTGTAATTAAATCTGCCTCGGGGGTGTCAATGCAATTTACTTAAAAATAACTTGTGATGAGTAAAAGTATATGAAAGCATACTGTTGAGAAGATCAGCTCTGGAGTCAGCAACAAGTGCAGTTGTTGAGAGAAGAAGCAGCTCTCTCCTTCCTCCTTTCCTCTGTGCTTTTGGTTCAACTCCTGCTCTCCTGCTGCTGTCATGAGCTGCTTGTACCTTGAGAGAAACCAATGTACAAACCCTGGCAGGTGTTGTTGCCATGGATGGACTTTCACTCAGATTTGCTGCTGAAAATTTTCTACAGCCACTGGTTTATGATTTTTGTTCTAAGAAGGGGGTGGGTGGTCCACACTCTTTGCCTTTGTTGTTTCTTTTCTTGAAGAAAGACAAAAAAGATACATCCAATTACCCTACATATTTATAAGAGCGTTAGATTTTTATTTGCTTTTTTATAAAAATGGTGATTATATATAATATTAATATTAATAAACTGACAAGTACATCAATTCTATTAATAAACTCATGGTACAATAAATTAATATTAAAATAAATATACATTATAATAACCTTATATTAAGTGAGACAAACATCCATAAATTTGGTGGGACTCAAGCCCGTCGAAAGAAGGTATTCTTTTGATTCTTATAACTTGTCTAGAAAGCATTAGAGTTGTACAACGTTGCTGGACTATTGTATCATAAAGCCAACAAGTCAAAAGTAATACTGTTAGGCTAATGGAAAATGGGAATACTTTCAATAGTGGATTTGAATTTTCTTAAAAAGAACGAGATATTTGCGTCTCAATCTGAAAACCTGATTTATTTTTTGACTATAAATTATAGTATTTACAACAGATTTTAAATTATGGATTTTCAGAATTCTTAATAACAAATCCTCTGAAAAATTCTAAATTTAAAGGATTTTAAAAATTTCAACTATAATTTAAATTGTTTTCTATTGAATATTAACTAATTAAAATTCTTTTCAATATGAAGTTATCTGGAATCCTTTATTAAAATCCTTCTATCAAATCCGGAACCATAATTCAAAGAAAAAATTATACTCTCTTCCCCTGAAATTTGGTAATTACACTTAGACGCCCTGTGGGTTGGGAATTACATCTAACACCTCTGAAGTTTGCCTTCGTCCAACAAATAAGTCTTTTCATTAGTCAAAATTTACCGAATTTGCTGATATTAATAAAAAAAATTAGAAAAAGAATCTATATGTGCCTCCGATTGACTGATTATTTATTTATGGCAGATCAAATAAATATTTTTATGATCAAATTATTCTCACACGTTTTTATGTGTTAATGTATGAGATGAGATATATCTTCACCTGTTATACAGATAATTTAGTCGGAAAAAGAATTATTTGACCTTCAATAAGTTAATAATAAGTCTATTGAGAATAAATACCAATTTTTATTTAATTTTTTTTATTAATATCGATAAATTTGATAAATTTTGACTAACAACAAAATTTATTTATTAAACAAAAACTTACCTTATAAATGTTAGATATAATTTCCCACGTCCAAAATATGTTTGTGGTGGTGCCCTTGAATTTCTGAAGCATATATCTCCAGTGCTCTTTGGTCACCTTTAAATTTATTGGTTAATTGCATCAACCTCCCTCAATGTTTAAGTTTTTGAAACATACCTCCCTCAAAGTTTAAGTTTATGACACATTCCTCCCTCAATGACTAAGTTTTTTTTTACACATACCTCCCTCAAAGTTTAAGCTTCTGAGACATTCCTCCCTCAATCTTAAGTATTTGACACATTCCTCCCTCAAAGTTTATATGTTTTCCACACATACCCTCCCTTAAAGTTTGATAATTGACAAGAATCTCATCCTTTGTATTTTTTTTTAAAAATTAAATTCCACCAAAATTTCATTTAAAAGCTAAAGTGGCTATTTTTGTGAAATTTGAATTTAATATTTTAGTACGTGTTAAATTTTATCCTAAGAAAATAACCATAATATTCTCATTCACAACTCACGGTTTGTGACTTTGTAATATTAAATTTTAAAGTACCAATTATACCCTTAAATACTCATATTAATATAATGAGTTACATTTATTTCAAATTGTTCACATCTTTAAACCGCCTTTATACTATTATATTCATCCCCCACTTTCGCTCATATTCATCACTTGCTCCGATTTTAATCATACACTAAATTTTAAAATCTGGTTTATATATATCAGATTATATGCGTAGAAATAATAGGTGCCATGATGATTAGTGTGAATTTGGGAAGAAGCTATCACAAAGAAAATCTAATTGGCGTTTAAATTATTAATATATGTATATAGATATATTTTTCAGGACTCAACATTTGCCTTTATTACCTAAAACCCACCCGAGCGGATCCTATTTCCATGACCCGCTACTCGTTCCATTACTGGATTAATGAACCCAAATTCATCGAACCGTGAGTCTAAGGTTCACCGAACCGGTCGGTTCAAACCTTGCAAGACCTTTGTCTTCCCTAATTGAGTTCAACTGTGCAAACACTCTTCTCTTCTGTATCTCTTCTCCTCAGCCACCCCGAAATTACATAACCTATCGCCAAACAAATTCCATTTTCAGCCAGAGAAAGAGATCTTGAGGAGAAAAGAGGAAGAAGAGTCAAAGGAAATGTCATTGAGAGGTGTATGGCAACTGCAAAAGCTGATTGTGAGTTTCTGTAACTGGGGTGGCAGTAGCAGGGGCATCAGGTGAATGTATTTGCTATTTTTTTCAATTAAGTTTGATTTTCAGTGCTCAGTTTTAGGGTTTCGTTGTTGATTTTGAGTGGGCATATGGGTTTTTGTAGTTCATAAGAAATATGAAAGGAGAAGATTAATGATTCTGGTCGAATTAGTTACAAATTAGATTAACAAAGGGTGTTTTTTAAAAGGATGAACGGTTCGTTTGTCTGTTTTTAGGTTTCAAATGAATCCCTAATTTTGCACTGGCGTCTGACTGTTCACTGATATTTAAATAAAAGATAAAAATGATAAGGGCAAAGAATTGAAGGTGGTTTCAATTCCAGTTGTCCAATAAAAGGAGTTCTTTGTTGTTTGAGCCATTCTCTTGTAAAACTTTTGGTACGAATTTTGGTAAAATGGTGTGGGAAATAGCATAATATGTTTGTGGCTTCTGGATGAATAATTTTGTGTTAGGAACTATTTCTTGTGTTGGGAGACTCTATAAGAGTCTAATTTTTACACATTCTAAGAAGAAGTTGATGGTTCCAACAAGATTGTTTGTTAGGGTTGTGTGTCGTCAAGGTGATGTATATACTAGTTGGACATATTGAACTGCTTGTTTTCAATTGAAGTTTAAGAATGCTACTGCATTTCTGTTAAAGTATATAGTAATGTCAATGAGGACGACAATGAACGTACCAAGGGCATGTTCTATTGTAGTTTGATATTACATGATAGAGGCATCAAAGTTCTGTAGAATTCATGCACTGGGGCTCATGCTGTCATCATAAATGAAAGCTTTTCGTTTTGTTCAACTAATAAGTTTGTACCATCTATATATGAAATTCACCAGAATGTGATGTCTTACTTTTGCTATCTCATTGCTTGTGTATCAGGTGTACTTTTTCTTATCTTGCAACTAAGTTTCTTTTATACAGTCTCTTTGAACAATTATACTGAAAAGCATCAAATAAGCATAAAGATTCTCCTCATTCTATTAATAAAAGAAAACTGATTTCTGAATTTTTGAGGTTCTAAGGGACATTTGGGAGTTATAGAAAATTAGAACTGGACAAAGACTACCCACAATTTAATAGGCTTTCCTGAAATAAAAGTATAGATCTGCATAGTTTAGTTATGGACAGAATCTATCTTGGAAATGTTCACTCTTCTCATGGTACTATGCTGGTCGCTAGATTTGCATTTCCTGAGAAAGGGTTCGAATAAGAATGGGTTATAGTTATTTTCATTTGAGGAAAGGGATAAAATTGCTTCATATTAACTATGCTAAGTATAACAATAGCAGCTATTTCATCATAAAGAGGACTAATTATTTTGTGTATTTGGTTTAGGGCATTTATGGAATCTCATTTGCCTGCTTTTAGAGAGAAGAATCCCCAGCTTGAGGTGGTCACTGAACTAAATCGTGGTTATCATCCGTTTCTGAAAGGATTTTATAGTAAGATCTATACCTTTTGGCTCCCCCCTGAACCCCCTCTTGTTGTTCTGTGTATCAGTAGACGAAGTATGATTGAATATTCTCTCTGCTGATCTTTGACATGGCTGATACTTTAAGAAACCTTAAATCACTCCAATTTTGGATAGATGCATGCCGTATTTGTATTTTACTATGGAAGATATTGTCTGGTTCCAACCTAGGTTGAAACATGTCTTGACATTTTCAATCTTAACTGATATAAGTCCAAGCAATGATTTCAGATGTAGTGGAACTTGTTTTGTAGCTAGGATATAATACTCGATTATTCTGATTACAGTCTTATTGTTATTGTTGCCTCAGTCACACGACTCACACAGAAGAATTATGCTCTCTTCTAAGTATTCTTGAAGATACTTGCAATGCTCCAAAATTTATCATCAGAACCGTGCTGAAGATATAATAATGAGCATATCTATGCTTCATGTGATTCTGGGAATTTCATTCCCAGTTAGTCCCAAAGGCTTCCTTTTCCACAAACCCGTATTTGGATGCAAGATGACCTATAGTTGTTCATAGTGTAGGGTGAGTCATGGCGCAAGGTCCCCTGGAGCCATGGCAGACGGCGTGGCTCGCGCCTTTTTAAAGCGCAGTGCACATGTACAAAGATAAATTATATATTTCATACATCAATATATTTTCACATAAAAAAATGCACAAACAATTAATTGTAAACATTAGAAATTATTTTAATCATCATACCATAAAAGAAATATGCAAAACAATAATTCTTAGGCATATTTGTAAGTGGCATGCAAAGGGGCACGCCTGTAGTGCCATTCTCAAATAATTGCGCTGCCCTTCCATATGGCGATGCCATTGTGTGCCTCTCTGCACCAATTTTCCTGGCGCAAAGGCATGCCATCTTGAAGCCCAACCCTTTTGGTCTGGGCTAGAGAAAATTGGGTTAGACCCAATTATTTGCAAACATTGGGTGTTCCCTCGTCCAACCCAACCTTTAGTTTAGTTAATTTTTTTTTAAAAAAAGAAAAATCTTAGAAATTTACCCAAAAAAAAAAAAAAGGTTGAAGACGTAAAGATTTTACGCCTTTCTTAAAACAAAGAAAAGAACACGTTCTACTACTGGTCGCACAACGACATAGGTGGCAGCGCGTTCTTCGGCGATGGTCAGATTTATTTACTTTCTAACTATTTTTGAATTTATTTTATAACTATTTCTGAATTTACTTGTTTTTTCAGATTAAGTTATTATTATTATTATTTTTTTCTAGATTAATACTACCTAAGTAGCTAGTAATGATGTCTTCAAGTCGAACAGATCCTGGTTGGAATTATGGCTCTTTGCGAGATCTAAAAAATTCCAACAATATTCAATGCCATTTTTGTCATAGGGGTTTTAAAGGAAGAATTACTAGATTTACATAACATCTTGTTGAAGGCTTTCGAAATGCAACGATTTGTGGAAAATGTCCTAAGTATGTGAAGGAAGAAATAAGAAACTTCATGAAAAAGAAGCAAGAACTAAAAAATCAAATGAATGTCATTCCCCATTTGGATGCTCTTACTGAAGAAGCGTATTGGGAAGTTGAACAACAAAATATTGCGGCTTGTTCCGCTGAAGGTTCGTTTGTTGCATCTGCTATGTAATCAAAGAAGTCATCACAAATTGGTTCCATCAACATGTATTTAGAAAAGAAACTAATGAAGTTGCTTAAACATAGAAGGGGGAAGGAAGCAACAATACTTCATCAATTGTTGTTCAATTTCTTTTTAGGTTCATCAATTACTTTTGCGTCTTCCCCTCTCATTGTTGCACTAATTCATTAGCTTCTTTTTGTAAGTATAAATTTACCGGGCCAATTTGTGTGGACTTCTTTGATTGCATAGTGATGCAACAGATGAACCTTGAGCAGAACAAGTGATATCGTGTTTACAACCCACAATATTTTGTTGTTCAGCTTCCCAAGACGCTTCTTCTTCAGCAACAACGTCAAAATGGGGAGTATCATTCATTTGATCTTTAAGTTCTGGCTTCTTTTTCATGAAGTCTCTTATTTCTTCATTCACATGCTGAGGTTATTTTCTACAAATTGTTGCATTTCGAAAGCCTCCAACAAGACGTTGCTTAAATCTAGTAAATTCCTCCTTTAAAAACCCTATCAAAAAAATTGGCACTGAATTATTGGAATTTTTTAGATTTGGCGAAGACCCATAATTCCAACCAACATCCTTTCTACTTGAAGATATTATTTCTAGCCACTTAGGTAGTATTAATCTGGGGAAAAAAAAACAAGTTCTAACTTAATCTAAAAACAGAAGTAAATTCAGGGAATAGTTATAAAATAAATAAATCTGGCCATTGCTGAAGAACGCACACCGCCCTGTGTCGTTGTGCTGTCGCCAGTCGTATAACGTGTTTTTCTTTGTTTTAGGAAAGGCGTAAAACCTTTACGTCTTTGGCCTTTTTTTGTGTAAATTTTATGATTTTTTTTTAAAATATAACTGAATTAAATTTGGACTACGCGAGTGTTTGAAAAGAACTGGATTTCACTCAGTTTTTTTTCTTTTGGGCTGGGCTTCAAGATAGTATGCCCTTGCACCACGAAAATGGTTCAAATGGCGTCGGCATGCAGAAGGGCTGTGCAATTATTTGAGAATGGTGCTGATGCTTGCCGTTTACAACTATGAGATGACCCCAATGGTCTATATTGCCAGTAAAATATACTACTAGCAATCTTATTTGAAATAAAGAAAACATTCATTCGACACTAGTAACAACAAAATGTTACAACTTTGTCAGCTAATCCATACCCATTTTCATTTTCATACAGTTATCAAAACAAAAATAAAAACACAACTTCCACTGTGAAATTAAAAAACAGAAATGATGAGATAACATTTCTCATTTCCATAAGAAGAATGTTGAGATCATACTGTTAACTATGAGTTTTCCAAAGTTATTGTGCTGTGCAATGCTTCTAATACCATAGTCAGCTGAAACATTTTGCTGTTTTTAATATTCTTTTTGTCATCTGCCCCGACTGTTATCGCTTTGTTTCTCCGATTATCATGTCTTATACCTATCTTACATCTTACCTTCTGCTTTAAGTTCTTGGCTAACAATTTTTATCTTCGACATTAAGTAAATTGAAGCATAAGCGTTAAACCTTCCAGCCTTCTTTTCATGAATTTGGTTTCTATAGGGAATACATAACAGCAAACTTTTCGTGGATGTAGGCAACCCCAAGCTCCGCATTATCTGATTTTGACCACTGAAGTTTTGTTATTTCATTATGCAGAAAACAAAAACGAGCGGGTTGTCTGCGTCAAGAATATGAGTCCAGAGGACATACTCCAATCTGCTACTAGGCTAAGAAATTCACAAGGAAGAAAGGTGGTGAAGCTGAAGACAAGGCATGTAACCAAGCATCCTAGTGTTCAAGGGACGTGGGCAACAGACTTGAAGATGTGATGAACAAACCAATGCTTGGTTTTAGAATTCCCATTGTTCGCTTCCTTATCAGGACCTGGTGGGTGAAAATATAGACTCTTTGACATCCTTTGAGTAGCTCTATCAAGCTAGCAGCACTCGCTTTTGGTATTTAATATTACATGATCAGATAGAAACTGTAGGATCGATGGGTGATGTTCTTCTGCTATGTTTTCTCAGGCAACCAGAGCTTTATATGGACCTTTTTCATCTATTCTCCCCATCCTGTTCCTCGTCTTCTACCAAGGATTCAAGCTTTCAAAAGTTGAATATCATTGATAGGTGGAAGATTTTGGTTGTTTTTACTTTTTATCTGAAGGGATGACAAAATGTAGCTTTCATCAGGTTGTCAATGCTTTTCAAATGTTTACAAACTTGGTATTTGGACAAGCCTTCTGGAGGAAATTCAGAAAGATAAATATTGTTTTCCGCTGTTTATTAGATGTCAAAATAATTGATATAAATTGCATCAACTGATAACTTATACAAAAGATTTTATAAACTTATATGTTTCATAAGATATTTTAAAATTTGAAAAACGGATTAGATTTTATTTTAACAAGAAGTTGTGAAATGATTCGGCATAAACTTTATAAAATGAATATTTTCTGTAATTTGATGTTTAGCTTGTTAAAATAAACAATTTATAAACATAACATTTTACTTGATACGAAAAATCAAAGTAAAGAGATATACATAAGAAAATATTTAGTGATTGATTAGAGAGCTACCCTCTAAAATTGTACGAAAAAGTAAAAATATAACTTTTATTTTATTCACGCTAGTACTCATACATATAATTTCCCTATACTCCTTTTTTTCTTTTCCTGCTAATAATAATACTTGTACATAATGTTTTAAGAAGGATAACTATATAAATAATATTTTTGTTTTTATTTGATGAATAGTTTTATTAATAAACTCATAAATTTTTAGTATAATATTAACTTGTTTATATTTTAATGCAAAATAAAGAGAAATGACTAATAAATTTCAAAAGTTAGTAGTTCATTCCCCATCTATTTTCGTCATACCAAAGAAAGGGAATCATTTGAAATTCACTTCTCTTCCAATAATACCAAACTATTATTGTTTCTCCAACCCTATATTTTCACTTCTCCTTTTTTCTCATTGAACCAAACCAACCTGAAAGAATGGTAACTATATTATATCTGAAATAAGTTTTTCAAATTACAGCTTTTCAATAGAGACTCAGTACAACATTAGTTCCACGCAATTAGCACTTTTGGGTGTTGCAACAATAATCAGAGGAGCAGGTTGGAACATGATATTAGTTCCATCCAGCACTTTATTTAAATGAATTACCTCCCTATCAGCCAAATGCTTCTTTCCGGCTCAGAAAGGAGGTAAAGAAACCATCAGTATCGTGTGGTTTTGCCCCATTAATAGTCAGAGCATCACCTCTAGTTGTTTTGACATAAGAAACATAATCACTGTAGCCCATTGTAAATAGAGTGCTCTGGTATCGGGTGAGTTGAATACGCTTTCGCAGTTGCTCGGTAATGGTGCCATTATAACCAGCCTTTCTAATCAACAAGTCAATTGCTTCAATCTTTGTCCAGCCTGAGATGATAAACAGAACTAGATGTCAGGCTTCGAGCAAGACGATTTACACTAGCCTCTCCTATTAATCAGTTGAGTTATTTAGCTCACACCAGCGTAGCAGTTAGTACCACTCCTCCAAAGCAAGTATTCTATAAACTCATATGCCAAGAAATAAATCACAAGCAACAGGAGGTACCTTGGTGAGCAGCAACATAAGGCAAGTAGGTGGCATTTCGCCTAGTGTTATAGTCAGGATCAGTGAACTCAATAATAATTCCATGCTTGCCAACCTGCAAGATGATTCGACTTCATGAAATTCAATCATTATGTTTAGATCTTTCTTTCCAATCAACTTCCAGGTTCATAGGAAATGCTCACATGTTTGGTTGGTACAATTTGGCCAGACTTTGGATGGTTCAAATTGGGCCAGAAAAAGAATACCTATGCTTGTTCCTTTCACCCGTATCTCTCCGTTACCTATATAAAGATATGTATACCAATACGTGTGTGTGGGTGTGTGTCTATCTCCAACTAGACATTAATAAAAGACTTTTGTCATCCAAAAATTCAAAATCAAACATATCTTTCTTCAACTGATCTCATTTATATTCATCTTCAAATTTCAAAGCAAACATCCATCGCGTTCTCCAACACAAATAAAGATTACCTATTTTCCACACCCAACTCTGACAGTTCACCAAATCTTTTTTTTTTCTTTTTTGGGTAAAGAGGCACCGGACATAACCAATAACTCAAATAAGCCTAATAAATGTATATAGCTTACAAGCTCATAATAATTCTTTGAATTATTAAGCTGGTTATTTGATGACCCTACTCTAATTTTATTGGAATAGAATAGTGAAGTAAGTTGCTCCATGCATCAATGATGCAACTTCCAATGAACTTTCACATGTGGAAACTTATCATGCTAAAACATTAATGTTTAACTTAAGACTAGATGTTTCTCTTATTTGAGCTATCTGATACATCATGTCATAAGGTCTTGCAATATAATAACAGGCTACGTTACCTCAAGACATTGAAAAGAGAGTACATATAACACGGCAAGTTACATACATCTTCGTTCGATCCAAATAAACACCATAGATTATTGTGAGATACTCTTCAGAATCACAAAAGAGATATAATGTATCAAGCGTGATTCACATTTGAGGATGGTTAAAACTTTAACAGACCACTAACCTCCCAGTCTAGGTAGTCATGAGCAGTTTCATAATTAGTCAGGATGGAAACTGTACATTCCAAATAAGGCAATTCTTTAGCTTGTATAGGGGGGAAACGTCTGTCCCTGAGGGCACTGAGAAATATAAACAAGTTGCATGAGATAGTGGACCAGGATTAGCAGGACAGAGTTACTTCTCTCCATAAAGATTCAATTCAACAATTACAACATATTGTGGCTACAATATAGAACCTCAAGATTTTTTTGTAGATGTCCTATTTCTTTCAAGGTCACAGATTGAAGAATAAGTAAAAACAGGAACAAGGTGCCGTGGTGCACCACGTGGAATTGCATTAATTCACAACAATACAAACAATTAGCCTCTCTCCAATTATAAAAGTGTATATATAACAGAAGGATCATGTTAAATCAGTCAAGCATGCAAGCTAGACTTAAGAATAAACATACAAGCAAACAATAGAGCTGTCAATCAAAATTGTCAAGCATGATAGAATCATCTCATTCCCCGGAATTGCCCAAGATATAAGACGTTGTAATGCCTCAAAAGTATGAGTACAAAGAAAATCTCTTAAATAATTTCTGAATCTGAAACATCCATTGATTCGTTACCTTGTCAAAGCATAGTCCCTGAAACCATTTACTATACAGCGAGCTTCAAGAGTCCCTATGCATCCACGTAAACGGCGCTCCCCACCATTCACCACTTTATTCCAAGTCACAAATAAAGGGCTGAAACAAATGTCTTACATGGATTAGCATAAACTAAATGTCAAAAGAACTCTGATTGTCACTATGCACAACACATTTCAGAAGGAATTTGTAAGAAGGTATCTGCAATCATATTAACTTTTCGCCGAGTGTGCATCCATTTTCAAGTGTGATGTTTTTTCACCTTGAAACTAGGAGCAGCTTTACAAATATAGGTGACTTACCCTGCACTGGCATCCTTAGCATTCTATCAAAGTCCCACTCATCAGCAATGCCACAAAACAACTAAATTTAACAACTGAACATTGATGATGAAAAAATGCAGCATCCCTTTTCTAATAGCAAAGGATAAATTAAACACAAGAATTCTCTAAAAAAGAAAGTTTAAACATTTTCGAATAATTTTCTGAGAAATATTCATCTAAGTCAAACACAAATAATATACCATAAAGCAAGCCTGAATCCACATGCCAATGCGCAAATAGGAATCAAATAACTCCAAGACCATTGTCTAAATTTAAAAGGAAAAAAATAAAGCGAAAAGGAAACTGTTAAGCACTTAATCTTCCCCATCTGTACAGTAGAAAATAAAGTAAACCAAAAAACATCAAACCCGCAAATAAAACTCTGCATTTGCACATCCCATCACACATCACACACACGGAGATAAGAGACGGAGAATTTCCGTACTGATGACCCTCATCAAACGCCGGGGGAGGAGCTTCTTCGCTGTTGTAGTGCGCAACCAGTGTGTCAAAGCAGTATACAACCATTTCTTTGTTTGCGGACACCATCTTTCTATCCTTTTATTAGAGCAAAAACAATCAATTTGTCGTTGAACCGATTAATTTTGATGAACTAAAAGCGAATGCTGGAATTAACTTAGGGTTTTAAATACAGATGGAGGAGTGTGGGACTCTCTTGAGATAGAGTGGAAAGAGAAGAGCATAGGAATTTGATCGTTTGTTGAAGGTTATACCAAAATACAATTTAATAAGATGGGTTCGGTTTTATTTAATTATCAATACATATATTATTCAAATTAAATTAAAAATTGACTATTGTTATATTGATAACAATTATTACATATAAATACAAAATAAATCAAATAAAATTTAAATAAAATAGGAGTAAATTTAATTTTAAGTACATGTAATTGCATAAATTAATTTCTAAAGAAACTTGATTTAGGAGAATTTAACATGAGTTACGGTTACGAAGTTGAAAGGCATTTTTGATATTATAATAATTTGTAATTTGGTGTCGTTGTATCAAAACTACCACTTCAAGACTAATGTCCCTATTTCTTTTATAATAATATTAGATTATATGTGCACTTTAATTATTATTTAAAAAATTGTAGATATCTCTAATATAGGATATAATTATGTAATCATCGAATGAGAATGTAGAAATGTCAATTTTACTTTTACTAAGATTTTATTTTTTAAAAAATTCCCAATATTGAACGAGCATTATTATAAACAAAGAATGTAAAAATTTGATACTGGATCGATGTTATTTATAAATATATATATATAATTAATGATTTAAACGAGTACGTTTAATAATTCAGTACAAAATTTTGGCAAAAACTATCGTTTATAATTTAAAAAATTACACAACTTGAAAGTCTTTACAAATGCCATCGCAAAGTCTGTTGCAATTTAGCCACAAAAATTAAAAAAATTAAAATTTCATCGCAAAGTCATGACAAAATCCGTAGCAACAAACCTATTTTTTTTTATATAGTAAATTATTATAACTTGAAGTTCCATAAACATCGCACATCACATCACTGGATTGCTAGCTACAATTATTTGAACCCGTATCAATTAAAAGATGCATGAATTTGTTATTTGAGACTAGAAAATAGATATGCATGCACATAGCCAAGTAAATAACTAAGGCATTGTATGATTTTGAAGAAACTGAATGGCAGTGTCTATGTAGCGTCTGTGCAACTCCTCATCACCAAATACTAAGCTCATCTCCTGCGCTCTCTCCTGGAACTTCCTTCCCTCTTCTCCCACCATCACCAGCTTTACCGAATCAGCAACCCACTTCCTTGTGTACGTCCCGTCTTGCTCGTTTCGTGGAATTTCCACTCCTAATTGCTTCTCAACAATAACCCTGGAATTCAAACCTTGGTCCACTAGAAAGGGTAGTGTGATCAGTGGGTTACCATACATGAGTCCCTCCACGATCGAACTCCACCCGCAATGGCTCAAGAATCCACCCACAGACGCATGCTTTAATATCTCCACTTGAGGAGCCCAACTCCTCCAAACCATCCCACGACCGCTTACTCTCTCCTCAAATCCATTAGGCAGCTCCACTGGCTTCGACTCCGACGCCGAGACCTTCCGTAGCACCCAAAAGAAAGGCACTCCGGATAACTCAAGCCCGTGGGCTAACTCAACCACCTGATCTTGACTAGGAGTCACTTCACTACCTAGTGCTACGTAAACTACAGACCCTTTGTTTTGACGGTTCAACCAGTTTTTGATCCCGGTCCATACGGTATGATTTGCATCATTGTTTGTGCTGTGATCTTGCACTTTAGGTGGCATCAATCCTAGCGGAATAACTGGCCTATGATGAAGCTCTTCCAGCAAAGTCAACCACTCCGGTTCAAACTCATTGCAGTGCCTAATAAGAATTGCTTCACACCCAGCTATAACTTTTCCTATACGGTAATAATCAGAAAAACCCGACTCATTAGATTTACTCGCCCCGTCCGACCACTCAGCTTCAAAGCGCCGGAAAGCTACCTTGGTCTCGAACTTGACCCATTTTGGCGGGACCATGAAGTCTTCTGGCTTGGTCCGATAGTCTGAGCCGCTGATCAAGGTGTCGGTTGCTCCAAAAAAGCCTAAAAACCAGGCGTTGATGATGAAGAAGAAGGCCCTGGAAATCCCAAGCCGGACCGCAACAGGAGGCACCCAGTGTGCAGCAAAGTCGTAGATGATCCAATCCGGGCGTGAATCCTCCAAGAAACGGGTTAGGCCGGGTTCGAGGGCGTCGAAGGCTTTCTTGAGAAGGCCCATTTGTCCGGCATGGATGTCCATGGTGGCTTCTGCATTTTCTGGGAGCTCAGCGATTCTTGGGAGTGGGATTTTGACCAGAGCTATGGAAGAAGACAAATGCGGTGGGAGTTTGGGGAGGCGATCGATGTTTCTTGGGGTGGAAATGAATGAGATTCTGTGACCCTTTTGAGCTATGTGCTTGGAGAGTTCGAGATATGGGATTATGTGACCGAAGGCTAGCCATGGGAGTACTGCTATGTGGAGGTTTTGCTGGTTCTTGGCCGCCATGAGTGTGTGGAGAATGTGAGAAGGTTGATAATGGAGGCGTCGGCCTATCTCTTCCTCGTTTTAAATTAGTTAGGTGAGGTTTTAAACTAAGGTGTGATTGCTGTACTATGTTATAAATGGGGTTTAATTACAATTCTACCCTCTTTAAAAATATAATTTTTTTTTAAAAAAAGTTTTAAAATTACTGATCAAACAATTTTTTTCTGGCTAAACTATATCCTTATCCTGCATTAATTTTTAGATGTATAAGGGTAATTTGGTCATAATAAAATTTATTTAATCGATACTAAATTAATAAGAAATCAATTGGATAAATATGGAGTTTTTATCCCACTTGTTTGTTAGTATCAGTAAATTCGATAAATTTTAATTAATTGAAATACTTATTTGTTAGACGAAAGTAAGCACCATAGTTTCAAATCACAGGAGGTTTACGTATAATTACATAAAATCTCGTGAATGAAGAGTGTAAGAATCCCTATTAAATAGGTAGAATTAATCAATAACTACTATTATAATAGTCAAAATTATTAAATCAAATTAATATCTATATATTGATAGGACTCGAATTCATATTTTTTATCATCGAACCTCAACTTCGTTAATTAAATTAGACATGTCGGCAAAAAAATCTTCATATACAATAGTGGTCCAAATCCAATAAAAGGAATTACACTTTTATCATAGGAGAAAAGTTGGTTTGACAAACATGTGAAAAGAGTTGAAATTAAATGATACAACACAAGTTTCAAATTATGAGTTCAAATTTTATCAGATGTGTGGGTATTTGTCTATTCTTATTTGAGTGTCGTCTCACTTTATGTTATAGATTATTATAATTTATTATTATTATTAGTCATATTGATGTATTGATTGAATTCAACAACAGTCTTTTAATGTCTTCAATATTTTTAGTTTGTATTATATATTTTTTTCTTTCTTCTCAACTTCCTATTTATTTCTTTTCTCAATTTCCAGATTTCATTTTTTTTTCTCCCAATCTTTATTTTATAATAATTTTCCGTAACTTTATTCTATTTTTAATATATTTTTTAATTAAATTTAATTTTGCGCTCACAGTAGAACATGCCACATATATTAATAGAACATATTATATAGATACTTCCTTAAATTATGTTCAAATGCAGAACTACACTCTGAATTTACAAAATTACAAATACATTTTTTAAAATTGTAACTGTAATTACAACTACACTCTATTTTCGACAAAAAGAACTTACACAAAATATTTTTAAAAAAATATCACTGACAGCCCTCAAAATATATACCTATAATTTTATAAAAAATAAAAAATATTATTTTCATCTAAGCCCAAAAAATTTCATTTAATGTACCTTTGGATACATGGTCCTAGTTTTTTAGGCTAAGGGCAGTTCATTCTCCATTTTGAAAAAGTCATGTACTTTCATTTATTTTTCAATATGTGGTCCAAGTTTTATTGTCCAAACTTCAAAATTAATAATTGTCCTAAGCTTTTAATGAGAAAAAATATATATATTTTCAACACATCTAATTTCCATTTAAATATTTTAATTTTTTTCAGCAATTAATAGTCATTTCATTTGACTAGACATAAAAAAGACGCTAAAAAAATGTGCAAAATATAGGTGTGTCGTACTTTTTTTTTTTTTCCATTTAGAATTTATTTTGTTAGCGAAGGACAATAATTAATAATAGCACATTAAAGTGAATATTGATTGATGAAAATTTGGCTGAAAAATTTATCAAATTTGCAGCCATCGTGTGATAGACACGTGACATTTTCAGATAAAATTTATAATTTTCAATGACAAAATTCTCAATGTGCTACTTTTTAAAATTATTTTCCTTCATTACTAAAATAAATTTAAAGTGAACTGAAAGTATTATTCCCTCATATTTATAGAAAAAAAAATTATAATTTATAGTTACGAACAAAAAGTTCTCGATCGGTGCATTTTAAGAAAATCATGAAATATTTAAAAGCAATAAGTTAGAACTAGTGTTGGATCATATTTTATGTGTGCATATTATAAACTTTTTATTATGTTTATTTACATAAATCATCCTACAAACTTATACAACTATTCAAAAAATGCAAACAACTCCCTGTACTGCTCTAGATCGTTTTCATGTTGTGGGCCCGGCCTAAGTCAATTTTTATTCGACGGGTTGATAACTCCTTCTTTCTCTTAGGCAGATTCTAGGCCACTTCTCAACTTGCACTCGTGATAATATTAAGCCCATGCCATTTGATTTGTATACTATGTACTTTTTTTTTATTTAATGAAATTTATTATTATCGAAAAAAATAATATTTAGTTCGATAAATGATGTGAACTTTCTAAACATGAGCAAACCAAAAAAACATTGCAACAGCAATTGGCCTGAGAATTGCAAACTCGTGTGTAGTTTTGCGCGCAAACGCATAAATTATACTGACGTCTTTTGATATTAAATCTAAATATATGAATATTCCTTACAAGCAAGATTTCCAAATTGTGTAACTGATTTTCTATCGTCTAGAACCAAAGCTATCACAACAGACTGATCGGGATTACATTAACGCTTGAACAGTAACTCAAATTCATATCTTGGATGTACTTTTGATTTTGACTACTGTCCGAAAATAATCTTCTGTGGAACAAGAAAAATACTTTTTGAGTAATATATCGATTGAATCAATATACTGTATTAATATGATTAAGAATAATAATAAATTACATCAATTCAATTAATATTCAATATATCACAAATAATACCCACACATCTGGAGCCTTGTGAAGCAGCCAGCCACCTCTGCCAATGACGACATGGCCCTGTGTTATTGAAGTCCGAAGAGCATACTGGAACCTCCACCCGACCCGGTCCGACCCGATACTTCGGAACCAAGCGGACCCCGCATCTGCGCGCTCTCTCTCTCTCTCTCTCTATATATATATGCACACACACACGCACACACAGAAAGAAAGCTAATTGAAGAAACCACCTGAAGACTCTAGAAAAGGAAAGATGGCGATGAGGTGTGTCGTTTCGCGCGGTGTAGTGTGTCGTTTGGCTGAGGGAAACTGGCAAAAATCGAAACTTTGCTGCTTCAGCGACGACAGAGGACGGGTGCTCAGTGAAGAAGAGCGTGCTAAGGAAACAGTTTACATTCAGGTTAATTTTAATATTGTTTTAATATTTTCATGTGTTGATAATAATTGTCGTCTTGTTTTTGTTTGGAGTGAAGAAAATGGAGAGGGAGCGGATGGAGAAACTGAAGAAGAAGAAGGCGGAGCAAGAGAAAGCTGAAAAGGAAAAATCTGACAAGGTTTTTCTGTTTTGTGTTTCTGAAGTTTTGTTCTTTGTTTCTTATGCTTTTCTTTGTATAGCTATTATTATGTTTTGGTTGAGTATCATATTTGGTTTATATTTAATTTTGCTTTGTGGTTTGATTTGTTGTGGAAATGGTAGAAATAGTCCATTCTATCAGTATTTTTCAACATAAATTGTAGTTGTGCTACAGTCTTTGCATGAATGAATTAATTAGTGACTTTGTAGTTTGAGGTTGGTGTAATTTTACCTCCTTTGAAAATATTAATAGGTAAAAAATCCTTTTAAATGAGAATACATGAAAAGAAGACCACCTGAATTTTTCAAAAACAAGTATACTACCTCCTGCGTCGAGGAATTATGGTGCCAAAAGAAAAGGTTCAAGGGGACGGTGATGCTCTTTTTACAAAAATTCAGGGGTCATCTAAGAGATTTTTCTTTTTCTTGTTTTTGCCCGTTGATGTTTTCATGGGGGTTTGTTACATTTAATTCTTGTGGTTTGTGAAGAAAGGACCGCAAAGATATTGCTACTTGAAAAATGAGGAGAATGCATTTCTTTTACATGTGATGATGATCTGAATCATAGTAATTCAGGAATACTTGTTTTTGATCAATTCTGCACAAGGGAATCATGCCATGTGATCCAGTTTGTATGTTGTGGCAATATGTGTTGCATTGTCTTCTATTTGATTGCAAAATCATCCCTTCTTTTACTTGTGTTTCTTGTTTTACCAGAAGTCTGAAGGAGATGCTCATAAGAGCTGAAATCAGTTCGTCTAAACTCAGATGACTTGTGAACTTCTGGTATCTGGGCTACTGAGAACATAAACCTACTTTGATCTTTGTATAGAGGTTTGTTCCTTGTTAACGTTTTGCAAGTGGTTCTATTATAGAGTTTCTTTTGCTTTTTCTTTCATCGTTGGTTTTCTTGAGGTGTGTTTGGTACCGGATTTGCATCTTTTACAGTCTCAATGTCATGTCTTGCTTGATATTACTTTCAATCTACATTGGATCTTACATCTGGACCTGTTAGTAAGTGCATAAGGTACGTTTGGATTCTCAAGGTTTAGTGCTAGCGAGTATCCTTCAGTTCTTATTTTTCCGTAGACTTGGGGCCAATAAACATGTTTCAGGGTCAGTACACGGATACTGATGATGTTTGTTCGAAGAATGAGTGGATCTAGAAATGATCGTGATTCTTGGGCAAACTCATCTCTCAATCTTACTCTTTTCTCTAGGGAAAGCTTGTGCTTGTAGTAACAATTAAAAACTCTTTCTAGTTCGACTTTGTAGAATATTGATGTGTTGGATTCTGTTTCCGTGGTTGAATCATCTATTCAATGTAGCACCCCTTCCATAAATACATTCCATCTCCTAAGAAATCCACATTAAATCTAATAAGCTAATTCTATCTTTTCCAGTAAACTACATAGACATTATTAATTTAAATATTTCATTAAAATTGGTATTGAATACACCATTGTAGCATTTATGAACATACAAAGAGGAGAAAAGTGTAGCTTCAATTATTACAAATCTTCAAATACAAATGCACTGAAAATTTAATATCAAATTATATAATTAGAGTTCCCAACTCAAGATATTACTGTTGCCCGGTGGGTGATTAATTTTTTATTTAATTCGTCTAGTTAATATGAAATTTGTGTAGACCCCAGTTCAATTTTCCTATATTATTTAGTATAATTATTTACTCATTTATCCCGAAAAAGTCCACATTTTGTACTTGTTCAAATTGAAATTTAACCCAAATAGAGACTATCTAGTCCTTGTTTGTACCATGTGTTGAACTAAACTGTCAACATAAGAGCTGCTTCTACTCTTATCCCCAAACAACTCTTTCATTTTTCTTGCGTTCTCTCTCACTTTCCTGCCCTCTTCACTCACCAATACTAACCTCACCGTCTCAGACACTGAGTCTCTCGTGAACGATCCATCTTTCTCGTTCCTCGGTATCTCTACTCCCACTTTCTTCTCTTGTAAAAGCCGAGCATTCAGTCCCTGATCATTCATGACAGGGAACAAGATCAAAACTCGTCCAAAGCCGAGCGCCTCTGTAGCTGAATTCCAGCCACAGTGAGTCAAAAATGCCCCTACTGCTGGATGACTAAGTATCTTTATCTGTGGTGCCCATTCCGTGTAAACCATTCCCCGGTTTGCAACTCTGTCCTGAAATCCGTCAGGAAGCATCTCAGGGAGATAGTTTCTGTTTAGCACCCAGAAGAAGGGCAAACCACATTGCTCTAAGCCAAGGGCCAACTCCTGAGCTTCTGTCTGTGACAATGCAGCTTCAGTTCCAAGTGCAACATAGACTAATGAGTCATCTTTTTGTGCATCCAACCATTGTTTGATCTTTAGCCATTCTTCGTTATTGTCATGTTCTTCGTCCTCCACGGGCAGAATGCCCACTGGGATGACTGGTTTCTGGTAAAGTTGGCGAACAAGATCGAACCACTCGGGTTCGAACTCAACGCATGATCTGAAGATCACGATTTCGCTGCCATCTATGGAAAGGCCGAAGCGGATGGAATCGGATGTGCCCGAGTCGTACTCATTGCCATCTGCATCTGTTTCCAGGGACGGAACCAAGATCTTAGGTCACCGGAAAACATTGATAAAATTCTGGCTCAAAATTAAGTTTGAGGGTTTGAAATACATTGAAATGTGAAATTACCAAAAAGAAACTCAATAAATTTGTTATTGTAAATTTAAAATCCTTATATTAAAATGGTCTGTTGCATTTTATCCCATGCGAGTAAAAATTAAAGAACAAAAAAGATCACAACTCAACTTCTTAACTTTCTAGAAAGAAAGTCCACTGCTATCATTTTTAAGGATTTCTTTGTGTATTAGTATTTGTATTTTCAGACGGGACGTGTTATGTGGAACACCTTTTTAAATTTATAGTGATTTGAGATGAGGATAACACCTTTTTCCATGTTCTTGGACATCTCATGAAGACGAAAAGCCATGTCGGATGGAAAAGGTATCCACTCAGGCACGATGGTGAAGTCTGCAGCCGTTGACCTGCTGTATTTCTGGTCCATCAGCGCAGATGGCGATCCCAAAAACGCCATAAAAGCTGCAGTAAAGAGACTAAAAAACGCGCGGGAAATGCCCATCTCTTCGGCAAGTTTGGGCAGCCAGTGGGAAGCATAGTCGTACACAATCCAGTCCGGCTTAGGCCTAACGTTGTCAAGAAAATCACTTACTAATGGCCGGAGCAGATCAAAGGCCACCTTCAACAACTGCTGTTTGACATGGGGCACATCCATGGACGACTCTGCATGAGGCGGCAAGTGCTCGACCTCCGGCAAAGGAAAGGCGATGACGTTGATTAGGTGGGACAAATCCTGAGGTACTTTAACAGCTCTATGCAGGTTGCGAGGGGTGGAAATAAAGGATATCCGATGGCCTTTTTGAGCTAGGCATATCGATAGCCGAAGAAACGGCCTGAGATGGCCTATGGCTAGCCATGGGAACATCACTATGTGTAGAACCTTGCCTCCTCCTTCCATAGAGATGGACTAGAGAAAATGGAAAAATAATCTCAAGTAAAGAGACTTTTAGAAATGTTTTAGACATCATTTGAGGACATATTAAAGTTTGTATACATTATCCTGGCGATGCCAAAATCTATTTTCTTTACCCTTTACGTCGGGCCCTTTGTAAGCAAGTTGTATTTCTTTGTTTTTATTAATCATATGCATACTGTTCCACCAGTGAAAACTTGGCCCTACCCTTTGGATGGTTCGAACTTCAAAGCCTTGATATTTCATTACCAGTTAAAAGAAGTCTTAGGAATGATCAGGGATTCGAGCATATTCGATGTGCGTGCATAATTTTTTTAAAATTATTTTATTGTATATATGGTATAATTTATAAATACTATTAAAATATTTTAATCTGAAATGCGCATTTGTAGAAAATTATTGATTAAATCAAGTAATAAAAACTATGGTTATTTTAGGGAAAAGATGAGTATATTTCAAGATACTTTAGTTAAGACATGTGATGTCAAGTGAAGATAGTCATTTTAAGATTCTCAGATTTAGGTGTAAGAAACAAATGGATGATAGGATAAATTGCTACCAGAATTGCGATTAAAAAATTCAGTATTAATTGTGGATTGATTGTTTTTGTGAGAATTTTTCAATCCCACGTTTACTTGTCTTTACAATATGAAGAAGAACTTGTTGTCTTTCTATCCCTTATTCGATCAGATTGCTTGGGCCAATAATTCAACCACATGATACTTGTCTGGCAATATAAACGGTTCGATTAGGGACCTCCCAGATGTATACCAATATTATACACCACTTTTTATATTTTTTTTTGCAACAAACATATGCAATTGTACATATAATTATATTTTTGCCACATAAGTTGATTCGATTTTAATTTTAGTCCCACACTTCTCTCCATTTGCATATTGCATCCAATAAGTCCGTTTTCTTTTCAATTTCAAGACACAAAAAGGGGTTTCATTGACAATAGAATAAAATTCATATTTATTTTTAATTGGCTAGTTATAAATTTATTGCAGGTTATACAATTTTTTTAGTAGTTAAACTATCCTTATGCATTTTCACCTTTAATTACAAATGTAGTTTGATCAGAAAAAAAATTATTAGACCCGCAATATGCATGTAAGAACTCAATTGAATGTAAATATGATGTTTATTCAACTTTTCCTATCAGATTCAACATAGAAATTCAAGCCGTACTAATAAGAGAAAAAAATTCTCTTTTGCTTTGTGGAAATTAGGGACCAGTAAATTATCAATGTCAACAAGTTTCATGTATTTTATTAATGGATGAATTTTTTTTATAGAAATAAATATCAAGAATACTAAAATATATTTTTTTAATCACAACAAATTTACATGTGATTACAGAAAATCTAAAAAAAAAAATAGTGTAATTATCCCTTAAATTATAAACCTCATCATTCCAATAAAAGAAGAATTCTTGGCAATATATACATCCCACTAATGACAATATTAAAATCTCACTCTGAACACTAGTTTTAGCAGCCCACATAGTTTATAAATATTGCTGTTTAAGTTATCCATTTCTTTGGTACTAACCTTTGTCAAAGGTTTTGGGAGTAAGAATTTTCACTCGGGTGGTCCCCTTTCCTAACACTGTTGCGGATAAGATTGATTTTGGGTGGGGGGTTGGGGGGTGGGGGTGGGGATTTGGGGGTGCGGGGTTGTGAATCTGGACAATTTAAGGCACTGCTTACCTTTGGTGCATTCGAAATTGCTTCTTATTACTTCTGTAATCCATCGCTTATAATTACATTATATATCCATAAAATTAATTATAAAATCTTTTCTAAAAATATAAAATTATATTGTTTTTTTTAAAAAAAAAATTAAAATTGTATTTACACCTCCTTCAATTTTTTGCGGTTACACCTTACTCCTTTTGTTAGGACTTAGCAGAAAATACTAATGTTAACAAAAAAAAAATACATAAATTTCAATTTTACCCCTTATTTAACATTCGCATAATAATTGTGTATTTATAGGGAGAAAAATATAATGATGTTAACTTTATTCTCTCTTTATATATATACACATATATTTATTACATTTGTTCCTTTATAAGTAGAAAAATATATATAAGAATGTTAAATTAGGGTGCAATTTTAAGTAATTTTTTTGTTGACGCCAGTATTTCCATCCAAACCCCAACCAAAGGGAGTTAGATGTAATAGAAAATTTTTCGATGGGTGTAAGTGTAGTTTCTAAACTTTTTTGAGAGAGTAGTGTATGTCTAAGTATAATTAACCCTTAATACATATCTTTAATTAATATTAAATATCTTTATCTAATTAATAACTATTATTATAATAAATCAACAACTATTATTTAATACCTATATAGTCATGGCATTAGATCACATAACCTCTAATTATAAATACCAAACCATAGACTTTGTATATTAAATGAGAAGGTAAGGGAGAAATTTCTTTAATTATATGAACTAAATGATAAGATTTTTTTCGAGCTTCGTAATTTAAAAATTGAAAATTATTTTATAAAAGTTGCGAGAAGCAAGAATTAGTGATAATAATTTCATACATAAATGTGTCATTAAAAATAATTAATGATACATGTCTAGTGACACTTCAATAATAACATCATTATATTTGTGAGGCCAGTGTATGTTTCACTAATTATTTACTAAGTACAATTGCATATACCATTCTTATTACTAATTTACACTATAAATAAAGCCTTAATTATGTCTTGACAAAATTACTTTTATTTTAAAAGATAATACTAATTTTTTTTTTAAATTTCCACTAACCTTTTTATTTGTCTAATTTTGACCTCACTTATCCCTCATCCCACTTTTCTAATTCAAAATTTTATATTTCCCATCTCTTAATTTTTTGTTTTCTTTGTGTATTCTTTATTTCACTTGTCACTTGTCATAAATCAGTGAGTACTTAAGTTAATTCAGAAGATCATTCCATAACAAACTTTAGTAAATCTTTATAACTTCAAATTTTAAAACAAAGTACACATAATTTTGTAGGGTCAGGAAGTATTTGCATATTTGAACTTAATTTCAAGAGGCAGCAATGTAATTCACCTGCAAAATAAGATGGCAAGAAGCACAGGAAAGAACAAAAATAAATTTCCTATCAAACTTCAACTAGATATATAATTGATCTCTTATTTACAACTAAAATGTGAGGAATAGAAGTGACTCTGAGGTCTCAAACCTACCAACTAATTCTCTAATCACCACTAGGAGAAAGAACAAATACAAGTTTACAAATTCACCTGTTAGTATTCAGGAGGCACTATTATATACACACAAGTGTTGCTATATGGTTGTTCATCTAGGCATTGCAAAACTACAATTTTGCGATCCTCCCTGGTTGGGAAGATTGGTGGGAGCAGGCACCGGCATGCTGTCCATGGCTGTGGTGATGTCGTGAATGCTAGATCTTTTTCTCTCCTTCTTTCCTGAATTATGACGAAGGAAATACTTCTGAGCATGGCTAGCAACTTGTGTTGGGGTCCTTGTAACTACTACATTCCTTGAAATACTTCTCCAGTCACCTTTACCATACCTATCAAGTCCAATCAAGAACAACCTGCAAAAAAAATGTATTGATATAGATGACATACCACTAATTTTTAGTGCACCATATATCAAATTACCTATGCACGACGAAATAGCAACTTAAATGAACAAAAACAAAAAAGGCCAAAGAACTATCACTATGTCATGCACGAAAAGCATGAAGAAAAACACTTAACCTTCACAAGCATGCCGGTTGTTTCACATTTCTCTTTGATTCGTTAGCTTCTTAGCTATATAGGAGTTGAAATATTCGTATCATTAATTTAGCTCGTATGTGAGAATACAATGGCATCTCCTCATACATCTACTGCCAAAATGCCTGTCAGGTATCTAACTCACAAAAAATCTTCTTCATTTATATTACTAATTCCATCATCCCTTAGTATCCTGTCAAAAACTTGCAGTTTTCCCATTATTGCTCAAACACCACATATACAGTCTTTTTCATCAGAAAACTCTTATGCTACATTTGCATGGAAGGATCTGATCCAAAAATATAATTTCAAATGCCACCATAGTTGAAATCTTTCGTAATATAACCTACCCAAAAATATTAAATAATTTTTATCGTGAAACTAAAATCTCTACCTATATATCCATCATTCCAAACTTAACCTTATGAGAATAAGCAAACGATGTCCCCTGTTTCTTGGAGTTCCCATTTTCATTACCCATTTCCTGTTCCTTCAACCAACCAACAGACTCGCAAACAAAGTAGCTTAATATCAATGAACTCACCCTCTAAATTCAAAAATAAAATGATAAAAAACATTAAAATCATAAAAGAAAAACATCTTCCACAACCACAACCCTAATATAAAATTTCAGCAATATACTACATCCCAAGAACAAGAACCTTCTGCTTTCGACCAAAATTGAACTTTCAAAATCAATAACAAGAAAAGGATTCCACAAAAGCAGCAAATTGAACTCAATAATAATCAAAACCAATCGGATTAACCTGTGTTCATCTTCTGTCCATGGCGTACCCTTTTTCCGTTCAACTTCGGAGTGCCGACTGCGGTTCCCACCGCCGAATGAGATTTGACCCGGCGTCCTCGGCCTGGCATGCTGGTCCCACCCAAGCGGCGCCGACTCATCCGAATAACTCGGCAGCTCAACGCGGCCCGAGTCGATCTCCGCGATGTCATGCAAGAGAGTCTCGTAATGCAGTCTGACTTCGTCCGGCGATTTACCTGGAAGAAATTCAGCTATTCTCCGCCACCGGTGGTCGATTCCTTCCGGGAATTCCACCAGAGCCTTCTCAAAAATCTTGTCCTCTTGCCGACTCCATACTGCGGCGGCCGAATCCACCGCCGGCGGCGTCCACCGATTGCTGTTGGCATCAATTCCGTACATATTTCATAGAGAAGATTTGGTACAGTGGGTTAGGGATTAATTCCGTCTTTTTCTTCTATGATTTGGGGGGTTTTATTCGAGAAAGAGCTTTTGGGGGGATTTGGCGAGGGATTGCAGGGGATTTTATAGAGGAGAGAGAGAGAGAGAGAGAGAGAGAGAGGGGGGTTTTGGAAGTTTGTGTTAGATGTTAAATTAGAGGCGCAATAGAAGCACGTTTTTTCTTTTAATTGGTGGAACTGTAGCTTTTTTAACTGTTCCTCCCCAGGAAGCCAACTTCATTTTGACTTCTTCCAAATTATGAAAATTTTTCTATGATTTATTATTAACAATTATTATTTTTATTACAAATAAATTAAAGATTAGTATTTATACTTAACAATTTATACTTTTTAATTATTTAAATTAAATTTCATATATACTACTTCGTCCTAAAAAAATTCAATTATTTTCAGCTTCTATTGTCAACAATCTCAAACACTGTATTTTTTTTTAATATAAAACCAACAATTACATACGACTCAAATTCATCACCTTAAACTTATCTATAAAACCTCAATTTAATGATCAAACTAAAACATCATTTGTAGATTTCACTAAAATTAAATATACAATGTTTTGACAAACTTTGATTCTCTCTCTCAAACTCCCTCTTGTAATTTTGAGGGGTAGTAAACTATAATGATAAATTACCACAATAATTATTCTTTAGAGTGAAAACCAGATATAATAATTTATCTCATTTTTATCATAATTTATGTAAATTATTTTAATTAATTTATAGTATTAATGTATTGATTGAATAAAAAATTATTATAATTAGCTGTTAACGTTATTAGCAGATTGACATATTAGTTGAAATCGATGTAATGCTAAAAAAGAATATATAAATAAATAGGAATCTCATTGGATTTACGGCATCTGTTTAGTAAATAATAATTAGCTTTTTATTACCTTTTGGACTTTTATTTTACATGTGATTTAATTTTTCCAACTTCAATTTTTCAGCATAATTTTTTATTGATTTAGTGTTAAACGGCTACTTTATTTAAAAACTCAAACTGTTATAAAAAGATCGTTTAATATTAATATCTTAATAAGCAACAATTCAATATGTCTTTTTTTAAGTTTATTGTACGAAAATTAGTAGTGAGTTGGAAATTTTTGAACAAATAGGAGAAAATCACAAAAAGAAAAGAGAATATTAGCAACAAAAATTACATGATAATATTTTCTAATTATCACTAAAATTATATGTACTAAATTATTTCTTATTATAATAATAATAACAATAATAAAATATTATTATTTTTTAAATATAATGGGTTAATTTATATATTTTATATTTACTATAATATATTTAAAAATATGAAAAAAATATTTATTATATACACATAAGAAAAATATATTACCATTTCATAGACTAGCTGTTATGGCATGCCATTCCTACGTACATGTAATAAAATAATTTAATAATATATTATAATTTAAAAAAAGTATGTAAACAAACACATCATATTTAAAAAAAATTAATTTAGCGATATTATCAATATGAAAAAAATTGGTATCATCGTTTTTCAAACTGCAGTTTGTGAGTGAAAATTTCATATTAGTATACACAAATAATATAGATTTATAGATTAAAAGAAGAATTTAAGTAGGGATAGTAAAAAATACATAATATTTTCGATTTTAAAATTTTGATATCGTAATATAAGTAATTACTGTATATGTGTGAAAATAATTTTTTTTTTTAATAATATAGATAAATTATGTTGGAGGTGGGCACCTCGACGGTATAAACTCATGTAAGAGAGGTCGGCAAAAGTTATCCTTGGAATCATATGCCTCACCAACAACAATACTATAATCATTACTCATTGATTATTGGTAAAATTTTTATGTTTAATATAAATTTTTAGCGTTAATTATATTTTGTCATTCGAATTATAGTTATTGTTATATTTTGATATCTATTTTTTTTATGTCGATTTATCATCTCATCTTTAAAAACTTTTGCACTTCGTCGTTTATAATCATTTCTCAACCAAGTTTTTTTATTGGAAAAACATCACATGCAGTGCACATGTAATGTTTAAGAATTATGTAATGTGATATTGTTCAGATATACACGGCATGTGATGTTTTTTGGAGAAAAAAAAATCAACAAAAAGGCAGCAATATATGGTAAAGTGCATATTTTACAAAATTGAAATGATAAGTTGATATAAAAAAAGAAAAAAAATTCTATGGCGAAATGTAAAAACAAGCATAATTTACTTAAAATTTTATATTTCAAATTTTATTAATGTATATATAGTTCAAAAAGCTCATTGCATCTATAGTTTTATAATCAGTTATGAAATTAATTATACGTCCAAACACTATAATCACACCAATGGTATTTTTGTTTAGTATTTAAAATTGAGGTCCTATAAATAAATTCAATTAAGGTTATGGATTTGAATCCTACTAGACGCAGACGCGTGTGTATTTGTCTTACTTTTATATGAATTTATGCATTTTTATTTCATTATTTTTAGTTATATAATGCATTATGGGCGAAGTTGAGGTCCCATGATTTTAAGATTGGGGGATCAAATCCCACCAATGTGTGGGATGTCATTGTACTTTAATAGTATGAGTTGTTCTACTTCAATAGTTGAGTTGTTCTACTTTAATAGTACGTATCGATATTTGATATTGATGATAGTAATCGACTTATTCAAAAAGAATAATAGTTTATTGCTTTTACTTCAAAAAGAAAAAGAAAATTATCTGATGCATTGATTGAATCAACGTATTGCTCAATTTATTGAGACATTGATGTAATTATATATTACTCAAATAACAATAATAATAAATTATGACTTTTTTCTCAAATAAGTTTGAGCGATAAAATCGAGATTTCACAACTAAAATGCTGTGGGCTCGACTCGCACGTATGTCAGTATAGTCTATTTTTAATAGTAATATTTAGTTTTTTTATTTACTTTAAATATATTAGTTGATTCAGAAATATCAATATATTGAATTAATATTTCAATATGAGTTTGAACGTATTGAATAGTGTAATAATAAAATGAATCTAATCGAGAAAAAAGAATGATTAATTACTTAAACACGTAATCAAATTTCTGTCTTTCGTATATTATAATAATAAAATGATTAAGTGTTCATAATATTCAAGTTTTGAATGATGTAATCTTCTTTAAAAAAAGATTAACAAAAGTACTGTCATTGTGATATCTCTACAATGAACTTAGGCCATGTTTGGCAATTGAGTCAAAATCAATATTCCTACCAAATTTTTTACTTAAATATTATAAATTCTGTGCTATTAATAAATCCCATAGGCATGTTGATGTGTTTTTTTTAATACATTAATAAAATTATTCTTATTTAAAAAGATAGTATCAAATTAGTTTTCTCTCCGTCTCTCTTTTTATTATTATTATTATAATTTTTTTTAATTTTACATAAATTTTGGCCGTACTCATCTTTCGTTTTCCCATTAGACGAAATATAATTTTTTATTATGATTAATTATTATAGTTAAAAGTAAAAAATCCCGACAGATACTATAACCACGACTATTAGTTGTTATTTCTACATGTAAGGCTAAAACATTTGCTATATCTAAAAACAGTGGCAAGCATTTTGATTACAGGTAAAATCATAACGAATATTGATTAATCGTGGTCAAAACTTTAATTTTAGCATCGATCTTGTCTAACTGTAGTAGATAGTAATCATTTACTATGATTTTAATATGGGATAAACATACAAAAACAGAAAAAAGAAAATATAATTTCGTGAGGCCTAATTAAAAATAAAATACTATATACTCCATTATCGAGAGCTGAGTTGGCAATTTTGGATTGAGTGGGTGCTATGAACCGTGAAGTGCATGGAGGCGTGGGATGTCGGCGACCGCCTTTCACTTTCAGGGGGTGGGGATTTCTGGCTTTATTATCATTTGTTTGGCTGTCACTTTAGAAAAGCCGCCTCTCAACCGCTCTCTACAGAATTAGGAAGCATGCACTTACCTTCCCTCTCCTGTCCACGTGGCCGAACGGGAAACGCACACGTCTCCCGCATGGGTTGAAGTCACCACGAGACAGACGGGTTTGGATAAGATGGATCGCCACGTCATAGTCCTGATTAAAGTATTCAATCAACGCCAACACGTTTTCCAGCGTCGCCTTTAAGTTAGTTATGCGACTTTTTATGATCCGGAAAAAATAAAAAAGAAGAATATTTGAATGAGAAAAGGGAAATTAGCAAGAGACGGAGTGGACCTTTTGCTGTTAAAAGATTGGAAGAGAACTACCAATCATGGATTTCATGTCCGACGGTTATTAAAATAAGAAATAATATATAATAAGTAAGGGTATAATTGTCATCTGATAAAAAAATTAACATCGTTAGGTGAATTTAACAGAAAGGGGCAAGTGAGCTATGTTTGATAAAATATAAATTTTTATTTTTTTGTCTATTTTTAAAATACAAGAAATCGTTTAGCTGAGTTTTTAAAATATAAAGGAATTTTTTGTTATTTGCCCTATAATACAATATAAATATTTTGGGTCTAGGTGCAAGTTAGCCACCAAAACCCCAGAATCATTACATCACATGTCATCATGTGTTTTTTATATTACAATTAAATATACAAAATATATTTCTTAACGAGTAAAAATGTTAGGATAATTATTCGTTATTGCTCATTTTATTACTTCAATTATTATGATTAAATACATAATAGTTGGCCAAATCTATATTAACCATTCCATAACATCAAGACTAATTATATATGATGATAAGAGCTTTTGGAGATATCAATTGGTAAAACATGGGACGTGTGCTCAACAAACTCAACTATTTTACCTTAACCACCAATTCAATCTGCTGCGTACTCTTCGGACAAGTAGCTAGCTACAATCAATCCCCACAAACTCAGATGCATTCCCATTCTCAAAATATATATACACACATGCACATTAACGCAAGCGGGCGGTGTGCGTACCTAGTTGACAATCAAGAACTGTAATTGGATACGTGGGTAGCTGGAAAATTAATTAAATGGAGAATAGATCAGTGCTGAGATTATTAGAGGATATGGTGATAGAAGTTTTGGTCCATCTTCCCGTCAAGTCACTGATGCGATTCAGGTGTGTTTCGAAATCTTGGTGCGCTCTAATCAGAAGCCCTGATTTTGCCACCATGCATATGCGTAGTAAGGAAATGTCTGAAACCTGCAGCGTAATGCTAATTAACTCTTTGCTATTTCCAGGCAAGACCGCCGACGATCTATTATACCTAGGCACTCATGCCTTGTCGTTCCATGACCTGCATTGTCCGGAATTATCACCGGTACGGCCAGACGTTTTCTTCCCTTTAGGCAACACATACACCCCTGAATTTGTGAGCGTTTACGGCCCCTGCAACGGGCTTGTTGTTTTAGTGGTAGGTGGCAACTTTGTTTGGTGCAACCCCACATTGCGAGAATTCAAAGTGCTTCCTCCTCCCAACCCCATCACCGTTCCGGAGGGTTATAAAGTTACGATTTTTCTAGAGTATGGATTTGGTTTCGATGCTGATACTAATTCCTATAAATTTGTGACCTTAGTTTTGGTGCAAGAACATGTGACTCACCTCGATTTGGACCCTTCCTACGAGGAGGACAGTTACATTTTGACAACTCTGTACGATTCAAGCATCGATTCTTGGAGGATAATCGACACCAAGTTGCCGGAATTGGATCACAGACCTGAAGTCAATCTCTTCTTCAATGGTGCACAGCATTGGAAAGTAACTGCACATGATCGGTATGAACAGAACTCTAATCATAACAACGTTGGTTATAACATCCTTTGTTTTGATATGAGTAGTGAGGTTTTCAAATGGATTTCGTATCCCCAAATGTATTACGACGATGATCGCAAGTACGAGGCTCTTGTGAGCTTAAAACAGTGTCTTGCCATAGCTCGATATGGTGTTGAGTCAGTTGATTGTATTGAGATTTGGGTGTTGAAGGAGTATGGTGTCAGTGAATCATGGACCAAAGAATTCGTAATTTCTGCTGCATACCCCACGAGTTTTGGTTTGGTTCCTAGATGTCGTTCTTGGCAAGATGAATGGATACTGCTTGAATCTGGGGGGCAATTAGCAGCTTATGCAATCCATGCAAATCAAATCAACACATTCCAATTTCATGGGCTTGAGAAGTCGTTCCGAGCTATAATTTTCAGGGAGAGCTTAGTTAGTTTAAATAAGGTACGTTCGAAATTGCGACTCGTCGAATTGGGCGATTAATTATTATTACTTTCTAGATTCTTGATCAAATTCTAAGTTATAGAACTAAACTGCTACCCTAACTAATAACCTTTGTCTTGAAATCTCGAAAATTAGAAACGTACCGGACGAAAATGTTGTCCTAGGTAGTAAACCAATAATTATGACTTGTAATTCCTTCATAAATTATTACTTCCTAAACCTAGGTTCTTCACATGTTGCAGGTTCTACGTATATGAAAAAAGATGACCCGACCCGACCCGACTCAAAGCAGAAGGGTTCTCATTCATACCTTCATATTAAGGGAGAGCACCTAATTGGTATCTTTTCTGTTTTTGTTTTGCTATTTTTCTTTAATTATTTCAGCAGCTTTTTTTTCTCAACCTCCATTTTTTTTCTCTCTCGACTTCTATGTTTTTTCTTCCCCATTTTTCTCTAAATAACTACTCACAACTTCTATCTTTAACTAAAATTTATAATTTTGAGAATATAATAATTATATCTTAGTATTTTAAATTAATTGCACATGCCACACACACTAGTATTTAATGAATAATATGGTTGTGAAGTTGTTGGCAGCAATTTTAAGCCTTTAATCCTAAGCAGCAATATTATTTCACTTGTTATGATCTTGTTTCTTTTCTTAGAGAAAGGCTTTTGGTCTACTATTATTTTATTTTGAAATAGAAACGATGAACTATTATTAATTGAAATAAATATATTAGTATTACACAATCATTTCTTTCGACAACAATTCCTTCCATGCAGCAGACAACATTTTACACACATAGCGGAATTCAAACACATGACCTCTAAGATTATGGGGCCTCAACTTGGCCAACTAAGCTATAGACTTTTGGTCTACTATTATTTATGCATGGTAAGTATTCCCAACGTGTTTGCAAATTGATTTTCAAATATATAAATTCAGCGTCAGAGCTACGTACCATAACCGCTGCCACCCATTTTTGTCGCGTAATGAGTAGCTGTACCTGTCCCTGTGAAGTGCATAGTGTATATGAAGAGTATTTTTCAGTGATGCAGATATGACCGTATGTATACTAATGCTCCAAAACAGCAGACAAACAACGTACAGGTGATCGTGTGAATTGAATTAGCTATACTTATATTTCTTCTACAAATACCAAACTTTTTTTATTAATTAGTTTTATTAATAATTTTCTATTTGATCAGGCTCGAATGTTCGACCTCGATCAACGAGCTTGATTTGGTCACGTCACCTTCCTAAATCTATGAATTAGGGCCTGAAGATAAAACAAAAAAGTTAGGCTACTCAGGTTCGTCCCCGATGAAGACCTTCCGACGCCAAAGTTAGGTAATGACCGAGGTGAAAGTATGCAATCTGCGAGCTAATGTAGTGATCTCATAATATAAGATCAACATAATAAATGTCCAGTTACCTCTATTTGGTCAGGTATGAGGTATTTATAGGCTCCGTATTGACATTGTAGATCGACTCACGTGTCATGATCCAAGCCTCTTTTGCTTTAATTGTGCGGTACTCAATCACCCTCCATTTCCGGTCAATAGCGCGGGGTGGGCCGAGCCGACCCGCGACCTCACACGTGGATGTTGGAGAAATGACCTTTTTACCCTTAATGAAGGGCTTTTTTTTTTGTCTTTCAATAATTAAAATGCCCATCACTATTCAAATACAAGACGTTCAACCCAGAATTCGGATGTTAGTTTATTTGGAGAAAATGAGTGAGGTTAGAGGAGGGGCTTTGAATTATAAACTTCTTAAAATCAAAGAGGCAATCACCAATACTAACAAACAAACATGTGCAAGACCCACTAGTAGCATGTCCATCCTCCACACTCCTCCCTCAATCCAACAACGCCTACTTCAACACATTATATCTCGTTCATGGTTCAAACTCGCGGTATCATCGATAATATCGGTTGCGGCGTATCGAAATATTATTGAATGATACGAGACAAATGTGATATACAATACTTAAAAAATTCTCGAAAAGTTAGTAAAATTATAACTTGACAAGAGTTTTCACCACAGGCAGAAGAAGAGATAATTTTTCGCTCATTTGCTCTCTTCTCTTACGTTTTTTTTTTTTATCAAAATTTGAACACATGAAACTTCATCTTCTCTCTTTTTCTTGAACTTGATCACTTTTCAGCAATGGAGATTACAACGAAAGAAGCAAAATAATATAGTGATTGAATTTCAATGTCATTATATCCCTCCATAATTTATACGAGCCATATTGGCATTATTTCCACCTCATGATTTCCTCCAAGGACACATAATATTGGATTCTTCTTAGGGAAATTTTAATTCATAACGGGTTTAGTTAGATTTAAACCAATTGTATGACAAGTGTAATATAATTATTATATAATTAATGTATAGTTAAGAAAAATAATCAATTACGTAACAAATATAATACAATTACTATATAATTAATTTAGTTCGATTAAACTTGATTTAAATAAAAATTTTATTGGGCCATAATGCAAAACACCACAAACCGAGTCCAAGAAAGAGTCCTAAAGTTGCAAAAATGGCAAATGGGCATTAATGGTGGAATGTTGATCCACTTATGCATGACCAACTGCACTAGCTAGCGATATATACACATATTTTACAATTATTCATATATGCATGTTTTAATTTTTAAAATATTAAATATTTTAAGCGTCCACGACTTGGTACTTTAATTTAAAAAAAGAAAAATAGTGTCGAGTCGTAGATGTTGTCCACAACTTGACACTTTAATTTTTTAAAAAAATGTCCATGACTCGATACAAATATGTTATCTTATTTAAAAAAAATATTATCTTTATAATTTTTTTTATAATAAATAAATAATTAAACCCAAATTTACCCTTTAATTCATTTCTTCCATATTAAAAACAAAATTGGTCAAAAAATAATTTTATTTTTTGATAATTACATAATTACATTGTTTTTCTCTTAATCTACTACTCCATATTTTTCTCTCACATTCTCTACCTTTTTTTCCCTCACAAACTTTCATATTTTTAAGAAATTTATAATTATAATTTATTTTTTTTCTCACCTTCTCCGTGTTTTTTTACTCATAAATTTTCATATTTTTAATAAATTCTCAATTTTAATTTATTTTTTCTTTCTCAACGTATCCCAATTTTTTTTAATTTCACACAATTTTAATAATTTCTCTTCATTTTATACAAAAATTATTTCTTATATGCTCGCCAAAACTGCATGCAACAACATCTAATTTTGTATAAAATTAAAGATATACAGTTTGTTAACAAAAATTGGTAATTTAATCCCTCAACTTAATAAATAACTATAGCTATGGAAGCAAGCTCAACACGGGTGCAAAGTTAAAATTTTGTTTTATTTATTTAGTTAGAGTAAAAGAAGAAAAGTGAAATAAACAATTGATTAAAATCAATAAATTGAATTAACTCTACATTTGTACAAATATAAACTTATTAATAAAAAATATAAATATTTTTGGAAAAAGATAGATATAGATAGGTTTATTTTAGGCTATCAATATTTTGCCAACTCGAGGTTACTCTAGAATCTATTCCTTAATAAATAGTATTAGTAGGCTACAAATGATTCGAGTCGAAACGAGCCGAATACATCATTTTTCAAATTTATTTGAATTAATATCGAACTTAAAAAATTATATTTGAATTTTGATTTGATTAATATTCTAATTGAGTTCAGACGAGCTTGAACTGAATTAAACATGATTCGAGTCTTGTAAGTTGATGTTTTATGTTTTATTATTTTTGTTTTAATCGAATCGAGTTTAAAAGCTTATGAAATATTTTTTTTTGTTTAAGTTCAATTTAATTATTTATCAAACAAGTTTTTACCACTCAGTTTTAATTAAGTATAGAATAGTTTGACATATTTTTTCAACTCTAAATAATAAAAATATAGACAGACATGAATTCAGAGCAATTTCTCCTTTAAGAATTGTGATAGATAATTTTTATTTAATAAAAAGAGAGAAAAGCCATTCTTGAATTGCTAATTTTTGCTGAGATCTCAGTGAGCTGTAAGCTGCATAAGCCTTTGATAATTCTCATACACTCCTTGAGAAAATTTTGATGTTCACAAGATACTAAATTAATCTTGGGGGCTTGGATCTTTAAATGAAAGCCCTGTACAGGAGCAATAAATCTTGTAGATCATTCAGTAGTTTGCATCGCAGAAGCATTTCATTGATTAGCACTGCTGAAGTTGAGCCACCAACCCAAGAAGCAGACAATGTTTGGGTATGTACCAGAGCTGATTTTTTGCAGATTCAGCAATCCCTGATTCGAAAATGCGCCAAAAAGCGAGCATTTATGCAAGGCAAATCCTGCCATGCACAGATAATTCACTTTGGTTTAGAAGCAGACACTTTGACTTCAAACATGCTGATTAATATGTACTCCAAGTGTGGCGTTGTGCGTTACTCTCGCAAAGTGTTCGATGAAATGCGTCTTAGAAGTGTGGTTTCGTGGAACACTGTGATTGCAGCGCACACTCAAAACGGGAGTGGAGAAGGAGCTTTAGACCTTTTTGTGAGGATGCTGAGAGAAGGGTCGGAGTTCAGCGAGTTTGCGCTGTCAAGTGTGCTGTGTGCTTGTGCGTCCAAGATTTTGGCTTTTGAGAGTAAACAATTGCATGCTTTTTCTATTAAGGCATCAATGTCTTTCAATGCGTTTGTGGGCACTGCTTTGCTTGATGTTTATGCTAAGTGCCATCTCATCAATGATGCTCTTCGGGTGTTTGAATCCATGCCGGAAAAGAGTGATGTTACTTGGAGTTCAATGATGGCTGGGTTTGTACACAATGAGCTTTATGAGGAAGCTTTAGGTTTGTTTCTAAGGGCACAAAGGTCTCATGCAGCAACTAGTATGTTCACCATATCTTCGGTCCTTAGTGCCTGTTCTGCCTTGGCCGCACTAATAGAGGGGAAACAAGTGCATGCCGTGGTGTATAAAATCGGTTTTGGTGCAAATGAATATATTACGTCATCGCTTGTAGATGTGTATGCTAAATGCGGAAGCATTAAAGAGTCTTATGATGTGTTTTCTAATGTGGAGGAGAAGAATGTCGTTCTGTGGAACACGATGATATCTGGTTTTGCTAGACATTCCAGATCTTTAGAGGCTATGATATTATTTGAGAAAATGCAGCAGATGTTTTTGTTCCCAAATGAGGTAACTTATGTTTCTCTGTTATCTGCATGTGCTCATATGGGGTTAGCTGAAAAGGGGCGCAAATATTTTGACATGATGAAGAAAGAACATAACTTGTCTCCCAATGTCTTTCACTACTCATGCATGGTTGATATTCTTGGCAGGACTGGACAGCTTAATGAAGCTAAGGATTTAATTGACAAAATGCCATTTGAGGCTACAGCTTCCATATGGGGGTCACTCTTAGCTTCTTGCAGGGTTCATCGGAATGTTGAGTTGGCAGAGGTCGCAGCTAGAAAATTGTTTGAGATTGAACCTAATAATGCAGGGAATCATGTGCTGCTTTCCAACATATATGCTGCGGATGGGAGGTGGGAGGATGTTGCATCTGCAAGGAAGGTTCTTAAAAGTAGTGAAGCTAAGAAGGAGAGAGGTAAGAGTTGGATCGAAATTAAAGACAAAGTTCACTCCTTCATGGTTGGGGAGAGGACTCATCCACAGATTGCTGAGATATATTCAAGATTGAATAACTTGCTGGACGAGATGGAAGAACTGGGATTCAAAGGCTACATTGAACATGATCTGCATGATGTTGAAGATGATTACAAGAGGGAACTACTAAAGCATCATTCTGAGAAGCTTGCTTTTACTTTTGGGTTAATGTACTTACCTTCTTATGCACCTATAAGAATAATGAAGAACCTAAGGATCTGTGGGGATTGCCATGAATTTATGAAGGTTGCTTCTACCCTCACAAGGAGGGAAATTATTGTCAGGGACAATAACCGGTTCCACCATTTTAGGGAGGGATACTGCTCATGCGGAGATTTCTGGTAGTAGACATTTGCATAAGAAGCTTGTGGTGAATTACTTTATCCTCCTTAACACAATGCCTGTGATTCGGGCATTGAATGAGTACGCTGATTCTTGTCATTTAGAATGGAGCCATCCCCTGCCTTGTGAAATGAGTTTCTTTGGCTTGCGAAATTCAAGATAAGGAAGTATTGGAACGCTTACTACTGAACTCAGTAGATCGCCTCTCTCTATGCCTCTACATTTGGTGAATCCATTTTGACCACTTCAAAAACTATTGTTAAACCTGCTCATGCATTCAGATTCTCACTCTCTTTTATTTGAAAAGGTACTTTTAGCAATATTTAATTCAAATCATTTATCCTCTATTTTTATTTATAACTAAACTTTACAATATATTTTTAATAAATTAATTTATTTATTTTATTAATCCTAATTAGATTTATATAAAATACATAAATTATTTTAATTTTCATTTTATTAAAACTTAGTTATAAATAAAAATAGAGGATAACTAAAATTTTAATAATTTTAAATAACTTATACAAGTGTGATAATTTTTTAATTTAATCTTATAATCTATTAACTAATTTTATTTATATATTAATTAAATAATTTAATATTTTAATTATTAAAAGGTATATTTTTATATATAGATTTAATTAAAAAAAGCTAATAAAATAATTTAAATTAAATTTAAAAATTGGTATCTTTAAAAACACCTCTAAGGACATTTCTATCTTTAAAAAATTATTTTAAAGGTTGACCTAGGCAACAAGACCACTTTTGGGTTTTAAATGCTGCCAAGGGTGGTTTTTGTAATTTTTCAAAAGGCATAGGTGGTTTCTGTAAAAAGACAATAGATGAGGGGTGTAAATATAATTATCTTTTTTATTTAATTATGTAAATATAATAAAGAATTAAATAATAACACACATCAAATGTACTTTAATCATCTATACTATCATAAAAGAAAATATTTTTGTCATATTAATTTTTTAATATTCAAATTTATCCTTTATATTATTTTTTTCCTTCAAAAAAATTTCATCAAATTAATAATTTTAATAATTTTTTAATAATCTCACAATTTTATTTTTTATTTTTTTTCTGTTAACAACCCACTACTTTACCTTTCTCTCTCACCTTACTTCTACACATTTGTCACAATTTATAATTATAATATATGTTTTTCACACATTTCTTTTTTTTTTATTCTCTAACGCCAAGAAAAATTTTATATGCTCGCAAGAATCGCGTGCAAATGATAATTAGTTAGGGTAAAATAGAAGTATGAAGGGATGAGTAGCTACATGGGATAGATTTCTTTTGAAGTGGGATAATTTTATCATGCATCTTGATAAATTAAGTTATATATCAATTTTATTTTTAAAGAGGACAATTTTTTCATTCAATCAATACATTATCGCGAGTAAAAATAATAAATAAATTATAATAACTAGGCAAATACCTTCACGCACATTTGATAAAACTGAAACACGAAATCTCGAATTTGTTCATGGCATCTCATTTGGGTAAATTGCATTTTTTGTCCCATAAGTTGACATGTTTCCAATTTTGCAACCCTTCAACAGTGAAAAAAAACTTCTCCAGTTACATTCATATTTTACACTTTTTTCCTACTAAATAAAAGAGACAAGAGAACAAATCAACTATTTATATAAGGAAGAAGAAAAAATAAACTTTTTTCACTATATTTTTATTTATTGGTACATTTTTCTCTCAAATTCGCACCCACTCTCCTACATTTACCCAAAAAAAATTTAAAAGCTGCCCCTCTTGTGTCCTGAAATTGAAAAAAAATTACACATAAAATACAATGTGCGAATCATATGTAGTATGAAAATAAAATTAAAATAGAACCACTTATGAGCCAAAAAAAAAATGCAATTTTCCCTATTTCATTGCGAGACTTGGGATAGAATTGAAGGGCACCCTTTATCCATCAAGGAGGCCTTTTAGCATGAGAGTTGTGTGGGATTCATGACTCATGACTGCGCTACCCAACTAGGAAAAGCTTCGACCGGCAAAAACAAGAAAAGGGCGACCGTAACTGCAATTTATAAGGTGATAAATGGAGTTGGAGAAAGGTGTACAGAGATGGGTTGTTGACATAGCTGAGTGGGAACCTTCATCGGATGATTTCTCTCAGGCCATGGCTTTTCTACCCCACCACGAGTACGCCTCCATCACCAGGTAATTGCTTTTTTACTTTTCATTTTTCTGCAATATATGTTCGAGCTAAAATTTATCCTATTTCTTGGAGTTTTAAGCAATTTTTATCGGTATTCTGTGCTCTTGTCATTTTGATAAGCCGGAGGGCAATTGTTTATGCGTTGAAAAGTTAGTGAAGACTTGATAGTTCTACTTATTGTGTCTATTTTTGTGGGTATAAGCTATTTAGAGATAAGTTTCCTGTTTGTTGGGTTTGAATCGATTATTCAGTTTCAACCTTGTCTAGTTGTTGTATGTGCACCTGAAAAAGTTCAATTGTTTTGTAAACAAGTTTGGGTATGAATTTGAAGTGATTTTCAATTGTTAGGTTTGTGAAATTGGAGGATCGGAAACGGGCACTTGTAAGCCGGTTGTTGCAGTATGCATTGGTGCATCAAGTGTTAGGAATCACATTTGATGATATCGTTATCAGACGAACTCCTGAGGGAAAACCCTTTCTGGTATAGCTACATTTTTATCGGAGTATTGCTTATATTCCTTTCATGGTTACAGTTCAACTAGGTTTCTACGATGGGAATGTAAGCCAGCTGATTGCATCCTTCTCTCACTAAGCTGAGGTAGAATTACATAGTCTAGTTGGATGGTTATGTTGTGAACTGTGGAAGGACAAAAGACGGTACAATCATATACGTCAAACGGAAAAGATATGCAAGCTTCATGAATCATATCTGAAAACAAGAGGCAAGAAAAATGTTGCAAATAGAACTTTTTATTGATATGATATATTTTAATTGCAATTTATAATGAAATTCTCAGATACTTTTTCTTTAGGGATAGTGATCTGTGATGAAGATTTTGTGGCACAATCATGTGTTTGTGCCTACCAGAATTAGGTTGATTTGTAAAGCTGTTTCGAGGATTTTACCTCTAAGTTTCAAATGAAATGGTGTAATTTGGTTTTTGTTTCACAACAAGCTGCCACTTTCAGAAGTGATAATGATGAAAATTATAGCGTCTTCTGGTGAGATTTCTTCTTTATGTATTTCCCTTAGCATTTCTCAGAGTCACTTGGGGTCTAAATGCGAAATTATATTTTCCCCCAAAGAAGTTCTAAAATTACACTTATATCCCCTTCGAAAATTCTCCCGTTGCATCTACACCCGTCCATTATGGTTTTAATGAAAAATGCTAATGCTAACAAAAGTGAGTATTCATAATTTTGAAGATAATAGGGAAAAATTGTTAACTTACGTTAGCAACAGCAGAAGTCGGTAATTAACCCATAAAACAACATGAGGCCACTTCAGGATAAAATTTGCTTTGCAAAAATACATGGATGTCATGGAATTGTGTTCAGAGCCTGGATTTATAGCCGTTATGTGCATTATTTCCTCCAAATGCTAGCAAAAAGCAACATGTTGCTTTTTTATCTGCATTATTTTCTGTTGTGTTAGCAAATAGGAAACCGTCATGGTCATCACTACGATGTATTTTATATCTCTTCTTCTATCCTTTCCTGCTAGGTAGGTGAGAACGTGAAGTTGGGATTTCCAAATTTTAACTTTAATGCATCCCATCATGGTGACTATGTTGCAATAGCATCAGAACCTATATGCCTTGTGGGGGTGGATATCGTTTCTCATTCCATTCCTGTGAATGAAACAGCTGACAAGTTCATACAGAGTTTCTCATCATACTTCTCTAGTTTAGAATGGTATTGCATCCTCAATGCTGGCTCTTCTGATGAGATGCTGAAAACTTTTTACAGGTATGACAGTCTCCTGTGCCTTACTATTCTTCCAGTGACTGGTGTATATGATCCTCTTGAGCATAAGTTCCTTTACTATGGAAAATTACTAATATCTTATTCTACCTATGGAAAATATCTGTGCATGGCAAGACCACTAAGACTGCTGACTTAGTGAAGACACAATTTGCTAATGTGATAAAAATGTCCTTTCAGATTTCTTTACTTCTGCCCTTTTCCTTTACCTCCCGTTCTTAACAAGAGCATAAAGATTTCTTTGAGGAAATGAATTCCAGTAACAAAAAAGAAGGATTTGATTAAGGTTACAAATGGGCGAATCTGACTTAAAGAAGTAAAAACTACTATTCTCATGTTTCTGGGTGCATAATGACCAAAACATTATCATCACTAGTACATTTTATATTAACTTATTCATTCCAAAACTCCTATTTGAATGTCCTCACTGTATATGGAACTTAACACTGTGGTAGTAGTAAGAGAAAACATGTTTGATTTTAGAACACATTCTCCACAAGAACCATCTAAGACTAAGGTTTTGCATAAAGCATATTTATCAATACAACTTCATTTACTTGGCATCACTTTCTATCTTTGGAAGTACTTGAAATCAAATCCTCTTTGACCTCAAATACAAAAAAATTGAAGCCATAATCAAAGAAAGATAACTGGATTGAATATGAGAAGAAATAATGCCATGTTCACTTTATTGTTCCTCTAAATATGCTTCCTGCTTCTTTGGGTTCCTTTATGCCAATAATTCAAACAGATATTGGTCCCTGAAGGAATCTTTTGTCAAGGCCATGGGTAGTGGTGTAGGTTACAAGTTGGATGAAGTGGAATTTCACCACAAAAGCTGGGATGATATATTTGTCAAAGTTGCTGGGAGAAAATTGAAAGATTGGAAATTTTGGCTTCTAGAACTGGGACAAAACCATTCGGTCAGTCTTCAACTAGTCCTACTACTTCCTTTTGTCTTTTGTATGTTATATGGCCAGGGTCATTCTCAGTCTTTTATAATAAATTACAGCATAATTCCTTTGGGGCCAAGAGATACTAATTTGCTGCTCCAAATCAAGTGATTTTGAAGTTGGTGTACTGAGAAGTTGACTCCTGACGGCAGTTGTTCGTTAACTCTGAGTTCTGTCCGTAAAAGATAATGACTATAGTGTCATGCCAATCATTTCACTACGTTTCCCTTCTCGAGATTTTACCTCATCTTGATATTGACCTTGATTGTCCATGGCGTTTGTCAATTAGACAACCAAACTATCTCATTAAACGAGTGACTACTTATACATAACTGACATAAAGTGTGCCAATGACATTGGTCGCAAAGCCTGTCGTATTCCCTACAAAAAAAAATTCAAACTATTGCCAGTGTTGAATGCTTGAATTTCAGATCTATATCAAGCCATTTGTAGCTGAGTTTTATTATAGTGAGTGCAATCACACAAGCATCTGCAAACAAAGGACCTTGACTGATGAAGGTTGTGGTTTCTGAATGCCACTAATTCTCCCCAGCTTTCAAATAATTGATCTGGCCTTTCGAGGTAGGAACCACATACTCGGGGACATTCTTGAGAACAGACCACTGGGTATCCTTAAAATGTAAACTCAATGACCACATGAGATTGTAGTTTGTTATGTTTAAAAGTCTAAAACTTGTCTTGCGCAATTGAAATTGACTTACTGTGTCTGACAAACATGTTTGTGTATACTTCAGGGTATATGAATGGATGTATAAACTTCCTTGGTTTAGATAATTTGGTCGATTAGCATATTATCCTATCAAAGGCACAACGGGTCCACTCTAAATTGTGTTGCATTCATCTCTGTGCTGCAGGTATCCATTGCAAGAGGTCACCCGAGGACGGCCATCACGAGTTACAAGAGAACTCTTAAACAGACCGAGTTTGATGACAAGGAATATGATCTAGGACTCCATCTTCCAAATGCAAGTTTTACATTTCTGACAGTCAAGGATCTCATTCAGTTGTGCTCATGATGTATCATGAAACCTTCAAATTTCTGTTGAAGATGTGTCTGACAAGATATCAATTACTCAGTGATGCGGATGATGATCAGTTCAGCTGTAACATTTGTGCTAAACTTGGAGGAAACAACGGCTTTGCAAACTGTCGGCTCACCTCCTCAGGTAAAGTACATGCGCTCGATGAGTTGCTGTCATATATCTGTCCTCATAGAATCAAATCAGTCAGTTACTTTTTTATTTTTCTTTTTTTGCCGTAATTATTGCATCATTTGGAACTAGGATTGGACAAAATGTGATTGCAAGATCGTTAATCCTTACGATTTGTTTCTGATAGTATGAACAGTAAGCGTTTAAAATTATTCTGCTTTGTTTCTATTGTAAAAATGTATTGATGGCTGAACCTTGAGCTAAAGACTTTGGAGTCTTGCCAATTGGTTGGAATAATGTCAATCCGAATTGGAATTATGGCATAACAAGAGTGCCCTTGGTCAATTCATGGGATACCAAATCACATTTAGTACTCTTATCATTTCTTATAATCTAACAAATAGACCCAACCATCTTGACGATGTCGGCATAAAAATTGAATGAAAATTACTCCTTAGATGACTGATTTAACTGTTTAAACCTCTCTTGAAGAAGTTTGATCCGAGTGCAGGTATGTATATATATATGATCCGGCTCGAAAACTCAGCTTCTCCCCAAGCTAACGAGCTGCTCTGCGTGCGTAATCAATAATGTTTTTTGCAGACAAGAAACGAACATCACTTAGCCGGGATATGTCCCGACGGAGGTGCTCCGACGCTCAAGTCAGTTTTTTAGTCCGTTCAAGATCGCTTTTAATGTTAATAAAAGACAACTAGCAAAAAGATAGAACTTACCTTTTCCAAATACGTTCTCTTTCCTTATATCTCCTGCTATCCCGCCTCATTGGCAGGTTTATGCACGTATCCACGTTCATTGTCCACAACCCGTGAATGGTGCTAAGTGTCCTCATTTCTAGGCAGTAAGTATGTTCTGAATATGTAACCATCAAGGGATTGACTCCTGGTCAAAGACCTTCAAAGTATGTAGACCTTTTTACCCTCATCCGGAGGATATATTGGTCTTTTTTAAAGTTACCATCATCAATATATATATATATATATATATATATATTATAAAGAAGTTGCATAGTTGAATATAGTTGCAAAACTAGGGTGAGTCGTTAGTACTAGTATTGACTTCATTATTTTGCCATCTACAACTCCGTTTTTGCTGCCATGTTCGTGTTTGTGGCCAGTTCATCTCAATAGGAGTTTAGATAGTTTGTCGTTGACCTGGACAAGTAAAAAACGAAGAGTAATATCGTGGACCAATTGAAATTTGGGATATTAATTTAGTGTCTCCACTCATCGGGGTCGACGACAAACTACCCAAATTCCTAATGAGATGGACTAAGCACGAGCAAGGAAGCAAAGGCGGGGTTGGAGATGGTAGAGTAATGAAGCTAATATTTGATTATATTCTTTTTATTTGTACTAAATTATTGCATTTATTATTTGGTAAAAATAAATTACATATTTAATATATTTTTACTTTTGCTAATCCACGACATTACTATCCGTCTCTATTTGTTAGGGTTGACAACATGTTATCCAAATTCCTAATAAGATGGACTAATCACAAACACAGTGAAAGCAACAAAGGCAGGGTCTGGACAACACAATAATAATGCCAATACTTAATTTTTTTTTTGTACATAAAACTTTTGAATTTCTTGTTAAAAATTAATTAAATATTCAATATATTTTTGTTAATATTTTTAGTTACAGAAATATTAAATAATTAAAAATAATAATTAACACTTAGTTATTATAATTGATAAACTAAATTATTGAATAATGATACTACCAATTATAATTAATAAAATTTGAATTAAATAAATAAATATATATATATATATATGTACGTTGAAATCATTAATGCTACTAACAATTTGACAGCCTTTAAAAAGAAAATAGCATGGATCGTTAGTGCTAACGATTTGGCAGCCTTATCGGTAATAGCACTATCAACTTACTCTAATTTTGCAACTCTCAAGTTGGGGTATAGTTGATTTTTTTTTTTTTTGCACTCTTCCCTCCTAATGTTTGATGAAATAACACATAAATCCCATGAAAAATTACATCCAACACTTAAAATTTATTTTTGCTTAATAAATAAGTTCCTCCATTAGTCAAATTTAACGAATTTGCTCATATTAATTAAATTTTTTTAAAAAAGATCAATATTTACCCCCAATTAACTTATTATTGACTTATAGCAGGTCAAATAAATTTTTTTATGATCATATTATCTGCATACGTCTTCACGCATTAATACAGGTGATGAGGTATATCTTCACCGTTATAAGAATAATTTAGTCCGAAAAAAATTATTTGACCTACAACAAGTCAGTTTTAAATCAATCAAAGGTAAATATCATATTTTCATTCAATTTTTTATTAATATCAGCAAATTCAATGATTTTTTACTAATATGGGGACTTATTTATTAGACGGAAGTAAACCTCAGGAATGCTAGATTAATTTTTCAAAATATAAGGGGTTTACGTGTAATTACATCATATCTTAGCAGAGGGGAGTGTGATTATCCCTTTTTTCTGTGATATATCTATACTATATATAATTAAAAATGAGTGAATTAGGGTCTTGATTATTTTGATGTATCAATTTTAATATTTAATTACATTTATTAATTTATGTAACTTTCCACTCACCCACTCTTCTGACTTCCCGTTTCCTCGTTATCTTTTGATAGTTACTTCATTCTTAATGTATCTATTTTTGACAAAACTTTTTCATAAATTTAAAATTTAATATTATTTTGTATATATTTTTATTAAATAATTATAAAAATTTGCACACATATAAGGTGTATCACAAATAACTACTATATAAATAGTCTGGTACATCTTTCTAAAGTATCTAAAATTGCATGTATATTCACTAATACCGCTTCGTCTAAATTTAAATATCTTTGAAACTTTAATTAAATTTATACAAACTCATTGTAATTTATTTGATTTATATTTACTTAATTTGAAAATTTAATGTTTCCAACTTGTTATAAAATTTAGCGAAATTGTCTGCCATGATATGGATAAGTGTATACTATATTACTTCAATTTAAGTTTTTTAGCATTTAATTATCTTTAATTTTCATTTTGATATCTTTTTATTTTATTTTATGTTATTCGCCAAAAGTAATGAGTTTGTTTACATAATTGTGATAGTCATATGAAACAACATTTATATATATATACTTTCAAAAATTAACTTGAATTTTCTTACATTTTAACAATAAAACAATAAAATATATGAGTGAAAATTTAGAAGCGAAAAAACCAAATTAATATATAAAACTATTATGTCATCATGGATTTAAAATTTGAGATTGAAACATAGTTTCCTCTATAATCAAAAGTGCCTTCAAATATATCAAATATTTTATCATTTATTTGCATAAATATTAGAATATAGGGGCTAATTATAAAATGATAAACTTTTGTAATTTAATTCAACAAATCTAGAAGATGGTAATTAATATTACGGAATGTAATGTTAAAATCCTATCACAAGTTACAAAATATTAAATTTCAAACTAAGTTGATAATAAATAGACAAATTTCAAAAGAATCTGTGCAATTATAGTCAAAATTTTGGAAATAGTGTTGTAATTTGAAACTAATAATTAGTTTAAAATATGTCATTCTTTCAACATAATAATACCAGCGGTATCAAACAAATAAATAAGATTACACGGAATATAATAATAAAAAAATAGGAAAATTTTATATGTATTAAAAATTATAAGGTCTATTTATATTCAAATCAAACTTTGGGGAGATTTCATATAACTATCTAACACTTAATTCACTCAATTAAGAGATAAAACCTTTTGCGGGGATCTCAACAAATTTCGTTAATACAATTAACAATTAAATTTAATTTTGTTAATAAAATTAACAATTAAATTTGTTTGTTAGACGTCGAACGTGAAAGTACTAAATACAACTTCTTAAATTCGAACAAATCTACCTATAATAATTACATCAAACTTAAGCGAAAAATAATGTCATGAACCCTAATTTTTTATTCCGAAACCCAATAGTTAGATGTATTTATTTTAGGATAAGAAAACCTTAAAAAAATCAATTTTCATCTCTGCAACAGTGTCTGGAAATGAAATTACTAACAACCACAATGGGGCACACTCATGCGCGTAAGATATTTAATTATAATTACACATCAATGAAAAAAAAATGAAATAATTGATATCTTTATATATATATATATGTTCATAAATTTTGGCCATAAAAACTTTTGAATTAAAGAAAAATAAAAGATTTTAAATAATGATAGGGTACTACTAAGTTGCAGTTACCAAATCAAACATGAACTGAGAACTTTGATTACACAGTGCTACTATATATTAGCTACTTTATATGTAAGTCCAGAGATATTTTAGCAAAATAATAGAGAAGTCGCGAGGCACAACCCCAAAATCCCAAACAAAGCCCAAAGCAATCAAAAATTTCAACAACCGGCAATCACGAATTAAATAAAATGACCCTCGATGATGAAGCACACACATACATACATACATGTATACATACGACAGAAACATGATCATGAACCAATCATTAGTTTCCAAACATAGAAAAACGACAAATTAAACTCCGACAGAGGTACATAACAATGAATTTTAATGGCTAATATCAGGTTTAAGTTCAAAATAGATATCATCTTGTGATGTATCAATCAAGCCTAACCAAGGGGCAAAACCATACTTCACAATCTTGAGCCTCTCACAAAAATCCCAAAATCTGCACTTACAATCAGCATGAAGTAGCAGGAAAGAACAACTCAAAGGAAAAAGGAAGATCTTCATGTCAAACTGTAAATAGATATAAATTTACATGAAAAAGAAACATCCATACAACAGACCAAGGAAATATCAAACTGTAATATTTTGGCCGGTAATCGATTCAGCAAAAGGGGGAATAGTGTTTTTTATTCAATAGGAAAACGAGATACAGCGATAGAATTAAGTACCTGACAATGTGATCATGTCTGTCTCTGTAATGAATCGCTAGAACTTGTAACCCCAAATTGCACTTCAAAAAATCTGAAATCAAAGCTAGACAAATGAAGTATAACGTCATCTGCAAGTATGACATGAATTTGACTAGGGAAAAAAGTATTATCCACGTAATTACCATAATACTATAAACAATTCAAGCTTTTCAATAAGAAGATGCTGACTGAGTAATTTTGATAGTTCTGACAAGGACACATTGTTTGAAATACATAAACTTACAAGGATTTCCTGAACAATTTTCTACGAAGTAATTCCATAATTACAACTGGCACACTTTGCCAAGACGAATCTTAAAGGCAGTGCGAACCAACAAATTCCCCAACCCCTTGAAAAACAAAAGAAAACCACTCTTCTGCAGCCAATTAAGTCTTCCACAAGCTGTACAATAAGAAGTTAATCTTAAAACATATTTAATTCTGCAAGGTCATCCATAGGTATCTCAAGGCCAATGGAATCATGGTCTTGTAACCCATCCACATCAAAATTGAACCAAGAATTGAGATCCTGTGCTCCACCAATGTCAGACTCTACACCTAGTTCTTCTATACCGTCTATGTCATTCAATGGCAAATTAGCAAACTCCATAGACTCCATATCGTTCGATGAAGCTGGGGGAACATTACCAGAGGACATAAATCTAACATCCTTTTTCCGGTTACCGCTATTTGCCGATTCACCAGAACCACTAGCTGATGGGTGTACGGAATTTGTTGTGTCTGTGAATTTGTTGACAAACCCATTTGCTGATGTAGAAAGCTGAGCTGTTTTCTGTTTGGGCTTTGATTTTGCTTTGCGCTCACCCTTAGAGCCACCCATTGACGACCGTCCAGCCTTGACTATGGTATTTCTGATTGATGTGTCTCTATCTCTGTCCCTTTCACTTCTTTTTCCCTTTGCACCATCCAAAATGCCTAGAGCAGATGAAGCTCTAAAGACAGCCCCGCCAACATCATCAAGCAATAGTTCCTTTCTCTTTGCTCTATTTGATATTGGCCCATTTCTAGCAAAAGCTTGATCAGTTTGGTGAATCAAAGTATCAACTGAACAGCCATCTGCATCACCATATAAGAAGGTTCAATACAAACTAATGCCCATGAGCTAGCAACACGAAATAAAAATCAAAAGGTTCTAAGAGCAATATCGTATTTCATATAACTCAGAGCTTTATGCAGGAGCCGAGACAGTAAAAACAATTACCATACAGTAACTGTTATGAACATTCACTCGCACAACAATCCCTTAGTGGCTGCATTTAAGATTGAAGTACTTACCATTAGCACCTGCCAGACTTGCACCAGCAACCTGCTCTATTTCATAAAATCGAGGAGGTGCAGCAAAAATGATATCCCGAAGTGCAGGTTCAGAAAAGCAACTTGCTCCTGAATCTTCAAATTTCCGGCATCTGGCTAGCGTCCTCCTTAGAAAAGCCAAAGCAACTTGTTTCGACACCTTTGCAATCCCATGTTTAGAGGCAAAGCTTCCTCTAGTTGCCTGTCAATCATTCCAAGAGGCATTTTCACTATTCAAATCTGGAGGTAGTTTTGAAATTTAACATACAAGGATGATAATATTTAAGGAACTGAAGTACATAATGAGAACTTAAGGTACTAATGAGCTACCAAAAAACTTGGTAACAAACATGCATTGAAGCCCATCTTCTCGGAGAAGCATTAATTGTCCTTAAGACTTCAGAAAGATCCAGACAGTTTCCACCACCTGAACTAATGCCAAGTTCATGTCAACCTGCAGCCCGCCCAATAGATGAACTAGTCTAGTTTTCTGTGCTTGTTGCTATAGGAACCCACCTGAAATGACTCTTACAGTAACAAATATATACCCCCTCTTCAAGCTAAAGCAAAGAGATTATCCAGACATTACTTTGTCCCAGAGCACTAGGCTTCATATGAAATAAATTTCCAACTAACCTATTTGAAAACATCTTATCAGCAATACAAAACGTGATTGCTAAAACAATAGTTAGTTACTTAAACCTACAGACAAACAACTTGAGCAAATGGCAAAATCAAATCATGAACTCCCCCCCCCCCCCCCCCTTGATAGATTACCAGTCACTTTCTCCTTTATGAGGTCCTTTCATAATAAACCTTACTTCATGAAATGGATAAGAAAAAGCCTAATAAAAATGAATGACATGTATGTTCTCCTTGAAGGCTTATAACGATCTATAGAAGAATGATTAGAGAATAATTCATACTGACCAAAAGTTTCTTGTATGCCAACTCAACAAGTTTGTCCATTGCAACCTGTTCAGGGTCCCTGAGGAGAGTAAAAATTGTCTATCATTACAGGAAATGAACCACATTGTTACAGTTAATCACACATCGGTTAAAAGGAATATGAAAAAAGTCCGAATAACATGTATTTACCTTCTTCCAATGTTCTTGCCTTCTTCAATAGCCATGTATATTTTATCCAAGCAGGACTTCTTCTTCCCAATCTGGAGGTTAAAGCACAAAAAAATGAAGTATACCAAGTGAATTTAAGATAAATAGAGATTATGGCATATTGCCTTAGTAAGACTTCAATAAACAAAAGAAGGAAAAGGGAAAAAACATATGGCTCTTTGAACCATATATTAATGGCCAGCACCGAAAAAAAGGAAGAAGTAATCAATGCTGTGCAAGATGACCTGTTCATGAAGCCCCCTCTCTAGCTGATCAATTTCACTGTTAATCACCACCTCATCTTCTTTATCATCCAAAGCAGGCTGTATGATGACAAACAATAAGTAAGCCAAGAAAGTGATCTTTACATGAGCAGTAAAGATGATTGAACATGTGACATATCATCAGACTACACACACACACCCCCACACACACACATATATATATATGTAACTCGCAGCACTTCTGAAATGTGCAATTAATTGAGGAAGGACCATATTCCATAGATGAACTAATAGGACAACGAAAACTTATGATCAAAATCTGCTACTAAAAACCCAACTATTACCACAGCTTTCACGAATAGGCCAATGCTTTGTAGTTCTAGAATGAGCTTTTCTTCAATCCCCATTTGCTCATATTGGCCATCAAAGGAAGGAATGCCACAATTATTTGTCTGCATATTCTGGGGAACATAATCACATCTTGAAAGTCTAACCAACACTTCAACCTCAGAGTGCATATATCCACTGTCTCTTTGCAGCACCTCTTGGGCAGCAGAGCTCCTTTCAAAGTCTGCATTTCCGTTACAAGAAAAGATTATGTGTGTGTTACCATTTTTCTGAGTCTGAACACCAAAAGTTGGATCACAGAGGTCCAGCTTATCCATCTGTTTACTTTCAGCACTAATAAGGAGGCAAGAATCATTAATTGAACCTCTAGGTCTCCCAAATCCAGTTTCTTCAGATTCTTCGACCTCATCTTCCACAATTACAGCTGAGAGTACCCTTTGATAAAGTGGGGTAACTATGTCGTATCTTTTCTCTGCTTCTGAGCACCCAAATACAGAAGAATTTTGAAGTTGTTCAACAAATTCCATCCCATCTGAAGAATTCTTCAACCCAATTTTATTTTTCATGTGTCTATTTCTTCCAAAAGAGAGAGAGTCAGGCGCTGCAAGTTCTTCAGGGACATAATCATCCTGATAAGAAACAAGTACACTCTGAATATTAGATGAATAGATTCACATAAAATTCCAACAATTTGTCCCCACAAACATTTTCAAAGAGAAATAGCACAGCAGAGTGCATGCAGATAAGTGGTCCATGTGTTATAATCCTTGGTACAAAGGCTCCCCCCTGGATTTTTTTCAAATTGGACCACATAATTATAAGAGGGATAAAATTTGAATATAGGCCAATGCATGGCGAGATATGATGGGAGATTGCAATTACTAACCGATTTCCACTGAACAGCATTGTCATGGGTACAGTTCTGATAAGAACTTGTTTGTGATCCTTCAGCCAATTTAAGCTGATCCGAAAAAATAAAAAAGAAAATCATTAGGAATCAACTAGCAATAGATATATATGTTTTACAAATATGTTGAAGTCATCACCTGTTCTGATAAGTATGATTTTTCATATGGGCCTATAGGAGTAAACAAGGACTCAACTGTTTTCCAGAATGCACTAGGACATGCATTAACTGCATCAAGCAAAGATAATAGTAAATTATTCACCCAGCATATTTGAGATAAGTCGTATGGTAAATGTGATAAAAAAAGGAACCAATAATGAATGCATACGGCTAGAACTGCAAGCAAGATTAGCAGCTACCAAGAGCTCCTCACGGTCGTCCTCTGATTCCCCTGAAAAGTAATCATACGTTACCACAGTAAAGAAAAACAAACTTCGGAATGTACTTCCAAACAAATACCATTCTGGAGTGGACATAGTCCATCTAAACAGCACCCAGTAGGCGCTAGTTCTTAGATATCTAATGCAGTGGTCGAAGGCACGTATAAGCATTACCAACAGCCCATGCAGTCAGAGCAGCATATGGAGAACTAAGAGGAGATAGACTGACAGCAAGAAAAGTATCATCCACTAACCAATTCATGTGAATCATCAAAAGGATAAATGGCTAATTTTCTCCAATGCTGCATTGACATCGAAGGCATGCAAGGCAAGGAAAAGACAAAGATATTCCAACAATGCATTACATCAAGGCTTACCGCTACAATCTGGGGAACCCCCGGTAGCCATGTGGCCAAGACGAGAAAAGCCTTTGCGCTCTGATTGCTTTTTTAGAGGACGGCCTGACTTGCTGTAATAGTAACACCAAACGCCTTCATGAGTAAGAGGAAACAACAAAAGGAAACATAGAAGTTGATGTCAGATAATCTGCGAGGAAAGTTCCAGCACCTTCCATTCTTATCAGAACCGGGCCTTGCATTTCGTAGAGGTTTGGTTGGCATCAAGTTATCCATCTTCTCTCTAGTGGGAGAAATGCTAGTCCTAGAAAATGGCGAGACTCTTCCACTACGCCCTTGTCTCCTCACACCCTCACCAATTTCTTCTTTGACCATAATTTTATTCTTTTTCATTGGAACCGTGGTAGTCCCAACATTCTGCACAGCATTTCCATCCTTTTCCTCCACATCTGCACGGTCTAAACCCTTCTCCTTTATTCTGATTTCACCAGCACCAGATTCTTCACTTTCAGAAAATCTTGCAGGAGATGGAACATTTTCAGGTTTAAGTTTAGTATTCTGGTTTGCACTGGCTGAACTCTTTGTTGGTAAAGAAGCACTGGTACCACCAGCGCTCAACCGGGAACTGAAATCTGAAGGTGAGCATCCCTCAGATTGCATCTGTACATCATCGTGGTTCGATACAGGAATTAGGTTTGTTCTCCTCGTTCGAGAAATCTTCTGTGGCCTCTGACCAACCCATTGAGTTATGGGTGGAGATGATGATCCTGCAGGTATAGAACGCTTCCGATTGTTAGCCCCAACAACTGTAGGAGCTTTGTTTACAGCCTGAGGCTGTTCCCAGCTCTCCAAAGTTCCGGAGATACGAGGGTTGTTAGAAGCTGAATGAGCTGCGACCATAGAGCCACTTCGTGGTGCCCTTGAGGCCTTCCCTTTTAATATCGGACCAGGACCAGTGGCATGGTTGTCCTCACGACTATTCATCCTAAATCAAGAACCCAGCACATGTATCAACCATATAACATCTAGTTTAAGCTCAAACAAAAACATTATGCTGGACAACCAACAGCAGAGGGAGTGATGTGCTAAAGATAGATCAGAAGTTTACAAGTATGCTAGTAATTTCACGAATCATACAGAAAATGGGAGACATGCACTTTACCTAACGTTTACTCGTCCTAAGGGCCGCTCTTTAGTTGGTCCAGCAGAAAGATCCCTTGAGAGTATTGATTTTTCTTGTTCATTTTTGAAGGTTGTACGACCACTAGAACCAGCGGGAGAGGATATAGGATCTAATTTGTTACTGCCACCAGAGGCCCCTGATCTGTCAATTTCCAAGAGCGAAAGCCTCATATATTAAAACCAAACACAAACCAAAAGAGTAAAGCAAAATTGCCTCAAGTCAGAATATCAATTTGGCTTGAATAAGACCATGGTTGACTCAGTGAGTCAGAGAAAAACCAAATTTTCAGAGTCAAAGAAAGATGTACCAACAAATAACACTATAAATTGCACAACATAGATAACCTAACCTCCCTTCATAAAGATTTGACAGGAAAGTTGTGAAAATTAGCCAATGACTTCTTAATCCAGTGATGCCAAAATCATTTTTGGGAGGAACAGTGAGCACAAGGTTTCTAAAATCATGGACCTATGAATTTGTTTTAAAAGAAATATACCCAAAGAGCATAATCATTTTCAAGAGGATAGCACCAACAAAATTAACTATAGTGTAATACAAAAAATTGTTCCAAATAACTTAAACAAAGTCAAGATGGTAGGTTCTTAATTGAAAGAAGGTACAACAATGATAATAAGTAAATGGACAATGGACAAACCACTCAAAATTCAGCCAAATGCTATTAATCGAAGCTTGCTTGAGCTTGGTTTGTCAACTAACAAACTACAAGTTGAACTTCTACCATAGAATGATGTTGATGCTTGGCTGAAGTCAACTTAATCTAAGAAATAGTAAATTAGTTAGAAAGCCGCCAAGCTACTTCCAGTTCCACAAATGCTCACTCCAAAGATTGGTTAACTAAAAATTAATGTTTCTCATACAGTGTGTAAGCTAGTTAAAAAAGAATTTGAAACCCAAGCTTATAAATGGGTGTTCAGCTCCAATTAATTCATCCCGACTTACGTAAATGACTAAACCGGTTCAATGGTTATGCACATCTACATATAACATGAAATGCTTAAAGCTCTTGTAGATGAGAAAGGAAGTGAAAATTTTAAAGCATGTAAGCCACTTCAATATAAATAAAAATTGTCCCAAAAGTGTTTAGAGAATGATACTCAGAGAACTCCACTAAAATATATCAAAAACCATCCAACGTTTCCACGAAATCAGATCCACACTACAAACAATGAAGAAATGCAACTCCGTCCTACACACCAAGTTCCACAAAATCAATTCCATCTTGAATTTAACACCCAGGGAACCATCTTCAGTCTATATGATCCTAATAATAACATGATGCCAACAGAATCACCCAGAAAAAAATGACAAAATGAAGCAAGCAACATAACTGAAAGAATAAAGGTGTTTCGGTTTGTTTAATGGACTCACTGACCTGAAACCATACCTGGAATCACCGGACTGCAGGCTCGATTCACTAGGAAGCTTATGATGCATAGTTCTTTTCAGTTCACCATCACTGTCAACAGATCTTGAAAATACAGCACCAACTGAGCGTTTCCTTTTCATTTTCTTGTCCCACCCTTCTCCACCAGCAGGTAGTCTTCTTATTTTTTCCTCAACCATATCAGGGTCTGCATTGGTATCTTTTAGCAAGTCTCTTTCTTTTGACACCATCAAAGGCTGCCGTAGTGCTCCACTATTTCTGCATTCTGCCTGAAAGTGGGGAAAACATTGGTAACCTTTTCAATAAATCAATGAAATGAAATAGCACAAAGACCTAGAGGATAAGAAGATAAATGATGGAACTGGAATAATAAGCTAGGCGATTATAAAGCACAAGAATGTCCAATGGGAACTAATGTTCATTGTGTAAATAGAGTTTTAAGCTTTTAAAGATTGTTAAAACCCAACCAAAAAAAAAAAAAAATTTGCTCAATTTTAAAGATATACATCTTAGTAGCTACCATATGTTATTATGTTATATTAAAATACTTGAGAAAGATAACAAAGAGTATCTACTCATTATTTTGAAAATTTTGAACCAGAAGCTCACATTAGAAAAATTATTTTTCTCTTTGGGGCTTTACTCTATGATCATGAAAATATATAATTGAAATCAATATACTGGTCATGAAAATTGTTCCCAAAAGTGGCTGTCAAGATTTCGCCTACATCATAAGCTATACTCTTTTCCATAATATGTACATTTATCACTCAAAGATATCAAAGGCCTCAAGACAAAATGTGTGGTTGACATGTGTTCTAGTATTTTATAGTAACAAAAGAAAGAAATCTTTTCCATGGCCTTCATGGCCCCTGTTAACTAAGCATACCACAATCAGATAAACACCGAAGAAAAGACGAGAGATTTAAAGGAGGCGGCAACTCGTGTTAATCTTTTATTCTTGAATAGGAAATTTAGATCCAAAAGCAGAAAATGCTGAAAACATTAAGAAATTAATGCAGTTACAAACCCGAGTTTCTGCTACTGATGTCCGTAAGCGCTTATTAAGTCCAACACTCTTAGGCCGATCATCAAACTTCTGACTTCCAAATTCTGTAGGGTTACGATGTACCAAAGACCCAATTTTCAAGGTTGAACCAGAGCGTTCATTTGTTATCATATCATTCCGTTGCTGCTGCTTCTTAGAGGACACGGCCTCACAATATTTGTTCAACTTATTTAAATGATCATCCAACTTTTTTGCTCTACCACTGGTCGAAAATAAGAGATAAGATTTTAGAATAAATAATCAGGTTAGGATAATAATTAAATGTCAGGATAGCATGAGGGTTAATCAGTTTGAAGATAATACTTAGATTAAAGGTCAAGTTTGATCAGCTTAGGGCAAATGTCCCAAATTACGACATAACAAAGAGAGGGAAGAATATTACATAAATGCATATCATAATTGTTATAAATGTCACAGTTCACATCAGCACGACAAGAAAAAATAGATGCAATCTGACAATTTAAAATGCATTGACTCCAAGACCCCAGCACCAGGGACATTTTGCAAAGAGAACAATTACAGCAAGACAAAGTTTACCTGGCTTTAAAACAAGTGTCTGCAACACTCGCTCTCAATCGCTTCAACTCCTCTACAGCCCCAGGAGACGAATTCTTCATATGGGCAGCACCAAAAGAGTTGTCTTCTGAACTGCTCCCAACAGAAGAACCAAGAACCCTCTTTAAGTCACCGGACCGCTCATTCTTTGGATCACCCATAACAATCGGCTCCAACATCAGGCACTGAGATAGTGTAGTCACCTCTCCTGAAGGGGTAGCACTAGCCCTAGAATTTGCTTTCCCAGAAGCAAAATTCCTGCTATCGGCACCATCTCTGAAACTTGTAGACCTATCCAAAGTGGGAACAGCATATCCCCTTTGCCCATTTTGGAAGTTCCCTGCAAAACTGGAGTCAGGACTGGCTGACGTCAACTCAAATCTCGCGTTTCCAGCCATTATTAATTACGGTGAAAATCTCATATTTATAGAGTCGGTTTCCGCTCAAACATTTGTCAGCTACTTTAGCAGCTAGTAACTAGCAAAACCTAGCAAAAACAAGTCATCAGGAACATCAGCAATCATCAAATCAAAGTAAAACTTATTAATCAAAATAATTTTCCCAGCTAAGACAGGGAAAACCTAAGTTCAGATATGCTAACTACTGCAATCCACCTGACAAATTTTACAGCTGGAGAAAATTGCCTGGACAGAAAATTGTAAACACTTGCATGACCAAAAACAACATTTTCATACAACTTTAAAAACCCCTACAACCTAAAAGTGTCCTATGCCTTCAAAAACAATTCAGATATATGCAACATTACCTAAAGAGAGGAAAAATAAAATAAGTGAGGTATAGCAGAAAACTAAATGCAGAACATGAAAATCCATAACTCATTCCACAGCACTTCTCTTTGGTGATCAGAAACCAAAAACTGCGAACCCAAGTAACGTTCATCAAGAAGAGCCAAAAATCATTAAACAAAGAGACATTTAAGCGCATCACCAACCACTAACTCGGATTTCCAAAAAAACATATATACAACAGTCAATCCACCAAATTCAGCAAACAATTTCATAAAATAGAGCAAACAAAAACCGAACCGGCGCACCAAAACACTTCAAATTTCATTCAGAGTCTCAAAAACACTAACTGAAAAAAGTGCAAGATTAGGGTTTATCAACAATTCCCCGCTTCTTCAGAACACAAAACTACACAACATTTAGCTCAATTCAATTAAAGAACTATGAGTCAGCCTAGAAGTCAACCTGCATTCGTCAATCACAGGGATCAAAGACAGAGAAACACTGTGAAAAGAGAGAAAAAAAGAAGTACACAGAGAAAGCTCGTAGAGAGAGAAACTACGGCTGTAATGAAACTGTGCGTCTCCTTTTTGTTCTCCTTTTAATTTTATTTTTATTTTGTCGCCGAAATATTTTGGGCGTATATATAGCATAGTACGGTTGGGCCCACTGACTACAATTTAGGGTAAGGAATAGAATGGATTGGGTGTAGTACAAGCTCCCTAAAATTTAGGGTTCTATTTTATGAATCTAATTTGGGTGTGTTTGATTTAGTTGGGATTTGAAATGGATACAAGTTCATGGTTGAAGCCTTGATTTCTAGAGCTCCATTGCTTGGACAAAGATATACTTTGTAGTTAGATGAACAGAACATAGATTATGTGTTTAGATAGTTATGAAATATGATCGGGATTTAATCATTACATGTGTTGTTGGTATGATGTTAAAAAGATTAAAATTACAATCATTTTATTTGATCGTAAAAAAAGGAAAGTCTGCATATTTTGTTAGAATCTAATATAAAGCGGAATAGATCTTTGTTTAATAGATCTCGACTCAACACGTGTATCCTTTTGAACTATTGTAGAATGTTATGATCTTGTCTAAAAATATTGTATTTATTGTGTGCCAAGCTTATTTATTCTTGTAACGTATGCCGTCTCAACTTTCAAACTCCAACTAACTCTTCATGTGTTCTTGAACCTTTTGCCGGTTTGGAAGTGGACTTAAACCACTGACGTAACGGTTTCAGCTATTTGTGTTCTAACTAGCTCAACTATCTGAACTACTTTCCTATAGTCTTTTTCGTTATCGAATAGCTCCATACCTGATTTTTCTTTTTTATTTTTGTGATACTAACCTGTTTTGTATGATAAGTACCATTACATTAAAAATTGAGAATCTTTTATATTTATGACTAGTATATTTTAGTTTCCCTCTCATTTATCTTCCCCATTTCAATTTAGAATATCTTAAAGTCAATTATTAGGAAATTCAACTTTGCATATTCTTATAAGGATTAATTATACTTAGAGCCCAGTAAAAATATGAAATTATATTTTTTTCTAAAAAATATTCTAAAATTACACTTACACCCCTTCTAAAAGTTCTCCATTTACATCTAACTACCTTTCGTCATGGTTTAAATGAAAAATATTGACGTTAGTAAAAATATTACATAAATTTCTAATTTACCTCTCATTTTAACATTTTTCGTGTAATAATTTTGTACTTATAAGAAAAAAAATATAATAATGTTAACTTCACTCTCTCTCTCTCTCTCTATATATATATATATTACATATATTTATCTCCTTATAAGTATGAAAATATATACGAAAATATTAAATAAAGATCAAAATTAAAAATTAATGTAATTTTTTTGTTGACGTTAATATTTTTCATCAAATCCTAACGGAAAGATGTCAAATATAATTAAATATAGAACTTTTGAAGGGGGTGTAAACGTAATATTAAAAAAAAACACATTTTCAAAGGAAGTTTAAGTGAAATTAACCCTTCTTATTATAAATAGCAATCTTTCGGGCATATATATATATATTATTAAATAAATTATTAGAGAGAACACATTCACTAGCCAAAACGAGTTTGTTGCTTTCTCAAGTTTTTTTTCTAAAAGAAACCACCCGAGGGTGTGGAGAGCTTTTCAAGGTCCCTGTCCCTTCTATATTAAATCAAAAAGAGAGGAATGTACGACGGGGAAAACTGACTCCTAAGAATCGCCTACAAAACTATTAATGAGGAGTACTATTATGTTACAAATGTAATCAATGAAAGCGTAAAAATGAGCACTACTCCCATACAACTATCCGTGCAAAATAAAACTAGGGTAATAAGTTGGAAGAGCAGTTTGGCGTGTCAAAAAGGTTCTGTTAGTCCACCAATTTTTAATAATCGTGTCCAACTTAATACCTGCAGAGTTCTGCCAAGATTATCTCCAAGCAAAAAGAAGAGGATGTCTCATTTATATAGTTTATTCACATTGTAGGTGTATGAATTATAAGCATAATAAAGGAGAAGGATATAATGCTCGTATCTGGGCGATCTACAAAAACAGCATAAAAGCATGCAAATCTAAATTGTGCAACTCCCTAACCAGTATGCACCATAAGAATGGGTGGGAGGGATACCTTAAAAAACAGGAGGATAAGAATAAAGAAATCCAAGCATGGTACTCACTAGTTTCAAGAACCAAGGTGAGTGAAACCAGGGGTGCTAAACCTGTACAAAATGAAGATAAGGTAAGCATAAAAAGTCCAGATGTAGAATACTTGTGATCCTACCTTTGATCTGCTCGTGTGATGAGTATGAAGGGTGTAGCTGAGCAAGATTGATTGGAAAAGTAATCTATAGCTTTATTACCTTCTCTGAAGATATGGGTGACTTTAGTTTCCAACTGCAAGAGGGAATTTTTAATGTTCTGTAATAGTCCTTGCAAATGCCAAGCGCCTTTGGATTGTCTAGATATGAGATGTATGACATGAAATGCATCTACTTCAATCCAAACATGAGTGAAACCTTTATAGAGGTAGATATGTAGTCTTCTGTAAAGGGGTAGGAGCTATGCCACTACGTTGGTGGTGCTACCCGACGGTTAAAAAACAAACACATAGAACCTCCTCTTCATGGTTTCACAGTAGGCCTACAGTCCCTAGATTGCCTTTGGAAACACCATCGATATTAAGTTCGATCCACCCGGTTTAGGTTTGAGTCATGAAACCATAATGGTTTATGGGCTTTGGTCTGCTGCAAATGAGGGATGATGAGAGAAATCACAACAAATCTATCTCCCTTCAAGTGCTCATGTTTCCAAAGTTTACATTTGGCGATTATTTGTAGGTGTTCCATAATTTTGAAGATGATTAAGCTTTCTTTAAAGATTGTTCCACACTGCTTGACATCATTTCTAACAGTCCAGATATGCCAGAGAATCAACAAAGGTATGAGATCTCTGATATGAAGATGTTGGGTTTCTTTGTTCTTGCAGACTTGAATAAAGGGAATGATTGTATTGGTATTAGGGAGCTTAATGTGAAACTTTGAGGCAAAATAGCTCCAGACTTGCATTGACTGTTCATTGGATAGAAAAAGATGTTCAACTATTTCTTCATGAGGAACAACAGTAGCATTTGCATGCAAGGGATATGCTTTTCATTTTCAGTGATCTCCACTGGAATTCAATCATGAAATCGTCTCCGTAGAAACACAAAAATTGTAGGTGGGATAAAAGGGGATCAAATCTTCTTGAACAAGGTGAGTTCTGATTTATGATCCCTAATACTCTCCTAAGCTGATTTTTCCTATGTTAGACATCTTCCAAAAAAGTTGATCCGAAGCCCTTGGGAGATGGGGACAGAGGTGATCTTTTCAACCAGTTATGGGGGAAGCTCCGATTGCAGTCTGTGAAGGTTCCACTTTTAGTTCTGCCAGTACAAGTACACAGGAGTATGTGTAAGAATTTCTTGATCAACCATGTTCTTAAGGGGGCCCTTCTATCATCCACCAGTCATACCAAAATGATATTGCTCCAATGCCCAAGCTCCAGAAGATATTCCTGCCTTATTTTGCATAACCTTTTCCAGATGGCAGAGTCATCTTTAGTGACGCGGGCTCTTGGAAAATCTCCTCCACAGTACTTGTTGCGAGTAAACTGAGTCCACAAGGAATTCTACTACCTAAATCTCCACTAAAGCTTAACTGAAAAAGGCTTCCACAACATCTCTTAAAGCCGGTGGTGAGTTTTAGAATATGGTTTGGTGGGTGTGTTGGTCTAGATCACGAAGAGATGGGGATTTGTCAACTTTTGGGCAGAAAGGTGTTACGTTTGTGAAGGTTGGACCATATGATCGGGGCTTGATTGATGTGGGTTAGATTTTTCTGGAGAAATAAATATGGTGGTATCCCATTGGGTTAGAAGAGTGGGTTGTAAACAGGTGGCTCGATGAGTGATGGACTCGGGCAACTTTGAGGAACTATCACCCCCTATTTACTTCTGGAAATGGGTTTATTTTCCAGCATTAGCTGATCTCCGACCGTGGGCTTGGCTGCCAAATCAATTTGACCTCCATGGCTTGGTTTTCTCGAGCAAGGGTTTTGTTCACCTATTGGACTGCCCTTTAGATGTGGCTCGGATTCTAGATTGATTTTAGACACTAGGGCTGGCCCCTTATCCAATTCCATTGCAGCCCACAATCCCCCGTTCTCATCTTGTGTGAATTCCTTGGCGTGCTGATGTGGCCTCAAAAATCCGGATGCCCCATCGTACCTTCCCATCGCGTACTATCATACCCCTACCGACGAAAAAAAAGTTGAGATACGTCAACCTTCCCATTGAATGATGGAACGTAGATTGAAGAGCCACGATCTATACTGTAAATTATTGTCAGATGTATCACTCCCTCCTCAAACACCTTGAGGCAGTATTTAACAATGTGATCAATCACACAACAATAGTAGCAGAAATTGGGTAACTGCTCATTCGATGCAGAAACCATCAATGATTCCCCAACAGATGAGGTTTACGCCCATTGAGCAACACCTAAATTCGTAATATCAAACCCCAACATTCACCACCATTATCCAGCTCCAGATACTTATCAAGTCATCCCCCAATGTGTGTCACTATATACGTAAAGGTACCCTACGGGTTGTCATCAGATTCCACCATATTAAGTATCAAAATATTTCACTCAAAACTCCATACACAGTCTCCACAACTTGTTCTCAATCAACAATGTCGTTGAAACAGAACAAGAATCGGTTCATATGTCCATACCTTTCACTGGATTGATGATTGAGTTCAGCATACTGCATAAATATTCGAACGATACAATCACGACGCCACCAATCGACTCACGAAGAAATGTGAAGGCACTTGTAGGGTTTGGGTTATATATATATTTTTAGCATTTAATCTTGATAATAAAAAAATTAAGTAGGAAACTAAAAAATAAATTATTCTACTTACCTTTGATTTATTTTCTTGACGGCTGCAAAAGGATTTTTTTTTTAAAAAAAAGAAAGAATTTTAATCAAGAATAACTAAGATATTAGAAAACTAAAAAAAATAAGTATAATGGATATTACTATAAATATCACTTATGCCACTTATCCAAATATGGTCCCTCGTGTTTTCTCCTCATCAAGTTTAAGGATTTCATCAACTTTAGTCCTATCATTAAAAATTAATTAATTTTAACGGATTTGTTAAACAAAAAAAAAAAAAAAAAACATAAATGCAACAAGTAAGGAAGTCAAACCCATGACTTCAATTTTAGAATATAAAAGGTCAAGAAAGTTATAACTATGTTGTATAGTTCATGTTTCAGTGAGTTCCCTTTCTTATTTTAAATGCAATTTATGGTTACATTAAAAGTTATATTTAAGTATATAATAAATTTATATTTACTCAATTATATAAATGGATATTTTCTAAAAAATAAATTAACCTTTACAAAGCTTTGACATAACCAACTATTCACACATAAACGTACGTACGAGAATTTGTGATCGATTCGAAGAACCACTGTCAGATACGATTCTGCTCTTCGTTCGTACTGCCAAAATATGAGATTCTTCCCTAGCTTTCTTTCGATTTAAAAGGGTTGTGGTGAGAATGAGGATCACTTTGGAATTATAGAGGAATCATCGTTGGCCCAACTAGTCAATAAAAAATAAAAATAAAATTCTATATTTTATCTTAAAACAATCCATCAAAAATTCACAATACCCAAATCTAAATGCGCTTATTGCTAATTTTATCCATCTCAAAAATATGTACAACCCAAATTTGTTATGGGCTTTTATTTAAAACCAAATAATTAGCCAATTTGCTTAAGTTTTTAATCAGAATTTTATTCTAAAATATTTTAACGTCAACACCCACAAAAATAAAAAAATCAGACAATATCTTGTGAAATAAATTTTCTAATTTGTAATATATATTAGAATTTATTTTTTATGTGTAAAAACATTAAATTAGTTGTTAAAATATTGATATTACCAAGTGCCAATAAATAATTATTGACATAGTAGAATGATGTTAATTTAAAATTTTAATTAATTAATAAAAGTTGGGTGGGGGGGTGGCTGGCTGGCTGGCTGTATTTGACCTTGGAAGATTGGCATGTCAACTTTGACTTGTGTTAAACTTGACTGACTTGTTGAGTGTGCAATTGGGACTGAAATCTCATTTTAGGGTTGGTAAGGAAAATTAAGTATCGTCCATCTTCTTTGTGTGCGGCTGCTTATATAATTTTAATAAATAAATAAAAATATATTAACAACGATGGTATATTTGATTTAATCGGGGTTAAATTAGTCAATAGATTAAAATCAATCAAATCAATTACTCGAATTTATTTATTTATTTATTTTTTGTATAATGGAAATGGGGTTCGGGGAGAGTTTAAGTTTGAACTCAAGATCCTCTTCTTCTAGGACGATCGTGATGTCAAATTAGTTTTATCAATTATTTTCTGTTCATACACATTAAAGTTAATTTATTTTATGAATATTGGTTAATTATCTAATTCTTTTATTCAAATAAATAAATATAATGAAAAAGTAAATTATGCATACACATTGAGACGTCTTCCGATACTAATACTATTTATTAGCACGAGAGGATTTAAATAACTATCTTGGTTGTGTTTTAATATGTTGACCAAAATAACCCCACCCGAATGGAAAAATAACAATGGAGTTTATGTTTTAATTTTTCGTTCGTCGTATTTTATATTTTATCAATCTATTTATCACATAATAAATAAAAAATTATATATGACATCAAAATACATAAGTATTTTAATTTATACAAAAAATTAATTTAAGCACGTGCATCAAACGTGTCATCGCTGCGATTCAAAATGTGGCATTATATACTCGTTTTAAGAACTTATTTAATAACTTTCCATATACATAATTAATTAATTGTAGTTTAAGAAATATAAATTTAGATAATTAAATAAAAGTTGTTACTGTCGATAATTAATCATTATATTTTTATTAATAGTGTTGTTGATCAATGATAATTTTGACGTGCATCTAAATCAGGGAAGAGTCATAAGGTTAGATCCTGATAAGGACAGATCCAAATCTCCAAATATGACCTGTAAGGTAAGAAACAATAAAGCGTACACCAAGAAGGCCTCGGTCATGGCCTCCTGATGCCCAAGCCGCCAATGCCGTAAATAAAAGATAGTGAAGGTCGTACGAAAAGTAACAAGTAGCAAAAGTTGCACTTGCGATATGTCGGACTAGTATTTATAAATTTTTTGGATCTACGATTCAAAACATAGATCTGTAATTGATCAGATGAATATCATGAGTCGATACATATTCAAATTCAAGTGCCCGAATTGAAAAGATGCAAATTTCGGCAAGTTTTTGCATTTAAGTGAAGAACCGGAATATTTGTATACTTACGACTTTGAGGTGGCTCCACATCATATATAATAACAATTTTATGCGTAATTATAATCATCAATTACGATATTGCATTTTAAAATTTAAATTGCTTAAAAGTCATTGTCAAATTTCTTTCAAAATATTTACGGATCAATTATATATAATTAAATGACATGTATGTAAACAAAAAGTAGCATTTAAGACGTGAAAAAACTTCTAACAGCTAAAGTTGCGCCATTAAGTGTACAAGACAAACATGTTATTTAAGTGTATTTATTTTAAATATCTTATAAGCTCGTATATTTTATAAGATATAATCAGAACGTCTAAAAATTTCAAATTTTATTTTAAACAATAAATTTATTTTTATTATTGAACTAAACACGAATGGAGCTCGTGCAGTTTAATAATGTCAATGCATATTTCATTAATTTTCACTAAATAATCAAATCTAAACGAAATTTTATTGATGGATCTCAATAAAGGACTGGTAGTACTTTGATTTATTTTTCAAGACAATATTAATTTTTCATATAAATTGATAACTTTTTGTCTATTTAAAATTATATTTTTGTATCGGGACTACGCTAATCTTTACTATTATATAATTGATCTGGAGTGAATTTGGTGTCGTAATTTTGCATAACTACTTTTTGATATTATATCTTTATCTTCTTTTTATTATCAATATTTTTTTCTTAAAAATAAAATCTTATATTAAATTTATCAATTTATATACTTTTAGGTATTTTTTTTACCTAATAAACATTTTAATAAAAAACTATACAAAATATTTATTTAAATAAATTTAAAAGAATTACACACAACATAAAAAAGTAAGAAATTTAGAAAATAAAATAAAGAGATGGAACCAATGTGTCTATTTATTCCTATTCTTGTCTTAAGTCTTTTAAATAAAATTAAAAGGTTAATTATACACTCATTCGGAAAAGATAAAATTATTTTTTTTCAAAAAATAAATAAATTATATTTACACTTCTTTCGAAAATTATTCGTCTATATATGATCATTTTTCATTGAAACGGATAATATTAACGCCGACAGTAAAACATTATAATTTTTTATTTTAACCATTATTTAACATTCTTATATATACTTTGTACTAATAAATTGATAATTATAATATATGTATATAATGAAGTTAATATTATTATATTTTGTTTCTATTTAAATACAAAATGATTCCAATTTTTGTCTTAAGTTTATTGAAATAAAAAATAAAATAAAATATTCTAATTAGGTGGGTCCCACGCTCCCCTAATTTTCCTATGAGATGGAAACTCATTCACTCCAAATTCAACAATGGTGGCACACAACACATGCGCATATACATACAACCACCAATTATATATATATATATATGTTCCCCACTGAGTAGTTCAGATTTGATTTATATATATAATACCTAACATTTTCCTCCTCATTGCTGAGATCCCATCAACAACGCACGCTGTGTTGACGCCATTTTTTCAGTATCCGGTGGACATAGGAATCGACGACTGGGCGGAGGAATGGCGGCGGACAGCGGGAAGAGTTGGGTTTTGGCGGTGACGGCGCAGACGCCGACGAATATAGCAGTGATTAAGTACTGGGGGAAGAGGGACGAGGAGCTCATTCTCCCGATCAATGATAGTATTAGTGTTACTCTGGACCCTGACCACCTCTGCACCACCACTTCAGTCGCCGTCAGCCCCGCCTTTACCCACGACCGCATGTGGCTCAACGGCAAGGTATTGTTGGTTTTATGCTTGTTGATTTGGCTGTCGTGGTCGTCTTATGTGTTAATTGTTAGTTGTTGATGTTGGTGGGTGACTCTGGGGGGTTTATACTAGTATCGGTCTTTCATGTTCTTCGCGTTTCATAACTGGTTTTTGTTTTTAGTATGTGGCTGTGTTTAAGCTTGGGAGGGACTTTCGTCCGCTTTTGTAATTTGAAGACAGCGATTTTAGGGAAGCGAGATTTTTGCTAGTTCAGTCATTCATTCATTTTGTTTCCCAATTAAGTAAAATCAGTGGTGCTCTGTTCTCTGTTTCAAAGTGAATGTGTTCTGTATCTTTAAATGAATGTGTTTGTCAGGAGAAAGGTTCAAATCAAATTGGTCTCACATGTTAGGAAGTTTTAATGTTCAAAGCCCTCTTGTATGGTTGTGTTTTATCTGCCATGCAAATTCTCGTTCTGTTTCCGTAAGATTTCAAGATGTCTTTGCGTTTTCAGTTTTTTTACTGGTGCTTGAAAGTGAAATAATCAAGCATAAGAATACTGATATCTTGGTACTTCTATGAATTTATGGGTACCGTAGGAGGTATCTCTTTCTGGAGGCAGATACCAGAATTGTTTAAGGGAACTTCGATCACGTGCTAGTGATGTTGAGGATGAGCAGAAGGGCGTCAAGATCACAAAGAAGGACTGGGAGAAGCTGCACGTGCATATTGTTTCATATAACAATTTCCCCACTGCTGCTGGTTTGGCTTCATCAGCTGCTGGTTTGGCGTGCCTAGGTAAATAAGTTCCCTTGACCCTTGCATAGAAGATCATGGTATAAAGCTTTTTGCTTCCATATTGAGCATTGGTCCTAGGTAAAATAAGTTCCCTTGAGTCTTGCATAGAAGATCATGGTATATTGCTTTTTGCTTCCATGTTGAGCATTGGTCCTAGGTAAAATAAGTTGATTGCCTTTTGCTTCCATGTTGAGCATTGGTCCTAGGTAAAATAAGTTGATTGCCTTTTGCTTCCATGTTGAGCAATTGGTCCTCTTGCAAATCTGTAAAGAAATATCCACAACTGGAACTTCTTGGAATTGTTTTACTCCTTCAGGACATTTATGACACTATAATGAATCGGATAATTTCATATTTTTAGAATGGTCTGTGCAGACACTCAATGAAAAATGAGCTGTAGGTGGTTCAGGCATCTATGTGGTCGTACAATTTGTGTAAAGTGAACTTTTCCTGGTGTGTGTGTGTATATATATATATATATATATATCTTTGTTTGTCTTTAGCTTGTGTCATTTATCCCCCTGGTTAGGTTTCATAATAGGCGTGCTTACTTTTCACTTATATGCTAGTAGTTTACTACTTCTATTCATCTTACACTGGTTAGTCTTAATAGATGTCCTTAAAATTTACTTCTATGCTAGTAATCTACTAGTCCTACATGGCTGTCTTTTCAAATATACCTTCAATATGTCAGGGGACAAACTAAAAAATTTGTGACTTAATGTTCAGAATCTGGTTTTTCCTGCCTAATTGAAAGGTATGGATAGAAAACAAGTACATGTGATGCACGACCAAGTATTAAGACTATTTGCTTTGAATGTCAAAAGAAAAAAGAAAGAAAAGCAATGTGAATAGGAGAAAAGTACTTGCACAAACTCCTTTAGAAAATATTGAAGGGGTTTTATGAATTAAGTTGATTTATGAAATTGGACGGTGCTCTGTTATTTTCCTTGTGAATTCACGAACCCAAAGATTAAACTGACATCAATATCACTGTGTACAGAATCTGAATCATGGTATGGTATCAAAGTCGAGCTAAATGCCTGCCTTTAACAATGACATTCACTTCCCATTTCATTTATTTATGGTTTATTTTCAAATGAGTGTGGCTGTCGGCGCGCTTGACTTGATATACTGTCTGTTGGGATACAATGCTTTCTTTGTGCTAAAAAGTTCTTGATGTGTATTTAGTTTCTTTAAGAAGTGGACAACTATAATATTGTTATAGTCTCTCATGAATTCTAACATTGAATTTGGAACTTTTTTTTTGACATTTTATTGGTGGGATGACTATCTATAGACAAATTCATGTGTGTTAGAAGCATTGAATATTGATTGGAACTTTTTGAACTAAAAGAATTGCAAATATGTCAAACATAATATTGTTTTAATGGTTTCTTTGTTAGATGATAAATTTGTTAACTCAATGAAAAACTGACATTTCCTTGTTTGATTCTTCCAGTTTTTTCCCTTGCTAAGCTAATGAATGTAAAAGACGATCATGGCAGATTATCTGCCATTGCAAGGTAATTATGATATTTTGATCTACAATATTTGAAGTTGATTGTTCTGTGACATGTGTCCTATACTTGTTCAGAAAATTACACTAAGCCATTCTATGCATTCTTCAATAACTTGTGAGTTTTTGTTCTGTTTTTCTTTTCCTATAAATTTCACGATACATTGGTAAGCATGAATTTTATTGATATATCAGTACTTGCCAAAACACATATGTATGTCTATGTTTTTTTTTCCCTTAATAGTGAGTATGCTTTGTCTTGAATTTTCACTAAATGAGGATCCTCTAGTGTTGTGAGGGATTAGCAAACATTAAATGGTTATTTTGTGTCACATCCAGGCAAGGTTCAGGAAGTGCTTGTCGCAGTCTGTATGGTGGATTTGTGAAGTGGATCATGGGAAAAGTATGTTGAGCTTTAAGTTTCATGTGGAAAAGCATGTTGATATTTGTTGCTTTTCTAATTCATTCTCTTTGATGGTTGAAGGAGGAAAATGGAAGCGATAGCATTGCTGTTCAACTAGCAGATGAGAAGCACTGGGATGATCTTGTTATTATTATTGCAGTGGTGGGTACCCACTCCTACTCTGGCAACAATATATTATACTTCACCTTCTTCATGTGTATTTAGATACCTGTTTGCATGTTTCTCTTCTCTACTTATATTTGTTTTCACCAGCATGAAAATTGAAACTAGTCTCTTAATCAATCAATTATTTTTCAGAAATTAATTTCTCTTTTGATGGTTTTAAATTTCATAATTGTGCTTTGGTTCAAATGGTTTGCTTCCACTAAGAATTGTCTAAGTGAGAGTATCAGCACTTTCACTTGTTATTTTTCTGCTGATTGAAAATGACAATTATCTTGGATGCAGCTATTTAACTGTCTCCATTTTTCATGCCACTTACACTGATTATTCTAAGTTTTCTTCTGCTAGGAAGTAGTGATTACTGTTCCTATATTAATACTAGATGTATTTGATATTTAATTGGAACTATTCTGGTAGACATCATTATATGATAAAGTGTTTTAGCTTTTAAGCTGAAGATTTTATTGCTCTCTGTGAGTGAATAACACCTTTAAACGCTCATCAGGCCTCTTTACCTCCTAGATGTATTGGTTGTCTCTGATAATTATTCTGCTGGAACCTTCAATTTTTGTTATTAAATGTGTTTCCGGTGTTTTCAGGTAAGCTCAAGACAAAAGGAAACGAGTAGTACCTCAGGGATGCGTGAGACTGTTGAAACCAGTATGCTTATAGAACACAGAGCAAAGGTATACTAGAGTCCTTACTGGTTCTCATAAGAACAGGGTTGATATCACCTATCAGTATATGTGGAAATTGTTATTTGTCCTTGGTCACACTGAGGCCCTTAACTCTGTTCACTATCCGGTTTTTGATTGGATGGTCATATCTCTTTCAAGTTAGACCTGAAATTCCTTGTCTTACTGTATATTGAAATTTTGCAGGAAGTAGTACCCAAGCGCATAGTAAAGATGGAGGAAGCAATAAAAAATCGTGATTTTCCAGCTTTTGCTCGTCTCACATGTGCAGACAGTAATCAGTTTCATGCAGTCTGCCTGGATACCTCACCCCCTATATTCTACATGAACGACACATCCCATAGGTGGGATTATAGTTTCCTTATATTTTCTGTTATGACGTATTATGTTTCATCAGCTATTCAGCTTTATTTGTCTTGCCTTTTCTCTTCAGGATAATCAGCTGTGTTGAGAAATGGAATCGTTTTGAAGGAACACCTCAGGTTTATCTCTTTCTTTTTGCAACTATTTTTGGTTAAAAACCATGAGGTCATTACGAAATTCTCAACAGTCGTATCATGACAGGAATTTTATAAGTGAGAAGAAACATTATTTCAAATTACATGCTCCTCTTCAGTCCTCGAGTCTTGGTTTGCGCTATTTTGATAATTTGAGTAGTTGATCTTTCTTTGGCCCTTCTCCCATGGAAATATCTTTCTGCTACATAAATCCAATTTTGCACTTTATATTATACTCTATCTTTCCCATGCTTTTAGGAACAAAAGTATTAACATTGCTCTAGTGCCTGATTGTTTTTCTTTAGTGCATTTCTATCTGAATCTGTGGGGTTCCTGTTCATGAATGCATTAGCAGTTACCTGTAGACTGCTTTCAGTCAGAAGGTATCTAACAACAAGCCTTTCACAGGTTGCTTACACTTTTGATGCTGGGCCGAATGCAGTACTAATTTCACATAACAGAAAAGCTGCTGCACTTTTGCTTCAGAGGCTTCTCTTTTACTTCCCTCCTCAGGCAGACGCTGATCTAAACAGGTAATTATCATACGAGCAAATTGTACAACTATGTTCCTTCTCACTACCAAAAAAAAAAAAGAAGAAGAAGAAGAGAATATTAGCTGCAAAACATTAAATGACAATGTTATTAAAGTGATACAAAAAAATTTATTTGGTCACTATAATATTTTTATACTTGTGATAATTGTTGCTTTATAGTTGTCACTAGCCATAATTAGTGATAAAGATTATGCATAAAACTTTTGTTATATAAATAATTAGTGACACAGTGTATAGTTACAATATTATATTTGTTATCACTACATATTTACCACTAATTGTTTATAGTGAATTTTATATATACAATTCTCATCAATGATATTGTGATAAGATCAAAATTATTATCATTTCATATAACCTTAAGATTAAGTTTGTTAGTTTTTTGTCATTAATATTTATCTTTTGTTGTTGTGTCTATTATTTACTCCCGGCACCAGTCCATTTGCTATGCATTTCTGAGTTCTACTATGATTATGTGCTGTATGCTATATGATTTTCCCTGTTCTGCAGTTATGTTATTGGTGACAAAACGATATTACAAGATGCTGGCATTCAGAACGTGAAGGACATAGAAGCTCTAACTCCACCTCCAGAAATCAAGGACAACACTCAAACCCAGAAATACAGAGGAGATGTCAGTTATTTCATCTGCACTAGACCTGGGAGAGGTCCTGTGGTACTAACCGACGAAAGTCGATCTCTTATTAATCCTGAAACCGGGCTGCCCAAGTGAAGAAGGCTTGAGCATTTGAGGTTTGAATGTGTTTTAACCAGGCGAAATTGTTGCCTTTTTTCTTTGTATTATGTTTAGTGTGTTACTGCTATTACATGGTTCAGTTTCTTGGACAATTTGTAATCTTAATATCAGGTTCTGTTTTTGCTACATTATCAAACAAATTTGTGTAAAACATCGGTAACAAATAAATTCTGGTTATTGAGTTTTTCATTTGCTTGTTATTGGCTACAGCTTTCATGACATAATTCTCTTTTCCTGTTAGATCTTCTAAGAATGCTACAAGTCATGAGGAAAAGGTAAATCATATCTACATCCATAAGAATATATCTAATTACACATAATCTTTGATTATTTGTTATATATATTAAAAAGAAAAACTATATTCTCTTATCAATTTTCACTTTTCTATCTCCTCTCTTCAGCTTTCTTTTCTTCTCTCAATAACTTTTTATAATATTTTTGTTGATTTATCCAATTAAAATATATTTTTTCAACATTGATAGAGCATGATATTGTCAAACCAAAATTTCAGCTTAAAATCTTCTTTTTGTTTGTCTAATTGGGAAGTTGCTTAAAAAACTTTTAACATTTAAGATTGTCAAGTAACTATTTAAAACTAATATCAAAGTTGAAAGAACGAAAACTTACTCGATGAATTTGATTCATTTTTAGCTATCTTGAACAAATAAATGCAATAAATATATTACTTTTGAAATTCTTGTATGGCTTGTTAATATCAAAAGAAATAACTATGTACGGTTAAGTATATAGTATAGTAATTTAAATTTTTAAGTCATAATTTTCAATTAACGGAATTTTCGTAATATACATGTACTTGAAAATAAAATACTTAACTAATAGTATTTCGAATATTGATTTCCACTTTTTTCGTGTTTTACATAACCTTTATAGAATTGGTGTAGAGGTGGATGCTGGTGAATATACTCATCTACTATCAACAATATTCTCCGATTGGATGCTTTATTATCAACTTAATAAAAGTTTTACCTCAAAAAAATAAAACAAACTACTTATATCTCTATGTGAAAAAATCACATTATGCATTCATAGACATTGTTACCTTAAAAGATCATTGCTAAAATAAATTTGAGCAAGTTGTACCCTTACCATTTCTCCAACCAGATTGGTCATTCCATCCAAGTTAAAATGGTCACTCCAGGATAAGAAAACAAAATTTTTTTTGGATTATTTACAGATAACAAGTGAAATTATAAACATAAAATAATCTTTTTAACAGGACAAAATGATTTTTAATTAATTAAGTTTATTTTAAAAGTGATTTTTCTTAAAACACTATCCAATACATTTTTATATGCTTTTTATGTTTTTCTACAAATGCTGTCCACTTTTGACTCTACTATAACTTTCAATTTTATTTTTATTTTTACTATAATTACTTCTCTAAAAACACAAGTTTTTACAAACATTCATTTATAATTAGATGGATATTTTAAAAATTTACATATCCAGGCGGGCTAAATAATTTTGAATTAAATAAGAATGTATTTATAATTAAATAAATATTTTAAAAATTTATAAATTCGGGCAAAACAGGTAAGTTTTAATTTAATAAGAATGTATTTATAATTAGGTTAGAGCTGATGGTTGTGAATGTAATTTATACTTTTTCTAATTTTAGCATTGTTTTTGTTATTTCCTAACAAGGACGAAATTGCAATTGTTTGTGGTTGAGAACGATGTAATTCTTGGGTTTGTATAGCTAGAAGGCGTACAGTTGATGTTTGCAACCACAGCCACAATGGCCGGAGCACTGCGAGCCCTGAACCTAAAGCCTCCGACTGGCGGAACTCCCTCTTTCAGGCGTCAGATTCAGCTTCCTCTGGCTACGCGGTCGCCATTCTCCGGCGATAAGTTCAACGCAGCGCATTTTACATGGAAACTCCGTGCAGTTGCTAGAGTGGGCAGTATAAGAGCTAGTGCAGAGTACCGTCAGGTTCCCTCCACTCTACCTCTCGCAATTTCGTTTAATTTGCAGGGACAGTTTCAGCGTTTTTTTGTTAATTTATTTCGATTGTTCTTTGAGCGAAAAAGTTGGTGGATCGTTTCAGGGAAATGATGATAGGGAAAACCGACTTCCACAAGTTCTGAACTCGAATTGGAGCACACGATTGTCGAAGTTTGCGGCTGATAATTTTTTACCTTTAGGTATTCCGGAGGTGCATCTGTCTATCTGTCTGTATGAGTACCATTTAGACCCCTACAATAATTGGTAGAGATAATTACACTCCCGGTACTGATGTTTGGTGTAAGTGTAATTACATGTTAGACTCTTTTTGGTTTACATCTAATAACATATGTAATTTCTCAAATCACAGGGATCTATATTTAATAACACCAAACCTCAGGGAGGGGAGTGTAAATTATCCTATGAATTGGTTAAAATCTCTTTAACTATAAGTAGTTATTTCATAAATAACAATATACTTAATTAATTAACATTATTAATAATATCTTATTCATGCACATTTAAAGTTAATTAATTTTATCTTTCATATTGTATTTCATTAAATAATTATAATAAAAATTCGAATTGTGCAAACACATAAAGTGTGCTCCTCTTGCTAGTTATTTCTCAAGGCTCAAAGATGTTTGAGTAAATTATGAACTGATTAAAGCAGCCTGAGCTATATTCAGTTTTGTCACAAGTAACTATGTCTTTAATTAATTAGTTCTATTCATGCAAGTTTAAAGTAATTCGTCTTATCTTCCTTTTGTTTTATTTAATCAAACAAATATTATAAAATTTTAAATTGTGCACATGGATGAAGTATGCTTGATCACTAATTTATTCTTTGTTTTCTTTTTCCCTTTTCAAAAATAAATATCCTTGCTTACACTCCTGACCCCGACCTTGATTACTTTGAACAAAATAAACTACTTTTGGAGAAGTTTCAATACAGCAGAAGCAAGGAACATGACTCAAACATATTAATATGGTTCTATGGGTTTAACAATGCTATTTTATAGCAGGCAAATAAAATGAAGCATAGGATGTGATGCGCAAAAATGTTACCACAAAGCCTATAAATGTTTGTTCGTTACATGCAAATTCTGATTACTGTTCTTGAATTTGTTGCATTATCTCCTTTAACTTGTCTAATGATGTTGTTGCACACGCACTATGGGTGATGCTTTACCCCATATACTATTATTTACTTTTAGATATGATGGTTGTCGAATCCACCAAAAATAATTCCTACGAACATCTTTGTAGAAGTGTGAGTAGGGTCGAATCCATAGGGATTGGTTTTAAATTAATTCCTTCAAAAAATAAAAATAATTAGGGGGATTTTTTTATTGTGAAGAAGAATAAAAATAAAAACTAAATTAAATTAAAAAGCTAATAAAATTAGAAGAAATAAATATAAGGGAAGAGTGAATATTCTAGTTAAAGACAAGATCATGCTTAATTCCACGGTCGATCATAGATGCAAAGATAACAATCAATCGGCCATTGGTACAACCTAATGACCTCACCTTTACTTACCTTGTGGATAGTCAAGGAACATCCATTGACTAAATCCTTAATTAGTAAACAACCTTGGGAACGTCCTCAAGATTTAATTTACCGACAACATTAAGAACTATAAAGGCCCAATTCTAACCAATAAATTCCTACGAGGATTTATTTAAGTTAGATTGTGCATTACCCACAACATAATCGAAAACTTCTACATAATCAATTATGCTATGTTACTATTAATTATTGAACTAAATAAACAATTACGGATTTGCAAGTTCAATTGGCTAGGCAAATATTCTTGACAATGAATAACATTACCTATCATTCATAAATCAGATTATTTGTAATAAAAGCACATAGAACAACACAAATATCAATATGAATGAAAGTAGAAAGCATTCACCAAGTCTTCGACCGGAATGAGAGAACTAGTTAGACATGCTCATGGAAGAATGCATGAAAAGCAAAGTAAGAAAATATTATAAAAACGTAGAGATCTCAAAAGTTCAAAAGTTGACTCATAAAGTGAACTACATCACATATATATAATAACTAGATACCTAATTCTACTAGGATTAAAAGTAAATTCCTAATTGAACTAAAAGACTTATGGAAATAAAATTATAATACTAGTTAAACTCCTTATTCATCAAAAGGTAATCCAAACAGTTCCAAATTCTTGCAAAAAATTGAGTTTGAGTCTTTGTCCGAATTTCCATTTTGGTGCTTTTCTTCATTTTCCATTTGATTTGTCCTAATGCTGCAAAATAACATTTAATTAGGAGCATTTTGATCACAAAAGGTCAAAATATCACATGAAATAAGCACAATATGCGATCCTATCAAGAGTTGACTTAAACTTGCAAGCTTTCTGTTTAATCTAACATATTTGCATAATGGTGCTTGCAGCTCTCGTCTCTGGTGTAGTGTTAGGACTTGCAAATCCGAGCCTTGGTTGTCTTGCAGATACATATTATCTATCAAAATTTAGCACTTTTGGAATATTTATAATTTCAGGTTAGCTTTATTTTAAAAACGTAGTTTCTTTTACCTTTTCCATTATTGATATGTTAGTTTTCAAACTTTCGTTCATCTAATGTTTTGTCACTGTTTTCATTATACAGGATTGACGTTACGCAGTGATGAAATTGGAGCAGCTGCTGAAGCATGGCCAGTTGGACTCTTTGGACTGGTATTACCTTGAATTCCTGTTCATATCCTGGTTTTTCTTTCTAGAATCTTCTTTTTTGTTTTTGTGATAAGGGACAGGGGGTTTTAGGCTGGGATCGGGTGGCAGTCTCTGGCTACGTGTGCTTAAAACTGAAGCCGATCAGCCCAAACCTTATTCTGAATACGTACATAAATAGTCTGTACATGCTGTTGTGTGAGTGTCACAAGTTATGTGGTGAATGCAAGTTAAGTGCGTGTAGAAGAGGACCACTTCAAAATCCTAAAACTTTTCATGTTCCAGAATCTGTTTGCATAATTTCTGAAGTTGTTATCTTATGTAAATTCTTCGTTATGAGTCTCATTGTGTTGATATATTAGTGTCCACAGTAATCTCTCAATTTCGTAACGAGAGACTGACTCTCAACTCCATTGTAATGCAGGCTTCAATTTTAATTTTCACTCCCTTCTTTTCAAAAATCATTTTGCTGCTCAAGCTCCAGCCACAAGAGTTTGTTACAGGTTCGAAGGATTGTGCTTTGATATTGCAATGGATATTTGGATGTCATTTTTTTGGATCAAATGGAGTTTCTAGAGGATGATTAGTTATTGGGAAAAGATGTTTCTCTTTGAATCTTTGGAAGTTCTATGGGGTGTGTATGCTCGTCTTACCAAAAAGGCAATCAAAGCTTTGAAGGTCCTACTTTTACTAATCGCATGATGATTTTAAGGTTTCTTGATATGAGCCAAACTAAGATTCTTCTTGCTTTCTCTAGTTTCTTTATACCTTTGTTCACTCATGCTAGCTGATAATCTTTTTATTCTAAGTTTTTTTTTTTCCCATATTTTTCCATCTGTTAGTCTTCTTCAGTCGATTTTACTTGTTTAGAGAATTTAAATTGTATATTTTGTCCTTTATACTTATATATTTATATGATTGTCCATGTTGTTTTCCAGATTGATATAGAAAGTTTACTTAATTGCAGGCTTGCGTCTTGATAATGTTCTAGTCTTTCTGTACTTCTTCTTAATAATGCTGTATGCAGAAGAGTTTATTGTGCACACCATCTTTCTAGTAATAAAAATTATAATTATGGATTTTGTTTTCTGTATAGCTTGTTCTTAAGCTGTGACATTCATCTCTATGTGTTTTTCCATTTGCTCTATGTTATATTTTCCCTTTTTGAGTTAAACGAGTCAATTCATGTTTTACTGGGTTGTAAATTGCTAGTAACCAAGGCATTGTAGGTTTTAAGTTGGCTTCTTTCTAGTTTTTAAGGAAGAAACTACAATATCGACTGAAAATGGAGAGCATGAACTGATGGGTAATAGAAAATGATCTAAATTGTAGATTCATCTTTTTTTCTTCCATCGCAGTTGAATTGTCTCATACCAATCCATTAAGTTTTAAGAATTTATTAGTCAACCATTTTCCCACGAGTAAAATGGATAGTTGTTTCCTTTATTGATTTTGATATCCTTGTCAAAATATTCTTCCCTGGTTTTACTTATCTCTGCCAACACATTGGAATGTATTGCCTTTCTTTTCTACGCAGTAGCTTAATATTGAGAGAAATTAGATATTGCTGCTGTCATTCTAGCCAACCCCAAGAAACAAAACCCTAACATAAGGGCAAGAGGAGATATAATTGTGACTTATTTTGTTTTTCATTTCAATGATTTGTTTTCTATTAATCTGTGCTTCTTTTTTCGAGAGAGGGGTTGCAGAGTTCTATCGTACTCCTAACTCCCCCCCCCCCCCGGCCGCGGTTTATACAGGACTTGCTATATTTAGCTGTATGCCTACAACATTATCTAGTGGAGTGGCGTTAACTCGGGTAAAATGCACTTTCCAATATTGTACTTGCAAATGATTTTCAGATCAGAGCGAAAATTGCCATTAGTTTGACTGCAGGTTTGATTTGATAAAACACAGCTTGCTGGAGGGAACTCTGCTCTTGCTCTTGCTATGACTGTGATTTCCAATTTATTAGGAATCTTATTTGTAAGTTCTAGAGCTGGCTACTGATGTACCATAAGTTCAAAATTCTTTTTTGCATGAATATGACACCATTTGTTGCAGAATGACATTATACCTACACTTTGTGCATCTAATGCCATGGAGCTGCTTAACTGCTGTCATGTACTGTCATAAAGTGTGAATAAGCAAAGGAAAAAGTGATGCCAATTACATGAAACTGGAAACTCCTTGAAAGAGAACCAAATCTAGAATTGAAATCACTAAAAAAACTTCTTAATTGTAAGAAGTTAAGGGTAATCTTCTCCAAAAATTGGGTACAAGTTAATTATTGTGTATTTCTGAATGAGAGCTGGTAGAATGAGTTTTTCTGTACAAGAAAAATAGTTGCACGATTTTTTTGGATGTAAGAGTTTCTTTTCAGGGTTTTGAGTTTTTTTCCTAATATATTTTACAAACCATTCCTCTTGTCCAACTGTGGATTACTATAGCCAACCACAATATTGATGCACTGTTTTCCCCAAAATTTGTTAGGAGAAGGAAAAAAGAATCTTGTCTTAGGTGTATTTAGGAGAAGCCACTTCATGGCTGGGTGACCACTTGCTTGTTTCTAATGTCAGCCTGGGATCTAGTAAGCTCTTGTCCGTCTCTCCAGTTTTCGTGGATTTGGTTTATAGTGTAAGCAAGACTAGTTTCATATTAATCTAATCTGGTAGGATATTGTGACATCTTTACTAACAGTCAGCTAGCCAATCACAACCATGTGGTTAGTGAAGGGCTTGCACAACCATGTGGTTAGCCAATCACTACTGGTGGGGATAGTTGCAAATGTGTGTGTAGGGCTTGGCAGGCAGCAATAATGTTGCCATGCCAGCCAATTGTTTTGGCATGGTAGTGCTGGTTTTGTATGTCCTTGCTTTTCTTTGTTCTATTTTGTTTTTTAAAACTTTGGATAAAGAACATCTAGAAATCACTCTGAGGTAAGGTTAATTTGGAGTTGAAATTTGTCCTTATGGTCCCATAATTATTTGAGAGGTGAACAAGGCCTCTTATGCAGACCATATTCTGTGGACTTCTATTTCTTACGAATATCATTGAATAGGTCTTCTGCTTAAAATTAGCTCATTTATTATGTCAAGCAACATTTCCTAATTCCTACAATCTGAAATGATTAATTTAGTGTTGCATAGCAGATACCATTTTCTGTCTCAAAATTCATAGCTGCTGGAGTTGGTGTATCGGTCCCAACCGAACGCTTGTTGAGAAGCCTTGTTCTCACACTTTTAGTTCCTCTCATATTGGGAAAGGTGAAGCGTTTTTTGCTTTGCTAGTATAGCAACTCTAGTTTATTTGCCACTGTCATCATTTGTATATAAGATGTCCTAAAATTGTTAATGAATAATGCAACATTTTCCATATTGAAAGGGTATAAAACTAATTTAGAGACATTACGCAAGGAGTGGTTGTCTCGACCTACTTGAAAACTTGGAAAATCATTTCGTTGAGGCTCTTGATATTTTCACTGAACTTTTGACCTGTTTGTCTTTTGGAAAAAACTAGTGTGTGCATAAGAAATAATATCCTTAATTTCAGGTTACATATTGTATGATCACATTTTGGTAAGCATTTTGGCTAAACAATCATCTTTTCTCAGTTGTGGCAGGTTTGTAAATGGCTGAGCTTTCTGGTACCCCGGAATGAGTTACTTGTCTGAATTTGCTTTTACTTTACGCTGTTCCGGGAAATTTATTCTTTGTTACTATCATTAAGATCTTATGCTAAAAATAGGAAAGGACAATAAAATCTAGAAGATCATGACTGCAAACAAAAACTTTAATAATTAAGTGGGATATATCTGGATCAAAGTCGTAAATTTTAGCAACAAGAAATGTGATTGATGTGTTTGTGACATGAATTCTTGCATAGAAAGGACTTATTTTTCTCTGATTACGACTATCTAATGCTGTTCACATATCTCTGTTTCTTTCTCAATCAACAGGTTGCTCGAGAACTGTTTAAAGGTGAGATGCCTCAGAGTGTATTTAATGATGCGTAATACTATGGATTTGTCTGTCTTTCCCTATTATGTCTAGTACCAGGTTGGTCCATTCAGAACAGTGTGTAATAGAACTGATGTTTATATCTATTTGCGTTCGCTTATGGTTGCTGAACTCCCTGTGCAAATATTAGATTCTCTACTCAAATTTGCTAGTTAGTATTTATTAATTTCGTAATTTTTTAATGATAAGTAATGTTCCGTAAACTGCTTCAAAATTTTAAGTTATATTCAGTTATTACAATAAGAAGGCATATTCAACATCAGCAAATATTTTTATCTTATCATTAGTTTTGATGTATCCAGTGTTCAAGTACTAATTTAGCAATTATGGAAAGTGATTCTTTCTGTATTATTATAGCAGAGTAGCTGTGAGATTGTGCATGGTGGACCAATCAAATGAAATGAGTTTTGAGACTTTTTTATTGAAATCATGAATGTTCAATGCAGCCAACAACACTATCTCACTGTGTCATTCCCTCTATTGATAATATTCTATTTATAAATTTCTGGATAAAAGTCTTCTTCATAATTAATTAATCCAGGCATAAAAGTTTGGGTTTCACATGATAACATACTTCGCCCAGATGCATTAATAGAGTGTTTATGATTATATTGCTTTTCTCACTTGACACATTTATGATTTACCTTGCAGGGGTAGCCAGTTTTGCAGATGGAAATCGTAAGCTTTTGGCAATGATTAGTGCAGTCTTTCTTAGTTTCGTGAGATCCACTGTTGGCTTTGCTATCATGTTTCACTTACATTTTCATTTGTCATTGTAAGAATCAATGGTAGAAGAGTCCAGTTCACATTGTTTTAAGTCTTAGGAAATGCATTTTTAGTACATGGGAGTAATGCCTCCAGGGTACTACTTGTGATAAATAAGGGTAAGCTAAGAAATAGCTCTGTCCTGGGGAGACCAAACATCAAGAATATTTCTCTGGAGCAGGGAACCACTGGCCCTCTCAGCTTCTTGGTCCCTGCAATTTTATAGTTATAGGATATGTGCATATTGATAGAAAACACATGGACATAATCGTATGAACAGTCTTCTCTTTTCTGTAAATTTTATTATTTATCTTAAAGGAACACTTTGATATAAATTGGAATAAGCTAATTGAAAAGAACGGAATAAGTCCAACATGAACATGATATTGAGTTCTTAAAATACTTCGTTAGCCGCAAGAAGTAAGATTGGAACATAATTTGGCTTTATGACTGGACTTGATGAAGGTAAAAGTTTCCATATTAATGTGGGGACCAGTTCCTCTTATTCGTCTGGTGCTGCCTCTTAAGAGAATGAGCATGAAAACTTGTGTGTTTTACTTCATCATTAACTGCCTTTTTTTTTCGGATGAAAGAACTATCGAGTCTGCTGTCGTACCTGTTTAGCCTACTTGTTAGCCCATGATCTGCCTAGCTGATTTGCCTATGATAGCAGGAACCAAATTGTAAAAACGTTGAAATTTAAAACTTGGGGGTGCTCCAATATGAGTGAGACGGTTGCTTAATATATATGACCTAGAATTCCAGTAGGACTTGGCGCATGTATAAGAAGCCTTTATATATATATATATATATATATCCCATTCTGCAACTTGGGCAAGTTTTCCATATGAAACTCATGTAAAACATAGAACAAATATACAGGTAGGCTTAGGATACCTAGGTCATCACTATTCTTGTTTGCTGTATGACAATCCTATCTGTTCACAGTTGTTTGGAGTTTTCATCTGTTTTTTTGTTTCCTGGTGGATTGTCATGTCCTTTTATTCCTTGGTTCTTTTCTGCAACAAAATTGACATTAATCAAACAGTTCCCTTATGTGGTTCTAGGCCAGTTAATTTGTCTTTAGCTATATTTTTAAATGTACTTTCTTCTGAAGTTATGCTTATAGAGCCACTCTTCTACTTCTGTGATCTTGATCATGATTTTGTGTCTGATCTTTGCTCCTTATGTAGGTCCCTTGGATTCAAGTCAGCAGATCAAGGGCACTTCTTTTAATGGTGAAGCCAGCAATTTTTCTTGTGGCTGTCACAATGGGAGCGTATGTTAAATTCTTGTGGCCATTTTCCTCGTTTTCTCCTCGTGGGTTTGCTTTGTTTTTGTCTTATTAAGATTTTGATTATGACTGTTACAACCGTCTCTAATTGGAATATGTTATTCAAATTCACGTAACGTATATGTTTGTAGTCTCCCATGAGTGAGTTGTGCATTATATCCATCCTAAGGAACTGCATCTCCGAAAATTCAAGCCTTATTTCATTACTAATATGGGTCATTAAAACTGGCAGTTTAAGAATTTCCAGATTTAGAAAAAGCAAAAAGAAAAAAGAAGAGTTTGTTTCCTATGCTACCACTGTTTGGTATTCTTAAAATATATTTGCTACTACTGTGCATTGTACCTGAGAATTTCTTTATTACCCGGCTTTTAATTGTTTCATTTTGAGGCCCTCTCAAGCAGTTGATAAATTGAACACTTCAAATCGTATTGTGTAGGATTCTTTTATCCCCTTGCATGTTTCAGGGTAGACAACCCGAGAAGTGAAAAGAATACATGGGTTGGCGTGGATTTTATTTATTTTGTCACTTTCAAGACTTCCTGTCTGGTCACAACTTTGTAATTAGGATTCATAGAGAAAAGGATGGACCTGCTGTTTTTGTTGATCTGATATTTCTTTCCAATTCTCATGAAATGTGAATTAGATATTCTATATTTCAATGAGTAGGAGGCTAGGAGCCCACTTAGAAGTGAATTAGACCTTATTCTAGGACTGTTGAACAGTATCAGAGTCCATGTTTAGGTGATTCTCAAATACAGCTCCTTGTATATCACTTCACTGGCTTTAAACGCAATGCACCTCTGTAACTTGTTGCAGGCTTCTGCATGCTGTCCTATTAGCTTTTAATGCTTTGGCTATTCCAAGTCTTTCACTCATGTCTGGAGGTAGTAAGTCACCTTTTGCCAAGAACGAAAACGCCAGTGCTCTTTTACTTGTTGCCAGCCAGGTGGGATATGCTTGTTCATCTACTTTACGTTCTCATTCTTGCTAAACAATATCTGTCGTATTGACATGCAAAATATTCGTGGACGAATCTAAATACTTGTACATTTACAATTAAATAAGTAAAGAAACCAAATGTGCTGAAATTAATGTAGGAGTAACAGGAGCAGCATAGTATACACGAGGAATCGAATATTGTTAATATGAAGGCTTTGCCTCGTTATCTTGCATGCTTTTGTAGAAAACCTTGCCCGTGATGGTAGCAGTTGTCGAGCAGCTTGGTGGTGCTTTAGGTGAATCTGGCTTACTTGTTCTTCCATGTGTAGCAGCGCATCTGAACCAGGTCAACCACAATTTTTCTCACCCAGTCTCATCCATAGTAAGTTTTGGCTGACATGAACAATTGTTTTGTAGATTATCATTGACTCCTTCCTAGTAAGTCTCTGGAAACAAAAGGAGGGTGAATTTGGAAATGCCAAGTCCGCATAGGCCTTGTTTTAAGAGACACACTGGGCTTTTGATGCGACTCGTCTAGGAATGGGATATAATGAGCACAGGACCCAACTGCTGATCCATCACATATCTTGGCTGAAACTCTTCTCCTGCATAAATCTAAGGTTAGTCTATCATTTCTTGGAAGAATGGCAGGACCTTATATAAATATTAATGCAGCAAGGAAACAAAGTCTCTAGTATAAAATGAGGGATATTACATTTTCCCCCTTTTCTTGAAAAGGAGTGGAAATTTACATGAAATGTCGAACATCAAAGTTGTAGATTTCAATTCCAGTATCGAAAGAGCTTTAGGATATGATGGAATTTGATCAATATCAAAACTTCAGAACTGTACAAGTGCATTGTTTTTGTGAATGTGTATGCATTTGAGTTAATATCTGAACATTATGCAAAAGTGGTGTATTTTTCTCAATAGTCAATACAACCCGATTTTGATGAATACTGCATCTCAAATTTATGGCTCCTACTTGCTTTTAGAATATCTCAAAATAAGACTTATATGTTGACATTAAAATTCTCATGAAGAACTTTTTCATGCAGTGTCACTAATACACGTTTGTGAACACTTTTAAAATCGAAGTTTATTTAAAAAATGTACTTTTCGCTAAGTGCTTTCTGAAAAGTCCTTTAAATAAAATTGTACTCGAGCATTCAAATTTATTATTCACATGAAGCCATATTTGGTAAAGCTAGTTGGAAAGTGCACATTGACATGTACTTGATGATAGTATTCTTAAGCCTCCAACCCACTCTTATCACATGTTTACTTTTTATAATTAATGTCCTCGCGTTGATCCATTCGGCACGGGATATAGACTGATTGGACTGGATCTTGTGGGATAAAGAAATCCAACTCAATCCAGTTGTGGTGATTAAACATGCGAAAACAAAATGAATGCATTAGGAAATGACTCGGGAGAAGCTGGTGACAGCTTTCATAGTACTGTTGAAGGAGACGCCTTGGCCATCGGAGGCGATTCTCTGAAGGTACTCCGGTCACCAATCGAATGGGGGAATGCTGAGCCTAGGGACGACGGATGTGTTGTTGGAAAGTTACTGGATGAGAACTTGGGCTCTGGTTTTGCCGGGGAGAGGAGGGGTAATGAGCAGTGGCGGGGCGGGTGGCAATGGGCCTGAGTTTCTTGATTGGTCCATAGCAGTGCGAATAAGTGAACAAAGGACCAATATGATACTTTTCAAAATATAAGGGATCAAAAGTAAAGAACAAAATTGAATTCGCCATTTTACTCTTAAAAAATTCAAATTTTGGTCTAGATTTTCGTTGAAAAGGGGATCATAAGTTTACTTTGAAATAAAATTTAAAATTTAGGGATGTTAATGTTAAAATAATAAAAATGATGGACTTTAGTGATTTAGACACAAACTTAAGGGATGAATTATGATATTTACCCTAAAAGCTAAATTCAGAAGGCATTTTACATGTTTAAGAATATATTCAACTAGCATTTTAATTTCTAAAAAAATTATAATCTAGATTTTGAAATCTTGAGTCGTATTGAAGTTTTTCTAATAAAATTTTAATTGATTAAATGAAGCAAATGCCTCGAATAATTAATATATATTTATATGCCCTATAAAGACCCTCCACATTACGAATGATCGTTAGTGATATCGTTGTATCGATTTTTTGTTAAAAATATTTTCCAATTGATATAATTAACTTATTCAATTTTTTAAAATTTATATTAATTGTTAAACTACTTTTTTTTTTCAATATAATGTATGGTCTATATATTTTAATTTTATTTAAAATATATTTTAAAACATGAAATATTATTTATATATGTATACAAAAATGATGTGCCATAATTACTACTTGTTATTGATAGATCCATCAAAATTTTACAATATAATAGCTCTTGTGACATACCATTTCATGTGCATATGATAAATAAATATTTTACGTGTTATAATAAATTATAAATAAGAATAAAATATATAACTAAGTCAATATAAAACTTAAAAAGTTGAATAACTTAATTATTTTATGAGTTGGGGATATTTTTTGGATCACAAAAATTGGTGTAATGGTGTTAAAACCTCCACTTTGCGTCTATAGCAATTCTTTTTTCTTTGTTTTACTACATACTAGTTCTCGTGGTATGTCATCCTTGCATGCATATAATAAATAATCTTTCACATTTTAAGATATATTATAAATAAGAATAAAATATATAAACTAACAAATCGCATAAAAAAAATCAACTTAAAATATGATCGATACAATAAAAAAATTGGTTATGTTGGTGTCAAAATAGTGGGAATCACTTTTAGAAAAAAAAAAAGAAGTAATTATAATTAATTTTTAAAAATATATAATTAGGGTTATTTTGTCATACTTAAAAATTAGTATGGTATTATGGTGTCATTAGTTGTTATTTGAGAATGCAGAGGTCTTTCTTTTTTGTGTTAGTATAAATAAATATAAGTCGATATAGTATTTTTTTAATTATTTTAATACCTAGAGAAAAATGAATCTAGTAAATTTAAGTTTTTGTTTTGGTTCTAGATGATTAACAGTTGTTTTCGCCATCGTTCTTGCTTTACTTAGAAATGTTATATAGGTTAAATTGTATTTTTTATCTTACAAAGAAGGGTCGTTGTCTTTTTTGATCCCATAACGAAAAGTTGCAAACTGCTGTTAGTTTGGCAACTAACTCATTTTTTTTGGCTTTGCTGCACGTGGGCTGATGAATTAGAGGGAAATTTACTGCCAAAATGAGCCCCCTCCTCTCTCTCTCTCTCTCTGTCCATTTTTTGTATTTCTTTTATTTTTATACTTTTTTTTTTATAACAATTCGTAATATAAGGAAATAATAACATTTCAACCTGTTTTTCTTATAATAAAATATTGTGATGTTGTGTTTGAAATAAAAGTGTGAAAAATATAATTTGGGCGCAAAAAAAGAGTATTTGTAATTTCTAATATTATTCACAAAATTGCTCAATACACAAAGCAACATGCGTTATATTTTATTATAGGGTAATATACACTTTGTACCCATGAACTATTCTTGATGTAGCATATACCTCAGAATTAACAAATATAACACTTGTCCCCTTATTTAGGTAAAAATGTCCCCCATGTCTTGACAATTATATTATTTTTAATATATTTTAGTATTTTATATATTAATTATTATGATATTATGTAATATATATTGAGCATTTTGCACTATTTTGTGGATAATATTGAAAATCTTAGATATTCCTTTTTTGGTATTAATATATATTTTATGCACTTTCATTTAAGGAAAAACAACACAAGATTTTATTATAAGAAAAACAGATTGAAACATTTCTATTTACTAATATTAAAAATTATTATAGAAAAATACAAAAATAAAGGAGAAGTACAAAAAAGGGAGAGAGGGGGTCTCATTTTGAGGGTAGATTCCGCTTCAATTCATCGTCCCACATGCAGTAAAGCCAAAAAAATGAGTTGATTGACAGACTAACGGTAGTTTGCAGCTTTCCGTTATAAATTAATGGAAAATTACTAACGGGACCAACCTTGAAACTATTTTTAACATTTTTGAGACCAGTGAATTTTCGTAAATTATGGGACCAAAAAGGGCACCAATTATTTTTTGTGGGATCAAATATGCAACTTGGTCTTATCTTAATATTTCTTAAAATATGAAAAAATTATTTATTATATGTACGTATATATGGAAGGATGACAACTAGTATCACAGTAAAACTCTGTTGCCACGTCAACTTTTGAACATTCAAATTTATTCATTACCTTTCATAAAATTTAGTGATAATTGTAATTTCAATATTTTTTTAATGAATTTATTAAAATAATCTTGAAACTTATCAACTTTAGACACTTTTATTTTTTGAATCAAATTTCCCATAGTTACTAAACAACTTATCAATCAATATTAATTATTTAATATTTTACACACAAGTCGTAGAATGATGGCACTTAGTAAAACCGCCAACCAAAGATCTTTGAATAGCGATTTTATCAGTGAAGGCCAAAAGAAGTCATCATAAGGTTTTAGCAGAAACATTAAAAGCCAAAGAACTCCCTACACCGACCTTCTTCTCCCAGAGAAACCCTGAAGAATTGAATTGATGATGAAAAACTTTGGTAGATTTTTGTACCGAACCATTCTGTATAGCTGTGGCAATGGCGGATTGCTATCGAAGCCCAACAACTCGCGAAATGTTGCTCGGGGGTTATACATATACCATCAGCTTCTTTTCTCTTCTTCTTCAGCAGTGAAAACTAGTGATTTCTCCGGTCTTACCTCGTTAAGGGCTTCTTTAGGCACCTCCTACTCCCAGAGGGATAATTTCCGAGGTCTTTTGTTTTGTGAATTCTGTTATTACTGCGCTGATTTTTTGTCTTTTTAGTCATTAGTGTGTTGGATTTTGAAAGTTTATTAGAAAATGTGATAGAGACTTGTTGAGTTTCCGGTTGTTGGTTGTTTGGACTAAGGATTGGATTGTCACTGTTGGGAAATGATCTTTTGGAGTTTTGAATTGTTGCCTAAATTGTGGAGGACGAAAGTTGTGTGAAACGATTTTTGCTCCTTCTTGGTTGTTGTTCTTTTATTTCTAGGAGCCATATTTGTGTATTTTTCATTAACAGTTTCATCTGTGTCAAAAAAATTAATTAGCTTGAGTTTGGTATGTCCTTATCTTGTTCCATTCCTCATTTCAGAGTAAAACTTAAAACTATAAAATGTTAATTTATATTTTGCATTACATTGTTGTACATGAAAATGGAAATGCTTTTATTTTTATAAGAGATCCTAACAGTTGCTTTGGACAGGGCAGAGGAGGAGCATGTTCATCCAAACACAGTCGACTCCTAATCCTGCATCTCTCATGTTCTATCCTGGGAAGCCCTTAATGGATACAGGAAGTGCAGACTTTCCCAATGCACGCACTGCTATGAGCTCACCACTAGCAAAGAACCTGTTTGGAATTGATGGTGAGAACCCATCTTCCACCATTTACATTTGTATGCTTTTGAGGATCATGTTGAAATATGAACATATGAATGATTAAGTTATGTACTGGATTATCTGTTCTGCTTTGTTTATTCACGGTTCTCATAATTGTGCTCATGTCAAATTTCAAATTTAATAGGACTGCTCATTAATCCATTGGAATTTTCAAGTTGTGTCTCAATTCTTTGGAAGTTATCAAGCTTGTTGCCTATAGAATTTCATGGTAATGGCAGTTGTCACGGAAATGTGTGTGAGTCTGTGAGAGTTTTTGTTTAATAAGGAATATCATACTCGGTGCTGGTTATCAAAACTCTATCATCTAGGGAATTTTCTTCTTATTTGCTTGTTTCTTCTTTTTATCACATTTGTGAAACACACTATATATAGTTCTAATACTTTAACCTAACCTCCTGTTAGTCTCTAAAATTTCAAAATGAGCTTGTTTGTATGTTTCATCAAGTATGGAGCAAATGGTTAATGATCCTTTAGCTATGGTATGATTGCAAAGATGCATCAGAAGCAGAAATATGTATTGTTGGATTCAATATCCGTTCAATTTAAAAGTTGGAAGAATACTTTCTTCCAAGAGTATGCGCAAGCATTTTAAATGTGTTATTTATATTCTCTTCAGAGTCAAACTTCTATCTCCTATGGAAATTAAATCTGCTTCATGAGGGAGCAATAAGTTTGTCAATATTCTAGAACTTTTGCTTTAAATCATTTATATAAGTTCGGAGGTGGTGTTTAAAATCTATATTGCCTGGATTTGTTGACACCTGTGCAATTGAAACTCGTTTTTGGTCTAATAACCTAATCACTGTATTTGTTCTTGATGAATGCAATAGGTGCAAGCTGCAGAGATGCGGCATTTTACTGCACAAGTGCATGGTTGTCGTATAAGGCTAATAGATAGTAGAACTCTGTCTCTTAAGCCAGCTTATAAGGAGTATGTGTTTAAAAATCTAGATAAGAGAACAGTGAATGCTGTGTGGTACTTATCAAAATAAATTGATAAATAGACGTGAAAAAAGTTGTCTCAGTATTATTTGTATCTTAAGATCTTGCTCATAAAATTGTCTCTGTTTTTATATAGTTGAATACTGCCTATAAACATTTGTGTTTTTCAGGCTGATCATTTATTTGATAGGTCATTTGTTACTCTTGGTGCAGGAATTACCAGGGTCTTCTTTGGAACAGATTTTGTAACCGTCACAAAATCAGAGGACAGTTCATGGGATTTTCTGAAACCTGAAATCTTTGCAGCAATCATGGATTTCTATTCCTCTGAGCAGCCATTGTTCTTGGATTCGAATACTGCAGCTTCCATGGACACAGCTATTCACGAAGATGATTCAGAGACTGTTGCTATGATTAAAGAACTATTAGAGTCTCGTATCCGTCCAGCAGTGCAAGATGATGGTGGAGACATAGGATTTGTCAGATTTGATCCTGACACCGGAATCGTGAAACTAAGAATGCAAGGCGCCTGCAGTGGTTGCCCTAGCTCCTCCGTCACTCTGAAATCAGGCATTGAGAATATGCTAATGCATTATGTGCCTGAAGTCAAAGGTGTGGAACAAGAACTCGACGCTGAAGATGGAGATGCAGCGTTAACTGGAGCACCATACGAGTAGATGAGAACTCGACTTCGTTGTGTGGAGTAGAACAGGTTTTGTAGAAAGGATACATGTTATCTCGCACAGAGACAGTCATAAATATGAAGGTTGGTTTATGAATAAATCTGCAAGTTTTTAGAAACTAACCTGAAAATCCTGTCTGTTTATTAATGGTTTCTTTATCCTACTGCATATTAATCCTCATACTGCCTTGTTTATATACATTTGCATGATGCAAAACGTGCATTTCTACAAAGTGAATTGTAGGCATCTCAATCATCTATGTATAGGGTATCTCTTTTTTTGTTGGTTAAATTACTAATGCTGCATTGCATATACTTTTTATTAAATATTTATGGTAATATGTTTTGTTACCTCGCACCGTACGGAAGGACACGATTGTCAACAGTATGGTATTGGTTCATATATAGACGATATGAAATAATTGGGATGATATTGGCATAATATGTGACCAATCCTAAATTTGCATGAAGTATACATGTGATATTAATAAAATATGTCGTGTTATAAAAAATCTAAACAGAAATATAATAAAGTAATCTTACTTATAGCAGCTGCAATGTGCCACTCATGTTTCCTTTGCTTTTCAAATTGATATTGCATAATTCACTGCACAGTATAAAATTGAGAATACAACACTATCCCAGTTGAATGTTGGAGTTGCTTCAGTATCCTCTACTTTTTGCATATATAGTACTAGACGAATAAGAACACCTCGCACCGCCTAATAGCACTAATGCAAATGCACCTGCATACTGTTTCACGTCATCAATTGGAGTGTAATAAGTGATTTCGACCCCACAAAGATGGTTTGCAACGGCATTAGTCCCCAAGTGTGAACCTTTGAATGAACTTGAATTGGGAGGCAAACCTAAGTATACCATACAATAATCCTGCTGTTCATAAGTAGATCTTTTAAGATCCACTTCGGTCGCAAGCTCACGATCTATAGGGAGGCCTCAAATTATCGCAACATCTTGAAGAGTTTATGGTCCTTGTCCCACTCGAAATGAAAAGTGTGTGTTTTAGGACGTCATTTCTTCTTAAGTATTGCCATAAGATGAAAATCATAGTTGAGTTTTCCCCATCGATAAACACCAAGCCCATCTAGTATAGTACATCAAACACGCGATATGGAGGGAAATTATTTATAAAAAAATTCCAAAATAATCTATTTGCACATCTTGCATGTAGTGTTCTAGCAACCTCACCGTCGACCACATCATCAAATCTCTATTGTGCTTGTTGTAACAAGATACTACCATTAAGTGGAACGTATATTGCTCTTCTACCCATGTTGCAATTTTTCAAATTTTGGTGTGCTAAGACTTAGTGTGGTACTTGTCAAGTTTGATGCATGAAACTTTGGTTGAGCTACATTTATAGCTCAGAAAAATGCATAGTACACCCGACTTCGAATTACATTAGAATATTAATGAGTTATTAAATATTAATTAAATTATAATTACAAATAATTAAATGAAATTTGAAAAAAAAGGATGCAAATTTTTTACGAATAAAAAATTTATAAATTCATAATTCTATAAGATTATAAATATAGTAATTGATTTTTTTATCATATATGAACTTGCATTAATTTTCACACGGTATTCAATATTATGTACAGTTAAATAGAAGAGAAAATAAAATTTATACCGATGAAATATAGTAATTTTAAATATGCACGAGTAGAAAATAATTGATGGAACAAATTGATCAAAGATACTTATTTTGACAAAAAAAAAAAAAAAATGTATTGAAGAGTGTTTTATTCAATTAATATTATGCCAACCAATAATAATTACTTTAGAGAGTTGAACCTTAATAAATAGTATATGTCACACTCAATATGGATATTCTGTAAATTTATTTAATAAATGCTTAGTGAATTATTATTTTTTCTAAAATCTCTCACACTTAATAAATTTTATGTTACTAATTATAATTTAGGTATACCAAAATATCTTAGTCTTATGATTAAATTTAAAGTTCCAAGAATAAGTTTGGGGTGTTCGAGTTCTATTGACGTGTTGGTGTATATATCACTTTATATAAATTTTATTGTAATTTATTTTATAGTATTTAGTTATATTGATCGAATTGATATATTACTTAGTTACTAAAATTATTAAAATATTAATAATAATTATATAATTATCAATTCTAAAAAAAAAAGAATATTATAATTTAGATATAGAAAAGTTTGCCTAAATTACAAAATCAACCAAATAAATAGCAGTTACAGTTCCCATCCCACAGTTGCTTGTTAATTGTTATATAAGTTGGAGTCACCACTGATGTACCCGAAATATTTTACCGCATGTCCTTGTCTCGCCTCATTCGATCATCGGCTGGACAAAAATCGGTCTTCAATGGGAAAGCAATTCATGCTCGGCTCATCATATCTGGGTCCGACCCAGATGTGCAGATTTACAATCATTTGCTCACGATGTATGAGAAACACGGGCACATTGATTATGCTCAGAAGCTGTTCGATAAAATGCTTGTCAGGAACCTCGTCACTTGGACGGCACTTATCTCCGCTTATTCTCAAATGGGGCTCTCGGAGAAAGCCTTGAATTGCTTCAGATTGATGGTTCTGGATGATGGGATTACTCCGAATGATTATACTTATGTTGCTGCTATCTCAGCTTGTGCTCGAGTAGGGGCTTTGAGAAATGGAAAAGAGATACACGGAAGAATATATAGGAGGGAAGAAACTGTAAATAGCTTTGTGAATAATTCTTTGGTTAACCTTTACGGGAAATGTGGGTTACTGAAGTCGGCTAGATTGGTGTTTGATGCGATACCTAAAATCAATGCTGTTAGTTGTGTTTCACTTATTACTAGTTATATGCAGTGTGGGGAGAATGAGGAGGGTTTGAGAATTTTCTTGAGGTCGTTGAGAAGGGGTGTCAAGGTTAATGAGTTTTCTTATGGGAGCATATTAGGTGCTTGTGCTAATCTGGAGATGTTGGAGGTCGGAAGGCAAGTGCAATGCCTGGCTCTCAAGTGTGGTGTTAAGATGGATCAGTTTGTCTTGACCAGCTTGGTTAATTTTTATGCAAAATGTGGCCAATTGGAGTTAGCAAGTAGGGTACTGAGAGAGGCAGATAAGCCGAATGTGGAAGCTGTGACTGCATTAATTGGAGGCTTTGTGCAGGAAGGGAAATCCAGAGAAGCCATTGATGTTTTCCAAGAGATGCTGTCTGCTGGTACAAAACCAAGTGAGCAGACATTTGCTGCCGTGCTTGGAGCCTTTGGTAAGGAAAAGGAAATCCAAGGTGGGGCTCAGCTCCATTGTTCAATTATAAAAATGGGATTTGAATCATTTACTTTTGTTTGCAATGCGGCGTTGGATTTTTATGCAAAAATTGACTGCCTTGACGAGTCCTTCAAAATTTTTTGTGGAATGGATGTAAATGATATTGTTAGTTGGAATGCTTTAATAGCTGGATCTGTGAACTCAGGCCATTATGAAGCAGCAATTGGATTTATAAGGAGCATGTTGTTGCAGGGGTTTCACCCTGATATTTACACCTATTCTATTCTCTTAAGTGTTTGTGGTGATTTACCAGCAACTGAATGGGGCAAGCAAACTCATTGCTGCATCATAAAACCTGGATTAGATTCTAATGTTGTGGTTGGAAGTGCTCTTATTGATATGTATGCCAAGTGTGGACGGCTAAACGATGCTCGAAAAGTGTTCAATATCCTTCCGGGTAAGAATCTGGTTTCATGGAATGTTATGATTACAGGTTATGCCCAACATGGTTTTGGAAGAGAAGCCTTGGAGATTTATGACCTTATGCTGAGGAATGGAGTTAAACCAAATGACATCACATTCATCGGAATACTATCTTCCTGTGGGCATGTAGGAGCTCTGGAGGAGGCATTGCATCATTTTGGTTCAATGACCAATGACTTTGGGGTTACTCCACGACCAGATCATTTGGCCTGTATAGTCAGTCTATATGCCCGCAAAGGTCAAACAAAAGGAGCTTATGATTTCATAAGGCGTTTTCCTGGTGAGCCCAATAAAGTAGTTTGGCGGTGTCTTTTATCTGGCTGTGTGACTAACAAAGACTTGGAGTTGGCTGTATATGCTGCTGAAAAAATTTTGAGTATTGATCCCAATGATGCATCTGTTCATGTCATGTTGTCTAATATCTATGCTGATTCAAATATGTGGAGTGAAGCTTCCCAAGTCAGAAAGCTAATGGAAGGGAAGACACTCAGAAAGGAAACTGGGTATAGCTGGGCTTGATTGGGTAAGAGTGAGTTGTTTCTATCTGCATGTCAGGATTTGAATCCATAGGGAGATTGGATGCGTGAAGTTTGAGTGGACTGTTATCCCAACTGGTTCATGTTGGAAATGTCCTCAACAGATCTTGTCAATGTAGACCAAACAGAATACGTATCATCTCCATAAGTTTTGCTTTATATTTGCTGTTTGAAATCAATGTTTGAAATCAAAATGCCTTCAGGAATGTCGGCAAGCGTGTCTCACGAGGCGAGCATGCTCGGATTCGCAGCATATGGTCGGACTTCTAGAGTGTGAGCTTTTTAGCATAAAGTTAGATCCAATTAAGCTCCCAGTGATATAAGAAATGAAGGAAACATTTCACTGAACAAAGAAAAAGGCCAAAAAGCCTCTCTATATAGGAGATATCAAGTTTTTGTTTCTTTGTTTCTTGAAGAGATGCACACGACCTCCTTTGCTTAACTCGAATATACTTTATAATAGATATAAATATAGATAACGTACATTGATTTTTGAAAGAACAATGATCAATATCAATGTTCAGAAACTAATTTTAAAAATGAATTTATATAGTTTAATGAATTCAAACTCTTTTCTGTTTTTTAATCGCAGAACAAAGTCTTAATTCAAAAAAGGAAAATAAAATATTTTATCGAGATCAAACATTACTATAATCAAAATTTAAATTAATATCACAAGAATAATTTATATAACAAAAAATTGTTGAGATAAATGAAATAGAAATAACATCTTTTTTCCGACTTGAAGGGAGTAATAAAAACAAAGACAAGAGAAGAAAAAAAGATAGGAGAAATATTAGGACATCAGTCAGCCACGACAAAGTGAGTAACTGAAAACTCCCCCAACTGATATTACTGCAGAAAGAATAGAAGAAAAGAAGGTTTTGGCAGGAAAAGTATTAGTCAGAAGTTGGCTTTCGCCAGTGACATACAGACAGAGAGGGAAGAACCTCACGGTTTGGACTTCTCCAAGGTAAACTAATCTCTCTTCTGAAACAGGTACCTAAACATGGGAAGAAATAAGTACTGTGTATTAATAACGTTAGCGTATTAATATTAAATAATTCTCTTTTTTTTGAATAATTTAAAATTTTAGATGAAATAATTGTTTAAACATGATATTAGGAGTTTTGGGTTCTAATTTTATTGCCTTTTATTTATAACTGGAAGGTTTTATGGGGCAGAATGTGCATGTGAAGCGGATGTTTTTAAGATGTTGATATCAAATTACTCCTCCCTAACAAATACGTATGAGTTCACTTATCATACATGGAACAATAATTAAAAGGATGACGTATTGATAGTGATGCTAGAAAGTAGTTCCAATCCAAGAATATATTTGCTTTTTACTTTAAGTTGTCCCGAATGTTTTTTTTCCCTCCCATTTATATTTATTGGTATTTGTTCCTCTGTATATATCTTCGCAAGACAAAGAAAAAATACTTTAAAAATGAAACAGAAAATGAGGGCCCTCAATTTAGTGTCTGATGAATAATGGTTTATTTTTGTGATATTTGGCAGGCGTTGCGTTACTATGGCCGAGTCCTTATCCCATTTGAAAATTGATGGGTATAATCCTAATTTTCTCTGAAAAAAAATGAAAAAATTTAAAGAAATATTGAAGTATAGTAATCGGGATGATGGAATTTTACGATGAATGGTGGTCATTCACATTAAAAATGGCATGAGGTTAGGTTCTCCTTAAAAAACGATCAAAATGATTAGATATGTTACATATTTCGCGGCTAATGATGGTCCCTCATATTTTTCTTCCTATAACTATGATGGTACATTCAGTCCAGCATCTTTAAGAATTATGAACAGTCCTGTAATTTAGACCCTCTCACACATTCCATATTCATTTTGACACATTTGGTCAAGGGCTTCACACATTTCGTTTTTGATTAACAAATTTGGTTCTCCCTAAATTTTTTATCAAAATATCTTGTCAGAAATAGACGCTTGAGTTGAGAGCCACATGACCTATCAAATGTTTGTTTTATGTATCATAAAATTTCTAAAATTAAAAGAAGTTCATTTCAGAAAATGTTTGATCTGTCACGTGGCTCTCGTATGTCCATTTCTGACAAGAATTTTTCACCGAAAAGTTTAGAGGAGGAAATTTATGAATTCAGGATTAAATGTCAATCCCAAAACAAAATGCGGGAGACTAGAATAAATGCGTCAAAATTAAGAGCAAATGTGTAAGGAGTCGAAATTACAAAACTATAATTATACTTCATTCAACCTATCATACCTTGCATTCTTTTCCTTTCCTGAATGAACGAACTTAATCATCAGGAAAAATTCTTTCTGCTAAACTTTGTTGAGACGTTGTCTGACTTTATCATCGTATTCTCACTAACACACTAGGTACATTAACTCTAATCTCCACGAGGTCATATAGTACGGCTAGTCGTTGTCAGCCCATAGCATGTCTACATAAAATGGTGAATTTTACAGTTAATTAATGGGGTTTACATTACTGACTTCAAATCAAAGAATTAAGGATTTAATCAGTACACCACCTTACTGTGGTCACATTGTATGTTGCATTAGCATAGCAATGTGATGCTTTGTTACCTGAGTAACATAACTGCCAGAATATGAAGGGAAATGCACAATAATACTCAAGGAATATGAGATGATACTCAACTTGGATTTGTATTGAATATATAATGTAAATACGCTAGGCGAATGTTTTTATGTATCAACTCCATTCTATATTTACATCGGTCATGCCTCTGTCTACAAGCTGAAAATATTGACAGGGTTTCAGCTCCCCAACTATATAAAGAATCAAATATTAAAGGTTCAAGCCTATACGTTGCACTCACTATCCTCATGTACCACCCTCAGAAAGCAAATAATCTCAGATCAACTGCTTCTTGCTAAAACGATGATGTAAATGTGATTAATCCTTAAACAATATAAGTCTTTTGGGAACTCTTTGGTCCCCGTTTTCTCCTGGGACTAGAGCTGATTGCGCAGGAGAAGGCGTTAATGAGCTCAGAGTCCTCTTCATTAATCAAGATCTTGGCTGCACTGGGGTTGTCGAGTAGAAGTTTTGCGACAAGGTATCCAGCAATAGACCAGGTTTGGTATAGTCGAGCCTGCTTCCCAATGAACCTTGCTCTTTTAGTGTCATAGTATTCGGGCCATTTGTCTTTGGATATGCGCTTTTCTGCAATCTTGACAACTCTTTCAGCAATTTCAGGTCTATTCATTTTAATGCAAGCAACAGTCAGCTGCAAAGAATCAAGTGAGTTCTCAGATGTTTAGTTTCAACCAGACTTGCAGAGAAGGGGGCGCTGGCTGTTACTTTAACTTCACCAGCTGACTTCAAAATAAGAGAGCATACCCTTTGACTTCAAATTTATAGTCAGCTTAGAAGGTAAATTAAGAAAATTAAAGACATGAAATGATGCCCTAAATATTGCTGCAGTTACCAGGACATTTTACGTCAAAGTTTGATCAATATACAGTGGTATTCCCTCCAGGAAAAGCATCCGAGAAGTATATTTAAGGCTTAAAAGAGAAAGTATATTTAAAGGCTTCCTTGAGTAGTTCACAGTTTAATTACACAAAAATGTTTCCCAACTGGCTAATCATGCAAATGAATAAGTTAGTACTAGAAAATCCTCGGACCCCATAACTTGAGAAGTTTCAAATGGAGAGGTTCTATTTTAAGATTATACATTGCCCCTCCTCTTAGGATGTGCAGAAATGCAATGCAGGTGGAATTATCCAATACAATCATTTTGGAATCCATGCAGCCTATATTAATTATATATAGCCAATCGACAAATAATTTTAAACTGTGATGATCATTAGCTGTTTATATTGGAGAATGAACTAGTAAAAAGCATATCAAACCTTGAATCAAGTTCGAATAGATCAGAAATTGGAAGATCTACTTTTGACAAATTCTATAAGCAAATTGAATGAGAAGTTACAGCAAACTTAATTAGCTGAACGCAGCAGTTAAATTAAAATAATGTGGTACGTTGATTAAGATTAAGAATGCATTTTACCTGCCAGAGAAGAGTTGGCCAGGCACCGCCATTGTGATAGGACCAAGGCCTGCAGAAGAGTCGACAGAAATATCATGACTTGGAAACAAAACAGCCAATGTCTAGATATGTCAAACAAGGTCAAATATATTACGTGTTCTTGGGATCACAGCCAGTTATGATCTGCCATTCCTTGCCTTCAAGAGCAGGGTAACATATTTTAAAAGGCATATCTGCAACCAAGTCTGACCATTTGGCTTCAATAAGATCCAAGATGGCATGTGATTGATCCACAGTTGCAAGACTACTCACAACAGACCATAAATTTCCCAGAGAGAAGAAGCGAAAGTCCATGTGAGCAGGCTGTAAATTTCCAATTAGATAGCCTCCTTTATTAGGCATCCATTCTGCCAGCCAAGGAGAAATTTGATCTGGGTAGATATTGAATTTGTTAACAGCATCAAATGAGTATTCTTCAGTCTTGTAACGGTAAATCTCATTAAGCTTTCTCATATCAATCCAGTAGTATTCCCTAATATGAAATGACAATGCAACAAGACGATTGTTTAATGCTCGGCTAAGGTCAGCTGATCCATCCTCCGGGGCAAGCATTTCACGAGCACATAGCAGTGCAGAATAGAACAATGCCTGCAATTCCATAAAATCATTTATATCAAAGCATGAAAAGATATTGTACAGACCCCAATGACAAATCTTCCTCCAAATACCCTCTTTCCATAAAGTCAAAGTTTAATCAGATCAAAGAAATAGACCTTAGACCTAGAAAACCAATCAAACTTCTGTTATATTTACTTCCACACCCTTCTCCAACTTCCAGTACTCAGACAGACTGTAGTAGATATTTTACCCTAGTACAGGAAAGAATTAGAACATTCATGTCTTTTCAGACTTCACGCTGTCAAAGGCATTTCAATCATTAAATAAAGGGGATAATTGCACGTAAATCCTATGTGGATTGACAATTACACCTAGTAGTCCTGACGTTTAATTCCGTCCAACAAATAGATCCATCCGTTAGTAAAATTCACATAATCTGGTGACATCAGCAAAAAATTGAATAAAAATCCATATTTACCTCCAATTGAGTTATCACACACTTATTGAAAATCAAACAAATCTTTCTTGACCAAATTATCTTATAGTAGTGAAGATGTACATCCACACATGCATTAGCGTGTGAATATGTATGTATAAGAGTAGTTTGGTCAGAAAAGATTTGTTTGACCTACAATAAGTTTTTAATAAGTCAATTGGGATAAATATGGATTTTCATTCAACTTTGTGGTTGATGGAAGCATATGTTGTGAGTTTTACTAATAGTGGATCTATTTGTTGGACGGAAACAAACGTTAAAGGTACCAGTTTTAATTGATCAACGAAGATCTATGTGTAATTATACCAAATCTCAGAGGAGGGCGGTGTACTAATCCCTTAAAATACATTCATTTGTTAGATACTGAAAACGACATCACCAGGTTTTACCCGGAAAAACATATTTTAAAGAAATAGACCAACATACTTGAGATGGACAACCTAGAATATCCCAAACCCTCATGACATTTGAGTTTCAAGCTTTTACATTTTGACATATCTGAAAATGAAGGGTTTTATAAAATTAAGGAACATTCAAAATTTTAAAAAGTTTCAAGAAAGATTGAATATTGGAAGTTAGAAAAATTATTTCTATGTCAACATTAAGATGAATAGTATTAATAAAATTAATCATCGAGATTATCTTGTAAGAAAAACACAAAATGTCAAGATAATTTAAAGTATCACCCATATACAAAAGGAGTTAAAATGTACTGTAAATCCACCTTATCATTAACAATTTGATAAAAGTTGCGATTTTCTTTTTTCAAAGTAACTGTTCAAATATGTACCATACGAGATTATGAGAAAGACAACAAATAGCATGTGATCAAACTTCTTGCTTCAAGGGATATTTTAATATTACTCTTCAAATAATTTCCCAGGCGCTAGGAAGTAATGTTGGTTTAGAGCCAGGAATTTTTATAACTGCCTGCATGTCATCAAAAACTATACTCTCGAAATCTTTACTCTTTCAGTTCTTTGTGACCACAGACAGTTGTCAAATTGACAAGCAAAATACATTAAGAAATACCTGAATCTCCAAAGGGTGACCATGTATTCCCATGCGACGATCTATCATGCAAGAACCATCAGTCACTAACAATGTAGGAAACATATCAAAACCATCAGCAAGACATAGCCTAAGAATCATCTTAATTCCAGTCTGGACATCAATTCTCTCCTGAACCGACAGATCCCCTGAGCATTTTCCATATGCACGTAACAAAATAATCCACCATAGTCCTGGAATTACACTAAACAAAAGTGAGATCCATGGGGATTCATGATGTAAAAGTCTTGTATTCCTAGAAGAGGAGCTAAAGCAGATTTCTCAGAAAGTACCGGAATCGACTGGTGCAACACGGCCGATTGCTGCTTCTCCAAAGTCAGGATCCAAGATCTCTTCCATTGCAGTGTCATCCCCATCGAGAGGCACTGTGCGCACCTTAAAACTAGCAGGCATCAACCCTTGACCGGGACTATGACAGTCCATAGTTTTCTCCCAGCTCTGCAAAACTTTGAAAAGTTATAAGCATTCCTGTCTTCTGTTCTTGCATGACTTTCAGTTGAAGATGGCAATTGGGACACATTACTTGTGCCAGTGTCAGGCACAAATTCTTATGACTGATCCCTGAACATTTTCATCACGTAATATACACCTACAGCATACTTCTCAGTGAGATCAGCCACCACCTATTGTCACTCTTTTAAAGCATTAATTTGTAATCATGAATATGCACACTAATCCAGAGAAACTTTTTAGCTGGTTACTCAAATTTGCATTTGTGGCTGGAGAGGGATGGGAAGCCACACAAATGTGAGAAGTAATTAGTAATTTGTTAATTTGTTTCACTGCATGGGAGGTAAAGCATTCTTGCTTCGTATCTCTTAGGACAGAAAAGAAGGAAGATCAGAAAAGAATTAGTGCATCTTATTCCAAAATCTTCATCAGCTCGGGAAGAGAACAGGTTTCTAGTCTAATTTGACTAGTGCTCCATTTAGTGAATATTCACAAATTTAGAATTTACATAGTTGGAAGAGATTTGAAAGAGAAATTTGAACGTGAACTGAATCCAGATATATGTTTTCAAGTTTCTGTAAAGCTTAATAAACTATAAACACCCTCTGTAATAATCGAATATGAAGTGAATTCCAAGTCTACTGATTGAGTAATTGCACTCAAGCTATAGAATTGATGAATCTGAACATAGTACTCATAAGGAATTATACTTTTGTCATTATAATTTTCAAGTTCAAAATGAGGGTACATTCTAAATGCCTGGTCCTCAAATCAGTATATAGCCATATTAACTCATTCTACTGGAAAGATCAAGAGGATATTCATTTCTGTTATTCTGGAGAAAGTTAACAGCAATTCAAGCATCCAATAGAAAAAAGTATCAAGTATGCTAGTGATAGACATCTCACAAGATACACAGACATTCTAATCAGAACAATGTATTCACCTGCAGCTGAAGTGTGTGAAGAATAAAGTTACGGACAATATCATACTCCCCCTTCAGCAGGAAAGCTATGCCAGAAGGTATAAAATCACGGATGAAAACCTGGTCATAGTTCAGAACATTGGACGTAGTTGGGTCCTTTGCAGCAATTGTACCTATAGGGCTACCACAATAATAAACAATAGATTCCTTTAGTAGTTCCCATGCTTCATCCTCAATAGAACCAGCAATGTCCTTTTGCAAGGTATCTCTTGTGGTTCCATTTTGAGGTGTTTTACTATTGGATGAAAAAGCCTCTCTCTCCAAGCTGGACTCCTTGATTGTCTCAAATTCTAAAAGTGCATTACCGTTAGTACTACGATGCTCTTTTGCATTATTGTCTACATATGATGCTCCATTGCCATCCTCAGATGTTAACCCACTCACACTGTCAGCTCGTTGGCAGTTGCATTTGACCCGCTTTAAACTATTTGAGGTAACATCGTGCTGAGTGACGTGCTGTAACTGATAAATGTTACTTGTATAACATGATGTACTGGAGTAGGCTACTTTGAAATAGGTTGCAGCCCTTCTTGTTTTATGTCTCATAAAAGATCTCGGATGTGACCCAGACCATGATTTACTGAAATGCATTTTAGAACTGAAAATGCAAGGTACTGCCCCACCACAAACTTGCACCACCATTCCAGCTGTAGCCATTAACATAATGCAGTGTTGAGGAACAGTACATAAGCTCAAAACTCCTTCAGCAAAAGCAAATCGAAGAACTCTATGTCAAGAAAAGGTCCTATCAAAAGTAGAAAGGTAAAGTCAAAATTCAAATGCAGAATACCCAAATCGTTGTTAAGCATAATCCAGCATGCAAAAGTAGACAAGAGATTAAATCATAACACTTATAATTGAAAAGGGTTAATAAATTGAACACCACTAGACGGAGCATCAAAGGGATGCCAATCTGCTTTCTGTCATAACAAACTACTCTTGCATTCTTCTACTCTGGTAGGAATCTGAACGCTTCCCTTAATATAGACATATACGATATTGCATAAATTCCACAAAGTAATTCCAGCTTATTCAATGGATACAAAAAATCAAAGGCATTAGTACAACCAAACGAGCTTGCAGATATAGAATTACTTGATATCTGGATCAGCTCTCCAAGATCAATCATCATATACAAACCACAATAGGACATACATGTCCTCGGCAAAGCTTTAGTTGCACAAAAATACAAGATTACTCTACACATTTCTCGAATTCATCATCACATCAGGAATAAACTAACTGCAAACACAGCGCTCCTATAAGATCAGCAGAATTATTCCCAAAATTCCTATCAACGCTTTCCTGTTCTCTTTTTTTTCGGGCGGAATGCAAAATTACACACACACGCACATCTTCGTGAAAACCCAGACAAATATTCAATAATTCTTTCAGGTCCCCATTTCATATGATTGCACTACATGCGATCAGCAACAATTTCACTCATCAGATAACAGCAAATCGGTCAAGAAGACAAACAAATAACAAAGTAGGAAATCCAAATTAAACAGAAGCAAGAACATACATTTTCACCTGAAACAATAATCTTGTGGGACATCCAGAATTATACTGCTGTAATTGTCAAATAAAAAGTCCCAGATTCTTATTTGCAAAAGTTTCAATGGTATATGAGCGAACAAGAAGCCAACGGCAGACTTCGATCAGTTTCACTTGTATATATATTGGAAAATTCAATACTTGCTGGTTGATCGGGAAGAACTTGTGTCGAAAGCACATTCATGAACATTCTGGTATCGTCCTTGTCCTCGAGTGTTTGATGTATTTCTATTGTATGCTGTATTTTCTGAGACAATGGTCTATTTGTGGCCTACATTTCCGGTTTTTATTCAACAAGAGTAAAAAAAAAAAGAAAAAGAAAAAAGTCATTGTGGATAATCCAAATATATGTTTAAAATAATTCAAATATTTTTAAACGGTTAATTACATTTCGACCCTTTTAAAAATATAAAATTATATTTTTTTTAAAAAAAAACTTTTCAAATGATACTTGAATCCCTTTCAAGAATTTTTTATTTACAATTATAACCCTTTTATTAGGGTTTGGAAGGAAAAATGCTGACATCGAAAAAAAATAAATATATAAACTTTTAATTTTATACTTCATTTATAGCATTTCGTACAAGTTATTGATAATAATACTAGTTTTTTTCATTCACTAACTACTACTTTTTATCTAATTACAATAATTTAGAAATAATAGTTTATTTGAATTATATCATTTTGACTTTACATATATATTATATTTACCTCATCACAACTATAAAAATAGGGACAATTATACTTTTCTTTCTTGAAATTTAGTGTAATTACACGTAGATCCCCTATAAATTGAAAAGTTACATTTAGCACCCCTGAAGTTTTCTTCCATTTACAAATAGGTTCTCAATTAGTCAAAATTTACTGAAACTATCAATATTAGCAAAAAACAAAATAAATTGATAATTGATTTATCCTTGATTGACTTAATTATTGACTTGTTAATATCAACAAATTTAGTGAATTTTGACTAACAATAGAACTTATTTGTTAGACGAAAGCAAACTTCAGGCAGTAGATGTAATTTTTCAAACCACAATGAATTTATGTGTAATTACAACAAACTTTAGGAAAGGAGAGTGTTATTATCCCATAAAATATTACTAGCGTATCTTTGTTAATAAATTATTACGGAATGATGATTGAAGGATAAAGTTAAAAAGTTTATCTATTTTTTATTTTTTATTCTTAACACACACCCAATACTTACGCACACAGCCTGGTTCGAACATAAAATCTAATAAGAAAATTTTCATTTATGCAATTTTTTTTTTAAGTTAGCATTTTCTATTCAAATCCTAAGGAAAAAAGTACAATTGCAAGAAATGAAAAGAAAGGTTAGGTAGGGGATTCATGTTCAATAGTTATCGTCCTCTCATTTCTTTTAAAGTAAAAGTAAAAGGGGAAGTCCCCTCTCTCTCCTCCTTTTATGCTACTTGCTGTACAACAATTTGATATAATTATAAATATATTTTATTATTTAAAAAATTATCAACTTTATTTTTTCAATATTTTTGAAAAAGTTACAATAAAAAATTATAAAAGAATTGGATGATGTGAATGAAAAAAAAAATTATCAATGAGTCCACCATAAAAAAGGGCAAATTTTTTTAAAAATATGTAACGCTGTAATATTTAGTTCAAATAAATGAATGAAAATCTGATGGAAATCAACGGTTTGAACGAGTTGTTGGACGGAAAATAGATGGTATTGATAAATTTTTCAATAAAATGAAAACTATTTATAATTATGTTAAATTTTAAGAAAACTCGTCATAATTTATTTATTTATTTATTTTATTGCAACTGAAGGCGGCCTTCTCTTTTAAGGGTGCAAAGCGACAATTATCTTGATTTTCTTGATGTTTTTTAATCTCCATAAATTTGTTCGCAGTTTAATTCTGATTTATTTTATTTAGTTCTCACACACACGTACACGTATATATATTGATGGTCCGGAAGCATAAATTAACGAATAAAGAAAAACTCGTCTCAAACAACCTGAGGATTCCAATTTTGAAGTAAAATATTTTATTATTAAAGGATTCTCATGATAGAGTTTGCAGCTATTTAAAAAAAATCATAATTTAGATAAAACATGTTAAAAACGGGCTAAATTTTTAATTATCCAATAAATTCACGAAACTCGGTCCAAAAATATCCTTACATTATAGCAAGCGATAATTAGAAAAATATATAAAAATGAACTAAACTCTAAAGAAAAATAAAAAAACAGAAATGTCTTGACAGTAGTCGACATGATGGAATTTCACTTCGAACGGCCAAAACAATAGGTGGATTGTCCTGAAACTAGTTTCGAATTAAGAGTTATGGTCGTTTGAAGTTTCACCATTAAACCACTCAACTAAAAAACGACACTTTGACTTTCGTCTATCCAGACGTTTTCAAAATGTATCCGCATCTTATTCTACATGATATATCCTAGTTTGGTCATTGAGAGCTTATTAATTACACTGCTTAATTCTTGTACACTACATAAATGTTAGTTCCAAATGTAAGAGAAACAAAATATTGTCTTACACATTTTAATTGGGTATCGTTCGTGTGAATACAAAAAAAAATCATAAAATGAAATAAGAAAAGAAAAATAAAACAGAAAAAATAAGATTAGTAAATCATTTGCAAGTGTACGGCCAATTAAAGGTGTATGGATCTCAGATAGTGTTTGAGTTGACAATGTTGGTGAGTTCTTCCAGCTTCCTCATTCTCAACTTCTCACTTTGATTCACCAACTGCCAATCAATCAATTAGACAAAGTGAAAAATTCACTGTTTGGATTGGAAAAACTTAAAACAAAATTCAACAGCTAATTAAGGGATAATTGTACTGTAATATTAAATTTGATGTAATTAAACGTAAATTCTTTTAATTTGAAAAATTATACTTAATATCTCCGATATTTGTTTCCTTCTAACAAAGAGACTTATCGTTAGTCAGAATTGTCAGAATTTGCCGATATCAACAAAAGAGTTGAATGAAGAAATCATAGTTTACCCTGATTGACTTATTACTGACTTATTGTTGGTGAAATAAGTATTTTCAAACCAAACTACCCTTATACGTCTTCACCTTTATATAGGTAGTTTGGTTAGAAAATATTTGTTTGACCTACAATAAGTCTGTAAGTCAATCGAGGTAAATATGGATTTTCACTCATTTTTTGTACTAACTTCAATAAATTTTGTAAATGTTACTAAACGTTGGGCTATTTGTTAGATGAAAATAAAATGAGTACCAAGTATAATTTTTTAAACTATAAAAATTTATATATAATTACACTAAACTCCAAGAGAGAACAACATAATTATCCGAACAATCAATTGAAGAGGTAATTTATAATTACCTCCACAAGGGTACAGGTAAGTTGGGATTTCTCATTGTTCTTCTCTTGGAAAGCCTCCATGGCTTCTTTGTACTCCTTTTCCTGTCCACATTTCAACTCAGGCTCAGGATTTCACCATCAATACATATAAATATGGCATCAGAATCAAATCAAATAAGCGCTTTTTGAATTTTATTATCATTTATTCAAAAAAAACAAAAAAAGATTTCATGTGCGGACTTCCATACGTGTCAAGACAGCAACACTAGCTAATAATTGTTAACCATTTAAACTTACATCTAATACATTGTCACTTTTTGAAAAGTTCAGAGAATCGTATTATGTAGTCATTTTTTTTAATAAATTGATGGATTTTAAAATTTTTAAAAAAAATTCCAAATTCTTCCATCAAATCTAAATCCGTTCGGGGTGGGGGGTTTGAGGGTAGGGGGTGGGAAGGATGTCTTACTTTCTTGTGGCAGATCTGTGCAAGGGATTTAAGGTCACGATTAGCCAAATCAATTCTTTTACGCACAGCAGCAACTTCCTTTCTCATGGGATCACTCAGCACTTCCAGTTCCTATGTATATTACAACAACATTTCACACTCAGGTGCTCAATGTTAATTATTTCTCAAAACAATATATAAACACATGCATTCTCATATTAGTTATTAGTAACAAGAATTATGCATGAAATTGACAATATACAGTGCACAATTATATTGTTGTTATGTTGCTAAAATGACATTTTTTTTTTGTATTATTGTTAATGAGAGCGTTTACGGAAAAAAATTTGTTTTTAAAATTATGAAAAATCATTATAGTGACAATAAAAACTCTCATCATTTAATGAAAATATTACAATTTTGATTCCATAATTATAGGGGTGCCAAATTTAACCACGTTCAAAGTCAGTTTGACAATTAAAATCTGTCATTTTAGAAATTAGCACATTAAGAATAAAATTCATCAAAAATTACAAACCTAGCTGGTATTTGGCATGTACGCCTCACTCAAGCCCCGAATTCCAGCCAAGTAGCAATTTCCGACTGATTTTCCCCTAATCTTCCAATTTTTGAATTCTAGGTCTTAATTGATAGATTGAATTCTAACAGGATTAAAATCGTCATCCTCAGTCAAAATTGTATTCTTTTCTCTTTTAATACATATAATTAGTGATAATTTTGATTTTATTACTTAATGTTTGTCATTAACACTTACAAAACTTTTTATTAAGTTGTAGACCCTAACTCATAAGTGTAAAAAGTTTACGAAGTAACAAGGAGTGAATTATATATATATATATCTAAGTTTATATTTTATTAATATTATACCATATAACTAATTTGTTATATTCACTACATTCAAACATAATATCAGCGATGAAATATCAAATGATGGTCTTAAAATTGTCGTCAAACATAATATCAGCGATGAAATATCAAATGATGGTCTTAAAATTGTCGTCAAACATAATTCCATGAAGTAATTTTTGTTTTTATCATAATATGATTTGTAGTGTGTAGAACGGTACATAAAACTATTACTACAGAAAATTAGCAACACTGTAGTGACAATAATTATTTGTCACTGAATATGTGTAATAATTGTCAATCACACTAATTTTATGCATAATTTTATTTTATTTTATTAATTCTTACTTGTGAGAACTTTTATAAAATAATTATCATGTTTAAAACTATGAAACATATTATTATGAGAAAATAATTCTTTTATCACTTAATACATGTAACTAGTAGTAATAATAGTTCATATATAATTATTACCTTTCCAATTTGGACTTTACAATAATTTCAAAATTTTCTCAAACATATCACTTTATTTCTAATATTAATTAATTCATGGCTAATATAAATCCAATTACCCTGTAATCATAAACAAAAACATATACCATCTATTATTTATTAATTTCTCATTAATACCAAATTTTTATGTAATACTCAATATAGCTCGTTACTTTCACGTATAATATTAAAAAAAAATTAAATATGATTTGATATTTACAATAAATTTTATTTCCTTCAAGAAAAACTAATTAATATATCTCATATCTATCTCGTTTATCCTACATAGTCGTGCAAAAGAGGGACAAAAAAAAAAAAAACATGCACACACATTTATTCTCTATGAATTTTGCAAAAAAATTTAATCACTTAAAAAAAATCCAGAGAAAGCCAGAGCAGACATTACCTCCCAGACATGTGCCAACCGTCTGGTTTCTTCTTCGGCACGGGTGAGCTGAGACTCCACCCTCTCCCTCACTTCCATTTTTCTCCTCTCAATCTCCTCTTCTCTTGCTTGATACAACGCAATCGCCGTCTTTGAGGCCTCGCATTCATTGCTGTCGTCTATTGACGACCGGCTCCCGTTGCTAGCGAGACTCATCGTTCTTCTGCAGACAATGCTGTTTATTGTGCCAAAACACTGAGTGTCTTCTTACATATATAGAATCTCTATGTACTTTTACATGTTTGCATCATTACAAAATATTTATATGTGTAACAGTTTTGCACATTGTGTTGTCCAATGCCCTCTTGCTTTAGCTTTACTGTTTATCCTCTTTCTCCATATCCCTTCCTTTCTTTTCAAGCTACTTTTGATATAAAGCAACATAATTAGGCTTTTTGCGTTTGCTTTCTATAGGTTGATTAAAAGAAGTTGATAATTGATGGATTAGACTGTCAAAATGCACTTTTATATATATATATATATATATATATATTATTAATATCATCCAAAGCATTATTTGACTACGCATATATGTCATAGAAGAAATATAATTTTTTATTATAGTTAATATGAGAAAAATAAAAAAATTATGACCAACATTAATTAATTACGATTATGCAATGATAATATATATAATTAGCTATTGTTAATTTCTGTGAGGAAAAAATTTAGCCGTAGCTAAAATATTATGACAAAAAATTACACATGTTGATTAGCAGTGGTTAGAATTTAACTTTCTGCAATTGAATTTGTTCGACCGAAGTAGTTAATATTGATTGCTATAAATTTTAAAACGTGATCATTTATGATATACAGAATAATCTATTTTTTGGTAGTAATATCTCATATGAGGATATATAGCCTAAAGATGTTGCAGTAGAGTAACTTCAGTAGTTTCAGAAACACTTGCTTGAAGTCCCTACGACTACATACGGTTTAAATATATTTCTGCATCTGTAGTTTTGGCACTTTGATATTTTTATGTTTTATTTTTCTAGCGTTGTAAAATAATTATATAATTTTTTGATATTTCGTGATTTTTGGTTCTTCCGATACTGAATTATGTAAAAGTTGTCGAAAGAAATCATGTGCCCTTCATAATTTTCACATTTTTATCTTTTAAGTAAATTTATAAAAATATCCTTATTCTTCTTGACTTGTATATTATCATAGGCTTATACATGTTCATCTTAAAATTAACTACCAACATGTAATTTCTATTATTTTCTATATTTTTCTTTAAATATTTTGTATTGTTATAATTTTATTTCATAATGGTATTATAATAAAATTACTTAATATTTTGTCTTTTCACAAACAAATTATTACCATCAAGACGCATAGCTATTGCTCTTATCTATACATATATCGTGTGTGTGTGTGTGCGCATGTGCACGACTCCTATTTTTGTCATGGCACGACCAAAAAAAATATTACAAATGGCTATAATTTGAAAATTATTTAATATTATACTACAATCAAATAAAATAATGTAAAAACTTAAACTGTAATCATGATTACTCAATTGTTGTCGTAATTTTAGATATGGTCAAAATATTTATCATGATTCTTAATTAATTATGACTAAAATATTTACCATAATTTTATGTATATTCAACATTTTATCTCGTTTGTTAAAAATAACGGCTAATAATAATTGCACTAATATGATTGATTATATATCATTAGTCAATTTTTTTACTTATAATTATGATAATTAATCATAATAACATAAGAAATCATTCTTGTAACGTAGGTAGATATTTGTTGGTCTTATAATAAGTTATGGATCTTAGGATGCTCATATGGCTAAAATATTGACTAAGGATGAGAAGTTTAATTTATTAGTGGAATTGTACTGTTTTTGCTTGAAATGTGGGCAAGTTTGTTAGCAAGACACATTCAAGTGTTGGCTACTCGAGCAATCAAAACAGCCTTTTGATTGGCATAGGTTTGGTCAGAATGAGATTTGAGCTTGTAAGATAAAATTTTTACCTTACCTCACAAGTCACGCATAACAATGTAAGAATGGGTAAATTACGATAAGTTTTTTTAAAATTTAATATAATTATGAACATTTTATTGTTGTTTGAAAACTTATCAGGGAATTTTCTTATTTTAATAATTATTAGTCGTCGTGGCACGCTGTTTCTGTGTGTATATAATAAATAATAATTTATATTTTAAAATATATTATGAATAAAAAAATAAATATAAACCAATACATTATATTTCTAAAAAAGATTTAAAAGGAAGAAAGAAAGCAACAAAGAAAAGAAAAGAAAAGAAAATCAACTTAGGGGTATTATTGGCATAACAATAAAATTGGTGTTGCGGTGTTATAACTGCGTTTACGAGAGGAAAATGCTTTTTCTTTTCATATGGTATTGATTCAACAACTAGATCAATCAGTTAGTTTCCGTTAGATTTTCATTCATTCTTTTTGTGATAAACTGACAAAAATATTCTTTTTATGGTTTATCAATTATAATTTTACTTATTTTTACAAATGTTATGATTTTTTTTTTAACAAATTAAGTAGACAATTTTTTCGATCTACCTAGTCCGATTTGTTTACAAATTTTACTCTTTTTTTTTTTTCTCTAAGAAGGAAAAAGTATAATAAGGGTGAAATTGACAATTTCAAGCCTCTATTCAAGAATTACATAATTTCATCAAACATCAGAGAGTATCTGTAATTTTTTAAATATAAATAAAGTATTTTCAATTGTGCTAAATCTCATTGAAACTTGTTATAATTTACCCTATAATAATTAGTACTTTTAATTATCCTATCCCTTTTGGTTGATTTTTTTGCTTTTCTCAAAGTTGTTGGGTTTGTGTAGAGGAATAAATATTTTGAATCCTATTTTAAATGTCTAGAAAACGTGTCGCACACGTCAGTTAACGTGTTTGTAGTATGTCTAACGTCGTGTCTTTATATATATATATATGCAGATATTGTGCTCGATACATATTCAATACTGCATTGGACAATCGTGCATTATAGGTTCTCATAGTACTTAATTTATTTACTTTGATAACAATTGTTACTATTTTTTTCTTGTAAATAGCATATATTGTCTTTGCAACTTAAATCTCAATTGCACTTACTATATTCTTTTACCTCCACGGTATAATTATGAGGAAAAACGAGTAAAAGTACAATTTAAAAAGAACTTTAAATTTTAAAATAAAATTAATTAATCAGAAGTAACTCATTTTAAAATTTTCAACAGAACTTCTAATTTATAAAATTGAGGATTTTTATTTGAAATTTTCTGATTTTGATTCTTTATATTTCCTTTTTTATGTTTTAAAATTTAGATTAGTGTTTACATCTTTCTCATATGATATTCAGTTTAAATTTTACAATGCCAGGTAAATTAAATTTTTTAAAAAAATTAATTAACATCATTTCTAGCAAATTAATCATGTCAAAATATTATACACACGTACATATACATAAATATATATAAAAAAGACATGATTTCACAATGAATAGTAATTTTTGTCTCTCAAATACACAACATTAAATATAAAATACTTATTTTAAATTATCTCCAAAAATAAATCCAAACATACATAATATCTCTAAAACACACTTATTTATCTTTATTTTACTCTCTCTATCTCCACAAAACACAACAAAACACTCCGAAAATGAATCCAAATATTATGCATGTGTTTGAATCAATGGGGCAAAATTATGATTTTGATCTCTATATTTAATTGTTTATTCAGTTTTGGTCTTTAAATTTTTGAACTTGACAATATTAATTCTTAAATTGATACATTTTTTATAATTTTGGTCCCTGTCGTTAGATTTTCTGTCGGGACGACATTGGAACTTGAATGTTTAATGAAATTGGTTAAAACATTAATTTTTATATCATTTTTGTTCAAGCTTGAAAGTTTAATTGGGGAAAAAAAATTTCTAATTCTCAAAAACCTAATCTCTATTCTTCTGTAATTGTAGATGTAAGCTTTGTTTTTAACATCATGGAATCTGTCAAGATTTGAAGAAAAGAAAGATGGAGACCCCATCTAATTTCATTCAAGAATCAGCAGAAGCAAGGTGAAAATGTTACAGAGATGCTGTACATGAACTCCTATATATACAGCTTTGGATTTCAAAGGTGTTGTTTCTTGCTCAGACTCGCGATTCTGTAAAGCAACAATGCGATTTCTTCCACACTGACAAATCATCGTCTTCAAGCTTCTTTCGCTGTTTGCTGTTGATTTGTGTGAGCTACTTTGTGAATTTCTTCAGTAATTTCTACACAATCCAGGTAAAAAATTTCATGTTTGTCTAAATCATGATTAGGATTTGAGGGTTCTACACTTTGAACAACAAGTTTGGTAATAAAACAGACGGAGACCATATAAGTAAAGAAGTAAGAAAATTGACAATTGAAAGAACAGAAGCGCAACCAAAAACAGTTATTCAATCCGAAATAAAACCTATCAGACCAGAGTCTCCTTGTAATTAAGGCAGTGGGTGGTATATAAGATTTTTCATTTTTTGTCATGACCGGAATCTTCAACGCTGTCATCACAAGTTGCTGGATTCTGGACATTAATTACTCAGACTTTGTGATTCAAAGAAATCCGGGGCCATAAGCTCTAAGCTTCTGCTCCTCAATCATTTCTTGAGACAATCCCCATTCCCTGAGCTCCTCATCTTGGTGATGAACAGCCAGGCTGTATTCCCCGTTGCATCCTACCTCTATCACTCTGTACTCGCAGTTTCCTGGATTGGTCAGACCCTCAAACTGATCAATACTCCAATTGAAGCATTTCATGAGGAAGAGAAGAATCGTGAGTCCATGGGAAACCACTATCAGGTTCAGCTCGTTCGACGGGCCATTGCCGAATCTGTTGGTTTCCATGTCCCTCCACAGCCCTTCAAGAAAAGCTGATACCCTGTCGTGAACATCAGCACTGGATTCGCCATCAGGGACACGGTAGAAGAATTTCCCGTACCCGTTCCTCATTCTCTTGATCTTCTTCCTCGTCTCCATTTCCTGGAAATTCCCAAAATGTTGTTCCCTCAGCCTGCATTCTTCTCGCACTCCCACAACTTTCTCTTTGGGGAACGTTTCTCCTCCGCCCATGATCTCTTCCATCGTTTCCCTGGTTCTGCTCGACGGAGAAACATAAAAGAAGACCTTCCAGTCGCTGTTTTCATGAGAAACAATTTCCCTGATTTTGGAGCCAGTTTTGTGAGCCTGATGGCGACCCTTTTTGCTCAACTTGATCTTGTAATTGGGCACGTATTCAAGAACAGTCTCATCCTCATTCACTTGGGTTTCCCCATGGCGCACCAGTATTATCCGCTTCGGCAGATAGTTTTGCTTTTGTTTGTTGTTGGAGAAGGATTTCTTACAGGACAGGTTTCCAGTGTTTGTCATTCTTGCAATTGGTTTGAGGAATGAGTTTAAGATTGTTGTTGGAGTTGGGAGTCTGTGTTGTCTGTGTATTTATAGTTGTCATTTTTCATATGTATGGGGTACGTTGAAGTATGTACAAAAGAACTTGTTTTACGGAGCATTAAGACTTGGAATTTTTCAGTCTTTCTTGAAAACCCACCTCTCATATAATACTCACAAATTCACTGAGTTTGCAGAAGATATTAAGAGGGAAAAATGCAAATAACTTTTATATAATATTATAAATGAGCAAATTATCCTTTATGAAAAAAAAAAAAAAAACATAGCAATTTAACTCCCTCTATTTTCTACAATACAATAATTTATCTCCCTATATCTTTTAAAATGAAATAATTTACAGGTACATTGCTTCATTTTAAAAAACATAGGGAGATAAATTGCTATTTTTTTTTAATTTTCATAGGGGGTAATTTGCTCATTTGCAATATCATAGAAGTATAAATTGTTATCCACCATATATTAAAATTGCGAAAGCAAATGGAAAAAGTGGATTTTATATCATTTTCAATTTATAAGATCTGTCCAACGTTTGATGTATAGTTCCCCACAGAATTCCAAACCGCGTTTGAATGCATAAGAAAGAAAAAAATCGGTTAACAAGAAAATGTGTATCTTGTGTAATTTTATAATTTTTGCACCAAATAGAAACCAAGATTATAGTTTTCAAAAAGAAAATGAAACGAAAAAGATCTTTTATTTGGTATGTTCAAAAAATATTTAGAACATAATCATCATATTATTATCTACACATACTAGCGGTATGTGTGTACAAAAATATAAATATTTGAATTTTTCAAATGATGAAAAGTAAATATTGAAGTGAGCAAAAAATGCTTGGGTCAAACACACCAACTCGAGGTCTTTTGCGTCTTGGTTTGCAAACTTCTAGGGATGAGAATTGCAAAAGATCCTTTAGCACCTAAATGTTCAAATTAATATGTATACGAATAAAATTAAAAAGTATTAAAGTGAGTAAAGCAGAGTTCGACGTTTAGTATATAAGTGTAAAAAAGAATACTCTTTTCACCTTAAGGAACTTGTTATTTATAGGGACTCCTCAGACTGGAGGATAAAATCGAATCCTTCCAAATTCGATGGGAGAGCTCCTTGGCATTAAAGTCCCTAATCTTAGAGGGAATGATATATGCCCTTTGCAGCAAGGGTTCCCAAATCCTCGTGAAGGAGGTTGGAAGGAATATCCTCCAACAGCCGAAGCTTTGTGGACTTCGAGCAGCAAGTTACCTCCTTGGATAGGGACACCTTTTAGCTTGCTTGTTTCGATCACTCGACGATTTAGATTTAGCGACTAGCACTTATTCATTTCAAGAGGCCTTTAGTTGATCTGGTTTGAGGGGTCCTATGTGGATACCATTTAGGATTTTTGAAGTTGTTCTTGAATCTGGGCTTTATTTGGACTAGGCACCTTTTCTCACCTAAGGTCCTCAGCTTTCCTTTTCATGTGGGTCTATGTGGTCTTTTTTTGGCTGTAAGGCTTCCTTATTGTTGCATATATATACATACAAACAATCTTAATAATCTCTATTTTATCAGATGGAATTTAATATATTTATAAACAAATATACAATTATTAGTGTATTTGTGAAAAGAATATCAAATCATTGGTATAATCACTAAATATTTAAAAATCTTTTAGTAATAAACACAAGTCATTTTTATCTGAATTTAACAATAAATCCCCTGCATATGTATAGTTTATATGGAAAAGTCAAATTCAAGTTTGGATGAAGAGTCATTAACGCTGCTTCTTGAATTGGTCAAAATGTCGCGTTTTCATTGATACATAGACACAGAAAATTACCTGCAAATTCTCACTTTTCATTAAAACATTCAGTTGGAATATACGTACGATTGTCCTTAAAAGGTGTCGAGACTTTCTTGTACGTCACCGTACAATTCAAATTACACTTGAAACGTCTAGAAATATATTCTTGCTACATCCTACCAAGACTAGGGATGACTATATTTTAGCAATTAAAATTGATGATAAACCTCAAATTAAATTATGGACAAATAGTGTACTTGGTCCCTTAGAATTATCTATTTTTTAATTTATAAGTATAGTTAATATTATTTACTATAATAATTTAATTTTTGTATTATAGTTTAAATTTATTTTTTATTTAAATTATAAAAAAATTAAATTTGATATATTTTTTTTTTAGAATTTTGGTATTTAAATAATTCTCAATCAGCATTGATGGTCATGTGTTTACACGTGGTTTTACACGTCTCTAAATTGTCAGAAATTCAACAAATTGACTACCAGGTGGCAATTTTCGGCTGATTTTCAAAATCTAGCAGGAAAATCATGTGGAGAATCTTATTCGGACTATTTGTTATCATTTTTATAATTTAAAGGACTAAATAAATAAAAGGCATACTTATAGGATTAAAACTGATAGGGGGTAAAGTTAAATGACGAAAAAAATAATTTTCCCTTTACTGAAATAGTTAGTTCACATATTTAATATATACTCAGTATGAAATGTGTTTTTTGAGCCCTCTCGTTACGCTTCCCACACCACAAACACAAGTACACAAGCTAGCACAAAAAATATTTTGATACAATTTATGTGTTTTTTGAAACTTTTGTATATCATTTTCCAAATTTCTCACTTTTTTTGATAGATTTGGAATAATTTGATAGGCACGGTTGCCACATCGATGTGTCATATCATACAAAAGAGCCATATCCTCCAGCTTCCAATTAATAAAAACTTGACGAATGAATTTATATAGTCTAAACTAACATAAAAAATGAAGAAGAAACCAAAATTTTCACGATAAAAAGAGAAAAAATTCAGAGACTTCCTGTGATAATAGAAATATTCAAAAAAATCTCTAATGAATTTAACTGTAAAATTGCTTCCATATATATGTACATTTCAAATTCAACTTTCAAAGAAGATCGTCTTTAACGCTCCTTCTTGAATTGGTCAAAAGTCTTGTTGTTTTACTACTCACTTCTCCAGCTTGTTTCATTGAGCAAATACATGCAAACTATCACTTTCCTCCAAAATTCAGTTGGAATGGTATGAAGTGGCCCCTCTTCCCCGACTTACATTGTTCTCATAGTCGTATTATGAATAAATTCAAAATCATGAATTTAAATTTTACTGGATATATGAATTTTTCATTTCACTTTACATGATTTTACTGTAATTTCAACTAAAAATGATATAAAACCCACTTTTTCTATTTTTTTCGCAATTCAAATATCTGGTGAATAACAATTTATCATCTTATGATATTGCAAAGGATCAAATTACCTCATATGAAAATTAAAAAATAGCAATTTACCTCCCTGAGTTGTTGTATTGTAAAAAATACGGGGAGGTAAATTGCTATGTTTTTTTTTTTTTTCATAAAAGATAATTTACTCATTTATAATATTACATAAAAGTTATTTGCTTTTTTCCCTCTTAATATCTTCTGCAAACTCAGTGAATTTGTGAGTATTATATGAGAGGTGGGTTTTCAAGAAAGACTGAAAAATTCCAAGTCTTAATGCTCCGTAAAACAAGTTCTTTTTGTACATACTTCAACCTACCCCATACATATGAAAAATGACAACTATAAATACACAGACAACACAGACTCCCAACTCCAACAACAATCTTAAACTCATTCCTCAAACCAATTGCAAGAATGACAAACACTGGAAACCTGTCCTGTAAGAAATCCTTCAACAACAAACAAAAGCAAAACTATCTGCCGAAGCGGATAATACTGGTGCGCCATGGGGAAACCCAAGTGAATGAGGATGAGACTGTTCTTGAATACGTGCCCAATTACAAGATCAAGTTGAGCAAAAAGGGTCGCCATCAGGCTCACAAAACTGGCTCCAAAATCAGGGAAATTGTTTCTCATGAAAACAGCGACTGGAAGGTCTTCTTTTATGTTTCTCCGTCGAGCAGAACCAGGGAAACGATGGAAGAGATCATGGGCGGAGGAGAAACGTTCCCCAAAGAGAAAGTTGTGGGAGTGCGAGAAGAATGCAGGCTGAGGGAACAACACTTTGGGAATTTCCAGGAAATGGAGACGAGGAAGAAGATCAAGAGAATGAGGAACGGGTACGGGAAATTCTTCTACCGTGTCCCTGATGGCGAATCCAGTGCTGATGTTCACGACAGAGTATCAGCTTTTCTTGAAGGGCTGTGGAGGGACATGGAAACCAACAGATTCGGCAATGGCCCGTCGAACGAGCTGAACCTGATAGTGGTTTCCCATGGACTCACGATTCTTCTCTTCCTCATGAAATGCTTCAATTGGAGTATTGATCAGTTTGAGGGTCTGACCAATCCAGGAAACTGCGAGTACAGAGTGATAGAGGTAGGATGCAACGGGGAATACAGCCTGGCTGTTCATCACCAAGATGAGGAGCTCAGGGAATGGGGATTGTCTCAAGAAATGATTGAGGAGCAGAAGCTTAGAGCTTATGGCCCCGGATTTCTTTGAATCACAAAGTCTGAGTAATTAATGTCCAGAATCCAGCAACTTGTGATGACGGCGTTGAAGATTCCGGTCATGACAAAAAATGAAAAATCTTATACACCACCCACTTCCTTAATTACAAGGAGACTCTGGTCTGATAGGTTTTACTTCCGATTGAATAACTGTTTTTGGTTGCGCTTCTGTTCTTTCAATTCTCAATTCTTTTAGTTCTTTACTGATATGGTCTCTGTCTGTTTTATTACCAAACTTGTTGTTCACCCAATGATGTGGGAATCAAAATCGTTAGCTACGAATAAAATATCAGAATTAAATTATCAGTTTAAAATATCTATAAATACATATTATAGCTTATATATAAAAAAAACAAAATTTAAATAACCCACCTTCTTCAGTTTTTCAAAAAATAAATAAACATTATATTATTAAAAACGACTATTTATTTAATTTACTGTAATCTCTTATCTCATTTCGAAATTATGCACTTCAAAAAATTTGGAGTTTTGGACTGTTCTTGATTATATATTATGATTATTTTTATATGATAGAAATACAATAGTTATTCTTTTGTAGCTTTCATCTCTCTTTAATATTATTAAAAAGCACTCTTGGTGTTTTTAATTTTATGGTCCATCAATATTTTTTTTAATATTTTATTATTTTTTCCTCTTCTCAACTTCTCATTTTCTCTCTTCTCAACGTTCACATTCCTTTTTCTTCTCTCATTTATTTCAATATTTTCTCATAACTTTTTTAATTTTTTAATATTTTATTATCTAATTAACATATTATTGAATAATAATTATTTTTTAAAAAAGAAAAAAATTAATCATATACACACATTTAAGCGTTCCTTATATACTAATAAACGTTAGGTTAGAGGTTTTAATCTGTAAGTAAAATTTTAATAAATTCTTTGACCAAAAGGTCAAAAACTATAGTGGGGAGGTATTTGCCAAAAATTAAAAGACTTAGTGGGTGGATGCCAAATACCAAAACCTTAGGGAAGTGGATGCAAATAAAGCCATGTTCTACGATATCCCGCTGCATTCAATCACAAGTTTAGCTGCAATTCATACAAATCAAGCTTAATTTATACTAATATAAAAACAAAAACAAGTTCTCACTCACAACTGCTGATTTGCGACACCGCTATGCTGATCTTTTTGGTGTACCAATGATGCCCTTAAGTTAATTTTTTTTAAATAATAATATGTTGATTTATATATTTTATATTATTTATAATATATTTTAAAATATAAAAAATATTTATTATATACAAGTAAAGAAAGTATGCCACAACAACTCTGTTCGATTACACCAAACCTTATTATTCATCTCAGTAGCATAGTCCATGGTGATGAATCACTGAGTGCCAGAATTAACGAAGTTAACAGTTGCAAGTCACTGTACAGTGAGCAATGCTCAGCTTATCTGCATTTTCAATTAAAAACTATCATCCACACATGAACAAGACTATCTCAGATACAAAATGATATCAAACCCCAGCAAAAATTCATCTCAGTAGGCTTTATGAAATGTATCCTGAAGCTATCCACAACAATTTACTTATCAGAGAATAAAAAAGAAAATAAAAGAAAAAAAGCACACTCAAATCGTCTCTTTTTATCCATATTTGTCTACAAAACTATTATACGTTTGTTACAAAGTAGAGAATTCTCAAGTAAATTGCTGGTCATCAAAATTACGTAGATTATGTTCTCCATTGTATCTATTTCACTCGTCATCTCTCCTGCGATGATGTTTGGAAGCATCCATATCACGACCCGACCTACTATCCCTTTCCCTGCCGTATTTGTGTTCCCGACGATAGGGCTCAGTGTCATAGTTTCTTGATCTCTTCTCGTTTCCTCGATGACGTTCTTCCCTGGAGTTTGGTTCAGTGTAGCTCTCCCTTGACCTTTTATTGGTACTTGAGCTATCATGGAATTCCTTATGCTTTGATATATGATCCTTCTGTTCTGGCTGTTTCTTAGCGTCTCTTCTGTCGTGATCCTTTGCATTTGATCCAGCTCCTTCATGAGAACTTTCTCGTGCAGTTTCATTGCCCTTTGCACGAGAATATTTTGAATCTCTGTCATTACTTTTATGACCTTGCCGAGAAGCAGGTTCAGATATATGATTAGACCGACCAGTCCTTCCATCCCTTACTGAATCCTCAAACTTGTCCTGCACCCACCTTGGACGTCTGTCTTCCTCGGCTCCCCAGCCCGTATTAGCAGCTCTCTGAATTAAGGATAAAAGAGCTTTCAGAAGATAATTGCACACAGATAACTACTTCAGACCCAAATTTCAGAGCATTAAGTGGAAAATAAAATGAGATACTAATCTGTCGTAGAGTTACACAGGCATAATACAACAGAGAAAAGAACAGTCTAAGCGGCGGTAAGTAAACATCAGCTCATGGATTAATATGCTGTTTAAATAAAGATGAATGTTACTGAATTTAAACAAATACTTGAACATTAACAGATTATATTTTGCATACTGATACCAAGGGATCAACTGCTACCTAATAGCTTCAGCTAAATTACAAACGGAGCATTGCATTAGAAGACTCATGCATCCCAAATTAAAACATTTGGAAAACTATAGATCAAATGTTTTCACAAATAGATGAAGCTAGAACTAGAAGGGTTGCTGCTCAACAGCTCCATAGCTTCAGCATGTGTTAGTCAGCATCACACCATAATACTAGTCATTTCTATTATTCAAAATAAATATTACAACTAGTATAACAATTAGTTATCAGTAATTATAAGACATAAATATGGATCTGGCTAATATTCTAGCATCTTTTTACCATTTTTCATGATGTATGTATAAATGGATCGCCCAATTAAGACAACAGGAAATAAATTAAAAACCAAAAGAACAGGCATTTAATCAGCTATGTAATAATTGGGGGCAAGAGATATGTGAGATATGCTTATGGCATGATAATGGGTTATGGGTTAAGCCATACACCATTGGTCAGAGATTGGTAAATTCAGATTTTTGTAACCCATCAATTGTTATCTACTATTGGGAAGAGGAAACTTGGAATGTCATTGAACTTCATTTGATTCTGCCTCTCAATTTGGTGAACAAAATTGTACAGATTTTATGCAAGAACAGTAGATGTCCGAGTGGTTATTCAAATCATCCAATCCAATAACATATGTCCATGGAACTCCTAACATCTTCTTACACAGTTTCGCTTAATGTTCAGGGGAGCTCAATTCAGGATGAGTCATATTTACCAAGTAGGAAATAAAGCAGCAAACAGCTTGGCAAAAGGAAGCAATTGACACACAGATTTTGACAGTGCGGAAAGGCATGGAGATTATAGGAGCAGCTTCACGACTCATTTACCCGGTATTTTAGGCTGAAATAATTTAAGATAGTAGTAGTACTCCTCATTTTAGGAGTGACTAATTATTTCTTGAGTAAGGGAATAGTACTCCTTATCTAGCTTTGTCTTAAAACGTTCATGTACCTTGGTTTGACTTAACAAACACGTAGGGGCTAACCCCCTGCCCAGTGACTGGCCTTCTTTTGCCAAAAAAACCATTGTCAAGGAAAGGCAAGCACAAGAATTGATTGGTTACTGGCGGAGGTGGTAATATGGTCTACGGAAATGCTTTCTCATTGCTAATATCAATGACTCATAATGAGAAGATTGAGAGATCTCACACTGAAAACTTCACAGAGGGAACAGAGACATTACGAAGAGTAGTGGAAGGGATATGTAAAGAGAATTCCTAAGGCAATGACTACAAAAGTTTGATGCTTGTGAGACTTGACCCAGAACTCTCATCAATGACCAGTCCAGAGCTCCTTTTCTTCTTTTCTAGTTGTTTCTGTTTCCTACCCAATTGTCAGAGAAAACAAATTTTGTGAAAGGAGCAAAATAAACAAGTTACAAATATGTATTTTATTTTCCTGTTTAAGGCTATTTAAAAGAAATACAAAGAGAACCAAACATAACTTCAGAAACTAGCAGATTACCCAGTAGGATCTAAAAGATCACAAAAATACTCCTGAATGTTGTGATAAGGTAGACAAAGCTTTCAAGCCATTCCATCTACATTAAGGAATTCATCTTCCTACTTGACTCATTTACAGCAAACACCCAACTAACAATTTTAGATAGTCTCTGCTACTCTAGAATCAAACATCTATACTCAGTTCTTTATCATAATGCACAATTCATCATGTCTCAGAGGAAAAACAATATCAAATAAATAAATATCGAAGAGCAAGTTGTTTATGACAGGCTAATTTTGGCGTAGACCTTAACAACTGCAGACTAATAGCAACACAGCATCACCAACAACCAAATAAAAAAATGAATGCTGTTGGCAAGAATTTCCTAGACATTTTTAACACAGAAGTACGACCATAATCCAATAGTAGATGAAGCACTGCAAACACATAACTGTTCAAGGAAAAGAACAATCATTAGAAAAGTAAAAATGAATACGAGCTATTGCTCAGTGTGTTCATGCATCCAATAAAAAGAAATATAATATCATGAGATTTCAAAACTAACTTGCTCATCATGAGAAAATTTGCAGCTGTCTCCACGATTACATTCTCCTCTTTGAAAAGCACGGCAGACACCTCTTTCCTCCCTCTTCCGCTGCTTAGTTTCCTCATCCTCCTCCTCTAGTTTTTTGTATTTGTTTACATGATCCACCCTAACTATTCGGCCCAGAATCTGAGCACCATTTAAATTGTCTGTACAATCACCCAAATAACAGCAGTAAGAGACAGGAAACATTTTACTTTGGTTGCACTTTCGAAGAATAAATAAAAGTGTTACTGGCAAAGAAACCAACCTACAGCTAGATTTGTACTTCTTTGATCCTCATAAGCAAGAAAAGCAAACCCTTTGGATTTTCCTGTAGCTTTGTCTCTGACTAAATTAACATCAACGATCTCACCATACCTACATGTAAAAAGAAGATCATCAGAACAAATCAAACAACACATTTGGCCAATTACTATATAAAGACAAATTAAGAAGTCAAAACATACTGAGCAAAAACGGCAAGGAGATCGCCTTCCGTCAGGTCAAATGGGATGCCACCAACATAAACATAAGCCGAGTCTTTATATTTAGCATGCCATGATGCCTCTTCGGATATTCCTAGATTTGCTTCTTTTTTGTTGATATTCTGAATGCGCTTTACCAATGTCAAGGGATTCATGGAAATAAATTTTTTCCCTGAATTTAATATATAAAGAAAAGCAATGAGAACAAATGTAAAATCAACTTAATATTCGAGTAAAACTCATTTTCAGAATATCAAATACTCAAACCAAAACCTTTTCCCATGACCTGAAGATAGAAGTTCAGCCACTCAACAATCATATAGGTAGGATTAAATTAATTTTAGAACATTCATTTTCAGATCCACACGCAATTCCATGCACAAAGAATTAACACAAATCTACAGTAAAAATATAAGCAAGATTGATGGTGCATGTTATAAGAAAACTACCTACCTTTGACAATTATAATCATAAACACTTTCATATTAAGGAGAACTGTTAAGAATCAAAAAATGGCTCTAAATAAGTGCAAATTGGTAATGCCATACAAAAAGTAAGTGGAGGTACCTGCTTACGTGTGGCCAACATAAATACATAATTGATTTCTTTTTCGTTACATTTGCCTTTATTTCCTTCAAAGATGAAGAGAACTAGTAAAATACATTTTTTTTAGCATATATGTCGATATTAAAAAAAGTAAAAATGATTCATGCTTTATCTTAGAAAACTTAAACTCCACTTCACTGAACCATAAACAGCCTATGGTTAAACATCAAAACCAAACTATGCAGAAAATATGCAATTAAGTTTGCTAATAAACTGAGAAATAGAAACTCGGGATTAAATATGCCACACTACATGCATAAGGTAAATGCCAATCCAAATGACCACTTGGGCTTAAGGTATGCACAAGGTAAAACCCGTTGTTCCTTCACTAAGAACAACTCCTTATTTATGTCTGTGATACAGAGATATTAATTTCTTGAGCACTAACTTGATGCCAAAAGGCTAAAAGATCTTCTCTTCTTTCACTTTGAGTTCTACAAATATTAATTAATACCCCTCCTGTATCCAGAGCATATCTTATATACTATGTGAAATTGTGAACTTTTAATTTTTTGTTTTATTTGGATACTCAAAAAATGTAGATTCATATATCCACCTCATGTCCATGCATCCATATGTAGTGAGTATCCTATACTGCTCAAGGTCATCTAGAAGTATCCACACCAAATCCATAAATGAAGGGCATTGAGGAGTGTCTATACAACTGTTACAGAGGCAGCAACGCCACAACTGTTACAAAGGGAGCAGCCTGCATTATGAAGAAACACTCCCTCTGTTAAGACATTTTTAAAGGTCTGAGTCATGCTTCATGGATGATGGAAAGCCTCAACATAGTAGCTAAACATTTGAGGGTTCATAGAAGACTCGATCAGGAATAAAGATTCTTGCTTCCAATCATAATTGTGAAAGATATTGTTACTTAATGCATGCAAGGTTTTACGTTGGCCAGCTAAAGGGATTCTTCAGTTATGAGGGATGATTCTCTTTTGAAATGATTAACTACACTGGAGTTTTCATGATTCGGCATCTTCGGAATTATGAAAGTGCAAAAAGTTCGCAACTTTTGGATGCATCAGTAGCTGTTGCTTCTGCTATGAGCATAAATTAAAACATGAGACTTCGAGAATGAGGAAGATATGTAATACTAATGTCCATAAATCGTTCAGACTTTTGTAATCATGGAATATACCATAAATCACGTGCTTAAAAGAGCCCATACCATACTCATAAGAAACAACAGAGGCAGCAATGCTGCCTTTATACAACTGATTACAGAAGCACAATCCTTCTCTTTTTTTCTAGTAGTTATAGAGGCAACTTTACTGCCTCTGTTTAAAAAAAAAAGAAAAGGAAAACAGAGGCAGCAACCTGCCTCCTTTTTAAGGGCAAAATGAGGAAAAGAAGAGGCATAAACTTGGCTTTCTTTTAACAACAAATACATGAATTTAACAACAAAGTAGCAGAAAATAAACTGCGATTTTACACCCTAACTCACTTCACCAACAATTCCCCAATTACGAATAGCCATGAAAATCTTCAATCTCAAACCACAATAAGAGAATCTTATAGTTACAATCACTTGCACAACCTTCACAAGCCCCAATCAAAATGCCTATATGCATATTTAAAAAGAGAAACCAAAGGGGTGAGTGTTGTGAGAAGAATGAGGAAAAAGCACCTGAAAAATATGCTGGGTGGCGGCTGCCGACGACAGATGAGCTTGTAGTGGCTACGAAGAAGCTCTGAGAACCGCCGATCCGACGACGGAGCTCGGAGGCGCGCCGGCAATGTGTCCAAGAAAGAGATTTAGGGTTTGGTGCTGCTTCAGAGAGATTCCTGGGCTTTGTTTTGTTTTAATTTTTCAATGTCTTTGATCGACAGAGAGACTCCCTGTTGTTGTCGGCCTTTAGGCCGAATCGGCAGACTCCCCTGCCTTCTATTCCCTCGCCGTTTATTTAGGACAATTCGCATTTTGTTTGAAAAAACCTTAAAATCTATTTAATCAAATTAGTCACATAATAAATAGTGTTAATTATATTTTATAACTATGATAATTTTTACATTTTAAAATTTTAATTTTTTTTTTGCGTCAACTTACCATCTCAACTTTATAAAATTTTGTAATTTGTCATTTATAACTATTTTTCTATCAAATTTTTTGTCGAAAAAAAAATCACATACAATACACATATGACATTTAAGAGTTATGCGATGATATTTTATATATGCACAACCTGTTATGCTTTTTCGCCAAAAAAATCAATAAAAAAACAGTCATATATGGTAAAGTGCGAATTTCGCAAAAATTGAGATGGTAAGTTGACTCAAAAAAAAAGTTTAGATGTCAAAATATAAAAATGGGTATAATTCGAATGGCAAAATATTATTTACTCTAATAAGTAAAATACACTTATCATATAATTGATCACTTTATCTCTACTGAATATCAATTGAGTATCAAAGTGATATTAATTCAAAGTGCATTTTAAATTTGTATAAATAGATAATAGAAAAATAAATAAAAATTATCGATTGAGTATCAAATTGATATTAATACTGAAATTCAGGCTACCAACAATGTAACTTGTAATTATACAGGTACCAAAGTGATATTAATAATAAAATCTAGATACCAAAATTATAAAAATAATACTTTGTACTCTTTAATTGTGCATACATTGGCAGGACATATCTATCTTATCATCCAATCTTATTTAATATTTTTGGTAAGTAAATAAAGGAAATTAATACAGGAAATGAGATAAAGAAATTGAAAGGAGCAAAAAAAAATAAAGGGGTAAATGTTGAATAGCAATGAAAAACTTATAACTCTCTAAACCTCGTCTTCAACTGCTTTGTTTTAATTAACTACGGCTACACAAAAACTATTTAATTTGTATATTTTAGGCGATGTCAAATCATTAGTTATAGCTAAAGACGCATCAAATGTTAATTAATCATCATCAAATTAAGATTTCACATTAATTTTATTTGCACGTGAATATGTGATAGAGAGTACTAGTCATTTATAATATAGAAAATAATTTTTTTTTTTTTGGTAGTGTATATTTTAAGTAAAGGTTTAGTGTATATTGTTTACTCATTTATTAAAAGATTCGGCAGTAAATTGGCAAGTTCGTGAAGCTTATTTAAGATTCTGCAGCAACAGCGGAACGCATTGAATTCTATGTGCATCCCATCGGAAACTTTTTTATCGAATTAAGTTTGTTCGAATCAAATTAATTATCAAAAATTGTATCACAATAATACGAAGAACTTTTCTACACCAATAGACTACGGCAAATATTCATTAATTATGATAAAATTTAAATTTTCGCACTATGAAGTAATAACATATTTTTTAGGGTTCAGAAATCTCCGGATTCTCTTTTGTTTTGTTTTTTTTTTTTTCATTAAAAATTTGAATTTCAACAAACAACAGTAGACAAAAGTGCTTTCAGAACAAGACATTATTGTATTTTCCACTCCAATGATATACAAAATTATTTATCAAAATTGAGCATCTATTGCACATAACCCTAACAAGTGGGCTACAATAGTTCTGTCTCGTGGTCCAATTTTTTATTTCAAAATTTATTATAATTTTTATTTTATTTTATACGTATTACATATATTTATACATGCTATGTGCATAAATATTCTTTTAAAAAAATTAAATGATGCAATCTATGTACAAACAATATTTATACACTTAAATCATATGAAAAACATAGTGACTTTATAATAATGATTTAAAAAAAATAAATTTAAACTCGACGCTCAAATTTGAAAAAATGCAATTTAGTCCTTTATGTTATGGCAATTTTAGTCTTTTTTGGCCAATTTAGTCGAAAAATTCTATATCATCAGCCATATCAACACCTAAAATAAGACTTTCCGGGAATTTGATTACATGAGAGTCCAACATATTTTTGGTTTCTTTTTATAGGATATGACTTGACAAGAAAAATTACAACTTGAAAAATTTTGCCGGATCATCAAGTGGTAATTTTCTTTTTGGTAAGTCATTTCCTTAAAAAAAAAAAATGAACTGCTATATCATCAAATTCATCAGAAGCACCAGTTTAAGTATTGACATGACTGATAACGTAAAATTTTTCAGCCAAATTGGCGGAAAGGACTAGAATTGTCATAACTTTTAAAACTACATGACCGAATTTACAAATTTTAATTTGAACAAATCCAAAATGACTATACACACCCTAATTTACAGGACGAGAATTATATTTTTTTCCGCGTTCATGGTTATTTCAAAATAAATAAAATATGCAATGAATTAAAAAAAAAATTAAGTGATGGTACATGTTAAAAGTCATTGGAGAGTTGCTTTATTTGGGATAAGGTAAGATGGATTAATATATATTATGAGTGTAATTGGGGATGCCATAATGATGAGTGGAAAGGAACATTACCCAATTAGAGCATAAGTAGTTGAAAATGTTATCATGTGTGAGGTTTTTAATAATGTTTTTTTTGGTATAAAGTCTCCTAACTTGCACATTAAAATAGCCATATATATACTAAATTTAATTTTTCTAGTCCCACCAAAACTTCAACTCACTCATCACTAATCATAGTTCAAAATTTGACAGTAAACAAGTTGAACAACTTGAATTTTGAGCACTCAAGTTTGGTAATTACTACTAGACATTGATCATGTAAATATGTATAAATATAAATTATTTGCAATTGCATGTAATAAAACAAAATATATATGAAAAAAAATCAGTGATAGATAAAGGATTATTAGCCGTACGTGGCACACTCGTGTGAAAATAAAAATAATAAATTATAATTTATCATTTGAATTATACCCGTTTTTACACTTTGACATCTAAACTTATTTAAAAGAGTATAGATGCTAACATAAATATCCAAGTCCACAACTACCCATACAAGCAATTCACATTATTTTCCACTTGACCCACACTTAAAGTAATGTCATTTTAAGCATATTTATATATATGTTGGTGAGGTGTAGAAAAGCAAAATAAAATAATAAATTGTGGGGGTTGAAATGGAGTTGTCAAGAGAAGTTGGGGTAGCTTTGATTTGGACCAAAATCACTAATCATCATTTCTAACAAACACAACAAGTATGAAAGGAACATTCTATTAAGTTATAATGTTTCTTGAAATCTAGTACTACTCAATATATATATTCGTAAATTACGTTAATATTTTTTAAAATTAGGTCTAATTATGTAAATATTATTTATTATTTGTAATACTATAAGTATTTTTTTTATTCAATTATATCGAAATTTTGCACAAATATCTTAGAAGGTACATTACACTGACCCCCAATCGGGGGAGTTATAATTTTACAAAAGACATAGAATATTTGTGTAATTAGACCTAATTTTAGGGGTGTCGATACAATTTACCCTAACTCTTAATCAAACAGGATAAGCGAGTTGGAAGCACTAGAAAAAATTTAACTGTAGCTAATTGTAATGACCAAAAATAAATAGCCGTAGCGAATTGTTGTTGACCGCCACCACATACCGGATGTTTATCATGATTTTTGCATGTATGACTAAAATATTATTTGCTATGGCTCATACAAAAATAGTTTAATCATAGTTAATAATAATTATTTATCATAGTTTTGATCCATAGCGCCGATAAAATTATAGTCAATAATAAATTTTCTTCTTGTGAGAATTACGTAACTAATAATATTTCGATGTATATTTAAAGACATACATTTAAAAATATAAATATTAGACTTTCGAGGAGTTATTTTATTGATGATATATTATAATTCTAAATGCAATATTCTGAATCAATAGTCAAAAGTATGATCATAAGTGCAATCAGAATCTCATCAATTGGACATCAAAGTACTAATTAATTAACGTCTACGCTTTCTTAATTAATAATATTATTAATTTGTGCTTGACTTTGATTTGAGATTTTTGGTGTTAATCTTCATCAAATTTTAATTATTCTTTTATTATTCTACATATATATATATATACATTTATTTAAGGAGCAATTTCTTATATAATATTTTAATTGTTCTGACACGGAATACTAACTAGTTATATATATATATAACTAGTTAGTATTCCGCGTCAAGTAACGAAAGTTTTTTTATTTGTAATAAATAATAATAAAAATATATATCGATAACAATAAAATTTTAGAATATAAAAGTAAGTAATTGATAATATAATACAAGAGGTATCTAACAATTGTAATTAATTAAAATTCAATATATATATGTGTATTGCTAAGTACAAATATACTAAAAAAAAAATAAGAATTTCATATATTATTATTATTATTATCATGATTAAAGGGGTTTTCTTTTTGTCTGGGCTTTTGCCATCATAATTATCCTAAAATTTGGTTTTAATAATTGAATAAGTACTATGAGTATACGGATACCATCATCACCAAATAGATATTTTTGATCCAACACAAACAACATCATTGCTCACTTCATCAGATATTTTTGAAGTTGATTTTTTTCTCATCTTTTGTTCAGACAACAACTTGTCTTCATCAACACTTTCCATCATCACAAAATGCTAATTATTTTATTTTATTTTACAACATTATATACAGTCATTTTCGTTGATAAAGTTGAAATATAAATCAAACTATTTGATACTCGGTTGAAATAGTCGATAAAAGCTCGTTTAAACTACATTTGTAAACTTATATAGCAAATCGAACTCGAACAAAGATTTTGTTTGGTAAAATTTTCGGGCTTATTTCGATTAGTGTGAAAATAATAAGATATGCTTGAAAATATCATATTAATGGAGTTTGACTCGTGTTTGATCCAATTAAAATTTATTTGAGTTCGATCAGATCAATAATCGAACCAAATTTAGACGTAATTTTTTGAAGCTCAACAATATTTTAAACAACGTTGAACAATGATATATATATTCAACTCGATTTGAATCATTTCTAGCCGTTATGGTAAGCAAATAGGATTTACTTTGAGTTGTGATGATTCGTCAGTACGTACCGGCCCTTAGTTAAATACGCACAATAACAAGAGTCGTGACTATTCATTTGTGGGATTTGATTTTCTGAAGCAATTTTTACTACATAAAGTATGTCTATAAAAAAAAAAAAAAAATACAACAGAACAAAGATCAAGTGTAAGAAATTGACAATAACTACTCAATAATCTATTTTACTGGGGTTGTTTGCACTTTTGTCTCCACATGTCATGTTTTTGGTTTTATTATCATACAGCAAAATGGAATCAAAGAGACTGCTCTTTTCCCAAGTTTCATGCGATCCATTTTTGTGCTTCATGTTGTAACCAAACTTCATTGAGACTCAGAAAATCTTGAGTCTAACCTAAATATTATATTTTTTCTTATAAGGTTCCTAATATTTACATTCCCTTTAAAAATGTGAATTGTATTTTTTTTTAAAAAACTTTAAAAATTACAATTATACTCCTTTGAAAATTTTTCATTTACACCTCACCTCCTTTCGTTAAGGTTTGGAATGAAAGTAGCGAAAGAAATTACACAAATTTTTAATTTTTTCTCATTTAACATTCCCATTTTTGTACTTATAAAGTGATCAGTGTATTGTGTATATATATATATGGAGTGTGATTAAAATAATCACATCTCCCCCCCCCCCCCCATGAATATTACGTGGGATTATTAAATGTGGGGTAAAATTAAAAATTTATATAATTTTTATTGCTAGAGAGTTTGTCGTTCAAACTCTAATAAAAAGGGGTCATGTATAAATGGTGAATTTTCAAAGGGGTATAGGCTTAATTTTAATTTTTTTTGGGGGGAATAAGTAATTTTATATTTTTAGAGGGGGTTTAAGGTAATTAATCTTTTTTTTATATATTATATGATTTGTTATATTATTAAATATTTTTAAATTAAAATATTGATTCAATACATTAAGAATTTAAATTCATGAATACGTTCAATCGAAATAATTAAAGAAATATTGATATATTACTATAGAAGTAGACATATATTCACATCCATGGAACTCAAAACTGCAAGCTTTTGGTATGAGACCCCACTCTTGATAATCAAGCAATGCCTCATTGATGGCCTAAATATTATATTAATTAGCTATCGAAGCAAACTTAATGTGTGTTTGATTTAAATTTTTATTATGTCTAATTAATTATGAAAGAGAAGAAAAATAAAATAAATAGCTGACCATAGCTGATATTTCTTAAATATTTTTTATTAATTTTAAATATGTATGAACAAAATACTAGAAAAGTTTAAAGACACGGTCAGTTTGTGAGTAAATTTAAAAAGTAGCAGTTGATGAATAAAAACAACTAATCATAGTGCAAATAATTTATATTAAAATGTCGGAAGCAAAAAATTAGAAGTTCATATACCCTTTTTTTTTTCGCTGAGGTCAACATTTTTAATCCAAACTCCAACGAAAACGATACAGTTGTAAATTAATAATTTTTTAGTGGGGTGTAATTTAAAAAAAAATTGGAGAAAAATATAATTTCATATATATTCTGGAAGGGACTTAAAGCCAAGAAAATATTATAAAATAATTAATTATAGTAATTTTTGGAAGCTATGGAATTAGGACTAATTGGAATGATGGGAATATATATAATTGATATAATCATATATATATATAGTTAGATGTGTTTTGCATTTGGTGGTGGAAATATCTGAATTTGAACTTGTGATGAATGTGGATACAAATTTGCATTATTGCTTGCCTTTGCCCATATGCATGAGAAGGAAACAAAGTAGAAACAAACAAATCACATTATTTTCAGCACTTTTGCAATCTAACCAAACACATCCCAAATCTATCACATGATACCTCACCTACAATTATTATTATTATTTTAAAGAGGGAGAGATGATTTATTCATCATCTATATATATATATATATAAGAAATATCAAAGATACGATGCTAAAAAAAATATGATTTTTTTTGTTATGGATTAGTTATCATAATTAAAAAGTAAAAAATCATGTGAACATTAATTAATCATGGCTTAACAACGATTATTAGACATTGTTTTTCTGTGGGCAGGGTAAAATATTAATAATTATTTTTAGACCGTAATAATTTATAATGTAGACGTTTTACTTTTTGCGAGTGTGAGCAATTCTTGTCGTCTATGATGTGGTGGGTGGTACAGGAAAAAATTCTGATTCATAACGAGACTGGTTAGATGTGATAAATTTACATGATAAGTGTATTAAATTTGTCATTATAAACGATATGCAATATTAAACGCCTGAAGAACAACGTCGATAATAAACATAAATTGTTGCGGAAAAGGTGGGAGATGTGAAAGATTGTTTGCGTTCTATATTAATTTGTCTCGTCATATATAATTGATAGAAATTTGGTGTCTACGTATGTCCCTTGCTTTTCTTTTTATCATGTTTATTACTAGTTAGTTCATACAAACTCAAAAAATTAATTCAATACATCAATATTTGAAATCGATCAATATTTTAAAATAAACAAACAAACAAGACACTATTATTAGAATGATGTTTCCGCATGTTCAACATCCATGATTTGAGGAAAAGAAACGGGATTTCCGAGCAATGCATTAGAAATCACAAGGCTGTGTTTGTTTTAAATTTTTCAATATCGAAAAGTGTTGTAGTTAGGTTGAAGTATTTAAAACAAAATTGCGAAACCTTGTCTTGTATGGGAAAAAAACACACATACACACACACATATATACATACAAAAATTTGAATACTTTAAAAATATGAAATATATTATAAATAAGAATTATTTATAATATATATTAATTAGACAGTTAAGTTAATGTAAAATATGAAAAGTTGAAACTCCTCGTCATTGCTATCTCAAGACTTTGATGCTTTATACATCTTAGGGGTGATTTGCCTTACAAAATTCGCGCGTGCAAACTCTTTAATACTGTGTTCTGATCGACAATTTGAATTTAAAAATTTTAAATTCAAAATAACAAATTCATTAAATTTTAATTGGTTTTTAAATAGGGAGCATACGTGTAAATACCCGAAAAGCTTGGATATAATATATGTATCCAATCCTTCTGGACTGCTTCAGATATTGAAGGGTGTCAAGTGTCAACAACCACTTCAAATCCATAAATTATTATATTTAAAAAAAAAAATTAGTGAACAAAACCTTATCCAAGTGACAGAATGTCATCCTCAATTCCCATTTAACCTATTTTTTTAAATATAAATGTGGGGATTAAAGTATGTTAAGAAATATTTGAGCCAATCATTATTAATATATGTATGTATGTGTATATATTTATATACTGCCACCGTCTGATAGGTCACCCTTTTAATCTAGAACACAATTTCATTTTATTTGATAATTAAAAATATGTGTTGCTGTGTTTTAACTAAAGAATTATGAGCAAAAAGAAATATTAAATTTTAATGAACAATTCATTAAATTTGTTTGGATATTGTTGTAATTACGGTAAATTATAGTTAGTTCTTTGAGGTTCGCTGTAATTATAAATACTATTTTGCTATTTGCAGAAGAATTACAAATGATATGTAAAAGTATCGACAAATACTCTCTGTAATGAGTTATTAAATAATGTATTACAAAGAATTGCAATTATTCTTTTCGTCATCGAAAATCAATTCTAATATGGAGTTATTCCAAAATTTGGTCCCAATATTTTTGTTTTTCAGATTCAAATTTAACCATCAAAAGTACAATGTATGTTTTTTAATACTTTTTTTACATTCCTACTCTTTAATATTTGAAATCTTGATCTAAATTTAGTTTTTGTTATCGAACTTTAATATCTCGAGTAAATACAAATAAATCTCTAACGCTACATAAATATATTTACACACCCTATTTATTTACTATATTAGAAGAAAGTTACTATTTTAAATTAACACCCTCAATGAATTTGACTATTAATATAGTTATTAAATAAATATTGATAAATAAAGATAACTAAAAAATAAAAATAAGAGACAAAAATTAAAATCCAAATGACAAAAATAAAGTCATGATGGACAATGGAGGCTTGGAGCCTTGGGACCAACCATGCACCTTCCATTGCTAAAAATGAAAGTCAAGTGACTAAAAATAAAGATAAAATATATACTAGTCATTATGACATGTCGTTTCTACGTACATATAATAAATATTTTTTTACGTTTTAAATTATGTTAAAAATAATAATGAAATATATTATTTGGACAGTTAAATTAATGTAAAGACTTGAAAATTGAATAAATTAGTTATTTATCAGTTAAAAGATATTTTTGAATCATAAAAAATTAGTATATTGGTGCCAAAACCATGATTGTGTGTGTCTATAGATATATATACTGAAAAATATCTGTCCAACACCAAAATAATATTAATGATGAAATTTTGAAATACCATTAAATTATTTATAAAATATTTGAATATTAAAATGATATTAATAACAAAATTTAAATACCAATATATATCTTTTAAAATATGAAATTTAGGAAATTCTAGAATTTAAGTGGTGGAAGGTACATATTCTCCTTCTTGCCCACTTCACAGTATCAATTTGCTACAACAATATCTTTCATTTATCACAGTCACAATCACAACAATATGCTATATATATATATATACCATATACATATATGTGTATATATAACTTTTTATTTTTATTTTTATTTTTTTGGTTAAAGACCATGAACATCAGTTTTTGTTTTTCAATTTTTTATATTTTTAAGTGATATTTTTGTTATTGTATCATAATAAATGAGAATATGTTTGGATTAGTAGATTTTTTTAATAGATCTTTCTATGTAAAGATGTTATAGAATGAATATGTATTTATACGCGGATGTTTTGCAATATATGTTTTTACGAAGAGATGCGATAGAATAACAAATATGGGTGCATTAGGATATTTTGTGATAGTTTTTTTATACGAAAAATATACGATAATTAGATGTGGTCGAATTAAAATGATTTGTATGGAAAAACGTGATAATTTTATAGGAAAAGATATAATAAAATAACTGTTTTTGAATTTTTCGTTTGACTAAACATAATCTTATAATTTGAGATAATATAAATTAAAAATGAATCTTTTTAAATGAAACGAAAGATGGCTATTTCTCTCTTTGTTGTCTCATTTTGTTGGTTTTTTTTTTCCTTTTCTCTTTTTGGTAATTTTTGCTTAAACTTAATTTTCACAAGCCATCTCTCTCTCTCTCTCTCTCGCTCTTGCTTGAAACTTCTATAGTGAGCAGTGACACTCATAAATCTTTATTTTTCTAATGCCTCTTAGCTTCACTTTGCAAATTTCTCTCTCTCTCTCTCTGTCTTGTCTTTGCTTTTGATGCCCACCATGAGGAGGGGGCTCCCAAGATTATGCCTCAACTCGGTTTCATGTGTTCTCTCCCACCACCACCATTAGTCCTTTCTTTTACATAAATGTAAGGTCTACAAATGCCATGCTTCTTTAGGTGTATGTATACACATGTGGACTTATATATATGCACACACATAGACACTTAGAGGGAGAGGGAGAGAGAGAGAGAGAGCTTTATGCATATCAAGGTAGATAGATATATTTGAGGGTGGAAAACATGGTCAAGATTGAATTTTGAATGAGAAGTGAGGAGTTAGACGGTTAAAGACGCAGTCTTTAAGGATTTTGATGTGTTGATTATGAATTTGATTTTGGAAAGAGGGGTTTCTTTGAGCTGCTTTGAACAGTTCAAGATTTGAACTTCTCTGGGAGTTGCAGTTGTGGGACACAGAAAGTTGTACTTAGGAAGTAGGAACAAGTAGAGTAGTACACTACTAGAGAAAGAAAGAAAGAATCAAACAAAAAACTGAATTGGGATTTTAGTAGAATCATCAGAAGAGGGACAAAATGATATCTTCAGGGATAAATTTGGTGATGACAGTGATCGGATTTACAGTGAGTACTATGTTCATAGTGTTTGTTTGCACAAGGCTAATTTGTGCAAGAATTCAATTCATTTCCTCAAGGCGGTCTTTTGCCAGGGCATCAAGATCTGATCTTAGCATTGTAAGCATTTGTTTTCACTACTTTGTTATGTCATAATATCTGTTTTTCAGTATGGGTGCAGATTTCAAGTCCCATGTTTTCCATGTCAAGTTTGTATTTGTTTATTCCTGTCTCCTTCCCTCCTTTTTTTCTCTCCTTTTTGCGGCTGGGATGGGAACAAGAATCTTGAATTATTTTCTCATAGGTAGTTTGATGTATGTGTTTCAGAATGGGTATTTGGACAGTTTCACACACCAAGTTTGTCTCATGTTCAGTTCTTGCTGAATTTGTTTGCTCAAGCAGTTTCCCGAAGTCTACTCATGTCTGACAATTCTTGGATGGAATGTCATTTTTCAATTTTGTCCCTTAGAATATGATTTATTATTTGAAGTGTTACTCAATCACGTCCTTATAAGCATCCAGTCAACCCAACTTATACCAGATTAGCAGCCGTGCCGAGACTCTTAGTTGTTTCATGTAGAGTCTCGTTTTCTTGTTTTATCCTCCTTTTGGAGGGTCCCTCTGTCATGTATTTGTCATTCAACAAGAGAATCTTACTTTATCATATCCATCAAGCTTGACTGTCTTTCTTTTAACAGTTGGAGAGGGGTCTTCATGGTCTTGAGCCGCTTGTGGTTGCCAATTTTCCTACGAAAAAGTACAGAGAATTGTGCTTATCGTCAAAAGAGAATTCTCAGTAAGTTAATCTCTTACAAGTTTTGTGGGCTTCTGTTTTTATGGGAATGCACTTTTCTTTAATTTAACAGATTCTCTTGTGTGAGTTCTTTTTCCTCTGAACCTTTTGGTGTGTGGAATTCTTGGCTGGTTAAATTGTCTGCTTTTGTGCATTAGGTGTTAGGTTTAATTAACATATATGGAGTTGTGTTGTGCATTGGTTTTACTTGATTACTGATCTTAATAATGCTAAAACATGAAGGCAAAATTTTTGTTGATTTTGTAAGAGATTGCAACTTGAATTGGCAGTTTTACATAGTTATTTTTGAAGATATGTAAAGGTACGGTCTATAATAGTTCTCCTTGGAGTTTCTTTGTCCAACGTACTAGTACCGATCTCTTTACAACTATCTTCGTCTTTTATCTTTACGTAAATTTGGCCTTGCTCCACATATTATTGTGTGGAGTGGGGTAGGGTAGACCATATGTTTGCTGAAGAAGGTAAGATCCATGTTAAATTGATGTAATTGAGAAAATCCACTATCCAAAGAAGGCGGAAAGCTGAGACTAGCCAACAATAAGTGGGAAAGAATCCATTGAAGCAAGGTACAGTTAAGAAATCTCATGCTAATGCTTAATTAAAGAAATAAAATAGTATACATAAAAAAATATGAAGCTTGTAGAATTGTACTTCTCTGTTTCTGAATGCAAGTTGTTTAGCAGCCGGGACAATCTTTAGGGTAGAATCAGATTCAGTTTCATAAAATTAGTAGAAACTTCAACTGGCAAGTGGCAACAACAAGCAACATTAGTATAAAGAATCTTCTTACATATACTTTCAACTAATATAAATCGGCTTTTATGAGTTTTTCTGAAACTGGAGGCACATGCTTTATAATACTTTTTCATCTTGTAAAATAACGTTAACTAGACATTTGTTAATGTTTAGTAAAAGTTTGAGGCCGAATTCTTACCCCTCTCTGTGTGGACATGTTATTATGCCAGTAACTTTGTCTTCATGGAGAGGAACAGTTTAAAGCTCTGCAATGAACTGAGTGACAATTTGAAATGCATGTTTGATGTACATTACTTTTTTCTGTTTCTTCTTGTCATGTTTGGAAATTGTAAGTATAAATTGAAATCTACCACCTTTGTCGACTAAATTTTCTACAACAATCTTATACATTGTACTCGAGATAGAACACTAAAGCATGTTTGCGAAGTGTTCTTTAAGGAATTTACATCAGATATGTGAAGATGGGCTACCTTTTATTGAAGTGTTTTCTTGTTCATGAGTATTTAGCATATATCTGATTTCTTGGACTACACCGACAGCCCTCCCGTGAAAACTCTTGTTGACCATTTATTCCCCCATCCGTTGTGCAAGTGGACTGCTACTTTCCCCTGCAATCCCTTGACCTGTTCACTGTTGTCGTTCTTTTCCATGTTCCTAATCATGTTCCTGCACACATAACCGCACAACATTCCAAGTGCCTCCCATTGAATGTTCTCCAGCATTACAAGTGATGGAACCACTCTATGCTTAAGGTTTACCTGAATTTGCTAAGTCTTTGATTGACGGATAACTTCTCATCTTTTATTGTTGACCTCTTGTCTTTTTCCAGATCCACCGGCTCAAGCATTAGTAGCTATAAACAACTAGTTTCGACACATGAAGTTATTATTTATACATAATGGCAGACTAACTAATTCATGGGTTTAAGTTTTGTTACGACTTCTCAATCTTAAAGAGTTCCAATAGTGAAGTTTTTGACCGATAAGTCAAAATTGTATATACTGGTTCACTTGATATTTACAAGGATGAATGAATTCCGAACCATGAGTGACAAGTTGGGTTGTGACTAGTTCTTTGAATTTCTTCTTCTCCATCACTATGTGAAAATAGATACCATTTAGCCCATCTGGGAAGACATTTAAAATGGCTAAAAGTAGTAACATTTGAAGAATTTTTCACCACAAATTGGCTAAAGTTGAAGTTGTTAGTGACAAGAAACTCTTTGTCCCTGTTATATACCTCATCTTTCTTTATATATTAACTATTGCATGATTTCACAAATCGGCGTTTTGCCAAGTCTGGTAAAGCAAATTCTTCTGATATGTAATGGAAAGGGGATACTTTGTACTCTCTCAATATTTGTTTATCCGCCCTTTGTTTTAAAATCTTCTGATCATTACTTAGTACCATTCTTTGGAATATCAACAGATTGGATTTAAAATTTTTGCAACATTCTTGATATATTGTTCTTATTCCGACCTTAGTTTTGTGTAGTTCATCTGTTTGCTGGTCCCTGTATCATGTCTTCTGACTGATTTGGTTGTTGCTTCACGCAATTCTATCATGAACCCTTGCATTCATAGGTAGCAGATGAATTGGAACTCGTTAAAGTTCGAGCAGGTTGGTTGAGTTGATATAGAAATACAATGGAGTACTTCCAAAACCACTCCCACCACCCATTCCGACACTACCTCGACCGACGCCCAAACCCTCCAACGTCCCCGAAAAACACTATGGGCGGGTCAAATGGGTTTGGGACCCAGATCTGGCAACCTCATTCTCAAGCAATTTAAACTCAACTTTTTTCCGACAAGCCAATTTTTCCACTCAAATCTAGCCCCATTGGTCCAATTGCATAGAGCTTTCCTCATTCAGATAGTTTCAGTTCTCGCATTACTTGCTATCTTATGCTACTTGTAACTTAGGTGGATTGGTTCGCATGAGTTCCTAACATGGTTTGATCAATTTGGAAGAATATATAATCATTCTCTTCCTTTTATCTTCAAAGTCAAATAGCATTTGCCAACTTTACGTATATGACTTGTATATTTCAGGCATGTTAGTGTCTTGTCCTCGTGCATTTTCTAGTTATCTTACCTTGACTTTAGCTTCGATCATTGTTATGCTTCGACCTAACTTTCGTTTTGTCAAGATTTTTCATTTTTTCTTCTCGTGGGATTCTTTTTTTCGGAACAAAATAGATTTATTTATCAATGATGTTCAATATTTATTTCCGGTCACAAATTACATAAATCTGTATTTGGATTAAAAAGATTTGGAGGAATGATTTCAAATCATCCCATTGTAGGTAGATTTGAGCTCCGAATACTAACTCAAAAAATAACTTGAAATGGGAGCTGAAGGATTTGATATGCGTAGTAACATCAAATTAGATTAGCTCAGTAGATTTGTTACAATGAATTCAAAATCTTGACCTTTACATACGAAAACACAAAAACAACCTAATTCTTGTTCTCCTATTGTAACTTACGCATCATAACTTGTTGGCCATCGTCAATATATTTTTCATCTCCATGTAACTGAGTGAAATGTTATTCCACAGGTGCACTGTATGTCTATCTGAATATCATGAAGAAGACACATTGCGCATCCTACCCCTATGCCGACACTCCTTCCATGCAACTTGCATCGACGTATGGCTGCAGCAACACTCCACGTGTCCAGTGTGTAGAATTTCTCTCCGTGAGCTTCCTGAGCGAAAGTGGTTTATGCAACCGATGTTCAGCTCAGCCATCCGCTCTCAGTACAGTATGCAGTCGGTAAATGCACATTACTGCAATTGCATGGCAAACAGCGAGAGGCGTTCATCTGGGTCGCACAACAACCAAGAAACGGACCCGATACAGGACGGTCGTTGCCAGCCCGAGGGAGACCGAGTTAACGACTTGGTCTCCGTTAATCATGATGCGCCGACCAAAGATTCTGCATTTAGGAAAGTGGAGAGCCCGTCTAGTCGGTAAGGTCGTGGATGCTTGTTTTCGTCGATATTCATCTACTTTTTGCTTTCTGTAAATATGGCAGCACCGATGCTTCTTCCTACCTGTCTCTTTTGCTCCTTTTAGCTTTGTATGCTGCATTTTTTTACCTGTAGATGGCAGTTTTGTTAGTTCAGTAAGAAAACAATGTTATGTAGTTAATGTTGCTATTGTTTAAAGTGATGGTCTGTGGTTTGAGTTCAAAGATCTCTCTCTTTGTGCGGCTATTTATGTTTGTGTTAGTTGAACTTATGTAGGGTTATAAGCCACGAATACGATAATACGAATATGATACGAGAATACAACTATCCTGGAATTATTATTTTTGACATGACGACTCAATATATATATACATATATATATATATATATACTTGCGATAAAAGCATATTCAATGCGTATATGTAATTAAATTTTTATAATTATATTTATTCGCTAATTAAATGACCGGAGAACTAAGATAAAATAAATGAATGATTGAAACTGATAAAATAAATTAACTTTAGATATACAAATACATATGTACATCTATTAATTGGTAATAGATTTAAAAAGGTTATCAGTGGAAGTACAAAGAAATATTAGTTTATATGGAGAAATTATGTTGGAGTTTTATTAGAGAATTCTTGGACTTGTTATGTTTGGTTTTATTTTTAACTTGTTTTTAGGTATTTTGTAGAGATAGAGAGAGAAAAACAAAGATAAATAAAAATAAGTTAGATATAGTGTGTATGTTTGGATTTGTTTTTGGAGATAATATAAAATAAGTATGTTATGTTTGATGTTGGGTAGTGGAGAGACAAAAAATACTGTTCATTGTCAAATCATGTCTCTTTTATATATATTTATATATATATGTATAAAAATATATATAATTTATTTAGTTGTGAGTGGATTAAAATAAATATTATTTCCTAATTATATATGTATGGAAATGAAAAAAAATAATTTATGTAAATACACTTTTAAAAATAATTAAATGCACTCTAATAATAGATTAACAATATTTTTTGTTAGTTGTTCTATTCGAGGTGATAAATTTAAATACATTATTCAAATAATGTAATATATGAATTAACCGCGTAGAATAGTTATATTATTTTATATTTTTTAAAATTTTTTATTATTCCAATAATGTAGAAAATATTACGTATAAAATATTAAGTGATTAAAATAGATGGCCCAAAACTGAAGTCAAACATAATTTTTTTGGAGGGAAAATGAGTTTACAAACTAACTGACTTTTGATACAACTTAGTAAAATTGTGAATATTATATTATTTTTTTAAATTATTTCAACTTCAACTTTATAGATTTTCAGATTTCTAGAAATGAGTTTTTACAAACTTTTACAGTTTATTGGTAAAATCGTAAATATTAAGGTTAATTACATTTAGACCTCATTCAAAAATATAAAATTACAGTTTTTCCCAGAAAAATTTTGAAATTACGCATGCACTCCATTCGAAAAGTCACTATCTACACCTTACCCCTATTGTTAGAATTTGAACGAAAAAATTACCAGCCAAAAAAAAATTTGTATAAATTTTTAATTTTACCTTTCATTTAATATTTTCACGTAATAATTTTGTACTTATGAAAATAAAAAATAATGATATTAACCTCACTCCACACATATATATATATATATATATATTACAGTTATCTCTTTATAAATAAAAAAAAATATATAGTAATATTAAATAAAGGATAAAATTAAAAATTTATATAATTTTTTTTTGCTTGCATCAGCATTTTACGTCTAAATCTTAACGGAATTGTTGGAGGGGTATATCAATGTAATTTCAAAACTTTCTTTAAGAAAAAGTGTAATTTAACATTTTAGAGAGGGTCTAACTATAATTAACCCAAAATATTAAGTAGTTGGTGTAAGTGCTCAACTTTCAACCTTTTTTCACTTTTCACTTTTTGTTCTCAAACATTCTCAATTTTTGTTATTGCTAAATTTACAAGTTATTTCCATGGTAAAAATAGAAACTACTGCAAATGCTCAAGAGATAATTTCTTAAAAGCGTCGCTACTTCACAAACATAAGATTTTTATTTGATTTGATTATTGATTAGTACTGCAAAGATCAAATTAAAGGAATTAACAATTATTAATCAATAATTCACAACAGACAACTCTCACTAAACAATTAATACACATCCATGCACCATATATTCTCATTGCAATTTTACAGGGAATAATTACGTCATCATCTCCTAAAATTTGATGTAATTAATGTAAAATTATTTATAATTAAAAAAAATTATATTTAATACTCTTGACATTTATTTTCATTTAACAAATAGATTTCTTTATTTGTCGAAATTACTGAATTTGGGAATATTAATAAAAAAATTGAATAAAAATTTATAGGAAAAATTACACTTTGCTCTCTTGAGGGTTGGTGTAATTATACGTAGACTCCCTGTGGTTTGAAAAATTACATCTAATATCCCTGAGTTTTGCTTCTATTTAACAAATAAGTCCCCCATTTAGTCAAAATTCACTAAATTTGTTGATATTAATTAAAAATTTGAAGTTTGTTAGGGAAAAGTGTAATTCCGCATTCTGAAAGAGTCTAAGTGTAATGAACCCTTTTGATTATTTTATTCGAAAAACCCACAAATAATTAAAAAAATAAAAAGAAAAATTATAACTAGGTCCTTGAGTTTGATACATTGATTCGAGGGGGACAAGAATTAATATAATGGAGCAATTTTGGTACTATAGGAACAGCCAGGGGCAATAAAGTAATTGCACATCGATTGGACATAAGGATCAAGCAAAGCTAAGATTTAAAGGCACAATAATTGTTGTACGTGGAACCTAAATTAGTGTGTAAATCACCACAATTCATGAGGGCATTATTGTCATCCAATATATTATACATGATTTATAGTATGAAACATTAATAGGTATGTCAAATCAAGAACTTTAATTTGGGAAATTAATAGATATTATAGATGCATATATTTTGCTGTACAATTAAAATAATTAAACATGTGTGTTTGCTCATAATTAAGCAATAATGTTGGATAAAATGATCAGTACCTAGATGTTATAGCAGCTGCCAACATTATTAATATTATTAATTTATCATCATTTTTTTATTAAAATATATATAAATATATTGATTAGATACACTCTCCCAAGCCAACACTTGTTGACCCAATTCTCTATCGATGTAAGAATTGAATTGATGTGTAATTTATAAGTTTTTATAAGCTTCTGCAACATAGAGAGGTGACAATTTTGATCCTAAACGAATTAATTTTTATAATTTAGTTATGTAATTTTAAAATTTTGGCAGCACAAATTTATTTATATAATTTAAACCTGTCATTTTTAAGTTTCGATCCTATATGGCCAGGAAAATTAACTTTATTTTTGTAATTTAATCATGTAACTTTGAAAATTTTGACAATTTTGGTCTCATTGGGCCGAAAGTATATAAAAGTCATGATGTGCCCAACAAATGCGTTTTTCAAGCAAAAAAGAATCAAAATTGTCAAATTTTACAGTTACAAAACTAAGTAGCAAAAATCAACTTGTGCAGGAATAAAATTACCACCCTCTTAAATTATAGAATAAAAATTATATTTTTGATATATATTAAGGATGATCGAGGTCAAAACCACTACAAAAAAATTAAGTTTTCGGCACACTACAGATGATCACTGCTTAAAAATTATAGTTAATCAATACTATCAAAGTAAAATCTTATTTTTTTTTTATCAAAATTCGCCATGAGTTTTAGCCATAACCGATATATTTACCATGATTTGGCCATGCTTAATTTTTTGGCCACATCTGCAGAAATAATGGCTAATGGCTGTTACGAAAAATACTGATTGACTTGTATTTATCACAATTTTCTTTTTTTAGATATAATAATTAATCGTAACAAAAAATTATATTTTTTCTAGTGCACACAAATAAAGAGAGTTTTGCCATAGGATGCAATGGTAAGTCCAGTGTAGCAATTTTTTTTTTCTTTTTCCCTAAGACCCTAAACCCTAAATCTTAAACCCCAAATCCTGAACCCTAAACCCTATACCCTAAACCCCAAACCCATGCAAAAGTCGTACTAATTGCTGAAGTTCACAGCTGGGACGAATTTCATTTGATGGTTGATGGGGAATTCGCTTTGACTATGTGATGAACTACTGGATATTTGTTAGTCCTTAAAGTTGAATTGAATTCGACGAATGTCAAACCCTAATATAACCCTCTCGATCGCTTCGGTGCAAAACATCACGGATCCCCCTGTGCGGAGCAAAATTGGGAGGATTTTCGGATTGTACAGCGCCGGAAGCGCAGGCTGCAGCAGTCTCTGGCGCGATGCGGCCCTGGTTGTACCGTCGGCTTTGTTGGTATTGTACCTAGGGTTCCAGGCCAGGCGCCATCTGAAGAAGCTCAGCTACCGGAAGTCTTACGTAATGATTGCGTACTACGCGCTCCTATGGTTCTCGGCTCTTCTCAATTTGGCGTGGTCTCTTCTTCAGGGATGGCAGTGTGCTCCGGGGAAGGCGATTTCTTGGAACCTGTTGTCATTATTTACAGAATGTGGAATCCTATCTTTAGAAATTAGCATAGTGGCATTCCTGCTCCAGGAGAACTATGCTAGTGGATTGGAATCACTGGCGGATACTTTCCTAGTTTCAGGTTCCTTTGTTGCAGTTGACATACTTGTCCAGGCAATCTTCATTTTTGGGTTTGGGGTGCCGCTCTTCATAAGTGCTGATGCTTCACATTGGGGGAAGTGGGGTGTATTGTTTGTTCATACCTTGGTGCTCACAGCAGTCTATTGCTACATACTGTTTGTTCACTATTCAAAGTGGAGAGATAAGTTGCCACCAAGGCCTTCATTCTACAACTACGTAGTTGTCATGTTCATAATAAATGCTCTGGGGTTGTTTGCTAGTGGACTGGCTGGAAATGGTTTTGGGCTTGGACTTTGGTTGTACAATGTTATAATTATCTGCTATCACTCCCTTTATCTTTCTTTCCTGTACGTAACTTTCCTGGTTGGCTTCTTCCAGGAGGAAGATTGGCTTTTGGATAATGCATATTACTCAGAGATGAAAGATGCTGGTTTTCTCGATACCGAGTGGCATTAGTCAATATGCACGATGCAGATGGGAAATTAAGGCCTCCAGGTAGGTTTGTAAATAAATGTAACCTAAAACTGCATCTGTTAAGTGCACAGCTCTGAAGCAAAACTAAGATGTAGTGTATATTCCCTCCCTGCATCGAGGCACTGGAATTGTAAATGTCTTAATATATGAATTTGGATCCGCACTGAAGGTGTCCAGGTCTGTTTCCACTCCAATAGAGATGTTACACTTGAATACGGCCTACCGTCCCATGGTTAGGATGGTTGGAGAATGTAAGGAGGGGAGCAGGGCAAAAATTTCCGGGCTCACTGCCACAAGCCAAGATTCTGACCTTATTTTCTTTAGGAAGGGAGATGACCGAGTATTAGGGTCTTTAGTGTGAAATTCCCTGAACAGATTGTCTACCTTCTGCTATATGCAGATGCTATGGTTAACTTCCAGTAAGGCTACTGATGCATTGGAATGGAATCTGCCATTATACGATCAAAAAAAAAAAAAAAAAAAACCCAAATCCTAAACCCTAAACCCTATGAAATCAATATTAATTATGTTCATTATTTTAACAGGATGTCACCATAGTTTCGCGATATTTTATTCTCATTACGGGTATTGTTTGTCTCTGTGGTCTGTGTATGTCCTTTGTAACATTTTTCTGTGCTTGCATAGATATGTATTCTCATTTTTGTTTACCTGATATGAAAGAGTATTTATTGAAATGAAGAACAATAACAGGACAGGAGAAAATGCATTGTTCCTCTTCTTTTTTCCTTTCAATATATCTCGTTAGCAAGAGTGGTCTTGAATTGATTTACTTTACTAGAGGGGATATAGTGAGAGAAAAAGAGTGGAGGATTGATAAAATCTGATCCTTGGGTGGTTAAATAAATTCTTGAATTAGTTGCCAGCGACCACTACAAAATGTTGTAGTTTTGAACCCTGATTTTGGTGTGTTTAGTCATTTTGATTTCTTTCCTGCTAATAGCGATCTCTATAATTTTCACCCTTGAATCACATGGTAGTTTTTGTAGCATCACTTTGATTTTTGGGTACTCGCATGGAAAAGGGATAGTGGTCTTTTTGCTCAGGAACAATTAATCAATTATATATACTGTAGCTTATGCTCTACTCATGCTTGTGCTTACATGTGGCTTATTATTTATCAGGTAAAGGACTAATCATTCACCTGCCCAATTTTCTATTATTTTTCTGCCTTCAGGTACTTATGGGAAGTTTCATACATATTTGAATGGTAACAGTTTTTAAGTAATGTGGTTTTGGTGTTGCAGAAACCAGGATACTAGGCCTATAAGTTGTTGAATCTGTGGCCCTGTGGTGTTGCTTGATAAATGACACAGTTGTTTTGGTGGCTCTTCTTTAGAAAGTGAATGACTTATAGAGACCGCTATTAGCAGAAAGGAAATCAAAATGGCTAAACACACCAAGGTCAGGGTTCAAAACTACTACATTTTGTAGTGGTCGCTGGCAACCAATTCAAGAATTGGTTAGCAGATCATAACCACCCAAGATATTTATCAGATTTCATCAATCGACCCTCCATTCATTTTCTCTCACTATATCCCCTCTAGTAAAGTAAATCAATTCAAGACCACTCTTGCTAACGAGATATATTGAAAGAAAAAAAGAAGAAGGACAATGCACTATCTCCGGTCCAGTTATTGATCTTCATTTCAATAAATATTCTTTCATATCAGATAAACAAAAATGAGAATACACATCTATGCAAGCACACAAAAATATTACAAAGGACATAAATAGACCACAAAGACAAACAATACCCGTAATAAGCATAAAATATTGCGAAACTATGGTGACATCCTGCACGAGAAAAAGGGTAGTGAAGATAGAAACGAAGACTTAAAAATTGAAGGTGAGTGACAAATGTAACAAGACGCAGATCGCATTCGTTGGCGCAAGAGATAAAAGTAACACCTCACTTCTTCTATGTTCAAAATGGAAGTAAAACATGTTTTACCGTGACATATCCACACACCCACACAGACACACACCACACACACACACACACACACACACCAACACATACACACAAGCCACACGCACACACACACAAACACACATCCACACACCCCACACCCCCCCCCACACACACACCCCACACACATACACCCACACACCACACAGACACACACAAACACACCCCACACACACACACACACAAACACACACCCCACACCCCCCACACGCACACACATAAACACACCCCCCCCCCCACACACACCCACACACCACACACACACACATGATTAGCTTTTTATTTACTAAAGCATTTCAGCAAAAGCCCAAGCAACAAGAAACGTAAATCACACAAGACGTCTCAACCTTTAATAAATTTATCACAAAAACTTGTAATAGATTTTGATTATTAATGAAACTTATCTCTCTTCCAAAAAGTTAAAGCTAGTGTCTCCTTCCAGTAAAGGAATCATTCACTTTCTAAAGAACAGCCACAGGAACAGCTGTGCCATTTATCAAGCAACACCGCATATTCAACAACTTGTCGGCCAAATATCCTTGTTTCTCCAATACCAAAACCACATCACTACAAAACTGTTACCACTGAAATATGTATGAAACTGCCCATAAGTACCTGAAGGCAGAAAAATAACAGAAACTTGGGAAGGTGAATGATTAGTTATTTACCTGATAAACAGTAAACCACATGTAAGAACAAGTATGAGTCAAGCATTAGCTGCAACATATATAACTGATTAATTGTTCCTAGCAAAATGACCATTATCTCTTTTCCATGCGAGTACCCAAAAATCAAGGTGATGCTACAGAAACTACCATGTGATTCAAGGGTGAAAATTATAGAGACTGCTATTAGCAGGAAGGAAATCAAAATGGCTAAACACACCAAAGTTAGGGTTCAAAACTATAACATTTTGTAGTAGTCGCTGGCAACCAATTCAAGAATTGGTTAGCATATCATAACCACCCTAGACATTTATCAGATTTATCAATCCTCCATTCATTTTCTCTCACTATATTCCCTCTAGTAAAGTAAATCAATCAAAGACCACTCTTGCTAATGAGATATATTGAAAGAGAAAAAGAAGAGGGACAATGCACTCTCTCATGTCCATTATTGATCTTCATTTCAATAAATACTCTTTCCTATCAGATAAACAAAAATGAGAATACACATCTATGCAAGCACACAAAAATGTTATAAAGGACATAAATAGACCACAAAAATAAACTATACTCGTAATGAGCATAAAATGTTGCGAAACTATGGTGACATCCTACACGAGAAAATGGATAGTTAAAATTGAAACGAAGACTTAGAAATTGAAGGTGAGTGACAAATGTAACAAGACGCAGATGGCATTCGTTGGCGCAAGAGATAAAAGCAACACCTCACTTCTTCTATGTTCAAAATGAAAGTAAAACATGTTCTACCGTGACCCACCCACACACCCACACACACACACACATACACACACCAACACATACACACACACGCCATACGCACACACATACACACGTACACACCCACCCCACACACACATACAAACACACACCCCACACACACACACCCACACACCACACAGACACACACAAACACACACCCCCACACCCCCTCCACACACACACCACACATACACAGGATTAGCTTTTCATTTACTAAAGCATTTCAGCAAAAACCTAAGCAACAAGAAACGTAAATCACATAAGACGTCTCAACCTTTAACAAATTTAGCATAAAAACATGTAATAGATTTTGATTATTTAATGAAACTTACCTCTCTTCCAAAAAGTTAAAGCTAGTGTCTTGTTCCAGTAAAGAAATCATTGACTTTCTAAAGAAGAACCACGGGAACAGTTGTGCCATTTATCAAGCAACACCGCATATTCAACAACTTATAGGCCAAATATCCTTGTTTCTGCAATACCAAAGCCACATCAATAGGAAACTGTTACCACTTAAATATGTATGAAACTGCCCATAAGTACCTGAAGGCAGAAAAATAACAGAAACTCGGGCAGGTGAATGATTAGTTGTTTACCTGATAAATAGTAAGCCAAATGTAAGCACAAGCATGAGTCAAGCATCAGCTACAACATATATAACTGATTAATTGTTCCTAACAAAAAGACCATTATCTCTATTCCATGCGAGTACCCAAAAATCAAGATGATGCTACAGAAACTATCATGTGATTTTAGGGTGAAAATTATAGAGACCGCTATTAGCAGGAAGGAAATCAAAATGACTAAACACACCAAAGTTAGGATTCAAAACTATAACATTTTGTTGTAGTCGCTAGCAACCAATTCAAGAATTGGTTAGCATATCATAACCACCCAAGTCATTTATCAGATTTATCAATCCTTCATTCATTTTCTCTCACTATATCCCCTCTAATAAAGTAAATCAATCCAAGACCACTCTTGCTAATGAGATATATTGAAAGAGAAAAAGAATAGGGACAATGCACTCTCTCATGTCCTATTATTGATCTTCATTTCAATAAATACTCTTTCATATCAGGTAAACAAAAATGAGAATACACATCTATGCAAGCACACAAAAATGTTACAAAGGACATAAATAAACCACAAAAACAAACTAAACTCGTAATGAGCACAAAATATTGCGGAACTATGGTGACATTCTCAACGAGAAAAAGGATAGTGAAGATAGAAACGAAGACTTAGAAATTGAAGGTGAGTGACAAATGTAATAAGACGCAGATGACATTCGTTGGCGCAAGAGATAAAAGCTACCCCTCACTTCTTCTATATTCAAAATGGAAGTAAAACATGTTCTACCGTGACACACCGACACACCCCACACACATACACACACCACACACACACACACACACCAACACATACAGACACACGCCACACGCACACACACACACAAACACCCCCACCCCCCCACACACACCCACACCACATAGACACACACAAACACACACCCCATACACACACTCCCACACCCACACACACCCACACACCCCCCCTCCACACATAGATACACACACCACACACACACACATCAACATATACACACACACGTCTCACGCACACACATACACACCCAACACACACACACCCCACCCACACAGAGACACACAGACACACACCCCACCCCCACACAACCACACACACACACATACACACACCACACACACACACAAACACACACCCACACACCACACAGACACATACAAACACACACCCACACACACACCCCACACGCACACACACACCCCCACACCCCACACACACACACACACACACGCCACACGCATACACATACACACCCCACACACAGACACATACCCCACACACACACACACCCATACACACATAGGATTAACTTTTTATTTATTAAACCATTTCACCAAAAGCCCAAGCAACAAGTAACGTAAATCACAAAAAACGTCTCAACCTTTAACAAATTTAGCAGAAAAACTTGTAATAGATTTTGATTATTTAATGAGACTTACCTCTTTTCCAAAAAGTTAAAACTAGTGTCTTTTTCCAGTAAAGGAATCATTCACTTTCTAAAGAAGAACCACAGAAACAGCTGTGCCATTTATCAAGCAACATCGCATATTCAACAACTTATATGCCAAATATCCTTATTTCTGCAATACCAAAACCAAATCACTAGGAAACTGTTACCACTCAAATATGTATGAAACTGTCCATAAGTACCTGATGGCAGAAAAATAACAGAAACGTGGGCAGGTGAATGATTAGTTGTTTACCTGATAAAGAGTAAGCCAAATGTAAGAACACCTCACTTTTTCTATGTTCAAAATGGAAGTAAAACATGTTCTAACGTGACACACCCACACACCCCACACACCCACACCCACACCCACACACATACACACACACGCCACACGCACACACATACACACCCACCCCCCCCCCCCCACACACACACCCCACAAACACACACCCACACACCCCACACACACAAATCCCACACATACACACGCCACACGCAACACACACCCACACACACCACACACACACATATAGGATTAGTTTTTTATTTATTAAAACATTTCACCAAATGCCCAAGCAACAAGAAACGTAAATTCCACACACCCACACACCCCACACACCCACACCCACACACATACACACACCACACACACACACACACACCAAGACATACACACACACACCCACACACCCAGCACACACACACACACACAAACCCCATACATGCACACACACCAACACACACACACGCCACACGAATACACATACACACCCCACACACACACACACAAAAAAACACCTCACACACATACACCCTCACACCACACAGACACACACAAATAGATACCCCACACCCCCCCCCCCCACACACACACCACACACACACACACACACCCACACACACCACACACACACACACAGGATTAGCTTTTTATTTATTAAAACATTTCACCAAAAGCCCAAGCAATAAGAAATGTAAATCACACAATACGTCTCAACCTTTAACAAATTTAGCAGAAAAACTTGTAATAGATTTTGATTATTTAATGAAACTTACCTCTTTTTCAAAAAGTTAAAGCTAGTGTCTTTTTTCCAATAAAGGAATCATTCACTTTCTAAAGAAGAGCCACAGGAACAGCTGTGCCATTTATCAAACAACACCGCATATTCAACAACTTATAGACCAAATATCCTTGTTTCTGCAATACCAAAACCACATCACTAGAAAACTGTTACCACTCAAATATGTATGAAACTGCCCATAAGTACCTGATGGCAGAAAAATAACAGAAACATGGGCAGGTGAATGATTAGTTGTTTACATGATAAACAGTAAGCCAAATGTAAGAAACACCTCACTTCTTCTATGTTCAAAATAGAAGTAAAACATGTTCTACCGTGACACACGCACACAACCACACACAACAAACACCCACAACCACACACATACACACACCACACACACACACACACACACACACACACACACCCCCCACACACACCCCACACACACAGATACACACACCACACACACACACATTAACACATACACACACATGCCACACGCACACAAATACACACCAAACACACACACCCCCCACCCACACAGAGACACACAAACACACACCCCACCCCCACACACCCCACACACCCACACACACACGCACATACACACACCACACACACACACACCAATACATACACACACGCCAGACGCACACACACACACAAACACACACCCCACACACACACACCCACACACACAAATACACACACACACATGCACACACACACCCACACACCCCACACACCACATACACACACCACACACACACACCAACACATACACACACACACACACACACACCCCCCACACCCACACCCCCCACACACCACACACACACACACATTAACACATACACACACACGCCACACGCACACAAATACACACCAAATACACACACACCCCACCCACACAGAGAGACACACAAACACACACCCCACCCCCACACACCCCACACACCCACACACACACGCACATACACACACCACACACACACACACCAATACATACACACACGCCAGATGCACACACACACACAAACACACACCCACACACAACACAGACACATACAAACACACACCCCACACACACACAAAAACACACACACACATGCACACACACACCCACACACCCCACATATACACACACACACACACCACACGCATACACATACACACCCCACACACACACACACAAACAAACACCCCACACACACACACACAAACACACACACCCCACACGCACACACACACCACACACACACACAGGATTACCTTTTTATTTATTGAACCATTTCAGCAAAAGCCCAAGCAACAAGAAACGTAAATCACAGAAGACGTCTCAACCTTTAACAAATTTAGAAAAAAAACTTGTAATAGATTTTGATTATTTAATGAAACTTACCTCTTTTCCAAAAAGTTAAAGCCAACACACACACCAACACATACACACACACGCCACACACACACGCCACATGCACACACGTACACACCCACCCCCCCCCCCCCCACACACACACACCAACACACACCGCCCACACACACTCCCATACCACACAGACACACACAAACACACACCCATACACACACTCCCACACACCCACACACACACACACACACACCCCACACACACTGATACACACACCACACACACACACATCAACATATACACACACACGCCACACGCACACACATACACACACCACACACACACACACCAACACGCAGACACACACACCCCACACACACACACACACGCCACACGCATACACATACACACCCCACACACATACACAAAAAAACACCCCACACACAGACACACACCCCACACATACACACACCCACACACACCACACACACACACAGGATTAGCTTTTTATTTATTAAACCATTTCACCAAAAGCCCAAGCAACAGGAAACGTAAATCACACAAAACGTCTCAACCTTTAACAAATTTAGCAGAAAAACTTGTAATAGATTTTGATTATTTAATAAAACTTACCTCTTTTCCAAAAAGTTAAAGATAGTGTCTTTTTCCAGTAAAGGAATCATTCACTTTCTAAAGAAGAGCCACAGGAACAGCTGTGTCATTTATCAAGCAACATCGCATATTCAACAACTTATATGCCAAATATCCTTGTTTCTGCAATACCAAAACCACATCACTAGAAAACTGTTACCACTCAAATATGTATGAAACTGTCCAGAAGTACTTGATGGCAGAAAAATAACAGAAACTTGGGCAGGTGAATGATTAGTTGTTTACCTGATAATGAGTAAGCCAAATGTAAGAACACCTCACTTCTTCTATGTTCAAAATGCAAGTAAAACATGTTCTACTGTGACATACCCACACCTCACACACCCACACCCACACACATACACACACCACACACACACACACACACCCCAACACATACACACACGCCACACGCACACACATACACACCCACCCCACACACACACACACCCCACACACACACACACACAAATCCCACACATACACACACACCAACACACACACACGCCACACGCATACACATACACACCCCACACACACACACACAAACAAACACCCCACACACATACACCCACACACCACACAGACACACACACACCCCACATGCACACACACACCCACACACACCACACACACACACACAGGATTAGCTTTTTATTTATTAAAATATTTCACCAAAAGCCCAAGCAACAAGAAACGTAAATCCCACACACCCACACCCACACACATACACACACACCACACACACACACACCAACACATACACACACATGCCACACGCACACACATACACACCGACCCCCCCCCCCACACACACACCCCACACACACACACCCACACACCCCACACACACACACACACACACACCCCACACACACACACACAAACAAACACCCCACACACATACACCCTTACACCACACAGACACACACAAACACACACCCCAGACACACACACACACCCCACACGTACACACACGCACACACACACCCACACACACCACACACACACACACAGGATTCGCTTTTTATTTATTAAACCATTTCACCAAAAGCCCAAGCAACAAGAAACGTAAATCACACAAAACGTCTCAACCTTTAACAAATTTAGCAGAAAAACTTGTAATAGATTTTGATTATTTAATGAGACTTACCTCTTTTCCAAAAAGTTAAAGCTAGTGTCTTTTTCCAGTAAAGGAATCATTCACTTTCTAAAGAAGAGCCACAGGAACAGCTGTGCCATTTATCAAGCAACATCGCATATTCAACAACTTATATGCCAAATATCCTTGTTTCTGCAATACCAAAACCACATCACTAGAAAACTGTTACCACTCAAATATGTATGAAACTGTCCATGAGTACCTGATGGCAGAAAAATAGCAGAAACTTGTGCAGGTGAATGATTAGTTGTTTACCTGATAAAGAGTAAGCCAAATGTAAGAACACCTCACTTTTTCTATGTTCAAAATGGAAGTAAAACATATTCTACCGTGACATACCCACACCCCACACACCCACACCCACACACATACACACACCACACACACACACACACACCCCAACACATACACACACGCCACACGCACACACATACACACCCACCCCAAACACACACACACCCCACACACACCCACACACACAAATCCCACACATACACACACACCAACACACACACACGCCACACGCATACACATACACACCCCACACACACACACACAAACAAACACCCCACACACATACACCCACACACCACACAGACACACACACCCCACACGCACACACACACCCACACACACCACACACACACACAGGATTAGCTTTTTATTTATTAAAATATCTCACCAAAAGCCCAAGCAACAAGAAACGTAAATCCCACACACCCACACAGTAAGCCAAATGTAAGAAACACCTCACTTCTTCTATGTTCAAAATAGAAGTAAAACATGTTCTACCGTGACACACGCACACAACCACACACAACAAACACCCACAACCACACACATACACACACCACACACACACACACCAACACATACACACACACACACACACACACACACACCCCCCACACACACCCCACACACACAGATACACACACCACACATACACACATTAACACATACACACACATACCACACGCACACAAATACACACCAAACACACACACCCCCCACCCACACAGAGACACACAAACACACACCCCACCCCCACACACCCCACACACCCACACACACACGCACATACACACACCACACACACACACACACCAATACATACACACACGCCAGACGCACACACACACACAAACACACACCCACATACAAACACACACCCCACACACACACACCCACACACACAAATACACACACACACACATGCACACACACACCCACACACCCCACATACACACACACACACACACACACACCACACGCATACACATACACACCCCTCCCACACACACACACACAAACACACCACCCCCCCACACACACACCCCACACGCACACACACGCACACAAACACACACAGGATTAGCTTTTTATTTATTAAACCATTTCAGCAAAAGCCCAAGGAACAAGAAACGTAAATCACACAAGACGTCTCAATCTTTAACAAATGTAGCAGAAAACTTGTAATAGATTTTGATTATTTAATGAAACTCACCTCTTTTCCAACACACACACCAACACATACACACACACGCCACACACACACGCACCAACACGTACACACACACGCCACACGCACACACGTACACACCCACCCCCCCCCCCCACACACACACCAACACACACCGCCCACACACACTCCCATACCACACAGACACACACAAACACACACCCATACACACACTCCCACACACACACACACACACCCCACACACACACTGATACACACACCACACACACACACACATCAACATATACACACACACGCTACACGCACACACATACACACACCACACACACACACACCAACACGCAGACACACACACACAAACACACACCCACACACACACACCCCCACACCCCCCCCACACACACACACACGCCACACGCATACACATACACACCCCACACACATACACAAACAAACACACCCCACACATACACACACCCACACACACCACACACACACACAGGATTAGCTTTTTATTTATTAAACCATTTCACCAAAAGCCCAAGCAACAGGAAACGTAAATCACACAAAACGTCTCAACCTTTAACAAATTTAGCAGAAAAACTTGTAATAGATTTTGATTATTTAATGAAACTTACCTCTTTTCCAAAAAGTTAAAGCTAGTGTCTTTTTCCAGTAAAGGAATCATTCACTTTCTAAAGAAGAGCCACAGGAACAGCTGTGCCATTCATCAAGCAACATCGCATATTCAACAACTTATATGCCAAATACCTTTATTTCTGCAATACCAAAACCACATCACCAGAAAACTGTTACCACTCAAATATGTATGAAACTGTCTATAAGTACCTGATGGTAGAAAAATAACAGAAACTTGGGCAGGTGAATGATTAGTTGTTTACCTGATAAAGAGTAAGCCAAATGTGAGAACACCTCACTTTTTCTATGTTCAAAATGGAAGTAGAACATGTTCTACCCTGACACACCCACACCTCAAACACCCACACCCACACCCACACACATACACACACCACACACACACACACACACCCCAACACATACACGCACGCCACACGCACACACATACACACCCACCCCACACACACACACACCCCACACACACACACACACACCAACACACACACACGCCACACGCATACACATACACACCCCACACACACACACACAAACAAACACCCCACACACATACACCCACACACCACACAGACACACACACCCCACACGCACACACACACCCACACACACCACACACACACACACAGGATTAGCTTTTTATTTATTAAAATATTTCACCAAAAGCCCAAGCAACAAGAAACGTAAATCCCACACACCCACACCCACACACATACACACACACCACACACACACACACCAACACATACACACACACGCCACACGCACACACATACACACCGACCCCCCCCCCCCCCACACACACCCCACACACACACACCCACACACCCCACACACACACACACACACACCCCACACACATACACCCTCACACCACACAGACACACACAAACACACACCCCAGACACACACACACACCCCACACGTACACACACGCACACACACACCCACACACACCACACACACACACAGAGGATTCGCTTTTTATTTATTAAACCATTTCACCAAAAGCCCAAGCAACAAGAAACGTAAATCACACAAAACGTCTCAACCTTTAACAAATTTAGCAGAAAAACTTGTAATAGATTTTGATTATTTAATGAGACTTACCTCTTTTCCAAAAAGTTAAAACTAGTGTCTTTTTCCAGTAAAGGAATCATTCACTTTCTAAAGAAGAGCCACAGGAACAGCTGTGCCATTTATCAAGCAACATCGCATATTCAACAACTTATATGCCAAATATCCTTGTTTCTGCAATACCAAATCCACATCACTAGAAAACTGTTACCACTCAAATATGTATGAAACTGTCCATGAGTACCTGATGGCAGAAAAATAACAGAAACTTGGGCAGGTGAATGATTAGTTGTTTACCTGATAAAGAGTAAGCCAAATGTAAGAACACCTCACTTTTTCTATGTTCAAAATGGAAGTAAAACATATTCTACCGTGACATACCCACACCCCACACACCCACACCCACACACATACACACACCACACACACACACACACACCCCAACACATACACACACGCCACACGCACACACATACACACCCACCCCAAACACACACACACCCCACACACACACACACACACAAATCCCACACAAACACACACACCAACACACACACACGCCACACGCATACACATACACACCCCACACACACACACACAAACAAACACCCCACACACATACACCCACACACCACACAGACACACACACCCCACACGCACACACACACCCACACACACCACACACACACACACAGGATTAGCTTTTTATTTATTAAAATATTTCACCAAAAGCCCAAGCAACAAGAAACGTAAATCCCACACACCCACACAGTAAGCCAAATGTAAGAAACACCTCACTTCTTCTATGTTCAAAATAGAAGTAAAACATGTTCTACCGTGACACACGCACACAACCACACACAACAAACACCCACAACCACACACATACACACACCACACACACACACACCAACACATACACACACACACACACACACACACACACCCCCCACACACACCCCACACACACAGATACACACACCACACATACACACATTAACACATACACACACATACCACACGCACACAAATACACACCAAACACACACACCCCCCACCCACACAGAGACACACAAACACACACCCCACCCCCACACACCCCACACACCCACACACACACGCACATACACACACCACACACACACACACACCAATACATACACACACGCCAGACGCACACACACACACAAACACACACCCACATACAAACACACACCCCACACACACACACCCACACACACAAATACACACACACACACATGCACACACACACCCACACACCCCACATACACACACACACACACACACACACCACACGCATACACATACACACCCCTCCCACACACACACACACAAACACACCACCCCCCCACACACACACCCCACACGCACACACACGCACACACACACACACAGGATTAGCTTTTTATTTATTAAACCATTTCAGCAAAAGCCCAAGGAACAAGAAACGTAAATCACACAAGACGTCTCAATCTTTAACAAATGTAGCGGAAAACTTGTAATAGATTTTGATTATTTAATGAAACTCACCTCTTTTCCAACACACACACCAACACATACACACACACGCCACACACACACGCACCAACACGTACACACACACGCCACACGCACACACGTACACACCCACCCCCCCCCCCCACACACACACCAACACACACCGCCCACACACACTCCCATACCACACAGACACACACAAACACACACCCATACACACACTCCCACACACACACACACACACCCCACACACACACTGATACACACACCACACACACACACACATCAACATATACACACACACGCTACACGCACACACATACACACACCACACACACACACACCAACACGCAGACACACACACACAAACACACACCCACACACACACACCCCCACACCCCCCACACACACACACACACGCCACACGCATACACATACACACCCCACACACATACACAAACAAACACACCCCACACATACACACACCCACACACACCACACACACACACAGGATTAGCTTTTTATTTATTAAACCATTTCACCAAAAGCCCAAGCAACAGGAAACGTAAATCACACAAAACGTCTCAACCTTTAACAAATTTAGCAGAAAAACTTGTAATAGATTTTGATTATTTAATGAAACTTACCTCTTTTCCAAAAAGTTAAAGCTAGTGTCTTTTTCCAGTAAAGGAATCATTCACTTTCTAAAGAAGAGCCACAGGAACAGCTGTGCCATTCATCAAGCAACATCGCATATTCAACAACTTATATGCCAAATACCTTTATTTCTGCAATACCAAAACCACATCACCAGAAAACTGTTACCACTCAAATATGTATGAAACTGTCTATAAGTACCTGATGGCAGAAAAATAACAGAAACTTGGGCAGGTGAATGATTAGTTGTTTACCTGATAAAGAGTAAGCCAAATGTGAGAACACCTCACTTTTTCTATGTTCAAAATGGAAGTAGAACATGTTCTACCCTGACACACCCACACCTCAAACACCCACACCCACACCCACACACATACACACACCACACACACACACACACACCCCAACACATACACGCACGCCACACGCACACACATACACACCCACCCCACACACACACACACAAATCCCACACACACACACACACACACCAACACACACACACGCCACACGCATACACATACACACCCCACACACACACACACAAACAAACACCCCACACACATACACCCACACACCACACAGACACACACACCCCACACGCACACACACACCCACACACACCACACACACACACACAGGATTAGCTTTTTATTTATTAAAATATTTCACCAAAAGCCCAAGCAACAAGAAACGTAAATCCCACACACCCACACCCACACACATACACACACACCACACACACACACACCAACACATACACACACACGCCACACGCACACACATACACACCGACCCCCCCCCCACACACACCCCACACACACACCCACACACCCCACACACACACACACACACACCCCACACACATACACCCTCACACCACACAGACACACACAAACACACACCCCAGACACACACACACACCCCACACGTACACACACGCACACACACACCCACACACACCACACACACACACAGAGGATTCGCTTTTTATTTATTAAACCATTTCACCAAAAGCCCAAGCAACAAGAAACGTAAATCACACAAAACGTCTCAACCTTTAACAAATTTAGCAGAAAAACTTGTAATAGATTTTGATTATTTAATGAGACTTACCTCTTTTCCAAAAAGTTAAAACTAGTGTCTTTTTCCAGTAAAGGAATCATTCACTTTCTAAAGAAGAGCCACAGGAACAGCTGTGCCATTTATCAAGCAACATCGCATATTCAACAACTTATATGCCAAATATCCTTGTTTCTGCAATACCAAATCCACATCACTAGAAAACTGTTACCACTCAAATATGTATGAAACTGTCCATGAGTACCTGATGGCAGAAAAATAACAGAAACTTGGGCAGGTGAATGATTAGTTGTTTACCTGATAAAGAGTAAGCCAAATGTAAGAACACCTCACTTTTTCTATGTTCAAAATGGAAGTAAAACATATTCTACCGTGACATACCCACACCCCACACACCCACACCCACACACATACACACACCACACACACACACACACACCCCAACACATACACACACGCCACACGCACACACATACACACCCACCCCAAACACACACACACCCCACACACACACACACACACAAATCCCACACAAACACACACACCAACACACACACACGCCACACGCATACACATACACACCCCACACACACACACACAAACAAACACCCCACACACATACACCCACACACCACACAGACACACACACCCCACACGCACACACACACCCACACACACCACACACACACACACAGGATTAGCTTTTTATTTATTAAAATATTTCACCAAAAGCCCAAGCAACAAGAAACGTAAATCCCACACACCCACACAGTAAGCCAAATGTAAGAAACACCTCACTTCTTCTATGTTCAAAATAGAAGTAAAACATGTTCTACCGTGACACACGCACACAACCACACACAACAAACACCCACAACCTCACACATACACACACCACACACACACACACCAACACATACACACACACACACACACACACACACACCCCCCACACACACCCCACACACACAGATACACACACCACACATACACACATTAACACATACACACACATACCACACGCACACAAATACACACCAAACACACACCCCCCCCACCCACACAGAGACACACAAACACACACCCCACCCCCACACACCCCACACACCCACACACACACGCACATACACACACCACACACACACACACACCAATACATACACACACGCCAGACGCACACACACACACAAACACACACCCACATACAAACACACACCCCACACACACACACCCACACACACAAATACACACACACACACATGCACACACACACCCACACACCCCACATACACACACACACACACACACACACCACACGCATACACATACACACCCCTCCCACACACACACACACAAACACACCACCCCCCCACACACACACCCCACACGCACACACACGCACACACACACACACAGGATTAGCTTTTTACTTATTAAACCATTTCAGCAAAAGCCCAAGGAACAAGAAACGTAAATCACACAAGACGTCTCAATCTTTAACAAATGTAGCAGAAAACTTGTAATAGATTTTGATTATTTAATGAAACTCACCTCTTTTCCAACACACACACCAACACATACACACACACGCCACACACACACGCACCAACACGTACACACACACGCCACACGCACACACGTACACACCCACCCCCCCCCCCCCCACACACACACCAACACACACCGCCCACACACACTCCCATACCACACAGACACACACAAACACACACCCATACACACACTCCCACACACACACACACACACCCCACACACACACTGATACACACACCACACACACACACACATCAACATATACACACACACGCTACACGCACACACATACACACACCACACACACACACACCAACACGCAGACACACACACACAAACACACACCCACACACACACACCCCCACACCCCCCACACACACACACACACGCCACACGCATACACATACACACCCCACACACATACACAAACAAACACACCCCACACATACACACACCCACACACACCACACACACACACAGGATTAGCTTTTTATTTATTAAACCATTTCACCAAAAGCCCAAGCAACAGGAAACGTAAATCACACAAAACGTCTCAACCTTTAACAAATTTAGCAGAAAAACTTGTAATAGATTTTGATTATTTAATGAAACTTACCTCTTTTCCAAAAAGTTAAAGCTAGTGTCTTTTTCCAGTAAAGGAATCATTCACTTTCTAAAGAAGAGCCACAGGAACAGCTGTGCCATTCATCAAGCAACATCGCATATTCAACAACTTATATGCCAAATACCTTTATTTCTGCAATACCAAAACCACATCACCAGAAAACTGTTACCACTCAAATATGTATGAAACTGTCTATAAGTACCTGATGGCAGAAAAATAACAGAAACTTGGGCAGGTGAATGATTAGTTGTTTACCTGATAAAGAGTAAGCCAAATGTGAGAACACCTCACTTTTTCTATGTTCAAAATGGAAGTAGAACATGTTCTACCCTGACACACCCACACCTCAAACACCCACACCCACACCCACACACATACACACACCACACACACACACACACCCCAACACATACACGCACGCCACACGCACACACATACACACCCACCCCCCCCACACACACACAAATCCCACACATACACACACACCAACACACACACACGCCACACGCATACACATACACACCCCACACACACACACACAAACAAACACCCCACACACATACACCCACACACCACACAGACACACACACCCCACACGCACACACACACCCACACACACCACACACACACACACAGGATTAGCTTTTTATTTATTAAAATATTTCACCAAAAGCCCAAGCAACAAGAAACGTAAATCCCACACACCCACACCCACACACATACACACACACCCCACACACACACACCCACACACCCCACACACACACACACACACACCCCACACACATACACCCTCACACCACACAGACACACACAAACACACACCCCAGACACACACACACACCCCACACGTACACACACGCACACACACACCCACACACACCACACACACACACAGAGGATTCGCTTTTTATTTATTAAACCATTTCACCAAAAGCCCAAGCAACAAGAAACGTAAATCACACAAAACGTCTCAACCTTTAACAAATTTAGCAGAAAAACTTGTAATAGATTTTGATTATTTAATGAGACTTACCTCTTTTCCAAAAAGTTAAAGCTAGTGTCTTTTTCCAGTAAAGGAATCATTCACTTTCTAAAGAAGAGCCACAGGAACAGCTGTGCCATTTATCAAGCAACATCGCATATTCAACAACTTATATGCCAAATATCCTTGTTTCTGCAATACCAAAACCACATCACTAGAAAACTGTTACCACTCAAATATGTATGAAACTGTCCATGAGTACCTGATGGCAGAAAAATAACAGAAACTTGGGCAAGTGAATGATTAGTTGTTTACCTGATAAAGAGTAAGCCAAATGTAAGAACACCTCACTTTTTCTATGTTCAAAATGGAAGTAAAACATATTCTACCGTGACATACCCACACCCCACACACCCACACCCACACACATACACACACCACACACACACACACACACCCCAACACATACACACACGCCACACGCACACACATACACACCCACCCCAAACACACACACACCCCACACACACACACACACAGAAATCCCACACAAACACACACACCAACACACACACACGCCACACGCATACACATACACACCCCACACACACACACACAAACAAACACCCCACACACATACACCCACACACCACACAGACACACACACCCCACACGCACACACACACCCACACACACCACACACACACACACAGGATTAGCTTTTTATTTATTAAAATATTTCACCAAAAGCCCAAGCAACAAGAAACGTAAATCCCACACACCCACACAGTAAGCCAAATGTAAGAAACACCTCACTTTTTCTATGTTAAAAATAGAAGTAAAACATGTTCTACCGTGACACACGCACACAACCACACACAACAAACACCCACAACCACACACATACACACACCACACACACACACCAACACATACACACACACACACACACACACACACACACACCCCACACACACAGATACACACACCACACATACACACATTAACACATACACACACATACCACACACACACCCCACACACACACTGATACACACACCACACACACACACATCAACATATACACACACACGCCACACGCACACACATACACACACCACACACACACACACCAACACGCAGACACACACACACAAACACACACCCACACACACACACCCCCACACCCCCCCCACACACACACACACGCCACACGCATACACATACACACCCCACACACATACACAAACAAACACACCCCACACATACACACACCCACACACACCACACACACACACAGGATTAGCTTTTTATTTATTAAACCATTTCACCAAAAGCCCAAGCAACAGGAAACGTAAATCACACAAAACGTCTCAACCTTTAACAAATTTAGCAGAAAAACTTGTAATAGATTTTGATTATTTAATGAAACTTACCTCTTTTCCAAAAAGTTAAAGCTAGTGTCTTTTTCCAGTAAAGGAATCATTCACTTTCTAAAGAAAAGCCACAGGAACAGCTGTGCCATTCATCAAGCAACATCGCATATTCAACAACTTATATGCCAAATACCCTTATTTCTGCAATACCAAAACCACATCACCAGAAAACTGTTACCACTCAAATATGTATGAAACTGTCTATAAGTACCTGATGGCAGAAAAATAACAGAAAGTTGGGCAGGTGAATGATTAGTTGTTTACCTGATAAAGAGTAAGCCAAATGTGAGAACACCTCACTTCTTCTATGTTCAAAATGGAAGTAGAACATGTTCTACCCTGACACACCCACACCTCACACACCCACACCCACACCCACACACATACACACACCACACACACACACACACACCCCAACACATACACGCACGCCACAACGCACACACATACACACCCACCCCACACACACACACACCCCACACACACACACAAATCCCACACATACACACACACCAACACACACACACGCCACACGCATACACATACACACCCCACACACACACACACAAACAAACACCCCACACACATACACCCACACACCACACAGACACACACACCCCACACGCACACACACACCCACACACACCACACACACACACAGGATTAGCTTTTTATTTATTAAAATATTTCACCAAAAGCCCAAGCAACAAGAAACGTAAATCCCACACACCCACACCCACACACATACACACACACCACACACACACACACCAACACATACACACACACGCCACACGCACACACATACACACCGACCCCCCCCCCCACACACACACACCCCACACACACACACCCACACACCCCACACACACACACACACACACCCCACACACATACACCCTCACACCACACAGACACACACAAACACACACCCCAGACACACACACACACCCCACACGTACACACACGCACACAACACCCACACACACCACACACACACACACAGGATTCGCTTTTTATTTATTAAACCATTTCACCAAAAGCCCAAGCAACAAGAAACGTAAATCACACAAAACGTCTCAACCTTTAACAAATTTAGCAGAAAAACTTGTAATAGATTTTGATTATTTAATGAGACTTACCTCTTTTCCAAAAAGTTAAAGCTAGTGTCTTTTTCCAGTAAAGGAATCATTCACTTTCTAAAGAAGAGCCACAGGAACAGCTGTGCCATTTATCAAGCAACATCGCATATTCAACAACTTATATGCCAAATATCCTTGTTTCTGCAATACCAAAACCACATCACTAGAAAACTGTTACCACTCAAATATGTATGAAACTGTCCATGAGTACCTGATGGCAGAAAAATAACAGAAACTTGGGCAGGTGAATGATTAGTTGTTTACCTGATAAAGAGTTAGCCAAATGTAAGAACACCTCACTTTTTCTATGTTCAAAATGGAAGTAAAACATATTCTACCGTGACATACCCACACCCCACACACCCACACCCACACACATACACACACCACACACACACACACACACCCCAACACATACACACACGCCACACGGACACACATACACACCCACCCCAAACACACACACACCCCACACACACACACACACACACCCCACACACACACACACACACAAATCCCACACATACACACACACCAATACACACACACGCCACACGCATACACATACACACCCCACACACACACACACAAACAAACACCCCACACACATACACCCACACACCACACAGACACACACACCCCACAGGCACACACACACCCACACACACCACACACACACACACAGGATTAGCTTTTTATTTATTAAAATATTTCACCAAAAGCCCAAGCAACAAGAAACGTAAATCCCACACACCCACACAGTAAGCCAAATGTAAGAAACACCTCACTTCTTCTATGTTCAAAATAGAAGTAAAACATGTTCTACCGTGACACACGCACACAACCACACACAACAAACACCCACAACCACACACATACACACACCACACACACACACACCAACACATACACACACACACACACACACAGACACCCCCCACACACACCCCACACACACAGATACACACACCACACATACACACATTAACACATACACACACATACCACACACACACCCCACACACACACTGATACACACACCACACACACACACATCAACATATACACACACACGCCACACGCACACACATACACACACCACACACACACACACCAACACGCAGACACACACACACAAACACACACCCACACACACACACCCCCACACCCCCCACACACACACACACACGCCACACGCATACACATACACACCCCACACACATACACAAACAAACACACCCCACACATACACACACCCACACACACCACACACACACACAGGATTAGCTTTTTATTTATTAAACCATTTCACCAAAAGCCCAAGCAACAGGAAACGTAAATCACACAAAACGTCTCAACCTTTAACAAATTTAGCAGAAAAACTTGTAATAGATTTTGATTATTCAATGAAACTTACCTCTTTTCCAAAAAGTTAAAGCTAGTGTCTTTTTCCAGTAAAGGAATCATTCACTTTCTAAAGAAGAGCCACAGGAACAGCTGTGCCATTCATCAAGCAACATCGCATATTCAACAACTTATATGCCAAATACCCTTATTTCTGCAATACCAAAACCACATCACCAGAAAACTGTTACCACTCAAATATGTATGAAACTGTCTATAAGTACCTGATGGCAGAAAAATAACAGAAACTTGGGCAGGTGAATGATTAGTTGTTTACCTGATAAAGAGTAAGCCAAATGTGAGAACACCTCACTTTTTCTATGTTCAAAATGGAAGTAAAACATGTTCTACCCTGACACACCCACACCTCACACACCCACACCCACACCCACACACATACACACACCACACACACACACAAATCCCACACCTACACACACACCAACACACACACACGCCACACGCATACACATACACACCCCACACACACACACACAAACAAACACCCCACACACATACACCCACACACCACACAAACACACACCCCACACACACACACACCCCACACGCACACACACACCCATACACACCACACACACACACAGGATTAGCTTTTTATTTATTAAAATATTTCACCAAAAGCCCAAGCAACAAGAAACGTAAATCCCACACACCCACACACCCCACACACCCACATCCACACACATACACACACCACACACACACACACACACACCAACACATACACACACACGCCATACGCACACACATACACACCCACCACACACACACACACACAAACACACACCCCACACACACACACAAACACACACACCCCCCCCACACACACACCCCACACGCACACACACGAACACACACCCCCACACACACCACACACATACACACACACACACACACAGGATTAGCTTTTTATTTATTAAAATATTTCACCAAAAGCCCAAGCAACAAGAAACGTAAATCACTCAAGACGTCTCAACCTTTAACAAATTTAGCAGAAAAACTTGTAATAGATTTTAATTATTTAATGAAACTTACCTCTCTTCCAAAAAGTTAAAGCTAGTGTATCCTTCTAGTAAAGGAATCATTCACTTTCTAAAGAAGAGCCACAGGAACAGTTGTGCCATTTATCAAGCAACACCGCATATTCGACAACTTATAGCCCAAATATTCTTGTTTCTGCAATACTAAAACCACATCACTAGGTAACTGTTACCACATCAACCTGATGGCAGAAAAATAACAGAAACTTGGGCTGGTGAATGATTAGTTGTTTACCTGATAAACAGTAAGTCAAATGTAAGCACAAGCATGAGTTAAGCATTAGCTATAACATATATAACTGATTAATTGTTCTAGCAAAAAGACCATTATCTCTTTTCCATGCGAGTAACCAAAAATCAAGGTGATGCTACAGAAACTACCATGTGATTCAAGGGTGAAAATTATAGAGACCGCTATTAGCAGCAAGGAAATCAAAATGGCTAAACACACCAAAGTTAGGGTTCAAAACTATAACATTTTGTTGTAGTCGCTGGCAACCAATTCAAGAATTGGTTAGCATATCATAACCACCGAAGTCATTTATCAGATTTATCAATCCTCCATTCATTTTCTCTCACTATACCCCCTCTAATAACGTAAATCATCCAAGACCACTCTTGCTAATAAGATATATTGAAAGAGAAAAAAAAGCGGGACAAAGCACTCTCTTTTGTCCTATTATTGATCTTCATTTCAATAAATACTCTTTCATATCAGGTAAACAAAAATGAGAATAAACATCTATTCAAACACACAAAAATATTATAAATGACATAAATAGACCACAAAGACAAACTATACCCATAATGAGCACAAAATTTTGCGAAACTATGGTGACATCCTGCACGAGAAAAGGGTAGTGAAAATAGAAACGAAGACTTAGAAATTGAAGCTGAGTGACAAATGTAACAAGATGCAGATGACAATCGTTGGCGCAAGAGATAAAAGAAATACCTCACTTCTTCTATGTCCATTTTGACACACCCACACACCCCACACACCCACACACCCCACACACCCACACCCACACACATACACACACCAACACATACACACACATACACACCCACCCCACACACATACACAAACACACACCCCACACACACACACCCACACACCACACACACACACAAACACACACAGATACACACACACACATCAACACATACACACACGCGCCACACGCACACACATACACACCCAACACACACACACCCCACCCACATAGACACACACCCCAACCCCACACACACGCACATACACACACACCAACACATACACACACGCTACACGCATACACACACACCCACATACCATACAGACACATACAAACACACACCCCACACACACACACACACACCACACACACACACACACGCCACACGTATACACATACACACCCCCCCCACACACACACAAACAAACACCCCACACACATACACCCACACACCACACAGACACACACACCCCACACACACCCACACACACCACACACACACACACACACAGGATTAGCTTTTTATTTATTAAACCATTTCACAAAAGCCCAAGCAACAAGAAACGTAAATCACACAAGACGTCTCAACCTTTAATAAATTTAGCAGAAAAACTTGTAATAGATTTTGATTATTTAATGAAACTAACCTATCTTTCAAAAAGTTAAAGCTAGTGTCTTCTTCTAGTAAAGGAATCACTCACTTTCTAAAGAAGAGCCACAGGAACAGCTGTGCCATTTATCAAGTAACACCGCATATTCAACAACTTATAGGCCAAATATCCTTGTTTCTGCAATACCCAAACCACATCACTAGGAAACTGTTACCACTCAAATATGTATGAAATTGCCCATAAGACAAACTGAGAATACACATCTATGCAAGCACACAAAAATATTTCAAATGACATAAATAGACCACAAAGACAAACTATACCCGTAATAAGCATAAAATATTGCGAAACTATGGTGACATCCTGCACGAGAAAAAGGGTAGTGAAGATAGAAACGAAGACTTACAAATTGAAGGTGAGTGACAAATGTAACATGACGCAGATAGCATTCGTTGGCGCAAGAGATAAAAGCAACTTATCACTTCTTATATGTTCAAAATTGAAGTAAAACATGTTCTACCGTGACACACCCACTCAAACACACATACACACACCACACACACACACACCAACACATACACACACGCCACACGCACACACATACACACATACACACCCACCCCACACACAAACACACACCTCACACACACATACCCCCCCCCCCACACACACACACATACACACACACGCCACACGCACACACATACACACCCCCACCCCCCACACACACAAACACACACCCCCCACAGACACACACACACACACACACACACACACCCATACTCCCCCCCCCCACACACACACCCCACACACACATACACACACACGCACACACATACATACCCGCCCCACACACCACACAGACACACACAAACACACAACCCACACACACAGAGACACACAAACACGCACCCCACCACCATACACCCCCCACACACACACACAAACACACACCCCACACACATACACCCACACCCCACACACAAACACACCCCACACACACACACACACACATACACCCACACCCAACACACACACACACAAACACACACCCCACACACATACACCCACACACCACACAGACACACACAAACACACCCCCACACCCCACACACCACACACCACACACACACATACAAACACACACAGAGGATTAGCTTTTTATTTACTTAAGCATTTTAGCAAAACCCAAGCAACAAGAAACGTAAATCACATAAGACGTCTCAATCTTTAACAAATTTAGCATAAAAAACTTGTAATAGATTTTGATTATTTATTGAAATTTACCTCTCTTCTAAAAAGTTAAAGCTAGTGTCTTTTTCCAGTAAAGGAATCATTCACTTTCTAAAGAAGAGCCACAGGAACAGCTGTGCCATTTATCAAGCAACACCGCATATTCAACAACTTATAGGCCAAATATCCTTGTTTCTGCAATACCAAAACCACATCACTAGAAAACTGTTACCACTCAAATATGTATGAAACTGCCCATAAGTACCTGAAGGCAGAAAAATAACAGAAACTTGGGCAGGTGAATGATTAGTTGTTTACCTAATAAACAGTAAGCCAAATGTAAGCATAAACATGAGTCAAGCATCAGCTACAAGATATATAACTGATTAATTGTTCCTAGCAAAAAGACCATTATCTCTTTTCCATGCGAGTACCCAAAAATCAAGGTGATACTACAGAAACTACCATGTGATTCAAGGGTGAAAATTATAGAGACCGCTATTAGCAGGAAGGAAATCAAAATGGCTAAACACACCAAAGTTAGGGTTCAAAACTATAACATTTTGTTTTAGTCGCTGGCAACCAATTCAAGAATTGGTTAGCATATCATAACCACCCAAGACATTTATCATATTTATCAATCCTCCATTCATTTTCTCTCACTATATCCCCTCTAGTAAAGTAAATCAATCAAAGACCACTCTTGCTAATGAGATATATTGAAAGAGAAAAAGAAGAGGGACAATGGACTCTCTCATGTCCTATTATTGATCTTCATTTCAATAAATACTCTTTCATATCAGGTGAAAAAATTAGCATAAAAACTTGTAATGGATTTTAATTACTTCATGAAACTTACATCTCTTCCAAAAAGTTAAAGCCAGTGTCTCCATCCAGTAAATGAATCATTCACTTTCTAAAGAAAAGCCACAGGAACAGTTGTGCCATTTATCAAGCAACACCTCAAATTCAACAACTTATAGGCCTAGTATCCTGATTTCTGCAATACAAACCATATTATTAGGAAACTATTACTACTCAAATATGTATGAAATTGCCCACAAGTACCTGAAGGCAGAAAAATAATAGAAATTTGGGCAGGTGAATCATTAGTTTATGCATGTTGATTGAAATTAATATGGGTCATGCTTAAGGCTTTACATGATTTGAGTTGAACGGAACACATTATTATTCAAAAATATTTGAATTAATATCGAATTTTGCATTTGAATTTAGTTTGGTTATTGATTTAATCGAACTCAAACAAATTTTAATTTGATCAAACATGAATCAAGCTAGCTCGAATAATTTGATATTTTTAAAAATATTTTATTATATTTTTTCGCTAATCGAATCGAACCTTCTAAAAAATATATTACTTAAGTTTTATTGTCAAGGTTAAAATATCAAATTCAAATAACTTCTATCAATCGATATCAAATAGTTTGAACTATTTTTCAACCCTAGTTATGTTAAGCCAAGAACTCTCAGAAAGTAATTATAAGGATCAAACTATATATTATTTCGTGCCATCACAAAATGGGTAAAGTTACCTTATTAATTAATAGATTTTTTGTTTGTTCTATAGTTGTGATTTATTATAATATTCAATATATTCAAATTCATAAATAAATTTAATACATTAATAATTTAAATCAATAAATACATTTAAATGAGACAAATAAATAAGACGTTAATATAAAAGTAGACATTACTTATATTCATAGAACTCAAACTGAAATTTTTTTATATATAACTTCAATCTATATTAATTGATGTACGTAGGCAAGCGTCCCATATTGGTTGTACACAAAAAGCTTGAGAGTGGCTTATAAGTCCCAATACTTCATCTTCCTAAGAATGCGCTTTTTAGAACAAACTCCCGAGGCTTTTGAGAAGTTAAAACGAACAATACATATGCAACAAAACATCAAATGAATTGTAAGTCACATCATTTGCCGTTGTTTGCAAAAACAAGGTCATGTGTCTCTCAAACCCCTCGTCTGAAGAATTTGAGTTAGTTATAAGTCTCAAAACCTCCGTTCCTCAACAAGGGATCTGATCCGGGTCGAAATCTACGCGACCTCCTTGGTTCGATCTCCCAAGCGGTTCGAGGTCGCTCCTCTCCCAGACTAGTGATTGGGCCCTGAGAAAAGAAGCAGATCGTTAGGCTTGCTGGGGTGGCCCCCAGCTAAGGCCCTCCGATGCTTAAGTCAGTGTTCGGTTGAGGTCGAAATATGGGGTCGCTGGGAAAAATAGCGAGCTGAAGGTAAAATGCGGTCGAGACGACGTACCTTTAATACACTGACTGGGAGGTATATATAGAGAACCAGGGGGTCTATCGACCCGCTACGCGCGTGCCACGTGCTCCAGGTCGTCGGGTCGGGTCGCGACCCGACCCGATAAAAGTGGCGCGGGTCATGCTGGCAAACTTGCGATTTTGGGCCCCATCAAAGGCAAAGTTGTCTTTTTACGAGAAAATAGGGTTTTACCCCCATCATTACTCCCCTACTTTTCTTAGTGTGAGTAGCACGCTAAGGAAAGTCGAATGGTCCATCGATCTCGTCCCTTAGATCATCATCGCCATCTCGATATTCGACCGTTGCCTTTCGACATTCGACCGTTGTCTTCGACACGGATCTCCATAAATTTACCCCTATAAATACAGGGAGGTTCGTCTGCAGTTCTGCTTCACTCTCAATCTCAATCGTTCCTCGCGCGATCTGCCTTCTCCAGCTGCGACCTGCCTTCTAGCCAGGTACTTCCGAGCGACCTCCTTTTAATATTATGTCTTCCAAGCCTAGTAATTCTAGTAGCTCATCTGGTAGTTCATCTAGTAGCTCTGGTAGTTCATCGAGTACCTCTGGTAGTTCATCTGCTAGTTCTTCGGGTAGTCCCGGCAGCTCCTCTGCGACCTCACAAATACCCATGGCTCGTAGAAAACAGATAGGATCCCCCAGCATAGGTAGAAGCGACCCGGAGATAGCAATCTCGCTGATGACCCCAGAACATAGCGAGGGCGAACCAACTGATAAACCTTGGCTAACCATTGAGAGCACTTTATACTTCACAGCTGATGCGATTAGAGAGAGGTATTATATTCCTCTAGATTACGAAATTATTCTTCCTTCTCCCTCGGATCGCATGAATCGACCTCCTCCAGGTAGTTGCCCGATTTCTATTGTACATTTAGCTGCAGGCTTGCGTTTTCCTCTTCCTCGTACCGTTGCTAGAATTTTATCCAGGTTAGAGATAGGTCCCATGCAACTAGCTCCCAATTCCATCTGCCATATTTTATCCTTTATTATCATAATGGAATACTTCGAGCTTGAACCCGACTTCGATAGCTTCTGGTCGCTTTACAAATTTACGACCTCGAAGAGGTCAGGCGACCAGGGTTTCTTCTATCTCACTACCAAACCAAACTGCTCCTTTGTTACCAAGCTAAAGTCCAATGTGGGCTCTTGGAAAGACAAATTTTTCTTCCTTCGACCTCCTCCTAACCAAGTCTGGCCATTCCCTTGTGATTGGCGAACTACTAAACCCGAACCCAAAATCCACGGCGTAGGGTTAGATGACGACCTGATCATTACTATCACCCAGTACCAATATCAAGCCAAATTGCTTTTGACGGAGCATACCCTAAAGCTCGCAGGTCTCAGTCCGGCACCTATTCAAACTCGGGGCTCTTTAGGTGATCAATCTCTTACCTTGCTCTGTTCGTAATTTTTGGTACTTAGTGGTGACTGGTTTGCATCTTTGCAGATTCTGTCGTGATGGATGCTCGCATTGCAAGAATGGTTCGTGCGAAAAGGGCTAAGCGAGCAGTTCCTCCTTCGGGACCAGACTCCCAGCATACTCTATCTGCTCCTTCAGAAGATGCGTCGAGGTCGCACGGAGTTCGATCTCTGAGTCCATCGGGCGCGACTCCCGTCGAGGTCGCCAGTGGGGACAACGATCCCACTCCTGAGCATTTACCGAGGGACTCCGAAGAGCCAAGTGATCCCGAACCGCTCATCCGGAAGAAGTCCAAGGGGAAACAGGTCGCTTCGGAGTCGTCCAAGAGGAAGCGTAGTTCCCCGCGACCTAATCCCTCCTCCCAAAAGAAATCCAAGGCAGATTCTTCAGCGGAGAGCGAGAATCTGAAGGTAGTTGACGAACTGACTGCCTGGTGGAGAGAGACCCAGAAGGACCTCCAATCGCCTTCTTATAGTCCGGCTGCCATGGAGGGTGAGAGGCTGATACCGAACTGGGCCATTTTGGGCCAAAGTTCCGTGTTGAAGACCCACGTTGGCCAAGACTCATGGGAGTTGTATAAGTCCACCATCCTGCCCCGCGATCAAGCTCTCCTCGCTCCCATGTCGCATATTCGGGTCGAGCAGAACTTCGCTCACTCCCTCGCACAGGTAGTGTTCTTCCAACTTCATCAACTTCTTTCGTTTTTGCCTTTAACTAATTCTCTGCTGCTATATGTAGGTCTCAGCTTTCGGGCATCATTTGTCTTTGAAGTGCAATTACTGGCGACATGAGAAGATGGTCGCTGACAAGCTACTCGAGGAAAAGAGCTCGAAGTTAGCGACCTGTGAGAAAGAGAAGGTCGAGCTCGAGGCTCAGAAGTCCGAACTAGAGGCTCAATTAAGAGAGCTCAGGCAGAAGGTCGCGTCTTCGGTGGAATCGGCTAAGGCGGAAGGCTTTTCAGCAGGTCGGGTGGCTGGTCGAGAGGAATTCCTATTCTCTGAAGAGTATCGACACCAGCTCGAAATTGCCCGGAATCAAGGTCGCGACCAGTACTTGAGTTCTGATGACTATGAGAAAACCTTAGCGGACACTCGGTTGCAGGGAGCTCGAGATTTCATGAAGTCTACCGCCTTCACGACCGCTGTAGAAGCTAAGTCTGCCGACTATCTGGTTAGAGGTTTCGATCGCTGCACTTCCCAAATAAAGAAGCTGAGAGGGTTCGCAGATGGGTTCGATACTAACTGGATCGACCCGACCTTGGATGGCAATCTCGCGGCGTTCCCTGAAGAACCCCCTTTGAAACATGATGATGAGTTTGGGGTTTTGGTGGAGGAAATTGAGAATATGGGCGAGGATGCAGTAGATAAGTAGGCTCTTTGTATTTCAATTTGTAATCGTTAACGCAGATCACTGTATTTACCTCAGTTGAGGTTGAGCCTGTAAATTATCCTTCTTCTCAATGAACTTCCTTCTTTATGAGAGATTCCCCTTTCATCTTTGTATTCCCATAATTCCCTTAAGATAATCATCAATCCGACCTCAAATATAGGGAGAATTGAAGCGATTTTCAAACACTTCTCCTGATCGCATTGATCGGTTTCGGCTGACAGGGAGGATGCGTTCTTTTAGATCGCCTAATCGATGGTCATCAGACCTTATGTTGTCCTGCCAGGTACCCTTTCCAGGTCTCGTAGTTGGTCCTTTATAAACGAGGGGTCGCATGGTTGGTGGTCTTTCAGACACAATGAGATCGCGCCTTGTGCAGGTCGGGTAGTTGGTGGTCTTTCAGACAAAATGAGATCGCGCCTTTTGCAGGTCGCGTAGTTGTTGGTCTTTCACAGACACAATGTGATCGCGCCTTTTGCAGGTCGCGTAGTTGTTGGTCTTTCACAGACACAATGTGATCGCGCCTTTTGCAGGTCGCGTAGTTGATGGTCTTTCACAGACACAATGAGATCGCGCCTTGTGCAGGTCGGGTAGTTGGTGGTCTTTCAGACAAAATGAGATCGCGCCTTTTGCAGGTCGCGTAGTTGTTGGTCTTTCACAGACACAATGTGATCGCGCCTTTTGCAGGTCGCGTAGTTGTTGGTCTTTCACAGACACAATGTGATCGCGCCTTTTGCAGGTCGCGTAGTTGATGGTCTTTCACAGACACAATGAGATCGCGCCTTCTGCAGGTCGCGTAGTTGATGGTCTTTCACAAACACAATGAGATCGCGCCTTCTGCAGGTCGCGTAGTTGATGGTCTTTCACAGACACAATGAGATCGCGCCTTGTGCAGGTCGCGTAGTTGATGGTCTTTCACAGACACAATGAGATCGCGCCTTTTGCAGGTCGCGTAGTTGTTGGTCTTTCACAGACACAATGTGATCGCGCCTTTTGCAGGTCGCGTAGTTGTTGGTCTTTCACAGGCACAATGTGATCGCGCCTTTTGCAGGTCGCGTAGTTGATGGTCTTTCACAGACACAATGAGATCGCGCCTTGTGCAGGTCGCGTAGTTGATGGTCTTTCACAGACACAATGAGATCGCGCCTTCTGCAGGTCGCGTAGTTGATGGTTGCGTGATATTGCGTCGTAGAGTAGGATACTACTGGAGCTATTTATTTCATGTGAACATTCATACGTGCTAATTCAACCAAATATTGCAATTGCGTACATGTTTTGTGATGTAAATATGAACATTTCAAAAAGATAATAATCATCCGTCATGCAAATAAAGATACAAACATACCCACTGTAGTGGATTGCTACCTTCACCTATTTCGACTTCGTTCTCGATCTCCTTCCCATTCTCTATCCTTGATTGTATTCATCTCCTCCTCGTTGATATATTTGTGGGCCAAAAGCGTCAATTGTTCTACATTTCCGGGGGGATCTCTAGCTAATGCTGATGCAAGCGGTCCCTTCTTTAAACCGTGTATTAATATACTCGTCATCATATCAATCTGCAGATCCTGCACCTCCAATGTCTCGTTATTGAATCTCCCCATAAAATCTTTAAGAGATTCCTCTCTTTCCTGCCGGATTGCGAATAAGTGGATCGCTGATCTCTTCGACTTTTGCTTGCTAGCGAAGTGGTATGCGAACCTGTGTAACAATTGCTCATATGATCCAATGGTCCCGTTAGGCAAGCCGGTGAACCATTCTTGTGCCTTCCCTGTCAAAGTAGTCACAAACAGCCTTGCGTTAATAGAATCTGTTTGCCTATATAAATTCATTACCATTCCGAATGTTGCGATGTGCTCGCGCGGGTCCTTCGTCCCATCGTATCTAGGTAGATCGGGTAGTCGAAAATTTGGACCAACAACTTCGAATAGCATTTCATTGGTGAAGGGCGAGTTCGTATTTTGCCTAGCCAGGTCGCCTTGCTTCTTCAGGTCGCTTCGCTTCTTCAGGTCGTCTAACTGTTGCTTCAGTTTCTCTATCTGCCTTCTTACGCCTCCCACTTCAACTCTGGAGGTCGCTGGTTGTCCTGCCTTACTGCTGCTAAATGTGGTAGCTGATCTCTCTCACCCCCGACTGGTTCTTGGCATTATTTCCTTACTCTTCCTCATGCGAACCGTTCCTTCTACTTGACCAGCCAAGATCATTTTTCTCCGTTCTTCCGTCCGTCCTTTCCCCGATGGTTCCCTGACAAGTGGGCAGTGCTCCTCTATGGCCTTCTTACTCGCTATCCCGATCATCCGCTGCTTCTCTTCATCGGTTAGATGCCACCTTCCCTCTTGTTCACGCATTGATGATTCTGACATGGCGAATTCTTCCTCAAACCAAATCTAAAGGAGCTTTCCTCAGATTCCCACAGACGGCGCCAACTGATCCGGGTCGAAATCTACGCGACCTCCTTGGTTCGATCTCCCAAGCGGTTCGAGGTCGCTCCTCTCCCAGACTAGTGATTGGGCCCTGAGAAAAGAAGCAGATCGTTAGGCTTGCTGGGGTAGCCCCCAGCTAAGGCCCTCCGATGCTTAAGTCAGTGTTCGGTTGAGGTCGAAATATGGGGTCGCTGGGAAAAATAGCGAGCTGAAGGTAAAATGCGGTCGAGACGACGTACCTTTAATACACTGACTGGGAGGTATATATAGAGAACCAGGGGGTCTATCGACCCGCTACGCGCGTGCCACGTGCTCCAGGTCGTCGGGTCGGGTCGCGACCCGACCCGGTAAAAGTGGCGCGGGTCATGCTGGCAAACTTGCGATTTTAGGCCCCATCAAGGGCAAAGTTGTCTTTTTACGAGAAAATAGGGTTTTACCCCCATCAGGATCTTTTCAAAATAAACTTGTGAAGCTTTAACAAAATTAAAACAAATAATATCACCCACAACGAAACACCAATCAATCGCAATCCGTATCACTAATCAAGAAAGTTGTCATTGGCTTTGTCAAAGCCAGTTGTGGGCATATATATGTAATAATGGGTTTAATGGTTACGATCTACCAACCATCCACATATACATATTTAATGTGAACATTTAATGTGTTCAATTGTAGATACATAAACTTTGCTTTTTCTTTTCTTCCTCTTTTGACTTTTGCGATCGATTCTTATAATTCGTGTGATAGGCATGCTGGAAGTGTAGGCTGAACGAGATTCTTGCCAATGTATAAATAAATAAATATATATATATATATATATATATAAATTCAATTCATTTTTGGAAGTTTAGATTTATTTTATTTAAAATTAAATCTACTAGACCATAATAAAAAATATTTCTTGCGATTTGTTTAGATCGGAACAAACTGAGATAAAAATTCTGTAAGTTTGCGTATTAATTAATAAATATTAAATAATGTATTCAATTATGTCACCTGTAATATATATATATATATAGACTAAAGAAAATTGCCGAATATATTTAATTTTTTTGGATTATAAAATATAAGATTATTATTCTGCATATGAATATTTAGCATATATGCTTGAATTTTCTCATAAGTCTATATATAATCTACATGATCTATAGATAAAGTCAATTAATTTTCTTATCTATCTATATATAAAGTCAATTAATATTTTACCTATGTAATGTCACATAAAAGCATAAATATTGAATTATTGAAAACAAAAATTATTTAATTAGTGAAAGTTATTTTATAGTTGCATTAACGAAAATTATGAGTTATTAATTGGCTGATTGTCAATTATATTTCTCAACAGGGGCATAAAATATTGTCAATTATGAGTATATTATGGGATTTTTTAAAAAATTATGAAGAATTAATTTACGAACAGAACTATTTTGTTCAATTGTGAATTCGTTGAAATCTTAATTATAAATGCTTTTGAGGGGTATGGAATGTCAATTTTTATTTTTGCAACAGTTAAGGAAAGCATTTTATCATTATTATATATAATAGTTTATCCTCTTAATTTTCATTTTGAAAATTGTACATCTAAAATTCATATTAGAGTTTTCAAATAACTTGAATAAATTTAACACTAACAAAATTTACACTTTACATATTTAATATTTTAGAATTTTTATATTTTATTAGCTATATTATCTTATATTATTCCCATATCATAGAAAAATATAAATTAACTGTCTATGATTAGTTAATAAATGAATATTTTTTTGGCAATCATGCAGGTTTATTTTTCGAGATTAAATATATTTTTGGTCTTGTAACTTTGGTATTTTATTTTATCCTTATTTTTTCTAGGATTATAAAATAGTCTTGTAACTTTTTGATATTTCGAGATTTTGGTCATTTCAGTGTTGGATGTTGCAAAATTGCCAGAATAAATCATGTGCTCTTTGCAATTTTGGCAATTTTATTCTTTATCTTTTTAAAAATTATAAAATAGTCCTCTATTTTTTTTTATATTTCATAATTTTGGTCCTTTTCGTGTATAAAAACACCAAATTGTCAAAATTACAAGAGCAAAATTATATTTAAGCTTTATTTTTTGTGTATAAATATGAAAATTAATATATTACTTTGTGGAAACATTATTGAATTAATGGAAAATTATATTTTTTTTATCCTATATATTAAGGCCTTTTTCAATTTAATCACAGTTGTTATGACTTTCTCATATTTATCACATGAGTTAGAAACTTCTTATTTTTATCATCAAATTGTTTTCCAGTCCAATAATTAATAGAGCACTACATACGAAAAAAATATTTTATAGTAACGGCTTTCGTAATAGACATCCCTACCAAGGCTTTTTTGGGCGTTACAAAATATTTGTAACGACTTGCTTGGAAACTATTACAATTTGTTACTATCTTTTTATCGGCCATGCATGACCGTTACAATTGTAGTCTAATGGAAAAAAAAGAATTTGGACCTACTTTTGGAACGACTCAATTAATTTCGATTTAATTGTTATTAGAACGATCTTTGTAACATATATAGGTATGGTGTGCTTGAACTTTGGCTTAGTGTTTGGATTACACTTTGTAGCGGTCTTGCATTATATTGTAATGGTTTTTGTATCACGTTTTGTATTTCTTTTTTCAACTGTTTTTGTAACGGTCTTTGTAACACCTTATCCATATGTTGGTTTTGATTTTGTATCTGCCTTTGTTACTGTTTTTTACACTGTTTTAGTAACGGCTTTTGGTCAGTATGTATCAAAAACCATCCTTTGCGCCGAATCCATCTGTTGTTCATCACCCAGTGTGAATAATTACGCACTAGTGTGGCAATCACAACATCAAAGTACTCCTGCACTCTCTCCTTGTTATGAAAAGTCCAATTATAATATTCTCGTATAAATCCTCGCATACACAAGTGATAACTAACATCGTCGGGTGTTTTGAACTTTGTGTTTTTGCACTTCCGGCAAGAGCATCTAATTTTGTCTCCATCCATATGTCCACGCTGACACTTTGCCCATTCTATGAAAGTCTTAACACAATCCTCAAACTCCAATGTAAGATCTGCCCTCCCGGGGAAGTTCTTATGATACATCAATCTCCTCAGTTTCGTGACATGATGATATATATATCATTGTATATTCACACGTATATATATATATATAATTATATAATTCAACGACCTATAAATTTATAATTTTACATTGCACTATTTAGTAATACGTAACATATAAGATCAAAAAATCATAAAACTAAAATAAGTAAACTATAATTAATTTTATTAACACAAAAAGATTAAATTAGTCATTATTATCTGGTCAACCAACTTAACAGATGATCAGCAGTTGACAATCCAAAAATTAAGTAATAATCTACTTGATCAAATTTAGAATATTGAGAGTGTGTTTAGTTAATAAGAATTTTTACAACAAATGAAATAAAATGAAAACAACTTGCAACACAATTGTATATAATCTATTTTGTTACGACCTTTCTAACGGCTTTTGAAAGGATTAATACAGCCTTTAAAAACTAGCCGTTAAAAAATGTAGTTGTTTTTCATGTTTGCCTTTGGAACGGCTTTTGTAATACTATCTATAAAAAAAAAAAAAAAAAAAAAAAAGCCATCCCTATTGATGCGGTTTTTGTAACATCTTCTTATTGTATAATTTCTCGCGATTTTTTCCATGGTAATTGTAACGGCTTCTTTTTTTTTTTCAAGACCATTACAATATTACACATCTTTACAAAAATCATAAGAAAATAGTATCGGCGAAGTATATGGAATGTGTTTTGTAACAGCTGGCATAATGCGAAAAGTTGGCCATCCCTAATTTCAGAAACCATTACAAAAACCTTTACAAAGTATAACGGCTGTAATTTATAATGGATTTACAGATACAAAGAAATGCTATTGCAAAAAAAAGTAAATCTTTTCAACCCTTTCATGACGTTATCATATCCAATTCATTATAAATACATAACAAAAACCGTGAGTTTTAAAACAGCCACAAATCCCCAATTTTTTATAGTGGAGAAGTCACAAAACCGATAGTTGAAACGCATAATGGGGTTTGCTTTTTTCTTCTCTTTTTTGACAATGAAATAACGAAATTGCATAATTGGTATCAAAAGTCGAGAATCAATTAATTAATATGATGTTGTCTTAATAAGTAAAAGTTTTAGGAGAAGGGTAATTTAGTCACTTGTCCTAAAACAAAATTTCACAATAATATCTACAAAGGGCCAAAACCAAAAAAAGAAAAGTTTAAACAAAAAGAAATATAAAAGTTACAATTGATTCGAAACGTCAGGAATGAATACAAATTTTATTCTTGATATTTAAGAAAAAATACGTAATCTTAGATCGACTAAATTGAGCTAAAATTATAAAACGAAATCTATCAATATATAGATAAATTAGTTAATAAACAAAGAGAGAAATTAAAACACACACAAAAAAAGAAAAGAAAAGAAAAGCCCCCTTAAATATGAAATCAAAAATTACAAATATCAAAACCCTTAAAGAGAAACCAACCAAACATCTTTGAACAAAATACAAATCAAGAAAATGTTTAGGGCAACCTGTAATTATAAACTTGAACCACAATATATCTTATAAGCAGCAACCCATATGTTTAATTACCACTATGCCCTTGCCTTGATCTTGGCTCTCAGGCTATTCTTCATCACTACAGTGAACTCAAGCTTCTCACTAAGGTCCACTTTCCCCTTATCCGGGTAACCCGCCCACTCAAATTCCTGCACCATTCGGGCCAACATCAAGTTCACATGCACCGTCGCCATGCTCAACCCGGGGCAGATCCTCCGCCCCACCCCGAACGGCATCATCTTCACTCCCTTCACACCCGTTATGTCCGCGTCCTCCCGATCCGCAAAGAACCGATCCGGGTCAAACTTCTCCGGGTTGGTCCATATATTCGGGTCGTCTGAAATACCCGGCAAGAAAAACTCGACGTTTGTGCCTGTCGGGATGTCGTAACCCGCCAACTTCGCGGGCTCAGTGACGGCATGCGTCAGTGAGAAGTAGGTTGGTGGGTGCTTGCGTAGGAGCTCCTTTACGACGGCGTTCAAGTACGGCATCTTCTCTACGTCCTTCTCGTCGACTCGTTTCTCGCCGACTGTCGATCGGATCTCATCGTAGAGTCGGGTCTGGATTTCCGGGTTCTCGATCATCCTCGCAACCGCCCACTCGATGGCGGTGGCGGTGGTGTCGGTGCCGCCATTGAGGAATTCCGAGCAGAGGGTTACGATCTCCGGGTTGGACGGAGCTGATTTTCTCCCTTCAATTTTGAGGTCGAAGAGGGTGTCCAGGTACGAGAATGACGCAGCAGTTTTGTCAGAACCAGGGTTCTGTATGGCGTTCCGCCGCTTTTCGATCAAAGGGACGAGGGTTTCGATTTGCTCTTTTCTCACTTCTTGAACCCTTTTTCTCTGTTTGGAGAAAAATGGGCTCAAGAGTGGGAGATAATCATCCAATCTCGGATCAAGAACGATGAGCACAGTTTTCATCATCTGGTCCACTTTTTCAATCATCTCCTCGTCCATTTCCACGCCGAAACACATGGCTAAGAGTATGCAAAACACTGCGAACCTGGCGTTCTTGAGCACCCAAACGAGGCCGTCGTTGGCCGCCGCCTCCGCCTTAAGCCTGTCAATAAGTTTATCCATCGCCACCTCCCGCGCCCGGCGGAACTCCCTGACCCTGGCGGTGCTGAGCATGTTCTGCACCATGTTCCGCCGCAAGGACCGCCACACGGGGCCGTAGACGGCGGCATTGACGGTGAACTTGTTGCAGCTGAAGATGGTCCGCGTCGGGTTCTCCCTCGGCCGGCTGGCGAAAATCGGGCCCTTCTCGATCAAAGCCTCGTAGGCCAACTCAGCACTGCTGATGATAATCATGGTTCTCGTGCCCATCTTCAGCGTCAAAATGGGACCGTACTTGGGAAGCAGCTCGCGAACATATTGGAAGAATGGCTTCCCGGAGCGCGCGACCTGGAACAGGTTGCCGACCACCGGCGGCCCGGGAGGCCCCGGCGGCAGATTGAGCTTCTTGGCTGTAGATTTGCGGGAGAAGACGAAGATCAAGGCTGAAATGAGGAACGCAAATGCAGTAAAAATGAGGTGATAGTAAGGGGAAAGCGGAGAAGAAGAGAGAGAATCCATGGGAGAGACAGAGAGAAAGGTGTTTGATGTGGGAATGGAGAAAGGAGATGAAGCCATGGAGTGTATATTAACAGATAAGAGCTTGATTTTACAGGTGGGATCAATTAAGGCTATTGAAATTTCTCACCAGAAAAGGGAAAAACTGTGGGTGTTTAATGCTCTGCTTACAATTAACAAACCCTTCCAAATTTCAATCATTTTTTTCAACTATTTTTGTAATCAAATTAGCCTAATATTTTCTGATAAATTGTGTAAATATAGAATATACAAAATGGAGTAGTTGTTAACTTGTTACATACATATATACAAAAAAAATAATTTTTTTTTGTTTTTATTTCATAATATTTCTTCCGTATCTATTTACAAATCTAATATTTTGTAGATACGGTATGTCCTGCCATCGATCGTATTTACGAGAAAATGTATTAAATGTTCGTATTATAGGTGATTAGGGTTCAAAAATAATAAAATTTATTCCGAATTCTCTATTATGATTTTCTATTAATAATTTTACAATATAAGCATGCTATGTATTGAAAATATTTTGTAATTTGAATATATAAATAAAGTTTATTTTATACATGCAATAATATATATGTATATATACATACAAGTAATAAAAGATAAAATAAAATACAAAATTAGAGCACAATATCCAAATTAATTGATATATAATTAATATCTTACTTTAAAAAGAAATATTTAATATACGTGATATATAATATTATATATACGAAATATAAATATAAGATTATAATTATACACAAGACTAAAATATGTAGAATATTTAAATTAGAAGGAAAAGTAAAAGTAGAGAAGTATAAATGAAGGAGAAGGAGGCGAATTTTAGTTCGGACACGACTCTATCATATTTAAATTAATTATATGACAAGTATAATATATTTATTGTGTGATAAGTATAACTTAAAAAAATAATTAATCACATCATACTTGCTCTATAATTAATTTAATTAGTCAAATTTATTCCAACAAAAATTTCCGAGAGGGAGTTGGGAGGTGGAAAACGGTGGGTGACAAGAGTGCTATTAATCACAGCTTCAACCACTTTCTCCGCTCATTAAATTTGCAGACCAAAAGTTAGATGTTGCTGCGCTGCCCTTCTCCATGTCTTACACACACACACACACATATATATATATAGCTTTGCTGATTCAACTTTCTTGGGAGAAAAGATACAATTTTAGTCCAATAATTTTAAGAATGATTTTTTGATTTTATGTGAATTATTTTTTATAATTTAGTCATATAATTTTAAAATTTTAATATTTTTTGTCGTTTTTGGCATGAAAATTACATTGGCGTGTACATGGCCTAATTAAATTCTAATTTTAGTACTATAAATTAATCTGTGCAGGATCAAAAATCTCAACCCAACATTGAACGCAAGATTTAGGTCATTTACAAGTCACATGTAATTTTTCAGTCAACTATTAAAATTACCAAAATTTTAAAGATACGGGACTAAATTATAAAAATCAATTCATGCATGGACGAAAAATGTCAACTCCCTAATTTACAGAACTAAAATTATGTTTTTTTTTTCACCTTTCTTTTATGCTCTGTAAGTATTTTATTTTTATATAGAAAAAGCAATGGCATATCATATCGATATCAATAAATAAATTCTTAGTGTAATAAATTCACATTAAGTAAGACAAATATCGACATTCTTCTTGTGGGACTCAAATTATGACTTCAAACTTATTTATAGGACTTTATCTATCGCTGGGCTAAGACATGTCTTGTAACTTTTCATTGAAGGAGAATCTAAATTTGCTTGATCCATTGGGAAGCATATTTTGCATTTATATATGACGTAAATAGAATGCAGGCTAAAAATAGTTACATCTATCATTTTAGAATTTAGATATTTAATTTGGAAAAACTATTTAAATTTCTAAGTATTAGAGTCATATGTATCATTTTAATCATTTGATGAATGATACCTTAATTAACCTGCAGCCTGATTAAATAACTAAATACGAGATAGAAAAATTCAACCAATTTAATTAAGTACTTACAAATCATTTTCGTTATTTATATTTTTTGAAAATATATCGATATTTCTAATCAATCGATATATAATTACTACAATTTTCAGTCCGTAATACATACATTAAAAAAAAATTCAAACACTTTATTAGAGCTTATAAGCTCTCAAACATCTTATAAGATGTTTTGAGAAGCTTATAAGCTTAGCCAAACACCCTCTTACTCTTATGCTTTATGGAACTTTTAAAATTGTAGTGAAATTCACTATAAAAAAAATGGCTCAATATAAAGCAATGAAAGTAATGTCGAGCTAATTAGCAAGTAAAATTCTCATTGCTAAAATTTATATTATTTAATATAAAATATTTACTTGCTAATGGATTTAGCAATAAAAATTTATTTAATAGCGAATTTTGCAACAAATTGTTTATGATATATTAAATAATATAGATTAGTAATGAAACTTATTTTATTTTCTAATTAGCTCGATTCTGATTTTAATATAAACAAACTTCATAGCTATTGAGCATTTCTTGTAGTGATTGAAAAAACTCAACACAATTAGTCCTATAAATTTGATAAAGCAGAGGGACTCTTTAGGATGACTAAACATGTCAAGTTTTCTTAATTTTGGTACTATTTTTTATCTCATTGATTATAGGATTCTCACTTTTTGTCATATAACTTCTAAAAAGTAACATTTTTATCCTATGATACACTTTCGATATTTATTTTAATGGAATATGACACGTAGCCTTTAGAGCTTTTATACTTTTGGTGCCATATGTTACAGGATTCTCACTTTTTGTCCCAAAATTTTAAGAAAAAAAAAAATAGCATTTTTTATCTCATGCACTTAACAGCCAAGTGGTCTTTCCGTTAAACATTTAAAGTAAAGGTGTCACGGGACCAATACTGCTATTTTTTTAAAATTACAGGACCAAAAGTGATAATTTCGTAACCAATAGGATAAAAAGTGAAAAAGCCTTAAATTACAAACGGAAAATAGTATCTTCTCTTTGTTTAATTATAATTATTATATCATATTATTTGAAAAAATTATGAATTCTCTAGCAAATGTAAGAGTTCATTTATGGGCATTTATCATTATTCATAAACACAGAATTGCTACCAAATTAACCAAATAAGCGGCACAAAATTTCACAAATGTCTCAATACCAATACTATAGTTGAAATTTGGGCACTTTGAGATGGTACGTACCATCCTAATACCACTAAACAAAAAAAGTATAAAAAATTTAATCATTGAAATTGATTCAATAACTACTTTTACAACATAGTCACGGCTTCGGAAGACACACGATATACTACACGACTTCTGGAAGAGTTTGACTAACTTCTAGAACTTGCGTAATAAATCTAGAACATATTATGACATAAACAGATAAAATTATACTTTTAGTCCCATAAAATATATATAATTCAGCATTTTTAGTCTTCTACTTTATAGAATTCTTAAAATGATCCCAAAAACCGAAGAAAGAAAACTCACTTTAAGTCCTTTGTTTTGCAGAATTTTTTAAAATAACTCCAAAATTTAAAACATTCGACAAATTTAATTGTCTTCTTGATGGGATATATATGACTAAACGTACGTGTAATGAAGAGATAACAACTATACGTACATACATATATACATATGTGTAGGTATAAGAATTTAATGAGATGAAGACAAGAGAAGAGTGAAGTTGGTTGCATGCATGTGATATATATAAGCTTGACATGTGGCTCATTACAACCCCCTACTCCCACATTAATCTTCTACCCCATTCACCTTGTCAACCACATTATATATATATATATATATATATATGTTGATGTGAAGTACATATAAATTTTCAAAAAGTACGAAATTCACACAAACATATATGTGTGTGTGTGTGTGTGTTACAAGGCATGCAGAAACTAAACCTGAATATATGTATATGCAGATGAGAACTGTAATTACTTCAACAGTACAATAACAGACTTCATATAATGTTTGGATTCAGAGACAGAAAGAAGGCAGACTTTTCTCTCTGTCAATTGTTGTCTTCATCATCTCTGCTTCCATTTATTACACTACTAATTAAATAATAATGGATGAGTACTCTATCAGCTACCTGCCTACCAAACTATTTCAGTTATTTTTTTTATGGTGTTTGCATAGCATTGATTTATGATGTATGGATACATACATGATATGATACGGGCGCTGTGACATGAAAATTTTAAAAAAAATTAGGATACGATACACCTATATATAATATATTTACCTCAAATAGAACCAAATTGATGATCCAATCACTGCAAGAAATTATTATTATGGCCAAAAATGAAAACTCAAGGTGAACAATAATGATTTACAGCTCCACAACAGCTAATATCGGCCAATGTTTCAGTAGTTAAGGCCAAACATTAGTCATAGCTAAAAGTCTAGGTAAAAGTTTTTGTTACGATTAACGTCGGGTTCAAATTCATTTTTGGTCCTATAATTATATGTACCTTTTTTATATTTTAATTATTTATTCTGTAAGGTTGCAAAATGGGCAAATTAATATTTTTTTTAATTTATAGATAAAGGATAAAATTTGGTCGAAAATTTTAACATCAATCGCAAAGTAGCACGTGTGAAAATTAATTAGTCACGGCTAAAAATATTGGTAAAAAGTTTATTAATAAGATGCCAAATACACCAAAAATAGTCAATAAGGTGAGAATGTCCAATTTTTTACTAGCACATGCAATGCACGTGCCATTTTCAAGTCAATGTTAATATTTTCGGCATATGTCCTTGAATCGAGAAGTTAATTAAAAAAATAAGAGTACATGATTATTTTGCAACTTAACAAAATCAAGAACTAAAATACAGAAGGGGTATCATTACATGATTGAAAATGCATATAATTTTTAAAATTATGATAAGTACTTTGATCATAGTTGAAACTACGAAAAATTGATTGATTTCTTGTATATAATTATTAAATCATAGTCATTACAACATCGGGACCGCATAGCGCAGTGGATTAGCGCGTTTGACTTCGGATCAAAAGGTCGTGGGTTCGACTCCCACTGTGGTCGATGAATACCCTTTTTCATATTTAGTTTTCACTTTCTTCCTTTTCTTTTAAAAATTAAAAATAATAATAATATTAATTGAAGGAACCTGCATAGCTGATATTGGACCTTACGCATTACAGAGTGTACATTTGTTCATCGTTGCTCCAACCCTTATTTTCTCTATACATATACACATGCAATATTCTTCCCCAAATTAATTCTCAGTCTTTAATTAGAAGCCCCTGAAATTTGAATCCCATGTTAGGGTTGAGACCCCCCCCACTCTCACCTCTTGATTTCCCCTTAAAATCCAAACCTTTCCCTCCAAATCCAATTCCTCCCCTACAAAACCCTAATTTCTTCTCAATTTCGACGACCCTGCGAAAATCTCCATCACCAAACCGGAAACAGTTCCGAATTCATGCGCAAAATGGTAACAACGAGAACAAAGATGGCGGGCCGCCGACGGGGAACGGAGAGGAGGAGAAGGTGAAGAATGGACGGGCGAGATTGAATCTGAGGTGGGTGGATCTGGTGCTGGACCCGGACCCGGATAACTTGGTGGCCGTGGGATTGACGGGGCTCCTGACTTGGGCCAGCGTTCAGGTGTTGTGGCAGCTGTTTGTGATATCGGCGGCCATTCTGATTGCTGCTCTCAAATACACCATTGTTGCTGTTCTTCTCATCTTTATTCTTATTACTCTTCTTTGATTTTCATTTTTTCTTTTTCATATAAATTTTTGGGAGAATGAAGTTTGGCTTCAGTGTGTATATATGATTTGGGCAATGATGGAAGAATTATTGAATTTTTATGTCAATTTTCTCTGAGTATGAACATTTTTAATCAAAGGAATCCCATTTTTGTGAGTATAATATTTTGCTTATTACCAATCAATAGTAGCCTCTAAAGTTGAGTAATGTTGGATTTTGGTAATAAATTAATATATATATATATATATATATATACATTGGAAAAATGAACAAAAAGTATTGAGGAAAAGAAAATGCAGTAATATTAAAAATTGTTTGTTTTTTCAGGCGATGTTGCTGAAGAAATTTTTACACTTTTGTCACATTCATTGCATGTGCAAATTTACCAAATCACATTTTATGCGTGTGTAAAATAAGACAGTAATATTCGAGTCTCATATAACACTAATCAGACATAAATTTACTTCTTTTCATGTTGGTATTATGATTTTCTTCGAAAGTGAGTATGAAAGTTACCATCATGAGTTGGGACGCAATGTACTTGCAGTCATCATAGTGAAATTCAGAAGAAACAAACAGGGCCATAGTTCTGTAACTTGGAAGGAACACTGGCTTAAGATTTCTAAGCGGAAAATCAAAATTGAAGCAGCCTACTTGTTACTCAGACTTAATTTTTGAACACAACTAGCATTGAATTCAATCAAGAGGACAATTCCATGTTTCAACATTTCAGTTTACAGGATTTTAACAAAGTTTGATCAGCAACAAGAATCAAACCAAGATTCCTGAGACTACTCTTATAGTTCTTTCATAACAAAGCCCCGAAAAGTTAAAAAGCCAGAACTATCAATGCTACCAAAAATCAAATTATCAAACATATTAACTTGAAATAGTATATATTCTTCACGTTGCGTCCAAACATTCAAAGGAAGTTGGCTGCCCTTGGCACGTCAACAGAACAACGGGAATAATTACAGAATTTTATCACAAGTGATTAATGTAACTGTGATGAGCAACCGTCTAGACTGAGTTAAATAGAAGGTATGGATGATCAAAATTTGAGTGCATGGTTTGTAGAAACGGTGTGCTTCCTTCTGGTATGCCTGGAAAGACCTATTCCTCGTCAAACTTAATCTTCTTTGGAGTGGGTTGGATACATCCGACCTGCAGAAGGTACAAAAAATTGTCAATAAATCTGACCGGAGTTTGTTAAGGATGCGACATTCTTGAACAAACTAAAAGATCAGTTCGGTTGGACTGTTGCAAAAATTAATATTTTTGTTTTTCTGGTTTTAATAAATGGGGCCAATACAAGTGAAGTATTATGCAAATATGAAGGACACAATATTGGAGAAGAAAACAGAAGAAGATATATCATCATTACTATTTCTGGGCACTCATAATGAATGCCAGCAGCCTCGATCCGCTTTCGTCTCTTTTGGTCCCTTCGCATTATTCCTGCAACTAACTTCTGCTGCTGTTCCAGAGTTCGTTCCTGGATATTACAGTTCAATCAATAGGACTAAAATTAAGTGGAAGTGGCATAAAGTAAAAGGACGAAATTTAAACCATCATCTGCACCTTATCATGATGCTTTCTTTCAATTTGAACCCAATCCAAGGGTTGGTACCATCGGTTTACACCTTTCCATCTGCAAAGATGTAGGTACAAAATCCTTAGAATTCTAAAGAATCCATAAAAGACATGCTTCAGGTTCCGTGTGGCCAAAGTATACATTTTCTACCAAAGCAGATTGCTAAATATATACATTATGAATTACTTAAACAAGAAAAGAAAGAATCTTCATGAATGCTTGAGAATGAGGACCAAGCATACTTGCAGTGATAATTACTCACAATTTTGGATGAACTTGTGCAGGAGGAACAACGCGAACTTGCAACAGATGCTCATACATTAGATAATTATGCATGCATTCTTCAACAACTCTTGCGACCTGCAGTAGTAAGAAAAGGAGCAGCGAACAAGGATTAGGAAAGGTCAAACAGGTCCAAACCATGTGAAGAAATAGAAAGACTTTATAGCTATTAATATCTTTTCTAGAAATGTACAACCTCAGGAGACTCAAATTCAATGAACCCAAAATGCTTCGACTTTCCTGTCTGCCAGAAGTGAAAAGGAGGAAAAAGAAATTAATAGAGTAAGTGAAAGGATAATGACATGCCTTGTCCCAATGACACATACAACGACACCAAAGAAGCTCCACATGCATATGAAAACAAAATTCTAGAATTTTACACTTTGCACTTGAAACGTTAAAAGATTGATGCCAGAAACACACTTATTTAATCATTTGATATTAATTTGTTTAACAAAAGCATTAAAAAGTTGATAACATTGCAGCCTCGTGCATTTTCAAATTCCAATAACAGTAATACCAAAAATCTATAGCAGAAGGTCAGATAAATTCTTTTTCAACTATAGATGAAAACTTCAATTTGCATCTCATGAATTTTGTACTTAACAAAATCGGTTGCAGTCACAGATTCTTCCTGCTTGCATGATTTACAAGTGAATTTTTGAGGCAACAGATTCAATAGCCAATTCAGTTAATCCGAACAATCAAAGATGAAAAGCAATTATGCTGCAAAGCAAAGTACAACAGTGCATAAAGCCCCCAAAAGAGCGAGGGATTTGCACTACTTCACCCTTCAGAGGCACAACAGGAACAATTTTATTTCAATCGACCTCCTAGAAAGCTCTAACCAAACATTCAACTCATCTTCCTGGAATTAATTCTAAACACATGTTCTCTAACTGAAACAAAAACCGTGGAGAGAGAAACATATCTTCTAGCAGAGAGTGGGAAGGATCAGATACCGTTAACAGAAGCTAGTGTATAAGTTGCTTGAACATGATGATATCAGTGCCAGAAATTATTTAAAAAAAGGCAAAAAGCAGGGACAAGTACAACAGTAAATACAATGGGACCATATGATGGCTAATTTTTCTAGACAACAGGATGCAGCTCAATCTACCATCTACACACCCCAAGTTCAGTTTCTCTTATTCCATTCACCTGTTCAATGTATATTAACCTAACATGGTAATGAATACCAGATAAAAAGGGTAGAATCTTATGTCGAGCGATACCAGATAAAGCAGACAATCTAATTGGCATCAAAAGCTCTCCATCAAAAAGATTAGGATCCCTTCTTCTAATGCAATCCACTCTATTCCAAATAATTATCACTCTCCTCTAATCCATGCAACATATTATAATATAGTAACACACTAACATCTTGATAAAACAAAATCCGTCTCACTTAGTGAAAGAATAATCCAGAGTCCAATCTTTCCAACATCACAGCTTGGTAAATGCAACGAATGCTATATACCGCTTGATGATGCAAGGAACCATCATGCAGTCTCAGCGGAAAACAACCATTCAAATCAACCATCAGTTTTGACGGAACTAGATAGTTGGTGGAAATCCATATAATAAAATACAAAACAAACTGCCAATGAAACAAGGAACCAACCTTCCTATTCCTTGCAATTCTGAGTCTCTTAATTGTACCAAACTGTTTAAAAAAAGCTGCACGAACCAATCATTAGTACATTGAATCGTGTTCCCAACATACAATACCATACAGTGAATTACTGCAAACACGGGGAGAAAGACTTGCAACAGACCTTCCATTTCATTCTCATAAAACCCATGTGGGATTCTCCCAATATACAGAACTGTTGCTTTATTCTCTCTATCTTCAACTTTTAGAAGATCCCTGGCAGGGCCGCCCTCCAATGGCTAAATTTTTCCCACATAAATCACGAAAACCGAATTACTTCACATACCTCTTACAAAATTAATCATAAAATAAAACCCCAAAAGGCAAACAAACACATACGAGGACTTATACATATAAATAAGACTGAATTTAATTAATTAACCGAGAAAAAGGCAGAAACAACACACCAAAAAATCAGGGGTCGCATCTTTGGAAGTAGAAAATTGAGCTGAGGCCTTCTTCAAATTCTTCATCACTGCTTTCTTCTTAGCCTTTGCCCCCATTTTCCTTGTAGCAATTTGTGTTCGTAAAAATTAATAGGTATGAGCAATTAAGAATTATGAGATTACGTTACCAGGCGCAGCTCAGGGAGAGAAAGCCTCCTAAACCCTAACTATGGGAACGGGGAAACATTTTAGTATAGGTCATAATATAAAGGATATTACAGTTTTCGTCCTTCGTCTTTACAATTGCATCAATTTAAGTAGCTATATTTTATCTCTTCAAATTTAAGGAAAAAAAATTATAATTAAGGATTTATTTGATTAGGGTATAAAGTGGTTTACCTCATCCAATTTGGAGTTCTTTATTACAAATTCCAGGGTCAAGCCTCCATATATTTGATTTTCTTGAAATAAATTTGCGAATCAATTAAAAAGAAAATAATTCGTAGATGATGAAAATTCTTACTTTCCAATTTATGCAGCTACCAAATTTTAGGGGTGTACATAAATCGATTTAATCGGCCGAATCGAATCGAACAGAAAATTTCAGTTCGATCATCTATTCTTTTTCTTAAAAAATTCGGTTTTCGGTTCGATTTTTTGGTGACCGGTCGGTTAACCAAACCGAATCGAAAACCAATTTTTTAAATATTATATTAAATAAAATATTTATTATATATAAATATTATATATATTATATTATATTTATATACTAAGATTAATATTATTAATATATATTATTATTAATGTACACTCGTGACTTGTACTATTAAATTAGAATTTAATTTTGTTATTTTGGTATTTATATTTTTGGATAAAATTGAAAAAATATCACAATTATTTATATATATATTATTTTAAAAAAATAATTTTTTTTATTTTTTAAACCGAACCGAATCAAACCATTTCCGTTCGGTTTTCGGTTTTCAAAAATCCCGAACCGAAAATTCAGTTCCATTCGGTTCGGTTAACCGATTTGTACAGCCCTAGCAAATTTTTCATGAGATTATGTGTCATCATCTGTGCAATATATTAAAGGAGAACACCTTTTTATTATCTTCTTTTTTATAATATGCTTTTTTCTTTAATATTAATTTATTTTTTATTTATTTATCTAATTTTTAACTCCCCACTATCTTTAAATAGTTATTTTGTATTTTTATTTTCTTGCACATTTTTTTTTTTGCACAACTATTTACAAACCTAATATTAATTTATTAAAATTTTGGATATGTTAATTAAATAATAAAAAGTTATTAATATTTCAAATAATATTAAAAAAATTATGCACACACATAAAATATGCCGTACATTACTAGTTTATAATTTTGGTTTACGAGTATAATTGTCGGCAACTTCCAATGGCTAGTGCAACCCCAGGATACACGTAAAGCATTGACACATCAAATAACCGGTAGTAAAAAGGCTAACGGATGGTAACGATGAGGACCATTTTGTTATGCTTGATAGTTCGGGGGTGTGTTTGCAACAAGAACCATAATTCGGGATGCAAAGTGTATTAAACCCCGACTTTTAAGTGCTTGAAATGTATGATAGCCTGATACACATTCTTCTGCTCCAGGACTGACTTTCATCGAGTGCCCGACCAAGTGCTGCATCTACAGGTAACTCAAATAGTCCTTAGTGAAACCAAGGATATTGCTTTTGAATTTTGTCAGTAGGTTTGTTAAATCTTTGAAAAATAATCAGATACAAAAATTAAGCAGCATGGTTTTTGAACTGTGGTCATTCCATTCGTCATAAATAAAACAAAAATCACCAAAAACTATCAGAAAGACGAAACTAATGTTACCAAACAATAACCTGCACGGGATGTAGAGGGGAGTGCCGTTTCTGTTGCTCCTAAGAGTGACAACAGTTAATATTTTAAGTTAAAAGAGGATGGTACCATCGATCAGAATGAGTAGCCAAAGCTCAAGTTGGAGAAGTCTTGCAGAAAACTTGCATCAACTTGGTTCATCCATCTTCCCCCCTTGTATTAGATCACAACTCAAACTTGTATGCTCTCGTTGTCCTGTTCAATATGCAAACTTTGCATATCAGAAGAATCCAGTCACAGATCATGTAATTTCTAAGAGCGAGCTTACATCTATCAGAAATCTGTATAAGAGACGGCTGATCCAATTTGGAGCTAAGTTGTAATGATAGGATTAAGCTATCTAACATATTATATCATGATCACCGAAAAGAAAACACAATGAAGAGAATACCAAATCCAAGTTGAAACGAAAATCAAGAACATATAAAATTAATACAACAGATTGGAAATTATACTTTCTCGATATCCTTCCATCACCACCTGACTCTAAAAATAAAAAGATAAATAAATGAATAACGAAAAGAACAAAGGTTTTGCGAATATGTTAACATGGGTGATCATATTTCGTCTATCTGAACTAGGTTTCAGCTGACATAGAGCTTTCGAATTACCAAAGAAAGGCAAATAGGAGTTTTTCTATTGTGTCTGGAATCCTCGTATTTCATCAAAAGGATTTGGGGTAAATGACCAAGCAGTTTCCATGAAAATGAACTTGTTGACACAACAAGTCAATTCACCATTTTAGTCCTACATAACAAGACATCTGATTTCTCATTAATAATGAGGCCTGTTTTTAACATTGCAAGATTTAAGATTTTTCATTAAGATAACAAGTATAATAATTTACCATGATCCTGAGAATATAAGGAAAAATGTCATTCTAACTATTACCGGCAGGAGTGTAGTGCCAGGGGCTCCTTAGAGTTCGGAAGACTAGTTAGTGAAACAACTATAATCATATAGGCCCATAAAACAATGAAAGCTAACACAAGAAAGGTTGAAATCTATGATAATGTACAAGACGATTGGAGACATGCTGAACTGTAACTAGTTTTCTAATCCAAAAGCAGGGACATTTATTGATTCACCAGGTACCTTACAGAACATTTGGTAAAGGCATAAAAGCTCTTGCCGCACTTCATAGAGCCCTCTCTGCAAAACAAGCATGTGGACTCATATTCGCAATCTTCAATAAGCAATTCTTGGTTTGTTTGTCTCTGTTGTTGTTCTTTCACGCATCAGCTATTAAGAGTTGAACCCTGGATATCTCCCACACCTTTTTCAAGTGCTGGAATCTAGTACAAAAACAAAACATTCCGTTGTTGGTTGCTGTGCCTGTATCCTATAATATCCTGCATTCATTATTCATCTGTGCGCTTCATATAGTGCGTTATTAGGTCCATTGATGGCAAGTTTGATAGGATACTTTAGAATATCTTGAGCATACCAGAGAACTTAAATTTCTAGCAATTAATTCTCACCAAACAATACTGTCTTCTCTGCCCATATTTGCTTTCGCAGGTTCAACAACTCAACATGTGAAAACAACCACTGCATTGTGTTTCACTCAAGGCAAGCTCTTTGCCTCATCTCAGCTTAACAAAAGTTTGGGAACTCACTCAGCCAAGCGTCATTCGATGCTTCAAGATGCTATTTGTCGAATGCAGGATCAACATTCTTTGGGATTTTTCTTATGGAATCTATATAAGATCTTGAAACAGTCAATTTCAACTTACTCAGAAAGGCACCCTCATTGGAGTCTAAAGCATTTTCAGTTTTTGATTTTGTTGCAATAAGAACAAAATTCTCCCCATTTCCAACATCAATCTCATACAACTCCTCAAAAGCATCTTGAAACTTGCTAATCAACCTTTCATAATATAACTTGCTAGAAGGAATTGCATTAATAATGAGAACTCCCTCCTCATGAAGAACAGCTCTTGCTGCTAGAAGAACAGACTTCCTAAGAAACTCCTTTGGTGGTGCACAAACACCCATTGTTGGATCATTTGAATCCAAATCAACCATAACAACATGAAACCTACTCGTCTCACTTTCAATCTTTGCAAGCTTTTTAACATACTTAAACCCATCTTCAGCAAAGAGATGAATTAACTCATCACTTCCCAGCCCAAAGTATCTCTTGGCGACTTCCAACACAACCTCATCTTCTTCCACTCCCACAACTTCAAAATCCAAATAAGCCCTCAAGAATCCAAGCAAAGCCCCTCCGCCGACGCCCAAACACAAAGCTTTCGGCCTAAACCCGTCCCACAATTGCCCCTCCAAGAACTGACTAATCACTGATATGCCAGCAACCATCGGACTCAAATATGGTTGAACCAACACTCCCTTATCCAATTCAAACTCCATAGTATCCAAATTTTCCAAGCAAGATTCGTCTTTTGGGCGAATCCTGATCTGGGACTGCACGAAATTCGGCATTCTCTTGAACCTCAACCTCCTCCTAAACTCCTTAAAGCCATCATTCTCCAACTCAACGTTTTCTATCAACATTTCACCAACACAAGGCCCCTGACAAACCTCCAAGACTGAACTTTTAACCACCTCATCTTCATAACTCAACAAGGGCACTTCTGGCCTTTCACCATCACCAAGAAATGCTGATTTGGGGGTTAGGGCTGATAGCAAAGGCGCCAGATTTTGTTGGAGGGCTGTTGAATAGGAGGGGTGGAGTGTGGAATTATAGGAAGTGGGCTGCGGGTGGGACGGGGAATTCCCAACTAAGATAAGGCGGGAGAGAGGTTCGGTGGTGGGGGAAGATAGGAGGAGCTGGAGGTGGCCGGAGAAAGTGGAAAAAATCCAGTCGGATTCACGGCCTGGTGGGATCCACATGGCGGCGGTAAAGGCACCGGCGGCGGAGGAGGCGGGGGAATCGAGGACGGCGATATGGAGGTGGTGGCTATCGGGGAGTATGAAGGTGACGTAGCGGGAGGGAACTATGGTTTCGAAAGTGGATGGACTGAGAGACATCATTCTTGCAACTGTATTGTTGTCAGCAATTAGAAGGTCTCGAAATTGATATTTGAAATGTATTTATCGATATTTTATTACAACATAAATTACATTTGACACCCCTAAATTTAGACTAAAATACAGAAATGCTCCACATCTATTATAAAATTATAAATATCTTTTAAAATTATAATTGTAATTACAAAACACCCCCTCTTTAAAAACAAACTTACAAACATTTTTTGAAAAATATTACAATAACAACTTTTAGAAATGTAACTATAATTTTATAAAAAAGCATAAAATGTTCGAATATTTTGACATAACCACAAGGGTGTCAGTATAAAAAGTATATGTATTTTAATTTTAAATTAGGTATGTGTTGGATTGTTTATTAGGTAGAGATTCATAAAAATAATAATAATAAATAAATCAGTAATATAATTCAAGTTTTTTTCAATGTCCAATGATACTTAAAAATTATTTTTTTCATTTGAAAAATATTTAATTTAAATAAGTGTATTGTTGATTTTTTTTATTTAAAAATTCACTCATTTTTTAAGGTGAATTAATTAGTAAAATGATCTAAATTTATCTTTATGTTCAATATGCTTTTTTGATTTTCTACTTATTATTATTTAAATTTTAAATTATCATTTTATTTTTTAAAATTTAAATAATTATGATGGTACTTTTATCTTTTAAAAAAAAATACAAAATTCTAGTTTGAAAGTGGAGTGCAAGATCTTCACCCCTATGGATACATTTTTATTGAGAAATCTTTTCTTTCTATAAGATTAAAACTTAAAAAGATTAAATCGATATTTTTAAATTAACGAGCATATTTAAAGAAAATCAAGAAACAAAAAACTACTGCTATAAATAGATTATATAGTATCTATTCACATTCATATGATTCAAATTCACAACCTGTTGATTATGATAACTCAAACTAACCGTTCGAGAAAGGCTTCATCAATAAACTTTTATAAAGAAAATATAAGTAACCCAATGTAATATTAAATCCAAATCTTTCAAAATATTCATGTACATAGATTTTTTATTCAGCTTTAGTCTTAGTTCAGTCCAACGGTTATATAATTAATTATGGTAGCAATGATTTATGATGTTTGGATTTTTTTTTACAATTTCATAATAGATTATATAAATGCACATTTTAGCTAAATTTTAAAAGTAACATCATTTCTCAGAGTTATGAAAAATTAAAAAATTATTTGGTAATTAAATGAAAATTAATTACATTGTCTAAAACTATAAATTGTAGTTTTGGTGAAATTTAATCGGATAAAATACAATTTTACCTTCCTATGCTAATGAAAAAAGTCCAAAAAAAAAAATATCATGCGAAAAAACAAAGTGCAATTCATCCCATTGTAATTTAAAAAATAGTTAAATATATTACGCACTCCTGAATTATGCATTTAATTGCATTTACACCCAAAAAGTATGAAATTTAACAAAAACACTGTAACAAAATAGTTTAGTATTGATAGGATAAAAATGCCCTTCTTACAAACTCCCTCTACTTTTTGTTTTACTATTTAAAATATATTTTATTAAAAAATCTCCACCGAAATTATTTATAGTGATTTGAAATTTTATTCAAATTTTATTTTGAAAATAATATGAAATTTACAACCTTTTATAAAATTAAGTAATACAAAAAAATATTTATAAGGTCAATGTATGAAAATATATTTTACAAAACAAAAAATATATGTTAAAAAAGTACATGCAAATGTGTGTAATTTCATAATGCATGTAATATTATATAAAAAGTATGTGATATAATTTATAAATTTTTATTCAATTACATGTCTCCATAATAAAGTGTATCATATCATTACTCAAAAAATTAAAGATATTATATATTAATTATATTATAAATTTGTATATTGTACAATGTTTATATATATGTTTAATCTGATATTTTAAAATTATAATGATAATTTATTTTTAAAAAAAGTTTAATATACGTACAACAGAAGCAAAAATTATGTGAATCTTTTACCAGTTATGCAAAATATATAATAATTATAAATTTATAGAGTTTATACAAATTCTATATTTTTTAATAAAAATCATAAACTTTGAGTAGTGTTTAAATTATTATTTAGGAGAATAATTGCAATAGACATATTTTAGGGGTGTAAATAATAAGGTCATTATCGTCATAAAAAAATTGATCAATATTATGAGGGGCTATTTTGTTACATTTTATAATTTAGGGGGTGTAAATGCACTTATGCATAGTTTAGAGGTGCAAAATGTATTTAATCCTTTAAAAATGATGCAATTTACCTCCTTTTGTAAATTGACGGGAGAGGTAAATTACATCATTTTTTAAATTAGAAGGGAATTTTTTGTACTTTAATTTTTCACAGGGACTTTTTTGCACTTTTCCATTAACACAAAGTAATTGCATTTTAACCCAAATGTACTCCCAAAAGTGAATTAATGAAAAATAAGCCAAAAGATTAAAAATATACATATACTCTTGAAACGTTAATTTGACCTGCGCAATCACATGGACAAACAAATATTTAATTTGAAAACATGTCACCAAAATTTCTCCAGCTTTCATTCAAAATTACATTTTATTACAGACAAGTAATGTTTGGTGGTTTCATTGTGTTATACAAAAGTCCAGAAAACATATAGTTGAAAGTGATTCTAAAATGATTTAGAACATTTTAGATAAATATAAATATATATATGAGAATTCTAAAATAATTTGAAACATTTTGGAACTGAGTGTACATGCAAAAATTGATCTCCACCATGTGATTAAAAAGATTGCAACAACAAGAAAAATAAGAGAGGCACCATAACTATAAGTATGAGAGAGTTGAACTCAATACCTACTTCAATTTTACATTTTCCCACCATTTTACCTTAGTTCAAGAGTTTTGGTTGAGTTAAATACATGTAATATGTTTATATTTCATTTTGCGCTACAAAATTTTATATCGTGAGTGAATGTACATAAAAACAAAAGTATCTAAAAAAAATAATATTTTTCAATTATGATTTGGTATGTTTTATATAAAATAAGTTTTGATTCCACCAAATAAAATGTAGAACGTCTAGATAAATTTAACTTTACAAGTTGCTAAAGTTTCTAAGATATCATAATGACCATATCCATGGAAAATAACAGTAATTGAATTATATCTTCATCCTTTGGATAGTCTTCACCATTATTTGCTATGTTTATTAAACTATTGGAGCTACTCTCTTCCATGAAAATAGAAAATGATGTCCTATAAAATTAATTAAGCAAGTACATTAATGAATGATACAATTTCAACTCGATATGTTATATAGTGTTTAACGATAAATAGAATCTTAATAGATTGATATCAAGGATTTTTGAATGCAAAAGAAAATTCCAATATGAATTTGAAGCGATCATTAGAACACCACATTCCACAACCCTTCACCTCCCTTGATTGACTCGTGCTTCCACAAACTTAACAGTGTTATCCGTCGTTCCCTCAAATGGAAAGGAAGAATAGTGTGCCATATAGAGGTCGGCCTGCCGCACCGGAGCAAAGAATGAAAGGATTAGTTGTTTGAATCTCGAGGTGGGTGGGATGGACTCCTGGTGAGCGGATCGAAAAGAGGCATGGGTAGCAAATTGTGTTGGCTTGCATACAAAAGCAACGGCCAATAGTCATTGCAGCTGCGGTTACTAGTATCTGTCATAATTTTCTACTTTTAACCTTTCTAATTTACCATAATAAAAAATTATATTTTTTTTCGAGAGGAGCCATCACTAAAATCAGTCGCAGCTATCATAGGTGATTAAAAATATAAAGTAATTCCATTTTAATTCTTGTATTTTTTATTATTTTCAATTTATGCTCTTTTTTATTTAAAAAAACTTAAACTTGTAATATGTGAAGAAGATTGAAATGAGACTGATGTATTAAAAAAAATAGCCACATATAGGGGACTCGAGGCCCAAAAGGTCTGGAATTTGATTGAAGGCCAGCTTATATATGATGCTTTTTAGGTTTCTTGCTTATTTATGTCTAAGGGTAATATTCTACAGATTAAGTTCATCTCATATTTTAGCTCAAAGTTTCTACATTATTCACTTTACGAACTCGGCTCTTAATCTGTTTTAGAAAAGTCACTCTAAGTCATACAGTCACATAATTGACTCTTTATATAATTTATGTCATCATATATGCAATTTCATGACGTAACTTTATAAATATGATATAATGATATTATTGAAAGGTTATTGTTTTAATCAAATTTATAAATAAATAAATAATAGGGTCTGATGGACCCGAATCCAACTTGAGAGTCAATTAAAACTTTAAAACTTGTTATAACTTTTTTTTTTCTCGACAATAAATCATATTTTAAAAATATTTTTTTTAAAAAAAATATATTTAATTATGCACACTCATTTGAAACCAACACACACTAGTAAAAATTAAAAGTTTGAAGGCCTTTAGTGGCCCAACACTTGGTAAATGAAATTCTACTATGTTACTTGAAGAATCATCGAACATGTTTTTTACAAAAAAAAAAATTATGTAAATGTATTTTGTTCGAAAAAACATATTCATATAAATGCAAAAGTTAAAATCGTTTCCGTCGTGGTATTTTTTATTTTTAAAAAATTTTACGTACAATATCTTATATTTTAAATCGATTTGACCTGCCCAACAGAACGCCCAACAAATAAATAGTTTGATCATTCTAGTCACCAAAATTTTTAGAGCTTTCCTTCAAAATTGCATAATATACAAACAAAATAATGTATTGGTTTCATGTGTTTGTGTTGTAAAAAAGGGCACAAAATATTTTAAATTAATATGACTATTCTAAAATGATTTAGAATATTTTAGATAAATATATATATGAGAATTCTAAAAGAATTAAAAATATTTTAGAACTGACCGTACATTACAAACTAAATTGATCAACACCATTTGATTAAAATGACCACAACAAGAAGAATAAGAATGATATAAGGATGAGAGGTGAACTCAATACCTTCTTCTATGTTACATTTTCCTACCATCTTAACTTAGTTCAAGAGTCTTGATTCAACTAAATAAATGCCATATAAACATATTTCATTTTATGCTACAAAGTTTCATATTATGAATACACATGAAAAAGAAAAATTATCTAAAGCAAAATTAGTGTTTCTCAATCATGCTTTGCTACTTCTTACATAAAATGAATTCTCATTCTACAAAGCAAAAATGTAGAATTTCTACATAAATTTAACTTAACAAGTTGCTAACGTTTCTAAAATATCATAATGGCCATATCCATGGAAAAGAACATTGATCGGATTATCTTCATCTTTTCGATATTCTTCTCCATAATTGGCTATGTTCATTAAACTACCGGAGCTTCTCTCCTTCATGAAAACAGAAATCGGCGTCCTGTAATTAGATCAATTAAGCAAGTACATTAATAAATGATAGAGCTCCAGCTCGATAACGCAAATAATATCTAAATGCACAATAAAATCTTAACAGATTGATATCAAGGATTCCATGAATGCAGAAGAAAATCCTAATGAACCTAAAGTGATCATTAGAACATCATACTACACCTGGCAAAAGCATAACACGTCGAAGCAAAAGAGAACAATACGTGTACAAACTAAATGAATAATACAAATGTTTATAGAACATCAACTCCTTGTATGCTAATAGCTAGTTATGTCACATGTTATAAATATATTATAACTCAAGCATTTTGTTAATAAAAACATTCGTGCATCAACTTGCTGCCCTAAAAAAGTATACGTAATGAACTACATACCACACAAAATAGAATACAAAACCAATGCATTGGATTTTCTATTGCAATTTGCATCTTATGCTCCATTTAACACAAGCACGCAATGTGTATAAAATCTTTTCCTAAATAAAATATACACTGTCATGTTTATTGAATGGAACAAAAGAAACAATAGTATTTGGGCTAGAAAATCAATCCAGCAATTAGATAGTGCCTCACAAAATCACAACACACTATAAGAAAGCAAATAACTCACCTAAGAACATGTGAAGACATTAGCAACTCAGGTTCTCCTCCCCACACATAAGGCTCTTGAATCCTTTTCACATATACATCAAAATCTTCCTCAATGAACCTACACAAATAAAAAACATCAAACCTATACATTCAAACCACTTGGTTTCTCGAAAAGAGAAATACCATTCGACTTCTTTTCGCCTCTTTAACAGCTCTTCAACCACCTGAACATCATCATTTCATCAATCAGAAATACAGATTCATATGCATATCTATACTTTACTTTTATAACAGAAAACTTATTAGTTTTCATTGAATCTTTTTGGCATAATCTCACGAATTAAAACCAATCCATCAACAAAACAATTATAATTGTTCATAAGTATGTACATACTTGAGCTCTTAATTCATCAGCAAGCTCTCTCTGACGATTCTCATCAGGAGCCTCTTCCCCATTCCTCAAGCATGCCATGTGTGCTACTGCTCTAAACAAACACCTTCCATCTGCGACAACCCCTGCCCAACAACAATAATAATATGATCACACGACTAATCTCTTAATTAAACCACAATTAAGCAATCAAAATCAAAATCCCAATTCACCTGTCACTCTATAGTTACAAATTACATCACTTTTCAATTCATCCTCCGCCGCGGGATTCGGAATCGGATCCGAATCGATCGCCGGTGCAGCGGCGAAGAGCAACCAAGCGGACTCGGGGTGGTGGAGCCATCGCGCGGGCCTTGCGTCCCACGCCACATTCCACGACCCTTCACCTCCCTTCACCGACTCGCGCTCCCGCCTGCCTAGCACTGCCGTCCGCCGCCGCCTCCAATGAGAAGGAAGAATGGTGTGCCATATTGAGGCTGCGCCGCCGCCGCATGGGGGCGGAGAGTGGTTACACGGATCCCGAGGTGGGTGGAGAGAGCTCCTTGTTAGCCGGTCGAATGGAGCCGCCGCGGAGCCGTGGGCGTAGGACAGAGAGAGTGAAGTCAGCAACCAAGGCCTGGGACGCGCGCAAAGTACTCCGAGCATCACCAGAATCAGTCTCGCTCAGAAATGAGTGACAAACCAATACCAACACCAAATCTCACCCACAGTAGGTGATTAAAAGTATAATTTAATTACAATTTAGTCCTTCTATTTTTGTTATCTCTGTTTCACACCCTGTTTTAGTTTGTATTTCCTTTTTTCCCAAAATTAGGATTCTTTTCATTTTTGGTAAGATACAAATTTAAATTTTTCCTTTCAGAAATACAAAACATACCATGAAATCTTTTCTTTTTCAAAATTTATGAAAAAAATACAAAATAATTCATTTTTCAGTACGAATTAAGATGGTATCTAAAAATAATTTTTTTTTATAAAATATTAAAAACTTATAAACTCATTTGAAAAGAAAGAAAAAAAAAAGTAAGAATCTTTTTGCCATTGTTTTACAATCCTAACAAATTTCTGAACTTTAATATATTATTAATATTTTATAAAATTTATTATTTTATTTTACTCGAAATCAAATAAAAAACTTATATATTAAATAAAATTGATACGTTTATAAACTTTGGAATATTTTAAGAGATATGCGAACTTTTAATTTTTTTTCAAACGTGTGAGTCAATACCCACATAAGTCGTTAGTTATTACTTAGATCACATACAATATCATTATTATGCGTTATTCTATTAATACACAGTTGATACGATTACAATTCACATGGACAAAATCAAATTTTCCAAAAAATATAAAGTCGTATAGGCAACATCAATTTTTTCCAAAAATACAAGGGTAAATTAAAATAGGCTTTTCACGATATTTTTCATAATCACAAATATTTACTCGTTGTTTGAAAAATTATAAATATTTGTCTAAAATTATAAATACCCCCTCGTGATAGTCCATTATAGGAGAAGATTATAATTTTAAAAAAATATTTATAAATTTTTAAATAATAAAAATTTATTTTTAAGTATGATATATTTTATAAAAAGCTTATCGTAATCTATTCGAAGTATAAATTCACATGGACGACAAAAATAAATGATAAGAATAAAGAGTAATATTGTATTGAATGATGCCCCCTCGTGTGGTCCTTCTCAGACTTTTCAACAACAGAAAAATGGTGTAAAGTCACGTGGTGGGCAAGAAAAGTTTATTTTCTGATCCCCCCAAGTGCACGCAACTCTTGGTGCAACCCTCTTTGCATCTTTACACGTGGCGGTTTCCGCACCAACTAGGTCATGTTTTGTAAAATTATGGGTAGCTCTATCTCTGTTTGTTTGGGTAGGTGGGGAAACTATTCTTTAATTTAATATATAATATAATAAATAGATTTTTGTCTAATTTCTATGGTCCTTAAAATAAGCTACGTTTCTTTGGAGTTGGAAGCATGTCATTCATTCAATATTATAATTTTTGATAAATTGTAATTGCTTCCCCAAAACTTTGCATAATTATAAATATTTCCTTCAAATAAAAAATAATAATATAGCCCCTGAGGTGTACATACTCATTTTACCTTGACTGGTTATATTCTTTTTTTTTTTAAAAAAAAAGTAATTAATTAAGGGTAGCTTAAGTAAATCAATAAAAAATAAATGATATATTGATTAGTTCACCATAAAAATTGAGTGAAAACTTAACAGAAGCTAACAGAACGACTCATTGTTAGCCGAACAATCAATCAGGGGGCTATTTGTAAATATCCAAACAATAGAGCTACGTATAACTATGTCAGACCTAAAAAAAAAAAAGTAGTTGCAATTTACCTTATAATTTATTCTCCCACAAAAATAAACAATGATCATATTTATATACTGTGTATAAATCATCAGCAGTCTGAATAGTTAACTCGATATATTTTTCTAAATAAAACTAATCGGGATATATGTGATTTAAAGAAATAATATCTATATAATCCTTTCCAATTATTCTTTTTTAATGTTATTTATGTCTTATTATTTTATTTCTATCACTTCGCTCCATATTTGAAGTTTTTAACATTTTATCTCTTATATGTTTCTTTTTTTAGTGAAATTTTATTTTTTCAAGGTATTGTTCTCTGCACTTATCCTACTTTAATAGTCATGAAAATACTTAACTCGACTATATTAATTAAAATATTTAAGTACAAATATTCAGTATGTCAACACTATTGGTCCGAATATATACAATTATTCAAGTTAAAAAATTACTATTTAACTATGTTGATTCAGATTGAAATTCTACTATTAGAATATTACGATTAAATTTACAAGTGAATTTCGATAGCGACTACATTTATTAGTTACAAATTTGTTATGTATAAGTTATTATAGTCTATTTGGGAAAACATTGATTGTAATATTGGTAGAACAAAGTAAATAATAGTGGAAATAGAGTTTTTATTACTTTAGGTTTGCACATCATAAGACAAAAAGTTTGTCATAAAAGCTGGACAGCTATCACATTCAATTTATAGAAACAAATAGCCCACCATGCTATGCTTGAAATTTAAAGTTGTCTTTGGCTTCATCTCAAACTTTCCAAATGTCAAGTTGATTAAAAGTTTTAATTTAAAAGGGTGTTTGCAAACAATATTTTCAGTATATTTTCAACAATAAACTGAGAAGCGTTTATTTTAAAACCTCACAAACACGCCCTAAATATAAATTAACAATTTGCAAGTTATTATTTTTTATATTTAAAATTATTTAATTTTAGTATTATCAACAGCGTGAGACTTGCAATGATACTGGTGTCATCAACAACAAAGTTAATTGACTTGTTCATAATTTTAATGTACATTACTATTAAAAATAATGATATATTTCAGCATACTATTATATATAACAATAGATATTTCGAATAAAAAGGCAATGATATTACTTTAACCCCACTTGGTTAAAGACTTGTCCTAATACACAGTCAGCAGCTACCAGAGTGAGAGAGACCTAGACAAAGATTCGCTTAAATATAGCATCAAGAAGAAAAATAATCACTTCAGCATTTGAACAATTCAGCAAATCAGATGTATTAATGCCTCAAAAACCAGGAACCATGATCCATGATATAAGTATTTCTAACCAATGGACAAATAAATTTGACTAAGTTTATGCAAGGAAGACGGCTGAAGCCCCAACGTACAATTACAAGACTATCGTGGAGAAATATGAAACTCCATATACTGTAAGTTCGTTCGAGAGAACAAGCGACTGCTTGGTGAAATGTCTGCTAAATGTTTCTGAAACTAACATTCGGTTTCTACACCACGTAACATGACAATGTTAAAAAGCATAGTGGCTTCCACTATGATTCTTGAAAACTTGTCGAGTGCCAAGAGGAATTAGGACCACCCATCTCACCTCTTTCGACGTGGAGTCGCTAGAGTGCAAGCAATTTCCAACTTGAATCACCTCGCCAGCTGATTTCAAGATTGCGTCAACTGTGGACAAACTGGAGAGATATATTACCACAAGCTTTCCTGATGAATTCGGAGTCCTGCATGCATAGATGAAGAGTGTAAGACGGACATAGAATTTTCTTGAACTTCAATATGATAGTTAATGCAGTCACAAGTCGTGAAATATCAGCTGAATGTGAGAAACGAGATTTCCACAACAGCTGTTGGCATCCTAAGAGAGTAGTACAACCATATTGATTCCATTCAGCACAAATGTACAAAAAGTTGGATTTGACAGATTGCAGAGATATTCTATAATGTTGAAATATATAGTGATTTTGCTGGAGAAGTTTCTCAGCATTGCTAGAGTGGTGCAAGTGACTTTCAGCTGTTACATATGCAAAGACATACCGCTCTAACATCCATCAGTGTAACAATCAACCTGAGGAAAAATTGATCCTGTCCGGTACCAAGAGAAAGTGAACAAGTAGAATTACAAACACCAGTTTCCATAACATGATACAAATGATCTTTTACAAAAATTTCATAAACAATGTATTATAAACAAAGTGTGGCAAGTTTAGTTTGAATTCCTCTAAAAAATGCAAAATAAATCCTCTTTTCTAAAATTTGATATTAAGAAGGCCTGCGCACACTCCTTAAATTGACAAGTAGCCTAAACCAATCTCCAATTTTTTGGTGTGCATGAAAATACATTTTAACGAGTCTAATGACCTCATTTGTATATGACTTTCGAATAGGTGTTCTCTGAGCATGCGCCTTTAATGCATTTTGATGTATACTATGTCAAACACATTCTTGGGACAAAATTGGTATAAGATTTAGATAAATATCCAAGGACTACAGGCATATATGAGGACCACATGCTCTCACTCCAAGAAAAACGATCCTTACCTTTGCCTTCCAAATAACTATAATACACTTCAAGAATGTGCCTCTTAATGTTCCTAGAATGTAGAATACTCACAATAAACGCATATGAGCAACTACAGTTTAGTAAGAAGAAATCAGAAGTAATCCATTGCCAATATGAGGTGTACAGAGAACCAGAAAACAAAATATATATTTACACACGTCGATATCCCTATTGACTAACCTTTAATATATTTTACAAAGAATGAAGTATAAAACTTATATGCATAAGAAAGAGTCTACATCCCCATTGACTAGCCGTTAATATATTTTATAAAGACTGAAATATAAAACTTATATGCATAAGAAAGCCGATTTCCGAGCATCAGAACATGAACAAATTCACAAAGAACAGTTTCACAGCCAAACATACCTATAATAGCTTTTAGCCTCTTGAAACATGTACAGACGAGATGATTGCACTTAAAACTGTTAGAGATACTAAAATATCATTTGCAGACAGATCCTCCAGACAGCTTTTGCACGACATAAATGGATGAATTATTTATGCAGTCACAAAAACTACTGTCTGAAGCTTTTCAGGGATGAACTGCCTTATGGATTTGACTGCATCAAAGTAAGCGCCTCTGAAAGGGGCTTCTAGTCCATCAATAACCTTCAATAATGAAACAAGAATAAGAACATAAGGATTTCAACATTTCAATAAGCTACTATTGATAAGTAAAACACCTAAACTAGAAGTTTATAGCCTCACAGAAAGCAGGTTGAGGAATTTGGAACTAAGAAAGCTGCCCATGTTGTTTGACACCACCATTACATGTGAAGCAAATCACCTTCATGCAAAGAGTCATGCAATCTTCATTGTTAACTCAATTTCCCCCAGAAGGAGTTCTTTGAATGGATTCAAAGATTCCTACATTTTGCTACTATCTAACCATTCTTTACAAAAATGATTTTAGTAACTCATAATTTGGAGAACTATGAGAAAATGTATCCCACGGAAAGCACATGTGAGAAGAAGAAAAGGAAACATCTTGAATTGACAACGAGTTCACACAGAGGAGAAGGTTAATTTAAACTCACCAATAAGGACACTCCAGATATGTCAACAGCCTTTAAGGAGAGAAGCTCCAAAAGTCTCTCTGGGGTGGAGACAAGAAACTCTGGCTCACAACTCTTTAAGCTGTCAGATAATGAGATCAAACAAGTTAAAAGAAAAAGACAGAATACTCCAAAAAGATTACTAGTAAAGGAATAAACAATGGCAATAAGAAAACAACAATGTCACTAAGTAAGTATTCCAACATCCAAATAATCAATGTGGAAAATCAAACAAATAAAAAGAAAAGACATAGTTCAACAACAACTTGCATTTTAGCGGCTCACAACACATTTTGTGCACTGTTACATTGTTTATGATCCCCGAGTATGGTGCTGAGCCTAAATAGTCAATAACCAAGAACTTTCACCGTGCAGCATGGGACATAATTGCTGGAGATTAGCCAGCATCAAGTTCACACTCCAATAAGTACAAATCTTACATGAAAGAATGTATTCGTTGGAAAACTAACCCACTAATTTGATGATCTATGGAGGCACCAGAATGCAAACTCACTGTAAGTATTCCAAGCGCTTTCAAAGGCTTGCAAACTTGTCGTACCTAGTAATGATGCAATACAAATAAACCAATGGAGATTAGTTAACAACCAAGCAGAAATAGCTTTTCCAGGCAAGTGATATCACACAACGGAACGGATAAAATTGAATATTCTATGGTACTCCAAGGATAAAAGTGTTGTGCATTACCTTAGAACAGAAGAATTTCTTTCCTCAAATATGTGAAAAGATTTTTATCAGTTCATCTTACCAAATTTAACAATTACGAAAAAAATATATCCAAGGAAAGTTATTGTGTAGTTAGATAATAAATCATCTTAATCCCATTACATTTAACTGAAAATGTAGCCTTTCCACCAAGTGCGCTCAAGATTTCCTGAGGGAGGTCTTGTGTTTGAAACTAGATATGTGCGGAACAAAAGCAAAGAAAAGTCAAGTGGAAGACAACTCATGTAGAGAAACCCCGTAAAAGGAATGCTATTAATGCAGATGCCATGAAGATCTCAACATTATGACAAAAAAATGTTTGTCACAGAAAGTAGCCTACAGTACAAACCTTAGAAGCCTTTTCTTGTGATGGCACTAGATATAAAAGAAAAGGGCCACTAAGTGACAAGCCCTCTTTCTCCTTCATTGAAATGGTATCAGCAGCAGTTGATGCCATCCACGCAATTTGCTCGACAGTGGCACCAGCTCCAGTGGTCTCCAACACATCTTTTCCAGTGCAGTAACAATTCCAGAACTCAAGGCCCCACGCATTGGCAAAGAGAGGCTTTTCCCCTTCACTACTCAAGGCTCCACCATTCTCCAAAGCTTTTTGAATTGAATTCAAGCACATAATCAAGAACTTTGACGGGCACTCCAAGTTGTTCTCTGAAGCAAATTCTTTCCAAGAATGATTGGACCCGTCCCGCTTGATGATTTGGCATGTTGATTTCCCTAAGTTGATAGCAATCTCCGGCCCCATGAAACTTATAGAAGAAACCAAAGCTAATTTCCCTTTCTCCACATTCACGGACTCAATAGCTTTGTGCCCTTTAAGATCCCCATCTGCATTATTGTCCTTGAAAGATTCTTTCTTCAGCCCACGAGCACTCTTGTCCACAAGCTTACGCCTTTCTTTGGAATTTCTCTTCCTTTTTCTCGTGGGTTCGTTTTTCCCAAGCTTATCATTGAAAGGGTCCTCTGGAGTTGGAAGGCTGAAGCACATACCCTGAAAGCAACCATAAACAACACTTCTTAGCTACAATGCACTATGAACTACATAGCATCACTGCAAAACACACTCACCATTAACGATTAGCCATACATCAAAAGAACGTTGCTTGATCAAAACTCAATGTCTAGAAACACAAACAAAAACATCAACCACACCCCAGCATTGAGCAGAAAGCTATCAATCTACAGGCATACCTCCAACATCAAGCAAAGAAGAAGCTTAAATCTTGACAAAACAAGTAAAAGAACAGGAAAAACCATTACTTTCCTTCTCTATCAGAAGCCATCTAAACTCACCTGACAGTTGCGGCGTTTGCCGGACTGGCGGCGCTTCTTGGCGGCGATAATGGAAGCGACACGAGCGGAGACCTTTGAGGACGAATCCCTCTTGTTTTCTTGCTTTTTCCTGTTCTTCTTGTTCCTCCGCCTGCTTATCGAATCATCGCTTCTTCCCATTTCTTGCTGAAATCGAGAGCACGATGCGGTAGTTACTGGGATTTTGCAGTTCCTCTGCTCGCACGCAGTCAGTGCGTGTTTATAGTGTTGGGGTTTGTGGATGAATTCGGTATTAAATGGAATGTTGTGGTCTTTCTCGTCATTTGAAGTGATTATATGGGCTTACTGGGCTTCCACTATAATGGGCCCCTACCATCACTACTAGTGAAGTGATAGTTTGGGCTTCCCATACTTAGAAACTGATCCTCTGAGGGGAAAAGAAAGGTGTGATATGTAAGAATATATTTTATAAAATAAAATTAGAAAAGTGAAATAAAGTAAATTTACAAAAAAAATAAAAAAATGTATTCTTTTAGGTGTGTTTATATAGATATAAAATTATTATAATTATAATTAATATAACATATAAAAAGATATCTAAATAAAAAATTTAAAATATAATAAATCGCAATTATATTTACAAGATAAAAAAAAAAGGAAAAAAACAAACTCGGCGTAAGCAAAAAATAAAAGAAAACACCTTAATGTGGGGTTTCATGAATAAGTTAAAATCATGGTTCAAATGCTACTAAATATGTAGATATTTGTCTCACTTTATATGAGTGTATTTGGTACAAACAAAAGTTTACTTTTATAACAATAGTCAGATTTTTCTCACTCAATTCGATCAAGTTACGATAGTATTCGAGTGTAGAAATAATTTTCTCATAAAAAAAAATCTTAAACATATTTCACTATTATAAAAAAAAGACACGTCTTATCATCTATAATAATTACATTTTATTTTTTACTTAATAATTTTTGATATCATATCTAATTTATTCCATTTTATTTTTTTAGGATTATTTGATCTGCAATATCTCACCTATAATATTTACGTGAATTATCTATATTTTTTAAAAAATACAGTAACACTTATAAAAAATATTAACATTATTTATATATTTTTTTAAAAAATTATACATTCACGTTAAAAACGCCAAAAATCTTGACTGAGTAATTAGTGTAAATAGAGTGTAAGTAGGGTGTAATGACTCAATTTCGAAGCGGTTGGACACAGCGTCACGTGGGCCCCACTCAACTCACGTGTCTGACTCACGTTTATCACTCACACGAAACGGAAATTCGTTAAGCAGTGGTTTTCTCTTCTTTCTTGCGCCCGACCCCATCGATTCTCACTTCTTCCCCCCCCGCACAGAATCAAAATCTAATTCCAATTCCTGTATGCCAGAGAATGTCTATGCACAGAAGCCGGTCGGGGCGGACGACGTCGCTCCGTGAGTCGGAATCACGCCTCTCTGAGTCGGAGAAGGTCGAGGGCGCCGGTAGCTGGGACGCCCTTGAGTGGACCAAAGTTGATGTGTGTGGATTTTTCAACTAGGGTTTTGGATTTTTGTTTATGATTTTCTTGTGGGGTTATTTTGAGTTTCTTTCTTTTTTCTTGTGTTTTATTTTGCAGCCGGTTTCGAGGTCTGTTCCGCAGGGACTGCAGCAGTTCTTGCTTGAGGCCGAGCAACTCATAGTAGAGGTGACTATGGATTTTAATTTGTTGACCATTTCGGGAAAAAGGGAGAATAAGTTTCGTGTTATGTGTTGAATTTGAAGTTTGTTTATCCAGATTCTTGAAGTTTTAGTTCTTAGTAAAATGATATGTTAATGGCACTAGTAAATATGAAGCGGGGGTCTGGTTTTTACTGTCATTTTTACTGCAGAGAGAGATTCTGGGATTACTTTTTTAAGAGGACATGTTGAATTAGGAAAGAAGAACTCAATCGCGAAAGTGCTTCTAGGGCAGAAGACACTATTTCTTTAACCATGAAGTAAGGATGCTATAAGTTGTTTGTATTTAGTGTCTGGATTACATGGCATTGGAATCCTGTAACTGTCAATACCATGGAAGGTGGAAATTAATCCCGTGCAAGGCGTAAATCAGATATCGGAGTTTAGATGGAGAAAGCACGTGTCAAGTGACAGTGCTAATAGGTGTCATTTGACTTTGATGTAGTTATTAGATGCTTTAATGGATTTTCCAGATTAGAGTTCCAAGTGCATTGTGTAACACATGCTTTACTTAATCTGCAAATGACCTTTGTCAATACTTCAAAATATACTAATCCATTAAATAATAGAATGCGTAAAGATCTTGAAGAAAGCTATAAATTTTCCTTTAGCACAACTCTTATAGTTATTTTTCTGCTTTTGTATGTTTATTGACCATTCCTTTCACGTCTGGTGACCTATGTGTTCGAAGTCAATCTAAATATTGTTGAATTTGCCCAGAACATTTCTTATTTTATTTGAAGAAACTTACTCCTAAGAACTTCTTTAATCTGAGCAGAATTATTACGTGGCAAACGTGAAATGCTATCTCTTAACTGTTGGTTATAGTTTGTTTTGTGCTACTTATTCCTAAATGGTTGCCTTCATTTTGAGGCAAAATTGTCTCATATTGATCGTGATATTTCCTTGTGCTCTGTGTAAACATATATATGTATCAATGCATGCAAACATACGAATACACATGCTTCATTTTGATTCATTTTACATTTGACATACCTTTTTATTGTGTGTTCTTCAAGACATGCTCTTTCTATATTATACTCTCATTAGGTTTGTCAAATTTTGAATATATTAACAAAGTTGAGGACAGTGGAATAAAACAAATAAATTACGTGGTTTATCCATTCACGAGACAAATATCTGAAGGGCTAGAACATATTCATTAATCATTATCTTTTAATTTGAGATTACATCACTACTAGTTTATGAACTATATATTTATATAGGTGAGATAGAAGGGGAAAAAAGAGGATTTATGTGGTTTGGCCATTTGACTTATTTCTACGAGACAAATCCCCAAAGGGTTCATTCTCTCTTAATTTGAGATTACAATGACCACCTATTTATATAGGTTTTACATATATGCAAATATAGCAAGTGGAGCAAATAATTCCAAAATCAATTCAAAATATCATAACAATCAATTAGACATACATTGTTTCACTTTGCCAAATATGCCAGCGAATCAACTCTTGATTCGTAATCTAGGTGGTTTTCCATTTGGTTAGGTTTGGGGTGGAGTTCGTGGAAGTACCAAGATGATGTTTTACATGACTTTTTTTCATGTTAATCACGTATTTACTATTTAGCTCCATGGACCAAGTAATCCTGAGAATTTTATTGTTGTCAGCATGGATTGTGTTTTGTCAGAGAGTTTAAGTACAGGGGCTGTGGGTGGTCGAATTTCAGATCATATGTACCTGGAAGGTTTTACCTCCCCAGTCCTGTAGGTAATCCTTAAAATCGGCAGGGGCGGACCATATGGTGATAAATCTGTCCTGTGGAACTAATATTTTTTTTCTATAAAAAATGGTCCTGACCATTATGTAAAGATGCACATTAAAAAATGTTGGATGGAACTTTACATGCTAATATGCTGGTATACTTTGTTTTTCTACCATTTGGAATAGCCGGAAATCTTGGTCTGACCACTCTATGTTTCACTCTTCTACATTCAATTATTTGCTTAAGACACTATTATTTGATCTTGTAATTCCCTGCTTTATCGTCTTGCCTGCTGACAATATTTTAATGATTTTAACAAATAAAGAATTTAGCTGTGGTTCTGTTATTTTGTCGTCTAAAAATTAGAATGTGTAGGTAACTGAGATTTGATGTTCACATCCAGGGATATGGCGTTGTTCTTGTGAATACTGATGAGGCAGGGACGTTGTTTGTTACAAACTTTCGTCTTCTTTTCCTGGTGAGTATCATTGAATGTACCATTACAATCTATTCGTGAGACTTATACTGTACTCTGAGGTAATATGGATTTGCTCTTAAAAAGCTTAGACAGCAGGAAACTAGAGAGTTTATTTTTATAATGATAGAAAAGCTAAAGATGGCTAAGTAGCTATCCTTTTGCACCTTTTCTGAACCAATATCTGTTAAAAATTAATTTATTTTCCATGAAGTTGAATTCCGTGAAACATTTTAGCCCACTGACCTGGCAATTTATCATTTATGGATCTAGGAAGAATTTCCCTTTTGAGGGCTCATATGCATGCAGCGTTATCCTATAAGCAGAAAGATCCGTAAGGTGGAAAAATTAGAAGTTCAATTTTGTATTAGACCACCATTGAGTGAAGTGTCTTGTAGACCGTTAGCAATACTTTTAGGTGATAAGATAGCTAGAATTGATAAGATTTCTGATGGGCAGTTCTCCTATTCAAATTTACTCAAACTTCGTCTTGCTTTTTGTTGCAAAACAATCAGAAACTTTATTCTTGCTTGCTGACTGGAATGAACTTTTCCTTTTCTAGAGTGAGGGATCTAGAAGTATTATAGGACTTGGCACTATACCTTTGGCAACAATTGAGAAGTTCGGGAAAACTGTAAGTTGTATATGATCGAATCAATCTTCTATTTGTTTCATGGTTATACTTATTTTTTCTTGCCAAACACTAGTATCTATTACTGTTTCTCCTTGTGTCTTTGACATTCTTGTGCTCTATTTTCTAATGTAGATAGTAATCTATTTATTTTTTCTTTTGGGATTGTTTGTTCTTCTTTTGTTTTTTTGGGTGGGGGTTGGTGGGTGATGGAGGGGAAAGTGGAAGAGGGCATAAAGGACCTCATGGTTGGATACTTGATTGATAATCAGGGTAAGTGCAGAGACGGATGAAGGAAGTATTAATTGAGTGTTAGATGAATGTATGATTGAATAAAGCATGTTATTATCTTAATCAAATATATTATGCTTACTATATATGATTAATAAAATGTGATATTAAACGTCTTTTATATTGTGCTAGCTTTAATGGACTAAATAACACGATAAGTGATATGCCTAGAATGCGCCTTGATCATAAGTTCTTCCTTTATTATTTTTATTTATACTTCGTTTCTCTTTCTATTTATTTACTTTGTTAATCTTTTCTCTCCTTCTCCTTAATTTCTTGCCCAGATTTCTTGTCTCTTTCATTTTCTTTCTTCTTAGTTCTGTCTAATTTTTCCTCTTTTATTCTCTTTTTCTTACCACATTCTGCTCATTCCAGTCCTGCTCTTTCCCTTTTTCAGGTCCTATTTTTCTCTCTGTGCCTCCACTCTTTTCTTCATTTTTTGTTTTCCTTTCCAGAATCTATCTAGGTTCTGCTGGCTGCTTGTATCAGTGTTGCTGCCCCTGCTGCCTCATTTCTTTTCCTTTTTTCTTGTTCTCTTCCTATTTCTTCTTTATCGAATCTCCTTGTTTCTGGTATTTATTAGCAGTGACTATAGATCTTCTTCAGCATTGCTGCCATTGAAGTGTCACCTCCATCACCACCATTGATCTGCTAAAAGGGCCCAACTTATGAGGGGAAAAAACAATCTCAGTTGCTAGGTGTTTTGGTTGCAAGAATTTGAGCTTCAGTACTTAGAACCACCACAGGTAGAATTCAGAGGCAAGATGATATTGCAGGGGGCTGTTTCTAGTTTTTTATGACGAAATTGGGTATTTGAGGGAGGAAAGAAATTGGGTATTTGAGGAGGAAAAGAAAATTGGGTATTTTGGGAGAAGCAGCATAATAGTTGTAGTATTAGTAAAACCTTGTGAGCTAGGAGGAGTCATGGGGAAGATATATTTAACAGAAGCCATTATCATTTGGAGGCTTGGAGCATTGCTTGATTAAATTCTTTTAGCAACAGGATTCTTCAGGGATATGGAATCCCATTCATAAGCTGAAAAGTAATTGCTCTTATTTTCTTTGGTTGCCATCTGGTTAATATAATCACCAGCTCCCTTTTTTGTACTGCTAGTGGGCTAGATGGATTTGCAGACAACAATTATTAGTTAGTCTCATGCTAGTTCCTTGTTTATGCTTTTTACATGAGCACTTGTCTTTTTTGGATGAAGTTATCTTAGTGATATTAAAATCATTTGGCATATCTTGTATTTTGGCATTCACCAGAGAAATAGACTAGTGGTAGACTGTCCAAGTGAGTGATTTTACCCTGTTAGGTGGTCTGGGCAGATGAACCAAACTTGATTCCAAATGCATGACTGGTCCCATGTAGTGACTTTGCCGAACTTGCCTCAGATCCTACTGGATTATGTTGATGGTGTATTCCCTTTCAGCTGCAAGTAAAAAAGTGACTGCTTATTGTCGATCACCCTTACATGGTATCTGTCAATTTTTCTAAGAGGATATTTAAGAACTGTGTCCTCCGTCATTTGGGAAATTAGATTATGATGCAGTGGAACTTTTGGCAGGCTGATTTCTAGGTTCCTATTTAGGTTCCTATTTTAACTTTGGGATTGCTGATTTTTTATTGCACAATTGTTGATTCTGGGAGTACTGCGAATTTTTACTTATGTTGCGTGAATGCCCTGCTTTTCTGCATCCTCTTCGTATAGTTGTTTTGTTCAATCCCTGCACATTGGGATTTTGCATTGCCCTTTTATTGAATTATGCCGGTACAGTACTTATTGTGTTTGGTGATAATACACAATTTTAATTCAAATTGCTTTTCCTGGCCAAAGGTAATGAAGCTTCCATCAGGCCCCAGGCCGTTTGACAAGACTCCATCACAGCGATTGCTTCAGGTCATTGGTATGCAACATCCTTGTCCAAAAAGTGCAACTTGCACCTTATTATTATTAGTCACTGAGAGCAGTCCTGGGCAAATATATGAGGAACAATCACCAAAGCAAAGTTCTATTTGTAATTGGTTGTGGTATTGATCAATGATAGGGAAGTGTTGCTTTATCTGGTTTATGATTTATTTGTCAGCTGATCACTGAGTTTGTACAGAACTATGTTGTGTGATTGATTGAATTAAATCTACCCACTGTCCAATTGATTGCATTAATTGGACTGTTTTTTACTCTGATCTGCAGGCAAGGATATGAGAATTATTGTGTTTGGTTTTCGGCCTCGTACAAAACAGGTCAGTCATCCTGGTAATAGAAAGTTTATTTGTTTGACCTTTTGAACCAGCTCCAGGTGGTGGTATAGGTAATATTTCTGATACTTAGGCTGCATATCAAAGGATTTTCCTTTCTATGTTTTTGGATGAGCAGTACATGGTTAGTGTTTATGAACAATTGTGTGACTAACTAGGAAATCAACTAATCTAAAAGGTGATAAATCATAAAAACTATACAATATATATTTGTTGTATAGAGGTAAATTTACAGATTTCCAGCAGTCCCCTGATTTCCAACGCTTTTTGAATAGATAGTTAGTTGGGATATTGTGCCTGCAGCTGTTAAAATCAGTTTTTGAAATGAAATTACAATAGTCTGCTTGAAACATGTGAACGCCCAGATTATAGTCTTGGCTTCAGTAATCTGTTATTTTGTAAAAGATTTCCTTGACTCGCTTGCTAACCTAGCCCAACAATAAAAAACCTATTATTGATTGATTAAATAATCTGGATCAAACATTTAATGTACTAGAGTATTTTGAATCTATGTAGAATAATCACTATGTAGAACTACAAAGTAAGGAACATTCTAATTGATTTGATTAATATCGGTGGATCATTTATTAATCATTCACTGAATGATAATAACTACAAGTGATGGTGATGCATGATTCACATAACAAAAAATCCAATACTTAAAAATAGCTTATAAAATAAATAACTGGAGAGTGGAAAAAGTTTAAGCCTTACCAGTGGTGGTACATGAGATTGGGGGTTGTCCAGATCTATTGCTAGGAACCATCTCTCTAAAGTAGCGGCCTATATGAAGTAGTATCTAAAGATGAAATCGAAGTTAAGAGTTTCCAGCCTCATACATTTTGATAAACATTCAGAAAATTTATTCATCTCATCAATTAGAGAGGAAAGTTTTTGGTATTGATTTTGCAACAAGAAAATGAAGCTATGTATTAATCCATATTTTTACATGAAGAATTATGTATTAATCTATATTCATACAGTATAGTGTATCAAGAGTGGTAGTCTCTGTATCCTGATAAATTTGTGACACTCTTATCAAACTGCAATATCACCAGCTCTGTTTCTGACTTTGGTTTCCCCAAGTCCCAACCAAGATTCAAACCGGTCCCCGTCTTAAGGGTCTGTAGGCTTTTTTATATTAAAACAATGTCCAGATTAAGTATGTTACGAATTACAGTCACTTCTGTTTAGAATTTTAATCGCTTTGGCTACTCTTATGTATCAAAGTGGTTACTCCACTGCATAACTCTGGGCCCTTTTATCTTCTCATCCGTGTATGATGAATTTTCATGACATCATATTTTATATATGAAAGATGTGAACTCAAAATGTAGTGAACCATGATTGAAATAAAAACTAACCAATTTAAGTTCAGATTTTGGATTAAGGATTATGTCCAGATTAGTACCTGAGTACCTAACTTGATATTTTACCCTGAAAGTATCTCAATTATTATTCTTAATATTAATCTTCACAACATATGTCTTACAAGGTAAACCTGATTGAAAAATTGTGATTATGCAGAGGCGTGCTGTATATGATGCATTATTAAGGTGCACTAGGCCAGCTAGACTTTGGGATCTCTATGCTTTTGTCTCTGGACCTTCTAGATTCAATAACACAAGCCCTAAGGTGCGGCTATTGAATGAGTACTACCGGCTTCTCGGGATGGGGTCACATCATGCTTCTTCTAGGACAATTGAAGATGGCTCGTTCACATTGTCTAATGAATGGTGGAGAATAAGCAAAGTGAATTCTAATTATACAATGTGTGCGACCTATCCATTTGCGTTGCTTATTCCAAATTCCATCAGGTAAGATAATTTGCTTGCCTTTGATTTCTTCTCTGGAGTTACTGCAGGAAATCTCACTAATGCTGGTGATGGTGTGCATTATGTCTTTGCTTCGCTTCTGTTGTCAGTGATGTAGAAATACAGCAGGCTTGTACCTTCCGTGCACGGTGTAGGTTGCCTGTAATTTCCTGGTGTCATCCAGGTACTTGCTTATTCAGTTTCAAATAAATATTTTTATCTCGACTTCCTTTGTAAGTCTGTCTCACTAATGAGCTATAGGAACTGGAGCTGTTCTTGCTCGTTCTTCACAACCACTGGTTGGCCTCATGATGAATATGCGAAGGTGTGTCTTTTGCAGTTTTTAAACCTTGTAGTCCCATAAGAAGCTGTTAGTTATGATTGTTGCTATAGCAATGTTCAGTAGTGAGAGTGTGGAAGGTAGGTTCAGTCTCTTTGCTCTGTCTCCTGACATATGTTCTCTACAGCAATGCTGATGAGAAGCTAGTTGCAGCACTCTGGACTCAGCTTTCTGGAATTAAGGAACGCAGGAGGTGGCTTTTCTCATTTAGTTTGGCACAGTACTCATTTTTTTCGTACTTGTTATCATTAAACCTTTCACCTTGTTTCGCCTCTACCTTAATTTGTTGTGTTATTAAGCAGCTGAATCACCCAAAAATTGTAATATACTTCAGCTTGAGATTATTATCTAAAACAGTTTCAATATCTATATTCGAGAAAATCATTTTGTTGAATAAATTTTCAATAGGAAGCTATACATCGCTGATGCAAGGCCTAGGAAAAATGCTTTAGCAAACGGAGCAATGGGTGGTGGATCAGAGTCATCTGCCAATTATTCTCATTCTGAGGTCTGTCTAAATTTTGTGTCGACAAATTCTGACCTCATATTTCCCAAGTACTTCGGTTTTCTTTGTGTTCTTTTTTCTTTAATCTTCAGATTATCTTATTTGAACTGCTTGCAGATTGTTTTCTTTGGGATAGACAATATACATGCTATGAGAGAGAGCCTTGTTAGGCTTAGAGAATACGTGGATACTCATGGTGCCAATTCATCTGATGGGATGTCTTCGTTTTTGGTATGATTTTTATTCCTGCAAAGATATTGCTGCATACGACAAAAGAGGTTTCTGTTCTACTTATTAGGACAAAGTGATACCAAACCCCCATGAATCACCTTCACTCCATTTTCCCCATTGTGTGATCCTCTGGTAGCCTACCTGACCAATGCACGAAATATGTATTGTGATATGACAAAACTGAAGAAAATCAAGCTGTCTTCATGTAATTTGTTCTGAAAACATTGGACTTGGTATCTATTCAGTATGATGTACGTTCTCTACCTTCTTCTGAAGAATTAGAATAATGGTGTTCTCTTTGCAGACAACAATTATATTGGTGGAATTCCCAATTAACCAAATATCCCCACTAAGTTGTATAGTTCTAGTTGAATGATGAATCTAAGTCATTGGCTGACTTGATTATTTGCTGGCTTAAATTAGTAGTATATCAGTCAAAACTCCACAATAGCAAGACATATCAAGTCTGCTGAATTTTGTCAGTACTCTACAATATCACAATTCACAATCACTTGAGAAGCCTAAAATTGGCCAAGAATGTCTGCTGGTCTATCTGCTGATAATTAGTATGATTTTTACCTTTTTCTTTACCTTTGCCTTTTTACTGGCAGAGGCATGGTGGATGGACCTGGGGAGGAGGTAATCTCAGCAGTATGTCTGCCTCGGTCTCAACTCTTGGGGACAGTGGTTGGTTAATACATGTACAAAGTGTCTTGGCTGGTTCTGCTTGGATTGCTGCTCGTGTTGCACTGGAATCAGCTACAGTGCTTGTTCATTGTAGGTGAGATATCTTACTCATTAGTCATTCCCCGTATGAGCAGATTGTGCCTCATCTTTCATTAACAATGGCCTGAGCTTTGTTTTCTCAACATGCAACTCATACAGCCAGCCTATAGTGGCACTCATCAGTTGAAATTTTTTTATTAGTCACGAAACATCATGGTGTTTGTTTTCACTTCAGAAGTGAATGCTTTTTGGGTTAATCATTGTCTAGAAGTACATTGCGGGACTAACCATGGTAAATATTAGGGTTAATTTAACCGTACTATTCTGTGCAGGCAGGCTTTGCCCCTGTACTCCCTGTTGCATCTTTTTACTTAGACTCATGAAGCTGCTCTGAATGCATGTTCATCAGAATAAATTTTACTGTTCATATGTAATTCACTAGAATCAGTATAAAGTCACATATCAAATTTTAAAAAAGATAGCGTCACAATGGGTGACCTAGTTGTATTAATAGCTTAACCTAAATAATTAGAAAAAGATGAAAAACTACCTAAATTTACCACTTGGAAACATGGATCTGTGTTATGAGAGGTGGGGTTGTTAAGCTGAGATTTTGTAGTGGCTAGTGGTTTATGGTGGTTGAGCGAGGGGGTTTACAGGTTGTGGCCTTGAGGTAGGGGGTTGGGGATTGACTGCTTGGACTTGAGATGGATATGGGGATTTTGCAAGGCATATGAGGAGGTTATGATCCTGAGGAGAAAATGATGTAATTCTCCTTTTCCTTCAACAACTCGTTTTGTGCTTTTTCCAATTAATAAGTAATTCCAATGTATTATCTGGACTACTTCTCTTAATCTTTTCTATTTATAGTTTGAATTTAAATATGATTTATACTAGTTTTTAAGTTTGAATGATTTTAACATTTATTAATTTTATGAATGGTAATTTGAGAGTATAGGAATTACTGGTTTATAACAAATAAGTTGGTAAGTTTGAAATATATTTATAGGTTTCCATGCTTTGATTTTAGGAATATACAATTTAAAAATAGTCAACTATTTTTCCATTTTATTTACTCAAAGGTTAAAATTAAATGAATTATTTGAATGTATGACTTTTTATAATTTTAGATATATTTACATTTTAATTTTGTTGAGAATGTAGTAGAAAGTTCTACAAAGGAAGATCAATATATGTCTAAGGAATTATATCCTTTACTATATAAAGTCTTTCACCTTTTGTTTAAATTTTGTGAAAAGTGTTGACACTATCTGCAAAAGTAGTGAATATAAAAATTTACTGATTACATCCACTGGGTATAGATAGCATTGTACTTAGTCCTTAGGAATTTTTGTCTCAAAATATTCCATTATAAGCACCTAGAGGGAAATAAGTTTTTCTCATATATTTTGGCTGACAGAGGCAAAATTTGTGGCACAGACACGAATGTCAATGGGACATCTAGGATTTCAAAACTCAATTACAAATCTCAATTGGTTTCTTTGTTATTGGGCCTAACCTCGGGTGGTTTTTGTTAACCCAACATTTTTGTTCAGATGCTTTACAAATGAAACTACCATCAGAATTTCAAAATCTCCATATATTCTTTAAATAGGAATTGTTGCTTTATTGCTTTTCTGAAGCTTCATTATAAACACATATTATCTCCCTGTCAAAGTTCTTAAGAAAGGTTAACTATTGGAACTTAATTGCATGATCTTCGAAATTGTTATTATAATTGGTGGAGCATAATACTGAGGATATTGACAATCTCTCTTTTCAACTAGTCCACACAGGAAAAAAAAGAATCCGAATATCTAGTTTATGGATTAAGTATATTTGGAGAAAAGGACAACTGCTACATGTTAATCCTGTTCTTCAGATATCCTGCTATATACGAGATGGAGGTAGATTATACTGTTTTTTAGCTACCATCAGTTAAGGATGTTGATGATTTGTTCGATAACCAGGACCACACAATTCACACTTGGGTGGTTATATATGTTTCGCTAACAAAACTTGTTCCTTACCTGTTATAAAATATGTAACATGTTGAAGGAATTTCTGTTAAGTGCTCTGCAACTCCGTAATTAAGCTTTTAGTTCTTTTATATAGTTCACATGATTGTGATTTCATCAGTCGAGCCTGAGATTGTGAGCAATCAATTTTTAGTATTGACTCATGCTGCTCATAATTTTTATTTCCCATCTGCTACCTTGGTCCTTGTTTACCTTCTATATCTGGTGGCTATACATGTCATGGTGCTCATCCATGTTAAATGCTTTAAGTCTGAGAATATAGTTCGTAATCTTTGCTAATTTTTAAATGCTTGCTGTCTTACTGTGTTACGAGAAATGACAACCTTCTGCTGTTTCAAATGAAGTGTTTGTTCACTTCATGCCCTCTAAGTTTGAAAACTACTATTATCTGATATGAAGTACTACCCATTGGTTTGGTCTTACAAAATTGTGTTAGCAGTGATGGGTGGGATAGAACAACTCAATTGGTCTCCCTTGCGAGCTTGTTGCTTGATCCATACTACCGGACGATCAAAGGTTTCCAGGTATTGGCTAAATACTTCTGGATCTTCTTTATTCAACCATTATGTCTAATGCATGTTCTGTCTATAACTTCGGTTTAGCCTTTTCAATTAGCTATTATGTCTTGCAGCTATTGAATGTGGTAGCTTTTGTCTATATTTTATTTTATCTTTTCATCTCTGTGAGTCGACTTGGTCAAATTGTTGGAATGGATGTGGATGTCACCATGTAACCATACTATATTTGAAAAAATAGATATTGACTTTTTGGTGACGAGGTTCAATTTTTTCTTCTCATTCAGGCATTAATAGAGAAAGATTGGCTTGCATTTGGTCATCCATTTTCAGATCGTCTTGGAGTGCCAACTGTGTCTGGAAGTGATAATCCTTTTGAATTATCACGACAGGCTTCTACAGGGAGCATCCAGTCGTCCCCCGGGCGGCAATCATCCAGCTCATTCACAGCTCAACCTACATCTTCTCATGCTCAAAATAATTACTCACCCATCTTTTTGCAGGTACATGTATTGGAAATATCCACTGCTTCAAAGAGGGCTGAATTTTGCTTTAACTGTTTTCTTATCACCCTATTTAAATCATTTGTAGAAGTACTTATCTTCGAAGATACTTATGGATTTGGGGAATTTCTTGTGACACCAACTGTCATACCCAAAGAGAGGATATTTATTTTGTTGAATTGTTAACTCTAAGTTAGTCCCCATACACATCCTCACTTTAATTGTAACTTCATCTCAATGAATACTTTTGAGTAGCTTTGGAGTTTGGCTTTGAAAAGTTCAACCTAGAAACTGCTTTTCTTTTTCTTTTTATACTATGGAGTTTGGCTTTGAAAAGTTCAACCTAGAAACTGCCTCTTCTTTTCCCTTTTATCTCTGTTTCATCTTTTTAAAATTTTGAAATTGTTGTGCAGTGGGTTGATTGTGTTTCACAACTGTTACGAATGTATCCTTTTGCCTTTGAATTCTCATCGGTATGTATCTTCCTTTGATGCATCTAGACAAAGCTAGTTCTTCAATCATCGGTTATAATACTGCTTGGTTACTGTTACTTTCTGGAACTGCAGGTTTTCCTGGTAGATTTACTAGACTGTGTGCTTTCCTGCCGTTTTGGAAACTTTTTCTGCAACAGGTATCAGTCCTTCCTTCAGTTCAAACTTCTAAAACTAGCATATCTCTTGGCTGCAAACCCTCTGCTCCCATAACCCGTGTTTCTGCATTTTGTTTAATGTGAAATTTTGTGTCATATAAGACAAAAGATGCAGGGTAAAAATTCTGCAACTTCCAAAAGTTAGGAAACAGAGCTCCAAATTGGCATAACCGAAGTATATCAAATATTGACCTTTTAGGTTAAAGAAAAAACAAGTGCAAGAGGCGCCACTAGAAATAATCACCTCATCGCAACTCAAATGGCACAGGGTTTTGGTAGTGCTAAACTAGTCTCCTCTTAGAAAGACTTGGTGAATGCAGAAGCTAAGGCCTTCTTTGTTTTTTTTGCCTTTTCCATTTTAAATTTTCAATATCTCAAGTTTTTGTTTTTGTAGTGGGTTTTTGTGTGAGAATGAAAATATGTTTGGATTAGTATGTTTCGTGATAGATTTTCTTATGAAAAAGAGGTATATGTATTTGAATTTGTTTTTTGTGATTTTTTTTTTAACAAAAAGATGTAATAGAATGATAATATGTTTGGATTACGATGGTTTGTGATATTTTCTTTTATAAAAAAAGACGTGATACTCTGTAGTAGTTTTTTATCTGAAAACACATGATAGAATGGATATTTTAAAACTTAGATTGCAAATGGGTCTTTGAAAATGAAACCAAGCAAGGCCAAAGGGTTTCCTCATTGGAAATCTTCTATTCTTCTATAGGTGGTGAAGGTTCAGTTGCCATGTCAACTTACAGAGCACAACTGAATCTATAATGGACAATTATGTTTTAAACAAATTCTGCTTTCTGACTTAAGAAGTTGATTATCCAATGCTAGTTCTTTCTGATACCACTCAAGTAATAATTCAGATTCAACTTCAAGCAAAATCAAAACCAACAATCTTGCTAGATGTTGGGGATGATAGTTGATCACACTGGCCTAAAATCTAAAACTCTATATCTGATATTCTGTATTGTGCAAGAATTTATTATACATGAAATGAACTCTTGTTAGACTCCTATTATCATTTTGAAATACCTACCTAAATGTTTCCGGCAATTGGTACTTCAAAACTCAGTGAAAAGGAAAGGCAGCAAGCTGGTGTTTATGATTCATGTGGCTGCTTGTGGATGTATTTAGCTGATTTGCGGGTTTCAGATGGAAGGTCTCATGTGCATTATAACCACTTCTATGATCCATCAAAATCTGAAGGTCCATTACTACCTCCAGCTGCAGCTTTAGCCCCAACACTTTGGCCTCAGTTCCACCTTAGATGGGCTTGTCCTTTGGAAGTCCAAGCCGGGGAGATCGAGACACACTGTAGGAATATGGCTAAGAAGATCTCTGAACTGCAGAAGGTAATTGCAATGTTTTTCTTATCGCACGTGGTTGAACTTCTTTAGGCTGGAGGCGTACTTTTTTCTTTTTCTAGCTGTGTGTGTGTGTATGTGGATGCCGATCAGTGCGAAAATGCACTCCATTTTTTTTGTTGAGAATCTCTATGTGCATATATGTTAAAATATCTCGTTTGAAGAATTTAGGCACTCCAGCTATGCGTAACGCAGACTTGCCAAACCAAAATTAGATTTGTGTGTGGAACCATAAACAGAGATTGGTTTGGTTTAACATGTGATCCTGATACCAACTGTATTCCTTTCTTTCCCGAGGCAAAAATAGAAGCATATAAAGGTTTTCCCCGAACTCTGGCTGACCAACGCCGACCTACCTGGTCCTCTCCGTCCCTCCACTTTCCACCTTTCTCACTTCTCTAGCCCTCCCTCTCATTCTTTGACTTATTTACTAGAAGCAAAACATGTGTTGAAAGTGAAAGACAATCTTTTATATTGTGTTTAATAGGAAATAGGGAGTATCGCGTATATGTTTATGAGGTATTTACGAGGAATAGGCTGTCGAATTTCAACCCACAATCTCCTTAACAACTTATTTAATGTCAGACGCCAAACTCAACAAATAATGCCAAGATTATTTTGGGACACAAAATGCTAGCAACTTCAGCAATATCAGATGCCAAACTCACCAAATAATGCTATGATATTTTTGGAACTTAAAATGCTATATGTCCTTTAATACATAAGGCCTTGAAGTGTTTAGGTCGAATTTATAAGATGTTACTGTTCACAATTTTGTAATTAATATGGTCAAAACTAGACGGATTTATTAGTCTCATAGTGGTGAGAACGTGGGAATGAATGGATGATAAACAATTAGAAACTAAAAAAAATGAACTTATGTACATAGATTCATGTGATTAGACTTCATTTTTCAGCGATATAATAAGTCAGATAAGAACCAGAGGTTGCCATCAAGAGATGGAGGCATAAATGTAATTCTTGTCACTAAATAGACAGTCAAGACCATCTTTTTTGCTTACATAGAAAAGGCCTCTTTTCCACGATTAAACATCATCTGTTATGCTGGCATAAAACAAATTCCATCTCCAATTACAATATTCGTAGCAGATATGTATTACTATCACACAATTATCGTAATGCATAAAACTATGCTGGCTTTCTTGTTTCCACAATCATGTCTCTGGTCATATAACAGAATGCTGCATAAAACTTAACATCTATATATGAAGTAATGGAGATGAGTATAAAGGATAGCATAAGATTTTTTATCAAGTTTTTGTATGAGTAAGACATCTACAGATAAGTAATCAGTTGCTGTTGAAATTTTTTTCTTCTAACTAGGGAATTAAATCTAGTCGACATATAGATTTCATAAGATTTAATTGGATCTGCAAGATTCTGCATGCAAAACATATATAGGAAAGCTTAGAACACTTAACTATAGCTTGGATTCTTGTCACCAAGTTGGAGGGGGCGCTCAAAGTTTAGGGTGGAAGTTAATTCTTTCCTTACTGTAAGGGGTATGAGCTGTTGCCTCTTCTTTACTACAGTTGTTGCTTGTCTTTCTCTTGCTATTAGGATATTATTAAGTGTTTTCTAGTTGTATTATTTAAAAGCTACAGTCTGGATGAGAGAGAGAGAGAGAGAGAGAGAGAGAGAGAGAGAGTTACACCGCTCTCCATTGAGGTTTGGTGTAATTACATGTAGTCTCCTGTGGTTTGCAAAATTACATTTAGTATCCTTGAGGTTTGCTTCCGTCTAACAAATAGGTCCCTCCATTAGTCAAAATTTACTATTTGATGATATTAACAAAAAAATTGGATGAAAGACATATTTTCCTCTGATTGACTTATTACTGATTTATTACAAGTCAGATAAATCTTTTTATAACCAGATTACCCTTATATATCTTCACACGTAAAGCATGTGAGGGGATATATCTTCACCATTATAAGAGCATTTTAGTGACAAAGATTTGTTTGACCTGCAATGCAATAAATTAGTAATAAGTCAATCGAAGGGTAAATATCAATTTTCATTCAATTTTTTTTGTTAATATCAACAAATTTTTGTTTAGTGAACTTTGACTAACGGAGGGACCTATTTGTTAGATGGAAGCAAAACTCACGATAGGAGACTGTAATTATCCCAATATATTATTACAAAGTACAAGTTATAACACCTAGCCTATATAACACATATGACGCATCACTATTTACAATTGGTTGAGGGTAGGAGGATAAAGTGCGTTGTGTTTGTTTACAAAAGGGAGGGATTATAGTAAGTCTGCTGGCATGGTCAACATCCCAATAGCAGAAAAGAGGTTCTGCTCTCTTAAACTTGGTCAATGTTCTCTAAAACCCCTCCCGAAGGGGAAGCATGACTGAATGAGGCTTCACTGGTCTGCTAAGGTAATCGACTTAAAAGTGGAATCACACAATGTACTTTCTTTTTTCCCCTGAAGACCAAGTATGGTCTAAAACCAAACATGCTTAGTTTTAGTTTGGTTTGTTTTATTGTCAAATTTGCTGGTGTCTTTCTTTTAATGCTGTCAATGAAAGCAGACTACATTGCATGAGATGAAACCTAGGTAACTGATTCTGCCAGCCCACATGACTTTCTCAATTCTTGCCACTCTGTGGTTGGATATTTACAAATGTTGGCAGGCAAAAGAGTTGGCAGAGGCAAAAGTTATGGAAACAACAGTCGCCATGGAGTCTTTGACAGCTGAGTTGCGAAATGAAAAGCTCAGCAGCGTATCAGCCAGGGATTGGGCTAGAAGAGCCAAGAAGGAAAGTGCAGCTATAAAGCGGGCAGTACAATCGCTTGGGTGCAAGGTTCACTTCTCGGAAGATGGTGATTGCATTGTCAGCATTGAGAGCAACCCAACTGAAATTCCTCAAAAATCACTGTTTTCAGTTTCGGAAATGCAATCTGGTGGTTATTCAGAGCATGACGAGAAATCAGGTAATTCCACTTCAGTTGCTCATGCGGCGGACGATGATTCCAGTGATCCTATAAGTCGTGTCTGTGAATCTTTATGCCCTTTTCGCACCAGAGATGGAGGGTGTAGATGGCCTAATGCTGGTTGTGCTCAATTTGAGAGTCAGTTTGTTGGTTTGAAGGCAAATTATGATGCATTTGACCGACTTTCTATATATGACAGCTACTTTTGAGTCGTAATATATTCGGATTTGAACTAAGTCTCAGATGCGGAAACACCCTTCAGCCATACCATCCAGCTGATAACTGATTCATAGGAGTCGAATGAAGTTTTGTAGGTCAAAGATTTTTGTCACGAGTAAGTCAGAAATGAATTAACAAATACTCGAACAATGTAAAGAAACAAAAAGCTGAAGATGGACCCTCATATTTGACATGGGTCTCGGGAATGTACATACATAGTGAATAGAGCTAGTATTGGCTAGCCTCAGGTTTCTGGTCGTCTCTGGAGGTAGCGAAGCAGTTTATTGTTTTAATGGTAATTTTGTGATGGTATCGGTTGAGATTGTGCGATGTATACAGCTGACAATCTGCCCTTCATTGATAAGATAGCATGTGATGCCTGCTGTATAGATTCTTGATTTATTAGGGTTACATCTGTTGTCCCTTCAACTTTAGATGAATAAATCTCCATTGTAATTGCCATTGTTGTACCTTGATGCAATGATTCAAATAAATTGAAATTTCTGTATGGATTTACCGGGTGTAATATAGATTGATTTCAGGATGTATGACAATCACCGAGCATAAGTGTTAGGTTGTTGATTATTATTCATAAAAGCCTCTAGGACTTCGGTTTGCAAACATCTGTAATTGCAGATATAGAAGGGTACACTGGGCACAGCAAAAGAATCATGTATGAATAGCTGAATGAACGGTTATTTGTGATTCTAGTGTTCTTTGAACTCCTCTAATTCCGAAGAATGCCAGACCATCTACACTCCAATGGGGAATAATCTAATGGTTTGAGCACATTATTTTGAGAGGGTTTTGTGTTTGAACCTTGGGTATGTGTGCGTGAGTGTGGGTAAAAAAAAAGGCCATCTACATAGTAGAATAACATCCAACCATAGTTCAGTGGCCTTTCATGATTTCTTGTTACAAAGGGTAGATATTCAGAAATAATTTGACATTTCGCCCCTTAATATTAAACTTGCATCTCACAGAGATACATCAATAGAAAGACAGCTACTTTATAAATGAGAGTATATCATTCATTCACATTGACAGAAAGATGCCTCAATATGTTCATAAGTGAAATTGTGTGATTCCAACCTTGCATGACGTTCAGGAGCAGAGAGGAATATGCAGAATCCTAACAATTTATGTTATTAGCTACCTTCATGTGAGAGAGATCTGACATTCGTTGTAGGACAAATTGGTTATACTGTTACAGTTTGATACAGATTGGCAGACAAACCTTCGGATTAATACAAATCAAATGTATTTGTGGAACTGAATTTACTAATTCCACCTGTTACATCACTATGACTGGACAAATTACATACAGTAAAATTTCTGTGTATGGCTTGAAGGATATGAGTAAAATGGGTTTGCCAATAAAGTGATCTTAATGTAGTCAGAAACCACTAGAGTCTCACACCTAAACCAACCATGATAATGGCCCGGCAAGTTTGTTATATGGCTTGACCCAAACCACTCGCCTCTCATGCCTAAACCATTCAAACAGGTAAAGAGCAGTTGAAAACTGAATAGGAGAGCACTTGTAACACATATCATACACAGAACTCAACTGCAAAACAAAGGTGATGCTGATAATTGAGAAAATGTGGAAGATTAAATGAACCTTGAGCTGAGCAGTTGACTGAAAGATTAACATTTTCAGTGTAAGGTCAAAGAACTACACTTTTTTAAGAAGAGTAGATGATTACAAGCGACGGAAACTTTCGCCCTAATGGAATAAGGCTAATCATGAGCTGGTGGAGGCTCATCGTCAGACTTCTTCTGTCCTTTCCGCTCATTCCACCTTGTCCATGCCCACCTCAAAATGAAAAATCCTCCGATAGCATAAACCTGTGTTCAGCCAAAGAGGCATGAGCATAAAAAGATAAGAACATTCCACAGTAACAGAGAGAGGCTTCCATCTTTGGAGGCTGCATGCACACTTGTACACCACCAAGTTTGCATAATGCACATTCCTCTCACAAGTCTTCGAGAGGGAGTCTTTGCTAAGTAAGACATGCTATGGTGGAATATTTAATATCTATAACCACATTACGAATTAATCCTATCTCTTGGGATTTACATAAATATCAATATGAATCATGTAACACCCTCTCATAGATGTCATAATGATGCTGTATCAAATGGTCCTAAAAGTTTCCAAGAAACTGCTCTCCAGTTTTTTTCCCCACCTCCTACCATTAGAACAGACAAATGCACTTGTGAGGGGACATGGACACTTTCTCATTAAAAGGTCACAGTCTTGTGATTTGTCCTGCAGTGACTACCATCAACTACTCATTCTTCCTGAATTGGAACTAAATGCATTCCTTGTCAAAGCCACTTAAATATAATACTGAAGTCTGATTTAGTTCCTACTTGCACCCACATAATTATAATACACACCTCCAAATTTACTCTAACCATTTCTTCTTTAGATGTTCCAACATAAGACTCCACTTCATAAAATGAAAACCTTTTCCCAAAAAATACTTATTCAATCAAAGAGATGATGTGGCACCACTAGCTCTCATATGCTATTTTAGATGAAGTATGCACTTGGTGCCAGGTCAAGTTAGTGCCATAATCTTGGGGCGGGAGGAGTATTTGATTTTGGTGTTAGTGTAATATGCTCATCATAAAAGTGGTTAATAGTATTTAAAGATACAAGTTAGATACACATGAGAAAGCTGTACTGCATCAAGGGATAATTGGTAAATTGGCGAGGAAGAAAAAATACTTTTAACTCCAGAACAGGCAGGCAGCTTGAACTTCAAAAGATAGAGGACTATTGACATCATAAAATCATGGAAACTTGCAATTCCGAAAAATGAAAAAGGAAAAAGAAGCATTTGAATACAAAAGCAGACTCACCTAAGAACAGATAGATAGGCTTTTAGGAGGTAGACAATCCCTTTTTACTCCTTTTTTTTTGGGGGAAAGGATGCCTAATTGGCAGGTTATGGCACAATCACAACAGAAAAAGGGTTCGGCTCATTAAAAGAAAAATCTCGAATAGCATTTAGTTGTGGTTTGGATCAGGACAAAATAAAATAAAAATTACAACAGTATTTTATGCCCTAGTAAAGTTCGAGCTGAAGATTTCACGCCATATTCAGGTATCTTACTAGATTTTCACATCCAGTAGACTTTATTATTCATATGATAATCACTGAATAGCAATGAACTTATGACGTGCACTAGCCCTTTTATGGCCAACAATCCTCCCCCTAAAAAGTAATAACTTGGCTAGGATAAAAGATTTTTGGTGCATGTACTATCGCCAACTAATCAGGTCGTATACACACTTCCATGTAGTTGCTTAATAGGTACATCTTGGTAGGAGTTTGTCACTTTCAAGGACCTTTTGCATTTGACTTTGACTAATTCATCCTCCTACTGAAGTGGGAAAAATACTTTGGGCTTAGGCCAGGAGTTATGTGCTAAGGAATGACATATAATCAACCATGCCAGTTTCAAAGAACACAAACAAAATGACCAGCAAACACCCAAGCAACAGGGGAATCAACAAAATTTCCTTTACCTCCACATCAAAATTAAACAAAACCTGCACGATATGTATACTGAGTCACTTCAAAAGTTCAAGCATCAATGACAAATTATACCTAATTCACACAGTACATGAATTTCCCTCCCAAAACAGTCTACACATAACTACCTTGTACCAAATCAAGGTAATCGGCAGTGACAAATGCAAGAAGAACGAATTTCAGTCTTTAAAAGCTCATTTAGTTGGGAGAACAGTGAATGTACAGATAAAATGAAAGTATACATGGATATATAAAAAAATATTTTGTATTTGGTTTGAAAGAATAGTAGAGCAAAACTAAAACCGGAGATTGATTAAACCTTCCTAGGTTTGGTTTGAAAGAATATGCAGAGGTAAGCAAAATAGGATGTAGGTAAAACTTCCCCAGAGCCCAAAAAAGTGCAAGTATAAAGCTTAAAAGACAAAGAAAGAATCCTCATTTTGATTTTTATTACCATATTATCCATAAATATTTGACGCTAAAATAGTGTCTATAGATTATCCTTCTTGCTTCTTCATATCCTCGACAAGGAAAATAAAGACATTTCATTTTCATTCTTTCTTTTGCCTTAGTATTGCTAAGACCTTTCAACTTATTAGTTTATAAATAGTTTACTTTTTTCTTAGTAGTAAGGTAAATTCGCCATCTGATATACAAATTACAAATAAATAGTTAATTGGTAAAACTACAAAATTAATCTCCCCATCCTACTTTTTTATTTTATTTTATCAAACAATTTGAAACTTTCTTCCATTTGAATTATAACAATCAACATGGAAAACAAGAAAAGAAAAGTATAAAAATTTTCCTATGCAAAAAAAAGTCCACTTGTCCTCCCAAAATCACTTCACCTTGCCTCTCATTCAATCAAACGAAGCCTTAAGAATAGAATATAACACACAAACCGCACAAACTACTCTGCAACACAAAGATAAACTCAAACACCAGGAGAATACACAGATTCATATGCCACCATCCAAACAAACCAAGGTACAACTACTTATGCAGAAGTTACCGTCATAATACTTACAAGACATACAAACCGTTAAAATCCAAAAGCAGAAGAAACAGAACCCAAAAAAACCCAGAAAAATTTCCAAGGAAACAGAGGCGAACCTGCCATAGGAGTACAGGATTGGTACTCCGTTCACCTTCCTCAGCCTCGGCTTCCAGCTTCAACGGAGGAAAGCTCTGCCTCGGAAACGCCACAACAGCAGGCTTATTACTTTCATCTTCCACCACGGCTGGTTCAACCTTGATTGCCCCTTCGCCTCCAGCAGCAGCGCCGCCGGCTGGCTCAACCTTAGCACCATTATTCTTCAGTGGGAAAGGCAGCTTAATTGCACCAAGCAAGTTTAAAAAGAAAACTATAATGGGATTCTTTTCTTCCTCTTTTTGATACGCTGAGTTTTTGGGTTCTTCCATTTTCACTGCGTGTTGTGTTTGTGAGCGTTCTGGAGAATTAATAGGTTGGTTTTTGGTTCTTGGGAGGGGCGGAGAGTACAACACCCGGGTGGGGGGTAGTCCACAGTATTCGATGGAGTAGGGAACGCGAAGGTTGTGGAAGTAAAATAGGAAATGGACTGTAGTTACGACGCCGTATCGCGTGGATCCAGATTTTCCAATTTTAAATGATATTGAAAACAAATAAAATCGTTAGAAAATAATAAATGTAGATTGGATTTGGGAAAGAGTAAACGTGTTTTTCACTAAATCAACTTAAATTAACTTTTGCAAACTCCAACTCCAATTCATGATCCGAGTTAGTGATCAAGTTAGATAATGTCTCGATGAATTTTAATGGGAAAATATTTTACGAAAATTAAAAATCTTATGTTTCTTTTATATGGGGCATTATCAAATTTTAATTTGAAATTATTTTTAAAAAAAATTAAAGTGACGTTCGAAAAAAAAAATTTAAATTTATTTCAAAGAGAGAGATTTTAAAGAATATAGTCAAGAAAAGAATTATGTACTTAAATTATTTCTTTTAAGAATTTGAGATATTTTATATGTCCAATGATGTAAAGGGAATCTTTTTCTTTAATATATATATACATATATTAGGTTTTTATCAAAATAACATATAGTATGCAAGTTTATAATTAAGGGCATTATTCGATACTCTTTTAGGGGTTATAATGATATTAATATCAATAATATTTTGGTTCAAGTGAGAGAAAAAAGAAAGTAAAAGAGGGAACGGAGGAAAAAAATAATATTTTTTCTTCAAGTTGTTTGGTATGATTGGAAAGGAAGTAAGTCTCAAATACTTTTTTTCTTTTTTGGTGCAAAGAAAATAATATTGAGAAGAAAAAACATATTTGCCCTTTCAAAGAAAATATATAGTCTGACTATCTTTTGTCTATGTTCATGATTAGGCACAACATGCTTTCGAAAATAAAACTAACTTCCATAAATTCATATATACATTTCTTTGACTGTCTTGTGCCTAGGGTTTTCCAAGTCCTCGATTTACAAACTTCCTCCACCCACTCTACTCGAGAATACCGAGAACTTGGAATAAAATATGCAATATCTGTGAGAAATTTTACAAATTATATGTCAAATATTTATTATTTTTGGGAAAAAAAAATCATATTGACTACAATTATTGTATTTTTTTTTTCTTATACAGTTTTATCTCATATTTAATTACATATTCAAATCAAATCTATTTTATCCCATTTTTTTTCATCAAGGCTATATTTGGATGGAATGATTTGGATATAAGAAACGATAAATTGCACGACACCCCTTGTGTTTAAGGAAATTAGCATAAACCCTCTTGTGTTATGTTTAAAAAACAGCAAAATACCCCTCTACATTTAGAAATTAACGGAGAACGCATTTCACGCACCTAAATGAGAGTGAGTTTCTTTGTTAACACTTGTTGACATTATTTTATATTTATTAATATCTGTTTTACCCCTTTGTTTCATATATAAGGGAAAATAACTATTTCAGTTAAATATATTTTAATAAATTATCTATTATTGATTAATTTTATTTATTATTTAGTTTTGAGATATTTAATAAATTATATTTATTTATAAAATATATTAACTAAATATTAAAATACCTAAAATATATATATTTTTTTAAATTTTAAATTAACAAATCACAATACAAAATTTAATATAGTATATGAATACAAATAAAAATCTAACAAAATTAAATTATTACTTAATTTAAATATATTTTAATAAATTATATTAAATAATATTTAATTACAATTACCATATTTTAAAAATAAAAATTTAATAATTCTTTTATTATTTTTAAATTTTGAAAAAATAAATTATTTTTACTTATTTTCCAAAACATAAAATTTTCAAAGTCAGATTTGTTTTATATGTATATATTTATATACAAATTTATATAAAATAAAAAACTAAAAAAAAAAAAAAAACGAAAAACGATCTTCTTCCTCACCGACCAGCGTCCGCTTTCGCCCACTGCCTTGCCATGGATCTGGCCAGACGACCTTCGTCGCCCATTTTACTTGCAGGGGTGACGACGAGGTCACCCAGAAGACTGGGCGACCTCGTCGTCGCCCACGCCCACAGAGATAGAGAGGGTCGCTTCCGTCTTATAATATATATATATATATATACATATATATATAATTATATAGAGATATGTAACTATATGTATATATAATACAAAATATATATTTAAAATAGTTTAAAATCTGGACCATTTCATTCTTATGCAGTGAAAATCAATGACTATCAACACAAGGGCATAACGATTAATTTCTTAAAAGATATAATACTGTTAACCCGAATTAACTGAGGGGGAAAGTGTACAATATTTTTAAAAAATACAGGAGATTTTTCCTATAAAATTGACATACGGGATTTTTAACTAAAAAATCTAAACAAAGGAGTGCTTTATGCAATTTACCCTTTGAGAAATATATTTGGAGATCGAATTTCAAATACTTTATATTAAGTAGATTTAAAATTCATCACAGCCATTGATCAATTAATTGAATTGACATCGCTTTCTTTATGGAAGGAGAGGGTCCTGGATTCAACCCAAGTTTCCCCCACCCTCATTGTTCTAAAAAAAGTCCATCACCATATCACAAAATATAATTTAAAATTACAGTTTAAAATTTGAAGGTACTGAATTATCCAAACAAGTTTGATAACTCTGTTACTTATGAATTTGAAATCTTTAGTTCGGATTCCCGATCCAAATGCAACACAAAATGAAATGAAATCACATACAATCACAACTAGGGCTGAAAAAATAATCAAACTATTCAATACTCGATTGAAATTAATTAATAAAAGCTCGTTTAAACTCGATCTATTAAATTTAACAAATTCAACTTGAACAAAAAATTTTATTCGGTAAACTTTTGAGCTTGGATTGAGCTTGATTCCATTAATGCAAAAATAATAAAATATATTTAAAAATATTAAATTACTCGAACTCGACTCGAGTTTGATCCAATTAAAGCTCGTTTAAGCTCAACTAGAATAATAATCAAATCAAATTCAAATACAATTTTTGAAGCTAGATAATAATTCAAACAAATTTGAACAATAACGTATTCGGCTCGATTGGAAGCATTTACACTTCTAATCACACCTTTTAATTATCAAGCTATCTCATTTAATTATAAACAATATTTTCATATTGTTTAGGTCCTGAATTTATTAGGATAATATTTGCTTAGAATTTTCGAAATTTTTGAATCCATCATCTGAATTTGTAACAATGGAAAGTCGATATTTACTCCAATAAAAAAACATTAAACGTATTATCACTACAAAAGTAACACGCTGCTGTAATAGGTACACATCATCTGCTATAATAATATTACTACTGTCAGAATACTTATCACAATTGTAGCTAATAAGGATAAGAGGAACACTTAGGACTTAAATTTAGAATACCTACTAAGCTACTAAGATTAAAGAAATACTAAAAGTTGTTTGCAATAACTTTTACGTTTGCAGTGTAAATAAATTACAAAGAAAATTATAAATTACGCAATAGTAAAAGTTGAAATTATTTGAAAAGCACAAATTAAAAATGAAGAAAAGTTGAAATTGAAGTGTAAAAAAAAAATTAATATTTATAATTTTACCAATAAACTGAAGAAATTGGTAGAAAATTATTTATAACTTTTGACTTAAATCAACTTTATACAAACAGTTCAAAAATACAAACTGTAAAAGAAATTTCATCTTATTTGTCAGTAACAAGTTGATAAATAACTTGATTGCAGTATATGATCTTCAGAGAAGAATTGCTTCAAATGCTCTGTACTGTATTACCCTTTAAAATTTCATCTTATTTGTCAGTAACAAGTTGATAAATAACTTGATTGCAGTATATGATCTTCAGAGAAGAATTGCTTCAAATGCTCTGTACTGTATTACCCTTTATAGTAAATAATAACAAATGCACTCATTGCATATGATAAAAACATATTTAGGCACTCTTCACAGTTGTACGGCTATTTAAACTGTGATCCTTCATGTCAGCTTCTTTTATATCAGCTCATGAGCCCTTCAAGTTTGGCCTCTGGTATCAATCAGTCTAAGAGATCAAATTTCTAACATTATGAGTGCATAGAAATATACAAATTCTGCCGATTTGAGGAGAGGAAAAAGTAAATAGAGGACGATGAGACTTAATCAAATGAGGTAACAGCAAGTGCTACCCTAAGGTCATTCGACGTTCCACATACATACATTCTGTATGTTTCTATGTCTTGTTGAAAAAGATTAGGAGTAGGGGCAGAGTAATAGCTTCCACTCACATGATCACGTTTAGAGAATATTATCTCCCTGAAGATCGGTTCATGGCCGTTGAGGAGATTTCCCATGCTCAACACTTTCCTCCATGACTGGTTCGCCGTTGGTGGAGGGAACATGCCGATGATTAAGTTTCTGTCACGCAAGCTTACTTGTTGCCTTTTGTCAAATTCCTGGTGAGGTAAATGACAAGGTTATATCTACAAAGCAGTATATTTTACTCCTTTTTGCATATAAAACAATGTTTCATGTATTCTTCTACTGATTTAGTTAGTCAATCACTGTTTAGAACTTATACCTATGTTCAATTAGATCTTCAGGATTTATTGAGATTGTTTCAAGAGTGCTTCGTATTTTTTGCGTTGATTTTGGAAAATGTTCTTAATTACTAACTGAAAGATGTGTAACTGTGTGGGTAGACTAATTAATTCAATGTTTTAATATTTTAAAAAATATATAAAATATGTAATAATTAGAATATAGGATTAAATGCATGCAACCCCCTTCTCATTTACATTCCTTGAAGTATGTTTGTCACAATCATTCCTCTAAAAGATATTGAGTTATTATATAATTTTTATATGCGTGACTTTTCATAAATTATGTTTGTTATAGTCATTCCCTAAAGTATATTGCACATTTTTTCATTTATGAATATACATTAATACTTAAAATATTTATATTATACAACGGTAAATTGATTTGGTTATGTTCATATGTGCATATATATATATGTGTGTGTGTGTGTGAGTGTATATGTTTCAAAATAATTTTTAAAAATTATATTGATGTATATACGTATTGTAAAAATGCAAATGTACATACATAATTAATATGTATTCCTAACAAAAATAAGATATGTTTATTTTACTCTTTGAGATGTTCCGTGGCTTTTAGACAGGTTAAAAAATTCATCCAAACTAACCCATTTGAAGACAATGATTTACCCAAGAGCAAAGGGGGCATGCAACAACATATATACCAGAAAGACCTCTCAAATGAAAAGTGGCATAGCGGAAGTGTACCTTCTTGGTATCACCTTTTGCAGAGCCTGTTCCCATATTTGGGAGATAGTAGTCGTAGCAATCACTGAAAATTGCTTCTGCAAGGTGTGGTGATTGCAAGAATTTGCGGTGAAGAGATGCTGCAAGTAGAATTAACTTCTCAATGTGTCCAAAAGTAGTGCATAGTCGTCTGAGGTCTTCAATAACATCACTATCACTGATCGTACTATGTGCTGTAATAGAAACAAGCAGCAGTTAGTAAATTCCTGAAAGCACTGTCGAAACAATGAAGTATTGCAAAGTAAAAGGTATCCAAAAGACATTACACTGCAAGTATTTTAGCGTAGATGCCATAGTAACATATAATTGTCCAATTTTTGTAGTCATCTGTTTCAAATTGCCAAATGAAGTCTGATAAAGAGTGTCAGCTGCTGCTCTGAAGGCAGTACAAACCATTTGCTCCAGCAGTTGATATGGTTTAAGTGTCTCCAAGTAGTGAAGAACCTAACTCAAGATGACATAATATCAATAATAATGAAAGAACAAGAAAGGCAAGAATGTTTGAAGCAAAAGTAAGTTGATGCCTTTATCTGACTTCCGGCAGAACTATTTACTCTTAAATATTTTAACAGGTTGATTGACATGCCATGGAGCTGGTTTCTATTATGAATTTCTGTTTCAAATATGATTTCAATGTTAGACCTACTTCAATTTTGTATCCTCCAAAACTTGTTCACTCAACTTTAGAGTAGCAGATGAAGAGGTGAAAATAGCCTAAAAATCATCCAAAAAATAGAATACCTTTTCTCCTTCTCTATTTGGATCCAGGAGTGGTTTCTGTTGAGAAGCAGGCAAAGGCAAAGCTTCATTCCAGATCTTTCTCCATGAGTTCCCATAATCAGACATTCTCTCTGAAAGTCTTCCAGAAGGAGGCCACTTGATTTCTGACACTTCCGTGGCATTAATTTGAGACACTCCAGTCTGCTCGCTATCATCATTTTCCCAGTCCTTTGGTGAGTGCCATCGAATAAAATCTTCAAAGACAGCTTCCGGATTAGCTGCCTTAAATGCAGACATGTCTGCAGTCAGATGCAAAGAAAATCTTTCCATGGTCAGAATACTCCATGATGCTGGCATATGTACTTTAACATTCTAGCACACTATTTCAGTGGATAACGAATCCATACATCATGCTGTCACCCTATATGTTTGTGAAGCAAAACTTCAGTAAGAAGTGTGTTTGTGTGTTTTAGTTTTCAGATTAAACAAAATGATGGAATCCGAAAAGAGCAAGCCCTAGAATCAGTTAGGGCCCTTGACTTGGGTACAACAAAATTCATGTCATCTGTAAGTCAACATCTTACACTTGAATTTCTCATATTTGTCATTTTACACGCGGAAGGATAAGGGCAATGCAACAGTAAAATACTCTTGACATTTTCAAACCATGGTTGTAAGTGATCCTTTTGAAGCATGGCAGGCGACCATAGGTACCCAATGCTGATAATAACCACAACCCCATACTTAGGTTTCAGAGAGCACAAATTCAGCTACCTCGTTCCTCCTAGCCGTCACCACCAAAAGAGAAAAGCAAAAAGAACAAATAACAAGTACAAAGAAACAAAATAGGTAAAAGAAGAGAGAAAGCAGAAACTCCAGCCTGGTAGATTGAACATTTAATTTCAAATCAAGCAATTGTCTTCCACGAAAGGCGTAACTTTGATATAGAAAAATGAAAGACCGTACAGGATAATGCTGATAGCTAAAAGGCAAATTATGCGCAGCTTTAAGACTTCCAGCTGGATTCTGGAATTTCTCATACATTCTCAAATGACTACCATCTTTTCCATAGACTATTGCAGAAATCAAAAGACCAACTAATCAGACTAGCTAGTGCATGTCAGACACTCTATGCCTGTGAATGATTTTAAATATACCGAGTATGAAAAACAATTATACTAAGATTCTTCTATTATTTTTTACTTTATTTGACTCATGACATACATACTTTGAGTAGTCAAAGAAGATAATTTGATTGGAAAAGAAAAAAAGGAAGCAAAGTAGGAACAGTGGGAGAAACACATGTCAACTTGTGTGAAGAGATAACTTGACAGACCAAATCGTGTTAGAGTTTACCAGTACCGAAAACAAAAAAAAATCGTGTTAGAGAACACCAATAAGGCATTCTTCATAAAGTAGTGATGAAGATCCTAACTTATTTTTCATTATTCTAGTTCGTCACAGAAGGTGGCTTCTGAAAGAGAGAGAACCATCATTTTGAGCATAAAATCTGTCAGAAAAGAAATTTATAGAAAAGGAAACTGCAGCCAGTGTGTAATAAAAGTCAGGATGGAAAGTGAAATTAATTACCAGAGGCCAGAATATCCCTTTCAAGTTGACCAGAGAAGCTCTGAAATGGAACGGAAAGAATAATAGTCAATTCATGTATTATATGTCTAGCAGCAAGAATTCAAAGCCACATATAGTGCGTACTTTACTGCCAAAAAAGCAGCAAGAATTGGAAAGCTACATATAGTGCTTGCTTTACTGCCAAAAAACTAATAACAAAATTAGCTTTTAAGCTATGATGCATGGACACCAATAAGCAACACTTAAACGAAATTACTTAAAAATTTTAGGATATTGCACAGCTCTGAAATGGCTGCCCAATATATTGAAGTACTTCAATATTATATTCGGCGGTTGTGTGTACACATAAGTGCAGAAACATATGTAAATATGCCATTGATAACTGTCAAAATTTTCAATAGGTGAAGATAGAAACAGAACGAGGAACTACGTGGTTCAACCATATGACCTAAATCCACAAGACAAATGCTCAAAAGGCTAAATCATGTTATTCTCTCTTAATTTGGGATTACAATGTGAATTACAGATACCAGAAATAGAAAATGGAGGTCATTGCTCGAAAATCAAATAAAAAATGTCACTACAATCAATTAGATATTATGTGATTTGGCAATTATATTGAAAAATCAATTCTTTATTCGAGTAGAAAACTGAAGTGCCAGTGAATTATAGTTTTAAAGTGACTACTAAGTTGCATTATTAACCCAAGTAATTACCAGTGGTCTGTAAATGGGTGAAGTGGTGATTAAAGTTTAATATCAGATGTATTAAGACCTTCATATCTGAATGCAGATTAAAAATCCACCACTCTGTTGATTCCATGCTAAAACTCAATAATAACAACAGACCTGAATCTAAGTACAGACAACATTTCTATTAAAGGAGATGCACAATGATTTACAAAAACGAAGACAATCATGTTTAGGCAAGGAAAACACCATATACTACAATTATTTAAGCTTACAAATGAATCACCCAAAGCTACAGCAGCCCTTAAGCGTTCTTCATGCATGTCTTCTGTCATGAGAGGTGGATCCTGCAGCAAAGTTAACAGAGATGCATTTTATTCCTTCAACTGCTCTTTCAGAGTAGGCAGCAGATAGTAAACTACCTGGGTTATTGGAGCATGCATAATCTTGTGTGCTTTCAAGAGCATCATTGACCCTGCTACACCAGATGAACCATTCCTACAAGTAGAGACAATTATTTTAAAATGCGGAAACATAGAGATATCTAGCAAAAAAAAGAAGCTACTGGCATTCCAGAACCACACAAGCAACCGAGATTCACTGATTTACAAGAACCAATAGGCTAAAGAGAATTCAGATGCAGACCAACATCTGCAGGCATGTTATAGTTCTTTCTGTGCCGGGAAAAAGTAAAACAGTAAAAAAGATATGCCCACAGCACCATTTTAAGTATCAGTGTGTAACAGTACAAGGATATGTAATCTCATCGTCATTCCTCAACAATAACATCACAATTTATATTAATGTAAATGTCATGCTTGGGAAAATACATTTTTGGTCCCTCCAAAATACCACTAAAACAGTTTTAGTCCCCTAGTTTTGGTCCCTCAAAATTACCATTTTTGAACACTTTTAGTCCCCACAGTTAATTCTCCGTTAGTAGTTAACGGACAACCCTAATCCCAAAATCAACTAACAGTTAATTCCTTCCCTCCCAATTCCTATAATTCAGACACTCCTAGATGCAACGTTCAACTAGATCATGCATTACAAGAAATGTGCTGGTCTTGACATGAAATTCAAATATTATGGTGCCGTGTTAAATGTGTGTGTGAATCAGAAGCGTTTGAGAGGAGGTCAAAGGGTGCAAGCCCACCGATCAAAACCCATTATCTGCCATCTGTGTACCTTAGGATGAGGCTGATTGTGTTGTATGCCAAGTGTGAGGTTCTCAGTGATGCAAGCATGGTGTTTGATGGAATGCCCGAGAGGAATGTGGTGTCTTGGACTGCCATGATTGCAGGGTATACCAAATATGGGCTCTACTTGGAGGCTGACAGCCTCTTTGTTGAGAAGCTAAGATCAGGTATTCTTCTGGGACATGCTGCCAGTGTTTCTGGTGCGTATTGACATGTTCTATAGTATGTGAAAAATAATGGTGGACCACTCTTGTTTGGTATTTTGTTCACTGGAATTCTGGTATACTAGAATCTCGAAGGATGAAGTGTGTTATCTGCTCATTCATTGATGTGGAACCTTTGCAATGTACTGATAGAATTGCTGTTGAGATTGGAGTGACCCAAGTGGTTTTTGTAGCCAAAAGTTTCATTTTAATAGCTTCTAATCATGGCTTAGAAAGGTGATATTTCAAGTGAATGAGTCAAAAATTTTCAGTCAAAATGAAGAGACAGAGGAGGAGGGTTTTAAGAGTTGTTTTTTAGAGAGAACTTTTGTAGTAAAATGAAGCCAAAGTGGGTTTATATTGTTCCCAACCACTTTTATGCACCAAAATGCAGCAGATTTCCCCCCAATTCCAGCCCCTTGTGCGTTATCCGTTAACTTTTACGGGGAAATCAACGGTGGGACTAAAAGTTCTAAAAATGGTAACTTGAAGGTCCAACCAAAACTGTAATTCGTGAATAAGGGGGGATCAAAATGTTTTAGTGGTATTTTGGAGGGACCAAAAATGTACTTTTCCTTGTCATGCTTCTATTGACATTTACTTACTCCTGCATAAGCACGGGTGCAATTCACATAAGTTTCAAACAATATTATAGAGAAAAAATCCTCTCACTGTACAAAACCCTAGCTATACACAATCTGAACCTGCTGGGCGATATTCATATCTTTTAGTCTTTCTGCTGTCCTAACTTCATCCGTATCCTATGTCTTTTACATAAATTCTACAGGTAACTAATTATAGGAGGCAAGTAATCAAGGAGGTTTAAACATATTTCACTACCTAATTTCTAGGAACAAGTCATAGACATCATAAGCATTGAGGGAGTGTGGGACCCCTGGAGCTCAATCAAGTAGGAGTTATGAAGTATAGAGAGCTCTTAATCATTGGAGATATCTCATCCCAATTCCAACTCAATCTATTTTCCAATGTCTTAACCCATTGCTATGGTAATACAGTTGTTTGCAAAGGATATCATTTCAATTTAAAATCATTGCAATTAATTGAAATGAAAAATTATGAAGTCACTTTGAAAGACTTCACAACATAGAAGCATAAATTTAGATATACTGGAGTTTCTGCGAATGCCATTAATGAAACACCTAGATTTTTAGCAAAGTTATAATTTGTATTTGATACCTTATCTGAAGCTAAGAAAATGGGAAACGAAATCCTTCTTAAAGAAATAAGCAAAACTTCACGACTAGCTTGTATACCTGTCATGTTTCCTGCCAAAACCTTCACTAACTCCATGAGAAGCAGAAAACTCCATTGGTCCCTGAAGATCTTCCTGCAATAAAATGCATACTCAAGGTTAGTGGTCAAAGTTAATGTAACACGAATCACAAGGAACAAAATCAAAATAACTACCTGTGCAGGAGAAGTCAAAGGATCATTTGTACCAAAGTTTTGCCCTTTAACCTCTCGACGCTTTTTATCAATGCATACAGCAAGCTGCAAAAACCAGCAATAGGATCCTTTTAACAGTTTGGCAAGAACATATTTTATTTGGAAGATATAATAGGCTGTTTTTGGATTAATTCATCAGGCTGCAATAACTCACAGCAATAGGATGTCTTTTGATCGACTCATAATACTGTAGAATGACTGACCATATCAAAGACTAAGCTACAGAGGATCCTCCAGTGTATGTTAAAGAACAAAAGATTCCAATTACCAAGAAAACAAGATGGGTTGGCTAAATCTGAATTCAAAAGGCTGTTGACGAGTCTCAACTCCATTTGAAGATATACTTTGTTAATACATGGCTATGGAATTACACTAACAATTAATAACAGCATATTTTATCTTTTATTCGTAAATCAACATAAGGACTTTGAGATTAAAGAGAAACGCCATGGAATACAGATTCCTCCATAAGACAAGAAGATATTACTGGAAGTTAATGGTGCTGAAATTTCCTAGTAAAATTTTTTACGAACTTAAAAACTACTTGCAGCTTAGAAAAAAAATAGAGGGTAACTATACAGCTTCATCTCCCAGAATCACTTCTTCTCGATTCTAATTTTTATAAAGGAAGCTTTTAGTTTCCAGCTCATGATGTAAGAAACTTGGCTCCATAGGAATAGTCGAATTAATTTTAGGTCCCAGTAACTTCACAACAATAAATTTCCATCGACAGAGCAAAATGAAAATCAGAAAGGGTCAAGGGTTTATCATTCACAGAGAGATACAGATAGATAGATAGCTTGAGAAGAGAGAAGAGAGGAGGGAGAGCAGATTTAGACCATGTTCTCATATACACTATATTAAGAAAACCAACCATGTGCAGTTTCTGATTTATCAAACAGGTGGATAGGTCGATTGTGCCATTGGTTGGCATTCTTGGTAATGGCTGTGATTCTTCCCAACACCAACGAACCTCGCGAACAAACTCTATCCAGAGTACAGCAATTGCTAATCCAATAAACAAGAATATAAACAGCAGTTGACGTAAAATTAGAGTTAAACAAAGAATATAAACATGAGAGGGCTGTTGCTTAATAAGCTCCTTCAAAGGGATACAACACTAGGTTATAAATAGGAATACCCCGTATGCTACAGTTGCCAAACCAGAGAGCATGTAAGCAGAACTGTGCAAAGAGTGATTCAAGTGGAGCGCCTTTAATAGATCGAGAATTTTTATGCTCGCCCAGAGAGGAACCTGGTTGCGTTTCTGTAACTGCACAGGAAGAAAAGAAAAGTAACAAAAGAAATAAATTGACACCCATGGGATCTGCAACCAAAACCTCAACATAATCCAATTAAGAAATCTTGTTTACATCTTTATAATCTTCAGTAAATGCTCTTATAATCTAAGGCAAAGGTTGATTTTCTGTGGTGAATACCATATTGAATTAATTTATCCAATTGATTGCTGTCATAAACTCCTCATTCTTCTGGCTTCGTTCATGCACTCATTTGCAATGGATGCAAACAACAATTTAGAGAGCTCTATAGAATTACAACCAAAACTGGATCACTGAGATCAACAATCACCAGTTACATAGGCTCTGAGAGGTAACATTGACCGATAATTTCACAGGCACAAAATTCAGCAAGGGCCATTTTATTTTGACGGTATGAAGTTGCAACTGAAATTTTGAAGAATAAAAAATTTTGTACCCTCATGAAAGAGATCTTTTAGCACGCGGTCAAGAACAGTTGGTGGAGGTACAACTGCTGATGATTTCAAATTTTCGGAACCTGAATTTTCAACTGCATGTGAAGATATTAAACATCATTTAATCAAAGATTTGAGAATATAAAGAAGAATATAAATAGAATTGCAGTGCAGAAAAATATAACATGCATCAGTTATAGTTCACTTTTGATACCTCAGATTATGTATGTAAGATTTTCAAACCTGATACAAAATCTTCAATAAATTTAGCCTCTGACGCCATTTCCAATGCCTTAACTAAAAGGTGCAACTGGGACGCAAATCCAATAGTTCTTCCATCAGAAATTGCACTGCTAAACATGGATAAATACACATCACCCCATCACTTCACCAACAAAGATTGAAACTTATTTCCTACGCACCATACAATGAAAGATCCATATTAATGGGACAATGCTTCCTTGGAAACAAGTTATTGATTAGAGGACGGAAGCTAGAGTATTTTCTTCTAAAAGCATTCAAAAGTTTACAGCAGCAAAGATCTCCAGACCAACATTTCCAATCGGGTCAAAGCCATAAAGCCAAAACACCGAAAGCCCTTACATACTCAAGTTAATGGAAGAAGCCCACAAGTTGGATCAACATAGAACCCATTGGTAAAGATAAACCATATCAGAAGGATTGTTTTAGATAAAGTTCATATGCAGTCCAAACAGCAGAAAATTCAAGTATTTGAAATGGGAGTATGAAACAACATCTGGACAAATGATCCAAGGATCTGTCACAGGAAAACCTTTCGGTTTACTGGAACTGATATTAATGGTTTCCTACTCACATGCTATCGAATGTAGACAATGTAGCAACCAATATGGACAGCCTATGCAAAAAAATGCAGGCTGACCGTTATCTTAGTCACATACAGGATCTTGCTGTAGTAAGAGTAGGATTGTATTGCCCCACGAATATACCATGTACAAGTCTCATCATTAGCACTAGTCATGCATCACCCATTTATCTCCCAAGGACTTGAATAAGGTTGCCCATACTTGATACAAGCACATCTTGGTGTAATACATATTAGACATTCCCCAGTACATGACAATTGAACATTTGAAATCTCAAATACTGCAGAACTGCTCTTACAGATTTTCGGAAAGACATGGATACAAGAACCACTTATCAGCTTCAAGTGGTGAGGCATTCTCTAATTCAGCCATATCCAGAGAACTTTCAGCTGTTATCTCAGACCATATAGCAAGCAACTGAAATCCTGCATGAGGTAGTTTAACAAATGAAAGGTGAAAAATATTTTTGCCATCTGATGACATTCATGAAAGAAACTGACTTATGGTATCACACCCAGGCAATCAACAAATGAGGCTTTTGACCACCAGCAATGCTACAACCACAACTTTATGATATTATAAGCAGCAGCTTTTCACCTTTGACCAGATCCTCCGCAGAATACCACTTGCTCCAGGGACAATCATCATCCCATTGTGTTTTGCCATGAGTGTCAGTCTCAATATTTTCACTAGATCCTCTATCGTCAATATTGGGTTCTTGCAATTCATCCTCATCATCATAAGTAGGGGTTCTGTAGGTCAACTTCAGCTTAAAATGGACTTCAAAATGATGCATTGACCAGTCAACCGCAGTATAGGCCTTGGGAATACATTTAAAAAATGGACTATAAATAGTATAATAGAACATCATAAAGATTCCATAAATTCATAACAAAATAATTTAAAATCTATCAAGGGAATAGGACCTGCAAATACATTGAATCATCTATCTAGCTTGAGGATAGAGTACAGTGCTTATGCAACAGTTGAGATGGTATCAAAATGAAGCAATTCAACTGGAATAGCAATTAATTAGAGAATGTGCTATACAAGCCTGAACCATTTCTATGATGATAGTTTCAGTGTACCACTCTTTCAAAAGCAAATATTAAAGAAAAGCATGAGCAACTGCTAATACTACATAAAAACGTTTTTTCATGTACTACATATTGATCAGAAAAGTAAAACATTTGAAGACTTCCATAGGCAAATGGTCATAACCATGGTATATTGCTTTTCAGTAAACTTTGAAGCCTCAAAATATGAAACAAATTACCAAATGCGAGAATCAATATACAATCAGACTATCAAACTGCTCAAGAATGCTGATTGCGAATGATAGAACTTATTGCAACAACCAAAAAAAATAAAATAAAAAGGAACTTACAAACTTAGAAACAAACAGCTCGTATAATCCTTCCAAATGCATAAGCTTTATAGGGACTTGGCTACCAATGCAGTCAGCTTCAAATCTCCTAGTAAAAACTGTTCCCATATTTTGAATACCAATATATGCTTTACGAGAAGGATCATGAACTGGTACAAATGCAGGCCACAGGCTGCAATTAATGACCACAAATGATATTAATGGCTCTGAGTATTTTAGTCCTTAATACTGGAAGAAACTCACTGTATAATTATGTCTAAGTAATAGCAACCTACATGCATCAACACAAGACTAAACCAAGACCAAGAAAGTTATGTAGTCCGACAGAAAACCTTACGCTTGCTTGGTTCTCTTTCCTGTGAACATATTCACTCCCAGGAATGAGCTAAACATATTCCTACTTATTTTCGTCTCTTCCCCTAAATATTATCAAGAAGCTCTCATCATTACTATTCATACTATATATATATATATCACAATTATTAAATGTTCTTCTACAATATTAAGATTCTTCAGAAGTTGGTTTTTGCCTCATTAGAAGTCACAAGCACTAGGTCGTTTACTCTATATCCAGAATGTTTCCTCAATCTTATGGACACAAAACTAAATGTCTAGACCCTACACAATCTCGAAATTTTTTCTTGATGTGCTTATCCCAGCCGTGTTCACGGCCCTAAAAGAAGAAGAAGAAGAAAGAAAACTATTTCCTGATACTGGACTGGAAAATTAAGGAAGAAAACAGTAGAGCTAGGACACATAGCAGCCAAACCATGAACAGTTGGACAAAGCAATGGCAACTGCACTCAAAAGTTTGCTTGCCTCTGGTGCGTCAAGAACTACGCCACTTGCACTCTGTGGAGCAATCACCTGACAGTTTGAAACATGAGCATGAAACATAACAAGACAGTTAGTCTAAAGAGCAACGTTAACTCATACAGAGAAAGAGAGAGAGACAGACAGAGACCAGAAACTCCTTCACTCCGAAACAGAGCTGCAGATCATGCAATGTCTGATCCCAATCTGCGCCTTTACCTAGGCCAATGAGAAGCCTAATAAGATATGAATTAGGAAAAAGTACCCCTTGTGAAGTTAATATCACATTGACAGTACCATCATTAGTTGGTCCAAAATAGTACTCCATGCAATAACTTTTAATAGCATACTTGAACTCAGATTTGACCTTGTACAAATCCTTCAAATGATTTATTTGAACAGCATCCTTTACCTATAACCAAATGCAAAAGGTCTCAAGCTAGATAACAAACCCTATCAAGAACGTGACATAATCAAATGGTCATTTATTTTTGGATGGATACAATAAAATGGGATCTTAAACCAAATTGTGGCAATATTTTCATGGACGGATACAAGATATCTCATCAGATGCGTCCATAAGGCATTATAAGCCAAAAAGAACCTTCTTCCTTGAGAATAGTATGCAATCTGTACTTTATAAATATCATTAAGGGTCGGTCAGTCACTTTTGGTTGAGTATGACATTATTCCAAAACCTCTGGATGAAATATACTTAGCATTGCATCAAGAGCACTTCTCAACCTAGGCAATTGTTGCCTCAATGATGTCATCTGCCGTCATATACAGTAGAAAAATTGAAATAGAACCATCCTTTTTGACTTGCAAATTAATGAAAATGGCATCAAGCAATCTAGCAGGATGAATACAAGTCCATTAAATTCAAATTGGTAAAAAGAAGCAAAATTCAAGATAGCAGGATGACATCACAGAAAAGAGAGTTGCTCTAACTTAAACAATTACGGATGGGAACCAAGCATACCAGCAGATTCTTTGGACCATCAGCCAACCACTGTCGACAGACAGCCTCTATTTCAGAGATGAACCTAAAAACATGCAATTGGCAGTACAATTATTGCAGGTGTGTGGTTTTCTTGTGAATAATGTGTCATGTTGTGACAAAGGAATATCATACCTTTCCCAAGAGGAGGCCAGAGTAAAATCATCAAAATGCTCAAACTGCAAAAACATTAGGATGGGAAAAAAATAAGAACAAGTACATATAAAAACTGCCCTGCTTAAAACTCATTATCTATTGCAATGGTGAAGAAGTTTAGGTCATACCTCCTCTTCTTCTTCTTCATCCTCTACAACCCTTTTTGAATTGCTAGTTGACATCATCTAAAAAATTAACTGCAAAAGGCAAAACAAAATTACTAAAGGTCTCAAATTGTAAACAGTAAAGACCATTATTTCAAAGCTGTAACTGTCTTTTTTTGTTATTATGTAAATATTAACAATGAAAAGTTCCAAGAAGAGCATCCAATCTGTATTCTAGGACTTTGATTATGTCAGAAGAGAATAGCGGCAGTTTGAATTACAAAATTTTAATAAATAATAAACTGCAAACTTCATAGCTTTAATTCTTGATCTTCGAGATTGGTCAACCAAAATGAGAAAACCAGAGAAGAGAAATATCCAAGGAATACTATAGTATTTTGATTATGTAGAAAGATGAGAACAACGACATTTTGATTCGGAAAGCAAGGATCTTATACAGTAGGAACACTGTCCTTTTTTTTTCTCTTTTTTGCCTTTTACCTGACAAGGGATTTTAACTGTAATAGCCAGATCTGAGAAAGGAGATAAAGATTTCACATTAAATGTTGAACCAGGTAGTAGAAGTCTAAGTGGCAACTAATGAAGATTATTGATCAGGAAAAATTGCACGACCAGAGTTGTTCTCTGACACCGAGTAGCTCAGAAAGAGAGCAATCTCTTCTCTCTGACTTGGTGCTTTCTCTGGAGCAAGCTAAGATTTTCACTTAAAGCTTAACAAGAACTTGGTGCTAAGGTTTCCTAACAACAATGGCCTTGAAAGGACCATGGTTGATCGACACACTACCACTTACACTTCATCCTTCCAGAAAAGTGTGGACAATCATAGCGCAATGCTAGGACTAAAGATGTTTAATAAAAGATTTCCAAAGGGTTAAAATATAGTTGAAGTCAATATTGATGATATTACCTGAATCCCTTAGTTGCATCTCCCTTATATTTATCAGCTTATAAATCGGTCCCAAATATTTGCCAAAAGAACGTAAATCGTCATCAGTCATCTCATTCCACAGAACTGGTCCACTTTGCATAAAGGAAAAGCAGGACAACTCCTCAATTATCAGGGGCTTCCACAATTAACTTCATGATTCTAGTCCTAGCTTCACAGCTCCCAGAATTAACATTACCAGACCTTTGATTCTGTATGATGATCTATTTATAGCATCACTTAAGCTTTCAGGCCAAACATTTTCTCTTGTGTTTTAAATTCTGAAGATGTATTAATAGTCTCCAATTCTCTGTCACAACCAATCAGTGTAAACTGATACTTTATGCGGTCATGAAGGCAGCAGCAAGGGCATCCACTCTGATGAAATCTAAAATCAGCAGTTTGCATTTTGTTGAAGCGATCTTGAGTCTCCCAGAGCAACTTCACCGGAGATCGTTTGTAGAAACCTTTCACAGTTACGAAGTGCCAGATGATGGCTTTTAAATAAACTGCTTTCCAGAATAATCAAATGAAGGGGGTGAATAATCAAATGAAGGAGGTTGGCGTAACTGACCTATATTTATGATAATTTTCAGTGGCTTTAACAGACAGCTTAATAAATTCTGGAGCCTTACAGTTTCTTTTTTGCTGGTGGACTGGGGTTCAGGGGTTTTAATTTTATTAATATAATATGTCTCGTTTCTGTCGGCTAGAGAACTTCCAGGTTCCATGAAACTGAAGATTATCTTACCATGATTGCATCTTCAGAGCTCTACGGAACTCTTGTAAGGTTTTCAGGCCATTGCTGATAAAGTATTCGGAATTTTCCAAGCAATTTGTGGTTTCTCTAAGTTGCATATACAAGCAACCACAGGTGATTTTAAGGGAGTTAAGGCGAAGACCCTAAATTTTTTTCTTTCATATACAGTTTATATACCCATTTGACGTTATCTCTACACAATTTGACATAATTTATGAGAAGGTGTCAGAAATCTATATACTAGATAGCCCCATAAATCCATAAAACCCAGTGATCGCTCATTTTGTCCCTGTTGTCAGTGCCCAAATAACTGTACGGATCCATCCTACATCAGACTTCCATTATTTCTGATAAAATTTACCAAATATGCATGGCTCCAATGAGTAGAACTTTATCGCCACTGCATTATGTGAATGCCACCCCCATTGGTCTCTATTTCTAGCATTTTCTCCATCTCCTTTTCATAACTGGTCAGGAATCTTATTAGCTTTGATTGTCAAGCTTTTAATTATCTGCTCAGGGGAAGGAAACATATTTTGTAGAAGCAGAACATCTTTCATTTCTGGCTCTTAAGCGCTAAGCTGGTAACATATGGTATTAACAAGATCGTTGAGCTTTCTCAATTTTCTCTGGGGTTGGCTCCTAGATGACTCTAAAATCCGAAAGCAGCATGGGAGAAAGACTGCGGCCCAAAACCAGAAGCAGTTACTGATTCAAAATATTCAGCAGGTAAATCAAGCAATACTCTTGATGCAAGTTAAGGCTTGGTTACTGATAGGAAATACCTCGCAACACGTAAATTAAAAATTCATAGCACAACAGCTTCAAAGTTCTAATTCATGTTCGAAAGATTCTGCTCTATTCTAAAACTTAAAGTATTGCCATTTATATGTTCTGTTGTTCCATCAGGAGGTGTAGATGAGAACATTAAGCTGCCTGGTAATGCGAAGCGCGCAATCTTTATTTTTATCTTTAAATTTAACGAGAAGAACCTAAAAGTGGGAGCTGATCTTGGATGAAATTTGAGCCCTCCAGAGTATATTCTTCAGCAACTCATTGGTGATCAAGGATAAACACATTGCCCGGAATGGTTCATCTCAAAATAATAATATAATCGACCTATGCCTGTTTGAACAGCCTCAGTTAATACTGTCTTGCTTTGATAAGAATCAATACGATCTTTATAAGGCTCCTCCTCTGAATGAAATTCAGTGAGATCCAGAGAGACCATGTCTTCATCCATAGGATCCCAAGTACCGAATGGCTTCGGCAGAAAATTCACTGAGTTCTTCAGAAGTTGCAAGATCCAGGAAATGCTTTGAACTATTTCAACTCAAACAAGCAGTGTTCAAGCATGCCTTCACCGCTTGGTTGGATGTACAAGACACTAATCATAGGTTAACAGGAACTGAAATCACCCAATATGGAATCATCTTCCATCCCAAGGTGATAAACAAATTGCAGGAACAAATGAATAGATTCTGACTCATACAAAAGGAAACAACTACTATTATTGCAGCAACTATATGCACCGGTCGAATGAGAGAACCAACATATTTTTATTCATCCAGCAGAAGGCCTCTGGACAAGAATTCCATCCGTTGTTAGTTGGATTGGGTGAAAATACAATGGACAGGGTAATATTGCTTGCATTAGGAGCATACAACAGCCTGATTAGAGATACTAACAGTGCTTCTATCCAAAGATACTTCCAAAGTGGGAATGTTAACAGTGAATCAACTACCTCATATCTAAATGTCCCAGCATTGTAAAGGAAATGATAACAGCAGACTTTGTGAGCTCGTGAGGCCGAGGACTTGTGCATTTTCCACATTGTTCCGTCATAATTAAAAATTAATTTTGAAAGGAGCAGCAAGTTCAATCAAAAAAGATGTCAGAGCATTTTGCCAAATGCATATGGCGGCTAAAGACTTTACAAGTGATGAATAATACAAAATTTCCTCTTGAAAACCCAATAATATTACCAAAATTTAGTTAAAAAGAAACTATAAAATTCCTAAAATAGCATTTACCTCAACCACACAACACATTCCCCATAAAAAAGATTTTTCAGAAACTACATACAGGCAGAGATAACAGCATTACAAATCCCGGTCCGTATATAAGATGCAAGGAACAATCGGATCATAAACATCAAAATTCATTCCTCGATCATAGAACTAGGTCAAAATCAAGGCTATCGATGAGATACATATATAGATATACGTACCTTGCCCGAGTTGTTCACCGTCAATGGAGGAGAGGATCCGAGGATGTTAATGTTTGGATTCCCGTGATTTTTGCCCCCCTCTTCTTTCCTTTTCCGGTTTACTTAGTTTATGTATTTCCCTTAATGGAGCATGCTCTACACCACTCTGCCAATCATCAAATAACTACAGTACTATGAGCTTGAGGTTTTGCAATTTCTTTAAAACAGGGGGTGCATTTTGCAATTTCACTAAAATACAGGGAGATCCTTTACAGTTTTACCCATTAATTATTAATCTATACGGTATTTTTCATAATAATTCTTTTTTCAATTTGCGGTGCTAAAATAGGCATATTGACATGACTATAAATTTTCATTTATTCCACTTGCAAGACTTTCTTTTTTCATTTTTTCCCCCAAATCTCTTCATCAATTCATACTTTTTACTTTTTGTTTCACTTTAATCTCTTATATATTAATTCCCATTTATTTTTCATTATTATATTTACTTTTCGTTATTAGATTGTATAAAAAGTCGTATCATCCAAATAAGATATTTACTTGACGTTATTTCTAATTCAAGAGCCAATTAATATTTGGTTGAATAACTCAACCCAAACAAATTAAGTAAACATAATATAATTGATATATAATTATTATTTTTTTCCTATCACCCATATAATTCATATCACAAAGTAAATAGGAATTTGAGGGATAATAATAGTCCCCTTCCCCCTTAAGTTTGGATTAATAGCAGACACCCTCAAAGTTTGAGGCATTTTGCACTTTGCCCCCCAATTATTTTTTTTACATTCGACCACCCATTAAATACTTTGTTCCTATTGGTCCAAATAGCCCAAGCAATAATCGCACAGGAGGGGAACTGGACTCAACCGCTGATTCTTTCCACTGTGAAACCACCCGCCAAGGAGTGCCGGACATCGCCCAAACCTGTCGGGCTAAGTCACATGTTAACATAGCATGATAAGAGTCCTCATCTTCCGGCGGACAGCAGACATCCACAGGAATCCGCCTTCTCCTAAGGTTATTCGTTGTCGGAAGAGCATCATGACTCAGCCGCCACAAGAACACCTTCACTTTACTAGGGACTTCGCATTTCCATATAACACTCCACACCTGATGGGCGAGGTTTCCCGAACTAACACCACCAACACGTTCTTCCAAATCTGTAAGTGGTATCAGGTATGCACTCTTAACAGAAATAAACTGACCATCACACTCCCCATGAGGCGGTGGAAGAGATAGAATAATTTTAGCATCATCCTCATTAAAGACCTGTTGGATCAGATCAATGTTCCATTCTCTGCGATTGTGAAGAAACAGAGAGCAAAACGTGGCATTCGGCGATAGTGTATTGGGACGGTAGTAATGATGTCGAGGAAGCCATGCATGCCAACAAACACCAACCCTCCTACCATCTCCAATACGCCATCAAGAACATCCCTGGCTGCACAAATACTCCTCCAAGTGAAGGAGGGGTTGTGGTCAATCTTAGCATCAAAGAAGTCTGATCGTGGGAAGTATTTTGCCTTGATCACCCGACTCAACAAACTTGATGGATTCGTAACAAAACGCCAACCTTGCTTTGCTAACATCGCAATATTAAAGCGCTCAAGTTCCCGAAATCCAAGCCCACCGTCACGTTTACTCCTGCACATCCGTTTCCACGCCACCCAGTGGAGCTTCCGATCTGCTGGACTACTCCGCCAGAAATTCACGATTGCCCTTTTTTTACTTTCCCGAAAGACCCGCAAAAATGAAGGAGATTATTCTTCATCTGCATTGCCTGCCACCACCTTCTTCCCACAGCCTCCACTGCCCATTCCATCTAACCCCAACTATGTAAATCTTCCTCCAATTTCTCCACACCTTCGATTAATCTTTTGACTTGAACCCTCCAACAAGACCCAACAAAAAATTCCTAACATCCAACTAAATAAAAGAAAACCCAACAAAAAAAGAAAGATTTCTGTCAAATATTCACAAATGAAAATACAAAAGTTTCAAGAAATCGAAAAGAAACGTAAAGCTTAACATTCGAGGTAGAGATGGCAATTTGGCCTCGAAAAACTAGCATAGTGTTTGCATTTATATTTTGAGTGTTTTGTTTTGATATTTTGGAGATGGAGAGAGAAAAATAGAAATAAAAAGTGTATGTTGGAGGTAGATGGTATGTTTGAATTTATGCTTTGAGATAATTTAAAATATTCTAAATAAGTGGTGTAGTCTTGATATTGAGACTTGTGAAACAAAAATTACTGTATCTCTTATTATTTTTATATATAAATATCTTATGTTTAACATTGTATTTTTTGAGGATAAAAAGTATTATTTATTGTCAAAATATGTCTCTTTTATATTATATATATAATTATATATATTATATAGAGAAAGTTGAAAAATAAAAAAACACACAAGATATGGTGTAAAAAATACAAAACAAATATTGAGTGAGTTTTATCTTGTCTCGAAAAATGCCAAAACATGAAACCAAACATAATGTAGAATTTTGACTTGAACAAGACGTGTTTGGTATTGATTTTGGCAGTTCTAGCCACTTGGTTGGGACTTGGCTGGGCTGGAGTAGGGTATGAGTTTTGTACGAAACCTGCCCCGATTCATATTTTATATAGTTTTTATTATTTATTATTCATATATAATATATTATTAATCAAAAAACTTATAGTATTATATGTAAATCTTTAAATAATTTTATATGTATCCAACTCTATATAAGAAATTACAATGACTTCTTTTGAGATTTGTCATAATTACGAATACTCCCTAATTATTTGGAAACTTACCAATATCTCCTGATTTTAACAGTCATCTAATAATTAGTTCATTCCATTAGTTTTTGTTAGGTTTTCATCTATGTGCTATGGTAAACTGACCAAAATGTCCTTGTAGACTATAAATTATAATTTTACTTGTTTTTAAAAATTTTTATTTTTTATTGACTAAGTGAATAATTTTTTATAATTTTTTAAATTTTTTCATCCACCCCGTTTGATTTTTTTTTTATAAATTTTTAAATTTTTTAACAAAAAAAAATACATTAAGGGCATACTTGACATTTTCATACCCCTTATACAAACATTACATGATTTTATCAAACATTAGGGGGTATTTGTAATTTTTCGAACAATATGAGGTATTCGTAATTATGTCAAACTTCAGGGGAGGCCGTTGTAATTTATCTTAGAAATACAAAAAAATAAAAAATTAGTTGATGATAAAAATAATAATTTCGATGAACGTATACTTTATCTTTTATAATTAATTTACATTAAAAACTATATTAAGTTATTTAAATCTAAACTAACATTATTTATTAAAAAAATGAAATAGTAGTTGAATGTATTCTTTGTATTATATAATTCATTGTAGATTGTAAAATAATATTACCTAATAAGAAAATTAATAATTTAAATGAACTTACACTTTGTCTTATACAATTCATTTTAAATTAAAAATTATGTTAATGTATTTAAATCAAAACTTATATTACTTGTTAAAAAAATAAAATATTAGTTAAATAATAAATGTATTTAAATCTAGTTAAATTAACAATATAAATTATTTAACTCTAACTAAAAATTAACTAAAATAACAATACAAAATGTTAAAAAAAAAGACTTAAAGTCAAAATCCTCTTTAGACTTTAGCCGAGCGGAGCAAAAGCAGCATGGGTTGGCGGGGCGGGGTAGGGGTACGGGGCAGGGTGAACTTTGGGCCCGGGACATAGACATGAATAATAAAAGGCTTTGTGCAAATGTTAGAAAGAAAGAAATATGTATATTTTTAGAATTTTTAATATATTTGATTTGTATTAATATAAGACACACAGAAATGAGTTACGACGTAGGCAAATATTCAAAATATTTTTGGCTGTCTTTCGGATAACAAAAAGCTTAAAAACAAACATAGTCCGAGTGCATGATTGGATTTAGCATCTCAACAACAAAATGATACATAGTTCTTCATCGACATGGGAAACATAAACCAAATCATCTTATTGAAGCAAACGGGCAGAAAAAATACACCGAAGTACAAACATTTTGCACAATATACGTCCGCGGGGGGGGGGGGGGGATCGTCTGCTAAACCAAGAACTTAGTTCTTGACAGTGGTAACATGCCTAAGAAGCATGGAGACGACATCCGGGGAGATTCTTGCAGCCTCTATCTTGAGATGGTGGATCTTTGCCTCAGTTTCTTGTTCAAGGCGCTTGACGTTAGCACCGGAGTCTCCACTGCTCTGGACAAAGAAAAATAAGAGTGAGAGAGTGAGCATAAAGCAACGACCCATTCTGGAGCAACTCTCAATCAGAACAAGAAAATTGAAGTTTCAATGAATTCATGTCGAATCATGCATGAATGACTTGTTAAAGGTGTTCTTACCTCTGCCAGCTTCCTCTGAAAGTCGGCTTCCATTTGAGCACGGAACTCAGCAATTTCCCTCTCGGCCTCTTCTTTCGCCTGCTTCAGTCTTGCTTGTTTTGCAGTTCTAGCAGCATTGACAATGCGCTGAGCTTCTTGCTCTGCAGTTAACAAGAGTTGAATTCCGTTCTGGCTACTGCTGGCTGCCATATCTACAGATGTTGAAGCAGGGCTGCACTGACAGAAGTTCGTGTAAGTAAATGAAACTCAACCAAAGGTGGGAGCAAAACGAACAGAATATTGACCAATTTTATTGTAAAATGCTGTAAACATCATAGCCAATCCCAACATCGAGAAACTATGGAAAAACCTGCACTATCTAACAGTACAAACAACAGTATATAATCGCCAAACAAGCTTTACTATCCTAAGTCCTAACCCCACAAACAACCAGAATGAGAATAAATTATGGATTCCATTCCAATCAAATCAATTAACTAAAGATTAGAAGTGATTATCTGAGCATACTACTCTTTCAGAAAGGCGTTTTGAATTATCGAAGGGTATTATACAAATCAACAACAGTTGCTCGAGTGGTGAATAGCAACCCCAAACGGGATAAGGCAATATTGGTTAGTTTTTCATATCCACTCGTCCCCTCATTACATAGCAAAGTATTTCATGCCTGGCCCTTTATTACTCAAGCAAATACACTGAGGTTATAAGGTTATATTTGGATTAATGGATTTAAAATCATGGATTTCAGATCCTTGGTACAAATCCTCTTTATTTGCTTTGATAATTCTAATTCATAGGATTTCAAATACTTCAACTCTAAATTTGGACTATGTTTTTGTTCAACTTTGATGGATTTCAAATTCTTCTAACATGGGCTTATTTGAAATCATTTCACCAAATCCTTCCCTCAAATTCAAATCCAAATGTAACCTTAGGCTAAATCTGAATAGATGAATTTGTAGTTAGAGATTTCAAATCCCTAATACCAAATTCTTTGAATTTCTTTTGGATAATTCTAAATTCAAAGGGTTCGATCCAAATCCTTCCAACCAAATGCAGCATTACAGGATCTCAACTCAAATGTGATCACAACAAGCCTAAGTAATCATCCCATTACAAAACAACCCCCCCTCCCCCTCCCCCAATCCAAGCAATGCCTCTGCCCATCAAATCCCACAATCAAAACATGATTTTGTTCATCAGATCCCACAACCATAATCTTGATTATAGTTCAAGAAAACAACCAAACCATGACATCGCCATCAAAATCCCACCACCCAAAATCTGAACACAATTCAAGAAAACACCAATTCACCTCATGGGCTTCCCTCAATCCCAAGACTGGGAAATTGGGTCTACCCTGACGAAATCTAATTATCCGCAAGAAACTCGTCTAACCCACTACAATTAGCAAAACGTAACACCAAAATTTATGAATAAAGAAGAAGCAGCAGACAAACAAGCATCAGTTGGAAGCTTTACCTGTAGAAGGTAGATCCCAAATACTAAAGCAGCAGCAGCAAAAAGGAGAACTTGCAGTGAGAAAGACAGAGATGAAGTAAAACAAAGGTAAAAGAGAAGTTTGACTTAGAGGAGGAACTTTGGAGGATCTCTCAACAACGTGGCAACGTGCGAACTTTTGCAATTGTAAAGAAAATGGGAAAAAAAAAATCAGTTGCTGCCCAAATTTTTTTAGAGGGCTGGTGCCATAATATTTTGGTTCATTTTGATTTTCATTTGTGAGTTTCTTTTATTATTATTAAATGTCATGACATGTTATTGTTATGTGCATATTATAAATAATTTGATATTTTATAATATATAATAAATAGTAATAAAATATATAAAATAATAATAAATCATATTTCAAAAAAATAATATAATTATCTAATGAAGGATACAAATATCATATTTAAAAATTAATACGACGGTATTACTAACAATTGACTGTGAGCTAGAGGACCTTTTTTTATATTAACTAATCACTAAAATAAATAATAAATAATATTTTATGTTTTAATATATATTATGAATAAAAGTAAAATATATAAATCAATACAATATATAAAAAAAAAGAAAACTAATTTATCAATTGTTGGACGTTGGGTTGGTTTTGTGGACTCATAACCTAATATACATTCATATTTGATATGAAGTTTGAAGTCTTCCATCTTGACGTTGGATAAAGACTCCTCTAGGATAAGTATTAGGGAAAATTACAATGTATTCGCCTAAGGTTTGTTATAACTACAAATATTCTCTTGTTATTTGAAAAATTATAAATTCTCCCTTCAAAATTACTAATATCCCCTTGTGATTGTAGAGGGGTATTTGTTAGGATATTTGTAATTTCAGAAAGTATTTGTAGCTTTTTAAACAATGAGAAAATATTTGTAATTAAGACAAACCTCAGGGAGCTTATTGTTTTACCCTAAATACTATCTAATAGAGTTTATAGCCTCCCAAATATATATTGAGATAATGACTCATCTAAAATAGATGATAACTGAAATAGAGTTTATGGGCCTCCAAATATATATTCGGACATGGACTCCTCTTAAAAATATGATTGGATATATATATAAAAAGGGTTCATGATAGACATGATTGTAAGCAAATAGGTACATAAACACAAGTGTGATAAAAATGAGTTTGAAAAACTAAACTTGATTAGTATAAAAAAATTATTTTTTAAATTCAATTATTAAAAAAATAGAAAATGCAAGAACTAATGGGTAAGACACATACCCTATACAATCTTTTTGGTATAATTTGAGTAAGACCCAATGAGTACTTTATGAGCAGCATAAGAGTAGGGTATAATAAAATGGTAAGTTACAACGAATTCTTTTGAAATTTATCATAATTACAAATACCCCATTATTTTTTAAAAAAAACTACAAATATCCCTTTAAAATTACAAATAACTCTATACAATGGGATGTCATAAAGAGGTATTTGTTATAGTATTTATAAGTTCAGAGGGGTATTTGTAAATTTTTAAAGTAATATTTATAATTATGATAAACCTATGAAAGATCCCATTATAATTTACACGAAATAAAATAATAATGTACAGTAATGACCGTTAGAAGTGGCATTTTTCATGTGCGGATGATCTGATGCTTCCTGTAATTCTTTATTACATAATTGTTGCAAGTTGAAGTATTGACTTTATTTGTAGTGATAGATCTCATCTATCCTTCACATGTTTCATGTCTATGTTGTTGTTGTTCTTTTTTTTTTTTTTTTTTTTGATAATTTGTCTACGTTTTTGTTTTATGTATTCTTGAAAATGAAATATATGTTAAGAGTTAATTGATAGATTTAATTGTATTTTTAGTCCTATAATTTTATTTATTCAATATTTTAGTCCTGTAATTTGTTAATATTATAAAATAGTCCTTCACATTTTGTAATTTCACGATCTCTTAACAAATTTGGCCAGAAATTTTAAATATTGGCCAAAAAGTGGGATGTGCCGATTTAAAATGGAGAAATACTTCTTATTGGTTGATGTTTGTTAACTATGAGCGGATCTTCGAGTTCACGCTCGTGTAGCCTAGTTTGGATACTTTAATTTGAAATTATACTCGTAGGCCAGAGATCAATTGATTTAACATAAAATGACCATGTGATCTCATCATTTACGTCAAAATGCGTCCGATTGAAATTCATCTTAACTTAGTCAAAACTCTTGTGAACACAACAAAATAAGGTAAGACATTTGTAATACAAAATTGATTTATTATTCAATGATCGATAATAATAAATCATAGCTTCGCCAGTTTTAACATCCCGTCTCGAGCTCAAAAATACGAACATGAAACAACAATGCTCGTATTAAGTATAAATCCGCATGTGAATGCATATATCCCGTACTAAGAGCGGGAATAGGAGTTTGCGGACAACTTCTTGATGAATTGGACGACAACATTCGCGACGTTTGTAGCAGCAAGAGGCCCGAACAAGTTGATGGAATTTTCGCCGTCTTGCGCTCCAGCTAGGTCGGACAAACCACGGACGACGATCACCGGGAAGCCGTTCGATAAGCTTGTCTATAATTGCACAAAAATGAACAATTTCACTATTTACTTACAGAGATGCTAAAAAATGATAGAGATAATACCAAAGGTGTACAAGGAAAACTTGCCATTACTACTGCAGTGCTCTCCATGTCAGCTGATGAAACCCCAAAAGTTTGGAAGATGAAATCTCTATAAGCAGCATTGTCAAGAAAAGTGTTGGCTGTGGAGCCTCTCAGTCCAACCACAACTCTGGGCTTATTATCAAGGCACAGGGTGGCATTCACACATTGTTCCAATTCCATACCCTATATATATGTGTGTGTGTCATAAAAATAATTCAAGAAGATAACCTCATAAGATCCCCCCCCCCCCACCAACAAAAAAAAAAGAAAAAAAAAATAAATATGTAATTGGGCTAATTACACTTAGATCTCTTAAAAATATGAAATTATATTTTTTTTTAAATTATACTTGCATCATTTTTAAAAATTCTTTATTTACGATTTGTACCCCTTTTGTTAAGTTTGGATAGAAAACACTGACTTTAAATATATATATATATATATATATAAACTTTCAATTAATATTATCCCTTATTCAACGTTCTACCTAATTTATTGACTAAGACACTCCAGTATTATTTTCATACGTGTGAGGAGGTAAATATAATATTTATAAAGTGAAAGGGTAAGTTATAAAAGTCATTAGATGAATGAACAAAACTAGCCATATTGTCCATATTTTATTTGAAATGCTGAATAAGGTGTAAAAGTGGAAGTTTAACAATTTTTCTTTTTTTATAGAGCTCATCATTTGATTTTATTGAAAGTGAGATCGAATCATAAATGTACGTAACACTCACCTCCAGACTAGTTGCTAATTGAAGCCAATTGTTGCTCACTTGAAACCAAAGCATTTGTCGAGGAGTATTAGGCTCTCCAGCCTCAGAATAGAACTGCTCCGGGCTGTATCCAATTCGTCCTAATGAATTATTTCCCTCTTTCGGGACGTTATAGTTCTCGAAATCTAATTGAGCAACATCATTTGATGGAATTGTCGCATTTGGTTTCTGTCCAAAATAATATGTTAAAAGTATTTATAATTATGCCGAATATCAGAAGAAATTAATATAATCTAGGCTACAAATTATGTTATTGGGTAGTTACCAGCCAATCCCAGAGGCCAGTGTTGGCAAATTGCTTGGGAATGCTGACATCTCCTATGGACAGGGAACTGTTTGTATTCCCAGAAATCCCAAAATGGATCAATCCTTTAATGTAGAAGTGGTCCACCATTTGTTGTGTTGCAGCAGCAGCATTCACCTAACCAAATAAATTTAAGAAAATTATAAATACTTCCCTCAAATTTTAATAAATACACATACACCCCCTAATTTTTAAAAATTATGATGCACCTCCCTAACTATTTTATTAATTTATTGCCTTCTTACATAAAAAACAACATTAATCATTAGTCTTTGTAATAGCTGAAAACTTCAACGTTGACCAAAGTTTAAGTACAAATTCAGTTTTATCGACGTGGTTGTTTTTATAAAATGTCATTATTATAGCTTCAAAAATCATTATGGTAATAAAATACAAATTCTTATCATGCAATAGATTTAATCAGCAATAATTTTAATATCATTACTTAATTTTCCATTGCTAATATTCTCTTTGCTCCAGAGTAGAAACCTCACCAGTCCAACTCCACATCTCACATAGATAACGTTCTTCCCTTCTACTGTCCCAATTCGAAATCGTCGTCCTGTAGTTAAATTAACTCGACACATTGACTTAGACTGCCACAAATATTTAAGTCTAAAAATTTGAAAAGAATAAAAAAAAAAATACAATTTTAGTCCTGTAATAAGTATGAGGGGTAGCAATTTTGTCCTATAATTTCAGACAAAACGGCAGGAATTTTGCTAAAATGGCCAAAAAAATGCAATTATATCTACACCTCGGACTTATGATATTCTAATATATTACACAATATATACACACACAACAGAAACGCCAACATTACTTACACAAACTATTCCTTACTATTTGCGAAATTACATAAACCCTTTAGAAACTTCAAACAACATTACACAAACTACCCCTGTTTTTTTTTTTTTTTTTATCGTGAGAGATGATTTTTGTAATAATACAAAAAATAGAGATAGTTTCCATAAACAAACCATAAACGAGGGAGTTTCAAAGTAATTATCCCTGGATATGAATGCAGGTTGTGAGAGAACTTGCCTGAGAGGTCGACATAGGGGTATTTGGAGTGGTTCTTGAAGGCACCAGAAGCAAAGAAAGCATTCTCTTCAGGTGGATAAACTGTGATGAGACCAAGATATGGCCCTCTCCTGTTGATCTCCCTTACTATGGCTAATGATTTCCCTCTCTCAACTGGAAATCCCAACACACCTGAGAACAGTACGAGGAATATTGACACAAAACCCACAACTATTCTTGCACCCATTGCTGGTTTTGTTCAAGTTTATGTTAGTACAGCAGCTGCTTCTTGCAACCTCAATTATATATACAATGAAGATTTGATGTGATGGGTGTGGACTATTTGATGTAAATTCAAATATGTCTGAATATATGTGGCCCCATCTAATGAGAAGTTCTTGTTTGTTTTTTCCCTTGAGAAAATGTTGTTGAAATATAAAATGTCACGTTCAAGGTTGTAAGAGTTGAAGTAAACATTAAATATAACACACATAGTTTGTATATATATATAGAAGTAAAATTATATTTTTGATCCCTTACGACAAGGAGTGTTGCAATTTTGATCCTATACTTTACGAAGGTAACATATTTGATCCCATAGAATAAGAAAACGTCTCCATATAGTCCCATAGAATAACTGAGGTTAATTTTTTGATGTCCCACCACTTTTTGGTGGTCAAATGTGGCCTTCAATGGTTTCGAAAATCAGTATTACACTTTTAATCATATACTTTAGAAGATTAATATACTTGGTCCCATATAATTGGAAAGCCTTGTACATGCGGTCCAAGAGCCTAATTGAGGTTCATTTTTTGATGGAAACCACTTTTACGTGGTCGAATGTGGTTTTCAATTTTAATTACGAATAACCCCTTATTATTTGTTTGCTAAATAACAAATAAATAAAAAATAACTATGTAAGCCCTAGACAGTGATATATAAATTACTTCCCCCCAAAACAAAAAAAAAAATTAAAAAATATAAAAATCTTTGAGTGGGTAAAGTAAATAGTCCATAAACATATTTTAGAAAATAATAATTCCAAAATATCATTTTTTCTGTGCAGTTCATCACAAAGGTTGAATTAAAACCTAACTTATTATTAGATGGACGTTCAAATCAGGAAAATGTGCGTTTATAATTTTTTAAAAAATAAAAAAGTATTGATAATTATGTTAAAATTTAGGAATGATGGTTATTATTTACCCAAATCTATATGACTTGTTAAAAAAAGGTTGTAAAGTTGGACTCATGCAGTAGGAAATTGCGTAATTATGATTGAATATACGAAGTGTTCTCTAATTATTTATGAAATATAAAATAAAATAAATCTTTTACAATTGTTTCAAAAAATATTTTAAAAAGACAATTACTTCACTGATTGACCACTTCTAATTAAATCTCATTTTTTGATCCATTACAAATATTATATTTACACACACATATATATATATATATATATATACTATTATAAAATAAAATAAAAACTTTCGCCTTACCAATTTTTGAATAACCAAATTGACCCTTAAATTCATTTCTTCCCTTCAACAAAAATTTTGGTCGGAATAGTAATTTTAAAAATTTTCCTCTCACTCATTACTTCATATTTCTCTCTTTACAAACTTCTTCATATTTATTTTTCTAATAAATATTTATATTTTTAATAAACTTACAATTACAATACATATATATTTATATATTGGCACCTCACGCCACATTTCTTTATTCAATACTTTTTCTTTTTTATTACAAATTTCTTTTCCATTCATCTCAGTTTTTTTATTTATATGCTCGTGAGAACTACATGCAACGATTACTCATATATATATATATGTATATTCTTGCAAGTTGAATGAGTCCTATGATAGACTCCATGACATGTTTCATGAGTGTTGGTGCTTCATTTTTAATTATGTAATAATCTTGAATTTGTGGTTCTTTTTTGGGGTGATTAGGTAAAGAGTTAATTTTGTTGCAGTCATCAATGGTATGCTTTGGCCTTTGTTTTTTGACCTGAACCAATGGCCTAACTTTCATGCAATCTTATTTATAACACATTTTAATTACAACTTATAACATGTTATATTTGTTTGGATAAAATAAGTTACCTATAATCTTTAAACAACTAATTATAAACTTCTACTTAACATCTAATTATTTTTGGAGCATATAAGGTTTTTTTTTTTTTTAAAAAAAAGAAAACTAACTATATTTTGTAACAACTTATTAAAATATTTTTAAAAAATTTTAAACTCATCTAAATATCGTCTATTTTATCTAGAAAATTAATCCGTTTTATGTTTTAGGATTTTGATACTACAGGTGATTCACTAAAGGAAATGTGACTTTTTTTTATCATTTTGGTTAATTAATATAAATTAGTCACGGCTACGTAACCGATACTAGTTGTTTCTTCTACAAGTGGGGTCAAAAAAATTTATTATAGCTAAAATTCGTGGTAAATATTTTAGTTATATGTAAAGCCATAGCGAATATTGATTAACAATTGTCAAAACTTAATTTTCAATCATTTTCACTTCACAGTAGGTGATATAGTGTTAAGTTATTATGATTTTTAAACGAGTTTAATCAATGAGCAAATTACATTCTATGAATTGAAAAAAAAATACCTAATTATCTCCCTATGTTTTCTAAAGTAAAGCAATTTATTTTTCTGTATTTTTTAAGGAGGTAAATTGATTCATGAAAATTGCTCTATTTTAAAAAATATAGGGACATATGTTGCTTCTTTTTTTTTTTTTTTTTCATAGGGGAATAATTTACTTATTTGCAATATTACGAGATGTTGCTTGCATTTTTTTTATTTTTAAACTATAATGATTTATATTATAGGGAATAATTAATTTTTGTGTAGTGGTTCTTGCAAGTTGAAATGTATGTGTGTGTATATATATTATAGTGACAGATATCCATTGCACGTTAAATTATGAATTCTTGAAATTAAATACGTGATTTTGCGTGACTAATTTAATTGAAAAGCTTTGTGGGCATATTCGATTCGTGTTTATAAAATAATATGCAAATCAAATCGTATCAAAGTTTGTCTGGCTGCAAAGTAAAAAATTATCGTTTTAACTCATGATATAATTTTAATAAATTATTTTAATACATATTTTATCACCATACTCCACATGAAAAGTTCATGCTAAGAGAACAATAAAATATACATAGATGGATACAATTTAAAGGATTAAAATGAGAAAAATAAATTTAAACAGACTATTTTATTTTTTAAAAAGTTAAAATTCAACCATATTTTTGTCAAAAAAATGTCAGAGAGATCAAGACTAAAGTCAAGAAATGAATTTAAAAAACTAAAGTAATAATAAATACGAGAATCAATATATGATAATAGATACGAGAATTAAACCAAAAGAAAATGTAATGTAGAGTAGTAATTGAACGCGAAAATGCTTTGAACAGTATCATTTTGATGTGTGCAAGTGGTATGAAAACATTACCCTTTACTGAGGGTAGAGCGGCTTTTTATGGACTTCACCCCTACTAGATGGAAAAGTTGGGTCCCTTTGAAACTCGGGGAAGCGGTTACTAGGCGATAGGTTCCAACGATCCTGTGGTCTTTTCTTGTCCATGTGTTTTCAGTATCTTAGCTATTATAGGTTTATTTCTCCGGATGGAGTTATTCTCCTCTTCAGGAGGGTTAGTTATAGTAAGCCAAACCTCCCCCCTAGATCTGTGGCTTGGCTTCCCTTTGAATTGTCCTGGTAGGACTCATCCACGTGTTATTGGGGCTTTCTTAGGGCTAACCTAGCTGCTACATGAGCGGTCCTATTCGGCCTCTTCAAATCTTTTTGAGCTTTTTTGTTCCTTTATGATCTCCTCAGATCCCCCAAGCTAATTGGACGTCCTTCGAGAGTTGAGGGTAAACCCTTTTCACTATTGGACTGCGAAAGAATTGTCCCATTCTGAACTTTTCTTACTACGCTCTTCCATGGGCTTTGAATATTTTGGGCATCGAGTATATTATCTTAAGTTATTGAGAATAATATAGTTAATTTATTTACTTTCTATTTTTCATAATACTCGTTAAATACTTTAGTTTTTGATATGTTGTTCGCATAAATTGCTACCGACGTATTCAAATTGTTTCATATTAAATTAAAATATTAACCTCACATTTCTTCTTAAATTATATAGTTTTTTTTAATTTAATTAAATTAATATCGTTGCGTATAGCCGAAAAGATTTTTGAAATTGAATTTTTTTTGTATTTTCAGTTTAAAGAATTCACCCAAGATTATTTCTGTTTTGGAATTGTCAACTTTATTTTTGCTTTTTTTTTTAAAAAAAAATAAAAATTATGAAAAAAATCAGATGAGATAGATGAAAAAATATAAAAATTTGTAAAAAAAAAATTCAGTTGGTCATAAAAGAAATTTTAATTTTTTTACAAAAATAAGTAAAATTATAATTTATAGTACACAAAAACATTTTAGTCAATTCATCATAAAAAATGAATAAAAACATAATGAAGACTAATGGATTGGGCTAATTGCTATATAACTATTAAAATTTTGAGAATATTAGTAATTTTTTAAACAATAAGAGGGTATTTATGATTATATAAAATTTTAAAAGAATTAGTTGTAATTTTACCCAAACAAAAAAAATATTGCAGATGATATATTTAATTAATATTTCATTTTTTAATATAATGAATCGTATTTTATTAAAAAAAATCAATTAAACATTATATAGTTTTCAAGGAGTAATACAATATCCTTCAAGAACAAGAGAATGAACTGAACTCCTAACCATATATTTGAATAATGAATAAAATGGTTTTAATTAATTATGGTCTCTTACACTTTTAATTCAAGTTTCTATTATTTCTTTTCCCTAAAAATCACACACAATGATGAACGAAAAATTAAGCAATCACAGCTATAAACAAAAATGGAATTTCTACGGATCAAAATTGAGTACGTACAAACATTCTGTATTGTATTTCCCAACCAGTACGTACTTACATACGTATATATATACTTTGTATTGTCCTACCGGTTTTGAAGTGTCTCAATCGCCTTTTTCCACTGCATTGCTCTTTGTTTTGCGTCCTCGAATGACAGAACTTTCTTCGGCTGTTTCAACATGAAACATTTTATTATGTAACATAATTAGATATATATATATATATACACGGTGATCGATATTTAAGGCCACATGCAAATTACGTGCCTGTTATTTTTTTAAAATGAAGGAAAATGAGCACGTGACTTGCACTTTATTTGTTCCATCAATTTTTCGATGGAAGTTGTTAGAAAGATTGAAAGTGAGAATTTTCTAAAGTTTCGAGACTCTTTGAGGCTTATATTTATGAGAAGAATTTAATACTTCTATAGTGCATATATAAATTGGGGGAGATAACATTTTTCGTCCTATATTTTGGATCTTTCTATTTTTTATTCTATTGGTTAAAGAATTATCAATTTTGGTTTCATAATTTTAATAAAGTAGCACTCTTGGTCCCACGGCACCTTTCGGTTAAGTAATTAAAGGAAAAGACATGTAATTGTTAAGTGCATGGGGACCAAAAATGCTACTTTTTTAAGTTATGTGACAAAAAGTGAGAACTGTTAACCAATGAGACTAGAAGTCGAATGGTCCTCATGGTCACTTGCAAGAACGTGATATTTTTCATTAAAATATCTAATGGAGAAGTGTCATGAAACCAAAAATGCTACTTTTTTAAAATAACAGGATCAAAGTAAAATCTCTTAACCAATGAGACAAAAATAAAGACACCCTAGGTCATGGTACGAAAAAAGTATTATTTTCCGTATAAATTGTAACGTAGGATGCAATATGAATTGGTAGGCAAATACGAAATACACTTTTAGTTCCATAATATACTTAAATATGTCGAATGTTTTTAATTTTATAACCATTTTGCAAATTCCATAAAGTTGAAGATTAAAAGTATTGACATCCCCAGATCCTATGAGACTAAAAGAGTAATTTTACATAATTGTTAATCCAAATTGATCTGGAAAAGAAAAAAGCAAAAAGCACATATCGAGATCAAGGTGCACAATCGAACAGCCCAGCCCAGGACTGATATGGACAATCCCGTAAAGCCTGACCCCGGACCAACCCAATACTCTGTATGATCGTTCATGGGGTGGTTTCTAAGCCTTTAAATGTGCCCCAATTTAATTTATTTTTAAATCTAAACCTAACCCATGAACTAACCCAGTTTAGTCCCAGTCTAAGCTCAAATCAAGCCGAGTTGGGGCTGTTCTATAAAATTGAGTTATCTTTTAAATAATTAAATTTATGATTGTTGAAATAAATTATAAAAAAATAAATCAAACAAAAATTTATAACTAGAAAAAAGAACTTAAAACTTTTACATAATTGACTGTATTAGTTTACATCAGATTTTAGGCCGTGATCATTATAAATATAGGGAATAATCATAAAGAGCGCAATTATTTGCAGGAAGGGCAGAGTAGTTGAGTGAGAGGACAGACACTTACAGTGCAAATCTTGAAGTTGGAGGGGGTTGCAACTTGAATGCAGAGATCATTAGGGTTATCAGACCAGACGATGTTTCCTTTGGGCACCAGCTTTGCAGGATCAACATAGAACAACTTAGGCTTGTTGGTGAGGATAAGCTGCACTTTCTTGCTCGACAGTTTCTGCAGCTTCTTCACCATTGAGATCATCAGAACCGATTCTCCTGCCTCCAAGAATTGTTGCCTGTTCCAAACAACAAGCACATAATTAGTACACTGCACTCGGAATGTTGTCACTAAATAATTCTCATCTTGTTTTCATATAACTGTTAACGACAAGAATCGTGTACAAACTTATCAATATTAATCCCTAGTGACAATTTATTGACAACAATACGATTATAACAAACGACGGTCATTTAATTTTGACGACTTATTGACAATACGAATATGGCAAAAACCAACTCCTCGTACTTACCATTTCGAATCGAAGGAATCAATGGAAGCAAGCCTTGTGACGCTACCTTCAGAAGCTGATGCAGCGCCATCGTGCGCTTTGAGCGAACCCGCGTGCGATGGACTCCGCGAAGAATCTTGGTCCTCGCTGCTAGCAGAATGAACCTGTAACACCACACATGAACGCACCACCACATCAAGAATCTATACTTCAAAATTTAAAATTATAACAAACACTCATTTAGCCATAATTTCGTAACGATTATTTGGTCGTTGTTTCGGCAGATGATGCGCCAGAACATTAGACTTATGTAAAGACCACCGTGGAAAATATTCTGATGTAACTAAAAATTCATAGTAAATGTCGATTACTTATGATTATAACTTAAGTTTTTACAGTGATGGGCTTTAATATGGTTGATAATGTTTATTTATCATAATTTTTAAATCGTGGTCGTTCGTAATATAAGATTTTTTTTTTTTTGGAGTGCAAAAGGTTTGAAGCGTGTTTTTCACCAAAAGACATCTTTATCACTTTTTCTTCCCTCAAAAGTGGTTTAAATGCATTTTTTGTCTTTTACCTGAAGTTATTTGGTGTTTTTTGTCCTTTTACTTTTAGGGTAGCATTTTGATCTTATAATTTTTAAACGTTCGCAATTTCAGTCATTTTTTTCCCATTAGAGTTCACACTTTTCGCCTAAAAAATGTATATACATCTCATGTGATCTTTTTAAAATTGGGACTACTATTCCTATTGGCTCATTTTTTCAGTATTTTTGTCCTTTAGTTTTTTAGAGTACTATTTTGAACCTGTATCTTTTAATTTTTGCTATTTTAGTTCTTTTTTTGGCCGGAGTTCACCCTTCTCACTTGTAAAAAGAAAAAAAGACCAAATCGCTAAATTAAAATAATGCAAAACTAAAATACTATCCTAAAGAATAAAAATGCAAAATAACTTAATTCACGAAACAAAAAAATGCTTTTAATCCCTCAAAAGTTCATGAAAAGGCCAAGACTCTACTATTTTCCCCATATATGTGAATAGGCTCACAGTTTTCTATATCAATGAATAAAGGGTTAATGAATAAATTTTATTGTGAAAATATTAAAAGGCACAAAATCTTCCTATATAATTAGAGTGTTTACAGCTTGATAAATTGATTGAATCGAATCAAATAGAAAATTTGATATATATTGAAACCGAATCAACAAACTCATTTTCGATATTCGGTTTTTATTTTCTTCAAAATTCAATATTCAATTCTTTATCAATTTTTAGTATCGGTTTATCGAACCGTAGCACATATAGAAATATTATGGTCGTTTTATATTATAGAAATAATTTTTATATATTCATTATTTTTGTACCATTTTTGTTATTTTACTCATTGAAAACTTAAAAAAAAAGCGTAAAAAAGAATCTTACTCTTGGATCTGGTGCAAGTTCAGGTGGGGTTCCGGACCTCAAATTCGTCCAATCAATTCCCTTAAAAAAGGGATGGCATTTGAGAGCAGCATAGCCGTCAGGTCCTGCACCCGGTCGCCTGCTCGGATCTATGTTCTACGTATATAAACCCATTATCATCTTTTAGATGGAAACTAATCTTATGGATACTACACATAATTTTTCAAATTACAAGATATTTAAATGTACGGGATATTCTAACTCAAATCCAATTCGATCAGATTTGAATCAATTATATGACAAGTGCAATACATTTACCGTGTGATTGATGTACAGTCAGGGAAAGTGACCAATCACATAACAAGTGTGATACACTTGCTCTATCATTGATCTGATTCGATCAAACTTGATTCGAACAGTCTTTTTCATACGTATACTTATACTAAACCTCAGAGGAAAAAAGTGTAATGATCCCGTTACTTTATTTTCATATTGGTTCACAATAAGTGAGAAAAAGAAATGAGGAGGGAGTGATTTTGGGTGTTACCAATAACTGGTCAATGAGGTCTCGTGCTTCTGGAGAAAAGTAATTTGGAAATCTGATATCTCTGGCAATAATTCTTTGGAAAATAAGCCATTCACTTGCATCCTTGAAAGGAGAAGTCCCTGACAGCATTTGATACAATGTGCATCCAAGCGCCCACAGATCATTTCTGTTCATTTATATATATTTCTTCTCATAATTAATTATATCTCATCATAATGATAAAAAAAAATGAGACATTTTCAATTTTAGTCACTTAATTAGTCACTGAATCAGTTTTGATACCCATATTTCGATTTCATCAATTTTGGTCGATACTAAACTTACGAAAGGCTATTTTGGAGGGAAAAAGAAAATACAGAACTGATTACGGCACGTGCAGCCTTTCCACCAATTTGGATGATCAACGAAGGAGAGGGTTGATTTTGATCATTTTAAGAAAATTTGAGAGTCAAAATCAATGGCTTCGAAATATGGGGTGTCAAAATTGATTCAGTGGTTAATTGGGGACCAAACTTGAAATTATCCCCCAAAAGAATTAAATAAAAGAGTTCATAATTAATTAATTACCCAAAAGTTGCAGGAGAGGAATTTAAAACTTCTGGAGGAACGTAAGCGGCTGTTCCCACAAAGGTACAAGCCTTATCATCTGAATTTTTAAAAACAAAAAAATAAAGTTAGAGAATAAAAAATCATGTTATTGTTTGCATCGCGAATTCACTAGAAAAAAATATGAATTTTTGTTCTTAATAATTATCATAGTTAAAAATTAAAAATGAGGGCGAATATTTATTAATCATGATTGCACAACAGCATAATGATTATTAGAGCTATTATTTCTGCAAGCGAGATCCGATATTAGTTACACTTAAAAAATATAATAAATGTTTAGGCCATGATAGAACCATGGCGAATATTGACTAACCGCGGACAAAATTTATATTTTCATCTCGATTTTATAGGACTATGATGGATAATATTGATTCGTTATGATTTTAGGTCGTAGTAGTGTTTAATAGTGCACGGAATAATCCTTTTTTCTTTAGTGATTAATCTTTTTGTTTCTAAAGTATGTTTTAGGTTAATTTTCCCAAAATTTTATAGATAAACTGTAAAATTTAAGAAACAAGCAGAATAATTATAATTTTTTTTAAAGAATTAAGTTTCTGATGTTTTTAGACATAACTGTTTATAATTCTGTGTTATTTTTACGCAGACCAAAGCAATTGATTTCTTTTAGTATCATAATAAGAATATTTGAAGTTGATGTAGTACTTGGTGTGGTATTTAAATAATACTATTGTGATTATTTTTTTAACTATATATATTATAAATATTCACTCTAAAAAGAGAATGTTTGTGATAAAAAAAATTAAATGATGATTTATTAAAATTATTGCTATATGTATTAAGTGATAAGAATTTTTTATTTACTGCTGGAATGATTTTTATAATTTTAATAGCCATGATAATTAAGTAAATATTGTGGAAAAATAGTATTTTTTTTGCCCCATATTTCAGGATTGGTACACTTTTTGTCCCATTGGTAATGGCTCATTAGTTCTCCCATAAGTTACAAATAATCTCACTCTTAGTTCTTTTGGCAAATCCGTTAGTATTTTGGATAATAATCATACATGAATCTTCCGTCAAAATACTAATAGAATCTGGTAAAAAGACTGAAAATGAAAAATTTTTGTAATTTATGAAACCATTAATAAGAATCTCATAACCAATGTGACGAAAATTATATTCGCCTCAACATACAGAATGGGAAAAGCAATTTCCTGTATATCGTCAACTATAAATATACTTAGAATCGAGAGATTTAAATCCCTTTTAATTTAGAATTATTCAAATAAATTTAAAATTTTTTTATTACGGATCTAAAATTCCATCAATCAAAATGTGATTTAAAATATTTTTTTGTAGAAAAATTTGGAAAGTAGGTGGCATAATGTGGTTAATTATAGGAAATGATGGATGTACCTGATGCAGCATTTGGAAGGACAGTGATTCGGCTATCTTGCATGGGCTTTACACTACCAAAATCAGCAATCTTGATATGTCCATCTGCTGTAAGCAACAGGTTCTCCGGCTGCCATGGGTTCACTAAACTATTAACATTGCTAATTTACACATAAAATTATACTTTTAGTTCTATGGGATGCGGGATTTTTGAAATGTACCTGAAATTAAATATATTCTTAATCCTCTATTTTATAAAATTTATGAGATTGAATGTGTCAATTTTTCCCATTTTTGACACTATTATGAAAATTCCAAAACATAGGATTAAATGTATCGAATTCTTTTAATATTGGTACCATTTTAAAAATCTCGTAAAGCGAAGGACTAAAAATTTTGAAATTCCTATCCTATGGGGGTTAAAAGTATAATTTTGCACTACTATATCAAAATGTTTATTTAAATATATGTATATATGTATAAAAGAGTATGTACCTTAATATCGCGATGTATCAACCCCATACTGTGTATATATTCAAGAGCATCGACAGCTTCAGCTGCGTAGAAACGAGCATCGTCCTCAGCAAGACGACCTTTCTGCACATACTCATAAATCAGTTACATCAACATTGCTCAAGATTAACAAGATCCCATGTGAAAACACTAATAGGCAAATAAAAAGTCCTAAATTTTTTTTTTTTAAAAAAAATGCAACCTCCTGAAATTTTAGAGGAATAGGCAACATTATCCCCTAACGTGAGGGGCAGACGGGATTGGATTTTCTATTGCAATCTTCTATTTTATTTCATATATACACCCCAAATCTTAAATAAAATTGACACTTAATCTTTGTACACATGGCATGTATACACAAAAATTCAATAGAAGATGCCACACGAATTGCAATAGAAAATTCAATCAAGAAACAATAAGCTTCATTTTAAAAAAATTAGAGTGTTATACGGCTCTTTCTTTTTAATAGGATCCATCTTTCGCCTATTGATGTTTTCACAGAGGGTAAAATAGAATTAACTCATAAATTACTCAAAAAAAGAGCTTAAAAATTACATCTCAAAGCCAATTATAGAACAAAATTTGCCCAACACTTTCCATAAAACATTTAAGCAAAATATTGATGCTTCTAATGAATTAGTTACAAGCATACCCTGGTTATTTGGTCAAAAAGTTCGCCGCCTTCACAAGATTCCAGTGCCATATCTTCATAACATATATAGTTAAAGAAACAAGAACGTCAACATAAATAACGAAAGAAAACAAAGTAACGCAACCAACGATAATTAATACATCTCATATTTGGTTTTTTTTTTGACAAATTTAATCCCATTCACGCTATAATAAATCTCATATTTTATTATGTAATTATGAGTCGTTAAGACCAAAATTATCAATACAGAACTAAATTTATCAGAAAATAATCTAATGTGAGGTGTAAATAGAGTAAGTTACAGAACTAAAAGTGTTAATGACCTAAAGTTAATATAAATTATTGAACATTTTCATCCTTTTAACTTTCTAGAGTAATATTTTCGCAATTTTAATCCTTTTCCCCCCAAAATTCACCTCCACCAGCGAGAAGTGTGAACCCAGCAAAAACAGAAAAGAACTGAAATCAAAATTATAAATATGCAGAACTAAAATACTACCCTAAAACGTTAAATACAAAAATACTGACAAAAATGAGCCAATAGAAATACTAACCTCAATTTTAGAAAATCACGTGAAACACACATAACCTTTTTTGGGAGATAAGGGTAAACTCTAAGGGGGCCAGAAAAAAGAAAAAAAAAAGAGTAAAATCGTGAAAACTAAAAAGATGCAAAATCAAAATACCATTCTGAAAAATTAAAGAACGAAAACACCAAATAACTTAAATTACAGTACCAAAAATGCATTTTAAGCCGAGAATTAATAGTACTCACAGAGTGAGAAAGTATCCTGAAACGTGAAAAACAATCGAACAACACCAGGATGGTCTAATTGATCCAACACTATACGCTCCAATTTTACGTAGGCTGTTTTGTTTTCCTTTGTGATGAACTTTTTATCCATGATCTTCATTGCATAAACAACTCCTGTGTCTTTCTTCTTTGCTCTCACTACCTGTTCACAATCCATTTATCGATCACACTATAAAATAAATATTACATAGAAATTAAATTAAAACATGATAATTAATTAATTAATTAAATAAAAAAAGAGTATTAGACCTTGGAATAAGAACCAACTCCATAAATCTTTCCCAATTCAAAATCCTGGATGCTAAAATTCTGTTGAGGTGCTCTAAATGCAAAGCTCTTAGATTTCTGATGATGAATATTATTATTACTATTACTAGTACTATTATTGTCGTTCGACAACGATGAGTCGATCGTCGCCTTTGAATCAAATTCCTTTGCAGTTTTGTCGATCGTTTCTCCTCCTTCTTCCCCCGCCATTTGTTAATAATGATCTGCCCGATCCGGCCACCCCCACCGGTATTATGTATCAAATAAAATAAATGCGAAAATACGTATATATCTATATATACAATCTATTCATATGTATATGTATACGTAACAAGAATTGAATTTATTTTCAAGAGCCCTCAATGACAGAAAAGAGACCTCAACAAATGATTTCTAACAAAATATTATGAATGAATTAAATATATGTATATATATATATATATTTTCAAGATTTGTATGCAAAGAAGAGGGAAATTGTATGCATGTATACGAAATAGGTATGATCTTTATGAGTTTCTCAGAAAGAAAAGCTATTAGATCTGGGATGAATGGGAGGGGAGAGATGGTTGTGTACATGCATGGAGGAGGCAGATCAAAGGAAAACAATTACGGTAAATTGCATTGACACCCTTGATATTAAATCTAATTACACAAACATCTTTCATTTTTTATAAAATTACAATTACACTCCTTGAGATTGTGTAGTTTTAATTACAAGTATATCTCTTATTCTTTGACGAAATTTTACACGAGTGTACCTATGATTTCATAAATGACGCGAAGGAGGGGAGTTTGTGTAATTAAGCATAACCTTAGGGGTGTCAATATAGTTTACTTGGGCATTATGCTGTTGATAGTAATTTGCGTTGCAATTTATGATACAATGCAATAAATAAATTATTCTGTGATCGTAGTCAATTTCTTGGATCAATCTAATTTTATGACATGAAGTTATATAGTTATATTTATCTTAAAGGTACGTAATTGATATACGAAAAAGATTATGATTAGAGTAATTAAAATTTATTTTAAAACGTCCCAAAAAATTAGAAATACAATTTATAAAATGTAAATGATCAGAGTGGGGGGTGGGGGGGGGGGGGAGAAAGTGATGGATCTACGATTGGGTAAGTCCTAAAGAATAATCAGTTCCATGTATAACATATTGCTAAACACACTCCTCTTTTTTAATTTTTAAACTTAATGTCGTTAATTAGGAATTTAAATAAACTCTCCGTTGTATCCTTCAGGCAAATTGTCGACGGGGTAAACCCCGTCGCCCAATTGTGCGTTGGGAGACGTCGCCCGGTTGTGCTCACGTCGTCCCTTTTTGGGGGCAGCCGCGACGGGATGGATTGGGCGAGGAATTATTATATACATAATAATTTTATTTTTTTTATAATTTATAATTATCTATAAAATACTAATTTTTTATGCATTTTATTTTTTTACTGTGCAAGTAAGATTATTTATTATTTGCACGCATGGACGTCGTGTCATGACAGCTAGTATAAAATCTAAATATAAAGTTTGTTTTTGCGATAGAGAAGAGATAAAAAGAATGTCCCGTGAGTAAAAAAAATCCAAATAAAAAAGTATTTTTTTTTTCTTTTTTTATCCATGCCATTGATTATATGGCATGAAAATTTTACATGTGAGCTCTTATGTGGCAAGAAAAAATAAAAAGAAATAATTAGTTTGGCACTTGATTTTTTATTACAATTCCATGTCTGCAAAGCACACAAGAAAAGCCTTAATGTTTTGTCCACGTCAACAAATTCCGACCGTTTTGAAAATTAGGTGGCCAAAGTCTTGTAATTGCCAAAAATAATTTAATTTTGAGGTATTATTGCCATCGTTGTATATAACGTCTTTGTTTTGTCACCCCTCCTAATATACGGTGTAGTAAATACATTAAGCCTATAAAAAGTTGCTGAAAAATTGGCGGCCTCACTACTAAACCTTACTTAGCATAATTTTGAAATATTTTTTCAACATATTTTTTATTTTACTGTTATATTTAGTAATATTTCACTTTCATAAGAAGATTTTAAAAGATGTGTTCAGTGGAGTGGTGAAGCCATCATCTTTCACACCAAGGTTGGGGTTTTGAACCCCTTGATCACTTTTATGATTTTTTATTTTTTATTTGGCAAATTCGTTATTTTTAATGGATGTTAAACGATAAGAACTAAAATTTGATGAAATCTTAAAGTGTGAGGAATTAAATTTGATAAAAAAAAAAAAAAAAAACATGAGTAACCAAAAGTGATAATTCACCCTAACAAATTAATAAAACTTATTTTGTTCCAATTTTCTCAAAAAGAAAAAAGAAACCATCTCATAAGATAACACGTAATTATATACTACAAAAACAAGATTGTGATCTATAAAAGGAATGTTTGCAATAACTTCTACGTTTGATGGTGCAAAAAGTTGTAAATCAGGAGAAAAAATATTGTAACTTACGCATTAATAAAAATTGAGGAAATTTTCAGATGAAAGTTAAAAATGAAAGAAGTTGGAAAATTTGAATAAACAACTTAATATTTACAGTTTTATTAATAAGCTACAGAAATTAGTAGAAACATACATCCAGCTGTTGACTTAAATCAACTTAATTTCAACAGTTTAAAAATAAAAACTGTAAAAGAAAAACAATCTTTTCAACGTATTTTCAATAATAAGCTAATAATCACTTAAGTGTTTGCAGAAAACCCCTAAATTAGACATACTGATATAAACATTTTAAGACATCATATGAATCCAACAGCTTTCCACTCACATATGTAGACTGTAGAGGCATCAAATTTCCCAAAATACAAGAAAAAAAGAGAACCACCACCATGTATTTTCATTCAGAACACTGTACAGTTTGACTGACCAGAACTAAGACACTCTGAGATTTCTCACAAAAATTCACAACAACATTGTAGGCTATAAACAAACATACAGTTGTAGAGAAAAAGACCAAGAAGACAAACATAAAAACAAAATCAAACAAAGGCATCTAAGCTTTTTACCTTGACCAATCTGTCTTAACTATACATCCCACCCATCCTTCCTACTGCTAAATTCAGCTTTTCTGTGAGTTAAACCGCCATACATACCTGCAAATTTCGTTAAACAGTTGCTTCTGACCCCATAATGAGCCTGTGTGTTCCGGCTAATTGCGACGCCTGACAATTTCGAGGTATCGACTGCCCATGCAGGTTTAACATACTCGACTACGCTTGAAGAGCTCGCGTTTGCGTACAAGTAGTTCATCAGCACATCCTCACAGTTGAAATAGCTATCCACCAATGCTCGACCAGCTTCAGCTTCTGCGGTCCAATACCTCTCAAATGCTACCTTAGCATCAACGAAAGCAGCCCCCGTCAAAATCATGTTGTATCCATTGTGCTTACGAGCATGTTTCTCGCCTCTATACTTCAAAGGGCTGCTGTTGATGAGCCGAGGATAGAAACCGACAATCCTATCTGGATGCTCGCGCCATACCTTGAACCCTCGTTCAATATCATCACAGGTCATCATAATGTCATCATCGAGCTCAAGAACCGCTCGGGTCTTAATCAAAGGGTCAACCTTAAATCGGTTGTTCAGTGAATTATTTTTCTCTACTCTTATCCTTACCGGCACTGCTGAGTCAAAATCACCCGGTTGTGGTGGTATTCCTTTGTTCCAGACCACGACTATCTCACGCACAGAGGAGCATCTTGAGTAATGTTTTATATACATTTTCAAATTCCAAAGGCGAGCATCGTACGTCATTGTTAGTAATGTAAACTGGGAGTAGTGTCCGTCCAACAGGTAGGGTTCCTCAGCCCCGCTACCGCCATAGATATACTTAACACCAGTACACATTAGCATCACAGCCCCCACAATGGTCACAAGGAGGACAAAAATTCCGGTGCAAGTGTTTGGTCTTATTCTCGCACGGAGAATCAAACCTGCTCGGTTCAAGCGACTGCAAAAAAGTCTAAGCTTTGAAGAGAATAAGTTTGGCCTCTCCCAAGTTAAGAAAGTGTCACTTCTCTTTTCCATGCTGTGAGGGCACCAACTTAAGGGCACTAAACACTTTACAGCCCCAAGCAGCAAGCCGACAAGCATGACTAGACCAGCAACAGCAACAACTGAAGCAGACCCAAGAATGAAGCGATGAACTGCATCTCCAGACGGCACTCGGTCTCCATCTAGAACTGCAATCCACTGCCCAGAGCTGAGCTGCTGTACATCAAGGTGATGGTTGCGGGCCCCGTTCCAAGCATTTCGTCCCTTAGCGGGCTCTTTGGAGGGAAACGGAACCTCAACTTCTTTGAACTCCTCAGTGTTCAGAACTTCAACCCTAAACACTCGTATTCTATGGCCGTATGTCTGGCCACAGTCTTGACCAATACGATAAAGATTTCCCTTATAAACAAAAGGTCTCCCTCCATTCCGGGCTCCCATGCTCTTGTCTGTGTTATATATAGGGTTCTTCTTGTGAGGTTTCCAGGGACCTAGAGGTGAGCTGCTGTGCCAGATCTCCAGCTGTCCGTTCTTCTTGGTGCCAATCCCAGTGTGATCAGAACCAAAAAGCCAGAATTTACCTTCACGAGGAATCATAAATGAGTCTACTAGCGGCTTTTTCATAATAACCTTATGCAATGTCCATTTTAAAGGGAAGTCGATTGCGCGATAAAGACGAAGATCCCCATTTGCACTGCCCTCTGGCATCATATATATCTGGGATAGAAAAATTGAAAATGAGTAACCAAGAAAGAAACTTAGACTAAGAAAACAACATTATCTCGCACTAAGGCCAACAAAATTATTAAGATCCATGGATAGAATGGCGGAACCTAGTGATCGCCATCTGTCAAAAGTAGGTGTTAAATTCTTCCCAACTCAACTAGCAAACTGAGGGGCTGGACGGACTCACTTTCCCTTTTGAATTTACGAGAACCTTCCCTTTAGGTTCCCCCATTGAAAAGAAAAGACATTACAATTGTCTGCCTTCTGAAATTTAATACAAAACAATTACATCTCTATGTTGATACGTAACAAGCTCTTCGGAGAGAAACGGAACCTCAAGGTTCTAAGAACTACCACCTATTCTAATAGAATAGGTGATACGTAAATATTATGAAGTTGGAGAGAAAGTCTTGGTAACTTCAAGAGGGGGAAGCGTGCTTTGGGTGGTCAGACTGAGACAAACTACCAAGGTAAGTTATTGTAATTTAATTAGTTGAGTCTTACATTTCCATTGTACTCAAAGACATATGGATAGGAGAGATGCCAATCTTCGTCGAGCGCGATACCCAGCTGTTTCCATGTTGCTCCCTTGTCTATACTCCTTGCAACTCCAATATCTCCTTGCATTGTGATTGAATTTTTGGTTTCGTAGAATAGGTAAAGGATTTCACCCTGAATCATGTAATCAAACATCAGCTTCAGCCCGCAGAAACTTCACCTGTAACATGTTACTGAGTCTGGTACAATATTCTAACACAACTAGCAAACAAGTCCGGTGAAAGATCATATGCAATTTTTTAATCTAGCTTACAACTAAAATTAACATAAGTATGTAGCCATAATGTCCCATGATTTTTGTAACTATGAAACAAATCAACATAATCAAATTGATCATGATAGCAACCTCTGGTTTCTCAAAGCAAATGATGAAGACCACACTTGAAAATTCAATATTGTAACGTGAACGGCCCAATTTATTATTTCTGACAAATCTGTTATCTCAATGTGTAAGAAATATAACCCATATCAAATATCAGTACTGGATTTATTCGAAAGAACAGTTCAAGCAAATCGTACTCTCGTATTAATTCCATCCATCATTTTTTCCCTCTATCTGTCGGGACTAGCAAGGTGCATTTTGGCTCTCCAATTAAAATGACCAATGCGCAGATCAAATATGAAGAGCAATGGATAGCATGATCAACAAAAGCACTATGAGCACAAAGGGCAAAAAGTGGGGAAGTTGCAGCAGAAATATATCCTAAAGAAGAAGCGGAGGTCAAATTCAATTGAAATATGCTGTTTAAACCTTGACTACCAGAGGTATATCACCATCCCCGGGTAGGTGTATAGGAGTCTAGACAACAGGAATTCCATATCCTATAAACTAGTTGTGACTCGTGATTACTAATTAATCCTCAAAATTTTATCAACCAAGGTTCAACACATGAGAACATTTACATAAACATAGAGAACGAATTTGATACACAAAGGCGAAGCAAACAATAAGACATGTAGTCCTCGGGTTGGCAACGCCACAGGTCTAGGCTGGTGGGATGGGCATGAAACCCATCCCGCTTTTTTTGGGGAAAACCCGGACCCACAATCCGCCACGCCCCACCCCAACTCTATTAATTGTTTAAAATTAATTTCTTTTTTCATATTCCAAAATAATAAATATTTTCTTAATTAAATTATGTGATATTATTTAAAATGACCATTGTTAAGATGACAAAGGCATAGATTTCACCAAACATATCACATTCGTGCACATTTATATGTATCTATATTAACTTAAGCATGTGTCCAGCAAAATGCACACAAAATTTTATGCATAGAAAGCATCCGATGTAGTCAAACCAGTTCAATGCAAATGGCCCACAGATGTTCCGGTACACCCTTCATATTCTATGTTACAATTCTGCTAAGAGGTTTTTCCAGAAAACTTAACCTTTAACTTGACTGAACATAACATTCCATTTCAAACACCAGTTGCTGTGCACATGTGCTACTGATCGTAACATCCCTTGTCACACCACCCATGACTAAAACATGTCTACAGAGCTGCCTTAAATTTGTCTTAGTACAGATGGAGCACTTCTCAACAAACTCCCCTGGATCTTGCATACCACTTTAAGTCCTATAACAGCTTTCTGATTTCATCTGCGAGAATCTACAAAAAGCTCACTTGGATATTGCTTTCCAACTAAGATAAGTTCTTGATGGTACCGTTGGTCATCCAACTCAAATACAAAAAGGAAAAAAGAATATATTCTGTCCCCACCAAGGTGATTCAGGTAGATTTTAAGTTTTTTTTCCATTCCTTGTTTGCCAATTATATTCCGTATCTTCTTTCTTCAAGCACAGTAGTTATATGCTGTCTTCATATTGTCTGAGTCAGAATAGCAAGCATACATAAAACTGAAGATATGTAATGATATAGTAAAGAGCCGAAAAAGAGTCTTTTACGAGAAACGAAACTCTTCGTCTTTTCCCTCCAAATCAAATTTACAACTCAACCACACTTGCTCTAATCTCAAAAAGTCCTTTGCTTTGTCCTGTAAGCTCCTTCGTGGAAGGATATAATATTGACAGATTCCATGACCCCGTCTGCAAATAATATAATACCAAGAGCAACACCAAGATGCAGCAAAGAAATCCGTTTTTCTGAATCACTATTTGACTTTGGTCTACTGGAAATGACGATAACCACTAATTCACTCCACTGGTTAACCAAATGGAAAGATTATAATTACAGGGTTAGAAACTGAAATGGCATGCACCAAAATGACTAACGATTACTGTTTCATCACCCCTTCATACTTCAACCAATCTTACGGAAGACACAAATAACAGCAAGATACCCGGACGTGCATACATAAAAACCACATATTACAAAATGAAACTCATAACCAATTCAAGGAATAACTGGAAAAAACTAAAACCAATTAGATTGAAGAAACAAAGAAATATAGCATACCTGTGCATAAAGAAAAGGATCGGCAACAAAATTGCTTGGGAACCCAGCATCAGAAACTGAGGCACAAGTGATAACTGGGTTGGCTACAGGCCATGCTGCACTCTTGTCCTTCCAGACGTTCATCTGCCAACCATATCGCAGATGTTAATTGATTGTGAAAATTTTCCAATTTCCAACCAAAACAATTAATCAAATATATTTGCACAGATCATCTGCAATCATAAAACCATAACTAAAGAACTTCACAATCAAAACCAAAAACCCAGAACCTAATCCATCTTTACAAATCCACAATCATCCCAGGAAGAGTAGAAATTTTTACAAACCCAACACCCAGGATAACTTGAAAATTTTGAAAAAAAGCTCATTTTTGTCATTCAACAGATGAATTTCATTAGCATGCATAATCAGAAACTTGCAGTAGAATAGAAAAACAGCAGAGGAACTTACAGCTTCAATGGGTTTGAGAGAAAAGGGGGAGTCGCCATAGAAAACGCCTAGAGCCCACGATCCCTCATTGTCCTCTTGACACCCGAGAGCCGTGATCCCCGTGCGCGCGTTAGGCGTGAGCATGAATCTCGCATATAAGTTACCAATCGACCCCAAAACGACAAACGAAAACAGGAAATACGCAAAAGCTGACGACAAAACACACGCCTCGTGATTATGACTCCCATTCTTACTCGTACTGTTACTGCTCTTCCCACCGCCATTGCTACTGTGCCAGAACCACCTCCACCATCCGACACCTCCGCCGCCACCGGCGGAGGTCACAATTGCGCTCGAACCCATCACTTCAAATAATTTAACAGAAAAAAGAATAACACCGCCGCCGCCGCCGCCACACCCGCCGGAAGATCCTCACAGCGGCGGCTTTGCATGAAATGAAAAAGCTGGTAATTCTTGCATAATTCTTTCTCTCCTTTTCCCCTCAGACCAAGAATAAAAAAAAAACAAATGGAGGGAGGCCTTAACTATTGAGAGGGATAAGTCGGAGGGGATTCCAATCGATCTTTACGGTTCCTCTTTTGTTCGTTTCTGGATTCCGTTGCTTTTATCTCTCTCTCTCTCTCTACAAGGTTTGTGGGTTTTTAATTCTAATGCAACCAACACACACACACACACTCTCGCAAGTTGACAAGAAAACCGCAGACGTGTTTCCAGGGAGGGAAAGGGGAAGTGCAAAGGTTGCTAGCCACCTTCTCTTGGAATTCCAATTTTTCTATTCTATGCTCATTTGTTTATCTTCATGATACACGCCTCTATATATATACACGCCCACATGTCTCTGTATGTTTTTGTGTGTGTACAGCGCAATGGATATACATACAACTTTGTGTATGTATGCATGCGATGATGCAATGGGTAAGAAATTCGACAGCGCGCAGAGAGTTCGTGCTTTGACTTGACCATACACCTTTTTTTTTTTTTTTTTGTAATTCTTGTTCTTTTACTTTTTCATGGCAACTTTACGATTTAATTAGACTTAAATTCCTAGAAAAATATGAAATTATTTTTTAAAAAAATTAAAAATTAAACTTACATCCCTCTAAAAAGAATTATTTACACATCACTCTATTTTATTAAATTTTGAACTAAAAATACCGCCGTTAGCAAATCAGTTATATAAATTTTTAATTTTAACTTTCATTAACATTTTCACGTATATTTTTTTACTTATAAAAGAAATCAGTGAATTTTTTGAAAAATGTGTAAGTGTAATTTTTAAAATTTATTTTAGATAAAGTATAATTTTATATTTTTATAGAGGGTTTAAGTGTAATTAATCCGTGACATGCAACCTCAAGTGCATTAGGTATTAACCACTTTAATTTTATTATTAAAAATCACAAATCAAAAAGTATTATTGTTGACATATAAAATAAATATGACATTATGCAATTTTTCTTATTAAAAATGTATTTATAAACCTACATAAATATGAATGCCAAGATTGCAAATTTATTTAGTGCATGATTGGCACGTAGGAATAAGATCAAATGAAAATAAAATTAATTTAGAAATGGAATAAGTATATAACAGAAATCACATTTGAATAGCATTCTTATAATTGATATACATAATAATTAAAATGTAATAGAATTCTCATTTCTTAGTTGATTCCATTACCATAATTGATAATAATAATCGATATTGGAATGAAATTATTTTTTATGATAAATTGCGGATTTAAAATAATATATTAAAATTTTATTGAATATGTTATATAGAAGTAGTATTTTCAAAATTGCTTATAGAAGGTTGTAAGCAATTTATATAACATTACATATGTTATTGAAAAAATATATACTTATGAAAAATTTGATTACATAATAAATAATTTATTGACTCAATTAGTATAAATACAACATTTTTTTTTTTACCAAAAGAATTGATTCGAACAATTAAATGAATAATAATATAATCATAAAGCATCTGCAATTATTTCTCAAATTTAAGGTAAAAGAAATATTTTGAATCAATAAAAACTGAAAATAGTGTATTTCTATTAATACTTTTGTTTTGAACTGTTTAAATTAAGTTGATTTTTTTGAGTAAAAAGTTATAAACAACTTCTGCGGCTTATTGGTAAAATTATAAATTATTACAGTTGTTCTTCCAAATACTCTAATATTCAAAGAAAAAACTTTGATCTTTTATTTTCAAGCACTCTCAATTTTAACTATTGTTTAACTTACGAATTTTAGTACAATTTATTTTTGTTACAAAAGTAAAAGTAATTGCAAACGCCTATTAAATATTATTGTAGTCCAAAATCAGTTATCCGCCTAATTTCAAGAGTATATAAGTAATTTAATTCAAAACACGTGAAAAATTTTCATAATATTCAATATATTCACAAAAAAAAGTTTGATGCATATTTAGACACTTTATTGATGTTGGGGTGCAATGAAACTTCTAAAAGAATAAAATGCTTGCTTTATTCTAAGGTATCATTGACTTTCTTTTTCATTATTTTAGCAATAAATGTATAATTGTAATCTTTTAAAGTTACAAATATATTTTTAATTATTTTAAATTTTTGAATAATTGTGGGACATGGACTGCATTTGTGCAGATTTTCCAGTGTAATTCTTAAAATGATTTACATGCTTGCTTTGTCGCAGGGGTGCGTTCGATTCTTATTTTTTCTACTAATTGGGATGGAAGTGGAATAGAAAATTAATGACGTATATGTTTTTATGGATAAATTAGCTTTGATTTTGGTGCCAATAGCACCTACTTTTAATAGAAAATATATGTTATGCTCGACATATTAAAGGTAAATACTCGAAAAAATTGGAATATTTCTATCTGCCGCTAAATATGCATTCTTCAATATATATTATTACAGTCACTATCTAAATTAAAAATATTCACCATGTCTTTGGCACGAGTTTTGTACTAGTTATAAATCATAACTATAAATAATCTAGAAAGCATGATTCGTTCAAATAGCGAGACTAATGCCCCAATTCTTTTTAAGTGGTAAATTACATAATGATTACATCAACATCTCGATAAATTGAGCAATACATCAATTCAATCAATATATCAATATGACTGCAAACAATAAATAAATTACAACAACTTTCATAAAATGAAACAAGTACCCATATACACTCAGAGCGACTTAAACGTATAACATCAAATTTGTTCATAAAACCTCATTCTGAATCACGAGGCATCATATTAAGAGCTCGGTCAACATATTTTGTTTATAATAATTTTTAATATATTTATTTCTTTAGATGTTTCTTTTTTAAATTATTAAATATAACTAGGTAGCATCCGGTGCGAAAGCACGGGAAGGTCATGTTTGTAGTAAAATATAAACAATTCAAACTTTAAAATATAAAGCGAATCATTGATATGTAATTAGAAATTTCAATAGTAATCAATAATAAAAAGTATTATTAGATATAAAAATATATTTAAATTACGATGCCAAAGTAATTTACTTAGAAAATTTATGAATCTTTCTTGATTTAAATAAAAATAATTTCAATATTTTGAATAAATATAACAATTATGCATTTAATAAATTTAAATGAAAAAATAAAATAATATTTCGTATGTGGCACCATAGAATATTAAAAGACCAATCCTAACTCAGGCATACAAAACGTTTACTTGAATGATCTCGATTCTATTTTATTATATTAATCATCATAGTACGTCGTTTTTACTTGCGTAATAAATAACACATCATACTTTAAAATGTATTTATAAAATAAAATATATAAACTAACACATCACATTTTAAATAAAAAAAAATTAACGTACGAGTATTATCGGCACAGAAAAAAATTAGTACAGTGGTGTCAGAAATTTTTATTTGTGTATGGAAAGCGTCTTTATTTTTATATTAGTATATATAGATTATTTATTATATTTGAATGTGATAAATAATATTAAAATATAGTTTTTCATTTATAATTTTTTTCACAACTTTAATTTTTCATATATTGTTTTTTAATATTCTCAAGGCACTAAATCCATTTTACCACATAGGAATTATTAAATAGAAAGCTTTTGACCAATCTAATAATTCATTCATATTATTTGTGGAACTTTCTCTACACTTTCAATAATTTATTCCAAATGATGGACGATTTCTTTCCTATTAAAATATTCCCACATCAAAAAAGAATACAATTAAAATATTGAATAAATCAAATCATATCCAAATATTCAAGGTTGATCATTACCTAATTTAATTTTCTATTTCAAAAACCGTATCGTATTTTCTTCTCCATTTAATACATACACGTCATTAAGTATACAGATATTATATCATTTATTATTATTTATTAAAAAAAACTATACATGTAAAATTCATATATATTTACCTTATAATAAAAGAAAATAGGGTGAATAGCAATTTATCCCCTTGTGATATTAAAAATGAGCACATTACCCCCCTATGAAAAAAATATAGCAGTTTACCTCCCTATACTTTTTAAAATAAAGCAATTTACCTCCTTATATAGGGAGGTAGATTGCTTCATTTTAAAAATCATAAGGGGGTAAATTATTGTATTTTAAAAAATATAGGGAGGTAAATCGCTATTTATTATTTTACAAGGGGGTAATTTGCTCATTTGCGATATCACAAGGGGGTTGCTTGTATTTTTTCCAAAGAAAATATTTCAGCTTATCAATTTCTAAATACCCAAATTTAACCTTTACTTAATTTTTTACCAGAATAATAATAATTTCGATATTCTTTTAACAATAATAAATTCATAACGACAATTTAATTTTTTTTCTCTTTATCTCATATTAAAATTATTTTTTATATGCTCGAAAAAATCGCACACGATAATTAATATGTATATATATATAAATAAAATAAAAATAGAAGATGATTCAAAATAAAGGACACAATTGGAAGGATAATTATGGGGTTGGGGACAAGTGAGGAGATGGAGTGTCAACGTAAGTGTTTTGACGAATTCGTGGGTGGTGGGGACCAATCATATTCTCAAAATTTGAAAGGGCCGCCGCGGGGAAGGGGAAGAGAGTTCAGGTCAGATTTGATCGCAGTGGAAGAGAACTTTCTGGATCCCCAGCTATCAATTATCCATTGGGTTTATTTGCATTCTACCCCCCAACTAATCCTCCAATTGCAAACACCCCCTCCAATTATTTGATTGTAACAATTGCCCTCTTCCATTGTTTGGCGTGTAGGAATGGTAAATAGGGTGGAAAAGTGCTACACGCAAAAGTTGAAGAGGTTTTCTGCGATTTGGATGATAATAATAATAATGATAATAATTCTCTATATTATAAATAATTATGATTTAAAAATTATAATAAATTAATATTATTTGTTAGAGATCAAAATCAATACAAAAATTTAATTTTTTTACTATAATTAAGTAATATTTGCTGTGATTTTAGTTATTTTTAGAATATTTGTTATGATATTTAGATTTTGTTAATATTTTGATTTCTGCTTATATATAAAAATAATGACTAATAACCGTTAATAATTAATATTCATTACAAAAAGTCTAGTTTGTATTTCGTTAATACATATTATTTCCCTATACGCAATCAATCAATATCACTATACTAAATTCTTTTATTGTAAATTGTATTGGCAACTCTTGAAATTGGACCTAATTATATAAATACCTTCTAGAGAATGTTAGTATAATATATATACACACATATATATATTTATTTATTTATTTATGATTAGTATTAGTGTAATGTGTTTTACGGAAAATTTGTGTAAAATTCCACCACTAAATAGGGGTTATTATAAAAAATTTAATTTTTCACTACACTATGACCATGATTTAAAGGTCATAGTAAATCAAAATACTATTAATTACGGTCAAATAAAATTAATTAGAAATTTTAAACTCTTACTATAGTGAATCAACGTTAGCGGCCATGACCAAACATTTCCCATGATTTTGCTATGGCTTATACTTTGGCATTACTTGCAGAAATAACAGCTAATGGCCGTTGCAGAGTTGTGGTTAGTTTATTGTCGCCCCAATTTTCTTTAACTATAATAACTAACAGAACAAAAAAAATTGACTGTTCGCTACAGTATAAACGACCACAACTTAAAAAACATGGTAAATCAATACTGTTAACTAGGGTTAAACAAAACCAAAGCAAAAACTCAAACTTTTACCATGATTAATCAATATTCGCCATGATTTTTAGCTATAGCCAAAACATTTATCACGGTTTAACCATAGCTAATGTTTTGGCCACACTTGTAGAAACAACGGCTAATGGTCGTCGCGAAATCGTAGTTGATTTGTATTTTCTATAATAATTAATCATAGCAAAAAATTATATCTTTTTCTAATGTAAGTTTAGCAAAAAAGCATATTCTTTTAATGGATGTACTTAGAATTTAATAACAGACACATATTATTTATATAATTAGACGTAATCTATATCAATCAATGTAATTTACTCAAAATTTAATCCCACCAATTAGGTTATGATTGGAATCCTATGATTTGTGTCGGAGATAAGGTATATATATACATAATTTTCCACACAAGATGAATAATTTAAGATGATTGGGTGAATTCCCATGTGGACTGTCCGATTCACCTACATAGACTTTTGGCCAAAAAGGTCAATATCATAGGAATAATTATGATCTATAACACCAACCCTCAATTTTCATATGGTGTGTTCAAATTTAACAGAAACTGATCAGTTATATCCATGTTGGTGTGACCTTTTGTAGAAATTTTCATAATTTTATTCATAAAAATGAAACTTTTTCCCTAGCTAGATGGAACTAAAATAGATAATTTTTTTTCTTATTACTAGAAAAAAAAATTACTATTAACTACAGTATTAGTGGTTATGACTAAAAACCATGGTAAATGACTACTATTAACTACGATCAAATAAAATCGATGCAAAAAACTACTTTTCCACCATGATAAAATTACTCGCCATGGCTTAAATATTTTAGCCACTCTCGCAAAAACCACGACCAACAACTATTACATGGACATGGTCAATAGCTAGTTACTGTGGTTATTTGTTATTAATCATGACAATTAACTGTAGTTAAACGTTATAATTCTTGTAGTGTGTGTTTGTGGAGGGATTTAGCTAATAATTGTACCTTTTAATTTATAATTAATGATTAATTATCGGCTCTCTACAAATAATTTTTGGGTTAAGTTTAAATTACCCGTGTGGGTAAACGGCCACAAAATCATCCTGAATTAAAATAAAAAAAGATCAACACGTAACTTAACATTTTGAAAAGGAAGCATCTAATCCCTCGCTTTCTTGTTGTGTTCTTCGTTCGTGCAATTTGGAGAATTCAAAGATGAATGTCAACCTAAGTATATATTAATGTCCACTACACGATAATTAATAGTCAATTTTCCCTAATTGTTAGTTAATAATTAACCAAGAAACAATAATTAGTTGGACAATAAGCTGACATTTGGTAGATTCAACGTAATTAATCTATTCCACTAATGTAACAATTGTCAGAAAGCTGTGTTCGGAGCATACTACTTAGGAAGGTTTGTTTTGGGGGAGACATTTAGGTATGGGAAAATTATAGGGCCAACTGGGGATGATACACCAGTTCAAGTCATATGATCAATTTGTTCTAGAACGTGGACTTCATACAAGACTTCAATTTGATATAGGAGATGCAAGCAATTTGTCTGTAAACGAGTAATCTGCCCTCCTCTGTTTTTTAAAATATAGCAATTTATATTTTTATATTTTTTAAAATAAAGCAATTTATCTCTAAACACGGGGTAAATTATTTTATTTTAAAAGAATACAGAGCTATAAAGTGGTATTTATTTTTATAGGGGAGTAATTTGCTCATTTGCAATATCACAAGGTAAATTGCATTATACCCATTTATATTGATGTCTACTGAGGTAGGTCTATTAAAAAATATTTTTCGTTTTTTGCAGAATTAAAAATACATACCATTAGGTTATAATTGTAGTTATAATTATATTATTTATTTAGTATGAAAGTTTAACAAATATCCGTTGTCGAGTTGCATACAATAATATTTTCTTAGGAGGTGTGCCTATAATTTTATAAATTATAGAGATGTTTGTATAATAAATTTAATCTCGGACACGTAATTTGCCTTTTTTTTTTTTTGTGGAGTTCATATATTTTTTAATTTGGGGGCTGGTCAAATTTAAGTTAGTTTTCCTATTTCTGTGAAGAAAATTATCTATTACGTAATTCATTAGATCAATTAAAACCAAAAGTTTCTAGATATTTCATTTATTTGAAAGTTATCATTTTTAGATCGAATAAGAAGAAAAATATTTAATAAATTTGGAACTTTCTAATTTTCTTGAAAATTGAAAAGTTTTGAGCAGGTTCCTGTCTCTTTTCTCATTCCACCACACAAAACAAAATTAATCTTCCACTAATTCACATTAAGTTGATGAATGATTTTTAGACCTATAAAAAGAGATCATTTTACTTGTTTTAAGACACACATATACCGTATATATATATATACTACTTGTTTTAAGACATACATGGTATTTTCCTTGACCAGTCCTACTATATTGATATAAAATTTTGAGAAAGTACAATTTTATTGATTGTAAGCATGTTACTCCTTTTAATCCAAAAATTCACTTATTTTCTGTTGAAAATATCAAGTAATTCAGTCTTTCGAATGCTTGTGGGTAGCTAGCAGCCCTCTAAGGCCTTAAAGAAAGGCAAACCCTCGTCTGCCAAACTTGGAATAAATATGTCGAGTGCTGCCATTCGACTAACCATTTTTGTACTTTTATGTTCAATGATGGTCGCATATCTATGATGACCTTTATTTTTTTGGAGTTCGCTTCTATTCCCCTTTGACTACTAATTGATCATCTCAATTAATGGATGGAATTTTTTTAACAAAAAGTGGCAAACAAATAATAAAGGCAAAAACCTAACAACCCCTTACCTGCCATAAGAAAAAGAGGTGTGGGGCACCAATTTGTATGAAAATAACCAAAATTGAGATAAATTCAGATCCCTAAGTTAGTCATTGAATCAATTTTAGAACTTCATATTCCGACCCCATCAATTTTGATCCCCAAATTCTTTTAAAATAATCTAAATTAAATCGAACATTAGTTAACTAAAAAAGTCCGTCCATTAATTTAAAAGTCAAGTAAACAATCAAAAGTGAAATTATCCCGTAAACATAGTATAAATTCTTGCAAAATAATACATAAATTGTTAATGTGTACAACTACAGGCTGCAGGTAGGTTGTGAGTCGAGAGGTTTTAATCATTGAACCCTGCAATTTGAATAAAAATAATGGGTTTTTTTAATATTTAAAAAACAAATTAATTATTATTTATAACTTAACTAAAACCAACAAGCATTAATTGCATGAGACAACTCTATCCGAACAAGTCATTTTGAAATAATTGGTATCCTTTCGAGTCTATCACCACTCTATTATTATTATAATTAATAATGATTGCATTTTTAATCTTTAGAAATCACAAAGATAGAGAAACATAACTATTTTATTTTATTTTTTATTCATCATCGTTATGTACATTAATTTACTATAGTTATAGCTAAAGCAACTTTATGGTAAGGAATAATTACATCTACAAACATAATTTATGCTCTATTTATACATATCATTATTATTTTTCAAATAATCCTATTCAAAACGTCAACATCATTTACACAGATCTTTCATATTTCTTGAAAAATTATAAATACACTCCCAAAAAAATCAAGAACATTAGACAAACTATAATTACTTTTTGACTGTTAGCTTTCACAATTATGCGAAAAATAAGAATAGTTTGTATAAATAAATCATAAATAAAGAGTATTAAATATAATTATTCTTATAGGAATTCATCGTCAACAACCATAATAATAATAATTGTGGGATTATTGTTTCCAGCTAGTTTTCTATTTTAAGAACAACAATAACAATAGTCTATGTAGTTTTGCAGTCAAGTGAAGAAAATTTAGATAAATAATTATTTTTCTTGAATGTAATACTAATATTGATGTAAAATAAGGGATGAGTGTACAATTTTGAATGTTTGGATCCACATAAATTGTAAGTATAGGACTTTAAGGGGCGATTGATATATAGAAATGGAGTGAAAATAAAATAAATATTCCCAATTCGAATATAAGTGTCTAATTGTATAATTTAGGTTGAGAAATACTTATTTTAATGCGAACTTTTATTCCCTTAGGTAAGAGATATTAGTCAATCATTCTCTCAATATGGTATTAGTTATTTTTAATCAGATCAATACGTTTTTATTTTAAAAGTATTCTATATATGTGTTATTGAATTAATTAGAAAATAAATTTCCTTTTCTTTCTTGGTAATAATATACGAGATATTCTATAAATTAAAAAATATTACTATTATATATAGAGTTGAGTTCAACAATTAAACTCAATAAAATAAGAATAAGTATTTTTTAAAAAGCATACCAAATAAATAAATTTGCTAGTTCATTCCATTACTAATTATTCTTGTTTAATTATTAATCATGTGAATAAAACTAATTAAGGAATGACAATTCAGTTACCTTCTCATTTTTCTTTTTTTTTTTTGCGTATAGTAATGATAGAAATATAATTTACATATAATTCTTTTTCATCATTATTCTAGACGTAAATTCATTCCATTCCCACTTTATTCTATTTCTAAGTGTTTGTCTGATAGTGGAATTTCAAGCAGTTATTATCTTTTACTCGGGTAGAGTTGTGGAACTATCTACCTATTATTTTGATCGTCTTTTCAAGAAGAACCTAACTGACACCACTTTCATCATGAAATTTTATCTTTCCTACCACTATCAGGATGTTTATTTATTCTTTTCTATTTTTAGTTGACTTGAGTTAATATTCATATTAGTTGTCATTTGGGACTCACAGTTTACCAAGTAAGAAATCAGGGTATCTTAGGTATAATTTTATAACTTCCCGAAATAATCCAAAATATTGTTCGTTTGAGCCTTTTTAGCCTAAGTTAGAATAACACTCTCTTTTAAATACCTGCAAACTCTGTTGAAAAAACCTAGATGCTTCCCCCTAGTTTCGAGTTATTACAATATTGGAGATGAGTTCTCTCAATTTTTATTACTTTCACTCCAATCAAAAACTTAATCTTATAGTAGCCTTAGGATAAGATGAACATGTTTTTATATGAATAAATATTCCAAAATGAGGCTTAACAACCCTCACCCCAAGAATTGTTCATTTGTAGTGTCGAAGAAATAATAATTTACAGTTGAAAAAATAAAAATAAATTTTCAGGCTGAGGCACGGATATCTCGTTCTCTTTAAGAAAATTCAAGCCGACTGCAGCAAATTTTTTACCGGTCCAGCAGTATCACTCTTGACTTGTCCCATCTAGAATACAACACCCTGACAACGCTGTACGGCTCTAACTCACTCTGGACAAGTAGTAGAGTCCAAAGCTCCACAAAGAAAAAACACCGTCTAACAACTAATATAACTCTTTCTTATAATCGTATATGGTATATGTGTATATGTATATATATGTGTCACAAAACAAGTAGAATAATCCCCCTTATAGGTGTAGAAATCATCCACTATCTTAATGTGAATAGAGAATAAGTATGTAATAGAAAGTGGTGATAAATGGGTAGTAATGTGTATGAATATGGTGTAGTAGTGGGATGATGGTATTGAAAAAATATAATTACAAACATTATGATCATAAACATCCACTAACCTCAACTTCAATAGGAGAAATATAAAAAGACATATATTTAATTTAAATATTATAATACAACATATATTAATATACATATATATATATATATATATACTAACATGTAACACATCACCTTTTTCTTAGTAAAGAGACCATATACGTAAACATATATTGTCTTAATATTTGTCAACAACAATGTAATAATTAATACCAATAATCAGCAGTTAGTTATTCCGTACCTAACGCATACATTTATTTTTTTTCAATAAACAGATCTATGAACGCATGTAATAAGCGACCAAAAAACGAGTGACCTAAGATTAACAAATACTCTGTATTCTCCTTCTTGTTTTTACAAGTGAAAAAATCATCATTACATGAGAGTACGTACAAGTGTTGATCTTAAACGTTATGATTAGTAAGATGATGGTCAAGACGAACTAAAGGGCTTGCAGATTAAATTTTCTATGGCAAATTCTTATTACGTCTTTCTATTTAATATATATATATGTGTGTATATATTTATGTTACGTATATATACATATAATATATTTTTAAATATATAGAAAACGTAAACTTTATACATGCAACATTTACATATCAGATTAGTAATAGATGCAATAAAAATTTAGAATAACAAAGTCGATGCGAAAGGCGTGGAGATATATCTTTCGGGTTGAATTTTCTATTTCAAATCATGTTGCATCTTCTATTACATGCATTTAATATATACACATATGATGTGCATAAAATTCTTTCTTTTAATAAATTAAATAACGTAATCTTTGTACACATAAAATACGTATATATATTTAGAATAAACAACGCATCATAATTTGAAATAAAAAATTCATAAATCCACCTTTGTGTGCCCTAAAACAGCATATAAAGAAACTTTCCTATTATGCCCCATCTACTTGCTCCTTTGTTCTTTGTGCAAATGGCCGAATAGCATCATAGATCAATAGAAAATACAAAAGGGATCTCCTCAAACATATATATATGCCAAGATAAGAATATGAAGAAGTTTGAGATTTGGACATATTTTAAGGTAGGACACTAAGCATATTCTACAGCTTGTAATACCACCAAGAGTTAAAGTTTACAAGATCCCATCATTTTTCTTTTTTTTTTTGAACAAAAATCTCATCATTTGCTAATTAGTATTGTATTGTGTTGTCCCATAATCCTTGTTGGACATCACTTACCAAAAACTTTGGAAATAAAAATGTAAGGAAACGTTCAAAGGAGTTAGTTAATGATGCAAGAATATATACTTATTTAGGTTTCTATTAATTATTATTTTTTTGTTGGTATTGATCGTAAGTCTTAATATGATAAGAGCTCTTATGCATCAAGAATTTATATTAAATTAAAAAAAAAAGGGAAAAAGAAAGAACTTATATTGAGTTCAATTAATGTTAATTCTATAATATTTTTTTTAATATTTTTTATTCATCGTGGATTAAGAGGAGACGTTTTGTCCATCTTTGTTATAACCATAAACGAAATTTTATGTTGTATTGGTATAAATGAATATGCGACATTTATTTTAGAATTTTAGTGGGAGAAAAATGAGAACGGAATGAAAAAGAATGTCAAAAATAAGTTTCTTAAATTTTGCTTTCGAGTAAATTAAGTATTGATTGCACAATGTATTTCAGCGTAATTTATATTGACATCCAACGAAACTATGTCTAAATACATAAATATTCTCTATTTTTTGTAAAATTATAGACACACTCTCTTAAAGGGTATCTGTGTAAACTTTTACCATTGAATATGGGGTATAATTGTAATTACAACTATAATTTCAAGTGATGCCGGTGTAGTTTACCCTATATTTTAATGAGTTCACAGAAAAATAATGGAATCATAAGTACATCGGTGAACAAGTCAAAGACAGTTGTTGCTGCAAGAAGCTTATAAATTTGTCCGCAGTTTTCAGAAGATTTTGCATGTTTGATGGCTTACGATACTAGAGTTGCATATTTTTAACTATTCGACCAGCCAAAAATTTATTATCACATACCATTTTCTCCCGAATAAATACATTATATTATACCATTTAATACATATAAATCAAGATAATAAATTGATTAAATTCATTATTAATTTTAAATCAAAGTATATATATATATATATATATATATAGTCCAACAAGTACAATAAATAACCATATAAGAAAACTAAACATCAAGATTTGCAAGACCTAAAATTCAATTCTTAAGTTGCGAGGTTTCAATTTTATCATTTAAACAAAGCTATCTTCACATATGGGAGCATAATTAAAGAGAATAATTGAAACTTCCATATTTACAAATTAAAACGAGACATAGAATAAAGGGTAAATTATAATAACATCCCCCGAAATTAGGTCAAAGTATACAAATATTCTCCCTATTTTTTGCAAAAAATTATAATTACACCCCTATTCAAATACGAACTTACACAAATACCCCTTAGAAAATATTATACTAACATGTCTCAGGAGGTGTAACAATAATTTGCGATAAAATAAAATTAGTAGTGGTTGGACAAAATTGAATAGTTAATTTTCTATTAAAGTGGTTTATTCTTTGGGTCTATAATTACAACTTTCCTATTTTGTTGGACTTATCCCATTAGAGTGATCCACTAGTTCTACTTTATGGATTTGATTTTTCTTTAAGTAAACTAAATGCCCATTTGGTCCTACAATTTGGGCAGGTCAAATTTGGATTTTAAATGCATAGGCAACTTTTTTTTTTATTAATTTGATCCGTTTCCAATAATTACTTTTAAAATTAAATTTCATTAAAACAACGTTTTGATATATATATATATATATATATATATATATATATATAAAAAAGAAACTATAGTTTATAGCTTTTAATTTCATCACAGTTGTATTAAATAAACTTTTTATTTTTTTTATTAACCTTAAAAATGAGGTTAGTTTTAAAATTTAGTTACAATTTGTATTTTAATAATCGGTAGAAATTGTGAATCCAAACATCATAATAATTGTCTAGAAAGTCAATTATTTCAAAATTATTTCTATAGTAATCGATTATTTTATAACTAATGTGTCGAAATTGGGATTCTTATTAGATGTATGATCACGACTTAAGAACTGTGTTAAATTAATACTATTAATCATAATTAAATAAAATCAATGCGAAAAAACTTAATTTTACCATGATAAATCAATATTTGTCAAATTAGAAAAAAAAAATCATCATTGATAACAATATTAATGGCTATGGCTAAAAATTATTGTAAACAACTATTAACAACCATGGTTAGTTAAATCAATGCAAAAACCTAATTTTTCCACTATAAAAAAATTATTTATCACAACTAAGAGCCATGGCAAATATTTTTACCACATTCAAAAAAATCACGACCAACAACCGTTTTTGTGGTCGTGGTCATTGGCTATACGCTATGGCTATTGATTATTAACTATGGCAAGTAGTCATGGTTAAAAGTATATTTCTTGCCGTGTTTTTAATTATGACCAAATTATTTACTACGATTGTTGTGATTAATGGCCTCACTTACAGAAACAATAGTTAATGATCGTTGCAGAGTCGTGATCAATTTATATATCATCATAATTTATTTATTTACCATAATAATTAACTATAACAAAAAAAATCATATTTTTTCTTGTGCTAATTTACTCTCCTTACGGTTTCAACTTTTTATGAAATTCAAACTAGAAAGAAATAGAGAGAATATATAAGAAGAATGACTAGTTAAGAGATTATAATCGATATGGTTTCAACTTTTTTTTTTTTAAGTAATATATACAATTTAATTAATCCATTAATATAATTAAAAATAATAATAAATTATATTAATTCAATTAATACATTACTATGACTAAAAATATTAACGAATTACAATAATTCATATAAAATGAAACAAATACTTATACATTTTGTGGGACTCGAACTTGTTTATGGGACCTCAATCTCAACTTTAACCATTACGCTAAGACATCGTCGGCAAAAACAATAGTCGTTTGATAATAATGTAAATTATTATTTTAAAGAATAAGATCTTTTGGGAATAAAATAAATACCACATATTTATTATTTGGTGGTGGATTTGGTCCCAAGACTTTTTTTTTTAAAAAAAAATTTGGTCCCAAGATCTGACTAATTAAAAGAATTTTAGAATCTTAGTGGTGCCAGCTTGTTGATGAGGCTAAACAATATTAATTAGTATTTTCTCAACTTCTAATAATTTGAATTATACATATGATGAACAAGATTAGTAATCATGTTGTGTAAAGGATGTTTGAGTTATTTATTTATTTTTCTAAATTTCGTAGCCGAAATTATAATATTCATTTATATTTTTTAATATCATATACTAAATTGCCATATGACTATTTATTGTACTAACCTTTCAATTTTATCAAATAATCAAGCCAATCAAATTACATTAGGTGGGTCCGTATCGATCAGATACGATAAATATTAATATTTAACTTTTTAACAAAAATATAAACATAAAAAGATATATTGTTGATATTGAAATTTTTAGAAAAAAATAGCAATTAAAAGTTCAATAAACCGAAAAAAAGTCCCTATCGAATTTAGACTTTGTAATTGAGATGGATGCATCCCAAGTGAAGTATGGTATTATTTCATTCTTTTTTTTATAATTAGACCAAAATATATTTAATATGGCCTGATAGAAAATAATCTACCAAAAGGTCTGTGGTGTCAATCACGGTAGAAGGAACTTCAAGCAAAAAAAGAAGCAAATATCAATGATTTGGTAATTTAAATCACATTTAGTGATTAAGAAAATAATGTGAATCAAATCACAGGACCAATCTAAACGGCCCTTCTCATCAAACAATTATGACAAGAGTTTCCACCGTATAACTATAAATATGGGTGTTTTTCAACAATTCCAAATAACAGGTGAAGCCAAATAAGAAGACAACAAGGCAACCAACACATAACAGTTAAGCCAAACAAGGAGACATCAATTCAAGTTTGAAGGAAACTAAAATGGAGATTTACCTCCAAATTGTCAAATAGCTATTTTTCCATTTTTGAAAAAAGAATCTGCGGATTAAGATTCAAAGATTTATTAGATTTTACCCATATTATCTCAAATCTATATATCCTATTTATCACAATTTTCTTTATTTATTTTTTGATACGAATTTTGACGCTCAATGTGGGATTTCAATAATTTTCATTAGATCTCTTTCGACTTTGAATTTGACATTTTATAATGTTATTTAGAGGACATAACATCATAATCTTAAAGAAAATGTTATAATTCTAACTTTGAATTTGGGGATTTAATGGCGGAATATCTCAACTTGAATCTCATACAAACTTGAATTTGACATTTTGGAATGTTAGTACTAGGACTTAGGGCCATAATTTCGAATTAAATGTCATAACTTGATTTGTGCTTTTAACAAAGAATTTAAGTTTCATCGTAAATATTCTTGAATTTGATGAACTTATTGAAGTGAATTCTTCTTTTTTAATTTCAATCTTCATTCTTTATTATAGATCTCAAAATGAGTTTCAAGAATCCTATTATATAGGTGTCTAAAGAGATTGAGTTATAATCTATTTAAACACATATGATGTTATCTCTCGCAATTTGATTTGATTTAAAGAGTTAAATACCATCAAATGTTTGTCATTACATGATCGATTCATTTGACATAATTTATGTAATATTTTGTTTATAAAAATAAATATTAATTGATATAGATTTACGTGACACAACTTGATTGACTTAATTACTTGACTTCAAAGAGGATCTGACTGCTAAAGTTTATTGTTTTCATTTTTCAATTTTTGAAATAGTAATTAAAGTGAAAAAATATTTATTTATAGGTATCCTCATTGAAAATATATTGATCTAACGACAGCACAATCTAATACACTACAATCTCATTAACTAATTTAAATATTTATTTTTATATAAAAATCTATATAAATTTGAACTGAAAACCCAAAATGAAAACACAAACAAACAGGTGTGATGATCCAAAACTTTCAAATTGGGCTTTTGGGGCAACAACAAACAATGCAAGAATGGCAGAGAGAGCAATCTTGGGCAAATGCCCCAAACATATGAGCTATGGGGATGCAGCCCAAAATGATCCGACAAAGCCGAAGGGGAGCTCTTCAATCAGCTTTTTCATTGCGATTTGTTGTCTGTTATTGCTTTTCTGTCACTTGTTTCTTGGCTAGCGAGAGGTTTCGTGCAAATTTCTGGAGAGAGAAATGGGGAAGCAGCCGGTGAGGATGAAGGCAGTGGTGTACGCTTTGTCGCCGTTCCAGCAGAAGGTGATGCCGGGCCTCTGGAAAGATTTACCCGGAAAGATCGCCCACAAGATCTCTGATAATTGGCTCAACGCCACTCTCTTGCTCGGCCCTCTTGTCGGCACCTACTCGTAAGTGTACTGTATATCTATCTGTGTTTGTTTGTTGTATTTGCGATGGGTTGCATCAATAGTATTATGTATGTTTGTGTCGGGATCCGAGAGTGGGTTCCTAATTCAGATTAGGGTTAATGGCCGGACAATTGGATTCTCTAGATGTAATTCGCGTTTCACCTCACAACCTCCTCGGTATCTAAGACCAGGATATATTCATCCCACTTGATGAGGCTTATGCACTGGGGTAAAGCTTCTTTTGTCGTGTCCAATGAAAAAGGGATAATGAGCCCTAATCCTGGGAGGATTACGGACCATGAACCGTTTTTGGTTTAGAACTAACATATAAGTGTGATAGAATTGTGTTAGGTGATGCACAACTCAATTCAGTTGTAAATATTGCTCGGTTTAACTGTACTACATCACTGAGCCTGTGTAAATGAAATCAACTACATTGTTCCTGTCTGTCCTAAGCAAGTAGAAACCATGTAAAGAGCCGAATGCTTTTGCTCAACATGTGGGCATGTAGCTAAGGTGACATTAATTTTACTTTGAAGGTAGCTTCAACCTCTGATCAGCACAATTTGCCCTACTAGGAAGGATTGATGCAAACCATTACGTTATACAATCATCTTAGAATTTCTTGTTTTCTTGGTTTTTTCATTGTCGAAATTTATTTTTTATTAGACTTCGTCATTCTATGTGCAAATATGTGCTGCTGCACCCTTGTTAGGTACCTTTGATAAGTTGCAAGATTATTTTCCTTTCTTCGATGTCCCTTGTTTACTTTCTTCTCTAATTGTGTACTGCTGCTATGTTAGACACTTAAGAAGAAAAGCGAATAGGTTAGTGTCCTGGTGGTTGTGAGGGTGAGGGTGATGGTGACTGCAATTTTGGATCATGAGATTTAAATATTTTCTTTTCCATACAGATTGAGGTTGTGGACTCATTATTCCTACATCTAGAAATATCTTGAAGGTCTGGGTCTGATAAAAATAGCTCCTCCATATGTTATCTTCCACATGATACTGCAAGATAGAGTTAGGATATAAGAAAAATAAAGAACATAATCACAAAGTGAATAATATTACCTGACAGCTGAACCCACTATAAGTTTTAATTCATTTGCAAGAATATCCGTCCGAGTTTGTACTAACTGTAAGTTGAAAAATCAATTAAGTTTTTAGATGACGTACTTGTACTCAATCTTACCTTTAACACAGATGGTGTCAGGTAAGATACTTTCATCACTTGAAAAGGGGGGCTTATAGTCTATGATAATCTCATTAATTTTTAGTGTACGTGGTTGAGTTTAGCCCGACATTTCACTTAGAACCAGACCTCTGGCAAATAATCTCTATGAACTTCTTGGAATCCTGAGGTTGACCATGGCAGTAAAATAGTAACTTAATGATTGCATTTACCTACCTCTGCAATTTTGCTGTGTTTGCCCGCTGTTGTCCCACCATTTTTAATTTTTATTCACTAGTTTGAAGTTCTTCGTTCTTACACCCTTTTGTGCTTGCAGGTATGTGCAGTGGTACCAAGAAGCGGAGAAGATGAATCACAGATACTGAAGCTAATTAACTCAATTAGTCTTTGGAGAGTTCCATTATTTCAGGTTAGTCAATAAGCTGAGTTGCGGTTTCACCTCCCATTGCAGGTGACGGATTTCAAGTTATGTTCAATTGCAGATAGTTGTTTTCCTAACATTTGTTCCATGTACTACTTAGAATGCTTCTAAATGACTTGGTCTTTTTCTCGTGAGTCCACAGAAAACAATGCTGTTTGTTCAAATCGTTTGTGATAAATTTGCTATAGTCCGATGCTTGAGAGTACGTTATGCTAAGTTGTTCAATTCATTCTTCTGCTATCGATCTCTCGAATTTGAATATGCATGTTGAATATGCATGAATACAAATACAATTCGTGTTGAATATGAATGAATACAAAAATTATTGAGAGAATTAGTTGATTAAAGAAATGAATATTTTGTGAATGGATAAATATGTTTAAAGATACTTGTATCAACAAATATTCTGCCATGCCCATCAAGATAGTTATTCTACAAGTATCACCATTAATAAATGGTATAGATAAATAATAGAATTTATAACTAAATAACAATTGTTTTCTAGATGTTAAATTTAGAAGCATAAGTTATTATAATAATGAAAAAAAAAGATATAAAGAAATTAACTAATTTAACTATTCTGGGGAAAAAAGTTTAAGGTACAATTTAAAACAGAAGTATTTCCTTCCTCGTAACACTGCCTGAAATTCTATATCAATTTAAACATAAACATAGAAAGCTGGGGCCGCATGGAAGTATGAGAAAGAATGTACGATGAACTCAGCTTTGCAGTTACAATCAATACAACAGCGAAGTCAACCTCTAATGACACAAGTCCTTCATCTCAAACAACTATTTCTATGGCGTACCCCAACTAAAACGACCATACACTACTTCACGTAAATTGCAAGTGTTTCAAACATTTCTACAGCACATCCACGTTTGCTAAAAAGAATTTCTAAGTAATGCTCAGATGAAAAAGGAAATGAAGAACCAAAATTCTCATGGTTTGAGTAGAATCATGTTGTAGGTACCTTGCGAGCAAATCGCTGCAGGGACTTTGGTAGTTGATTTTCGACTTCATTGCGCTTCCTTTTCTTTTTCGACGTTTCTGCATCTTTAGCTTGTTGCTCCAAGAAAGGTTTCTTGGCATTGGCTACAGCTTCTTGCTTCTTCTTGGCCACTTTACTCGACTTGCTCCTACCTTTTGTTTTCTTCTTGAAAGAAATACTCTTAGCGCCTTCTACAGCAGCTTCCTTCTCTGCCTCCCTCTCCTGCTTAGTCGGCTGTTCTTTCTTCCTTGTTGGCTTCACGGAACCAATCTTTGTTGGGTCCAGCATGATAGTCTCTGGGGGAAGTTTGTCGAGAAGAGAGCGAACTTCCTTCTCGTTTCTCTGTTTACGTGTTTCAAATGGGTTTGCCACCCAAGTATCAAAGTTGGGTTCTCCAGATCCAGGAATCAATATGGATGACCAACCCATTGAATGCCCAATGGCCAATACATCTTCGTATGGCCTAAACACCACTTTCTGTATTTGGTATCCTTTAGCCATGGAATGGCCCATATAGCGGCTATACTCCTGAGACCCAGAGAAATCTCCCAATATCTGCACATAAGATCCGGTGGCTGTAGCAAGTAGACCTTTCTGACTGAAATTCATGGTCTTGGCATGGCCTGGTGATGTTTGGAGAACTTCGAACTTCCTCAAATCCCAAAGCTTGATTTTCCTCTCCATTCCAGCTGTTGCCATGAGATGGCCGTTTGAGTGGAATGCCAAAGCTGTAACGGGTCCTTGATGACAAAGCATTTTGACAAGTGGAGCAGCACTGGTAGGCTTCCACATGCTTACTGTACCACCCGAATGACCAACTGCGGTCACATTATTGAACGGATTTACCTCCATGGCATCAGAGCGACCTAGACCAGTTCGAAAATTGCCTACCATTTCCCCTGTTGTTATGTCTTGGAAATGAAGTTGCCCAAGTTTGTTTATGGATGTCAATAGGAAATGCTTATTCAGAAATTGAAGCCTTGCTGCAGCACCATGTTCCTGGTAGAAAAAGGGATCAAGGTCATATTTTGCTCTAGGACTGTGTACATGCTACAGATCTAGAGACTACTCTCTAGTTTCTGGGTGATGCAAATTTGGGTCAAATGAGCTTTTAGGACAACAGAGAATGGCTCCCGATGCATAAGCCATAAAATCATTTATTGATAAGACCAACATAAGAACAGTCTTTGTTCCCACATCATTTTTTCTGCACGGTCACCAAACAAGTCTCCAAGTGTATTCACAATAATGAAACCCAGATGCCAAAAGAAGAAAAAGAAAAAAAGTGAAACCCAGATGCATAGAACTTGTAAGGCTATCTGACAGTCATACAAAGTACCAAAAAGCGGAAATGATCTTGAATCCAAAGGACAGATGATTAGTTAACATAGTCGATTCGTCAATGCATTCCCTGAATGATTGAAAAATAACTTAAAGGTTCACAAACTCAAAAAACAGCACTCGAAATATATATATATATATATATATATATATATATTCAGAAGATTTATATTGATTTATTTGAACATGATCATTCAAGTCAAAGACCCACTAGGTTTACGAGTATCAAATCCTACGCATGTGTTTGAGATATTCTTACAACTACTATATATTCAAAGGAATTCAGATCCTTGAAAACAGACCTCTGGATTCTGGAAATGTCTATTCTTAATAAACTTCACAGACTTGCAAACATCTATCGGATCCTGAACCAAATCTTTATTTTCCAAAATTTTACGCTAATTGATAATCCATATGCATTCACCCTTCCTTAAGTCCAAATTAGTTGATCCCAACCCAACCTAAGATTTCCAGAATGTCAGCAAGCACCTATTTCATATTTACAAATTCAACTTGCATGGCATCTCAGTGTGCAACTCTCCCCATAGAGTTAATTATCGTGGAGTGAGGATAAAAATCTTTAATATCTTGATTCCAGCATGTTAAGATCTGAACTAATATTTGCTGTGAACTTGGTAAAAGTGTATATCTAACTAAAAATATTAACAGCTTTGTGGTGCATAAGAAAGTAAATTGCAAAAGGAATGTGTCTATGTCATTACTTAGATTCTACATGGATAGCTGAAGTAAAGTAACACAAAGCAAACTTTAACTAGACGTTCAACTTGGATGCTCAAAAACGAAAAAGAAAAAAACAGACACCTTAATAATCACACAAATACATCCACAAACATAAACAAATATATAAAATGAAGTCAGGACAACTGTAATATCTAGATGTGACATTAGTAAAGTGGGCTTTAAACTACTGAATAAGACTTCAGCACGCTAAAGATTGAAAATAGTAGTAAGAAGTTCAATTGCTAACCTTCAGGCAGTGCAATTCAGTACCATTGTCACTATACATATACACGTACCTGTCACATTCAAGTACAAAGTTCAGGAATGGGCAAAATTTTATATTTATTATTACAGAAATACGACATTTCAGGGCTAATATAACCAAATGAAATATATCCTTACACCAGAAAAAGCTTTTCAATCTTTTACTGGCAATTAGAGTGTCAGTGCCATGCAACCAACTGCAAAAGCTAGTGGATGAGATGATGAGGTTGGATACCTAGAAATGTTTGATCCGAGCTACTTGGCACATGGTATGCAGAATCAGATTAACGAAAAGTTAGCAAGTGGCTAACCGACAATAAGCACCGACATTCTATGATCCCTGAATCTTCGAAAAATATAAAGCTGACTTACATTGGCCTCCCATGAGTCTTGTACATTAAACCAACCAACTCGCATAAAATAGGTACAATCACCAAAGTCCAGCCACACCATGATACACAGACAACCCAAAGCGTGAATCAATGAACAAGGGTTATCCTATAGAATAAGACGAGATGGCAGGCAGTAATGAGCAATGATTTTATTGAACTCCGCTATAACCATAGTAGTTAATGGCGCATGGCGCCAAGGGCTCCTACGTGGCACGCGCCTTTTTGAAGGACAGTGCAAATGTAAAAAATAATTTAAATATTTATATAATTAGTATTAATAAAGATACCAGAAGGTTTCCCTAGATATTTTTCGAAATGTTTAACAATTCAATTTAAGGATGTAGATTTGATTAATCTTCGTCACAGCAATCAAAATAGAATTAGAAACAGACCTTGAAATAGCAAAAGCACAACATCAAACGCAGGATAATGTTTCTGTATTCCATGCAATTCATAAATAATAAACAGCAATAAGAAAAGGATATGCATCATACGATGTGGTGATATGAATCAAATTTCTAATGAGAAACCAAATCTGCTCATTTTCATTTGATTTTGTAACCAAAAGGATGAGAGGACCTACTTCTTTTGAGCAGCAGCAAAAAGCTTCTGATTATGTAAAAATACCACATCACGAACTGTTTCCCTAACCTGCAAAACAATCTCTACAACTTACATATCCATATTCTATACCATCCAACACACTTAACTATTGATTTGCAGTACAACATATGAAGGTTCAAAATCCCAATCTTACAAGAGGCATAGTGTATTTGGCTTCTTTCTTAATGTATGCAGCTGCTCAGAACTTGGTAAAACAAGTGCTTGGTTTAATTTATAAATCATGCTGTAGAAGAATTTCAAATGTTTAAACTTTTAACCCTAAAGAGAATTTATAGAAGGTCCCAATTAGGAATCATAAAAGGTGAATCTCCCGCATAGTTTTATTAAGACATATAAAGACATTGAGCCCGAGCTGGGGCTGAAACCCCTAACTATGAATAGGAATGCACAACAGTAAGCAGAGACATGGTTTGGAAGTGTTGAGAGTACCTGAAATTCTTTAATAAGGTCCATATTTTTCATGTCCAAAAGGGCCAGATGACCTTTTCTTCCAGCTGCTACCATATACCGACCACTCAAGGACAAATCCAGAGTGTACGGACCAAGCTCTGATAATAGTACTTTTTGCCATTAATAGGATGAAACATAAAAAAAAGAAAATTGCAGTATGAAAGGAAACAAAGTAAGCTCAAGATACAATATGAAATTTCACATCAGACTCCTAGACATTCACGGTTAGTATTATCTACATTTCTAGAAATTAAGCAACGTCCACAGTATCTAAGGGAATATGTCAGACCCCTTAAGCACTACGCCAAAAGATCCACCAGCTCATCAAATTTGAAGCACAGCTTAAATGGAGCTTCTTTGAGCCTGGAGGATACTAGAGCAATAGTGTTAGTAATCAAGCTTCTATATCATTAGGAAACATAAACTGGCATCACACATGCTAAATAAGCTTTAAGAAAACTTGATAAGCCTACATCAATCTTTGCTTTGTAATGAACTGATAAGACACAGAAACATAAAACCCAGACGATTTATCTGGAATAAAGGAACTGACAAAGCAATAACAAATCCCAGGCTACTTAGTACAGGTAGATTTGAAATGGTTTTTATCTAGAAGCATAATTTCCAGCTTGTAAACTTTGGGCTTTAACCATATAATCAATCATAGCCAATAAAGAATTTCCAAAATTCCTGAAAAGAGAACCGTAACCTATACATGCACACATCCACAGTACACAATATTCATATACCTTTAGCAACAATTTAACATCAAATTCATCCCTAACTTTTCTCTGTACTTCTATATTTCATCGTAGAAGACTTCGTAAATGAATATGCATATATCCACAAGGAAATACAGGATCACAATCAGCAATCATATTGAGTCAATCATCCACAAATAATTGAAGAGGAAACATACATCATATCATTGCTATGTAATTGCTTTTTGAAGCCTGAGGTAAAAATAAATATAATTCATGAAATCAAATCTATTTGTATTTTTCTTGTGACTACTTCTGGATTCTTCGTATTAATTTAAATTTGTTGTTTCAAAGATATTGTTTTGTGTAACTTATAAGCACCTTAAACATTATAAATTCCCAAAATAAGATGTTAAAATCTAATAAATTCTTCAAGGAAAAATAGGGGGTTCATAAGTTATCTTTGAGGAAGTAACAAGCTCCAGTACTTGACAATGTTAATTACAGAATTGGTAATTTGGTATTATAAACATTTTATAGGTGTCGTCGTCTTATATTATTCACATTTCAAAAAATACTCGAACTTATAACCAAAATAAAATGCATCCTCTTATAAGTTTTAAAAACATCTTATGACATATGGGAACTTGTAAGATATATTAATAAATAAGTCCAGCCGAGCTTTACAAAATCAATCTCATGCCAATTACATCAGCTGAATTCCAGTACTCTATTTTATTCTCCTTCTGATATCCATGGAAGATTTGCTGTGACATAAGCTACACAAATTACAAATGAGTTGAAAATCATGTAATAGCACGTATAGAGAACTATAAACTTTTTCTTATCACGCCAGCAAAATATGCGAAAGCAACTAAGACTTCAGGTCAGACCTGGCAAGACGATATCAAACTGTTTTCTTGAGCTCAGCACATCCACTTCACCAGCAATTGCTTCCTGCCTAATCCTCCATGTCTTCTCTATACCCTCAACTTCCAAATAGCCTCCTTCACTTGGCATAAGCCACTAAAAAAATGGAAACATAACACAAAAATGCTATTACTGACAATACATTCAGAAACTCAATATTAATACAAATTACACAGACATTATAGGAACATTTAACCCCAGGGCAAATTGTCTATTCATGGTAAAAACAAGGAGTCACCTTCTCAGCCTTGGCAGCAGCTTGTGCAGATTTCCCATACAATTCTTCCCTCACAGCAAGCTGCCCCTTCAATTTCTTATCTTGTAAAGCCTGGAAGAGAAACGCATAAATAATTATAACAAAATCTAAACAAATAAAAGGAACTCATAGTAGACAAATAATAGTAGTAAAACTCTCTTAAATCCATTACCCCTAAATCTGTAGCTTTACCCCTGAGATATTTCTTTACTTTCATATCTTCCTCCTCAGAAACTCCCTGCAATACCCAAATCCAATCCAATAAAAACTTTTCCAAACAACACTTTTTCAGACAAATTGCCAGTATTAGGCTCTACTTTACCTGTTCTGCAGCGGGTATCAAATTTATTCGGTCCATGTTAGCTGCCTTCACCCCCATCTTTTTTGCCTTCTTAAACAGTTAGACAATGCTGCACTAGTGGAAAAGAACATTAATCATATTATACTAAAACGCGGAGAAACTATGATAGAACAAACAAGCACGACAAACAATAACACTAAATATAAACCAATGGTCCGAACCAGCGCACACGTAAACAAATCCAAACCCAGTAGCATTTAAAGCTCCGACTCCATTAATCAAGGTTAAGCATAAACCACACAAAAAAACACATACATAGTTCTCAGAACTCCGCTATACCCGCCGGCCAATTGGAACGAAAACAAATCGACCCGGAGCTACAAAGGAGGAGGCCTGAACAGCAATTTCGCCGGACGTCGCCGGAGAAAATCGGAAGGTGACTCTACCGTTCGAGGCTTGAGCAACTGTATGAGCCTCTGAGGGAGGGTTAAGGTCAGAAGGGTTTAAGTGGTTTCTCGAAAGAAAAAGTACAGAAGGAAAATGTACAGGCTTATGGATTTGTTTATAGGCCACTACCGAAACAGTTAAAGCCCAATTGACGAGTTTGGAGTTTGGAATATGTTGCATTGGCCCAATTTTATGTATTTGATTAATATAAGGGCTAAAATTTATATTGGTACTCGAATTTTGTTATTAATATTATTTTTGTGTTTGAATAATTATAAATAATCTAATTGATATTTGAGTTTTATCATTAATATGATTTTGATACCTAATTAACTTTTTTGTTTATATTTTTAATTATTTTTTCAATAATTATTATTTTACCCTTATATTTTTTAAAATGAAAAATAATAAATATAATTATGAAAAATTTGCATAAATATCAATCAATGTATTTTTTATATTTTTATTTAATCATTATATTTTTATTTTTCAAATTTAGTAATCGAGATTATTATATTTTTACTATTTTTTATATTTTTTTGATACATTTATTTTTCATTTTCTTAGAAAATTATTATTAAATAACCCATATTGATGCGAGCAAGAATCGCTCATTAGAGAAATGTTTGAACTTGACGCTTTTCGGCTGAATTCTTTACAAGCATAAGGAGGGGATTGCAAACATAAATAAATAAATAATACTCCGACATTCAAGTCATAAACAATTTGAAAACATAAAGTCAAAAGAAATAAGACAACTTAATTGTGTAGAAGATAATGAGATAATATGTCTACTGTAATATTTTGGAATGCGTTCAAACGTGTGCTTGTGCGACTTGCTTCTATAGCCATAGGATCCTGATGGATGAAGAAGCACAACCCTAGGGACTGAAAGGGAAGATTCTGGTTGGTGGTTGTCATGGATAGGGGTCCAAAAGCAGTTGACGAGAATTCCCAAAGAATCCTACTTGGCTGCAAGAATATGGGTCGGATAAGCCTTCTACTGAATAGAACCTAAATTTCTAAGGAATGGTTAGGGTGTGAAATATTTATCTACATCTTTCTAGCTTTGTCTTGATCCACGTGGCTTTCTGCCAGAGGTGGATGGTTTTCTGCCACCTGGAGGGAGAGTCAAGTCCAATATAAATACCTCATCTACATCATGGACCCATTTTCTGTGTGTCTTGGAGGCGCAATTGGTAAATAAACTGCACAAAAGTTCTAAGATGAAAAACATTTTGGGGTCGACCAAATACAAGTTGAAATTGAAATTTTTTTAATAAGTTGTTGGTCTAATTTTAACTAAATATGCAGCATATCCCCAAGCATATACAGGTAACTTTGTTCTCCTAAGTAAAGTTCTAACAATTCATTGTAGTCTTTTAATATTTACGATTCAACTAAACTATTCTGAGTGTGTACATATGCGACTGGATGCTCGACATCAATTCTTATTGACAAACAATAGTATTCAAATGCCTTTGAAGTGAATTCTCTAGTATTATTTAAACAATTTTTTTGAATTGGGTAGTGTGGAAATTGTGCCTTCAATCTAATTATTTAAGCAAGTAGTCTAACAGACAGAAGATCATGGGTAGTTTAAACACATGCATGAGACCATTTTCTAGAGACATCTATTAATTAATACCTCGTGAACAAAGATTACATGACATATCATTTGGTGAAAGAACCTTCTGGTTCTTTAATGGATGACCATGCGAGCTCTCAATAGGACAGGACATCATTATCGATCCTAGATGCCTAAGACGATCATGCCAAATTAAGCTTAAATATTTAGGGGTTGGAAGACTTTTGGTATACCGATACATAATTTCAACTATTTTCATGATCGTATGACAAATCATCAAAGAGAAAGCGGGCAATTTTTTTAGTATAAGCTTATGGCTCAATCTATATGAAGATAGTAATTGCCTTCATATTTAATCTCAAACAACCATTGAGACATATATTTTTAAAACTAAGTAAATTTATTCTAAACTCAGATGAATATAAAACTTATAAGCCATTTATTAGCACTACATTAAACTCTTTCGACGCCTTTGATCAAATTTGCCGGACTTGGGATAGTGGTGACATTTACTTTGATAAATGTTAAACCATCAAATCGTCTTTTTTATATATTTTCAGTACCATACACTCCCTATTTATTATATAGTCTATCAAGTAATATTGTATTAAAAACTTTATTAATTCTTTATATTTAATAAAGTAAATCAAATAAATATTGTTTAATATGAATTAATGGTCATTCATAATTAACTTACATATTGTCCATAATGTGAAAATAAAAGGACAAAGCAATACATTCAATATCATTAGAAAATTCATTATTTATTCAAATCAACAATTGCCGTAACTCACTGAACTTGCCGCCTAATATATATATATAAAATAAATGTTTCTTGGGGAATCCAAAATTCTGCAATGTGGGTAGGAGAATTTGTCTATATACTTACGTTTGTTTCCCAACGCCCCACGTGATTGCCGAAGGATTGACGTGATTTACTATTTACGAAATATGATTTATTTGTTCCCTTTTTACATAAACAAAAGGAAGAAAAATTACTTTTGGAGGACGATCAGCGCACGCTTCCTTTGATAATATTAATTGAATACGACACACTCGATACATTGTACATAAAAAATATTATTTGATAAAATTTTTTATCATATATAGATAAATTATAATAAAAATAATCAAATAACTTTAAAATAATATTTGAAGTAGGAGAAATAGAGAGAAAAAACCTAAAAATTAATTATTTTTTTAAAAATTTAATAATATTAATTGAATACGATACACTGGATAGATGTACATAAAAAATATTATAATAATAGGTGTGCAAATGTAAGGAAGAGAGTAAGTGGAAGAACAATTAATAGTTCCCCACCCACCCATTCCCATTTATTAGACTTAGTATATTTTCTCGATTATTTACTCTCGAACAAAATATTACATCGGTTAGTGCATATTCCATCCGAGAGTGGAGGTTGTATGACGTATATTGGTAAAAAATATTCACCTGCGAGGGTAAAAAAATAATTTAACATATATGAGGCAAATGATAAACACATACAACTCACCACCCTATATAACTTTCAACACTGCTATAAATATAAAAAATATTATTTTCTAACACATCTACTATTCATTGATTGTGACAAAAAACCTACCAATATACCCTCTCGTAAATCGTATTTTTACCTGGTGAGCTATTGTGTCATGGGTAAAGTTTTCATTTCGTCCTTTCGTTAAAATTCCAACTACATCAACACCAGTTTTAATTTAATCACAATATCTTTTTTAAAATACCGTCACACATATTAATAATCAATGACAATTTATAATCGTATATTTGTGTTGTATTAAGTCATTGCATTTGTACTCTTGCTAAATACTTTGTTATGAATTATTTAGAGTGATAGTTTTAAGTTTATTTTTCTATAATTATTTATTGATAGTGATCACAACTTTTACACAAATAATTTTAATATTAAAACTAGGAATATTATAGTGACAAAACAAAAAGGGATAGCTACATAATCCTCCCTTGAAATTTTATATAATTACATATAATTTTTTTGTGATTTAAAAAATTATATCTAGTACCTATGACGTTTGTTTTTTCCAACAAATAGATCACTTTGTTAATTATAATTCACTAAATTTGCTGATATTAGCAACAACATATAAAAAACTTATATTTACTCCTAATTAATTTACTACTGATTTTTGCAAGTCAAACATTCGGACCAGCTACCCTAATTATAGGGGTGAAAATGTACCTTTTCACGTGTGTTAGAACGTGTGAAGATGTACAATAATAGTTTGATAAAAAAAAAAATTTATTTAACTTATAATAAGTGACTAATAAGTCACTCAGGAAGAAATATGGATTTTTGCTCAATTTTTCTTTTTTGCTAATATCAACAAAATTTTATAAATTTTAACTAATAAATAAATTTATCTATTAAATGAAAATAAACATAAAAAAATATTAAATGTAATTTTTTATATTACAGACACATAATCTCAAAAGAGGGTGATGTAAAGTTTCCTATACTTAATGAGCATTTCAATATTATCACTATATCACTTAATCTTCTATAGTTAATATTCTCTTATATGAATTGCTCAAAATGAGTTCTGAAGGTTTTTGTTCATCAAAATTAATAAATTAACTATTAAGTTTTTTATTCTAAGTTAATTTTATTGTATATAATGTCATAAAAGAATAATAGATCAGATAAAATCGTAGCAAACAACAAGATAAAGATGAGTTTGTAAAAAAGATGGCTAGATATAACAATAATTATAATACACTTGAATGTAAATTATGTTTAGATTCATTTTTGTGGTGTGTTTTGTGGAAATAGAGAGAAAAAAAAATAAAGATAAATAAATATATATTAAAAATAGCATGTATGTTTGGATTTATTTTTTGGAGATAATTTAAAATAAGCATTGGACGTTTGATCTTGTGTTTTGGAATACAAAAATTATTGTTACTGTCAAATTACTTAGTATAGTTTTTTTGGTCCAAAAACAAATAAAATGCAAACCTAAAAATTATTATTGTTTCAAAATACTTCAAAATACCTCAAAAAACACCCAAATTAAAAGAGGCCGAACATGCACCATGTTTTGGCCCAAAAATTTTGAAAGGGTGTAGGTGTAATTTTTAAAATATTTTGTAGAAAAATTATAATTTCATATTTTAAAAAGAATTTAAATGTAATTAATCACTATAAGAAAATTTACTATTACATGTAGTGAAATGGTTGAGAACTAAAATTCGTAGTAAATAATTATCATTAGTTATGATTTAAATGAAATTGAGACAAAAATTTAATTTATACACTACCAAAAATTATTTAGTCACAATTATAAATCCACGAGTAACAATAATTAATGTGTGATCATTTATTAACTATGCCTATTAATTTTAATCGTTTATATTAGTTAGATTTAAATTTTTTATTTATTGTAGTGTTCGGTCCCAATGAGAATTTGTCTTCTTAGAGACATCGCCGCAATACAGACGAGGTCTTTGTAAAGAACTAAGAACCTGTGCGCCTAACATTCTACAGTTCATCTATTTTCAGACAACCAACAGAGTGAGAGAGAGAGAGAGAATTTCAAGAATTCACAATATCCATCGGTGGAGAGAGAGAGAGAGAGAGAGAGAGAGCAGGATGGGTTCAGACAAAGAGTGCCTGAAAGTTCTGATGTTCCCATGGCTGGCTCACGGCCATATCACCCCGTTCTTGGAGCTAGCCAAGAGACTCTCCGACAGAAAATTCCACTGCTACATTTGTTCTACGCCAGCAAACCTCACTTCCATCGCCAACAAAATCCCACAAAAATACTCCAACTCCATCCACCTTCTCCACCTCCATCTCCCCTCCTCCCCTCACCTCCCCCCTCACTACCACACCACCAACGGCCTCCCCCTCCACCTCCACTCCGCCCTCCGATCCGCCCTCAGAGCGGCGAAACCCGACTTCTCCAACATCTTAACAACTCTGCAGCCCCACCTCCTAATCCACGACATTCTCCTGCGTTGGGCCGGAGCCATAGCGTCCAAGAAAGACATCCCTTCGGTCACGTTTTTCACCTCCGGCGCTGCCATGTTCTCGTACTTCTGTCACTTGGGGCAGCGCCGGGGCGTGGAGTTCCCCTACCCCGCCATCCGTCTAACGGAGTTTGAGCTGTCTATGGCGATTGGGGCTCTGGAAAGTTCAAAGAACGAAGAGAAAGATCCAGACGAAGAGGCCGGATGGAACTCTGGCCGAACAATCATAGTGAATAGCTCAAGAGAGATCGACGGGAAGTACATGGACTACCTCTCCGAGATGTTGAACAGGGAGTTCGTCCCGGTTGGTTCCTTGGTTCGGGACTATGACGACGATGATGCTGATGAGGCAGTACTAATGGACTGGCTGAGCCAGAAAGACAAGTTTTCGTGCGTGTTCGTGTCATTCGGGACCGAGTATTTCTTGAAAAGGGAAGAGATTGAGGAGGTAGCTTATGGCTTGGAGCTTAGCAATGTGAACTTCATTTGGATACTGCGGTTCCCGAAAGGAGACGGGACGACGGTCGCGGAGACGCTCCCTGCAGGGTTTCTGGAACGAGTGGGAGGAAGAGGGAGGATCGTGGAGAAATGGGCATCACAAGCCAAGATCCTAAACCATTCCAGCGTGGGGGGATTCGTGAGTCATTGTGGTTGGAATTCGTTGACGGAGAGCATCGACTTTGGGGTGCCGATCATAGCCATGCCGATGCATCTTGACCAGCCCATGAACGCTAAGTTGGTAGCGGAGCTTGGGGTTGGCGTGGAGGTCAAGAGAGACAACGAGGGAAGGCTGCAGAGGGAAGAGATAGCGAAGGTGATCAGAGATGTAGTGGTGGGGGAAAGTGGGGGGGAATTGAGAAGACAAGTTGTGGAACGAAGGGAGAGAATCAGGTCGAGGAGCAGAGAAGAGATGGACGAAACTGCTCACAAGTTAGCACAAATTTGTGGGAATTAAGGAGTCATTGTCCGAATCCAATTGCAATTGTCAAGATGGAGTATGCATTGAGATTTTCTACGAGGAGAGATTTGGTAGCCAAAGGCCAACTCTGTTGTTTTGGATGATTACTTTTAAGTGTAATAGCAATAAATCTCAAGAACTTTGTTCAACTAATTATTAACTTTGAAGTATTCTATGTTGTCCTTTCGGAGTTTCCTCTATGCAATGTTTTAGGCTTTATATTGCCTTTTGTTTTATTAGTTTCGGATTGAGTGAATCAGGATTCTTTTGTTGTAAATTAAATTAATTTTAACTACTATTCTATAGAATATATATAAGCCGCGTGTATAAAATATATTCTTAAATAAAATACATAATAATACCTTTTATACATAAAATCTATGTATATTAAATGAATTAGAAGATATAATATAATTTAAAATAGAAAATTCAATTCGAGAGGTATGTCTATTTGTTATCATGATTTATGAGAATTGGCAGCTTTCGAATCTGTTACATGTGAGTTGGGGGGTTTGGAAGAGAAAATAATTGAGTGTGATGTGGGTCTTAGCTATTAAAGTTTGTGTTACATTTTCCATAATAAGGTTACAAAAAATATTTTTTTCAAAATTTAAGTTTATGCCAAAATCAAACAATAAATAGAGCAATTCTATGTGTCTTTTCTTGTAATGATAACATATTACTATTAAAAGTATTTCATAAACTTGCTGTCGAAAAAATATAAACTGTTCCAATTTTTATTGTGTATAAATCGAACATTGTTGTAATATATATAATTATCTTGACTTTGTTTAAATAATAATTTATTATTAATCAATTACACAATCGACCTAGACTCATAAGTTTTTTACCAATCAAATTCATACAGATTTTATCAGTCCATCTAATTGGCAAATTTAGATTGTTTATGTATTTCTTTTGATTTTCTAAACTATCACGTTACATTCAAATTAATTTTATAGAAACTTAATTTGGAGTTGTCAGTATGAAAATAAAGCTAAAAAACTCTAGCATTTTTTTTAAATATCAATATGTAAAATATATATAAGTATAAAAGTAAGAAATTTTGTTGGATAGCTTGTCCATATAAATTCCACGTTCTAGGTGGAATAATTAATTAAGTTTTTAATACTTAATAAAGAGTTATCTAATTAAATATTTAAAATAAAAAATGAAGGGAATAATTAAAGGAGGACATTTATACATATTATTTAATATATAAATTCACTTGCCACTTGGACCTTACCTAAACAACTCATATCACAAAGTAAATAGGACCAAAGAGTTTTAACGAATTAACGTACTATTTTTAAGTAGAATAATAACGATAAATATTTTAGAGTTTCAAAAGTTTAAAACACATACTCAATTTAGAAAAATAAAAATATTACATGCCAAATATTATTAAAACAAAAAATTTGCCAATTGGGTCGGCCAAACAGCTTGAATAAGTAGACCTTATCCAGACCCGACCTAAGATCAATCTATGTACTCGACACGTATTTAAGATCAATTCTATTCCAATTAGACCTTAATCAAACCGACATACTTTTTATTGAGCCAAAATAATTTTGAATTGGTCGGATCAAGCCCAATCTCTTGTTGGTAATAACTAAAAAATAAGAAGATGGAAAATCATATCAAGATGGAATATTGCAAAAAATTTATATTTAGAAAAAGAAAATTTCAGTTATATTTTGGTAAAAGAAAGAAAATTAGTTGAATTTTAGATGGATTGGATCCAGTTTCCGCTGCCATATATCTGAAAGAAGCGCGTAAAGGGTTTTTAACGCGTCCCGTCGGAAAGTTCAACAATATTTTCTCATTTCACTTCTTCCTTCTTCTTCTTCTTCTTCTTCAGGTTTTTGTCACACTACCCAACACTCCCTCCTCTCTCCCGCTCCCGCTCGCGCTCGCTCCTCTCTCTCTCTCTATCTGTTACGCAGTATCACCTTGAGAGACCAGTGAGCCGACCCATTTCTGGGATTCGAATCAATGGGTCGGACCCAGGTACCCAGCCCGGAACCCGCTTCCGACGACCCCACGGCGGCCGCATTGTACTCGATCCGAGACCGGTTTCCGTTCAAACGATACAACAACTATAGCACCGACGCGGCAGTTTCGCGTTCCTCTAAGACAGCGTCGTCCCACAAGACCTCCCGATCTCACCACCACCATAAGCGGAAGCTCTCCTTCGCTCCCTTTATAGGGAAATCGTGGTTCTACTTGTGCATTTTCATGGTGATTTTCACGTTTGCTTTCGCATCCATGGTTTTGCAGAGCTCGATCATGTCGGTTTTCCGGCAGGGAGTTAGCGGAGAGAGAATGCGGTGGAGGTGGTCCGTTAAGGAGGGGTTGGAGTTGGGAAGCTCTTTGGAGTTTGTGCCGGGCTGGCGGCTTGAGCTGAACGCAAGCAGGCTCAATTGGCTCAGAAGTCAGCCGAGGATCGGCGTTCGGCCTCCAAGAATCAGTCTGGTAAGTGATTGACCAATACATTTTCTGTACATGTTTTTGATGTAATGTGCAAAATATGAATCCATAGATTAGAACGGGTTTTCGTTCCTGAAGTTTGTGTTGGTGCAGATTAGTTGTATTTGCTGAGAATAAATGGTAGCACCTGATCATGTTTCTTGAAACTACTGAGTACTTATATCTGATGATTAGAGAATGTACAATTATAAATACCAAGATTGAGCTTGTCTGTTGGGGGAAGAAGAGCTCAGTTCCTGCATCTGCAATGCTCTTACCTTTTCTTGATGTTGAAATTTAAGGAATATGCACGGTTAGACAAACAAATGTTCAGGGGGAGCTGAAGATTTGTATATGCACTAGTTTGGTGATTTTGATCTAGAAAACAATGATAACTCAGCCTGCATATCTGTAGAAGGCAGGATTCGTTATTCAATATGAAAGTTAAGAGCGGTGTGGCATATTTTGCTGATTTCAGGTTGTAGTGCAATTAATAATTGTCCTATATTCTCTTATAAGTCTAAACTATAAATGCAACTTATGAAGGATTGGGTCAGTTTTGTGTTTGTGTGATGACAGCTATTCGATCTCTGTAGATCATAGATGCACACTTCTTTTTCACTCTAGTGACAAAGTTCTTGTAAAGTGCTTTAAGATTAAATTGCTCTGGTCAAGTTTTATCGTTCATCTATTCATCTTTTATTCTTTCTAAGTCATGCAATCCCTTTTCAAGTGGAACGGTAGTTGAAGAAAATGCGGAAAATAGTTGAAGTCCCGAACATAGGCCTACACTATTGTGAAGCTATATATCATCTATACAAGATTATTCGTTTTTGCTTATATTAGAAACATGTGCAAATTCTGCTGACCTTGATTAGTTGTTGATGCATGGAATCAAACCTGAAATGCGATAGTACTGCTTTATTAAAGAAAAACACTTTAAAATGGGAAACATGATCATGCAAGAACAGTAAATGTGGTAAAGTGGAACAATCCATACTTCCAAAAGAATTTGAGTTACAACAGGTAGAGAATTGAATCCACATGTTTTTTAACCATGTGGGCAATTGAAAAATTAATGAAAGAGAGAAGCCTCTCCCTTTATGGGCTTTTTTTTTTTCATGTATTCAGCAATTTGCGTAGAAGCCCTTATAATTTTTTTTTTTGGGTTATTAGAATCCTTTATACTTGGATTGCCCTTATATCTAATTCATGGCAAAAGGTCACTATGCATTATTTTTTGGGATCAATCTAAAAACTACTATCATGTGTTAATTAATAGATCTCTAGATTTGAAATGGTTAGCACTATTCATTGATTTGTTTATTTTGGCTTCTAAAGTGCATTTAGTAGTAGGATGTAACATCTCATTTTTTTTTCCATCAATTTAATATGTTTTAATGCTGTCTTTTGATTAAAATATGCAGGCGTTACTAATATTGCGAGTGCTTTTGCAGTAACCTTTGTAATTTAATACTTCATTGTTTTATGTGTGTAAGATACTAGGGAACATGAAGAAAGATCCTTCAACGTTGATGCTATATTCTGTGATGAAGAATTTGAAAGGTCTTGGCTATCTGCTTAAGGTAATTTTCCTGAAAGGTTTGCCTTTCAATGCTTTTTTACTGTTACTTCAATTCATGATGACAATGGTTGCTAACATTAAGGATGGCAATTGGGGGGTAGTTTGGGGACCGGGTCTAAATTAGTGGTTTTGGGTCGAGGGATGGGTTTTTATTTACCGAGTCTGAATAATAATTATAAGTATATTTTATTAATTTTAGATGTTTTATTTTATTTAATACATATATTTTTAACAAAATAATAGCTCATTAAATGTTCATAAACAATAATCTTTTTTTTTTTTTTAAATTACATTAATTAATTGGAGGAAAAAAGAAATAATTGGATTTTGCCATTAAGACCAGCTGGGTACGAAGTTGGGTTGGGCTTAGGGCGGGTTTGAAGTGGAGTGAGGTGGGTTCCGGGTCCAACTGGAACCAGAGGGCGGGTTTATGGTCTTGCTAAAACCATGCTGAGCAGATCCTGGGTGGTACAAACTTGTCCCGTTACCACTAATGGCATGCAGAGCACTGGATGGCGAAGTTACCCAATGAGCACATGACGTTAGCTTCTTGATGTGCTTATCTGGAAACTTCTAAAATCCACTACTTGGAACATTGTTGCATCTTTATATTTGTTCATGTTTTAGCTCTTTCTAATAACAATTTTGCTCTCCAGTGAGATTTTGGTTATATGGATATATGTATCTTACTATCTCATGTTGTCTTAATATTAAAATTCTTATAATATATAAATTTAACTGATAAAACCAACTTTTAAGCTGGCTGATGATTCTATGAAAATAAATTCATATTAGGCTATTTTGCTCTTGGTCTTAAGTTTATTTAACATCTTAAGACCAGTTGCCCAATTTTTGTGCTCATGTCTCTCCTTCTCTATCTCCTTCCTTTCATTGCTAAAACTAACATCTGCTTGCCAAGAACAAAAAGAAAGTTTGTGGAAAAGTGTAAAGTATGGCCCAGAGAACATAAAATATATTCAATAAGCTCTCAATGTAATTAAGTAAAAGGAAGCCCTATTACCTGTACAGATAGGTTATGCTAAACCTTGAGAATGAGACATCCAACCGAAGTGCCGAAAATTGTATCAAATATAGGAGCGCAAAAGTCTAATTGGGCAGCTCTCTGTGTCTACTTCCAAGTTCTGGTATGTAGATTCTAAGTTCTGACATATATTACTTCAATAACAACCTTTTTGTGTATTGGTGCGACTGTGGAAGACTAGTTAGTAATCTTACCGGCATTAGGTGTGAAGTAAAAGACTCTCAGTAAATTTAGTTTGTATGACATCTGAGTGTCTGCCCTCATCAACTCCTAAGCTTTAGTAGCTAATTCATTTGATTGGATATGAATTTGATGTATCTGAAACACACCACCTGCTGCAGTTCTCTGCTCTAATACTGGTGGATAATTTAACTTGAACTCTTCATAAAATATAGGGTTCTCCACTCTACATGTGAGTTCTTGTAGGAGTTAGCTGTTTGACCTACATAAGCAGACAGTTTAACTTGTATTCTTCGTCAATTTCTAAATATTCTGTATGTCTTCTTCATTTGCATGTTCAAAAGCTTTTATCCCTTCTTTAACAGATATATGCCCTGGGAGATGGCAGAGCCCGTACAGTTTGGCAAGAAATTGGAGGTCAAGTCTCAATGTTAACCCCTGAAAGATATGGCTATATTGATTGGTCAATGTATGTCGCTCTCCCTGTTCTTCATGTCACTCTGAAGTTCATTATTTGGTTAAATATCTGTCAGTTGCATATATTGTTAACAAGTTCTGTCTACGTTGTTGTACAATTAGTGATGCCATTTCATGCCTGCAGTTTTGATGGTATTATTTTGGACTCTCTTGAAGCAAAAGATGCTATTTCGAGGTACTGATTTTATTCTCTGAATTTCAAAAATTATTTATAATATTTCTTTACAAATTAGTATTGGCAATTCAGTTACATTCTTCTTTACATTCCAAGATTTATCATGCAAATTGTGGCCTTCAATATTAACTGTTCTCTGGATAATATTAAAAGCATAAGAAAAATAAAAAATTACAGCTGCTGCATACATTTCTCCACGCAAAGTTCATTGATTTTGCTGTTTTTTTTAAGCAAACTTTCTTCCGATCTTAGAAGTTTCAGATGGCAAATATTTTGTACTTTGCTACTATAGTTGACAAAGAAAGAACCTTGCACAAATATGATTCAGTTCCCTGTGGTAATCAATTAAGCAAAAAATTTGGGGATAAAGGTCCATGTATTAAGTGCCGTCGTGTGAGCAATAGTTGTCAAGAACAGGTCTAATGAAACTAGAAACATGCAAAATGTGGCGATGAATTTCCGTTGCCTGCATTTGAACATGTCATCTTAAACTTCTCTTTCTTAGCTCTTGTTAATTCCAGTTGGTATGCCTCCTTTTCTTAACTAGACTGTTAGTAGATTCTTTGCAATAGTCTATTGTATAATTTGATCCACTCTCCCGTATAATAATAAGCCTCGAGGACCTTTTTGACGTAAGGTGCAGAAAATTGTTATATGAGTCAAACATGAAGTTCTCTGGAAAATATATATATATATATAATGACAATTTTCTGAGAACTAATCTACTTTCTTGTCTCCTCCTGCATACAATTACATGATAGAACATCAAAGATCCTTAGAAGAGTAAAATTGCATCCGTCTTTTGAGATGCTATGATTTGTGAATTTTATATCTATGCAGCCTTATGCAGGAGCCTTTCTGCTCTGTGCCACTGATATGGATTATTCAAGAGGATACTCTTGCCAATCGCCTACCAATGTATGTGAACATGGGCTGGGACCGCCTCATTTCTAATTGGAAAAATGCATTTAGTAGGGCTGATGTTGTGGTATTTCAAGAATTCTCCTTTCCGGTAAATCTGTTCTCCTGGATTTCTTTTATAGTTAAGACATGAGCAATAGCAGGATACCTGGCAATTCCTCAGTTCTTGATTCTATTTTTGCTGTATCAGATGTTATATAGCATGCTTGACACTGGAAACTTCTTTGTGATTCCTGGATCACCATTAGATGTTTGGGCCGCAGAAAGCTATAGTAAGACCCATTCCAGATCTCAGCTGAGGAAGGAAAATGGTTTTGATGATGATGATCTGCTGGTTCTAGTTGTTGGGAGTTCATTCTTCTACGATGAGCTGGCTTGGGATTATGCTGTGGCTATGCATGATCTAGAACCATTGCTCCTTAAATATGCGGGATCAAATGATGTTGGATTTACATCTAAATTTATCTTCCTTTGTGGAAACTCCAGCAAAGACTATGATGATGCTTTGCAGGTACAGATTCACATTTTACTATCTCGAGAGTTATAGCTCTGGTGCATTTATTCATGTGGGTTTCGAAATGCCTATAATAAATTGCACCCCTCACATTTGATCTCCCATTTCAAATTGGTAACTGATTCCAGTAATGATTCTTGGTTGATGACATACCAGCTGATGGTCATGATTCATATAATATAATAAGTCTCAGTTTGTTTCAGAACTTATTGTTTTGGCGGACCTCATTTCATGGTTTTTTTGATTGATGTTATGCTTCTTTTGTTATATTATTATTATTATTATTATTAATGTTTAGTTTCTAGTTCTTTCTCCATCTTAAATGTCAGAGGTGGAATTCAAAGTGTTTTGATACCATTATTTATTCCTCTTGGATACTTGGGAGTTTATTTAGCTGATCCTTGTATAATATACTGGCCATTGATTCTCCATCCATCCAGGATGTTGCTGCCCGTTTGAGACTCAATCAAGGATCATTGAAGCATTATGGCATAAATAGTGATGTGAACGGATTGATACTGATGGCTGACATTGTTCTGTATGGCTCCTCTCAAGATGAGCAGGGCTTCCCTCCCTTACTGACAAGGGCCATGGCATTTGGAAATCCTGTTATTGCCCCAGATTTTCCAGTCATAAGAAAATATGTATGTCATTCATCTTTTTCTTTTGAAGTTATCGTTGAACTTGCTTGGAACTAATGGTTTCTCTTTCCTTCTTAATTTCCTGAATTGGTAGGTTGTTGATGGAGTACATGGGATAATTTTTCCGAAAAATGATGCTGAAGCTTTAACAAATGCATTTTCACTTCTGATATCTGGGGGAAAATTATCTAGATTTGCACATTCTGTTGCTTCCTCAGGAAGGCTGCATGCCAAGAACATGTTTGCAGCAGAATGCATCGTTGGTTATGCAGAACTACTTGAATATGTCTTTGATTTCCCATCAGATGTCTTGCTGCCAGCCCGTCCTTCTGAGCTGAAAAATCTTACTTGGGAATGGAGTCTATTCAGAAGGGAACTTGACCAGATATATAGTAATACAGAACTTTTAGAAGGTTATTCGTGGATGAATTCGAGTAATGTTTACGATCTTGAGGAAGACATGAAAGATTATGTTAGGTCAAAGAATATAACCCAGGATAATTCTGAAGATCTGGAAGAGGATATTCCAACGTTGTTGGACTGGGATATCTTGAGTGAAATAGAAAGCTCTGAGGAAGTTGAGATGCTAGAAAGAGAGGAGGTATAATAATTCTTCTGTAATGTGCAAAATGTTTTTCCACCACCAACCCCTGCCCCCACCCCTCTATTTTGCATTTGCCTTAATATAACTGAAGCATCGTATTGTGCTCTGTAGATCGAGGAAAGAATGGAGAAAGACATTGGTGAATGGGATGACATCTATCGCAATGCTCGAAAATCTGAAAAGCTTAGGTTTGAAACAAATGAGAGGGATGAAGGCGAGCTAGAAAGAACTGGTCAGCCAGTATGCATTTATGAGATCTACAATGGTGCGGGGGGTTGGCCATTTCTACACCATGGTTCTTTGTACCGTGGTTTAAGTCTTGTAAGTTCCATATAACTAGGTTGATGCATTTCAACTTGGTTTCTGTTTTTTTTTTTTCTGTGATGGAGGGAGCAAGTATTACAACACATTTTTAACTTGATCTATAGTTTTCTTCTGTAATGAAGGAGCCAGTATTATCACTTTGGTAATCCACTATTATCCACTTTGGTAATCTTATGACTTGCAACCATTTAGATCTGTTTATTTGTTTAATTATGTTTCTTGCTTTGTGCATTAATTTTGTAGTTCTTACTTTCTCTATGTTTGCTGAATCAGTCTACTAGAGCCCAAAGATTGAGTTCAGATGACGTGGATGCAGTTGGTCGGCTTCCCATCTTGAATGATACATATTATCGTGATATCCTCTGTGAGATTGGAGGCATGTTTTCAGTTGCTAATAAAATCGATGACATTCACAAGGCGCCGTGGATAGGATTTCAGTCATGGCGTGCGTCTGGGAGGAAGGTGCGTCTATCATATGTGCCCACATTGGCAGACAAATTCTCTTAAGATTGAAAGTTATATAAAAGATTGAGATCTCTTGTATCTTCTCCTTTCTGAGGTGAAGTATTTCTTCACATGGATGACTTTGTTGCCAGCATATTGAAGGAAACTTGCTCAATCATTCAGGTATCCTTATCCACAAATGCAGAAGAGGTCTTAGAGAAAGCAATTCATGAAAACCCTAAAGGAGATGTGATATACTTCTGGGCATGTTTGGACATGGATGGTGGCATTGTAGGAAAAAATGATTTGCTTACCTTCTGGTCCACATGTGACATAATAAATGCAGGAAGGTGCCGGTGAGTGTTCCAGCAAAATAACATGTGGTTTGATATTCAATCTAATGTTCATTTTCTTTCTCTTATTTTCTCCAAGGAGCTGCTTGTGGCCTGTTTATAATTTTACATAAATATTAAACAACACATTTGAGCTACTGTTACTAGGTGACTTAAGTTGAATATCCTTTTATTCCTTGTGCGCTATGGTTTATCTCAACCAAACATAAATTGGTTACTTGTAACTTATTGAAATAGTTCCCTTCAGTGATTGAATTGGTATTAAAGTTTCTTTTACTTAACAAGTGGGGTCTTGTCTGGTTATGGGATTATAAAACATGAGATGCCAATTCATCTTCCCATTTCAAACATACAGAACAGCCTTTGAAGATGCATTCAGAAGAACGTATGGGTTACCATCAAACATAGAAGCTCTTCCACCCATGCCTGAAGGTGGTGGGCGTTGGTCAGCGCTGCACAGCTGGGTGATGCCTACCCCTTCCTTTCTGGAGTTCATAATGTTCTCTAGGTACTTTTATGCTTACAGTTTTATTCATTCATACATGTAAAGTTGTATTTTCTGTCAGTCATACCACATCAAGGCAGTCGAGCCAATAATCTCTTGGGCGCTAATTTCAAAATTCTCCAGGATGTTTGTTGATTCTCTTCATAGTCTACACGTGAATTCAAGCAAGATGCCCGGCTGTTTTCTAGGCTTTTCGGCACCTCAGGTGAGTATGCCTGGACCTAAAATTTCATTATTTTAGACTTTTCAGCAGTTTGACAAAGAACAAAGATGAAGGAAAGGAAGCAAAAGTAATGTTTCTCATGTTCAATTGTTTCTTTACCCAGAACAAACATTGTTACTGTCGGCTTTTGGAAGTCTTGGTAAATGTATGGGCTTATCATAGTGCACGGAAGATGGTTTACATTGATCCTCATACAGGCTCATTGAAAGAACAACACCCTATTGAACATCGTAAAGGATCTATGTGGTCCAAATACTTCAATGCCACCTTATTAAAAAGCATGGACGAAGACCTTGCAGAGGCTGCAGATGATGATGACCATCCATACAGACCATGGCTGTGGCCATTAACAGGGGAAGTTTACTGGCAAGGTGTATATGAAAGGGAGAGAGAACAAAGATATAGGCTGAAAATGGACAAGAAGAGAAAAACAAAAGAGAAACTACTTGACCGGTTAAAGCATGGATATAGACAGAAGACACTAGGAGGATAGGAGGCTGATAGGTTCAATTAATGTTATTGATGGAGCCATCTGAGTTAGATGCAGCAACTGGACTAAATGTGCATTCTCAGCTTGGTCTTGATAAGAGATATCCTGGCGAAAATTCGGCTTAAATCGTCTAAGGCATTAGACTACTGCTGACACGACTCTAACATAACACATGCGTAGCTAGAGATGGCTCAGCAAGGTTGAGCCCACGAACTTTTGGCTCGTCACATGCTTGAAGCCTTTCAGAATTTCTACTGGCTCCAAAGTTTTTTGAGGTGTACCAATTTTGATTACGATTCTTTTTATTTTTTATTTTTCTATACTATAAACATAATTCAATAGTGATTCTGTACCTTCTTCTTTTCGTGGTTTTCTCAGTTTGTACATACCATTCTCGATAATGGAAGAAAATTTCTCTTTGTTGTTGTCTCCCAAGTTGATTTTCATTGGAGCTGTTTCCCCGAGGGTTTGGGGCTTGGGAGAGTCTGCTCTCGCTCTCTCCTTCCCTTCCTCCCTCCCACATAATTAGAAATTAAAAGTTTAGGGAAATTTTCATCCTTGGATGTGTGCTATGCTACTGTTGAAATTATTATGTACACTCTAATGTATGGTTTATTTACATTAATTTTCTTTGTGTTTTGCGTAATTATCAAAATTACCATTGGTAACAAAAAAATTATGAGTAGTTTGTGCAATTATATTATATTTTTAGGAGTGTATTTGTAACTTTTTAAAAAATAAAGGTGGTTTGTGAAGATGATGTTGATGTTCATGGTGGATGTTTGTGTAATTTTCAATAGTTATGAATGGTTTGTGTAAATATACTATAGATATTGTGATTCATCCTATTTTTAAAGTCTCTAGCTACAGTGGGTTGAATTTTTTCACCATTGGTGCGGATCAATTTGTAAAAGCCCATTCCAAAACCAACAGAAAATTGTATTGACCATAGGGTGGTCTGGGCCTTTAATTGGCTCAAGTGGACTCAGTTTTAAATTCAGGCCCACTCATGGAGCAATCTAATTGAAACTCGGATCAGGCTCAGTTGGGCCTATTTTGTTTTAAATTTTTATAAAATTAAGATACGCTAGAATAATTATTTTATAAAATAAATAAATAATTAAATTTTTAAAAAATACAATAATTCTCATTTTACTTTCCAAGAATAGCTTATACTTATCTATTCTTTTAAAATTAATATATGCAATTCAATTTTAATTTCTTTATATCTGGGTAGATATATTTTCAAAATGTTATACTATAAGTATTATGAGTTCTTTTATTAATTTATTAATATGTTAAAATATGACTATATAATATTATGTCGTAAGTATTTAGATAATTTAATATATATATTTTCTTAATAATTATGTGACTATTAAATTAATACTAGATATATACAAAATATATTACGAAGTCATATATTCATAATATTAAATTAAATTATTGTAGCATATCTTTTTAAAAACTTTTTATAAGTAATATCTAATATTATATATTTATAATAATATATTTTATTAAAAAAGTAAAAGTTAAAAAAAAAAAAAAACAATGAGCTTGAGCTCGAAATCGTTTATGGCAAGCCGTTGAGTTAAAACTGCGAACACGAGTTCAGCGACTTTATTTTCACTTCTTGAAAAATCATTTACCTCTTCCTTTAATTTGTACATTTACGAACTCATAATTCCGAATTAGTAATCTAATATTTGTTCAACTTAAAAATGTTATTCAAGTATTCTTCGGATGGAAGCTGCAACCTAAGGTACGTGGACAACCCTCCCCCTTCCAACCCCCAATTTCTGCTCTTCTTGGCCGCCATTGGAGTGACCTTCAGTTTAGGTGATTTCCACCACTTAAACAACTGAGTACAAGTAGAACCCATTTCGATTCTTGAGAACCCAACACGAGAAGAAACGAGAATTCGAGAATGAGGGTATTCATCATTCTGTGAAAACAAAAGAACAAGTGCCCGAGAAGAGTGAAGAGACTTAGAGAAGGGATTCTTGAGTTTATAGTCTTGAAGCTTCGTAGCTGCCATGTCTGTAAGTTTGATGCTCACGTAGCCCCTACAAGTCTGGACTCTGTCATTTATGTTATTGCTATTCGCTTTACGTTTTGTAAATTTTTGCAGAGTTGAATATCAATGGTGAAGGGCAAGGCATGGCGCATCATTCCGAGACCCCTGCTGGAAACAGTCCTCAACAACCACGTGCAGCACCACCGCGTGCCTCAACCTCTAATCCTCCATGGACCCCGTGGCGTCGGCAAAACCACCATCATCCTCGAACGTAAGTAACAATCGAATTCCCTTCTCTGTTCATGTACATGTATGCATGTTTGCTCTATACTAATATACAAATGCATAGAAGTATTGTTGTATGCAGAACCCATTAATGTAATTCTGTGGAATTTGTGAAGGAAGATGCAAAAAGATGAAAATAATGAAATGGGCTCATACAGGGGTACTGGTATTATCTTTACTTTTCAACTAATTCGAAGAATTGTTTCTATTTTCTTGGATTGCTGGAATAATTTAAGGACTCCAAACATGTAATAGTAGCTTTTTTTTCTCCCAACTCTGTTAGCTTTTAGAATTTGAGTTAAGAGTAATAGGCAGTAAAGCTTTTGCCATATTTTGAAGCCTTTTTTTTCCTTTCTTTTTCCTTGTTAGGAATTCTCTTACTCAATACTTCTTTGTTCGTCTGTTATCAATTTATAATGTTTTTGGTCACATCACACGAAACAAAATCTTGTTGGTATTAGCATACATTGTATAGAGAATATTCATCTATCCTGTTATATAGCTCTGGTAGATATTTGTGCATAGTTCCCTGTTCTGCTGCCAATATTCCATGTCTTTCAAGAGATCGCCACATATTTTATTCATTAATAAATGGAACTAGAACTATGGCCTCCATGAGGTACGCGGATACTAGTCCTGTGAACTTGATATAATATGGCTTTCCCTTTTTTTGTTTGACAGGTCTATTTGAGAGATGGAATACCGGCCCTCATATTACTGGTTATGTTGACTTTGCGGAGTCGATAGAGGATTACCATCCGAAGCATGGTCAGTCATATCCATGGACCTCATGGACCACTTGTCCACCTCCTAAACTTGTTACGCTGAAGGATCAGCTTGAAAACTGCCTTGAATCCATGACTCAAAGGGCCATAAAGCTTGGGACCATTAGCTCCCACCAAATATTCACCATTCTTACCAAATGGCATAGTCCAACCACTGCCCTCAGCCAAATTTTGAACAAAGATTCAGGTTCCAGAATGCCTGTAAGAACTAAAAAGAATAGGGTTTCCACATCAAATTTGTGGGACAGTGCAGTTTTTAAGTTATCTTCTAGATTGTGTGAACAAGAGTTAGATTGGGTTCTAGATAAGAGCATTCCTGTGGAGGAGGGGTCATATTACAAGGAGGCCATGGCGGCATTGAAATTGGCCAAAGAGGTTATTAGGATTCAAGAAAAATGGAGGGAGAATGCAGTTCGCGATTTGAATAACAGGGGTGGATTTTCACGGTCCTTAGCAAACTCTGCTACTGATTGGCCATGTTTGTTGCTCGAGTTGTTGTCTTTGGCTGCTGAAATGGACTATTTTCAGGTGATTTAGCTGAAATATTAAACTTTTACTACCATAATTCAGCCAACTGTATCAGTTGTATTTTCCATTGATGAGGTAAATTTGGGTATTTGAAACTCAAAAAAAGGACGAAGGAGAAGACCTGTTAATTTAAGTGTACTTTGGACTTTATTTGTTTTGTAGGGATTTTTTGATTCACATGGAATGATTAATTGGTCTTTGTTCCCTAACTAAGTGATTATATTCGTGCAGTTATCATTTCACTTTATAGATGTAAGCTTGATGGATTTTCAAAAGCAGATACTTAATGTGGATGGTTGAAACAAAATTAGATGCTTAATTGGTTTACAAGCTAGGTAATGGTCGCGCCATATACATCTGACTTATCTGATTATGGGTGATTATGCAATTGTCATTTCACTTTATAGATGTAAGCTTGATGCATTTTCAAAAGCAGATACTTAATGTGGATGGTTGAAACAAAATTAGTTGCTTAATTGGATTATAAGCTAGGAAATAGTCACACAATATACATCTGACTTATATGATTATGGGTGATTATTATCTTTGACTAATCCATTCCCCTATCTTATCTCTCTCTCTTTGCTTTCTTAATTTCTCATTCTTCTGTTGTTTTTACCTTGTCTTGGTATGATAAATAAGTAGCCGAAGCTGGTGATAAACAATATTGAGGTTCTGAAGAATGCTGTTTCAGAGGATGACAGAACAATATGTGGATCCCTGTACCATGACAGTCTGATTTGGAGAATAATAGCCTTGGGAGCAAATGAGAGGTGCCTCCCGGTTCTTCTTGTAACATCTGATAGGTAATTGCTCTTACCTCTTCTTGGTTTAAATTTAAATGGACCTTCAAATTTGTTGAAGCACGATCAACTTTGTCGAAATGTAGTGCCTTTCCTATGAATGATATATCTTCTTTAGAAAGAATCTTTTTGATTTTTTGTCTACTTTTCTCGGGAATAAGTTAAAACAAATATAACCACGGTGTGTGTACAGGTAGCTTTTGGTGGAATTATCTTTGTTCAAACTATTTAATTTTTCTGTCACTGTCCCTCTGTGATTTTCCAAAAATACTACTTCGCGAGAAACAGTCAGTCTCATTATGCCATGCTGGACCAAGAAATAACTAGTTTATTCCTTTTGCACCAAACTAATTTGTATCTCTAACTTCAAAGTACATCATGTGGGGGAAAAAAACTGTTGCTGTCTTTGGTTTGTATGAGGCAAATAAACAATAACAGGAAGTGCTTCAGCAATTCTCTTACACTTTCACACTTAATTCTTTGAGATGGCTTTCACTATTATAAACCAAATTGCTGAATCATGTGTATGTTTTGCTTTCCTTTCACTTTCCTACTGCGCCACTAATAGACGTTGTCTAAATATGGATGTATTGCGACATCCCATTTCCACAACTGTGAGGGAGTGTACGTGGTTTAAACACCACTTCTGAGAAACTATATACAGTGATCAGCATGGAGAGCTCTGCCCAAGAATTGAGATTTCTTTAATGGCCTCTAGTATGGATATATTCCCCTCCAGTAGAGGATAGATGTCTTGTCTTGAGATTTCTCTCCTGTTAATGTCATAAATTATTTTCCTAGCATCTCCATATTACATAGAAAAACTTCTTGGCCACAAGCTTCCTTCATCTTCTTGGTTGAAGCTTCTTTTTCAACCATTAGATGAATAAGTTTATACATGTACGTGTATATATATACATATCTATTCTTATTTATCGCTTTGGATATTGACCACTGTTTTCTATGGGCTAGGCAATTTATTTAAGCTTTTAAGGAAAGGCAGGTGGTTCCCATGGGATGTTGCAGCATTTGTTTCTGATAACATTCCACTAATATCCTGTGTTAGGTGACAAAATTTGTTGTTTCCCAATCTTAAAATTCTAAAAACCTGGCAAATTCAGAAATATTGAAGTCTAAGGTCGCTCTTTACAAGATTATCATCAGGAGAAAAAGCAATGTCTTTAAGTTATAACTTTGTTACTTCATAAGCAGAAGAAAAATTTCATCTCCGTAGCATTTCTTTTTCCTAGGCAGTACCATTGTCGTTTCAGATATTTGCCATAATTAATGCCAAATGCTAGGCACCTCTAGTAAGAAAAGCTATACAAGTAGATATAACTGGAATTGACTTCCAGAATTATCTATGATAATATGGAGTGTATGCTTTTATCTTTACAGAACCATATGTTTTTCCCCAATTTTGAGTGGTAACTAACCATTTATTAGTTACTGTACAACAGTACAATAATAATGTTGTAAAATCTTATCGGTTAACTTGCTCCTGAGTCCTGAAATGCCCTGGATCAACTATAATGGTTTGATATTTTTTGAACTAATTGACCTAGCACTTCATGAAAAGAAATACTGAATAAAGATTTGTGTTGAAAGTTACTTCTTTAATTTGTTTTACATTTAGCATAACTTTTGTGTCTAAGTTCTGGAGTAGGTTCAAACATATTTTTGCTTTTCAGTTTGATAGAATCCTGAGTTTATCATTGTCATTTTTCTCAATTAGCTGATATTAAATCTGCAGCTACTACTCGTACAGAGCTTTTATGGATTTTGGATTTCCAGATATTTTCATCTCCCGTGAGGTAGGGGCCCTTTCTCTATATCTCTGTGTGTGTGTGTGTGTGTGTTTATGAATGTTGAATATTTCAAGGTAAGAACCGACGCTTTTTCTCATTGTAGTACTAGTGATCGCGGGACTCTCATGCGTGTTCAGTGGCACTTGTGTGACTGAAGAATCATTTTCTCATTATAATATATAAAAGTAAACTGAGTGGGAGAATCTTAAACTGTATTTTAGAGAAAGGCTGCATCACAACTTAAGTTTCGCATAAATGTAGCTTCCGGTTGGGGCAGCATGTTGGAGTATGGAGCTTGCCCCAACTTTGCATTCAGGCCCGGCGACCGCAGATCCAACTTCGTGTTGAGTTGATGGGATTTGCAGGAGCCGGTGCCCCCTGCTTGGAGTGGGGTTTCGGGCCCTGGCCTTCGAAGAATTATTTGGCAGGGTTAAATTATATTCTTACGATACGTGCCCTAATATAGGTTGTTGACGGGTGACCTTTTATTGTAATTCACACGGATTGTTCTATTAAGAAATCGACTTTGAACAATTGTGGATGTAGGAGAATTTCGCAAACTACGTAAATCATGTCTTTCCAATTGTCTTCTTTTCACATTTTTTGGACATGGTCAGGCTCTATGAATAGTTATTCCTAAGACAGCAAAACCAACAGACGTAGTGTTGGTACAAATGATCTTCGATAATCTAAAAACCTTGTACTTTTGTCATCGTGCTATCTCTTGAGATATTTGATTGAAAATGAGTCGGAAATATTTTAGAATCTGAAAGAATATTACAATAACATGGATAGTGATAAGATTCAATCGATTTCCTCAAATAATTTGTTCTACACTAAAAGTGAAAAGAAAAAGACAAAAAATGAAAGAGAAAGAAGCAATTCGAACAGGCACTGTCTTGAGCAATAAGTTTCTCTCAAACCAGTGATTTAGTTGCATGCTATTTCCTCTTGTATCTTATACTAACTTTGAATTAAAAGAAGAGAAAAAAGAAGTGCAGTCACTTTAAAATGTTTTGGTGGTGCTGAGGTGAAAGTGGATGGGCCAATAGGAAAGTGTGTTTGCAATTTGTTTCAATGTTCAATCACTTCGGCTATAAGGAGTTTGCAATGTTGTTTTGTTTGGGGCCTATCACATGTAACACTTGAGCTTAAAGTAACACCAGAAACGTTCTGGATATGATAAACTATAATATAGGTAAAGATATTAATCTACCACCTTCCAAAGTATATGGTAACTGCAAGATCTTTCTGCCATGTATGTAGTGGTAACGAGTTTTGCTGGATATGTTGATCCTTGGATATTTGCTTTACCTATTGCAGTTAACATTATCTTTTCGTTTTTAAACATCAGCATATGTTTTTTCTGACAGTTGGTTGCATCTTCACATAGTCGGTTTAATTTAATATAACATGAAAAGACTATCCATGGACATATTGTTGTTATAAGAGGTTGCTTATTCGGAGTCCCGGAGGGAGATTGTGAGTGTGTGAAGTTGTTAACATGTTAACACTGAAATGATGGTGATATAAAGCTTTGCGTTTTTATTTTTGATGCTATACATAGAATTGGTAGAAATATAAAAGCTTTCTCCTGCAAGTCTTGTGCACTCATGTATTACAAAACAATCTTTTTTTCTTTTATTTGGATATTACGAAACGATCTTACTTTTGTGTTTTAGTGTAGATATTTCTTTTTTGCTTTTGCATAGTTTTGAGGTAATCATTTCAATATTATTCTGTAACCCTTAAACTGAAATATTATTTCTATATCACTTATCTATATTTTGATTAGTTTGATCTGCAACCTTTAATTTCAGACATTTGGATGGACTCCAGCAGAGGCAAAAATGCATATGGTTGGTGACTATTTTAGTCAATCTGAGGTATTATTCAAATGAAGAGATTTTGTTCATTTGTATCTTAAGCTCATAAATAGTAGTTTACATGGCTTGCCCCAAATTATGTCTACTTTTCTTTCAGTTTCTTTTAGAACTCTCTGTCATCACTTGTAAGTTCTATAAAATACGAACGCTAAAAATAAATTAGATCATCCCATGCCCATCGACATGTTATCAATATATAAGTAATCTAGAAATGAACAGAGTTTAATTTCTGAATAACCTGAAGGTGTCGTACTTCTTTCAACATTGAGCCTCTTGGTCCCTGCTGTGTGGTTCATAATCTTTGCTTGGATTTATATTTTCCTTGTTCAAAGCATCAATTGTTTTATTTGTGAATTCTTTTTGCCTGATTTTTTGGTATCATAGAAGAAATAAGAAAAATAATTTCTATTCATCTTGAGAATCCCCAAAACTTTGATCAATGTGAAGAAACAATTTAGCATTACTTATCTATATGCACGTCATATTTTGAACCATATTGCCCTTTTCATGCTTTAAGCCCTTCCGGATCCTCTAACCAAACCAGGTTTGTGAAGGAACTATCAGCAATCTCGAACTGATCCTACTCATACTTTTGAATTTGCACTCAGACGCTCCTAGATATACTTGTATATATACAGACTACAGGCAAACACACACACATGCCTGAATTTCTACTGGTGCAAATATTCACAAAACTTATCCAATCTGCAGTGGGATGTAATTGTTGAGGTATTTGGGCCAAATCCAAGACATCTTTTTGAGGTTTATGCGCTCAAGCTAAGTAATTATTACCAGAAGTAAGTATTGCCAATAACTTAATTTTGCTATAGGTCCTTGTTCAGGCAATGCCTATGCTGGTTAATTCGTGCAATTAATCTTTAATCTGTGCTCTTCTCCTATTATTAATCATGTGATTATAGTGCATTATTAAGTTTATTGATACATGTGTCGCTAAAAAGTGCTGTTGTCATCCAATCCTTATATGTTTCCATAACTCTATACATTTTTAAATGAACACCTTCTCTTAAAATTGGAGTGTAAAAACATGGTTGAACTTGTGTCCATTCTATTTGTGTTGTTTTTTTTGAATGCAAGTGTGATCACTCTCTTGCTCCATCTTGTGCTATGTCTCTCCATCCGACACCTACACCTTGGCTCACCATCATAAAAACTGTCAGAAGAGAGGAGCGAGGAAGTGTATATAATTGAAGAACCCCAATCTCAAATATGTACAGATGATATTAGGGGTTAGACACAAATTACGTAAAGGTACAATTATCCACAAACCAAAAATAAAACAGAAAAAGATACGAAAATTTTTCTAACATTATTCTAAAACTTTCATCCAAGCTGGAGCATATATATCAATCATGCTCAGCTTGTTATACAAAAAGTCTTCAATTGCTTAAGCCTTGAAGATTTTAGTGGAAAGATCCATCACTCTCAATGAGTAAATGTGATGCAAGTTTTCTAACTCATCACAGCTTCACCAACATGATGACAATCAAGGTAAATATATTTCATTCTCTCAAAAAAATCCGGATTACTAATGATGTGGATAGCTACTTGATTGTGCAGTACATAAGTAGGGGCTTAGTTTACGCGAAACCCAATTTTCAGACCAAACTTTTTAACCACATTCAACTAGCATGTGCCAAGGCCTGTATTTTAACTTTTGCACTCGACCTGGCAGTTATACTTTATTTCTTGTGCCATCAAGATTTCCCTTGACAAAGGTGCAATGTCCAGAGTAGGATTTCTGTCAGCTTTGAGCCAATACAGTCTACATCATAATAAGCCTTTTTATCTTTGCTCACATGCCCTTTGAATAGCAACCCTTTGGAAGAGGCCTTCATGGTTTCAGAATCTTGAGAGCAGCATCAGAGCAGCTTCCAGTGACATCTAAGTTAATGTAGGATAAAGCTTAATAGCTTTTTAGTCTCTAGAGAGCATTTTTTGCTGAATTATGCTTAATTGGTGATCTGAGATCTGGAAGAACTTCTCTTGTGCATCTTGTAAAATTTATTTTATCGTTTACATTTTTCCATAGGTGTTTTCTTAAAACACAATGAGTACCTAGCCTAGCTGAATTAACAGCGCCGTTCAATGACAGGGTGATGAACTACAAGAGCACCTTTGAAGATATCGTGGACTTGTATTTGGCATATTTGCAAGTAAGTTTCTAATGAGCTTAAATTCTAATTTATGTTTCCAACCTTTTGTTTTCATTTTGCCTTCTAGAATTTACTTGCATACTATATTATCGTATCAGTTTCTTTTTTGAAATGCCCACTTTCCTCCTTGTCAGCTGCAAATTTGATATCCCCAGTAAATTGTGAATCACTATGGTGTTCAAGAATATTGATAGTTGCTTGCAAGTTGCAAGATGGTATCTAGTTATGAGAGGAAGCAGTTGATGCTGTCAAACTGCAATATTCTGTTGGCCAAGCCAAATACTGTGTTAGTAGCAATACAGGATTTTGATTTAGGTTACATTTTTTGAATGAATTGAATGTGTGAAGTGAGGGAGAATGGAGAATTCAGAACTGAAGATGGCTGATCAGTTTTGGTGCATGCTGTTGGAAATGGTTACAGAAGTTTGGCTTTGGGGATGAGCAGGCACATAAATGATGAGTGTCAGGTGAAATTGGTTGAGCTGTAACACTGGGAAAATGACATAGATGGTGGTAAACATTGTGGATCAAGTGTATCTAGAGGAAACAGTATTTGGTGGGTGGATTCTTCCACCTAATACTGCCTGTGAACTCAGTGAACCATGATTATTAACAACTTATCAACTGAAACTTAGAAGGAGAGATGCTGAAAGGATGAAATTCTTTTTGGACAATGAGGAAGTTTTGTGGCAACAAAGTATGAAAAACAAAGAATTGAAGAGCTTTTGTCATGCTGAATCTGCCATTTCTGTCTGATGAAAGGTACCCTCTGACTGATTTTAACTTTCATATAGGAGGTGGATCAGGTATGATTTTTGGCAGTAGGAGATGAACTGGGAACAAATGAAAGGATAGTTTGGGAAGAGCATATAAGGTTGTACGAATTCTGTATTGCACCTTACCAAAATGACTTGGACAATAGGTGCCAAATATCGCTGGAGGACAAGATAAATATGTGCAAAAGAATATGAAAGTGAAAGAAAGAAGCAGAATTGGAAACTGAAAGTAACAAAGGCCTTAAATTTCTTTGTATCTGAACAAAGTCAAAAAGTAGAAGCAAGGATAAGTGTGGTAAGAATATGAACACATGCAAAGGTAAAGAGAGCTTGTTGATGACCGATTTGGATCGATTCTGTCATTTGTGACGTTTCACCCTGCTAAACTGTGTTAACTTTTTTACACTAGTATTTTATTTTTCTCTGCCTTCTTTATCTCACATCAGTTCTTCATATTTTCTTGTCTGATTCATTATGAACTGTTTAACAGAGGAGGTGCCATTCTGGCCTCTCAAAAGAATTATTCACCCGGAGAATTATTTGTCATTTCTATGCTGCTTTATCAGAGAACTGTCCAGCTCAAGTAACTTGCGTATTCTTGGCATGTACATGGCCAATTGGGTATTTTCTGAATCACTGTAAAAACACTGAAGATCACAGAATTAGTAAGCTTACTGTACCCAGTGGTAGACAGATTTATATGGTGATTGACACCAAATCACTATGATAGATGTATTAACAGTGAGGTGCTTTTTTTGCTTGAATGTTTTCATTCACCATAGAAGTGTCTGTACATTTTTCAGATTTATGTTTTTATTTATTCCTGTATTTTGCTTTATATAAATTGCGAACAATCTTTCATGACTTTTTGTGTCGTTGAGATATTAGTTGTAAATGATTCTCATCCTAACACCTTAAACTTTTAATGAGGTGGTAGAGCCAAGCCAATCAAGAGGTCTTGGTTCGAATCTCATTGCCACCCATTTATTAAAAAAAAGGTTCACGAGCCGGGTTTGTACGTGCTAGGGGCGTGTTAAGATATTTATACAACTTATCTCCACAGGTAAATGTGGTTAATCCTGCCATGGATAAAGCGTTGTTGCTCCTGGAGGAGTTTGCTGTTGATGCACAAAGTGGAAAAGTCTCTAAAGATAGATTACGGTTTGGTGCTCCTTGGAGGCATCCCCCCAAAACAGATATCCAATCATGGGCTAAAATTCAGCTAATGGACTTTGTTCAGTCTCTAGTTGGTGCAGAATTTGGGGTAATTTAATTCTTAAACTGTAATAATACTTGCTTCAAGTGAGGAAATGTTACATGTGTGACATATTTCTGCAGTTAGGCAAGTTCTTATTCATATTCTCCTGCATTTGATAAGAGATTACGTTTCCAAATGATGTCACTATATGATATATAAATGTCAACTCTTTGTTGTTTGCACAACTCCTAAATCATGCAAACTTTCCATCTCAAGCTTGTATAGTTCTCTATTTATAGTTTGCAGTTATACTGAAGGATTTATTCATGTAACGATCATCAAGACTGCTGACAGACCTGTTGTTATTTGGTTTAACTAATCAAGTATTCAGGTTTTCCTTCACTATTGCAGGTTAACTATCTTGCTGATTGTAGCCTTGAGTTCTTCGATGATCCTGCTGCCATTGCGCTGCTAGAGGTACTGAAGTTTGTTCAGTTTACTTTTGCACCATATTTGTGTCCTAACATTTGCTGATTGCTAGCATTAGAAATTTATATAGAATCTTTGAAAAAGACTTTGTTGTACAGAAAAATGCCTTTTTGCCAGTTCAATAGAGAGTATATTTATGTTGCTCTACATAAATCCTTGGAGATTTTAGCTATAAAGAATTATGGTGTTATCATCAGGAGTTCTTTTGAGAAACTTATGAATTTTTTAGGCATTGTCTTAAATGGGGATAATTAAACTGACATCCTTTTGCGGAAGAGTCAAATTATGCAAATAATTTATCTTCTTTGCCCTATGCTAGTTAAAAAGGGAGTCGAAAAGAGTAAAACAACGAAAATGAAAAAGATTGTGAGGGCATCTTTTACCCTTTTGTTTAAAGTCTAACTTACAAACTCTTTGCTCACCTTTCTGTCTCTCAACAGTATATGCACATTGTATATAGCCATATCTATATCGATATCTATACTATATATAAAAGTATCAATAATTCTAAAAGTTTATTTCATTTTGTAGTTTGACTAAATTAATATAATATTATATTAGTTTTGAGGGTAAAAATGTAAGAATTACCTATTAATTTATATTAATGACATTTCATACTTATTACCTTAATTAATTACTCTTTATATTTAGTACCTCCTATTAATAACTACTTATATCTATTAATTCCTATCAATTACTTTGTACATTATATTTATAATGTAATATACTTGCTAAAAACACCTTATAGGGAAATGTGAAATAACCAGAAAAATTTAGAGCAATTGAAAGGATGCATGAATATTTATATCTGTACATGTATTATATCTCTATCTTTATCTTTAGTTTTATTTTTATTTTTACTATTATAAAAGCATGAATATTTCTTCAACTTCTTGATATCGCATGATAATATTATTCTAAATGTGTTTATGCAAGTTAATATTATTAGGGAAAAAGAAAATTTTCATCCCATAACTTTGACCTGAATTTCTTTTGGTCCTTTAACTTTGGCAATATTAGATTTAGTTCTTTATCAATCAATGTTGTATAGATTCGGTCCTTTAGCCTAATTTAGGACTCTTTTGCCCTTTTGATGATAAAGCTTAATATTCCATCTTAATGCTCTTAAAGGCCCAACGTGCTTTCGAAATAAAACTAAGTCTCCATAAATTCATACCTTCTATGTCAACATTAGTCATGAGATGCAAAATGAATGGAGATGTACTAAATTTGCTCTTTAAAAATCTGTACAGGGATAAAATTGTCCAAAATTGGGTTAGAGGACCGAAACTACACATTTCTTAAAGTTATAGGACTAAAACTAAAACGTGTTAACTTGAAGGACTAAAATTAATGGCAGGAAAACTTAAAGGACTAAACAAATAATTTTTCCTAATAATATTACTTCAAATTTTAATTTTGATACTATATGATGTTGTTTATATTACTTCGTAATATTAAGTGACAAATTGTTTTGTGATAGATTTTATCCGTATAGTATATATGCTATACATATATTCATTCTATGCATAATGTGTATATATATATATATTATATTGTAGAAGTACGAATAAGTTTAAGATTTTCATATTTCTTAGCTTCTCGTGAAGATAAAAATATGGAGAAAAATTAGTTTATGCAATTTTAATTTAACTCAAAATAAACTGAACTTGGTGTGGACTATACATAAAGGTGCATCTAATTGCACTCCAAGCTACTTTTTTTGTGATTCAATTTATGAGGGATGATTTGCGTAATTTGACTATTTTTTGGCGATGTAAGTGTAATGATCCCTTTATTTTCCTTAGAAAAGAGAGGTTAGTGGAAGTGATATTTTATAAAAATATGTGTCATGATTAATCCTTTATTGGGTGAGGCCATTTTCATATTGACCTTTGATGCACTTCTCCAATTTGGTTTAGTTCAGAAGAATTTGAAGAGTTTGAATGGATTTCTTTTCCTTAATTATATTTAGGTTGGTTTGTTGTATACCCAACGAGACCCATCCTTTATTCGCCCCATCAGCCGTGGCATTCAGAGATGCCTTGTTAGATGGTAAGAAATGCTGATAAACCAATCTAATTTAGAAGTTGAAAGTAACTACCCTATGGCATGTTCTCATGTAAAGTAAGTGTTGCAGGCTTGTTCAAGAACGGATAGGTCTGAGCTTCAAGAGTTCCATCCAGTACCACTGGCAGCGGATTATACGAGGCCGAAGCTATCGCCATTTGTTGTTACAAGAAGGATACAAGTAGTGGACAGCAGTAAGTGCAAATTCTTGCTGATTTAATTTTGCTCGCATGGAGGGGGTTGACTATAATGGTCTGATGTGAAAATATATATGTTCTTGCTCGAACTTTGCTTGGAGGTTATTATATGATTGAGGAGTAGGGTTGGCTTTGCAGATATGAGATGTTCATATAAGGATATTATAGTCTATATTCAGTGATAACTCGTGTGAGTCAACATGCATAGTTATCTTGTAACTAAATTTTATGCTCTAAAGCTTTTAAAACACACCAGAGATATGCAAAACCAGTTACTTTATGTGCATGTTTAGTCTGGTATATGCGGAATGTGATCTTTGTTTTTGATTATATCTAGATACGAGTATTCTTGGATCATCTTGAAAGCATTATGGAGAACCTATGATGATGGACTTAATTGCCATACCACTTTCTAATTTACCTGGTATATTGCTTACTTGGCAAGTTATTAAGAACCTCACCCATGATTTAGTGCTTTTGATAATGAACAGATAATTGGAATTGGGAATATTACTTTGATCACTGGCTAAAAGAAGTATTTATATCTGATGGGCGGTAATGTTACTTGCTCTAACCATACCAGTCTATTATATTTAGCCAGTTATTTGTTTGACTTTTTATCGATGTAAGAACTGAAAATTTCATGTTCTCATTGAGTTATTGAGAATCTTGTAGGCCAAATTAGTGAAAGTTGAAAATTACTATGTCGCTCCATGAAATTATGTGGTTGTATTTCAAGCAACGAAGCAGCAATAGTTTGTTTATGGGTCCGGCACAGTCTTTAGTCATCAAACCACCGAGTAATGCCATTGTTTACTGACACCCAGCTTGCATAAAGATTGTGTTTGCCATCCTTTTTTGGAGTAATAACACTATTCGGTTTTCAGTTGAGTTGGAAATTTAATGTTATTCGAGCTTGATTGCTTTGTTAATAAGATAAAATTGAAATATTTATCATTTCACTTCTGCCAAATGCCTTCCATTAACATCCATTTTCTTGTTACTCTTGGACTATCGATGACTTGCTGAGGGTCTTGCTGCTGCTGTTCGATTGTAGCGAGTATAGTCTTTTGCAGTTCCCCTCGAATCTCGGGACTTGACCTTGTTGTACACGTGCTTATATTCATCTTCTGAGATTTATATTGCTAAACTATGAACCAACCATGCAAATTCATGGTTCTTTTTCAGGATTAGGAAAAAGGTGTTGTCACTACGTTACTACTGTTTTCTAGGGTATGAATTCTATTGTTGACTATTACATGACGACATGCAAAATTTGCTTCTGTTGAAGGTTGGCCCTCAACATGGAACGACTTCACTCTGTGCTGATCGAACAAGCCACAGATGCAAGTCAGACTACAAATTTGTGGCTATGCGAATGTTCAGTTTACTTAGGACACAAATTTCTGAAGACCCTTCAAAGAACTCGAGTTTGCGATACCTTACTTTAGTATACAACACTCTAATCTGCCGATTGAAAGCTGATCTATAGAGAAACACATGTTCTATTCAGAATGATTTATATGTAAAGAGGAATTTAGTTACACTATTCTGCCTTTCTTTGGTTTTACTTTTGACGTGTTTTGTTATTTAAGTTTTTGTAAGATAGATAGAGAGAGAGAGAGAGAGAGAGATATGTCGTATGCAGTTTTTTGCAAATTTATCAGTATATTTGGTTTTGTAATTTAGTTAGGAAGAGACGAATAAAAGTAAGGTAAAACAGCTTCTTGAATTTTGTATTTTACGAGAACTTAGGCAAATGTTATTCCTGAGACAGTTAGAAAATGGAAACAAATAGTTGTGTTTATTTGCATACTCTCTGCAACTCTTTTCTCTTATGTACCAAACAGCCATTAACATAAAGAAGATTTAATTTACTTAACTACAATCCTATCATATGCTAATAATATTATTATATGTTAATAGTATTTACTTCAAAACAATCCCAAGTGAGAATTGGGTTTGATGCATGTTGAGTTGTACAAGTGCCGTTACAAGCATCAAAGTCTATTTGAGTTTCCTTTTTGTCTTTTCCTATCTATGTATTTATTTCTGATTAAATGCCAGAACAAAAACAAGACCAGACTTCTTACAAACAGCTGAGTTTCAAGAAACACAATAATGGCATGTTTATTACAAGGTTGAAATTTAAGTCACAAACATGGGCATTTAAGTCATTCACCCGCGGTTTAATGTGGTAAAAAAGGGAACATAAAGTTAATTGCAAGTCTATGTGGATTCTACATATGGTAATAGTACAATCAAAGTTAGTTGTATTATAACAAGGGTAAAATGCAGACCCATAGTCTACGGAATTATTTGCACTTTCCCTCCAATTATAATTCTCCAAAAAATGTAAAGTCCAACAAAATAAGAAAGTTGGGTGGGGGAGTGAAAAAAGAAAAAGTCGGGGGAGCAAAGTGTAAATGATCCCATATGTTGGAGAGTCTTTGCAATTTACCCTTATAACAAAGGGATAATACGCATCAGTAGCGGGTTAGGTCAAGAGGCCTAATCACGGACGGTCGGACTATACGTAAATGTCCTATTAAACCCTATTAATCAATATATCCGAATTTTTAGGACTTTGTAAATACGGTCTAAATCTGTATGAATAATCTATACTATATATTAGGGTAAGCACCTCTTTAGTGTTTATCTTATTTTGGTATGTTCTTTTTTTTTTTTGTTTACTAACTTCCATATATTTTCTTATCTACAAGTGGTAAAATCTATTTTTTAAAATAATTATTTATTTTTATTTAATATCTCTTCTCTTTCTTCAAATATTCTTTTTTAAAATTATTTATTTTTACATAATTATTTTTTCTAAAATAAATTTTTTTCATTAAATAATATTTAATTATTATAATTTTTTGATACACATATATCAGATGTAAGAAAGCATGGAAATTACTTGTAGGCCAATGCCTTGAAAAGCAGACATACAAGGAATGGAATAATTACAAGTGGCAAAAGAGGAACATAACAATAATAATTGATTGGCATTGAATTGCGTGCCAAAACCAAATTTTTTCAATACAATATTTCCTGAAAAATCTTCAAGTTTTCTACAAAACTTCGTATTACTATTTTTTAGTGAAATATTTATTTTATATTCTCTACTAATATATACTTATATATAGTTGATGTCACAAAGTATATTTCATTTAATGATAATTGGTGTGATGCTAATATAACATCTAATACTATTACATGTGTTAATATAATTAAGAGATTTATATAATATACAATAAATTAATTATTACACTATTACATTTTTATCCAATTTCAGTAGTAACTGCACACAATAACTTCAAATATTATGTGATATCGATAATTAGGATATGATTATTATAATTGTCGGTTGTTGTTTGATATAAATATTTGATGCTGATGATTGTAATTGATTTATTCAATAAATAAGCATTCGCCACTTTTATTTCCAAAAAAAAGAAAAAATTCAAACAAGCAACTTCATTATTAACAATTACTCTATATAATTATTGATTTTCTCATAGTATTTTGATAGTGTTTCTGATAAAATCTTGAAGAGATAAAACTATAGTCCCCTGACATTTGAATTTTGATATGCTCTACTAGGCCATTGGTCCATCACTTACTCAGTAGAGTGTTTGTTGCATTGTTCATACACTCAAAACTCCACACACCATCTCCAAACCCCGCCACTGCAACTTCTTTTCTCTCTATTTAGGTAAAATTGCATACTATACCTGTTTCCCAATTATATATTATTTATGATATTATTATCTTTTCTTTAAAAAAATAAAAAAATTGGAGAGATATGGCCTGAAATTTGAGTATTGGTCTAATGCATTTTCTATTTTCTTTTTGTTGAGTGCCCTTTTCCTTTCAGAATGATTTCCCTTTCTGGGTGAAGTGATGGGTTATAGCATCTTTTTTGTTGTTTGGTAGCAATTTTCTGAGGTGGGGTTTTGCCAGAATCAGTCAACATTTTTTTTAAAAAAAGCAAGTTTTGAAGTTCTTAGTGACCTTATTTTCTTGTGGTTTTTGTGATTTGTGCAACTTTGAGTGTTTGATAATTTTGGGTTTGATTGCATTTATGTTTGTGAATTCTTGAAATGGACTTCATTTGTGAAAAGAGGTGCAAGTCATCCCTGCTTGGATGGTTCTTCTTTTTGCTGAGTTTTCTGGTCTGTTTGTTTTATCTTGTGTTTTGAAGTGAAGTGCAATTGACGGAGGGTAATATGTTCAAGAATTTGATAGATATCATGAGTAACAGTTTCAAGTCCTCGGTTCCTTTTGTAGCTTTATAGCTCATGCATGCAATCAGGGGTGGCTGGGTTGGACAAGCATTTGCCTTTGCCAGTAGCAATGATTCAGGGGGAAAGAAGTCGAGGATTAGACGTTCAAAAGAAGAGAGGAAGGTTATGGTTGAATCTTTCATAAACAAGTAAATTCTCTTCTTTGTTTTTCTCTAAAGTTTGGAAAATCTGTCTGACCCCTATTGCTGTCATAGTAAAATATTGCATCTATGGAGACCGCATTTCAATTTATAAGCGCTGCTCTACCGCTGTCCTTGGACCAGTTTAACGTATGGATAAATATTTTAGAGCTGTGTCGATGATGTTGTTTGCGTATTACATGTACCCCATAAGGATCTTAATTATGACTGTAAATGCCGCTCTTGTTGGTACTAGAATTCCACAAACCATAACATAGAAGTCTTCAGAATCGAACCAATGCAATTATGTATTTCAAATTCTTGACGTAAATCTAAATGCTTCAAATAAACCAAGGAACACTGCACCTAAAATCCCAAAATGGCTTATGATAACTAACATATATTCAACCTAAGGGAATTGAATTTCCACTGTTTGTCATTGTCGATATCATCTTTTTCCGTTATGGTTACCAATGGAAGGGGAAATTTATATGCTAATATCAAGCCTCATGGAGGTAAATGCAGTTGGACATATCAATGTGGAGATGTTTATTGATTGGACAAACGTCATGGGAGGTTCATATTTTTGTTTGTCTCGTGCACTATAGCTAAACCTTTTCGCTTTCACTCCTTACAGATATCAGAAGTCGAACGATGGGAATTTTCCATCTCTAAATCTTACACACAAGGAAGTTGGTGGTTCTTTCTACACAGTGCGTGAGATTGTTAGGGAGATTATTCAAGAAAATAGAGTGTTAGCGCTACCTAAAGTGTTCTTAGAAGAACATAACCATTCTGGATTTCCGGAACAACGCCCTCTAGAATCCGTTTCTGTGGAGCCTCAAAATGATCTGTCAGTATCTGATAAGCTTCATATTGCGACTGCTATTGTGCCTGGAATTACCAGTGAACAATTCAGTTCTGCTCCTGGCTTGCAGTTCCTTGGACGGGATGTCAGGGAATTGCATCATGAACAAGTCGTTAATGGACTAAGCACGGCTGAGACAGGCAAAGAATCTGAAAGAGCAAGTCATCCTGTGCCTCAATCGAAGTGTGATGAGTTTGAAATTGAGAAAATTGTAAATGGTGGTGAAGGGCTTGAAGGAAATATTGAGTCTGATAAACTGCTCATAACGAATTCCGCTCCCATCTATCATCAAGACAATAAAAATGAGAGTGCACTTCAATCTAGCCAAAAAACTTATGCAGTTTGGAGTCGGAGGAGTACTGATGAGCAGTATCTGAACACTAATGATCGGATGGTTGATAAAACCAAAGAATCCAGGCTGCAAACTTATACAGAGTCGGTAGACATGGAAATGCTGGATGCAGAGAGAGATGGAGTCAAAGAGTTAGAAGTATTGCAACAGGTAACATCTCATATGAGCACGAACTTTGTGGTGGAGACGTTTCCATTAAGGCCTGTTTCTAGGACAATTCTCGACTTGGATGGAGACTCAGGTAAATGTAGAGGGTCTGGAACTTTGGAAGACAGGGCAAATAAACACAACAAAACGACGTTTTCTAAGAGCAATTCTGGTTTGGTAAATGAGAAGGATGAAGAAAGGCTTCTTGATTCAACATTGGAATTGAAGGACAAATACAGGGACAAGAAATCATTTGAGAATTCAAAACTTTCACCAACCTTTAGCACCACCGTCCTTGACGCTGGCAATGTCAAGGACCCTGAATCGGAGATCTCCTTGTCTGACGAAATTAAGGTAATTTTTTCATCTGAAAAGCAAAAGGGAAAAGACATTTCATGTATGTTTACATGTCTCGGTTATGTGCTGCCGTCATTTTCTCAAAATCCGAGTGTTTTAAATACTTAATATTTTTTCTAGGGAGAAGGCCAGTAGGTTCATTGAAATGTAATGAATATTATTCAACAGTTTTTAGATTCACTCAGATTATGACTTTAGGTTCAATCTTGTGTATCTAAACTTATATTCAACTTCAGCTGCAGCAGTTGGTGACGTTATAGTTAAATGGAACATCGACATACTTGGATATAGTAGTCTGGTCTTATTTCGAAAATATCGAGCTCTTCCTTAACAAGGACGAACAAGAAAAGCTTGATGAACGAAGTGTCTTGCTTCTTAAACATTCATCGTCCCTAAATCCAAGATTGAACGATCGCCATTGTTCTATAACAGTACTCTTTCAGGATTAGTTCAAATTTTTTCTCGGAATAGTTTCTACATGAAATCACATGCGATGCACTTTAGTCCAATTCGCCTTGTATGATCAAATGCCGACTTCTGTAAACACTTAGCTGCTGAAAATTGTATTTCTTAATCCATCATAATCATTTTTTTCCCCTGCAGTCTGCTGAAAGATTGATCTCCGAGGACTCTAACTTGGTGAGCACAAAATCTAGCAGCCCAGACGAGACAGGTCTAAAGAAACGGAGCAATCCGGTACTGGACAGACTCAATCTGTAAGTCTCAGATTCCTCATCCATTGTTTTCCCTGCATATTTAGGCTCTAGCCACCTCTGATCAAATCCCATTTTATGCATTTGTTGACAGTGAAACTTCAGAAGACGCAACAAAGAAATCCGCTACACCGGAAAGCAATCCTCTTCTGACATTCGTTAAGGCGTTCATCTCTGCTTTCATCAAGCTCTGGACTGAATAACGTTTCTGCTTTTGCCCTACCGACATTTAGATGTGAGAATAGGTTAGGCATCTTAGCTCGTTCCGGTTGGCATTTTTCGCTTTAATACAAAGTTTTTGATCGAAGAACGGGTTCAGCGTTGCCGTTGATGGCCATGTCCACTTTGAATTATACGCATCGATGTGATATTATACTGAGACTGATGAAGGCCAATGAACCAAAGATGACCATATGGGGAAGCTCTCCTTTCAGATTATATGCCCCTACCTATCCTATCCAGAATGTTTCCATTCAAAACTTCTTGAAATCCTAATCTTGGGCGTAACTTTTCTTCCCGGATTTATTTTGGTTCGAGAAGTTTTCAATGAAATTTCGATTCCACACTCATAATACATTTTCTCCACGTAAATAATTTCACTATACGAATCCATATACGAATTTGAGAAAGATGAGAATTGATTTCTCTTCATTTCTGCTGAATTTTGGCTAATTTTCCTTCAATTCAACTGTCTTAAGCCTCTCTTGTGCATTGATGTCTAAGGCCGCCAAACACGACCATTTTTTGTTGAAATCCCTCCTCATTTTCCCTCCAAATCGGGCCCTATCGATAAATTTCACATTCAACTAACGGAGTGAAGACGTACGAGGTATTACTAAAAACTTACGGACCTATCGGGACCTATCGGTAAATTACTAAAAATGATAAAATTTACAAACATTACGGACCAAAATCGATAAAATTAGAACATAGAGTACCAAAATTAATTTAGCGTCGTAATTAGGGAATGAAAAATAAAAGGGATAATTAACTCCCCTCCTTTGAAATTTATTGTAATTACACATTACATATAAACACTCTGTAGTTTGGAAAATTACATCTAGCACCCCTGAGATTGCTTCTATTTAACAAATAAGTTCCTTCGTTACTCAAAATTAATCGAATTTGCTGATATTAACAAAAAAAACTGAATGAAAATTAATATGTACTCTCGATTGACTTATTGCAGGTAAAAAAATTTTTTCCGCTAAACTACGGTAAAGATATACATCCTCACATGCACTAACGAGTGAAGACGTACGAGGTATTTTGAGCATAAAAATATTTATTTGACCTATAATAAAATAATAATAAGTCAATCGATGATAAATACAATTTTTTTTTAATTTTTGTTAATATCAGCAAATTCGGTAAATTTTGACTAATGTATAGATTTATTTGTTAGACAAAAGCAAACCTTAGAGGTGCTAAATATAATTTTTCAAACGATATAAGATTTATATATAATTACAATAAAATCTAGGGAAAGAAAGTGTAATTATCCCAAAATGAAATGATCCGTGGCAAAAATAAAGGTGATAGTTAAGATGGTGAAACCAAGTGCAAGTTGTCTGCTGAAATCAACAAATCAGGAGAGCAATAGAATTAGGGGCAGGAACAAACATTTGTTGGAACAATCATTGCACATGATTCCATGTAAAACTGGATCTGGATGTATCTGCTTCACGTTCACGGTTCACCATGCATGCTTAAATTAGTCGCTATTTACATTTAAGTCCTTTAAAAAAATGAGAAATTATATTTACACCTCATTTCAAAATTCTCCATTTACAACTATATTATTTTTTTTATATAAATTTTTTATTTTACTCCTCGTTCAACAGTATGAATTAGTGACAAAAAATAATATTTTTGTATATGCAAAGTCAGTGTCGAGAGAAAAAAAATCAATAACTATGATAATCTTTGAAGCGACAACAAATCTAAGTTTTGTATACATTAGTGTGCCTTTTGTATATATTAAGATCACTTGGAAAATTTATCTCCTTATTTAATTGTGGGTTGATTTTATAGAATTATAATATATTAAAATGTATAATTAATTATGTATTATGAAGTTAATTAATTGAGTTCTTGGGCCCATGTGCTTGATTCATATCTCTGGTTATCATACAGTTAATATTTGTTCTATGAGCCTATGACACTCATATTGTATTTTAAATTATTAATAATATTTTAGCCTAGTAGTTTAGGTTAAGATTGAAATCTTGTAAATAAGTTTGAGGTCATGGGTGTGAGTCCCACTGAACATGTGAATATTTGTCTCACATTTATGTGAAGTAACACAGTTTATTTATCATTACTAGTCATATTGATGTATTGGTTGAATTAAAATATTAATTTTTCTAGATGAAGATACTGCAATTTATTAACCATCATTAATGAAAAAATAATAATTAACCCGAAAAATGCTAATGCTTAATACATAATACATTTTTTAAAAATGTATATATATGCACTTTTGAGTTTTTAGTAGTAAATTACATTGGCCCCCTTAAATTAGATTTAATTATACAAGCACCCTAAAATCTTTTCAACATTACAAATACACCCTTTGAGGAGGAAGTATTTATAATAATATATAGGTAAATCATATTGACTACATTCCCTGAGTTTAGGTCAAATTACACAAACACCTTTGTAAAGTTACAGCTACATCCCCTAAAGGGTGTTAGTGTAGTGATTTTCAAGAGTATTTGTGTAAGTTTTGTATCTGAACAGAGAATGCAGTTGTAATTACAACTATAACCTCAAAGGGTATAATTATAATTTAAAAAAAATATAAAAAATATTTGTGTATTCTAATATAATCTAATGAATATCAACTTAATTACCCTTATATATATATATATATATATATATACTTAAGTGAATTAATTAAGTGATTGTGATGTAGAGGGAGAAGAGTGGTGGGAGAGGGGGGGGGGGGGGGGGGTGGGGGGTTGAGAGAGAGAGAGAGAGTTCACGTGGAAAGATTCATAGGAAGATGGAGAGGTGTGTTTGGTGTTAGGTATTTGGCATAAAATACACAAATGTTTATCACTTAGTGAGATCTCTATACCTTCTTAATCCACCTATTATTCAAACCTCCTTCATGGTATCCTATGCCTATGCCACCTCCTATACCTACATATGTACCATGTATTCTTTCTCTCTCCTCCCCTCTCTCTCTCTCTATATATATATATATATTATGTTGTCACTGTAAATATAGCATTAATGTCAATTATATTATATTTTCTTGTAGTGACGCTAAATGGGGAAGTTATAATATCAAAAATGCATTTAAGCCCGGCTTGAGTTAAATTTACATTGACACCCCCTCGATAAGTATACTTGTAATTTGTCAAAGAATAGAGGTATAATTAGGCCTAATCTCAGGGACATCGGCATAATTTATCCTAAAATATTTATTAAACACTTTGCAACATCTTATCAATTTTAAACCACCTTATAAAATATTTTAAAAAATTTATAAGTTTACCCAAAACAACCCCTTATTTAAGATTGAGTTTAGTCGAACTCAAATCAGTTATATAAATGTATAATATTTGTCCAACAAATTAAAACTACTTCTATTGAGATTTGATATAACTACAAAAAATCTATTTATTATTTAAAAAATTACAAATACTCCTCTTAATTAGAAAATACTTATGTAACATTAGACAGTGAGATAGAAATTACCACTTACCTTTTTATTTTTTTAAAAAAAATATTTGAAAAATTATAAAAAACAAATCATTAGACATATTAATCCATAAAATATTTAAGAATATTCTGAAGAAGTATATAAAATTATAATTCACAATGTATAAGGCTATTTTGATCAGTTCACCATAAATATTAGATATATGCTAATAGAATGGATTTGTTGTTAGCCAGACGTTATATCAAATATTAGAAAAAATGGTTGTAATTTATTCAGTATTTACTATATGATTAATGTATAATTAAGAGAATAAATTAATACGATATCAATATTTGGCATATATGATTGATCAGATCTGATCAAACCCAATATCCGTATATTTTCAGTTCTACTCTGCATTGCACATGAAATTATTATTATATGTAATTGAGGCAATATTTCTATTAAAGGAAAAAAAATAATCAAAATCGTCGAATCAAAACATTAAAGAATTGGCAGTCTCAATTAAGATTTCTAATAAAAAATTATCTGGATATTTTTTTCAATAAGTTTTTACTAATAAAATTATACATTTCTCTTTCCTTAACCAAAAATAGAAATTAAGAAAAAAAATTATATTTACATCTGCTGATCTATGGTCCTGTGACAAGTTTGGAAAATAGTCCCATGACATTTTAATATTTTGTGATCTTGGTCTTTCTTGTACTGGATTTTACGAAATTTATCGGAATAAATCATATTCCCCTTGTAATTCTGGCATTTTTATTCTTTATCTTTCGAAGGGTTTGTAAAATAGTCTTTTTGACATTTCATAATTTTGACGACTTTTACAAAATCTGACACCGAAAAACAAAACTTGTGAAATATAAAAAAGTTACAGGACTCTTTTGCAATCCTAGAAAGATAAAAAGATAAAAATACCAAAGTTCCAAAATTACAAGACAAAAAATATATCTAAGCCAAACCGTCAACACCATTTATACAAACTATCCATACTTTTTAAAAAATTACATATATACCCTAAAAGACATCGACATCATTACATAATCTACTACTATTTTTCAGCTGTTAGGAGTGATTTTTGTATAAAAAAAATATGGTGATTTATGTAAATAGACCATAAATTAAGAAGTATAAATATATTTATAAAACAAAAAAAAAAAAAAAAGAAAAAGAGGATGAAGAAGAAGTAGAAGGAAAAAGGGAAGGAAGATTGTGCATAAAGCGCGTGTAAGGGTGGTGGGAGGCCATTCAGTTAGCACTTTATGGCTTTTGGATTGCAGAAACGTAAGTTCCAAACTTGCAGTTATCACAAATCCCAAAAAGTGAAAAAATATCGCATCAAATTCATCAGCCAACATTTGACACTCTGGCTCCCTCTCTCTACAAGTACGCTTTTCTCATGTGGGGTTATTAATTGTATAGTATTAACTGTATTGACAAACTGTAAACACCTCATATATACCTTCACTGCCTGACACCGCAGCATCACTACTTTAGACAGACAGCAAGGAGAATAATCAGACCCTCATGCTCCTCTCCTCTCCTCTTCTAAGCTGAGAATCTGTTCCAACTTTTGACTTGTTCATGTTAAATACTGTCTGAATACTTACACTATATACGTACATACACACGCGATGATATCAGTATTTTATTTTATATTTTTTGTTTATTTATTCACAATGTATCTGCATATATATAATATAAAACTCGAATGACATGGATGATCTTGACGAAGATGAAACATGTGAGGATTATACCATCTTATTGATATATTGAAGGACTCACTTGTTAACGTGATGCAATTATCACCATTTATTACGAAAATGATGAATAAAGATTTTTCAACAAAAAGGGCATTAATTTGTATAATTAAAGCTAGTTAATATGACTATGAATCCGAGGAAAAATTGTCAAAATTCACTGAAAATTGCAATTTTGGCCGCAGCGTGGTGTGTGAGCCTCGACAGGAATCCCCAATTTTAAAGGCTCATGTGTGGCATATATACGTCATTTTCCAGTTAAATTTGTAATTTCAGGCAAATTTTAACTTTGTGTAAATTATGTTAATTTTTTACGGGTGTATGTAAAATTTTTCAAAAAACAGGGTTATTTTATAAATAGATCATAGATCTGGAGTGTAGATTGTAATTATGTTTGAGGAAAATAGTTGCAAATATGGTAAATGCAGCCTCACATATGCAAATTAATGACTATAGGCGTGGAATGTAGAATTCTAATTTGGACTGGGTTCAGCTAAACTTGAACCAATTATATGGTAAGTATAATGCACTTAATTATCGTGTGATTGTTGTACAATTCAAGAAAAATGATAAATTATGATAATACTTACTATGTATTGATGAAAAATTCTAGCACGGATCAGGCTCGATCGAACATGAACCAATTATATCACAAGTGCAACCATGTGATTGGTATATAATTCAAATAAAATGATTAGTTAATTCAATCCAAATCTGATTTGAATAAAATTATTTATAATTGATGTAATTTGATTTGGGTAAAAAATTTGAGAAACGAAACAAGGTAGGAAAAATGTTTGGGGGGCAAGTGGGAAAAAGCCAAAGATTTGTGAATTTAAGGTGTCCTAAAAAAGAAAGGGCAGATTGAGAGAGATGCTGCAAAAAGCAAACAGTTCATGACATGGACATGTTCCAAAAGTTGTTCACTTGTGTAAGAATAAAGAAATACTCACAACCATCTTTTCCTCACTCAATTACCTTCCACTCCACGCCTCAACCCACCCACCCCCCACCCCTCCTTCTACTTATATTGCCGCTAACGCTCACCCACTCCTCCATTTCTTCTCCACGGAAACCATGTCTGCAGATCTTGAATTCAGACCGCCGATCATCAAAATCACTACTCCCGATCCAATCACTACTGATGATCATGACGGTGATCAAGGGTGTGTAGCTGAAGATGATTGCCACACGCCAAGGTCTCCACACCACATGATCCCTCCGATTCTCAGCTGCCCGCCAGCGCCCAGAAAGCCTCCGCCGCGGCGGACGGGGGCGTCATGCAAGAGGAGGCTGTGGGAATTCGACTTCTTCGAGACCGTGGCTAGAGAGGAAATCGAGTCGTTCTTCAAAAGAGTTGAGGAAGGGATCAACGGCGGCGCCGCCGCCAAGAGGAGATGCGTGATGTAAAGAAGAGGTGGATTTCACACGGCCGGGGGCCGGGCGCCGCGGGTTGATCTTCTTGTTAATCGACGGTGGATTTTTATTATTTATTTATTTTTCTCTTATATATATATATAGATATATATGGTGGTGGCTTGGAAAGATGATCAAGCTTAGCTATATGAATTTGTGTATGTAGATTTTACACGGAAATTTTAATTTCAAGTATATTATATGGTTTTAGATTCTTGAAATTTCATTATTTTGTTCTTGATCGATGAGAATTTTATTTATCAATAAACTTTTATGGATTATAATTAATATTTACGAAAAAATTTCTGATTTAAAATTAAATTTGGTTTGAATTTTATATTTATCATCTGATTGATTATTTATTTAAATTTTAGACCAAATTAATATATAATAATAATGTCTATAATTCATTCATCATATACATAAACTGCTCAAATTTCAAACACTACTAGAATTTTCAGGGTTTTAATTATTTCTACGTCATAGCAATTATATACATACATATATATATATATATGCAATTATCCTTCTTTGTAATTATTTTTTCTTTCATATTTTTAGTGGGATTAAATGAAAAAAAGAAAAACAAATATTCAATGGCTATATATATATATATTCCTATAATATAAATCATTGTGGTTTAAAAATTATATTAAATCAATATTATCTATTATTACTGAATAAAATCGATACAAAAATATAATTTTTTTTTATCACTGTTAATAAAACTCTACATAATTTTGTCCATAGCTATAAGTAAAAATACTTACCGAAAATTATATAACTAATATATTTTGTTTCACTTGTCGATCGAAATAATGACTAATTATCATTAACGGTCTCTATAATGATTTTTTTAATTTTAATCATGATAATTAACAGTGACAAAAATCAGAGGGAAAAAGAAAATCAAGAAGTTGGAGGTTAATTTTTTGGTGTAAATATATAAAAAAATAAATAATTTAATTATTTAATTATTAATTTGGGTTTGATGGGATCATCAATTGGTTAATGTGTGTATTATTATATATATAGTTAGGTGGCTTAGATGGTTGATATATGATGATGATGATGATGATCTGCATAAGGTTTGACATTGTAAGTTTGAGTGACTCACACGCCTTAATTTCCATGGGATTAATTAATTAATTAATTAATACTAATTTTGATTTCATTTCATAATTACAGTAAAACCTCTATAAATTAATAACCTTGGGACCATGAAATTTTATTAATTTAGAGAGATATTATTTTATCGATAAATTAATATTTTATTAATTAAAAGAGAGATTTTTTAAATTCAGCAAATTTAGTACATATGTACTGAAAATAAATGAATCCATATATGTTTCATTGATTATATTCATGCATCAATCAATTCTTTGTAACTAATTAAATATATTCATGTATAATATCAATTCATTTTATACAATTAACTATTATATTCATAGACGCATGTATCAATTCATTGGAATTACTTAAACATACATGTTTACATTAATTCGTTGCACTTAAATAACTATTATAGCCAATTAAATATATTCATGTTATGATGAATGAAAACATATACTATATAAATCTTAATATAAAAATAAAATAATTCATAACACCCAACCATGTCTTCTAATCTAAAAGGCATCGCAAAATCATCCATGAATGATCCAATACGTAAAGCATTACAGACTTCATAATTAAGCAAATTACCATAATATTTATAATTATAATACTTATAAATTATTAATTTAGAGTTTTAATGGGACCTAATATTTATAAAAGAATTTTTTAAAAAATTATTATCTTATTATCTTATCGAATTTGATGATTTTTTACAAAGGCCCAAGTCAGGACCGGAAGATTTTATTATTTTAGAGAGTTTATTAATTTATAGAGTATTAATTTATAGAGGTTTTACTGTAGTATTAATTAATTCCATATTTAAATATTCAATGAATTAAAATATTAATACAAGTTAATTATTAATTAATGTGAAGAAAGTCAGATAATAATAATCAATTAAAAATGTATTGGAATACGAGTAATTAGTAGTAAATGATGTTTGTGCAGTTCAACTATTGATTATTTTTTAATGATACATAAATGTGACATGAGTTTCACAAGAATGCATATTTAATTTTGCCCTCAAAATAATTAAAAAAAAAGAGAATCTTTTAACTAATCTACTCTAAGTTTTTCTTAAATTATGAAATTTATAAAATCAATTAATTAATAAAATAAAAGATATTTTTCAATTAAAGATGCACCACATAATTAATAAATAATTAAAATTTTAATGGTCACTTAGTAATTGATGTCTTATATATATATATATATATATATATGATGAACACTAGAAGAAAATTTGACCTTTTGTTCGGATTAATTATCATAATTAAAAGGGTAAATTACAACGATCTTTTCTGAAATTTATAATTTTTCAAATAATGATGGGGTACTCGAAAATATGCCAAACCTCAGGGGAGGTCGCTGTAAAATACCCTAATTAAAAATTAAAAAAAAAATAGTGAATGTTAATTATTTACGACTTCACGATGAGTATCAACCGTTGTTTTTGCAGGCGAAACCAAAACATTATCCGTAGTTAAAAATCATGATCGTAGCTAAAACTATGTTAACTTGATTAATTATGATAAACACTTAAGCTTTTGTATTAATTTATCTGATCGTAGCAGAAAGCATTCGATAATGTAATAAATCAAATATAATACTACTGACAATGTATCATGTAAGCATTTTAAAGCTGTCATTGAAAATATGTATTAAGTGACAATAATTTCGATACTTGTCACTGTTTAATTATTAGTCACGAGAATTATGTATATAAAATTATCACTGTAAATAATTATCGATACGTTCTAAGTGGCAACTAAGTAACAACACAAGTATTGTCACTAATTGTTTCTGGTGATAATTCAATGCAAAATCTTTTTGCCGCCAATTCTTGCCAATTACAATTTTTATAAGATAATTATCACTATTAAAACTTTCAAATTTATTATTGCGACAAAAAATAAATATTTGACACTAAATATATATAATTAGTGATACTATTGATCAAAACTATCACTTAATTTTTTTTGTTTTTTAAATTTGAATCAGATGACATAAAAATATGAAAAGTATAGTTATTATGAATTTCTTTTCTTGAATTAACGCAATTTTTTTCCATTTTATTTTATTTTTTTAAAACTGAAGTAAAAGAGTAAGATGCAATTTGTGGTCAAAAACATGGGCACGTTAATACAGTTCACATGGGTGTCTAAGTCACGACTTTATATTAATTAATTTGGTAGGACCAAATTTAAATAAAATGAAAGCAAAAGGAAGTAATAATTATTAATTTTTCATTACAAAATATGTAAACCATATATGGAAATTATATTTCATATTTATATTCAGTATTTTTCTTTATTTTTTTTTTCAAATTCATTTTTATTTTACGATAATTGTACAAGATTAATTTATTATAAATTAATACTCACATTTTTTTTAATTTTTTCCAATGAATAAAAATCTATTTTTTTTGGAAGAAAAATTTGGAAAACAAAGGCACATATATAGCTCGGAAGTTGTACATAATAAATAACAATTGTAATTAAATACATAATGAAGACAGCACAGTGTGTGGGGGAGGGATGCAGTTGATGACATACCAAAATCAACTGGCAGATGGTGTATATATATATAATTCCTATCATAGATTATTTATATATATATTTATTAAATCAGACCCATCACTCATTTATTTTAATTTTTTTTCCATGTGCCCATAAATACAATATCTCCAAAAATTAAATAACATAAAAAAAAAAGAATATTTCCTTTATATCACTAATCTTGACACAGATTGTCACCACTATGAGAAAATTTAAATGACTTTTGACTCCAATCACCATAACTGATCGGTGTATTTATTCAGGATCATAGATTGCTTATGAGTATTTACATTTTGCTCGTAAGTGCAAATTTCGTATTAATTGAGAGAATTAAAAGATTGGAAGTAGTCCATCCTTACCGACTGAACCAACAAGTGTTGCCGGCTACAGTAGCTTTCTGTCTATTATTCTTGCAGCGAAAGAGTTAAAACTCCTCCCAACAAGTGTGATTTTAGGTTTCGAACCTTCACCAGTCAGCAAAACTCCCGTTTAGAATCCAACTGGCTTACCACTTGACCAACAACTTAATAGTTGTTAGTGTAGAACTAACTTGTTTGTACAGTTGTCACAAACCTTTTAAGAGTCATCTTCAGTAGGACACAATTTTTTAGTATTTATAAATAGACCCTCACATCTAATATTTCTTTCATTCAAGTCCCACATTTCATATTTATTTCTTAAGAAAAGATAATTCCATGTGTAATTTTAAGTTGGGAAAATTGTAATTTTAGTCCTATAATTTAAGGAAGGTGGTATTCTTAATCCTGTACAAATTAATTTTCATAATTTAGTCCTATAACTTTATAGTTTTGACTATTTTAGTCCTTTTCTGGCCAATTTGATTGAAAATTGCAATTAAATTCATGAAGGACCAAAAATGCCAAATCTCTCAAGTTATAGGACTAAAAACACCACAGTTTCATAACTTACAGGATTAAAATTATAATTTAATTGGGTCATGTGCAAGTCATATGCAATTTTCCAGTCAAATTGGCTGAAAAAAGATGAAATTGCCAAATGTGTAATGTTACAAGACTAAAAAAATCAATCTGTGCAGGACCAAAATTGCCACCCCCCATAATTTACAAAATTAAAATTGTATTTTATTTCCCTTTAAGTTTGATTTTCAAGATTTACGGTACTCCTATCTCAATATATTACCATGTATCTTACGATACTATTCACCCAAAAAAACCTGTCTGTTATGACAGAAATTTATAAAAATTTATCGTGGTACCATTTTTTAGATAGATTTTGTATTGGGTAAGTAGACAATATTGACTTTTAAAATATAAGCGTCTTGGTAGATAATGACATCCCAAAAATAAAGAGTTCAACTTTTGTCTCGACAACATTTTACCTCATTAATTTTAAAAAAATTGTATCCTTCATATACGCGATTTATCGTTCAGAGCGTCGAATTACAGTATCCAATTACATTATAATAATATTTTATATTATTGACAAGCCTCTATATTCCCTAATTTAGGGTATAAGGAATGGCATAAATAATTCATTTGACTTATTCAAGGTTGAAAATAAATCAAACTACTCGATACTCGATTGAAATCAATTGATAAAAACTCGTCTGAACTCGATTTATTAAGCTTAACAAACCAAACGCGATCAAATTTTTGTGTTCGATAAACTTCCGAACTTGATTCAATTAGTCCAAAAATAATAAAATATACTTAAAAACATCAAAGTCCTCGAGCCCGACTCATTTATTACCAATTAAAGTTTGTTTTGGGCTTGATTAGATCATTAATCAGACTAAATTCAAATACAATCTTTTAAACTCGATAACAATTGAAGCAAGTTCAACAATGATATGTTCGGCTCAATTCACATCACTTACAACCCCCATACTTAACGTAGAACTGATCTATAAGTTTAGATATATAATTATTATTATACAGTAAATAAAACTACTTATAAAAGAGTATTTGACTGAACTTATAAACTTCTCAAAATGTCTTATAAATTCTTTAAAAGTTTATATCCTTAAAAAAAAAAAAAAGCCATATTCAAACAACCTCGTCAGCTTAGCTTCATAGTCACATATATTCCAAAAGCTGATTAGCAGTAAAAAAATAAAAATAAAAAAAAGCAGATCTGTGGCCTACACTTACATACATAACAGATAAGTCATAAGTCATAAGCTAGCTTTCTGCTTGAGCTTAAGTCATAAGCCAAGCAGAGTATCTTCAAGTTTGAGAATGAAGCAAACTCATACCAGGAGTACTATTGGGGTGGGAAAAAGAGAATATTAGCCACAAAATTTTAAATAAAAATATTAAAATCGATAATAGTTATGTGTATTAAGTGAATAAAGAATTTTGTTTTGTCATTTTAATGATTTTCATAATTATTACAGCAATAATAACAACATAAAAATTGTTTTAATGTTGTCGCTTTAAACAATTAGGGACGATATATAATCATAGTACGGTCATAATTAATATAATTTTTTGTGTTTGTGCCTTCACTAAATTGTCATTATAGTTATTATACTTCAAAAAAAGTAAAATAATTCGGCTGATTATATATATTTGTGATAATTGAAAATATTTACTTTAAAATTGTGATAAGATGAGATGAAATCACAAACACGTAGCAAGCGGTTACTTTTAAAAAAAATAGGAAATAAGTAAATAGACGACAAAACGGATATTTTTAATGTTTGGTCCCTTAAATTAGTCACTAAATCAGTTCCAGTACTTCATGTTTCCTCAAATTTTATCAAAGTCTTTCCTCTCGTTAGTTGACTGTCTAAATTAACGGAGAGGCCGTTATAAAAGGTAAAAATGACAGTAAAAGCAGAATAAAAGATTATACTAATTAACATGAGATAATTACAATTTTAGTCCCTAAAATAATCACTTAATCAGTTTCAGTACCCATATTTTCTGTCCATGGCATGTCCAAAACTAATGGATAGAAGATTAAAATTATCCCACAACACAACAAAACAAAATATAATAAAACGTTGGAAAGGTAAAAGAAAATATATATGAAAAAGTGGTAGGACAAGATGTGAAGGTCCATAATGATGTGTCTCAATTCTTACAACATGGGAATGGGAATGGGAATGTCATTACTCATTACTGCTATCGCCGCAATATCAGGAGTGACAGCAACACAATAAAAAAGAATTAGTACTAAATTTAAAAAAAAAAAAGAAATAGTACTAAATTATCATTTGTTAATTAAATTAATTATTTAATAAATATATTGTATTTATAACTTAATTAAGTTTTAATTCAAAAAAGTGATTAGTTATATGATATATACTTTATAATTTCACTTATTATATGATTATTTAAATATATTTTTTTTTTTTTTTTTACGTAGACGAAGAACTTGTTGGCCCAATATATCGTTAAAAGTCCACTCAGCTGTCCGACCCGACAGTTGAAAGCCCATCTAAACGTCTAACGGGAGCTACCCTTCTTAAGGCCGAGTTGGAGTTACTCACCTCATGCCCACTCTCTATGATTCTGGCAGAAGGCGTGCAGTGGTGCCTATCACCTAAACAAGTTTATGACAAAAGAAAACTTGCTAGACCTTAGGGATGGGTGTGGGATATTGCAAGATCTTCCCAACCATGGAAGCAGTGAAAGCCATAGTCTAGTGACCTTGAAGAGCTCTGAAGATGGTTGAGAAGTTTGTATGTTGGAATCATCAAACAACTACCATGCATCATAATTTCGATGAATTTGAGGACGGAATTAGTTGCATAAAGTCATCCGCAGACTAATTATTTAAGTCTAGATTGATACTCTATCTCAAAATCCATTGAGAAATTTTTTTTAAGATTCTCCATCAAAGTTAATTTATCGGAGTTGGTAAATCCCCCAATAATATAATAATTCTCAACAATTGATCATACAATAAGGATCTGTTATCATCACCCCATATATATATATATGCGTCATAATTGCATGCGATTAATTTAAAAATGGAATCAATTGCAAACTAATTATATTTAAATCTGAATTGATACTCTATCTAAAAATTCATCACAAAAATCAAATGCTGAATGAGATTTGTCCAGCTCGTGAATCCACCAATAAGATAATATTTAGTTCTTGAGATTTGATCAGATAAATCTGAATAACAAGACAATTATCACAAGCAGTACGCAGTTGTTGTGACTACCAAACACCCCCTCATCACCACCACCAGTTGCGGGCTTGTGGGGTTCCGCTATTCTTTATTCTTTCCTACTTTTGGAATTATTATACCAAAGTAGAGTATCTTAGCAACTCTTTTTATACAATTAATTAGTGTTCAATAATCAATAATTATACTTTACAGTGTTAATTCGTTACGCATTATTAAAAGGACACTTTGCATATATATATATATATATATTATTAATTCCAATTACATTCATATATAGTGGAGCAGATGATGTTCAATATTCTTTTGCTTTGCGTAGAGGAATTGAATAATACATCATTTGATTCGAATCTCGTCTCAAATCTCATAAGATTGAATTCATTGTTAATTAACAAGTATATATAATTGAAATTAAACAAGTTTTTATTGAATTGAAATCAATTAATCCATGCGTGTTGTAATAATTTCTCATTTATATTTAATTCATGATCCCATATATTCACAACCCATCAAATTAATATATTAGAATTTTCAACCAACTCCAATTTTAATTCATTATTTAAAGGGTGAAAAATTACGTAGTATAACTTTTTCTGAAGTTTGGCATAATTACGATTACCCCTTGTTTAGAAAATTATAAATACCATCCCTGGTATTTGATGAAATTATGTAATCGTTTGATAGAAATATGAAATTGTCAAATTTGCCCTTACTGTATTTTTTTGTTTTTTTAAAAAAATTTAAAACTTATAAAAAAATCGAAAGGGATGAATGAAAAAATTTTAAAAATTATAAAGAAAATTATCCACTTAGTCCATAAAAACATAATTTCTTAAAAAATAAATAAAATTATAACTTTTAATCCACAAATGTATTTTGGTCAGTTCACCATAAAAAAATGGTGGAAACTTAACGCATTGGGCTAATTGTTAGACGATCGTTAAAATAAGGGGGACTTGTAATTTTTCAAACAACAAAAGGGTATTCATAGTTATGCTAAATCTTAGGGGAGGTAGTTTTAATTTACCCTTACTTAAACTACATAATGCAAACATGACAGGAGACATTATATCATGTCATTTGAAAAAATATAATTTTTTCGGGTATGGTTAATTACTATGGCCAAAAGAAGAAAATTATGGCAAATACAAATCAACCACGACTTCACAACGGTCATTGGCCGTTGTTTCTACATGTTTGGTCAAAACATATGCCATGGACAAAATCATTTATAGAGTAGCAAAAATTGAATTCTTTTATAGTTTGTCTGACAGCTGCCCTATCCTTAATATAATGTTTTATGACAATATTTCACCGATGAATCCAAAATGTATTGAAATAGATGCACAATATCTTATGGGTGGCTGCATATGCTACTCCAAATGCACACAGTCTGTATCCTCTTAGCTCTATCCTATCTATCTCTATATATATATATATATATATACGCATACAATTAACAGAGACACGCACACACACACACACAGAGATGGGGGGTATGAGTGAGAAGCAAGAAGCATTGGTTAAAGAATCATGGGAAGTGATGAAACACAACATTCCTGACCTCAGTCTTCGTTTCTTCACTTTGTAAGTGTGTGTGTGAGTGTGTGTGTGCATATACATACATATACATATATATATAGAGTGATATAATTATGATGAAAATGAATATTATTGTAGGATTCTGGAGATAGCACCAGCAGCAAAGAACATGTTCTCATTTCTAAAGGACACAGATGAAATCCCACAAAACAACCCAAAGCTCAAAGCCCATGCTGTTAAAGTCTTCAAAATGGTCACTACTTTTCTACTTACTACTCATTTTTTTTCATTATTTATTTAATATTAATATTACTACTATTATTATTAGTCTTCATAATTTGTTCCACTTTATCTCAAAATTTGATTTGAGGAATTGGTTTAATTCTTTTTTTGTGGTTTTCTGCGCCAAATGATAATATCCAATGTATATCTACTCTGTGGTTATATTTTTCTAGTGCATAAACCATATTCTATATTTGAAATATTTATATATATAAACCGGAGTATATATAATATATAAATTCATATCAAAACTATTTATTAGGGTTGGAGCCTATCCCAACTTTGCATTCAGTCTCAATGACTACAGATCCAACTAATTATACTTTATGAAGGATGATACTTTATTGTGATTAACTCGAAATTATATTTTTATAAAAATTCAATCTTAAGCAATATTCATAGATGCAGAAATTTTTTTCAACCCACCTAAATTCTGTATCTTACAGTTATTTTTCTTTTTTTATATTTTTGGCATACGTTCACAGTAGGTTAAAAAGAAAATGATTCCTAATTAGGTGATATTGGATTTTGTGATTTTCTTAATATATAAACATTGTAAATGAGCAAATTATACTCCTGTAGAAAAAATATTTTTTTAGCAATTTACTCCTCTATATTTTTTAGGGCTTATTGCAATTTTGCTTGTGTATCTATAAGGGGTTGGCAATTTTGACGTCACTGCATTTGTCATCATCTTGTTTCTTTTGGATGGCGTCATTGCATTCGTCATCACCGTGTCCTTTCCAGATTTTAGTAATAATGGCTTGTCGGTCATATGATTGCTAGCTGGCTTTCCTGCTTTGTTGACTGTTGCTTTTTGTTGCTTTCTGCCAACAGTCTTATTCTTGACTTTTCTTTTTTTACATTCTCCAACTTTTACATTATTTTGTAAAAATTCTTTCTTTTACCCTTATCCTCATTTGGTTCGGGTTTCTTTTGGGTAACCAATTTTTTGTCACGAACAGATGCTTTTCTTATTTCAAGCAGCAAGGACATATATGGTTATGCAATTGCCCATCCTTGTTGCTTCGGTCGCTGATAGTTTATTTTTCTAGATCAACATTCCTTTCTTTTCAAATAAGCTTAATGCGAACTTAGTATTTTTTCCTGTCATGGAGTTTAACATGAATGATCTATTCACTTTGTTTAAGAAAATTTTGAATCGATATTTGACTTTGTCCATCTCAGTGAAACAGACCTATAATCCCAAGCTCTTCAAGTTGAGATATCGTCTTCATTAATAGCTTATACCAAGGGAGCTTTTCTTGAGGCAACTTTAATTTTGTTAAAAACTACCATATCCAGTTTCTACAGCTTGACGAAATGGAAGGCTGAATGAGCCCCATTTTCTGCTATTTCTGGAGCTGTTCTACGAATTTTAACTCCAAAATATCTCCTCTTTTCAAGTGGGGGTTGTTTTGCTAAGATTCATAGACTGCCCCACTAATCTAATTCGGAAGTTTTGAAATTTTCAAAAAAATTGGTAATGTAGTAGGAACTGAAGCCAAAGCTCCAAAATCATACCATTTTCGAACATATTCTGGTTTGAATCCCTATAACATCCAAACTCTATTGTATTTTCTGGATGTTTCGATGATGGTATTGCTTGGGTTTATTCCTTTCCACGAAACTAATTTTTCCCACATTTGTTGCTATACTTGCCAAGAAGAAGAAGAAGAAGATATCAACTCGTTAGTATTAACCTTAGCCTTAGAGGTGTCATCTCTCCCTCTTTAATCCTAGATGTGTTGGGTTGACTTGAATCATCAGGAGTTTGGACTTCCTACATCCCAATTGTTGTCATTTCACTAGAGTCTAGCAATGGCCTCATATAATCGATACTTGAATCCGAGGTCTAGAGCCCTGCACTCTAAGGGCATGTTTAGGATCATGCTCCCTCAACTTGTTAGTCATCCCTTAGGATGATGCCTTCTAAATTCGTTCCCGTAGATCGTTCTATAGCGAGGTGGATGTATCAGGATTCTCCCTTTGGTTTCTCTTTAGATCTATAATCTCCCTCTAGTAAGATCCTTGTGTAGATATGGAAAGATTTTAAGGATCTCGTCCACTTTTTGGCTCAAGGATTCTATTTTCAAAGGTATATGAATTAACTTATATCTATAGTTTGGAACTGTCTTTTGAATTTCTCTCAAATCTTGCGAGATCTTCGAGGTATTCGACTTCGAGTTCTTTCCAATCAGTTCCTTTAATCATAACTTTTAACAGCTGTATTAAAAAAGGAATTTACCCAGCCTGGTTTTCCTTGTTGGCCTTCTACCATGGATTTCGATTGCTTGTAGGCTCTTTACCATATTCCCTGGTAGCATCTTTCGGGTCTGGTGAATTCTCCACCATTTTTCTTGTTCTTCCTTTGTAAGAGGTTCAGGTTCCCACTTCATTGTTGTTGTGGCCTTGTCTAGAATTTCTAAGACGAAATTCTTTTTTTGTCTTTTCAAGATCTGAAAATACTCCTGGTTGTCACTCAAACCATCATTTGATGGTGTTTGGAGATAATCCTCTCTATTTCTTAAAATTTCCATTTTCGATCTTTTAGAATCTGAAAGTATTCCCTATTGTAACTCGAACTTTCATTCGGTTCCATTCTCTTAAAGAGTCTCCTTCGTTAGTATAAAAATAATATTTAAATGCAATATAAATAAATATTTTTTTCAATAAATCTAAGTTCTGATACCATTCTAGTCGAGCATGTCAAGAATATGCATTAGGATGCAAAATAATCGAAAATAGACTAAAATGCTCATTTTAAAGCTATGAAAGGATAAAATCGTCCATAATTCTGCCAGATTCGTGTGGAGGACTAAAATCGCAACCTTTTTAGAAGTTACAGGACTGGAATTGCTAATCGTAAAGTTACAGGACCAATAACACCACTCCCCTTAGTTACAGAACTAATTTTGCAATTTTTCCAATTTTAAATGCAACCCTCTTGTATTTTTAAAATGAAGCAATTTACCTTCCTAAATAGATGGGTGAATTGCTTCATTTTAATTAACACAAGAGGATAAATTTCAAATTTTTTTTTCGTATAGGTAATTTGCTCATGTACAATATCAATTATATATATATATATATATATATATTGATTCATTGGAAAAGACTAACAATTAATTAATAAAATTGAGGTAATTAGACATGTGAATCAGCCATTCAACTTCGTGAGAAAGGTGAAGTGGTGGTTGCGGACACTACTCTCAAGTGGTTGGGATCTGTTCATCTACAAAAGGGAGTGATTGATCCACACTTTGAGGTAATTAATTATTATTCTTTCTGCAATAATCCTTTTCAGAATTGAGCTTGCTTCATTCATGACAAGAAACCATACATGTTATAACATTATATGTACGTACAAACATTAAGGTTGTGAAAGAAGCATTGCTGAGAACAGTGAAGGAGGCGACGGGGGAGAAATGGAGTGAGGAGATGAATGGTGCGTGGGCAGAAGCCTATGATCAGCTAGCAACTGCCATCAAGAATGAGATGCATGCAGAGGCAGCTACTGCTGCTGCCATCAACTCCTCATAGTTCTCGATTTTATGATCCGCAGTGGACTGCTGGATGTGGTCGTCGTTTGTGATTTCATCTCATTTTATCTTGTCTCGATGAAGAAAAAATAAGATAAAATGGGTTTGGTAGGGATGTAATACTTCGAATATGTGCTTGAATGTGAGATAAAAGTGCAATAATGATATTTGGATCAAACAATTTTTCAGATGAAAAATTTGTTTGGATGTGGAATATTTTTAAAGGCCAAAATACTTTTTTAGTCCCATAAAATAAGGACAGAATTATTTTTCTTTTTTGGTACCACAACTCTGGCAAGCGGCACTTTTAATCTTATAAAACTCAAAATCACATCTTTTTAGTCCCAAAATTACAACGTACATGACTTTTTGGGACTAGAAATACATGATTATGAGTTTTATGGACCAAAAGCGACACATGTCATAGTTGTGGTACTAAATCAAATTCGGTCTTTATTTTATGGAACTAAAAAAATATTTTACCCTTTTTATGAAATATTTCTTGAAAATTCGTTTCGATGTAAGATTTTCTTTTTGATCTCTTTATATTCAGGTGATATTAAATGGTAAGTGTTTTCTATGCAAAATTAGTGCAATGTTTAGTAAATTTTTTAATTTGGTCGAATTAAGAATACAAAATAACAGGTTATTAGGTATGAATTTTTGGGACGAAAACAGACCGTTGTAAATTGGTATGCAATTTGACATATATTTGTGACGGATGGTCTTTAGGTGCACAGACAGTCGCAAAAATCAATACAAAATTTTGACAAATATTTGCGACATAAGATTTGTCGCAAAGTCCCATTACAAATATGGTGTAGAATTGGCAGGAGAACATGCCGTCATAGTACGTCACAAAAAATGTCGTGAATGTCAATGTCATTTAGTCTGGAATTTGCAAGGGTAATTACAGCTCGTGTATCTAAATTAAGTTTGGCATTAACCTCTCATTATTTAAAAAATTATAAATACTCTCTTATTTTAATGTTCGTTTAATAACGAGTCAAACTCGTTAGCCTCCTTCAGGTTTATATCCAACTTTTCTGACAGACTGTTCAAAATGCCCTTTTAAATTATGAATTACAATAGTATATATTTTTAGATATTAATATGGACTGATATGTTCAACGGATTGTTTACTTTACCCTCTCAAATATATATTTTTTATATCTCTCCAAATGTTTTCTTTTTCCTTTTTTTTTTTTTGTGGGGGGAGGGAGGGATTAGGGGGCGAAAAATAACAAGGATAAAATAGTGATTTCTACTTTATTATCTAAGGAATACATAATTATTTTTTATTTGTAAAAATATTTATAATTTTTTAAATAATTAAAAATATTTATAATTATACCGAACCTCTCAATAAAAATTGCTGTAACTTACCCTTGAAATTAAAAAGGTCAACACATTAAGGTCTCGTATGCATGCCACCTTGAGGAATGATAGGATTAGAAATTCGGCACAATCAAGTGTGTGGTAGGCTTGATTAACCAGACCCATGCTTCACTAAATCTACAGCCCAAATCAGCCCAACCCAAGACATGTTGCCCTTCTTGATAATAATATGCATAATATATATATAAATATAAGGGGTATTTTAGGAACTTCCCATTTTGCCAACCATAATATTACGATAGGAGTCTCCCTCTCAATAAATAAGATAGATAATTGGACCCTTGCTAGAAACAAAAGAGAGTGTAGGTCTTTTGGTTCCTTTTTTTTTTCGCAAATGTTATTGTTATTTTTGTTAAGAATCCTACTGGATAATTAATACATTCAACCAAATACCATATTAATTATCTGAGTGTAAATTCATATGGGCTGTCAATGTAAATTTGTATCCATATGAATCTTGAGTCGTTGAATTAACATTTAATAATGATATCACTTGCGATCTAACAACTTATAATTCATGTGTGTGATGCCATCAATGTGAGTTTATACCCAAACAAAATATCAAGCATTAGGTCACACATGATATCTTTATCATGAGTTAATCCAACGGTTCACAATTTTTTTTTTTAACTGCAACGATTCACACTTTATATGGGTACAAATTTACATGGGCAGCAGTAAATTTTTCTTATATGGGTTATCACATTCTCTCATTATGAGAATCCTATCAACCCTAATTTTGAAAATTTTGGTGCCGTCCATGTGCATTTATATCCCCGTGAGCTGCAAATCATTGATTAATATGATGATGATATCATGTGTAATTCAACACCTCAATATTATTATACAAACTACCTCTATTTTTTTACTATCAGAAATAATTTATATAATTATAAAATTATGAATAATTTATATTAATAGATCATAGGTTAGAAAGCATAAATATAATTATTCCTTAGTAAAAAATATTATTTTCTGATAGAAAAGAGAAAGGAAAAAGGGAGCTAGCAGGGGTCCTTCTCATGTACCTTAAAGGTGGATTACAAATCAAAATATCATGATGACAAGTTAGCCAACCTCTCCCTTCTAACTTCTAAACTTAGTAACTTCATTTTGTAAATATTAATTTGGTTTATCATGTGCTACTGGCTTCATCTGTATCATATTTAGAAGGAATGTAACTTGAGACGTTTTGAGCAATTTAAGCGAAAACCTACCGCACTTGTTGGACTCATTGTGGAAGAGGTTAGACAGAGGATTTTTAGTGCTTTTTTAGCTCACTCTGTTAGTTCTTGTACGTTATATAAACTTTGGCGTATCCTTTGGCCTGTCGAGGGAGACGCCACTCATTGAGCACTGTTGTATTATACAAATGTACTATTTATTTAATGAAAATTACATTTACCTAAATTCTTAGAATTTAAATTCATGATTTTAAACTTACTCATATTAATTGTACTATAACTATTGAGCTAAGACATATGAGAATTTATCCGATTTAATATAAGTTTATTATAATTTATTTATCAATTTATCATAATGCGATCAATTTGTTAATCGAATCGACGTTTGCTTTTGCGATTATAATCGTGTTTTGATAAAAATTACAATTATACCTTTTAAGCCCATCGTAATAACTGTGCATCTAATTATGCTGGCATCCCTTCTTTAACCTTCAAAATGTGGTTAATTTTAAAATTTATATATAATCTGTATTTATATAATTAATTATAAAATTGTGAATACAAAAGTTATAATCAATTTTTTAAAAAATTGATTATTAAAAAATTAATTATATAATAATCAACTATTTTTTAATCAATTATATAATTCTCCGGCCAACTAAGACTTAAATTTTGTGTTTAACTCAAAAAGAGTTTCTGAAAAAAAAAAAAAATCACATTTGTAGATTTAAAAAATTACTAACCTTTTAGATTTCTTTTTCTTTCTTTTTTAATTTTCGTATCTTATATAAGAATTATTCTTCAAAGACAGTATGTCACGACAGCTGGTACTAATATTAAAAAGAAATATCTTTCTCACTCATAAACAACAGTTTATGACACCATGATATTATTTTTTTGTTATACCAATAATACCCTTAAGTTGCTTTCTTTTATTTTATTTATTTCTTTTCGATTTGTGGGCATTTGATCAGTCGAGGGATAATTACATTTTTGGTCCTTAGATTTAACTATTTTTTCGATTTCAATTTCTCAAAAGTTTGGTCCTTCAGATTTCCAAATTGGGGATTAAATTTTTAAGGGAATAAAATTGAATAAGTGGTTAGTTATAGGAATCCAAAATATAATTATTCCATCTGTCGTTTTCCCCTACATTCTTTTCAACCAACTAAAATCTCAGATTTTATACATTAAGTAAATAAATTCCAAAATATATGTATATATATTTCAAGATCAAGAATTCTACTTTTGATTTAATTGCTTGCAACTACATAATTTAAGTGTTTATTACTTTTTTGTCGAAAATAAATTGTAATAATATAACTTATGTTTTTAGATTGCTTAAATTAAATTTATTTAAGTCAACGACTGTAAGTTTCTCTTGTTGGGAAAATTGTATGAATAATTTTAATTTCTTTTTGAAATAACAATTGAATATATTAATTAGTTTACGAAACCAAACACAAATATTCATGTCGGAACAAAATAACAGAGGCAACAGATAAATATGTTGTTTTACGATAACATTAAAGGAGAACTTATAAGGAGAGTTGTATCGTAACACTTCTCAATCCAACGGAAATTACACGCTAATCGAATCGCAGAAAATCTGCTTGCCTTAAAAAAATTATATGTCCTATGCAAAGTGCACCGAGTACTACGCAATTCTTTTTAGGATAAGACGAAATACTGTTTATTAAGTATTGCATTTATATTGACAAACACCTCGACCAACATCAGTAGCCTCTTACAGAAACTAGAGCTCAAAACCTGAAATTTTGAGAGAGAAAATTTGGGCGCTAGAGAGAGACGAGAGAACTCGGTTGAAAGGTGTGTTTGAGAATAAAGGAAGAATCAACCTTTTACAGGCACTCCCAGCAACAGCCACTAAATCAGTCATTAAGCTGGACATTTAATGTTCAAGTGAAACCGCCAAAAACGGCCAGTCAAAAATTTTAAATGTAATTCTAAAACTATTTTAACTTAAAACTGTTGTATTTGTTTATCTCCATATAAACAAAAATATCTCTATTGCATAAAGATATATCATGAGACATTAGCCCTAACATCTACGCCAGATCTGAGGCTGACAGCTCGCGCACATGTGTGGGCAGCCCCATGTTCGCTCTAGTCTCCATAACATTTCAAACACAATTTGGATTTGAACTTAATATAAGGAGTTTATTTTGGATATAAACTTTCAATGTGAGATAAACTAGAGTGTAAAAACATTCATCCCATATCCACCTTATATACACATCAATGCCCTTTATTTCTCATCATATTCCTACGTGGGATATGCACTTTTCTCAATTTCTTTCCTCTTAATATATGGATTTAACATGTGATTTAATTCAAATTACAATATTTCTTACCAATTTTATAATTTATTAATAAAATTGTGCATATTAAATTTTTTCTCCCAAATGCTTAGACTTCAACTTTTATCTACTTTTTACTTTTATTTCCAAATACTACAACTTTCACTTTCACCGTTAAAGCAGAAATTATTGCAAACATCCCCTAGAACCACCCGGATCCAATAACTCGTTATAAAATCAAAAGACACTATTATATACATTGAGTGTAAAAACTTACATTAATTATAGGGATATTACACTCCACCTGAGATTTTATATAATTATATGTAGATTCTTTGTGGTTTAAAAAATTCACGTAGCACCCTAAGGTTTGCTTCCATCTGATAAATAAGTCTCTCCGGTAGTCAAAATTCACTGAATTTGCTGATACTAATAAAAAACAGAAAAAAATCGATATTTACCACCAATTAACTTATTACTGATTTATTGCAGATCAAATAATCAAGTTACCCTCATACGACTTCGCAAATGCATGCGAGGAGGTATATTTTCAATGTAGTAAGAGTAGTTTAATAAGAAAAAATTATTGGACCTACAATAAGTCAATCGAAGGTGAAATCAAATTTTATTCAGTTTTTTTGTTAATATTAGCAAATTGAGTTAATTTTCACTAACGGATGGACCTATTTGTTAAACGGAAGCAAACACTCAGGGATATTTGATATAATTTTTCAAATAAGAAGGATTTACGTATAATTACACAAAACCTCGATAGAGGAAAGTGAATTTATTCTTTAATTATATTATAATAATTAATTACGACTGACTTTTTTTTTTTTTTTGAGACGATGTTAAAAAGTTAGATATAATTAAAAATTATGATTATATATATATATATATTGGTGGTGAATTGAAGTATTTGAATTATGTGCATAGAAGTTTACGTAAAAACCAAACAAAAGTGAAAGAAATGATGAGAGTGAATAAAGTTAACACTTAACAGGTAGAAAGCTAAAATCCAAAACTAATACCAACTGTAATAACTCCAACACAGACCCCACCCCCTCTTCACTCACTCCTCCTCCTACTTAGCCCACCTCAATTATTATTGCTTACATTCTCTCTATATCCAACACATTCTCTCTGCAACTCTGTCATAAACACACACACTCACACTCTATTTCAGGTGTGTCACTCTGTGTGTGTGTGTGTGTTGTGAGTCATATACACAGATAAGAGGAGATGATAAGAGAAAAGATTTTCAGGGTTCACAGGCGCAAGCCATCATCAGTTGGGACTGATGCATCTGCACACAAATTTGACTTCACATTCTCCAAAATTCAGGCTCTCCAGGTTCTCTTTCTCACTCTATACTTGGTGTGTGTTTGTATATGTACATTCTGTGTATCTATAATTCTTGAACTGTTCTATTCTGCATGTTTATTTCTTGTTTATCCTAAGTGATTCTATTTGGGAATTTTAATGCAATTTTTGTGTGTGTGTGTGTGAGAGAGAGAGAGACCTTACCTGCACATGTCTTTTATCCAAATTGCTCTGTAGTAACGTGGGGTGGTTGGAATTTTCTGACACTGGACCAAGTTGTCTTGTGTATTTATGTGGATTATATTATTCTTTCTTGACAGAAGTAGGTAGTTGAAGGGTTTAAGGAAATTCTGGAAGTAACATGAATATTGGCAGTAATCAATTGGCAGAGGGAAATGTTTTTGAACTGATGAGATGGGGACTTTTAACATGTTGGTTTAATGAGTGATTGTTGAATGTGTAAATATAGTTTTGACAGAACATAAGTGTGCACCAATATATGTCTGAGAATACTTCTTATAGCTAACCAGATTAATTGTGGTTTCTACAATTGATTCTGCCATGTACTAAAAGTCCAACAACTCGATTGAAAATGGAAAGTATCTGGTGAGAGGGGACCTGATTATTACATGGCTTGTAGTCAATGATGTTTTTAGGACAGTGAAATTATTTTGGCTTTTGATGACAATATTCATCAGTTGCCAAACGGTAATGATAAGATAAAGAAACCTAAGATTAAAGATCACAAAAAGAATAAGGAAGAGAGAGCAAAGTTTTGACCTCACATCCAAGTAGGTTCGACGGGTATAGTATGGCTCAAGGTTAAGTTGTTCAAATCTGGAGCCTGACGGATATTACAATGAGCACAACATCACCTAAGGGAAAATTTGTAATTCTGTAACATTTTACAAGACCTCTGGTTTAAATAGCTAATGGATGACTAGCACGAGAAACATGAGCAACCTGGACAGAGAATCATTATCTAAACTGCAGTTCACTTTGTCTTGTGCTTTGATTTTTCCTTCTTGATCTTTGCACACACTTCACCATATATCTTCGGTTTCCCAACATAGTGGTCTTCAAGTAAATAGTTTTCTCTGGGGTTCTGAATCATTGCATTGACAGATTTTCATTGTCCAAGCTACCCGATGTCACTCATATAGTTGAAAATGTGCTTTGAACTAGCTGGAAATGAATGATCTAATAAAGCTACTGCTCGATGTGGTTTTATATGTATCTGTACGAACTTGCTGAACTTATAACTCATCTAATTGGTTCATCAGGTACCAAAAGGATGGGACAAACTCTATATATCTTTGATCTCTTCAGAATCAGCAAAAACGATTCGTAAGTCGGGAAAAGGCTCGGTCAAGAATGGAACTTGTCAATGGACAGAAATTCTTTCAGAATCAATATGCACTTCAGATGTTGGTGGTGATTATCATCTCAAATTTGTTGTTTCAACGGTGAGACGTTTTATGTTTGGATGATTCTATGTATTTGTTTTTCTGTAAACTGTACATCAACTGATAATCTGCTTATCACAGGGATCTTCTAAATCTGGTATTCTAGGAGAGACTACATTAAATTTAGCAGCCTTCTTGAGTTCAGAGTCTCCGACTTTAGTCTCATTACCTTTGAAAAAGTGCAGTTATGGGACAAGTCTACAAGTGAGCCCCTGTTCTCAAACAGCTTGTAGCTAACATCATAAACATAAATTCATTACAGATTGAGACAATGGTTTCTTGGCTCTTGTTTGCTACTACAAGCATAAGCATATGTTTTTGTTTCTCTGCAGGTTGAAGTTAGATGCCTGACACCACAAACAAATCTCAGGTTTGTTACATTGACGATTGTTGTCTGTAATTTTATCTTACTCTGAGTGTGACTATCAAAGATGAATTCTCAGGGATGAGAAATGGAAAGAAACGAATGCACATAAGGATGAGACTACAGATAATGACGACATGGAAAATCGATCCGAAGTATCCGATTCTACAGTTACAAAGAGTACTGAGTCTTACTCCGGTAGTAACTTTGGCAATTCATCTCGTCCTAGGGAACTCGGTAGCAGGGTAAATTCCCCTCCTTTTCCCAAACACGTTATTTCCAGGCCCACCAATAATCATATTTACTTTCATTCTTTTTTATGTAAATTACATTGAGACCTCATGAGATTACGTCTAATTATACACTAACTCCTACCTTTTGCAAAATTACAAATAAGGAGGCGTCGATATAATTTATCTTAGAAGGTGTGCTTGTACATTTTTGCCCCTAATGGGGCATCGATGTATATTACAATTACAATCCCAGGGGTGTACTTGTAACTTTGAAGGGATAAGGGTGTTTTCCCTGTTGTTTTTCCACTGTAAATTTAGTTGTTATAATAGAAAGCAAGGATTAAAAAAAATGATCTATATTTATGTAATTCACTTATACAAAGTTTACATTCTTATCTTCTCAGAAGTCTGTAGTTACAATACTAATTGTTAAGATTAGGCTAAAATGTGTTCACCAGTTTCCATGCATCTCTGTCCATATGGCTACTTAGTGAATTATAATGCAACTTTAATATCAACAAGAGCATATTCAGCTGAACTGAAACATTTACTTGGATGGAACAAAGTCTTAGGTGTATATTGGTAAGACTTTAGGCCTGATATCGTGTTTTCGAGGTTTTGATTTCTTGAACTCGGAGAATGTCTGAAAAATGTCGTACTGTAGACTGTTTCATTACATAATGAACTTATGTAATCTTGTTGGCAACAGGAAACAAGTTTCTCTGCCTCAGTCTCACGCTACAGCTTCGATTCAATGGATGATTCTATTGGAAGACAAAGCTTTTCCTCTCAAAGTGAGCGGAATGGGCCAAACAATGTTTTTGGAAGGCAAGATTCAATTGAATCCAATGATAGTTCGTCTTACTGCTCTTATTCTCCCCACGGTCCCATCAGATCAGTGCGTTCACTTCAGGGGCCGTTGGCAAGGGAGAACCAAAGTAACAATCAAAGAGAAGAACTCAGAAGATTATCGCATGCTGCTGCCTCATTGTTACAGCAACATGGCAGTTCCTCGAAGATGTTTAAGGAAGACTATGATGCTATAGTTCAAGAACTTGAGGCAGAAGCAAGGATGTGGGAACAAAATGCGAGGAAGATGGCAGTTGATATGGAAAGTTTAAGGAAAGAGTTGTCTGATCAGAAACTGAGTATGACGAAACTGAATACGGAACTTGCTAACTCGCAATCAGAGAGTCGGAAATTAACTGAAGAAATCAAACACTTGAAATCCCTCTTGGAGGAGTCAGCAGAGAAGCAAAAAGTTGATCAAGAAACGGAAACAAGCAGTATACAGAAAGAGTTGGAAGATGAGATGAGGTTGCTAAAGGAGGCAAATGAGAATTTATCCATACAGCTTAAGAAAACTCAAGAGTCAAACTTTGAGTTGATTACGATTCTTCAGGAAATGGAGGAGACTATGGAGAAACAGAAACTTGAGATAAAAAGCCTTTCGGAGATGTCGAAGGCAGATAGCCATGAAGAAGTTCCACAAGAGAATAATAGTAGCAGCTTAGAGATTGAATTGGTGAATTCACAGGAGCTAAAACGAGCTTTACAGAGTGAAATTCTGGTTCTGGAGAGTAAACTTGAGGACAAAGTAATAGAAACAGAAATTGAGCAAGATCTGAAGAATCAGATTCTTAAGGGGTGCCTAGCTGATTCCAGTCGTAGATTAGCTGCTAAAGAGCAAGAAATCATGAATCTGGAATCCACATTGTCGAGAGCTCTTAGTGATGAGCCAAGAGAAGTATATGAACATGGGAGCCTTGTTGATGCAAGTGGAGAGATTGAGAAGTTAAAGGGAAAGGTTAGAGAACTGGAGACAGATTGCAATGAGCTTACAGAAGAAAATCTTGAACTTCTCTTGGTACTTAAAGAGTTAAGAAAGAATGTTTCTGAAGATAGCATCGTGCGTCCCATTTCATCATGTGATGATATTTCAGCGAAAGGTAAGAACAAGGAACTTAAGTCACAGATTTCGATCGTTAAAGATTGTAATCTTGATCTTGACCTCCAGAAATCTAATGAAGAACAAGAAGAGAATGAATCTGAAATTGTTGAACTTCAAAAACAGTTAGTAAGTGAACCTGGATCAAATGATGGTGGTATCCTGGAAAACGTCTTTAAATCAGGAACTATACGGGATGTGGATGAAATGTTTCCTGCATTATTGATGCAGCTTCAGTCTTTCCTAGGCAGTATAAAGAAGGAAAGTGATCTTTCTCTGCTGCATGCAAATGGATCTAAGGATGCAATCTGTGATATGTATGGTTTGGAATCTATCCACTCATTTCAGACAGCAAGAGTGAAAGATGTTTTAAATAGAATAGTTCTATTACTGGATACCACATTGACGGAATATGAAAACAATTTTCAAAACATTGAAGAAGATGCTAGACGAGAAGGCGAGAGTAATGCCTGTGAAGGCCAAAGTAGAAAGGCGTCTGTTAGTTTAGAGGAAAGCACACTTGAGCCAGGCATGAGCTCAAAAGACGAATTGGATTCCAGTGATGAAAGTACGTGTGACTGCATGGTAGTTGAGCCTAATGCTGATACTTTGAGGAATGAAAAAGAGATTGAGGCTCAAAGTTATCCCAAGAGCAGTATGAAACTTCAGAACAATATGGAAATTATTGATAGGGATGGTACTGTCACCTCTGATTGTTCACACAACTCGATAAGTGATATGATTCTGCTCAATAGTAGCAAAATTTCCCATCTTTCACATAATAAAGTTGACAGAATTACATTTATGGAGCCAGAAAACAACCAAACAGAGTGGGGGAAGCACTTAACTGAACTGGAAGAAGAAAATATTTACTTATCACAACGAGTTTCTGGCTTGGAAGCTCAACTAAGATATCTAACTGATACAAGGGAATTGAGTCGTTTGGAGTTTCAGCATTCAGAATCTCAAGTTGTGGTTCTTCAGAACCAAATCAGAAGACTGGAAGAAGAAATTGAGTCACAAAAGCTCAATATGAAGCACAAGTTACTGGAAATGGAAAAACGGTGGTCGGAAGCTCAGGAAGAGTGTACAAGTCTAAGCAAATTGAACATAAGGCTGCAGACCACAACTGAAAGTCTTATTGAAGAATATAACTCATTGCAAAAGTTCAATGGAGAGCTAAGGGAACAAAAGTTGAAGTTGCAAAACCAGTGTATGGTCTTGGAAGCAGAAGCGAGAAAGATTCAAGATTCTTGCTGCAGCTGTGCAGAAAATATGGGAACTTTAGAAGTAAAATATTCTTTACTGACGGATGAAATTACTGCAAAAGGGAAAATCCCGAATGCAGAACTTGATTGTTTCAATATCCCAGAAGAAGAACATGAAGACAAGCTTCTAAAAGAGAAGTACTTGCTGAATAAAACATATATGGAGAAGGCAAAAGATGCTGCAAACCTTGAACTCAAGGTTGCATATGTAAGTGGTCAAGTATCAACTTATGTTGAAAAGGAACCGAGATCTTTAGTAGCAGTAGCTAAAAAGCATTATGGATATCTAGATAAAAGCAAACTGGAGATGAGTATAGATGGAGTCCAGCAGGACGATCTTGAAGGATCTGAGAGGGAAAACAAGGTAGTTCTTGCAGGGAATCAGGAAAAGCTCCAGAAATTGTTTAACAATATCATGCATGATGAATCCAAACGCAAATCCGTCATTGATGAGTTAGAATCAAGAATAGGACTTTCTGAACTAGAAAGGTTTCGGTTAGAGGAAGAAAACTCCGTTCTCCATAGGCAGCTGCAGATAGTTCCTGAGCTTCAAAATGAAGTTTTGAGTCTAAGGGTCTCGCTTAAAGAAATGAAGTTCCAAAATCAGCTCCTCGAAGCTTCACTCGAGTCTGTGTCAGGAGATTATGAAGAACTAAAACACGAACGAGTTTCCATGGTTCAAAGTATCTCTAGCATGCAGAAAGAAGTGTCAGAAGCAGAGGATTCTATACGTAAGAAGAATGCACTGGAGGAGAAAATTCTAAGGCTAGAAGGAGATCTAGTTGCCAAAGATGCATTATCTGTCCAGGATGCTGAGATGAAAAATGAGCTCAATCAGATTAAAATGGCAAACAGACAACTCCTGATGAAGGTAAAACATCTCGAAGACGTGCGAGAAGATTTACAGAGAATGGTGCAAGCCTTGGAAGAGGAACTGAATCAGACAAGATGTCATGGTGCAAATATGATTCAACAGTCAAAGCTTCCAAAGGTCTATACCTGCTGCTTTTACCACGAGTGTTTTATGTGCTACTTGTGGACCAATACAACATCAGATTTATAACATGTGTTGGTCTCTCAATTTTTGGACAGGGTGAAGAGGATACAGTCGTGGCCGTGGGTCAGAGAAAATTGTCTATTGATCCGCATCAGTCTCATAAGTACTTAAATATTCAAGATAATATAGGCATCACTGTGCACCAAGTTCAGGTTAGTCTCACAATTCTCCTTCGCCTACTTTGAAATTGCATCCACAGTCTCATTTATTTGTTTATATTTTAGTGTCTGTGAAACTGGTATCTCATATGCGAATATAATCTTTGGAATTTGATTAGAAACCTTCACCTCTTTCCAGGCTTTTAGTGAACGAGATCGTTGTTTCAGAAGATCTCGAGTTCCTGAAATGGATTATGAATCAAGATTAAAACTTCTTGAGGATGAGCTTGTCAAAGCTTTGGACTCCAGGGACATGTACAAATCACAGCTTGAGAGGTATGTAACCACACATTTGCTATTCATGTAAGTTTCTTACTCATACACGACGACAAATTTCCAACTAATATTTTAAAGATTTATATGAATTATTGATCCGATAGACCTAAATGTCTGCAGGTTTTCATTGGCCAAATCAGTTAAAGATTTTGTGAAGAAATCTTAGTCCTACTTTTGTTTCTTTGCATGCCAAATAAAGAGTATATAGGAAATTACATGAAGTGGGACTTTAAAAATGGAACCTCATGAGCATATTCATTGTGATATTTTAAGATTCCGGTCTTGCACAATACAAATTATTTTGACAAGCTAATGTTATGCTTCATGGAATAACTGCACCATTTTCACTGCGTTTTTGGTTTATGGTCTGGCAGTGTTCTGGCAGTTGCTTCTATCAAATCAGAACCTAAAGAAACCACTGGAACTTCAAACACTGAAAATAAGATATCACTGCTTGAGGCTGAGCTACAAGAAATTCGTGAACGCTACCTCCAAATAAGCCTGAAGTACGCAGAGGTGGAGGCTCAAAGAGAACAGCTTGTCATGAAACTGAAAGCTCTCAACAGATGAAAGCAGAGAAAATTAGGGAATTCTAGCACAGTGTTCTTGTTCGCTGCTTGCTCATAACTACTGCTGCACTAGCCTCAAAAAAACATCCAACTCTAGTAGAATTTTCTGCTGATCTCTGGCTCCATTCAATATATAATTACGGAAACGTGAACGTCATCTGTGAATCATGATCGAGAAAACATGTTTTGAGTAGTGGCACTCATCAGGACCACCAAACATCTAACAGAACTGGAGCAACTCCAAGAGCCGTACGATGCAATGTTGGGGTATAACAGAAGATGTCATCTAATGAAAGAATTCTGTAGGGCTCCTCCAGATTACACTCTCTTGAAGACATTCAACTTTGATGGAACACAAAGAAGGCATTCCAGGTTGCCATGGTTGGCTTGCCAAGTTTGCATGCAAAAGGTGTTGGCAAGTTGTATATATAATGTGATTTTGCTGTAGAATGTGGAGATCATATGTTCTTTTCGTGTTCATGTCTTAGGTCGATGTTGCAGCCAGCATTGTACCAGCAGAATTTAGAGATATGATTGGCAACCATATAAAGTTCTTGGGAAGAAAATTGCCTTATCAGTCTTTATGTGGTGGTGTAGATAGATAACCAGGTCAATTTTGTTGAAAATAGTAACATTGCATTTGAGAAAATATTCTCCAGTTGTTCTCTAGTTTCAGTCGATATCTGGAACTAGTAAGATGCTAAAAATTAAAAACTTGTGTATCATCTCATGTGCTTTCCTGATTAATGTATCTTTCTCCTTGTTTATGTGGAAAGTATCTGTTTTCTTGGTCGCATGTGCTGGATTAAGCACTTGCAGCTATGCTAAAAGCTGTTTGGCAATTATGGGCAGGATCAAAGATTTTGTCCTCCTAACGGTACACAAGAGGAATTCATCATCACCTCTTGGATTTTAGGAATGGATATGATTTGGAGGAACCGAAACAATATTCTCCATGGAAAAACAAAAGTGAAGGCAGATGCCATTGCCAGAATTGCACAGGTCTGCACCATCAAACACTTACAAGCTCAAGTGCTCAAAAGCCTCAAAGCTACTCCCTCTTCCTTTGACACCACCTGAAGGATGGCTTTAAGGTTAGTACTGATGTTGCATTTTCTGATGGTGAGGGAATGGCTGCTATTCGTAACTATTAAGGTACAATTATTAGTGTGAAAAGCGAGTGGGTTTGGCCTCATGGTTGAACCGCAACAAAATTTTAGCTCTGAAATCTGTCCATCTTATTTTGGATAATGCAAAGATTGACAAAGCCATTTTTTAGACTATTCTCTTTTAGCTGCTGCATCGATCAAAAATCATTCGCCAGACATGACCTGGATAGCTTGGGCATAAGTTAAATGCCAAAGAACTTTGGGAAAAGTGGCCCCGCTGGAGAATCAAGAAAAATCATAGAGGTTGTACTCATCGGTAGCCCAAGCAGGTCTAACCGGTGTGGTTTCATACCACCTTCTGAGTCCCCCAAGAAGCTTTTTGATACGTTAAATCGTTGTATTTTGAGTTTTTGAATGAATTCTCAACTCATCAAAAAGAAAAAGAAAGGGAAAAGAAAAACACCATGAGATTAAGTTTAATTGCATAAACACCCCTATTTGCAAAACTATAAATGTCTTTCAAAATTGCAGTTGTAATTACAAATTCAGCTCCTATCAAAACTTTACACAAACACCCTACGGGTGCATTGTACCAACACCCCTAAAGAGGTGTATCTATAATTTATAAAGACAAAGGGTGTTTGTGTAATTAACTGTAATTTCAAAGGGTGTTGAAATCACTATAAACAAAACACCGCCAAGGGACTGCCACCTTCAACTTCCATGTTTAACATAGAGCCTAGTTCGGACGGAGTACAGATGGCCATTTGATGAGAGGAGGAAATCACATTATTGCGGCGACAATGATTGTCTGCAAGATAAAATAGGTAGAACCAAAGGTCCCTACAAGCAGGCAGGCCCACAGAATCGATCGCTTCATCCTGGAGCTGAAAGAACCAAAGTAGTTTAGGCTCACTTCTAGGATGGATTCACCGTCGAGGAAAAATACCTGATATTTTCAGAAAACAATTTTCCCATGAGTATATCACGACTACTGCTGACATCCAAAAAAGTATCTAATGATTATGACCACCTTGAGCAAATTAGAATTGTAAAACCAAGTCTAACATGCACTTCAAGAGAAACTTCTTATCAAGATAAACATAACATGTATCATGGGCACAGGTTATGTACTTAGCAAACTATAAAACAGGTAAAGGAAAAAAGATCTTCATCTCCAAAGCAAAGAAAAGTACGAAGAACAAAGAGCAAAGGAACCCTGAATAAGGATTTCTCAAACGTCAATACAAAAGATCACATTATGTTTGCATAATCCAAGTAATTCCTCCTTATGACTCTTAATCCGCGCCTTTCCCATTGGAAGCTGCCATAAATAAACGAGAACCAAGACGTCTGAATAAGACTGCTCCCAACCACACAACTCAATATCTTATAGAATCATGGTGAACTCAACTATTTTGAAGCGACAATGTCAGGAATGAGCTCCTACTTGCACAACTGCTATAGTTTACATAGAATGTAATAGTCTTTATATAAATATATAACAGACATACAGATGAAATTCATCTAACAGGTACCATTTTTTACAATAGTAGTAGACACAAGTACCAATTAAATCATATATAAACACTCAGTTACAAAATTACATCATGGTGAAACTTGGGGAATAGGTATATATTTTATCCTAAAAAATTTACTATGATATGAGGTTTGTGTAATTACCTTAACAGCAGAAGAGTGGTAAAATTAATGCAAAAATAAATCATGCCAAGTAGAAGGTGAGAGTACATTTATTAAAGACTAAGAAAAGTATTCTGAGTCTAAATTTTTTTCAGACCTATAGCACAAAGTCCAATACGATCTCTTCTAGCATAAGGCACAAGTAGGTTGCCAATGGATTAACAAGCAATGAAATGCAGAGTTTTGCACGAATGCATGTTACTTACTGGTTATCAAGTAGGTTAAACATAAAATGAATTGTTGACCTACCGGCAGGCTGTTCAAAAGAGCAAGTACCATAGAGACATGGAAGGCAGATGTGAAAAGTTTCTCCAACAGACTTGGAATATTTGTAGCAGAATAAATTAACCAACGAGGCTGATATGAAGTCAAACGAATTGAATGTGCAATAGACATGAGATCACCAACAAAGACAAAAGTTTGAAGGCAGCTTTTTTCTCGAAAATTGGAATGCTTGTCATCTGAAAATAAACTTCTCATGTGATCCTGGCAATCTAGACTTGAATATGTTATCTCGACCCATCCTAGACCTGGCAGTTGCACCGGCTTCAAGCATCTCTCAACCTGCGTCCACATGTGTCATAGGCCAAATAAATATACACAGTAGTTTTTGCCAATGGCTTTGTAGACATTTGCATCAAGACAAATGTAGATTACCTCAGAACAAAGGCAGCCACTTTCATTTCTTGGAGTTTGTTCACTGTATGCACATCTTTTGAGCTTTATGACATCCTTGGGATCCAAACAATGAACGCTTTCTCTTGTGTTCTTATGATTATTTTTATTGCCACCATCACTGTACTTGCTCACATCCAGACATGTCATCGATGCAAATGCAATAAGTTCATTTGGACAATATGTTTGATTCCTTTCGAATTGAACATGATTGCTTTGTTTAATCAAAGAATGAGGAACACAATAACCTTTTCCAACATCTATTCCACTAGATCCACCAGAGGTAACTAGGTGGGTCTGCTCAGTCAACATAGCAATCATCTGCTTCCACTCTTCTGCAGTATGAATTCGGAAGTCATCCAAAGAAAAAATAACATCATAAGGTGACAGATAACCATATAATGGTGACCCAGAAGGCACATCCAAAACCTGTGGCAGAGCAGCAAGTTGTTTCAGTTTAAAAAAAGTATTAACTAATGAGCATTCAGAAGTAACTGACAAACTCATATCACTGTAAACTGCTTGTGTTTTTATACCATGGGGCTTTCACCATGTATGTATAATGGACTCAAAATGAGGGGAAGAAGGAGCAAAGACAAGGTGCAAACTGCACAAAACTGCACAAGACCATAATTAGACACATATTGCAGCTGGTATATAGATTACATAACAATAGAGAACAAAATATTGTGGACTTACAACTGCATTGTGCCAAATACCAGCACAGTATATACGGAGAGAAGCCATGTCAGGCAATATGTCCAGTGATGCGTGATTGAAAGCCACCAAAGCTCCTGGAAACAACATAGCCAAGAAGACAGCTATATACTCCACTTGCACACCTTCACTGCACCCAAGAGAAGTTGCATGTAAAATATACGAGATAGATCAAGCCGGTGACTTGTTCTCCTCTCCAATCTTAGCATGACAACATTTTACATGGATTACTATAAACAACTGGAAAATTATTATATCCTGAGAATTGTTACCATCAAACTCTACAACCAAAGTGTAGATAATCTTCACTTCAAGAGTACTTCTTCATATTTTTAATTTACGGATAAAACAATTTTTACACAGGACTGAAAGGCCATCCTTTTAGCTTTCGTTTGAGATAGAAATCATCACATCTGCTAGGATTGGTTTAGCAATTGCGTTTACCTACTTGTAGAAAAGAATGACAAATAGAGAAGTTTTATGCCCTTTTACATTTTATTGGGCATTGTAGGTGTTAAGAGAAAGTGGAAGAATCTTAACCTTGCTGCAGCAAGACCATGCCCCAACTCATGCACAATTACACCAATGATAGAAGATATGCACAAGTATCCCATACTAGGAAGTGAGATGTTCAATCCAGCAATCTACACAAGAGAAAGGACAATTTCCATAGCTATCAACACACTCCAGCTTTTAGATAATATAATTTGTTAACTGAATAGATGAAGTTCAAACATATCACGTCATAGAACCAGAGCCAATTAGGGCATTGAACAGTTACCAAAATGGAAAGCCCGGATAAGAAGTTACCACGCTGGGCTTTTCCAGCAAACACAAGTGGTGCACGGGCAAATTCACAAAGAAGAATCTGACAATACCACACAAGAATTCATTGAGCGATGTAAAGACAAGTAGCTATGCTCCAGAGCCAAAAAAAAAAAGAAAATGAAAGATGAGAATTCTAAGAAGCCACTGACTATTGAAACTCCAAGGAGGGCAGCTAAACTAAACCCAACTCCCATGGAAAACCAGACTCGCAAGTACCTGCAAGAAAGTCCAAGAAAATATTATTCCTCCATCTATAATGGCGTCAAAACAAAATTACAAGAGAAAAGAAAGGCGCAAACCTAGAGTATCTGCGACCGAATCGAAACAAGGGTTCATTGAGGGCCGAGAACTTGAAATCACAATACCTATACGATTCAAGTGATTAGATAATACAAAAACCAGCAAGAGAAAAGGAAATTATCAAGTGGTATTCTTTACCAGCAAGAGACGGTGCTGGAAAGTGGCCTGGTGGGGGAGCGCATAGGTAGAAGCGTCCGAGCACTGCCCCGCCTTCCCCGCCGTCTACCTTCCATCATTATCATCCTCCTCACCACCCTAATCATGCATCTCTTTTGCAGTAACTGTAACTCACTCCAACTTGTTTGGGAAGCCCAAAATTTTGGTTTTCATTATGGGGTTTGCATCTCAAATTGTAATTTTTGTAATTGTTATTTATAAAAATGTATTTGAATTGTAATATTAAAAGAAAAGAGAAGAAGCGAAGGGAATTAGAACTTAAAGAAGTTAAAAGTAGGATATGGATATTCAAACTTCAAAATATATGATGGTGTGAGAAGGAAGTGAAGCAAAAACATAAAACACTAAAATATTTCTTTCTTCCTTAGATTAAAATTGCGATTGTATTTGTTTTTAAAGAAAAGTATTGTATATTTGGAATGAATATTGATTGGGATGTGAGAAAATATAGCATCATGCACCACTTGATTTGATGGGAGGGAGATGAGGACACAGTGTTTTTTTCAACATTCCATGTCCCATAAGTCCAGAAGAGTTTGACAGTGCCCAGCCAGACATGATCACATTGCTCCTCCAAGTAGCGCGCATTTTTGTGGTTGGAGTTTGAACCACATAAATCCGCATAGGAAAGAGAACACTCTTGATGAGCATTAACCTTCCCCCGTCAGATATAATAGCTTTATTGCTAGTATTTATTTTGGATTGAATCAATCACACCATTGAAGCTATATTTTCAAACAATCCAATTCGCAGACAACACATTGTGGTACGATAGGATCTGGACATGATGAGGACCTCACCCTCTTTAGGGACTTGGGCCCAATCCGTATTGAAGAGATTTCTCCAAGCTTCAATTTCTCCAAGCTACAATGCAGAATGCGAAGCTGCTCAATTCTTAAGGTGAGCTATTCTCGATCCGCTTGCCCTTATTAGGGAAATCCATGCAAGTTCTTTCCACTTATTGATAAGTCTAAAGTCAACATGTAATCCCGCCTGACCTGGGATTACAATTGGAGGCATGAAGGTCCAACAATTCGCTTCACGCTTTGTAAGCCCAAGCCAACGATGCTAGACATAACACAACAGTCCCAAGCCAATGATGCTAGACATAACACAACAGTACGCAAATTGAATGTTCAACCACCACTAGTAATGATGAGCGCCGTCTCAGGATTGCATGGGTTTAGGATTTGGGTTTTGGTTGTGGGTTTCAAGTTTTGGGGTTTCGCTTTGCTATGTATTTCTATAATGTTTGTACTTATAACATTTTGCTGGTCTATAAATATGTACTTCATTTGAAAATAAGCATTTTGAAAATAAGAAAACAAATTTGGAGAAATTATTCTTATTTTTCTCATACAAGATTAGGAGGAATGAGGCCAATAAATTTGTAATTTTTCTAAATTCATTACAAAAACAAAATTTTCAGAAAAATTGGCAACAACATACAATTTTCTCCATTCTAGGACCAAACATGTTTAAAAAATTTGGAGGCGGCACTATAAGCTTGGAATTGGAAGGAGAAGTAGCATGTAGGTATTATATATTCAAACTGAAAACTTCTTGTCATTTCAAAAAATTGTTACATACTCAGCAATTACACTGACCTCCATGAGATTTCAATAATTGTGATTTTAAAAAAAATAAATAAGAGTAATTTAATCTTTTTCCCATCCGTCTTTTTGAAAATTTTAAAGTAAAAAATTGTAGGAAAGAATTTTATAAATTTAAAAAGGAAAAAGCATAATTGGTAACTCAACTGACTCCACAGAAGGCCATTCTGATTTAACCAAAAAAAGTTGCACACTTTGTGAAAACAGGAGCAGAGTTGGGGTTGAATAACTTCACATGACTTCTTTCGGAAAAGGTGTGAGCAATCTCTACAATCACATCAAGACTCAAAGAGCACAGCTAACAGTATAAAAATGTTTTGCAGTGACTCCTGATGCAACTATTTCTTTCTAACAATAACAGAGACAAACGAAACCTAGTAGCAAATATAAATTGAACTAACTTCTGTATGGGAAAATCATTCGACTCCGTTTGCAGAAACAGAGCCACACACATCAAACTTGTATAAGATTGATCATCTGATAAAGCATTATTATACTTGACAACATTCAATCAAGGGCAACTCTTGCTATATCTATACTGATGAAAAGAATTGATATATATATTATTTACGAATGAATGGGGAAGCAGTTAGAGCCAATTGTCGACCCAATCATACAACGCAAGGTGTTCAAATATATAATCAAGAAAACAGTGGTAAACTAAAGACTCTACAGATAAGACCTGGGGAGCTTCAGAGATGAGAGAACATCCACAGCTCCACCGCATCTTACCACTCAGTTCGTTTGAACTGCTTATTCGTTTCTTCTCCTACATCTTTTTTTTTTTTCCCCTTCTTTTTACAGTATGGAATAAGCTCTAATCACCTCAACAATGGGTGCACGACACAACGGACACTTTCCTCCTCCACGTACCAACTCATTTGCACATTTTGAGCAAGTGCACATGTGCCCACATCTGTATTGTGACAGAGACAGAGTAATGTCACGAAAAAGATGCTAAACAAGGAAAAGGAAACACTAAATTCTTAGTATTTAGAAGGGAAAAGAAAAAACTAAAGGAAAATGTTTGTCTGGTTTAAGGTGTACAACATTTGCCTGATTTTGAACATACCTGTACAGTAGGGCATCGATATGACTATCACAGCAAACGCAGCATGTTCCCTTTCTAACATGACCCCATTTAGACCCATCCTCTGATGTCTCAGCAATCCCTGCATGTGCAGATATGCATTAATAGCATTCAATTATAAAGGCTTGATGGAGAAATAAAAGGATGAATAGCAGAAACTCGCAGTGATTTGAAGGCCAGATATAGCATTTCATTTATTTCCCAGAAAATGGGAAGGAACACACAAACACATGAAAGATTGCTAGCAGACCTTGTCCACCAGATGATCGATTAAGAGCAGCTGAAACTTCCTGTCTAACAGAGCGTTGCAGCTCCAGTTGCATGTCCATGCAGGCTTCTAACATCCTTTGCATGTGATTCATTCCTTGCTGAAGTTTTGCAACGTCTGCTCGCAGATCATTAATCATCTCCCACTCCTGCTCATATTAGCAAGAGAGGATCGAGTTAAGATAAAATTGCACAATCACATTCCCAGACATGTCCCTATGTGGGTGTATAGACCATTTCAGAAATAGTTGTTCTGTTTCATAAAAGAATTTCTGGAATAATCGAATGCCCAACACCTGGTAAAGAGAAATCAGAGACAAGACTGTTGGCCGGAATCAATGATCACACAATTCCAAAGATGGAAGTGTCAAAATTAGCACAATACACAAGACCAATCAACATGACTATTATCATCCAATGCAAAATTTCCAACCATTAAGGCCAAAAAACTGCAATCCAAACACCTAACAGAGAGCAGGAAGCAAGACCCTTATGGCATATAAGAAAACAAGAATAGTTATTATGAAAACACAAAAAACAATAACATGTCAAAGTTAAACCAACAACATTGGAGCATTATCATTAAGAGAAAATTGACATACAATTTCTGGACGATGGACATTGTGACGAGACCACCCAGAGTGGTGCAAATCCTGATGCCAAAGGGGTTGTGGTGGTGGAACTGGAGGAGTTGGTAAAACTAGTGTAGGTCTATCAGTAGCAGCACGCTGATCCTCATTCTGCTCATTGTTCTGTTGGTCCTGGTCTCTCTCAGGTGATGGTGGAAGAGGCAGGTTCCTGTGGAGATCCCAATCCATAGGAGCTCTTCCTCGCCTTTCCACATAAGATTGAATCAATTGATCCAGGCTCTCACGGAAACCACTACGAAGAAGATTGGAAACACTCCTCCTATAATAAAAGATTTAAATAAGCTGAAACAACCTAAGAAAATAAGAACGCTGAGAACCTGAAAGAGTGAGATAATAACCTGCTTAATAGCTCCCTGAGTTCCATGCTGTATACATTATCATCATCAGGTGGGTGGAACCTGGCAACTCTTCGGTATGGAACAGATCGCCGCATTCTTGGAGGATCTGAAGGCCCATCTGACCAATTGTCCACAGTTTCTCGTGAGCCATCATTTTGCCAAACCTCATGCACTTGTTGCAAACGACGTGGCCCTCCATCTTCAGTCACCACTGCTTCTGAGGGCCAGTCAGATACTGCATTTACCAGCCCATTCCCATCTTGGTTGTCTGAAATTTCATTTCTTTGTTGTTGGTTTGCTCTTATCTCTTCAGTAATCTGCCCATTCCTATGGCTCTCTTGATCAGGTGCAACATGTTGATTTGAACTCTGAACAGCTGTGCTGCCATTTGTATTTCCCATGCGATCTGGCAATTGAACACCAACTTCCTGATTCTCATGTTGCCTCTCCTGCAAAGCATACGTATCATTTCTAGAATCATTGCTGCCACTGTCAAATGAGGTCTCAGGATTGCTGCTTGCTTGACCACGAACAATATTTTCCAATCTGGAGCGGAATCCTTCCCTGAACGAAAGTAAATAACGATGCATCAACTTAATGTCATAGGTTTTTTTATTTTTTCCTTAGCTACTATATGGAGAATGATCAGTCTGTAAACAAAATTATACAGCTAGTAAAAAGGCCTCACGAACACTGCAGACTAGAATAAATCATAAGAACCAAACATGAAGAAAGTTTCTGGAATTCAAAATCCTTTCCAAAAGTATGGTACTGAGGTTGTTCCCAACATAAGTATCACATATATTGTCTTGTCAAATAGAAATACCAGGAATTTTGGAAAAAGAGAAAAGGAACCGAAGTATCCAACTCTTTTATCCATGAGCATAAGCACATCCTCTGGTACTTGAAATCCAAAAGACATTTCTTATAGAAACACAAGGATTGAAGCATTCTCGGCGGACGTCAGCCAAATACATCTGGTTATGCATATGGAACCTTTTATTCTGAGAAGCATTCTTGAAAAAATTCTGAACTACTTCTCAAATTTAGGTTTGACTGCTTTGTTGACTTTCTTTTTTTTTTTTGTTTTTTTCTGGTCGACTACTTTTGGCAAAGGACGGATAAGCTATTATCTGCAGTTGTTGTTCAAAGCTATAATCTAAATTTTCTTATACCAAAAACTCCTATCAAATGCCGATGTCATCCTTCCGGACAGCTACTCAACTTTGCCTAGTGAGCTATTTACATCACCAACTACTTAATATGCAAATTCAACCTCCATAGGATTCCTCCTTTGCCTCAACCTACCAGGTATTAGCAGTGCTTCTATGCAGATTGGAGGGAGATAAACGAACAACTTATACCCAACTCTAACATCCAAATCTGACATGTGAGCTATAAGAGGTTTGTCATGTCCAATTGTATAGATGAAAAGTGTGAAATATAATAATAACAGAAACAATTTTATGCAACATAACTAAAAATATTTTTTGTTTCAAGGCAACAAAATAGCCAAAAAAGGCTACCTTTCCTAAAAGTTACTGCTAAAAGTTAAACCTCAAAACCTCTTCTATTATTTACTCAACCATGGTCTTCAGTAGTAAACATTATCCACTTTAACAGAGCGATCATGACATAGATATGTGGAACAGCTTCTTCGCTTAGTACTGGTTATGGTTACATTGTTGCAATATAGAGCCTAGTGCAATCAAAACTGCAACCAATCGTAATTTTCTTTTTCTTTTTTCCCCCCCTGAGTGTCTAGCAACTAAAAAGTCCAAGGATACGTAGAGCACGCGATGAGTTTTAGTGGGAAAAAGGTAGATATAAATATATATATACACACACACATGAAGAGGCCTCAGCATCCGCATGAAACAAGCTTACTGAAGAGAAATTAAGTAAATTTGTTATCAACAATTCTACTCAAGTACATTATGTTAAATATAGCAGTAAACCAAGCAACATGCTTTTACAAACGGTTCAATCATTCCATGACCTAAACATAACCATCAGGCATCATGTTCAATTTCCAATTCCCTCCCACTTGTCCTTGAAATTGTGTTGCTATTTTCTGGAAAGAGCAAAGAAAGAAAAATATTTATGCACTGAAGCAATAAACCATGTTTGTATTAGTCTTGTCAAAAACTTAACAGTAGCTCTATCTTGACATGCAATGGGGCATTACATTCCAGTCTACAAATTACAAGCTGTTAGCAAGTCAGTAGCTTAGCTCATTCAATTGCTTTAATCATAAGATCAACATCTTGTCAAGCTTCAACATATTATCCTTATAATAATAAAGAAATGTGTTTCTCTCATAAATCTTGAATACAACAATTGTATCTCATCACTGGATTGGTCAGCTAAAGGAAAAGACAATTGCAACAGAAAAAAATAAAAGATAAGAGGAAGGCAAGGGGAAAAATCAATGGTAAACTTTGCAAGTAAAATAGAGTTGACATGCATGACTTGGATAATGCACATACCTTAGGCCAGAGACTGATTGTCGCTGTCTCAGCTGATTTAACTCACTAGCAGCCATTGATGGCGGTCTCTCTTCCTCCGCAGGCCTCTCATTTCGTAAGAATCTGCCTCTAAGTAGCGACTGAGAAATCAAAGATAATCATAATTTACCATTATAAAAGAAAAGTTGGCAGCAGAAAATTAACAGAGTTTTTCAGAAAAATCAACTACTTAGGAAGTATTAGATTAACCTACTAATTCAAATATCACAAAATTGGCAGTTAAACATCTCACTAGCAATGAAGTTCTTATTGAAGATTCATATATATGCCAATTTTAAGAGGACTTCCCAAAGAAGAATAATCATAAAGAGATTTTCTTGAATAAATGTTCAAGATATGAACACGAATCCCTTGACAATCAAGAAGAATGAAATTGGAACAAATATCCAATATCAAATCCCAGAACAAGAAGGGAGTTACAGGACAACCGAGAAACTCCACAGGTAAGTTTTCATAAACAAGGTAATCAAGCTAAACAGGTGGGTTGAATCTTTGCCAGATATACAATTACCTATACCCTGGAAGAGAAAACAGTTAAGCATCAGATGAACCAAAATATATTACAACCTCAGTTGCAATAATCCAACAGAAAGCATTAGTGTCTTCCCACTTTAAATATGGTAGCAACTCATAGTACAATTATGTGAACCATGATACTAAGAAGACAATTTCTCCCATGGTGGATAACTTACCAAGGTACATAAAAAATTGCTGAATTTCTCTTGATAACTTTAACTTTAAAATAGAACTCATATATTAACGACTAATGTATTATATCCAAATCCTCTATATACCTGGCAAAAGACCAAGGCGCAGCAAATTAACAATCTTTTATGAATGATGCAATATTTTAAGATGAAAAAGATGTAATAGTAATTACAAACTACCTGAATACGGTTGCGATGTGCAAAATCAGAAACAGCGCGATGTTCCAGTAAACCTTGAAGTTCTCGTTGCCTTTCTCTTTCAATCCTTACAAGCAAATCAAGTAGAGCTTGTCGTCCTCGCAACCTCAACATGTCCCTGCGTATATGCTCTGGCTGACCCTCATCTTGGTCAACGGTAGACCCTCCACGAGCACTGTCAACTTGCGGGCCAGGCTCATTATCTCGTTCTTCCCTACGTCCACTACGAGACCCTCTCTGCTGGCTTGTCATTTGCATCCACTCCCTCACAATCCTCACCCTCTCACGCTCAGTTTCCCCAAGCCATTCAGCTCTAGGACTATCATTCCTCTGCATAACATTAGAGGAAGTATCACTAATACCACTCTCCATCCATCCACGAACAATTTGCCTCACCCTTTCCCTCTCAACTTCTCCAAGATCAGGGGATTGCTCACGGCTAGAATTGTCATGGTCCCTATTCTCATTCTGTCGGCTCAACTGATCATGGGACCATGTACCATAGTCATTCTCACTCTCACTAGCATCAGCCTGACTACCCTGATTCTCACCTTCCCTGCCTTCTGACATAGTTACAGATGCATTTGTGTTAGATTCCACACTTCTCCGCTGCCTCAATCTCTCTCGTACTCTCTCGCGAGCGCGGTTAAGTGCATGCTCATCCTCCAACTCCCGCCACATCTGCAAAATAGATGAGGCCCGGGTGCTGAGCCTCTCAACATTGCCCTGACGCCTTGACGTTGGGGACTGTGACTCCCTCAAGAATGATGAATCAAGCATTGAAACCGTGTGCAAGCCAGCAAGTGCCATCAACTCTGACTCGCGATTCCTCCTTTCAATGGTTGTTATCATCTCCTGCGCCTGACGAGCAGCCCACCTGCTCAAAATTCTTGACTGACGTCTCCTGGCAGCAGAAGACTCTGCCAGGTCATCACCATCAAGATCCGACCTCCTCCGCCTTCTAACAAGCTGCTCCCCTTCGTCCTCCTCATCCTCAGTACTAGTTGTTCTGGGTGAACTGCAGGAGGCGAATGACATATACTCGTCATAGTGCCCACGCATCAACTCCTCCAAACCCCTCTCAAATTCAGAATGAGTGTCGTTCTCCGTGCTCTCAGGTTTCTGCTGTAGTTGTTGCCGAACATCAGCCATGCCCTACTGACCCTTAAAAACCTACCACTCCCACGACCAAACAGAGTCGCAACAACAAATTTTCCTAACGCTCAAACTTTAGCCAAAAAGAAATAAAACCCATTTCCCCATACATCAACCGCAAAATAATCAGTCACACAAAAATCCAATTTCTACACTCAGCAAACAAACAAAACCCTAGGTCCAAGGACCCGAGTTTGTAATCAACAAATCTCATAGAATAGCACTCTAGTAATGGGTTGAAACCAGTGGGAGGATGCATAATACCACCTGATCAAAGAGAAGTGGTTAATAACACCAGTTTCAGCAAATATCACCGCCGGATAAGAAAACGCAACCAAATTTAAGATCCAAGAAACATAATCAATAAAGGAACGAAATGAGGATCGCGCGGCGATAACCACGACCCTTATCGGAATTCACAAAATTGATTGGGATATAGGAAACGTACCCCTGAAGCTGTACGCTCTTCGATTGCAGTGTGAGGAATAGAAAAGGTAAAAGAAAACCTAACTTTTCACGTTATAATAATATGTATGCGCATATACATGTATTCTATACACAAATATATATACAGATTGAGTGCGTGTAACTTCCTCTGTATCAGTGTGTGTTGTGTGTGTTAATGAATACAGATAGAGAGAGAGAAAAGAAAGCAACTGTGAGAAAAATCATTTCACAGAGAGAGAGAGAGGAGAAGACAAAAGGAAGATGGAAACTTATAAGGAGAGAAAGAAAATTGTAAAAGAAAAAGTATTTTTTATATAATTTTTTATTATTCTCTTCATAATTTACTACTTTTATTTTGATCATTTTCTATTTTTATAAATTCCTTCCCTTTTCTTTTCTTTTTTTCTTTTGGCTAATTTAAGTAAAAAAAGGGAGCGGCTTATGGATCACCAATCAACGATGAGTAAAATACCACGATAAATTTTATACACATTTATTTTATTTTAATTCACACGACAGTTAAAATTTTAGAGTCGGTGATTTGTTATTTACAAGCTTTTTTTGGTAACTTTATCAATATATTAATATTTTTATTTTTTTGGTCAAATTTAAATGAAATTAAGAATAAAAATTAAGTAACGACCGAAATTGTGTTTGACTAAACAGAATTTGAAAAAACGGAATTCCTTAACAGAATTGACTCTTTTTTTAGAAATTTTTCACGATCTAATAAAAGATAAATCAAATTGCTCTAAGCTATTGTGTTTACAATAAACCTAAATCAAGATTTCAAATATTTATCTATTTATTCATTTTCTACTTTGACAATTAAATGCAAATTATTAGTAAATATAAATTATAATATTTACTAAATATAGTGTAATATTATATGAAATTAATTTAAAAAAATCCCCTTTTGGGGAGGTGGGGTATTGATAGTACAAGTGCTATATGTGTCATAATAAGAATTATTTTCTCATATAAAAACAAAAAGCTAATGGTCAAAAGCAAATGAACTAAATATTGAAGTACTTTTCCAACAACCCTAAAAACTATAATAATAATTGAATTTTCCATGCTTGTACATTGTAGAATTAGGTGTAATTATTTGATTGGTTGCTCACATGGGTAGCAAATGAAGCACCCATATGGAGTATTTGTTGGATAGCAAAAGGGATTACTTATTTTATTTTAATTAATTAATATTACTATTAATATGAATAATGAAATTGTGTTTCATTCTTTTATGATTTAATAGTCAAATGATTGTCCATTGCATGCTCCAATCATCATTTCTTTTTCATGGTTATAAATTTGATTGGTAGAGGGCATTGTATTTGTTTATAGAATCTTGAACTACTCTAGATAATATTACCATTATATTTTGTAACATTAATTTTATTAAAAAAAATGAGTAAAAGATTGCATGTGTTTGACAACATAATTTGGCATAATTTGGGTAGTTAAATATAATATTAATAAATTTGGATGGAAACACCACTAGTTAAATATATAAATCGCATATCTTATCTTTGATTTACTCATTTGTGATTGATGATGTTGTCACTCAATCCTACATAAATTGCAGGCAAGAATCTGAGCAAGTTTTAAGGCCTTATGTCCATAGCGAGTCTTCTTTTTAAATTAAAATCATGAGGTTCATATGAAATGAGAGTGGATATTATGTTGTATAATGGAGCACCAATTATGTCGCAATCATTTAACGGTGTATATAGAACAATGTCATCTGCCCATCTCAAACTTCTCATTTACATGGCTGATGATGTTGCCAAGAGCCGCACATAAGTTGCAAACAAGAAAGTTGAGTCACTTAGTAGCCACAATGCCTCCTCCTCCTAGCGAGACGTCTTCCCTAGACAAAATTGTGAGACTTATATGAAGGTAAAACAACAATTTCTCACGCGACAAGACACCGCCTATATTACAATCTGTATTCATAACTAGGACAAAATTTTAACATCAAACATTAAATTTAATTCTTGTTCAATCAGTTGTATCGATTTTCTTACTAACCACTTAAAATTAGTTTAAAATTAATCAAAGGTAATATCCAAATAAAGCATATGATTTTTCTTGAAAAGTCTAATTATTTGTCCAGGCCTAAAATTTAATCTACACAATCAAGCCAAGTTTCTCACATAAGTTTGGGAATGGGTATTCTATTGACATTTTATTTGGGCAAAATGGCCTTTAAACAAGACAGAAAGGGAGAGGTTACCAGTGGGTTTTACTTCCTATCTTTTCAAAATCTAATTAAATGGATTAGAGTTTATTACAATTTTGGTTCTATATTTATACGGGGTTGTCAATTTTGGTCATCTAATTTTGGCGGTGGCAATTTTGGTCTTATAACTTTCAAATATTCGTGATTTTGGTCCTTCAACCTATTTTATGATCTTTTTGCCCTTCAAAAAAATAACCATAGTCCACTACAGCTCCAAGTTAGGCCCAACATGCTTCTAAAATAAATTAAGCCCTCATAAATTCGTATCATTTTTCAACCGCTTTATTACCTGGTATTCCAAGTCCTTGATTTTACGGACTTCCTGTAGCCACACTACCATAGTAGATGATTTACAGGTACTTGGATTTTTCAACAACAAACAACACAGTCCTATTTCGTTTTGTACTTTAGGGCGTAGGAAACACTCCAATATAAAGACTTAATAGAATTTTGGACAACAAATTAAACAGAAGCATCACTTTTATTCAAAGAATATATAAAATATTACATAGATATTATTTCCTTCGTTGGAGAAGACAATTGTTTAGCCTCTCATATGATAGAGGACTTGACTCATTAGAAAAACCCCCATGAACTAAGAATTCAAAAAAATTACAAAGATTTGGACACTTAAAATATTATACTTTGAAGAGTTGGAGAAAATTTCTGATGATCCTCATCTGCTTCATTACTTTTTATTTATAGTTGTCCGCGGACTTCAATTTATTTTTTTTTCATGACGTCACTGCGTTCGTCATCTCTTTGTCCTTTCCAACTATTGGTCATGATGGCTTGTCAGCCATGTGATTGCTAGCTAACTCTCTTGCTTTTTGATTGTTGGCTTCTATCGTTTTCTGCCAATAGTCTTTACATCCTGCGGTTTTTACTTCACTTTGTAAAAATTCTTTCTTTTACCCATGTTCTGGGTTTCTTTTTAGTGGTCCGAAATTTTGTCCCGAACAGGGGTTTTTTTTATTTTTCGCAGTAAGGGCATACATGGTTATGCCATTGCACAACATGCAGCATGTTGCATGTCTTCATCCTTGTATCTTCGGTCGTTGGTAGCTTATTTTCTCAAATCAACATTCTCTTATTTTCAAATAAGCTTTCTGCGAACTTAATACATTTTTCCTGTTATGGAGTTTAACAAGAATGGTCCATTTAAACTATTTGAGAAGATTTTAAATGGATACTTCACTTTGTCCATCTCGGTGAGACAGACCCATAGTCCCCAAGCTCTCTTTGATGGAGACTTCATCCTCGCTTATAGCTGACAACATTGGAGCTTCTTTTGAGGCAATTCTGGTTTTATTGAAAGCTACCATGTTTGGTCTCTACATCTTCATAAAATGGAATACTGGATGAGATCCTTTTCCTATAGTTTCGTGATTGATATGAATTTTAACTCCAAAATATCTCCTCGTTTTAAGTCGGGGTTGTTTAGCCATGAATCATAGATCGCCCCACTAATCCATTCCGAAAGCTTTAAAATTTTCAGAACTTGGTGACATAGCATGAACTGAAGTCAGAGCTCCAAAATCATACCATTCTCGAATATCTTCTGATTTTGACCCTTCTAACATCTAGACGTTGTTATATTATTCGGATGTTTCGATTATGATCTTGCTTGGATTCATTCCTGTGCGAGAAATTAATTTTTCCCATATTTGCTGGTAAACCTTTTAAGCAGAAGAAAAAGATATCAACTCGTTAGTATTAACCTTACAGTTGTTTGTCATTGTCCTAAGGCTAATTTCTCCCTCTTTTACACCAAAAGTGCTGGGTTCACTTGCTAGAGAAAGCATTGTTTTGCTCTTGTGTGGTAAAATCAAAAAACTATTGTCGGAAGAGAGAGCTTTTGAAGTTATGAAATTCCACTAGTTTGAAAAAATTATTTATCTTTTTATTCGTATCAACTAGTTGGTGTGTGGATGCACGAACAACCCGATTGACGTGGAATATGATCCTATTTTATGTTTTGTTTATCGTTTTTGCTGCTCATTTAATATCCCCTATTTGTATTGATTCCTTCTATATGATATTCACAATCTATTATTGTGTGAATTTTTATATTTATTTTGATAATTTTTAATAATAATTATTGATTAATTTCAATATATTAGTAATCAAAGTATAAAATTATATGCGAAAAATGACAATGGAATCTCAAACTATTTAAATCGAATGACGGGAATCGCTTTTCACGCTCTTGTTATTGGGAAACAAGTAGTTCTTCTATAGTCGCTTTTTCTCCAAAGTCAAGAAAGTAAAAATGCGACAACAATTAATTACATTCTAACATCCTTAAACACTTTTAATTGGCTATTCCTTGTTAATTACTACCATCATTTGCCAACTCCATATTTTATAGAGATAATCGTCACCCTCTCTCTCTCTATCTCTCTTTCTCTCTCTCTTTCTCTCTCTCCATATATATATATATATATATATATATTATATAAATGAACAATCATGAAATATACTAATTGACTACATTTTTTGTAATGACTATTAATTATTACTTCAGCAAGTGAACTCAAAATATTTAGCTATAAGTTAGAATCATAGTAAATATTTTAGGATAAAATGCATAAAACTCCCTGTGTCTTAAAAAGTTTGCAAAATAAACCCTTTTGTTATAAGAACAGGCTAAAAGCCCCCCTGTGTTTTGTAAAACTCAGTTCAATTGCCCCATTTCTATTAAATCCAACTAACGGTGTTAATTTTTTTAAAAATAACCGTTATACCCTTACATATTATATATTATTTCTTATATTAATGACCGTTGGATCTTTTTCGATCAAATATTGATCGTTACATCTAATCAATTAATCTCAACCGTTAGATTTTAAAAAAATAAAAGGTCTATATTCAACAAATTATTTAACTTATATTATATATAAATAATTTAAAATTTTAAAAATATATTATTATTATATATTTAAAAATAAAAAACTAACTACCCACCCTATCCCCATAGCCCCCCAACCCCCACACCCCTGGCGACCCCCCCCCCCCCAAATTCTCGTTGCCAGCAGTTTAAAATTATCAAAATCATTGTATCTACGTAAATTCTTTGCCAAATTAAATGAGGTCGGTCTCGTTAGAATCGTTTTAAAGAGACGAGTTTGATGGTGGTGGTTTGAGAGAGAGATTCGACCGAACGAAGACGAATCGACGGCATACATATTCGGAGGTTGTGACTTGAGCCAACTCTTTATTATTGACGAAAACTCAAATTGAAGATATGAAAATGTTCGTCTTAAAGAGAGAATTCGAATGGTACTATTGGCAGTCGAAAATTCATCCGGACGGCGCCGGCGAAAAAGGGGCGAAAATCACAGTTTTTCCTTTTTTTTTAATTTTTTTAATTAATTTTACTTATATTAATTAAAATATATTTTAGTTAATTAAGAATATTTTAAATAATTATAATGATTTAATATTTTGGCTAATTAATAATAATTATTGTAATTAAATATATATTTTAATTAATTAAAAATAATAGTTAGATTTAATAATTAACAATTATAAAATTATTTGAATTTAAATATAATTTAATTTAATATTTTGATTTAAATTTAATATGACAAAAGTTAATTTATTTTTTAAGGTGAGAAATTATAAAATTAACACACAAAATAAGCCAAAAAGCCCTTTGTATATTTTATAGACCCGTAGAGGGGTATTTTACTCTAAAATGTCATTAAATATGAACCTAAACCGCAGAAAATTACTACCAAATGCAATAGACGCGCGTCTCCTCCACTTACTGTTAGTTGCTAACAGAATGGGGGGTTTTTTGCTGACTAAAACAAAACAGGAGGAGGGTTGTAGCCTATTCTGAAAACAAGAGGATGTTTTTTACATACTCTCTAAAACACGGGGGGAGGGGGTTTATGCATTTTATCCAATATTTTAATTGTATCGAATATTTTGGCAATAACTATTAGTGCCCCAAATATTGGTCGATTATGGTTAAAATCAAACTTTCATATTAGCTTATGTGACTGTAATAAATATTATTAATTTATTATAATTTTTAAGTGGGATGTTCATTCATAACGTTGGGATTAGTCAATTTTTTTCGACAGTGCTTCCTCCACCTCTAAATATATTTTCTTCAATTATATTACTTTATCTTATCTTATAGATAGTTTAGTCGAAAAAAAATTATTCAACCTGCACTAAGTCAATAATAAATTAATTGAGGATAAATACCAATTTTTATTTATATTTTTTTTGTTAATATCAGCGAATTCAGTGAATTTTAACTAATAAAATAATTTATTTGTTAAACAAAAATAAATTTCAGGGGTGCTAGATGTAATTTTTCAAATAACAGAAAATTTACGTGTGAACACACCAAACTCAAAGGAGGAAAGAGTAACTATCCCTAATATAGTTTACCTTAATTATAATTAAGGACTATGTTGCAATAAGTGAGAATTTTGTGTGGAAAAGTAAAACCCTTTCTTTCAATTATCATAGGAAAAAAAAAAAAAAAAGAAAAAGGCACATGTAGAATAGAATACCTAGGACTAATTTGTGGCATAGACTTTACTATATTTAAATAAATAAGTACAAATTGAGGGGTCTTTTCGGAAAAGATATATTGTCATAATTATCTTTGTACAGAAGTGGAGAGATGTGAAGTTGAAGTCAATGCTGCCAAAAGTTACACTGTAACTTTTCCTTTTCTTTATATACAATTTATTTTGGTACCCAAATTTTATTATTAATATTATTTTGATACCCGAATAATTATAAATGACTGAATTAACATTTGAATTTCATCATTGGTATCACTTTGATACTCAATTAAGGTTTTTTATTTACTTTTTCTACCACTTTTCTGAAGTAATGACCATTTTATCTTTAGATTTTAAGATGAAAACTTAATATATTTTTGGGATGATACTGTTCATCTTCTTTAAGATTTGGTGTAATTGCACATAAATTTTTTGTAAGTTGAAAAATTACATATAGTACTCCTGATATTTATTTTCATCTAACAAATAAGTCTCCTCATTAGTCAAAATTCACCAAATTTGTTGATATTAACAAAAAAAAAAGGATAAAAATTTATATTTTTCATCAATTGACCTATTATTGATTTATTACAAATTAAATATTTTTTTTTATTTTTATCAAATTACCGTTATACATCTTCACACATTAATGCATGTGAGGAAGTATATCTTCATAGTTATAAGGGTAGTTTAGTTAGAAAAAATTTATTTAATCTGCAATAAGTTAATAATAAGTCAATCGATGGTAAATACTCATTTCTGTTTAGATTTTTTGTTAATATCAATAAATTGAGTGGATTTTAACAAATGAAGGGACCTTTTCGTCAGATGAAAGCAAATCTCAGGAATACTAAATATAATTTTTTAAACCATAAAAGAATACTTGTAATTATACAAAATCCTAGAGGAACAGAGTGTAATTATCCCTATATATTTGAATCCCAACATAGAGAATAAATATTTTAATCCCAACATTACCCTTTAGTTTGGAAGAAAAATTAAATTATAATAGCCCACTACATATCAAGCTTGAGTTATGTAAAGACAATTTAATTAAATTATGGTAAAATTAATTACAATATGGGGCCATGACATCCATATTGAATATTTGCATTCAATTGAGACACAAGAAGAAATTATAATATGGTGCTCATGTTGGGCTTTAATTACCATATGATAAAAAATATTTAGTTCATGTTAATATTTTATTTTTACCCTTCTTATGATTTGCTCTTCCTTTAAACTTTTAAAATATTTTATAGGATGTAAGTGCTTATAAAATATTTTAAATAAATTTAAACAAATATATTCTTAATTAACAATTGATAAAATTAATATCTCACAATGATCTTGGTAACATTAATTATGAATTATCATTAAAAAAGAGATAATTACATTTACACCTCTTACATATTGTTTTTTTACACACTTCTGCCCTTTGAAAAATTATAGAAACCACTACTGACAACTTTTAAAATTCAAAAATGTCCATGTTGACTAGATCAATTTTTAAAATAATTTTTCAAGAACAGAAATGCTCTTAGAGTGTTTCTGTAATTATCAAAAGATAGAAGGGGTGTCAAAGTAATATTTATGTAAATGAGTAATATGACCCCATATATTTTTTATTATTTATACCAATTTTTTAATTTCAATTAAAATTATTTTATTATTTTTTTCTTATTGAATCTCTATACAAAATTGCACCCTTTAATAATTAAAATATTAAATTATTTAGTAATTAATCTATAAATAAAATTAGTTAATATATTATAAGTTTAAATTAAAAAATTATCGCACTTATATAAATTATTTAGAATGACCCCATAAAATATTTGATTTTTTTAATGTTATTATAAAAATATATAAAATTATAATTTAGGGTCAGAAAAAAGGCATTTCGAACAATTCAATACAAAATGTGGAGAAACCCTAACGAATGCTAATGGATTGAATCAATTGTTGGAGTATTATAATAAAAAAGTATTTGTAATTATATCAAATTTAGAACCAAAACCAAAAAAAAAAAAAAGAAACAAATAAATAAATAAATTGGGCATGGACAATGATTAAAGATGGGCATTCCCAAGAACCTTATGAGTAACTAGTTTATGAATGTCCACTAGCAATAGGACAAAGGCATTGGGTACAGTCTATAGAAGATCTCAGTAGGCATCCATGTTAGGTTAACATGTAAGTCTGCATGCATATGCCCATTGTCTCCCTCCCCAATACTCCCAATTTGCAAGAAACTAAGCAAAAAACTCCATCTTCCAACACACATTTAATCACACCCCCCTTTGCTCTTGGGCCTACCTGCACTTGGTCAGAAATGGTGGCTTCTTCTTTTTGGAACACAAAATCACATTGAGGCTCTTGCATGGGGATTTTCTTGGATTTTAGGGTTTCCTTTTGAGATGGGCAGTAATAAGATTAGAATCCTAAGTTGTTGATAAGAGCCCTTTTTTCTCCTTTCAGGATATGGCTGGAAATGATGGGAGAGTTTATGATTGAAGGTTCGTTTGTCGTTAGACATTGTAGTTTAGCCACGGCCTCATAGCAACTGTCGAGTTGTGTTGAAACGCACGTCAAAGGGGGAACGAGCCCCTTTAATCATATGATGGCGAATGTACTCTTTTGTTTTTCATGAATTGCAAGCGTGAATGGTATAATTTGATGTCTTTGTTCTGTCGTCCAGTACTGAAAACTAGAATAAAAGAGATCCTAAATATTAATTGTAAGTTTTATTTGGTACAAATTGCTTTAGTGGTGAAGTTTTGCTTGAACGTAACATCATATAAGAATAACAATGCCCTATCTTAAAAGCAAGACTAAGGTTTCATGACTCTTTATTAATTAACCAGAGGTCCTGATCCATTCGAGTCCCGTGTATGAGTGTCGGTCTATTTATATAGTAGTTTGTAATTTATTGTCTTTATTATTTTATTTGTTAGGAAACTATTGATGTACTTGTCGGAGTTGATTATCCGATTTATTATATGATGATCAACTCAAAGATTTAATAACATATTTGAATCATGTAAGATTTAGTAAGAAATAAATTAAATGAAAAAGACATTTTAAACAAAACAACGTCGATTTTTTTTTATATTAAAATAAGTAAATGTTCAAATAAAATAGAGGGTACAATTCAATAAATAGAAAGTTCAAGTGACAAATTTTAATATTGTTACTAATTATATATATTTAGTGACAAGACTATTTATTTTATCACAAAAAGAAATTTTATAATTTTAATAATTACTATTTTTTTTTGCAAAAATTGTTATTAACATAAAATAGAGACAAAAAAATGTAAACAAAATTGTCACAAAAAACAATTAGTAATTCATGTATAGCGACGATCTAGTAACAAATAATAGTTGTCATTATGTTATGTTTTTACTAAGTTGTCCTTATAGATGTGTCATTAATTGTATTTAGTAATAATTTTACCTATATTTTTTATTACTGAAGCCTTATTTATGAAGACCAATCCGCCCTGATAACTCGTTTACTTTATTTTTGGTTCGCCTGATAATTCAAACAAAACCTAAATTAATTAAACTAGTCTAATATATATGGAACAGACAAAATTGGTCTGAACTCGAAATGTCAGGAAACCATATGAATGAGAAATATAAGCATAAATTAAATATGTTTTAATTCTATATATGCTTAATTCATTTTTACAAAAAATCTTAAGTTTTGGTACTAATTTTGAATTGATATATATTTATATGGCAAGACCTGAATGTGGTCTTGAGCCACTGGTAGGTCGGTCCTAGGGATTGAGATTTAGAGCCGCCCTAGGACTAGTCCGGTCCCAATCAGGTCTAACCAATTTATTTTTTTGGCTTAAAGGCAATTTTTATCCCCTAATTTCAGGCCATTCTCGTTTTAATCCCCTAAGTTACTAGGGTTTCATTTTGATAAAACTAAAAAAATCTCAATTTTGATACAAATTTGGTCGGAAAGTTGAGTCACTCGCCGGAAAAAGTCACATGCCAGGCATGTGACTTTTTAAATTGGGACTTCCATTGTGATTGGCTGAAAAAGATGATGTAGTGAAGACATGACCTGAAGTTAGGGGACTAAAACGAGAATGACCTAAAGTTAGGGGATAAAAATTGCCTTAAGCCTTTTATTTTCAGTCAATCACAATGCAAGCCCCAATTTAAAAAGTCGCATGCCTGGCATGTGACTTTTTTCCAGCGAGTGACTCAACTTTCCGATCAAATTTGTATCAAAGTTGAGATTTTCTCAATTTTACGGGACCAAAATGGAACCCTAGTAATTTAGGGGATTAAAACGAGAATGGCCTGAAGTTAGGGGACGAAAATTGCCTTTAATCCTATTTTTTTATTAGGTCAGTTTGGTTTTGGACCAAATCATTCTATTCTTTTATGGGCTGCTTCGATTATAAACTCGACTGATCCAGTTTAGCCCACTATACATCTTGACTCCGCCCAATAAAAATATATATCCAAATATATAAGATTATAAAATTATAGAATAGCTTCCCCGGTCATATTATAAATTATTTATACATAGATTTCAATTTAGATTAGCTACATGGCATGGATTCTTGGAAAAATAAAAGATGAGTATACAATACATATACATATACCAAATATGCACTTAGAAATTAATTAATTATAGGAATTTAGAAGTTCTCGAAATGCATTTAAATGAATCTTCAAAATCTCATCGTTGAGTTTATTAATTCAAGATACTATAAAAATTAAGTTCAAACAATAATTACGATATTGATTTGCATAAATACCATAAAAAAATAATAACCACCTCTTAATTTAGCAAAAAATTGAATGGAAACTTTAGAATTACTAATTTTCATACTCTAATAATGGTAACCTATTCATATATGAATGTGGTTATTGTTAAATGGGCGGATAATATTCTACCGTTCTCATACGCAGTAAATACCCGTAATAATTATTTAATATCATTAGAACATTATTCATATTCATTGTGTTTTATTTAAGTTATAACCAGAGCGATTGGGTCTGATTTGGATCTTACCCATTAAATTTTGTGTTATTTTTTTCATGGTGAGTTTTAGAAAAATATAATTTCTCAATTTAAATTTACATGAAAATGTAAGAACTAGTAAGATAAAAAATTTAGCTAAGATGAAAAAGATCTTTTTTTTTTAACTTTGGCATCAATTTTTTATCTATTTAAATTTGAGTTTTTTGATAATATTTTTAAGATTGAATTCGAACAAATTTAGTTATATCATATATTAGTTACGCTTAACTAATTTAAATTTTTATGTATTGTTTTTCACTTTTCTAAATTATCATGTTATGCTCAAATTAATTTATTAAAAATTTAATTTGAATTATCACTATGAAAATAAAGACGAAAGTCTCTGGTAAAATTTGTCAAAACATGAGTACATAAAATAATGCTTAATAAAATATGTACAAAATTTAAAAATTTTTAGATGTAAAGTACATATAATCGATTGATTTATCAAACATTTATAAATTCCAATATTTTAAGTTAATCGTTAAAACTACACTTTGAGGTCAAGATGCAAAGTACACATTTTAGAAGTGATTTTTTTCTAAACACTATCTAATTTAATTTTTATCTATTTTTCACTTTTTTTACAAAGAATACCCACTTTTGATTCTATTATAGCTTTCAATTTCTCTACAAAAACCACTTCTTCGATAAATACAAAATTTTTTTGCAAACACTCCCGAAGCCTTATAGGTATCAGGGTTGTGTAGTTCCATCAGCCCAAAAAATCGGTAATTCGATAGCTGGAAATGACAAATCGAATATCAAATTGAATTACTGGATTTGGTAAGAACTGAAAATTTTTCCAATTTAGTTCAAAATCAAACTAACCGAATTTTAAATAAAATAATATATTATAAAATCGAGTACTCGATGGTTTCAGTTGCAGACACAAATTTTGTTAGAACAAAGCAAAAAAGAGAAATTGACCACTCTCCATCCATAATCATAATCCAACCCCTTGATTCTCAACAACCTTATTTCATAATCTCATAAGCTTCACTGTGTCCTGAAATGAATCAGTTTGGTCGATCCGATTTGAATTTTGTGCAACTGAGTTCCCAGAGATTCTTGAATGTTTCAGTAAGTTGACCACCCAACCAACCCTATAAAAAGTATCACCATGCAGAAAACAAGTTAGCAGGCAACAATGAGTCCTCCAAAATTCTTCCACACTTGTTTACCATTTCTCTTATTATCTGTCCTCCTCCAAACAAACCCCTCACAACAACTTGATTGCGTCTTTACCCCACAGTTCACGGTACGTGTCACGAACAACCTGCCCCTATACACGGGGCCGTTGCGTCTGCATTGTGCATCTAAGGACGACGACCTTGGGTTTCACTCGATTTCCCTGTTCGGAGAGTTCAAGTGGTCGTTCTGCGATAGATTCGTGGGGGATACTCTCTTCTTCTGCCATCTGTGGTGGGATGCAAGAAACGGGACGAAAACCAAACAGTTTGATGTGTTCAAGTCGGAGTGGTCGCCTAGATGCGTCAGCCGAGTGTGTAACTGGGCAGCCAATGAAGATGGCGTCTACTTCACAGGCTACAACCCTCCACAACAATGGCAGAAAAGATATAACTGGGAGAATGAGGCCATCTGATCATCAATGGAAGTTGAGGCAAAGAGAAAGAAATTTGTTGAAATAATTTTTTAAAAAGAAAATGAAAGACCAAGAAAAATTGAGAGTGGTGCTCTACAATTATAATAAGGTATAAATTGTGGATACAAAGATTTTTAAAGAATGATAAAAGTAATGATATATAAGGATAATTATATCACTCTCTCGCGTCGTTACACGTAGATTTCATGTGATTTAAAATATATAGTATCCCTATTGTTTGTTTTCGTTTAATAAATAAATTCCGTTGTTAATCAAAGTTCAACGGAATTGCTAGTATTAGCAAAATAAATAACCACATTTAGCTCCGATTGACTTATTATTGATTTATTGCAAATTAAATAATTCTTTTGAAACTAAACTACAAAGGCTAATGCATATGAAGTGATATATCGTCAGTTTGATAAAAATATAGATATATACATATATATATATATTTGACATGCAATAAGTAAGTAAGAAATCAATTAGACGTAAAAATAATTTTTCACTATTCTTTGCTAATATTAGCAAAACCCGATGAAATTTTACTAACAGATGGATTATTTGTTTGACGGAAACAAGCATCTAAGATACTAAATATAATTTTTCAAACCACAAAAAGTTTACATATAATTATATCAGATCTCGAGAAAAGCCAGTATTATTATAATATTAATCTGCCATTAATTATCAATAGTAATAATCCCAAAAATAATTTGTTAATACTTATTACATATATGTTTGGTAACAATCTTGCAGTTGCCACTACATATTTTAGCACTTCAAAATCAAATATTTCCAAATACCTACCTAAGTAACTTAATTACCAGATTCAGACCTCAAGTTTTTATGAATTTATGAGTCAGGAGAATATTTAGTTAAAATAATCCACTTGTCCCAAGAATATAATTACGAGTACTGCTAAAACAATAAACGGTAAGCATCCTATATTCACTTTTCTTTTTTTTATTGATTTGAAACGATGGATTATTATTAGTTGAAATAATTCAATTACGATAATTATAATAATCATACCATAATCAATAATATTAAATAACTGAAATCAAACAACACCTACGATTATTACCTTTTTGAACCCATAAAAAATGCACTTTGAACCCATGACCTCTATGATTATAGGACCTCAGCTTCGCAAACTGAGTTAGACCTGATAGGCCCTATATTCACCTTTCTTTTGCTATGTTTTCAAATCAAATTTAATTCATTATTGTATCGTTGATTTAAACTCACGTAATCATTGTATTTGCAATCTGAATCCAAGTCTAATGCATAAAATTTGTCAGTCACCCAACTTTCCTGCCTAAACTGTAGAATTTTTCTAGATCCCCTTCATACAATCTTCAGTCTTCTCTAGCAACTCAAGCAGATTGTTACAGATCTCAAATTAGAATATTCAATTCAATCCTTAATTTATGTTAACCAATCTTCATGTTATTGCTAAATCCTGCATCCAACAACCTCAAAAACCATATAAAAACATCGTTTACTCACAGGAACTTGTAGTACCTAAGCACCAATACTCGAAAGAGTAAAAGAATTTCAAAGCTAGTAGATACGAGTCTAACAAGAAACATCATATCATGTATCATTTTCCAAGCGGATGCCACAGAAAAAAATAAACATTGTATTCTTATCCAGAATACATAGTGATGCAGGTCATACAGTCGAGGTCGGGTAGTCGGACTTTGGTACCCTGAGATCGGATCGCTGAACCCTTTTTCGAGCTTCCTACTAATAGATCCTGAGAGCAGAACACACGTTAGGCTTGTTGGGCGTCCCCAGCTAAAACCCTCTGATGCTTAAATTAGAAAAAGTGGGATCGAATTCGATCTAAGGAGAACTAGTGAGACTAAAAACATAATAAATGCACTTGACATAAATGTTCATAAATGTTGATATTTATAGTGTACGGTACCGCATAAAAAGGTGTCACGTGGCATCATCTAGGTGTCAGGAGATCCAACGGTTGTCATGTTGGGTCGCCCTCTAGAGCGAGTCAGGCGGGTCGGGTCAGGTGGCTTGACCCACACATTCACACACAAATCTTGTCCATTTTTGTTAATTTTTTAAGGATTGGAGGGCAATTTTGTCTTTTTAAGCTGACGAGGGTAGTTACCCTCATCACACAGTGAACATTGAAAATAATCTGCCCTGGTCGTCTCATGTGCATCTGCTTCTTCTTCATTGTGTATCCAAGGATGATGACCTCAAAAATCATAACCTTTCTCTATTTGATAAATTTAACCAGAGTTTTTGCCTGAACTTCTAAAATTCGACTTTGTTCTTTTGCCATCTCTGGTGGAACTCACTTTTTGGCCCCAAGCACAAACTTTTCAATGTTTTCGACAGAAATTGGGCTAAGAGATGCACCAGTGACTCCTGTTACTGGGCAGCCAATGGAGATGGTATCCAATTTACTGGCCACGACCCTCCAATTAACTGGGTAAAGATATATGACTGGGACAAAGACACTGGTAGATCAAATGCATTATGCAGATGATATGCATCTCAAAATTACCTATGAATAAAAACTAAACAGGCATTGTTGCGCTATAGTGATCTTTTTCTTGATAATCTTTTATGCTTGATATTTCTACTGCAGAGCAATGTGTCTCATTTCACACCGACACAAACAGAGAGAAAGAGAACATCGGTATACAGTTAAATTTCCAGAAATCCGTGGCTGCCTAGTGAAACAAGACCTGCAAAGATGTTATGACCTGCTGCAGCCTACACCATATCTTGTTAATTAATATCACTCCATTCCAGGATTATATGACTCTTGAGCCTGTTTTAGAATGGGTCTGAAAATCTATACTAACATTATCCTCACAGTAATAAGCGTCCACTCATACAGAGTCCTGCTTCAACATTTCGTATATCCAGGCACAGTGGCTTTGCAGACTGACACAGACATGGTGCGGAGAAATTTCCGCATAGTCATACAATTTCCTCATTAGACTAGGGATTAACAGCAGCATGCAGAACTCATTGTCAGACACCAATCGACCTTCTAAATCTATGCATCAAATTCAAACCATCAACTTGTATAGTGATGCGAATCAGCTCCTCCTTTCCCATGCCAAGAAATTTTAACCAACCTAATTCACCAGATTGAACTCAGAAGCTTTCTGCTGTTGTTAGCTTCAATAGCTGAGTGCCTCAAAACATAAGCGAAGGAGGTGCTAATTTTTTTTCATCAAATCTTTCATCCAGAGCACCTTCACTGCTTCGTCTGTATTTCTGGAAGGTTTGACATCATCACTTTCTTTGTCTTGAAAGTGTACTCTAGAGTCAATATGACAGTGATGTGTGTGTGTGTGTGAGAGAGAGAGAGAGAGCGAGGGAGACAGTTCTGTGAAGGAGAGAATTGGAAATAACGCAGCACAAAACTCATGCCTAAGGAGCACTAAAACTTAATTATTGATCTGTTTGAAAATCAAAAAGAAAAACATTAGTTACAAACTGATGTAGCTTTACCTCAGCTGGTTTCCCAATTAAACTGACAAATTTACGTTACACACCATAGAACAGATGTATTACAAATTGCTGGCGTAAAGCAGGTCACTCTATTTTAGATCTCACCCGTCCCAAGAGGCTGCCTGGAGGTGTCTCCAGAAGCCCAAGCCTGATAGTCCTTCACTAACTGCAAAAAAGCATCCAGAGAGGGTTATAAAAATGCTACAGGAGTGAGCCCATAGGAGACAAATAAACAAGGGATAATACATACCCCTCCTATGAGATTTGGTAAAATTACATGTAGACCCTTATGATTTGGGAAATTACATTTATCACCCTTGAAGTTTACTTTCATCTAACAAATAAGTCCCTCAATTAGTCAAATTTCACCGAATTTGCTAATATTAACAAAAAAGTTGGGAACGATATCTTTATTTACTCCCGACTAACTTATTACGAATTTATTTTAGGCTAAATAATCTTTTTATGATCATCAAATTACCCTCATATATCTTCACCATTATAAGGGTTGTTTAGTCGGAAAAAAATGTTTAACCTGCAATAAATCAGTAATCAATCAATCAAGAACACATATCCATTTTCATTCAGTATTTTTATTATTGTCAACAAATTCAGTGAATTTTGACTAAAGAAGGGATTTATTTGTTAGACGAAAGCAACCCTCAGGAATGCTAGATATAATTTTCCAAACCACAGAGGTTCTACGTACAATTACACCAAACCTTAGAAAAGAGGACTATAATAATCCTAATAAACAATCTTACTATATGATAAAGCAAAAACAGAGGTTACACTGAAACCCACAAAATCAATGCCAAGAGTGCAAATGAAACCAAGCAACAAAAGGGTTCATAATAATTCATAATAACATGAACATGACCATAGCAGGCAATCCCTGCAAACACAGGGATACAAAAATACATCAAGGGCAAGTTTTAGGCCAACTCTTAGGCATCAAACTACTATCATATGCACAATCATAATATTTTAGGGTAAATTGCAATCTACATACCTGTGATATGAAAAATAGACAATTAACCCCCTTATGGACCCCTCGATGTTTACAAAAGGTTCAAAATAACCCATTCATGCAAGTGGTGTTGTGTACGCGCGGATTTTCTTTTTTTTTATTATTATTTTATTTTTATTTTACAATCGTTGGATCTTATATAATATAAATCAACATTCAGATCTTATATATTATTTATATATAAAATATAAAAAATACAAATAATTAAAAAAAGAAAAGAAAAATTCATTGTCTTCCTCAAGCATCCCCCCACCCCCGCCTCTGCCATCGCCCACCTTCCCCTCTGCCACCGCCTCCACCTCTCCCAATCCCTTCACCCCCGCCTTCCCCTTCTTTTTTCTATATTCTTTTTTTTATTTCTAAATATTGTATATATATGTATACATGTATATGTATATTTTATGTATTATTCATTGTATAAATCTATTTTTATAATTTTTTATAAATTTATTTTTGTAACTTCAACCAATTTGGCCATTGATTTAATTCAAATGGATATAAGCTATTGATTTGTATCAAATATACACCGTTAATTTAAATCAGAAAAGATATAGACCATCAATTTTTTTGTTAGATCTGGACCAGTGATATATATATATATGTGTGTGTGTGTATAAAATAAGATCTAACGGTTTATGATTAAGGGTATAACATACAGCTAAAAATGAAGTAAAATCACACCCCACGTGCGTGATGTACACCGCCTGAGGGAAGGGGGTGTTTTGCACATTTTCTTAAAATTTAATGGGGTAAATTAGTGTTATTTTTTTTTTATAAAGGGGGTTAATTCACTATTTTTTGTATCACAATTTATTTTAAATTGCTTCATGAATTGTTGTATTTTAAAAAATGAATGAAAGTAAATTGCTAATTTTTTATATAATATAATAATTTATGCATTTATAAGATCACAAGAATTACTTATATTTTTTTTAAATTCTGAATTTGGCCTCGGGTTTCAATCCAAGGGTTCCAACACTGTCACAAATTTATCAGTATAGTTCATTGTATTTTTTAAAAATTATATAGAAATATATACATTATTACATTTGTATGTTTCATTGTATTTTTAAAATTAATATAATTTTAAAAACTAATTAAATATAATTAATTTATAAAAAAATAAAAAATATATATAATTTGTGAATTGAACCAATGTTAATTGCAATTCACAATGTGAAATTGGCAATTAACACCAAATTAATTTTTTTTTAAAAATATTTTCTTTTTATAAAATGTGTCACTGCGGTTTCTTACCGCGGTCACACAATAAAATTTTTCTTTTTTAAACAAAATTTGTGGCACCGCGTTTACAAAACGCGGAGCCACTTAAATCTTTAAACTTTTCACAACAACACCAAATCTCTATTTTTCTTTTTTTCTTCACATTTTTTAAATAATTTCCCCCATAGTTTCCGAAGACACCATTATATCTTCAAAAACTTAAGGACATCAAACACCCAAAATGCTTTGTTTGGTTAGTTTTAAAAGGGGAAAATTATTTAATTAATACAAAATAATATAAAATAAAATAAATACAAAAAAGGGGTGCTTTGAAATTTTTTCAAAGAGTAAGCAGACCCGCTATCTCAGATAGCGGTTTTGCCATTAAAAAATAAATATATAAATAAAAGGAGGAACAACAGCTTGGTTTTTACAGGTTGTACTTGCATACCAATTTGACCAAAAGTAAAAATATATATATATATAATATAATAATAAATTTAATATTTTTATAATATTGCTTACAAAATATTGACAAAGATAATATTGCATATTTATTAATTCCATGCACGAAAAATTAAAAATAATCATATTGAGTGACTTCAATTGAAGTAACAAGACTAAGCAATTGTTTTAAAAAATTATTATTATTAGAATGTATTTTTATCCAAAAATAATAATTTAATTTAATAATACATTTTAACATTTTTACTAAAATTATGTATAGAAAATTAACAAAAGCGTGTTCATTAATATTGTGTGCAAAAATTGACATCAATCATGTTGTGCAACTTTATCCGAAGTAACTACACCAGCTACTTTTAATAAAAAAAAAAATTATTATTATCATAATTTTTTATCAAAAAATTAATTTCGATTTTAGTTTTAAATTGACAAAAATAATATTGCATCTTTATCAATGTCGTGTATAAAAATTGACTATAATCATATTGTGTGACTTAGTTGAAGTATATTTATATATGTATATATATATCATGGGTTTAATTTATATGCACATGTCAAGATACTTTAAACTCATGATATATAATAATTATTTTTAAGAAAAATTGCTTGGTGTCACTACTTCAAGTAAAGTCACGCAATATTATTTTTGTCAATTTTTTTTACACGATACTAAAATAGAGCAGCTCCATTTTTTTTCTGGTTAATTTTTTTGTACATAATATTAAAAACGAGACAATATTTCTTTTGCCAATTTTTCGTACACAATATTAATAAATTAAATTTATTATTAAACTAAATTTAACTTTTTGATAAAGATACATTTTAATAACAATAATTTATTTTAATAAAAATTAGTTGGTGTAGTTACTTCGAATAAAGTAGGACAATATGATTGTTGTCAATTTTTGTACAATATTAATGAACATGCAATATTACTTTTTTTAATTTTTTTGCACACAGTATTGATAAATACATTCTAATAATAAGTATTTAAAAAAAATTATTGGTATGTTACTTTTAAAGTCACACAATATAATTATTGACAATTTTTTGTACGCGACATTAATAAAACTGCAATTTTATCTTTGTCAATATTTTGTACGCAATACTCCTGTACCTGGTTTTATTCTATGTTTAATGATAGAGCTGCTATCTCAGATAGCGGTCCGCCTACTTTTTTTCAAAACATCCTTTTTCTATAATTTTTTATTTTTTTGTATTAATTAAATAATTTTCCCTTTAACAGGCATTTAGCTCTATTCTGTTTCTCCCACCCTGACAAGTTTATCAATGAGCAAATACTTATCATTCTTCAACCAAAAGATGCTGGCATTATCCTAATGATCTCCCATACAGCTATTTCCCCAAAGCTTGTAAGGTCAACTCCGTGCACTTAGTACACAAACAAAGCCGGTTTAGAACAAGCTCAGAGTGTTGGAAAAATTGTATTGCAAACAATTCATACTGCAGAAACGTCAAGCTAAAGGGGCTAGAAAACAAAAGATTTTGTACAAGGACTAGTACAAGGAAGTAAAATAGAACTATAGAATAGTTTTATTCACAAACCTGTGACATAAATCGGGGAAGCATGGCCTTCAATATCTGTTCTAACACCTGGGAGCCTGTTGATTCAATGACCTGTGCTGGAATTGCACGAAATGCAAAGGGAATCTCAATGCTGACCTGCACATGACATACCAACAGCATCATACCATTTGAGTGAAATATGTGACTGCACGAAGTTAGTTATGAACTAAATTGAGGCATTCGCAAAACACTACCTCAATGACTGCATCTGAAGTCAACCTCTGAACTGGTGAATCGCGTTTCGTGCTATCACATGATATCTTATTCTCCATTGAAGCTGCATGCCCATACCAAATCAGTGTCAAAGGACTCCTGAAAAGAATTATATAGTAATTCTCAGAATCAAATGACACCAAACCAGACAAACAAATCATGTTTTAAGACAAGAAGAGGAAGAGAAAAGTTTTCGATATGTGGGAATAAATTTGATACAAAAATGCTAATCATAGATCATAATCTGTGTCACCAACATAATCATCAGTCTCCAGTTCCATTGTTGAAGGATAGGCTCTATTTTCAACTGAAAGGATTCTCTACAATCAGTCATTTCAATGAAGTAGCCCCTATAGAGTTCACTAAACTATGTATTACGCATTTGATCCCATCTCAGAAAGCTAATAGATCACAATATGCACCCAGCAGATCAGAGAAGTGTGCACTTGATTCTACTCGAATTAGCATTTCACAGTGCCAGCAGATCAGAGAAGTGTGCACGTGATTCTACCCGAATTAACATTTTGCAGAGTTCATTGCCGCACAATCAAATATTCCTTTAAAAGTGTTCTTGTTAGTTGTAACACCAGTTTATTAACTAAATTCAGTTTACCTGTTAAGCAAACTTATTACTCATTTTCTTGTTTGAACCATTTTTAAGATTTTTCACTTTTCAAAATTGAATAGTTAATAAGTTACCGGACAAGGAAGTTAGCAAAATAAATTCACTTCAGTCGTGAAATAAACTACAAGGGAAGATTCTAACCATCAAATTTGTCATTCTGTGCAACAACGATGGGCGAGCCCTCGAGCTGCAATTAGCATTGTCAAAGTTAACCAACACTCAAAGTAAAGATAATAATATTCTATTAAGCTATGTGGGTGCATTCATGCAGGGGAAAATGATTTGTCTATGCCACTACTAGCACTGTCCACAGAATTCAATATCACCTATTCCACCAATCTCAAGTTCATTCTACTCTGTTACAATTGCAAGTATCATGAGTGCACAGAGACCAGTAAATATGCATATAGCTCTTAAAAGTAGTACAGGATGAGCCAAAAACAATACCTTGCATGACAAGAGCTTAATGCAGCAACCATCAGGCTGCTCCTCCACTCTCACCAACAAAACTGGACAAACTTCAAAAGCAAAAAACTTAAACCTATACACATAACACCTGAAGGTGTTGTCATCCACTCGCTCTATTCTCTCCGCATCTAAAACAGAATATTGACTCGCAGGCAAGCTCATATACTCAGCTACAAAAAAATGAATACGACCAAGAATTAATATTAAAAAAATGGCATTTAGTAAAGACTGAATATACCACAATGATAAGCATTTAAAGGAGGCAGCAAAATAAAAAATAAAAATAAACACACGGAAAACTCATAAACTCAACCGAAACAATCAACATACAGAATGCATCATAATACAAGACTACATAATTGACTGAAAAACAAAAAGTGAAACAATATATTACTCAGCGGCCGTTGGAGCTGACGGACGGAGACGGATTCAGTTCTCCGGGCCACGAAGCGGGCTTTGGGGGCGGAATCCGCGGAAATGCGGAGAGTGGACTTGGAGGCATCGTCTGATGATGATGATAGGTTCGACAACACGACGAGGTGCGGAGAGTTCGAGCTCCTCAACCCAGTTCTAGGGTTCCTCAACTGGAATGGGATGGGATTGGAGTTCAGTGACGCCATTAATGGAATATCTGGAGTGATGAAAATTGTGTGGGTTTTGGGGGTTTTGATAACCCGTGGCAGTTGGGGGAATAGATTGCGGGTCGAGGTGTAGGATTTGAGTCCACGAGAGCGGTGAGGAGTTGGATGTGACGTCCCGGCGCAGGCTAGTGGTAACACCATATGTGTGGCTAAGATGTGCTGGGGGAAATAATTTGTAAAATTGCACTTTAATATTCAAAACGAAGTGCGATTTTATAAGATTTTGGGCGATTTCGATGAGCGATTTTAATACTAATAACAAAAGTTTAATAAGTTACAACTAATAAAAAAATAAGAATTTAGATAATTAAAACTCTTTAATCGACAAAAAAATAGCAAATTATTTGATTATTGAAATTCTATGTAATAAATTAAGAACATACATAGCTAAATATGAATAAATCATTCAAATAATTCGTTTTATTATTATAACTAGTAATCTTGTTTTATCTAATAAATATATATTCTGTAATTAAAATTTATTGATTAGCAAATAAATAAATAAATATTCATATTTATCCTTGTTGTTCTAGACTTTTAGTTTTAGATTTTTGTGTTATTTATTATTATTTATTTATTTCACAAGACAACCATAAAATTAAGTATTTATGCAAAAGATCACCTCAAATTAATTAAAAAAGAATTATAGGCATATTCGGAATTTATTTAGACTTTAACTAAACCAGTTTATACGTTGGACCTAATTTAAAAAATGGACCTAATTAGAGCTTTTGGACTAAATTGTGCCAATTTGACCCGCTGTACACTTTACAATTGGAATTTCAAACAAAAGTCGATCGAAATACTTTCTTAGGTGGATTTTTTTGTTAAATTTCATAAATATAAATCATTTTAAATGTTCTTGTAAATTTGATGCTTACAAACATAAATATTTAATCTCATGTAAATTGTAGATCTATAACCACGTATCATATATTTTTGTAATTTCAAAAATAATTATATAAAAAAACACTTAAAATGAATTATAGGGACGAACATATGTGTGCATAATCAATTTAAAATTATAAAACAAAATTATTATTATTATTTTAAAAATATACTAATTAGATTAATAAAATATTAAAAAATTAGAAGATAATAAAAAAGTGAGAAAAGAAAAAGAGACGTGAAGATTGAGAAAAGAGAAAATGAGAATTAAGAAAATCGAGAAATATGAAAAGTTAAAAAAAATAATTAAATATTAAAAAATAAAAATTAATATACTAAAATTAAGTGAGATATCAAAATAAATAATGGTCTACACTTTATATACAGTATAGATTAAAACAACTATAAATGCAAATTTCAGTGAACCAATTATACTATTTGCTCGTTAAAATTTCAGGCAACGAATTACAGGCGGTTCGGTGAACGAATGAGTCGCGAGTTTTTGTTTTGTGCACTCGTAGTAATTAGCAGCCCAAGCACACACGACTCAAAGAAGAAGAGAGAAACCTAGACAAATGCGCAGGCATTTACGCAGGCACTACCATCTCCGATGCTCTTCCCGTTAGTCTTGGAGCATTCATCGTCTGCTATATTACCCCTTTTAAGAGCGTGCAAAACTATCAGGGACCTCAACCAAGTCCACACTCACATAATTCGCAGAGGCTGTGAGCAAGATCATTACTTGATTGCCCAGTTTATTTCCATCTGCACCACGGTTCTGCCCACCAATGTATCTTATCCCACCGGCGTTTTCGACTGTGTTACCTGCCCAAATATTTATCTGTGGAACATTTTGATGAAAGCCCATTGTGAGAACTCTTCTCTTGATGAATGTTTCTCGCTTTTCAGTCGGATGAGGAGGGCGGTGAATGTGGTTCCTGATAAGTATACTTTTCCTTCTTTGATTAAGGCTTGTTCCAATTATTTGGCTTTGAGGGAAGGGAGGCTTGTTCATGGGGTGGCAGTGAGGTGTGGGACTGAGGGGGATGTGTTTGTGGGCTCTAGTCTGGTTGATTTGTATGGTAAATGTGAGGAGATTGAGTGCGCGCGAAGGGTGTTTGATGGAATGTCTGTCAGGAATGAGGTTTCTTGGACGGCTATGATGGTGGGACTCTTGAATATTGGGGATATTTATGCCGCGAGATGCTTGTTTGATGAAATGCCCCAGAGGAATGAGGCAACTTGGAATGCGATGATAAAGGGATTAGTGAAGTTGGGTGATTTGAAGAGTGCGAGGAAGGTGTTTGATGTGATGCCCTCGAGAAATGAGGTGTCATTTACTACGTTGATTGATGGGTATGCCAAGGCTGGTGATATGGTGGCTGCGAGTTCCTTGTTCGATGAGTTGCCTCAGAAAGATTTGGTTTCATGGTCTGCTCTGATGTCGGGGTACGTAGAGAATGGGAAACCAGGTGAGGCTTTGAAAGTATTCAGTCAAATGTGGGCTATGAATGTGAAGCCTGATGAATTTGTACTAGTGAGTTTGATGTCTGCTTGTTCTCAGTTGGGGTCCTTGGAGCTAGCAAAATGGATTGAGTCCTATATGAGTAACGAATCATTTGACTTGAGGCGTGCTCATGTTGCTGCAGCTCTTGTTGATATGAATGCGAAGTGCGGGAATATGGAGCGAGCAACTTTATTGTTTAAGGAGATGCCTAAACGTGATTTAATTTCATATTGTTCAATGATACAAGGATTATGTATCCACAGTCGTGGACCTCAAGCAGTTCTCCTGTTTGACAGGATGATAGATGAAGGCATAAGGCCTGATGATGTGGCCTTCACCGTTATCTTGACCGCATGTAGTCATGCCGGCCTAGTGGATGATGGATGCCGTCTTTTTGACTTAATGGTTCACAAGTACTCCATTAGACCTTCTCCTGATCACTATGCCTGTATGGTCAACCTTCTTGGTAAATCTGGAAAAGTCCAGGCTGCTTATGAGCTTATACAGTCGACCCCCGTGGAGACACATGCTGGTGCTTGGGGTGCTCTTCTTGGGGCTTGTAGGCTACATGGTGATATTGACTTAGGTGAGGTAGTAGCTCATAGACTTTTTGAGCTTGAGCCTCACAACGCTGGTAATTATGTTCTTTTGTCCAACATATATGCAGAAGCTGATAGATGGTTGAACGTGTTCCATCTGAGGGGCAGAATGAGCGAGAGAGGAGTTAGAAAAATACCTGGTTGCAGCTATGTAGAGTCAACTACCCCAACCTGATTCCTATCTTTTCAGGTTTTGGTACAATTATGTTGACTTCAAATGAGATGATGCACTTCCTCAGTTTGAAGTGAAAGCATCTATTTTGGCCAGTGCACCAGCAGTGCAACCATTTCCACGCCCTTGATATGCAAAGACGATATCGATTAATCAGTTCTGCAATTCTCGGTTCTTTCTCGGTTGGGCACAGTTCGAAGCCAGTAACACACTTTAGAAGAGTATAGGTTTCACATTGGCCTGACACTTCTAAAAAAATTGGGGTTGGTTGAATTTGGGAGTTTGCCCCAGTGACAAAGCTGGGGCTAGCTATAGTCTTTGAAACACTTTTGTCCTGCGAACTGACCGGAGGTATTCAGTGCCGGATTTGCTATGCAGACACTACTATATGGCTAATTCAAATCAGAGACCACGCAAGAAAATATACCTCAAAGAATCTGGTTGATTGGAATGCAACGCAATGTATATTGTACCCCTTAATTTTTTTTTTTTCAAATGGATGATTTATAGAAACGTCCTTGAGATTTGGTCTAAACATATACAGAGACCCTGTAGGTTTTCAAAATTACATCAATTCCCCAAAGTAAAACGGATGTTGAAGAACCCTAATGGAGGTGATGCGATTAATAATTTGCCCTTTGTAAAGGTTGCTAACATGAAGATTTGTAATGCTTTATTAATTGTGACGGCCTAAATTTTAATACTTTAACTTGTTTGATTTTCCTTTAAAATGTAGGGATTGGTGGAAACAGTTTGTAAGTTAGTTATCCGTGCAGATCCTTTCATCCAAACACAAGATGAAAAATAGAACATAACATAAATTGACCATAATAGATTGGATTAAATGCAGACACCCCGACATTTGGGGGTTTTTGCCTCCAAACATATAAACCATTGAACTCGACACCCCAACGACTTGAATTTTATTACACCATCACATTTTATCATTTTCATGTGTTAGAATGGACGTGCAAAACACGTGAACAATGTTTTCTTCACTTTTGGACGATCATAATATTTGGCCTCTAATTTAGTAGATTGTGCCATTTAAAATGGATGGATTATATAATAATTTTAAAGCTTATTGAACAAAAAAATTGGTTGAGACTTATTTTGATAATCACAATGAATCGAGGCGCTACGAGTTTTTATTAGTCAATCTCAAATCGAGTATCAATAATTTTATTTATTTTTCGGTCCTAGCTAAATGTAGAATAAGATGGGTGAAACTTATATTTATTCAACTTGTAGGACCGAAAATGCAATTTAACAAATCTTACTTTCATGAGCCCAAATACGCGCTCTGGTCTCCGGCGGGCTGGTCCCCCAAATTATTTGGAAAAAGAGGGAACAAAGCCCAATTATTTTATTCAAAATGCAAAACTGAAGAAGAAAACCCTAATCCGCGCCAGTTTCTCTCTCCAGCAGCAACGTTCTTCTTCCACCTGAGGTATGTCTTCTTCTCGTTCTACTGCTTTCGTTTTGTTATGCTCTTCTTCTCGTTTCTGTCAAAGATTACTGTCTCACCGATTATTTATCTGTTTTCTCTCACTGTTACTAATATTTTTTTTTTAAATTGTTGAGTAGTTGATTATTATGTAATTTGTTGTGACTATTTAATGTCTTAGCTCAATTTATTGCTGTAGTATGCAGGTAATTTGCTAAGTTAGTAAATTGTTGATTTTTCTTGCTGTAATTGTTAAATAATTGTTGATGTGAAGGTGGCAACTACACACAGGTTTTGTATGCCATGACGTATTGTAGAGTAATCCGTGACGCAACTACGCAATTGATTTGCGAAAGCTTCAGGTGTTTGAGGAATGATTTAATTGTACAGTAATCCATGACGCATTCCTTTCTATAAAAGTGGTCAGGCAGCTTCCTATTCTTGGTTCAAAGCGAAGTGTCAGCAAGATTATCTGAGTCTTGTTTGCCAAACAATCATTTGTTTTCTCCTGGTATTTCATTTGTCATTTATCTATGCACATGGTTGTGGGATGCATATGCTTGACCGTGGCTTCATGAGGAAAAAGTATGGCAGATCCTGTGCCCATTTGGACTGCCCAGCTTTATTGCTGCAGGTGGTCTTTCGTGGCTTGGATATGAGTGTTGCCTTGCTCATCTGAGCCTAAGTATAAGTCCACACATATACACAAATTTGTATCATCTCATATCTGATGCTGTATGATGTTTTTCAGTTGTTATTGATCTGGTTTCGATTGAAAATAATTGTGGTGGAGGTAAAAGAAAAGCCGTCTTAGCCAACAAAATTTAGTAGTTGACATGAAAGAAAATTTTATTGAGAAAGATGGAGAAAGGAAGATGATGAGTTATGACAGGTACTTATGATGGGCTTGCATATCGTCTTAGGTGTTTCTCCTGGTGCTGCCAATTCTTGTTGTGCCTGTACCGAGCATCTAAAATATGAATTGTCCCTCTGACTACATTGCTCGTTTCAGCTGATTCCTTCTCTATCCTGAAATTAAGATTTATTTCACTATTTATTTGATACATGATGCTTGGAGTTTTTAAAAGTGACTTAATAAGCTTCAAAGTTACATCGCTACTATTTTGGTCCTCATGGAGAAAGTGACCTTTTATGCTTAGGATTATAAGTCAAAAGGTGGAATTATTCATTTTCTTGAGTCATATTGTTAATTGACATATCCTTTGAACTTATTTCTGAAACATTTGGAGGTAATTGTGAGGCCATTTGGAACTTTTATATGCTATGTTATTACTCTGTAAAGAGTGGTGCATGTGTTCTATTAAGACTTTGGTTTCATTTAGATGAACTCCTTATTTTGCTTATGAAAAATATACGATTCAAGTCAGAAGTCTGGCTGAGAATGTCAATGTCTGTCTTTCACTTTGCTTGTGCATCATTAAGTAGCAACCGTTCTCATATGGTGCATATCAGCTTAAGTTCTGGAAAGAGTGTGTGATTCATCCATTTCTCTGCTTGGAGGAACTGCTTTTTTCTGCGTTAACCTTTCAGGTTCATATATTCGGATAAGGGATGGTGCCGATGGTTTACTGCCGGTAAGCATTGTCTTTATGCTTCATATGGTGAAGCGGGCCAGAGTCATGTGGTGAAGCAAAATTAAGAGCTGATTTTCTAAATAGTGGCTCAACATTTAATTCTTAATTTACTTTTGATGTAATGATTTAGATATGTATGATGACTTGTACGTTGTTTATCTACTTCTGTTATTATGATTTTTTAACAACGTTTTCGGGAATAAAATTTAAAAGCGAAGCGTGTTTACTTTGGTTCTGAAGAATAAATCAAAGTCAAGTGAATATAAAAGCTTTTTAGGTGAACTTCGACTCTTTGCCAGTTTTTCATAAAAACTAACCAAACATGTATTTTGTAAATAAATTCGCCTGAAATAATACATCAATATTCAACACATGTTCCCATAAATTGCGACCTATATATCTGCTAATGATGATTTCTGAATGTAAGATAACAAGGTCTCAGACAGCCCGACCCTTAATATTTTATATACTTGCTCCAGGGACCCAAGGAGGAGGATAGAGGTTTAGGGCATCCTTAAACTCGACCTATGATTATGACCCAACAAGAATGATCAGCTAAAATGGCTCATGAACCTAACAACTCCCTCTCCCCACGTGGCGTACATCTAATTCACCAGTCAAACGTCACTTTAAACCACATCAGTCCTACAAAAATAATTTAAATGAGGAAGGGCTCTCTAAAGTCTAGAATTTCCTGACAGCTATGGCTCCTTGAGCCATTTGTCACTTTATCCAACCATCCTAACCCATTTCTTCGAATATCTATGAATAGGGATAGACCCCCAGCAAGCGAGAGCACTCTCGTATATATATAGATTTGGTCCATAAACACTTCAACCCAAATCGTGATCGATTGTTCAGATTCATTGGATCTATGCTATTTTTGTGCGCATTAATCATAATAATATTTTTATTTGGGTAAATATTACTTTTGGTCCCTCAACTATGTGACTTATCTAGATTTAGTCCCTTGTATATATTTTTTTATTAGACTTAGTGCCTCATGTTTATAAATTCCATCAATTTTGATTCATTCTATTATCTATTTGTTAGTTTTAATGAATTTGTGAGGAAAAAGAATATATTTTTTATACTGCGTAAACACAAAATTTGTGACCTTGCATGAAAGAATAGGTGGCTCACCACTCCACCAAATACACTAGTTTATTATTTTACTAAATGAAAATTTTCTTATACATAATTGTGAAATAAAAAATATGTTAAAAAATATTTCAATACATAATTGATCATTGTCATTCTATATATCTTGATAATAAAAAATTAAAATATAATCAACCAGATAACACAAATACCAAACAATATCAAAAATTATGATACGTAAAAATACATTTAAAAAAAGACATAAAAATTATAAACAAATACATAAAAGTCATGTCATCAAATACTTAAAAACAATCTAAAAAATATTTTAAACATTAGTTAAAACATAATTAAAATTACCTAAAAATACCTCAATTTTATAAAATATTAAATTAAAACAGGCTCGATCAAGCCTAATTTGGATCCGAATTGGCTCTGGACAAAGTTTTAACCACGTTGGTTCATGAGGAGAGTCTGAATTTAAAAATAGATCCAATTAAAATTATTTAAAGATTCAAAACCAAACACAAATAATAATCGACTGATCTCAAATCAAAATTTTTCAAATTAGTTCGCATGGATCCTGACCCAATCCAACCTAACTCATTATACACGTTAAATCTTGCCGTAACATTTTTTACATTATCTCATTAGATCTTTTACTTCGTTTTTTTTTTCTCAAATTTCAATCTTCTAACCCTTTTCAACTTCCACGCATATTTTCTTCTTTCAATAATTAATTACGACTTAACTTTCATTTTAATACTTTTTATTTATTGGCTTAAATTACAATATTTACAAAACAACTTAACTTAAAAAGAGGACATTGGAAAAACGGATTTCTGAACTGTACGTCTTTCCTTCCAATCTTGGCCGTTGAAGTTTCATCTAACCAACGGTATGTACTCTCGATCCGGGACATTTGAAATTGACCAATAACAACTCATCCCAGTATTCTATATAAAGTCCACCTCGAGTTACAATTCCTCACGTCGAGAGATCCTCACAGAGTATTCACTTTCCGCTACCTCAAACCGAGCAGCAGCAAATGGCACCAAAAGCAGAGAAGAAACCAGCGGAGAAGAAGCCCGCCGCCGAGAAGGCTCCGGCGGAGAAGAAGCCCAAGGCCGGTAAGAAGTTGCCGAAGGAAGGCGGCGCTGCTGCCGGAGACAAAAAGAAGAAGCGGATAAAGAAGAGCACGGAGACCTACAAGATCTACATATTCAAGGTGCTGAAACAGGTGCATCCTGATATTGGGATTTCGAGCAAGGCCATGGGCATCATGAACAGCTTTATCAACGATATCTTTGAGAAGTTGGCTCAGGAGGCGTCGCGACTTGCGCGCTACAACAAGAAGCCGACCATCACTTCTCGTGAGATTCAGACCGCCGTGAGACTGGTTTTGCCGGGAGAACTGGCTAAGCACGCTGTTTCAGAAGGGACTAAGGCGGTTACGAAATTCACTAGTTCTTGAAGGGTTTTCTAGGGTTTCTTTTGTTTTCCTGAAATTACGAGTCTGTGAGAGGTTAATTTTCTAGATTTAGTGGTTATTAGGACTTTATGTTTGATTGTGTAAATGGGTTTTTAGTATTCGTTTGAATGAAGATGCTTTAACTTGGGCAATGGCTAATCGTGATTGGAGCTTCTGAAGTTTGACCCTTTTTTCTTGTGTTCTTATTTTTCTGGGTAAATGGTTTGGTTTGTTTCTATTTCTAGACTTTTTAGATCGTGTTTGGAAGCCTCTTGGATATGCTGACGGGATATTATATTTGGTTGACTAATGTCTTTCTTTCATATTACACGCTCCATGACAGAGTTGCTTGACGGGATGGTGTCTATACAGCGCTTTAGTTTTTAGCTCCACTGAGATGCCGAAAACATTTTTGATTGTGAACATTTGCTCATCTGGATAGATATTCTATTTTTACACAAGCACTTCTGATGCCTGTTCTATTTTTTGATTTCACTACATATCATTTTATATTGATTCAGAGATCCTGCCATTGAAAATTTTGCTTCCTGATTGATTGGTTAAGCATTGAAGCTTCAATATAGCACTTGAAGTTAAGCCTTCATTTGTATTTTTATAATCAAGTGATATCTAATGAGTTAATAACAAGATTTGGATATTCTTGTAACATTTTTGTCTGTAAACAGGGGAGGCGATGAGCCCGCTGCGTACTGATTTGACTTATCTTCTTGACGGGTAGGGTAATGTTATTCCAATTGAATTGATGGTCCTTATTTCATTATATTTTTGTATGCATGATCTGTATTTTATGCACTGTCAATTGTTGTAACACTGTAAATTGGATAATGCAAATTTCATAACTATATTTGGCTTTCCAGACCAGTTGTCGTTTGATTTGGCTTGTTAAGTGAGCAATATAACATGGAGAGCTTTTTAAACCCGATAGGGAATAACTCATGTTTTCCTCTCAATGTCAATTATTGAGAGAATTGAGTTGTGGAGTGTGCTTGTGCTCTGTATTTGTTAGAGTTGAGGACCTAATGATGATGAATTGATTTTGTTGCAAAAAAGAAGGCATGTAGACGTCTACATACTCTGCGATCTTGAGTTTCTTTCTAGTGTAAGTAACTTATTGTTTTTGTTGATGTATGGTTAAAGAAAAGTAGTGCTACATCACAACTTTCTTGTGTTGGTTTCAGCTTGAGGGTTTGCTATTTTTGGTTGCATGGAATGAATGATTCTGCCTTGTCTTTAGTATTACCATTGCATAAATGAATTCTGGAGATCTTTCATTTATTCAAAAAGCAAATACTTATATTATTTGAAGTGTTGATTTCAGTTGTTTTCTTGAGACTGAGATTATGTGATCAGGTGCTTATGCCTGCTCTTATTCATTCTTATAGGAAATTGTATACTTGTCCAATTTTCAATGACTAACTTTGGAGTTTGTGCAGAACTGATCAAAGTGTTTGGTTTCGGTTTTGGACCATCTCAAAACATTTTCATGTTTTTGGCTTGAATTATTTTGCCCATTATTTACTAGTTTTTTATAGTGTTATGATAGAACTATTATAGATTTTAATCCACACACAACTAAATAAATTATATATATACTCATATATATATATACAAAAGAAACATGATTTGACAATAAATAATATTTTTGTTTCCCACTAACCAACATCAAACATAGGGGTAGCAGATGAGTCGAGCTGGCTCACGAGCTTCGCGAGCCGGCTTGATTTTGAGCTCGACTCGAGCTCGAGTTCAGTAGTGTGTGTTCACCAGCTCGCGAGCTGGCCTTTTTTTTATATTTTTTTATATATATTTTTATTTTTGAATTTTTTATATATTTAATTTTATATTTAATATTTGATCAAATTTATAATAAAAAATGATTATATATTACAATTATTAATCAATATCATATATTTTATTTTGAATAATAATAAATTATGATACTTTTATTTATACATTTAATTTTTATACAAACTAATGTAATCAACAACTTAGTATATCAAAATATTTTTTGTAATTAAAATTATTATTTAATATGACATATATAAACTTTATGTTATATTTTAATATATATTTGTATTACGTTATACTTTTTTTAAATTGACAAGTAATTCACTTATTATTTTTTTTATCTATTTTTTAGTTTTATATTTATATCAGGATATATACTATGTATCATGCAATCTATTTTATTATTTATAAATTTATGTCAAAATTTAGTAATTCCTATGAATTAATCTAAAAATAATGATAATGATAATAATATTGATGGTCAACAATTTTAATTATTATTTTATTATATATATAATGAGATCAAAAAATTTAATCAATAAATATCATATCTTAAAATCTGGGCACTCGATTCACACCAAATTTAAATATATATAAGACCGTGTCCATTAAATGATGTTGGTCGGTTTGATTTAAAATCAAATGGCCTAATTCTATGATACACCAACTTGAATTATTATTCTTATATTTCGAATATGATATCTTGACATCCGTATATCCAATAAGTTTAAAACTTTACCAAGTATATTTTTCTGTAAGTATGATCATATCTTACGGTCTGATCTGAATTTTGATAGTCTGATTAACCCATGTTGTTTAATAATGTAAGAGGATAGTTACATCAATGTAATACTAATATTTATAAATATATAAATTTACTGCAGATTATGAACATATATCAATCTCAACTATACAATATTTTTATGTATTTCAATTGCATTATTTCAGATAATTGATACTTTTCTATAACTTTAAACTGTTCAAAATTATATTTTTTTTGTACATTTTACTAATTATATTACTACTAAACTAATTTGTAGTTTATATTTATAACAATAAATTAGAATTTCATACCATATTTTGGTATATTTATAATATAATATACATTATACAATCTATTTTATTACTTATAAATTTATATAAAAAATTGGTGATTCCCATTATTTAATTTAATAATAATAATAATATAGTATGCATTATACAATCTATTTTATTACTTATAAATTTATATAAAAAATTGGTGATTCCCATTATTTAATTTAATAATAATAATAATATAGTATGCATTATACAATCTATTTTATTACTTATAAATTTATATATAAAAAATTGGTGATTTTCATAATTTAATATAATAATAATAATAAACAAAAAAAATTAAAAAATTAGTTTGAGCTCGAGCTCGAGCTCAACATATATGACTCGAGCTCGTCAAGCTCAAGCTTGAGTTCGAAATTATAGAATCGAGCTCGAGCTCGAGTTCCACAAAAATGGTCGAGCTCGACTCGTTGTCAGCCCTAATCAAACACACCATACTTATTTTATATTATCTCTAAAAATAAATTCAAATATTTACACTATCTCTGACATATACTTATTTATCTTTATATCTCTATAAAATATACTAAAATAAGTTAAAAATGAAACCAAAGACAGTGGATGTTCTTTTATCTCCACTCTGTGGCCAACTCCTATTGTAGTCTAATCATGCAATAGTGACTAGGGTCTATGAGCAACATTGTTGTGCATTCCTCAGGTAGGTTGTTAAGTTTCTGAGGTGAATTCTCTTTTGCCAGCCATTTTTCAGGTAGGTATAGATATGAAATTGCGCGCAATTACAATGATGCCAAGACGTAATATTCAGCCCACCACCAAACTCAACGTACATGGATATCAACAAATATTATCAGTGGCGAAGCCAAGAAATTATGAATTTAGCTTTATTAAAATATATTTAATTTTTTATTGGATATAATATTAAATTCTTTTAAAGTTACTAGAAAAAAAAAAGGAAAATTAGTGAAAAAAACGGTGATTGTCAATGTTAATATCATCCTTAATTATAAATTTAGTGACAAGAAATTTTATTTTATCTCAATAATGAATTTTATAATTTTAGCAGTGATTATTATTTATTAAAAAATGTTATTGATAAGAATAAGTAACAAAAAATAGTGCATAATCAGACGTATATATAATGGCGATATAGTAACAAAAAATAATTTTTGTTGTTATATTTTGCTGTTACTAAATTTTTACTATAAATATTTCAATTATTATCTACATACAACTTTATGAATAAATTTTTCACTAATAATTATATAATGGCAGGATTAAAATTGTTATCAGTTAATGCATATATATATATATATATCAGTAATAATTTTAGAATTATCACTTGATATTTTGTTACTAATATTATATATTTTTTATAGTAAACTTTAAATTAGTACAATATTACCAAATTAAGTGCAACATGGTATGACTAGAACTACAAGTAACTGCGACAACTATTACTAGCTACAATAATGAAAGGCGAGTTAAAATCTATAAATTTGCATATTCTGAAACTTAATATTACATGCATTTGTATAATCATAAATTTTATATTTCTAAATTATATATGAAATTGTCTATTTATCTTGAGATTTGATCATGAAAAAAATATTAAATAAAACAATGAAGAACAAATTTAAAAACCCAAAACTATTTTTAAAAATTTACAATAATTTATTTAAAAAACACGGAGTAAAATATACACAAAATGGGACTTGATTATTACCCCTTTATAAAAAAAATATAGCAATTTATCCTCCTATACTTCTTAAAATGAAGCAAGTACCTCCCTATACAAGGAGATAAATTGTTTTATTTTAAAAATCATAGAGGTTAAATCGCTATTTATTTTTTCATAAAGGAGTAGTTTGCTTATTTACGATATCATAAATAGGTTATATATTACACATGTATATACATGTATACACTCATATATATATATATATATATATATATATATATAATACACACGTACAACTCGCATGGCCGTTTAGGTAAGATTGGTTTACTGTGCATCCTTAGCTATTTCCGATAAAGGCTTAGCAGACAAGGAGGAGCACTACGGCTGTTTCTTGCTGGGACTGCTGCCAGTGCTTCGATAACTACTGCTGCCAAAGGGAGCAATGGCGCGGTGATTTCCTGCAGAAGTGGGTTCACCAGAAGAGAAACTATAAGTCTCCCTACTTAGTAATGATGCTGCGGCAAAGTTTTGGGTATTCGTGTTAAAATTTTTGTGGCTGCAAGAGTTTGAAGAAGTACTGGGTTGATATGACGAGTACGACGATGGCTTATGCTGCCCGGAACTGCTGCTATCACTGCTGCCAAAGAGAGCAACGGTTTTGCGATGTCCTGCAGTAGTTGTGCTTTGAGCATCACTGCTGCCAAAGAGAGCAACGGTTTTGCGATGTCCTGCAGTAGTGGGTTGGCCAGAAGAGTGACTAACAGTGTCCCTTCTTATTAACAATTCTGCAGCAACAGATGTCTTTGAACTGCTGCCACTGCTTTGAGAAGCATTGGTGTTAAAGAGAGCAACGGTTTCCTGATTTCGTGTAGTAGTCTGTTCACCAGAACTAGCCTGCTCCTTATTATTGTGATTGATCTGTCGTCGAGTAGTACCAGAATCATCGGTGGTGTACATGGGATGGGAACCACTACTCCCCCTAGGTTGCTTGTTGGTAGAAGATGACCCCCTAGGTTGCCTCTCGGCAGAAGATGACCCCGTGGGTTGCTTGTTGGTAGAAGATGACCCCCTAGGTTGCCTCTCGGTAGAAGATGACCCCGTGGGTTGCCTGTTGGTAGAAGATGATCCCCTAGGTTCCTTGTTGGTAGAAGATGACCCCCTAGGTTGCATCTCGGTAGAAGATGACCCCGTGGGTTGCCTGTTGCTAGAAGATGATCCCCTAGGTTCCCTGTTGGTAGAAGATGACCCCCTAGGTTGCATCTCGGTAGAAGATGACCCCGTGGGTTGCCTGTTGCTAGAAGATGATCCCCTAGGTTCCCTGTTGGTAGAAGATGACCCCATAGGTAGTGTGTGTATATATATATATGAAGAATATGAATATTGTGTGTGATCGGTAAAGATATGAAATGGAAGTGTATTTACAGAGGAGTTGAACTGAAATCATGTGGCACAAGAAACCTTTGTGTGCCATTCTTGATCATATTCACAGTGGAATGGCATTTCAACTACACCAGTTGTGCAAGCACCGTTCATCTTTTGACAAACAACGCGAGAGACGCGCTCTCCGCCAGCCGCTTTGTTCTTGCGATGTAGATGTAGATGTGAATTCATGTCCTTGTCTCTAATTTATTTTAGAAAAAATTATATTTACAATCGTAATGTATGATTTGTTTATACAAATCCTCAGTCAGAAACTTTTATCTCATTAATTCCCTGGTTCGAAATCTAAAGCCTGCAAACATCCGATGTCGTCAGGAAGCAATGAGAGGGGAATGTACGTATATATGGTGGGGTAATGAATGACTGCATACGAATTGATCAAACAAATATAGGATGAGCGTTGAAGTTAAACTTAATTGGCTATAAATATAGATGTTGCTTAGCTTGTCTGAGAAGTTAAAAAGAGAAAGACTCGCTCAAGGGCTGCCGTTTTCTTCATCCCATCCATGTTCATATGTATGTATCCAAGGGCTTATAATTTTTCATGTGCTTCTCTTTTAATTTGTCCCAGTTGAATCTTGAATTTCTCGAATTATGATTCTCAATATCCGCAAAATTGCAAACTCAGTCCCACATAATAGGCTCATTACCAACTTGATCCTATGCTAGTTTTTTACGCAATTTTAAAAATGACCCATACATACACTCATTCATTAAAAATGGTAGATTTGAACAAAAAATGTTGCACATTTGGTCCCCTCGCGGCACTTGTTGCGGATATTATGTGATTTGTGTTTATATTATATGTTCTAAATAATCTCATATATAAAATATCAAAAGAATATATTATCATAATATATATAAAGTGATAACATAAATTAAATAAAGCTTTAAATTAGAAAAGTGTACTGATGGAGAGTCACGACACTTGTCTCTATCTTAAAGTCATGATTAACTCCCTATGTACAGGTTTTAACGGTTGATCATAACTTCAGGACAAAATCCTATTAGCTCTATGCAGTGTCTCATTTCATGTGCACAACCACGAACAGACTAGAAATCAGTTCATAGTCACGTTACCAAATCTTTAAAATACTTTGTGGAAGATATCAAGTGTTTTTTAAAACTCATAAACTATCCACAAAAAAATTCACTATCTCGATGTCAAATGAAGAAAGCTAATGCCTTTTGAATAGTTGTAAGAGTTTGAATGTTCTAAAACATCAAGTAGCTTAATTAAAACTCATAATATTGTAATAAATCTAATTATAAATCAGTTACATAAATATATGAAACATAACAGTGAAATATTTACTAAACCTCATAAATTCACAATTAAAATATTATAATTATGGGATCGTAAACCTTTAATACATATCGAATTAAATAGGCACGTTAAGTTAAAATAAAATACTAAAAATAATTTATTTTGGGATAATTATACTCTCCTGCCTTGAGATTTGGTGTAATTACACATAGAACCCTGTAGTTTAAAAAATTACATCCAGCACCCCTAAAGTTTGCTTGCATCTAACAAATAAGTCCCTCCGTTAGTTTTCCAAACTATAGGAAATCTATGTGTAATTAAACTCATCTACTAGAATTGGAGGGGAAAAGGCATGAGAAAAGAGGAGGGGAAAAGCGTTCTTCCTCCTCCTTCTAAAGGAGAGCAACCATTCTCTTTTCCCCACTTCTCAAACTCATTCCTCATTTTCTTGCTCGTGCTCAGGCATCCAAAATCAAGAAGGAAAAGAGACAAAAAGTGAGTTTCACAGTCCATAAATGTCTCAAATTGCAGTGTAATGCTTTGGGGGAGTGCTGGAAAGCTTTGAACGTCATGGACACTGTTGTTGGGGTAGGAACCGGTTGTTGTTGGGGTTATTGTTGATTTCATGGTCCATGTTATTTTGCTTTATGTGCAACATTTTTGTCCTCCATCCACCATTTCTATAGTGTAATATGGGATCATTTTAAAATCTCATGAAGTGGCCTGGGGATGACCAAATTTGAAATGGCCCTACTCTATATATGTAACTAAGTTTGCAATTTTGCCTCTGAATATCAGTGTTACAATGGGGATTTACATAGGCACATGCATCCCGAGAGTGTTTGGATTCATCTCGGGAGTTCGCTCCTGCTCCTCCTGCTCTTTAAGTCTCCGATTGTCCTTACCCCTTCTGGTACCGAATGGTTGTTGGACTTCCTCTTGGGGCGTGTGTTCGGAGTTCCATTCGAGCTCTCCTAGCTTCCATTCCTGTTCCGCGCTCTTGATCTAGTGTTCATATTCAAGTCACGTTGAATTGCAATTTTCCACAGACGGTGCCAAGTTGATGTTGCCAAAAAGCGAGATCAATTAGATTTGTATTACAGGGGTGCGACTCAATACACTTCACACTATAATTCTTCTTCCCTAAAAAAAATCCTCCTCCTTCTCAAATGAAGGTGGGTATTTGTACTATTACAAAAATATGCTATTTAGGATAGGTGAAGGCGAAATACAATTTCGTCATTTACCTAACCCCTTTACATGGCTAAAATTTATCTACTGGGGGTATTTTGCTAATATGCCGAATCACAATAGTTTGGTAAGTTTGTGTTCAAACTTTCCTTTTGAAGCGATATTCTCCTTTTATTGTTGGAATGGTATTTTCTTTTATTCTTGAAATTTGTTTATCCTCTATCACTACCGATCTCGTTTCTTCCCAGCAAAGGATTTGAATTCACTTCATGGTATGGTGTAGATTTTCTTAAAAAGGATTCTAGATTGAATCCTCAAATGGATGGACAAAAATTTTGATAAATGAATCAAAGCATGTAGTTGTTCAAGAAAACGAAGAAGACAAAACTCGTGGTTGATTTTCATGCCTTTAACTATTTATTAACCATCTCAATTAATTTTTAGTTAATTAATTGATTTATTTTTTGTTGTTTTTGCCTAATTTTTACATTTTGGACGCATATTTAAGTTGACGTAAACATGTTAATTATTCTTGCCCTCTTAGCAAAACAATCGCGGCAAATAATTTGGGAATCCAACTCTTTCCTTAACTGTATTCTAAAAACTCGTTATTTTCCACAGTCGGACTTTCTTTATGTAATGAATGCTTCTAATTCTTTCTTTACATGAAAGAGTATCTTGTCGACTCAACATCTATTGAAACCTGTTGTATGTTGTTGGATAATTGGAATGGAGCTTCCTTTCCTATTTGGAATGTTGGATTCGATGGCCTCACACTTGCTCCAAACATTTACTAAATATTTATAATTCTCTCAGATTTTAAGAGTGTTTTATAATTTATCTTTTAATATAATATTTTAAAATATTAAATTTTCAATTTACTATAATTTTAATTTAATTTTACCAAGAGTCCACCTGGCGATTGAACTGAAAACATCCCCCCCACCCCCATATTCTTCACCGCCAAACGAGAATTTCAAAAGATTTCGAAGCCCAGGCCTCAAATCCATTTCCTCGAAAGTGAGAAATGCGCAACCTCCATCTTGCAATCTCTACCGTAAATTGAAATTCTGATCAACGGTTAGAATCCAATATCCGCGCGTCCAAATTCGGACCAATAATGGCGTACCCCTGGTTTTATATAAAACCCGCCCGACCTTTCCACCATTTCTTTCATCAGCATACATACATTGAAGTCCTCACCCAAAAAACTTGCAGAATCTTGTCTCGCTCTACCACTTTCTCTCTCTAAAAATGGCACCCAAGGCGGAGAAAAAGCCTGCCGAGAAGAAGCCGGCTGCAGAGAAAGCCCCTGCGGCGGAGAAGGCTCCGGCGGAGAAGAAGCCCAAGGCCGGGAAGAAGCTTCCCAAGGAGGGCGGTGCCGCCGCGGGGGACAAGAAGAAGAAGCGGATGAAGAAGAGCACGGAGACCTACAAGATCTACATCTTCAAGGTGCTGAAACAGGTCCACCCTGACATCGGGATCTCGAGCAAGGCCATGGGAATCATGAACAGCTTCATCAACGACATCTTCGAGAAATTGGCGCAGGAGGCGTCGCGTCTCGCGCGCTACAACAAGAAACCGACCATCACTTCTCGCGAGATCCAGACCGCCGTGAGATTGGTGTTGCCGGGGGAGCTGGCGAAGCACGCCGTCTCTGAAGGAACCAAGGCTGTGACCAAGTTCACCAGCTCTTGAATTGCTTTATGTGTAGCTCTGAAATTAGGGTTTCCGAATTAGGGCTAAGGTTTAGGGTTCCTTTTTGTCATTTTGATGTAAAGAGTGCAGAATTTGTTGTTGTGAATCAAATTCAATCAATGGAAATTCCTTAATTTCTGGAATTTGTCATCATCCCGTGTAGCACCACTGCTGATCTACTGGAATGCGTAACTAAAGCTTCACAATATCTCTAACAATTGGATTTAAAGAGTGATGTTTAGTAATTTAAGTAAAATTTCTATAAATTAATAATTTTGTGATCATGAAATTTTATTAATTTAGAGAGATATTAATTTATCGATAAATTAATATTTTATTAATTAAAAGAGAGATTTTTTAAATTCAGTAAATTTAGTATATATGTATTGAAAATAAATGAATTTATACATGTTTTATTGATTAAATTCATGCATCAATCAATTCTTTGTAACTAATTAAATATATTTATGTATAATATCAATTCATTGTATACAATTAACTATTATATTCACAGACGCATGTATCAATTTATTGGAATTACTTAAATATACTTGTTTACATTAATTCGTTACACTTAAATAACTATTATAACTAATTGAATATATTCATGCATAATGAATGAAACATATATTATATAAATCTCAACATGAAAATAAAATAATTCATAACACCCACTCATGTCTTCTCATTTAAAAGGTATCGCAAAATCATCCATGAATGATCAAATGCGTAAAGCATTACAGACTTTATATTTTAATAAATTACCATAATATTTATAATTGTAATATTTACGAATTATTAATTTAGAGTTTTAATGGGACCTAATATTTATAAAGAAATTTTTCAAAAAATTATTTTCTTATTATCTTATCGAATTTGATGTTTTTTTACAAAGACCCAAGTCGGGATCGGAAGATTTTATTATTTTAGAGAGTTTATTAATTTGTAGAGGTTTTACTGTAGTTATTTAGAGGGTAATTTTTTATATATTTGGAATTTTTTTAGTCCACGTATTAATCTGCTAAAATTAGTTGATTGTGATAGATTTATTAAATTATAATTGGACTAGACTTGGTATTAAGTTTGATAAATTGATACTTAAGTATCATTTAAAAATAATTGAATTTTAATGATGGAGTTCCTAAAAGAAAATTATAGTACATAATTTGTAGACATCTTAATTATCAATAACAAAAATATATGGTATTAAATAATAAAAATATTATTTATGTAAATTAATGTACAAATTTTAATTTATATTTTATAATTGAAGAGGGATGATTCGTGGTGTTTAAATAATATTTTCTAAATAATTAAATATTTATTATTTATTATTAAAAAAAGGCTAAATAGTTCCTACGGAACCATAATTGACAATTTTTAAACATATAAGTGAATAGGGGCCCTTTTATAATTCAAGAAAAACAGAGGGGAAAAGTGTAATTAACTAAGAAATAAGGTTGCCCAAACGGAGGAAAGAAAAACCCTTCTCCGACTCTCTCTCTAAAACCCTTCACCTGTGCTGTTCTTGTTTTTCTTTTCTCCCAAGTCCACATTTTTGCTCTCGTTTTTCGCTCCGTCAAGGTATGTAGATCGGATTCTCTGTATCTTTTTTCTGAAGAGCATTTTGTCCTACTCTCGAACCATATGCAAGAGCGTCGGATAATCTGATTGAGTTCAATTGGGGGGTATTTTCTGGGGGTGAGAAACAATGCTCGGTACTCGAATTAGTTTTCTGCTATAAAAAATGGGTCTCTGAGTGTAAAGCATGCATACGTTTTCAGTCTGGAAAAACAGAGATCGTTACTTGATTTGGTTTTTGTTGATAAATTGCGTAAAACCATTCTTGTTTTACCTTGAAGGGTTTTTTGGGTGGAGTACTTGATTCATATAAATGTGTTATTCGTTTTGCATTTGTTGAAGTTGGTAATTTTGTTGAACTCTGGCTGTTTCTTTACCGTCTGAGTTTTTGAGGTGTAATATTTGATGCTATGTAGCTTATAATTTTAGTTGATGGGTTGTTCTCCATTGGTTTACTCTACGTAGCAGATAATTTGGTTGGAGAAGGGGTTTTTTGTTTGATGGTACGCATTTTGAGAAGGAACATTTTGATCCTACTATTTGCATTTTGCTATTATGCAGCGGTCTAGAAAATGAATTTGAAGAATGTCAATGTTCCGAAGATGCCTGGTGGAGGTGCAGCTTCTGCTTTAATTAAGCTGGGAGTTTTTGCAGGACTCGGCATTTATGGACTTGGTAACAGTCTCTACAATGTTGAGGGAGGGCATCGCGCCATTGTTTTCAACCGTGTTGTTGGAATCAAGGATAAGGTTTTTGTCTTGCCTTGATCTATAGGATATGACATGATATTAAATTTCAAAATTGGACTTGTTATGGTTCTCGATTACCTCCCAGTACTATGTGCATTTCTGTTGAATACTTGCTGACTTTGCTGTTCCTAATCACCAATGAAACAGTCAGGTAAGGTCAGTAGGTAAATGCCTGCATGTTCCTTATCCTTTGTAGTTTGTAAGTAATTATTCATAAATATGAAAGGCTACAGAGTTCTACATGTTGATGAGAGAAACGTTTTTCTAGTTGCTTATCAATTGCTGCTGTGTCATTGCAGTACTTGGTTGCCTGCTATGTGTTACTTCATTTATTAATTAACATAAAATGTGCGTATTAAATTTGTGAATTTTGATTGGAATTTCAGTGTACATCATGCTAATGCACCGAGAGAGCAACTTTATCTAGATATGGAATTGACATGCCGGTTGTGCTTGAATTTTTATGCTCCTTGATTATTGTTAGCAAACTTGTCTTTGTCTATGGTATGAGATCTCTAGTTGAAAATTTGTGAGAACAAGATCAAGTGTTTTAATATATCCCGATATATATAACTTGTACTGGAAAGCTCTCACTATATTGTTAGCTGTTGTCAAATGATGTACTTAGGCTAAAGCATGTACATCCTTTTATGGTATTCTTCAAGATATGTCTATGGACTTCTCTTGTATGCTCAATGTACAGGTGTATCCTGAAGGAACACATTTTATGATCCCATGGTTTGAAAGGCCAGTCATTTATGATGTTAGGGCACGACCACATCTTGTTGAGAGCACATCAGGCAGTCGTGACCTTCAGATGGTAAACCCCCTCTCTCTCTCAGGAACTCACATTCTAGTAGGTCCCTGTGCTGGCTGACAGTTGATGGTGTTGGAAACTCAGAGAGTTTGATATTTACTCTCTACTTGAAATGCGTTGTCATATGATTTGTCAAATGATTCAAATGTTAGCTTACTACTCATATTCATGTGTGAAGATAGGAAGTCATTTGTACACAATAGAGGAGATATTTAGGTTGATTAGACACCATTTTCTACCTGTGCTGCTTTAAGATTGTGTTTGCTTGTTTTGTTTAGGCGGAGAGAGAAGGTTTCTTTTACATCTGCCAAACATGCTCCTTCAAATGGCATGTGTTGTGTGTTTAGGTGTTCCTCAGAAATCCTGAGGCAGGTCCATCAGATAATACAATATATCTCCTTTTTTTAATTAGTTAATAAGGCACTGTTCAATTTATTTTTATCATTTTTGAGGGATTGGGTGCCTTGACTTTTAGTATCTACTTTATTAATTTTTGAATTGTTGCAGGTAAAAATTGGTCTTCGGGTTCTCACCCGTCCTGTGCCAGATCAGTTACCTACTATTTATAGAACCCTTGGTGAAAACTTCAATGAGAGAGTCTTGCCTTCAATTATTCACGAGACTCTTAAAGCTGTGGTAGCCCAGTACAATGCTAGCCAACTTATCACCCAGAGAGAAGTAAGTAAACGCACTAGGGGGGCTCTTTCGTTTTTCTTTTTTTGGAGCAATGGTCACTACAAGTATGGTTATGCTATTCTTACATTATATGCAACCTTTGTTTAACATTATACTTGCTTATTTTGGAAATTATTTTCTTCTCAAGCAAATCTAGAAGACTGATGGTTTACTTCATCTTTGTAGATCATGCATTTATTCATTCTCAAGCATTAGTGCGCGTTTTGTCAGATATATTAATGTAGAATATGGACGTGGTAGATGAATTGACCTTTTAGCTATGTCAAGTTTATAAGGAAGAAGTTAATAATGTAGAATGTCATGTAAGACATCACACTATAAATGGACAAGGATAAATGGCATGTTTTCTGTAAAACAATTTCTATTTAATTGCATCTATGGATCCTCTGGATGACAAAGTTACAAAGTAATATTTTTATATAATTTCGACTTGTTGAATGGTTATTTTGTCAAGCAGTTAGAAGGATGACATGGTAGCTTTTGTAAGTGAGGTATTGAAACTCGGATGTGAATTACTTATGAAGCTTAATATTGTTTCCATCATTGTATTAGACTGAGTCTCTGTTGGATCAAGCGGATTCTGAAATTCCATAATGTGATGGAAGTGGTATTAACAAGAAGTTTTTACTTTGTAGAATGTGAGTAGGCAAATACGGAAGATATTGACCGATAGAGCTTCCTACTTCAACATTGCATTGGATGATGTGTCAATTACCAGCCTGACCTTCGGAAAGGAATTCACTGCTGCAATTGAAGCTAAACAAATAGCTGCCCAAGAGGCTGAGAGGGCCAAGTTCGTCGTTGAGAAGGCTGAGCAAGACAAGCAAAGTGCAATAATCAGAGCTCAGGTAAATAGTTTACTTTATGCTCTATCTATGTCAAAGTAAAGACTTGATTTGTTACGGTACAAAGTCAAACTTTTAAATCTTGTGAGTTGTGACTAACTCATCATATGGATTTTCTGACCTAAACTTCTGAATGTAATTGGAAAATTGATTAGATTGTTTATTATTTCATTAAGAAAAATAGTCAAATTAACTGATCAACTGTAGAATAGTCTTCATTTTCAGGTGTAGGCTATGATATTCTTTTAATGTTCACTTTTTAATTCTCATTAGCCACAATCGCACTGTAGGCAGTGGTTAGTTCATTTGGTATCGATGTATCCCTTCTGGCGCCTTATTGGTAGTTTGATACAGTCCAATGATGTCAAGCTTCTGATGTCGTTTATCAATTATATAATGAATCAAATGCAATTTTTTTCTCCTTTTTGCCCCCAGGGAGAGGCTAAGAGTGCCCAACTGATCGGTCAAGCTATCGCCAACAATCCAGCATTTATTACGCTTAGGAGAATCGAAGCATCTAAAGAAATTTCACACACTATTGCAGCTTCAAGCAACAAGGTGTACTTGAACTCCGACGAGTTGTTGCTGAACCTCCATGAGCTCAATCCCCCTAATAAGTGAACAGTCCAGATGGCAAATACTTCTTTCTTAATTTGGATTTTATCCCACCAGGTTAACTGCTGGTATTAACATTTCAGTTATTAGTGACATAAATAGTAGACTCTTTTTCAAAGGCATTGGATTCAACTTCCTGGGCCAAGTTATTATTTAAAAATATCCTGCCTCCTCGGTTTATCTTCATATGTTACGGTGTTTTTTACCCAGATTTCGGTATTGGGATGTCGGCGCACGTTTTCAAAAAAGTGCTTTTGAACTTTTAAAGTAGCACTTTTGAGTTGTTTGGGCTACTAGTTTCGGCTTATGAAATAGTTAAGAAAAATGCCCTTAGGCCGAAAGCTAGAAGCACTTTTGGGAGTGTTTTTAGTTGCTTTGATTTTTTTGTAAATAAATTTAAATTTATTTTTTACTAGTTTATCTTTATTATAATAATCTTAATTCAATTTTATCATTTTTAATTTATTTTAATATTGTATATCATCTAATAATATTATTTTCTTTCACATTATTATTTGATTAATTAATAAATTAATTATTTTTTTGCAATTATGCAAGTTTAATTATTGTGTATGAATCAATAATTATATTACTTAGTGATAAACATATTTTTATAATATTTTTAAAAATCTAAATATGACATACTAGTCGAACTAAAATTTATGATTTTTGTGAAAATAGTTTATAGTGATAAGTAACAAGTGAAATAATAAGCAAAAAATAGTATTTTTTAACACATAGGAACAAAGTAGCCTTTCATCAATTAAATTTATTATAGAAGTGATTTTTCTTCAATTACTATTCAATTTAGTTTTTATTTGCTTTTTATTTTTTTTTAGAGATACTATCTATTTTTTATTCTACTAAAACTTCTAATTGTTTTTTTTATAAAAATCACTTTTTAAAAACAAAAGTTGTTGTAAACACTCCCATTATCTTATATACTCTACTGAAGTTTGGCTACATTGAATCCTCCACATTGCAAGTGTTATCGTACACTGTGCAATTGATCACTCTTGTACTTATTCCAGCATTATGTGTTAATGAATATTAGAAACTTTTCGAACGCTTCTGTAGAAAAATTGTAAATTAAAGAAACATATAAATAATCATAATCCACGCCTATAATGCTCTCTGGACATCCCATAGTCTAACTAGGTAGATTCAAACAGCCTAAGTAACTCAAGAAGCTCAGGAAGAAGGAAAAAGCCCCGACATCTCCTGACTCGGACGATGGTTAAAGTCCGACAAAACATTCGGTTCAAAAGACCCACACAAATGGCAACCCACACTCCACTGTGTCATCCAGTTGACCTATGTGTTAGCAGCCACCTTGGACCACATTAGCTTTAGAAGGCCAACATGAGTAAAAAGGGCTTCCTTGGCGGCTGGGACTCCACGCAAGCGAGGGGTCTCCCAAAACAAAGAGGACTCCTACCAAAACACTCCTAGATATAGATGGGGTGCACTCCTCTTATAAATGCATATTTAGTCCTCTATACAAAGGACACCTCTCTCATGGTCCCCTCACTCTCTAAGCACTCTACAAGCATATTATCACATATTCTTAATTTTTTCATCAAATTTATTCATCATATCTCGATTTTCAATCATATTTGTTTACCTTTTGAATTTATTCAATCTCGAGCAAAAATACTAACTTGAGCATTTGAATGTTAACGCTTTTTTACAAGTCTCTCTTCACGATCCACATACACTTCGGCCAAAGACACACCAATCCAAGACTATTGGATTTGTGCGATTTTTACACACGTCAGTAATTATTATTATTATTTTGAATGTTAGTTTATGTATTACCAAAACTTTTGTATAAACATTTGAAGAATTATAATATATCATAATCGTCGTCATCATCATGGTCAAACGCAATCCATGCAGTCTACGTAAATATAAAATTAAACCCAATTGTTAAAATACGATTTTTCTTACTAGTCTAAGACCAATCCAACCCACTCTTAGCCCACTAATTGTGGTGCGGTTTGGATTGGGTTGATATACTGGGACAATCCGACTATTTTGTTGAACACTCATAATAAAAGTAAAATCATACTTTTAGTCCTACTAGATCGAGTCGTACCCACTTTTGATCTCATATTTTATGGGTTCAGCACATCCAATTTCAAAATCCTGAAAACTGGATGCTTTTAGTCTTCTGCCATTAAGTATTTATAGCAAAAGCACATGTTGACCACGTGTCGTTAATCAACGGACAAGAAAAGGGAAAAAAAAACTGCCTCCAGACATTAGTTGCTGGTTTATGGAGGGAAAATTGATGCTTAAACCTCAAAAATCTTATCCCTCCTGACTAGAAAAATTACCGAAGCGATATAGCATTTTTCTTCACTTTAGCTTGAAGAAGAAGATGTGAAAATATATCATAAATATCTCAAAATACCACAAATTTTGATAAAAAAACAAAAACAAAAATAAAAATCACAAATATCTCAAATCAAAAACTCTGTATGAATCTTATCAATCATGTATAGTTTGTACCATATCAAAACAAACTATTTGATATAATTACGTCTTCATCAAAACGATGTCTAATGGCGTATAATTATGTAACTGGAGTCGCAGACCTGGTCCACAACTCGGCCCTATATTTATTTTCTTCATTTTTCTGTTTGTCCACAGCTCGACACATAAGTGTTATACATTTTATTTTAATTATTTTTTAATAATATTAAAATAATTAAATCTGTATATCTCTAACAATTGAATTTAAAGAGTAATGTTCAGTATTACTTATTTAGACCTCTCAAAACACTGTTAATTATTTAGAGGGTGATTGATAAGCTTATTTGCAATAAATTTTTATACATTTTATAGCATGTTTTTAGAGTTTATGAAATATTGAATTTTATTTTAAAAATATTTTTTGAAATCTTTACATAAGATAACATTACAAAGTTTGTAAGATATTAAATTAAAATATTTATTCAACATGATTTTATAAATTTTTAGTATTTTTTTTATCTTATAATATTTTTTCTTAAAAATCTTATCATATATTTTTCATCATTGCATAAGTTATCAAATATTTTGTGAGGCGTAGACTACAACTGACATGTCTATTAAGCTATATGGGTCATCAAAAAACTGTATTTGAATCGGTTAAAATTGGCTGATTATGCTTGATTTATTAAATTAATTAGACTGGACCTCGTTTTGAGTTTTGAAAAATTGATACCTTAAGTATCATTTAAGAATAACTAAATTTTAATAATAGATTTCGTAAAAGTACATAATTTGTAAGCATCTTAATTATAAATAACAAAAATAATGCATCCAAGGAAAAAAAAAGGCAAGAGAAAAAAGAAATATTATTTTCTAAATAATAAAATATTTTTTCTTTATTAAAGAAAATAAAAGGGATAAATAGTTGTTACAAAAGCATAATTGACAAGTTTTGAAAATATAAGTGCATGGATTAAATAATATTTTAAATGAAAGGGGCATTTTTATAATTTAAGAAAAATGGAGGGGGAAAGTGTAATTAAGTAGGAAATAAAATTAGGCAAACGGAGGAAAGAAAAACCCTTCTCCGACTCTCTGTCTAAAACCCTTCTCGTGTGCTGTTCTTCTTTCGCATTTTTCCCAGCTCATCTTTTTCTCCATTCTTGCTCTCGTTTTTCGCTCCGTCAAGGTATGTAGATCCGCTTCTTTTTATCTTTTTCCTGTAGAGCATCTTTCTCGTACTCTCGAACCATATGCAAGAGCGTTGCAGAATCTAATTGAGTTCAATTGGGGGTTTTTTCTCGGGGTGAGAGACAATGCTCGGTAGTCGAATTCATTTTTTGCTATAAAAAATGGGTCTCTGAGCGTAAAGCACGCATACGTTTTCAGTCCAGAGATGGTTACTTGATTTGGTTATTGTTGATAAATTGGGTAAACATTCTTGTTTTTCCTTGAAGGGTTTTAAAGGATGGAGTACTTGATACATATAAATGTGTTCTTCGTTTTTGTATTTGTTGTAGTTGGTAATTTTGTTGAACTCCGTATGTTTCTTTATCGTCACAGGTTTTGAGGTGTAATATTTGATGCTATGTAGCTTATAATTTTAGTTGGTGGGTTGTTCTCCATTGGTTTACTCTACCTAGTAGATAATTTGGTTGGAGAAGGGGTTTGTTGTTTGATGGTACGCATTTTGGGAAGGAACATTTTGATCCCACTATTTGCATTTTGCTATTATGCAGCGGTCTAGAAAATGAATTTGAAGAATGTCAATGTTCCGAAGATGCCTGGTGGAGGTGCAGCTTCTGCTTTAATCAAGCTGGGAGTTGTTGCGGGTCTCGGCATTTATGGACTTTCTAACAGTCTCTACAATGTTGAGGGAGGGCATCGCGCCATTGTTTTCAACCGTGTTGTCGGAATCAAGGATAAGGTTTTTGTCTTGCCTTAATCTATAGCATATGACATGATACTAAATTTCAGAATTGTACTTGTTATGACATGATATGTGCATTTCTGTCGAATTCTTGCTGACTTTAATCACCAATGAAACAGTCAGGTAAGCTCAGTAGGTAAATGCCTGCATGTCCCTTATACTTTGTAAGTAATTATTCATAAATATGAAAGACCACAGAGTTCTACATGTTGGTGAGAGAAATGTTTTTCTAGTTGCTTATCAATTGCTGCTGTGTCATTGCAGTACTTGGTTGCCTGCTATGTGTTACTTCATTTGTTAATTAACACAATGTTCGTATTAAATTTGTGAATTTTGATTGGAATTTCAGTGTACATCTTGCTAATGCTCCAAGAGAGCAAACTTTATCTAGAATATATGGAATTGACATGCCGGTTGTGCTTGAATTTTTATTCTCCTTGATTATTGTTAGCAAACTTGTCTTCCTCTATGGTATGAGGTCTCTAGTTGAAGATTAGTGAGAACTAGATCACTTGTTTTAATATGACACAGTATATATAATTTGTACTGAAAAGCTCTCTGTATATTGTTAGCTGTTGTCAAATGATGTACTTGGGCCAAAGTATGTTAATCCTTTTTAAGGTATTCTTCAAAGTATGTCTATGGACTTCTCTTGTCTGCTCAATGTACAGGTGTATCCTGAAGGAACACATTTTATGATCCCATGGTTTGAAAGGCCAGTCATTTATGATGTTAGGGCACGACCACATCTTGTTGAGAGCACGTCAGGCAGTCGTGACCTTCAGATGGTAAACCCCCTTTCTCTCTCTCAGGAACTCACATTCTAGTAGGGCCCTGTGCTGGCTGACAGTTGATGGTGTTGGAAACTCAGAGAGTTTGATATTTACTCTCTACTTGAAATGCGTTGTCATATGTTTGTCAAATGATTCAAATGTCTTGTATTCGTGCGTGAAGATAGGAAGTCACTTGTACACAATATAGGAGATATTTAGGTTGATTAGACACCATTTTCCACCTGTGCTGCTTTAAATTGTGTTTGCTTGTTTTGTTGAGGCAGAGAGAGAAGCTTTCTTTTACATCTGCCAAACATGCTCCTTCAAATCTCATGTGTTGTGTGTTTAGGTGTTCCTCAGAAATCCTGAGGCAGGTTCATCAGATAACACAGTATATCTCCTTTTTTATTTAGTTAATAAGGCACTGTTCAATTTATTTTTTGCATTTTTGAGGGGTTGGGTGCCTTGAGTTTTAGTATGTGCTTTATTAATTTTTGGATTGTTGCAGGTAAAAATTGGTCTTCGGGTTCTCACCCGTCCCGTGCCAGATCAGTTACCTACTATTTATAGAACCCTTGGTGAAAACTACAACGAGAGAGTCTTGCCTTCAATCATTCATGAGACTCTTAAAGCTGTGGTAGCCCAGTACAATGCTAGCCAACTTATCACCCAAAGAGAAGTAAGTACAGGCACTAGTGGGGCTCTTTCATTTTCCCTTTTTTGGAGCAATGGTAACTAGAAGTATGGTTATGCTATTGTTACACTATATGAAACCTTTGTTTAACATTATACTTGCTTATTTTCTCAAGCAAATCTAGAAGATTGATGGTTTACTTCATCTTTGTAGGGAAAAGCACATTGTATTAGAGCCTAGACATGATCTTGCTGAAGCATTAGTGTGTATTCTGTCAGATATATTAACATAGAATATGGACCTGGTAGATGAATTCACTTTTAGCTAACTCAAGTTTATCAAGAACGAAGTTAATAATGTAGAATGTCATGGAAGAGATCAAATTATAAACGGACAAGGATAAATGGAATGTTTTTCTGTAAAGCAATTTCTAATTAATCGCATTTATGGATCCTCCTGATGACAAAGTTGCAAAAATTACTTTATATAATTTGTTTCCATAATGAGTTCACATGGCATTAGATTGAGTCTCTGTTTGGATCATGAAGATTCTGAAATTCCATAATGTCATGGAAGCGGGAATGACAGGATGCTTTTACTTTGTAGAATGTGAGTAGGCAAATACGGAAGATATTGACCGATAGAGCCGCCTACTTCAACATTGCATTGGATGATGTGTCAATTACCAGCTTGACCTTTGGAAAGGAATTCACTGCTGCAATTGAAGCTAAACAAATAGCTGCCCAAGAGGCTGAGAGGGCCAAGTTCGTCGTTGAGAAGGCTGAGCAAGACAAACGAAGTGCAATAATCAGAGCTCAGGTAAATGGTTTACTTTATGCTCTATCGGTGCCAAAGTAAAGACTTGATTTGTTACGGTTCAAAGTCAAAACTTTTTAATATTGTGACTAACTTATCATATGGATTTTCTGACCTAAACTTCTGAATGTAGTTGGAAAATTGATTAGATTGTTTATTATTTCATTAAGAAAAATAGTCAAATTAACTGATCAACAGTAGAATACTCGTCATTTTCAGGTGTAGGGTATGATATTCTTTTAATGTTCTCTTTTATCTTTAATTCTCACAAGATACTTGCACTTAGACAGTAGTTCATTGGTATTGATATGTGGTTTCTGGCGCATTATTCTGCTATGTTTTATGCAGTCCAATGATGTCAAGCTGAGCCTTTACCGGGTCAAATTGTTTTATCTGAAGTCATTTATCAATTATATACTGAATCAAATGCAATTTTTCTCCTTTTGCCTCCAGGGAGAGGCTAAGAGTGCCCAACTGATCGGTCAAGCTATCGCCAACAATCCAGCATTTATAACACTTAGGAGAATCGAAGCATCTAAGGAAATTTCACACACTATTGCAGCTTCAAGCAACAAGGTGTACTTGAACTCCGACGAGTTGTTGCTAAACCTCCATGAGCTCAATCCCCCTAAGAAGTGAACAGTGCAGATGGCTCAGATGTCTTTCTTAATTTGAGTTATTAGCGACACAAATCTGGCAATCTCTCTTCCTATTAGACTCTGAAGAAAAGCATTGGATTGAACTTTCTTGGCTAAGTTATCATTTAATAATATCCTGCTGCCTCCTTAATTTATCTTCCTATGTGATGGTGTTTGGTACGCAAACTTCGATATTTTCTTGTATACTCTACTGAAGTTTTATTACATCAAAATTCAAATCCTCCACATTGTAAGTGTTATTGTACTGATTATGCAGTTGATCCCACTTAGACTTATGGATTATATTTTCATTTCTAGCATATGTGTTTTTCAAATGCTTTCTGTAGAAAAATTGTAAATTAAAGAAACATATAAATAATCATAAAAATAATCTCTTTTTAGTTAGAATATATCTATTTTAATTTGTATCATTCATGTTAACCAAAATAATTTATTTTCATGTAGCATAATTATATATTTGGAGTCATTATTTAATATAGTTACTATTAAAACTAAATACTCATATAGTATTTATTCTTCTAATTAGTGTTATAAAATATCTTGATTATATTGATATATATATATATATGCATATAATATTACTAAACTTAGTGTACTATTAGGTCAGTTATCATAAAATGAAATATTTACTTGACATTAATAATTATATAATTTATATCTCTCGTCTCCATGTAACCCCAAAAACACATTAAGATTTCAATTTTGCTCATTTTTCAGATGGCCAACTTGGCATTGCAGAGGCATCGTCGGTGGTGGATGAAAACAATTGTAAGTCATCTGCCGCTTAATTATAAAAGTAAAAGATGGTGTGAGCATTAACTTGTTTGATTCATGTGTGTTCCGCCTCTATTACATCTCATTTCTTCTTCATTTTCTTTTTTCATTTTTTAATTTAAATGAGTTCACCGATTCTAAAAGTGGCTGATTTTGATGAGTTTTAATTGGCCCACCATCTATTTTTATACTCATATTCCAACTTATTATAGCTGCAATTTTCTATCCAATCCTATCTGGGTTTGAAATATATTGATGGCAAGGCACCACATCTATTATGTAAGATGTGGTTTAATTGTACAATTGCATCTTAATTTTCCCAATACATATTTATCTCCCCAACAAAACAAAATGCTCAAAAATATGAACCCAAGCACTATGCAAAAATGTTGTCTCTATTAAGTTTTCGTTTATTTTAGTAATTATTTAACAAACTAATCCAATATGTTAGTCTCTATTAAGTTTTCGTTTATTTTTTATGCTGAACTAACTAAAATATTCTTATAAAGTATGAATTATAATTTTGTTTATTTTTTAAAATAATTGAAATTTTATGGTCTAAGACCTCATTTACTTTGAGTAAAGCCCGTTTATTTTGATGTATAAGCCTGTATAAAAAAAAATTAATACATGTTAATACAAGGTTCACTTTATTGTATGGGAACCTAATATAAAACCATTGTCCTATACTAATTACTTTTATATTTGAATAACTAATACCACCTGAAAATGTGGTATAAAATAGTCCCAAGGTTGCACCAAGAAATAAGTGACCATTGTACCCCATAATTTGCTGAATAATAATAATAACAATAATAATAAATGTATTATTATAAATAAATGTAGTAATAATAATACATTTATTATTATTAATAATAATACACTTAATATTATTATTATTATTATTATACACTTGATATCCTATTTCAAGAATACATACGAGTAAATACCTAACTAATACACAATCCAATGTGTATTTTGAGTTATACCCATTTTTCACAAATTCCATGAATTCACAAAGAACAAATCCAAGTTTCCAACTACTAACATAGTCTAAAGCAAACACTCTTCCAAGAAACTATATGCAGCGCTTACATACTTTTCCTCCACTTAACCCCTCCAAGAATTTCCCACTTTTAACACATTTAATCTGTGCTAACGGTGTTTGATGCCTCCTCACTTGGGCGACTTTCAATTCAGTAAATTGTCTTAATCTTTAATTAGCAATTTTGGGTGGAAGTGATCAATGCTATATACATACTAAAGTCAGGAGAGGTGAAAAAGGAGTACCAAGTCTTGGCCTTCTCTTTCCCTTGGCTTCCTTTCCATATCAGCTGGAGAATTGACTTCACTTGCTTCTTCCCAGATATGAACCCCATTTGACTGTATGAAAACCAACATGCTTCAGGTGGGATTGGTCAATTATCATACAATGCAATATCTTTTTAAGAAAAACAAATTTACAGAACTAGCACCACTCTTGTCTAACAGTACTATAACTAAGAATTGAGTCCCAAAAATGGCCAACAGAACCTCTGCAGTCTCAAGACTCTAGTTCTTGTATACTTGTTCATGCAAAGCGCTCAAGACAACTGGTAGTCAAAGATCATTTTGGGGTCAATCCCATCACCATTTGACATTCAAATTCCCACTAAAAACACAAAGAACAACTGCAACTATACACACCAACGTTCCTTTTCTTGAATAACAATTCCAGTTAACTTACTTTTACACCGTTTCTTCTTAGTGATCTTACAACTTTGGCTTCGACTCTAAAGTGACAAATGCTTCATTTACGACACTTGGGGTTCGAGTATACCGTAAGCAATTGTTGGAAGTAAACTTTACGTCTTCTTTTCTTCTTTGATTTTTCCAATTTCCAGTTTCAAGAAGAAATCAAAACCCACAAAATTATGTAAAAGAAACGGAGATAGTATTCACTAGAAGAGAAAAGTGATGTTTACATGGATGATCTACTGGAAGACTCTTAACAGTAAAGCCCCACCTTTAAACCCTACAGCAGCCTAACTACAACAAAGGGAAAAATAGTAAAATTATTCTTTTTTCTGATTAAAAAGAAAAAGGAGACCATACTCCTCAAGAACTGGTGAATTTAGTTACGGCCTTTGTTCCTTCAGAAACAGCGTGCTTGGCCAGCTCGCCGGGCAACACCAGCCTCACGGCGGTCTGGATCTCGCGAGATGTAATCGTCGGCTTCTTGTTGTAACGTGCGAGCCGCGACGCCTCCTGCGCCAATTTCTCGAAGATATCGTTGATGAAGCTGTTCATGATCCCCATGGCCTTGCTCGAAATCCCGATGTCAGGGTGGACCTGCTTCAGCACCTTGAAGATGTAAATCTTGTACGTCTCCGTGCTCTTCTTCATCCGCTTCTTCTTCTTGTCACCCGCGGCGGCGGCGCCTTCCTTCGGAAGCTTCTTCCCGGCCTTGGGCTTCTTCTCCGCCGGGGACTTCTCCGCCGCCGGAGCCTTCTCGGCAGCGGGCTTCTTCTCAGCTGGCTTTTTCTCCGCCTTTGGTGCCATTGAAAATGAGAATTTACTCTTCAGAGAATCTGGATTGCTTCAGTGTGAGGAATGGGAGGGAGTTGTGAGGAAGTTTAGGGTTCATATAGGATTTTGGAGTTGAATATTTATTGGTTGATATTCGCTTAACACGGATATTGGTTTTAAACCGTCGATTGGATGAAACTTTACACGGCCCTGATTAATTCGTGCACCGCACTTTGAAATAAATTGTTGCTGGTATATGATTGGCGGATTTTCAGGAGCTCGGATCGTGGACCTGAGCCGTTCATTAGACGGATAATGGACGGTGCAGATGGAGCACTTTGATAACTAAATATCTAGTTATTTTCCTATTAGTCAAATGATTAATTACTATAAAGTAATTATTAATTATATGTGCTTCTGAATAATATTATTGACGTGCATAAAAATAGACTAGCTCAAAAAGGCCCAATGTGCTCAAAAAGGAAGAAAGAAACAAACAGTCCAAGGAGCCCAGTAGGAAGGGAGGAGGCCCAAGACATTTGCCGACTAGAACTATGATCAAAGCCCACCAAAACACTCAGCCCAAAAGGCCCACACACGTGGCAGCCCACCAAAACACTCCCTGTATAAATACAGATTTACTTCTCTACACGGGGATACTCCTCTCACGCTCCTCTCACTCTCTAAACACCTCTCTTACTCTTTAACCTCTTTCTTAAGCTTTATTTAAGCATAGTATCACGTATTCTTACACTTTTTAGCAAATTGATTTACTATATCTCGATTCTTAATCATATTTACTTACTATTTTGCTCTATTTCGTCTTGAATTGAATACTAACTTGGGTATTGTATTGCTAATGCCTTTTTTTGCAAGTTCCCCCTTTAGGATTTGCATTCGCTTCGATCCAAGACTTAAATGATTGTCCAGATCTATTGAACCCATGCGTTTTTTGCACGCATCGAATATAGTTCATTTTTGGATGATTAATACTTAATCCGTCTACCAATAAATTGAGTTCAGAGATTATTGGATGATTTTATAAGTTTTTTCAAAATCTTTTATAAAATACTTCAGAATTTATAACATATTTACCAAAATTTTAAAACAGAGTATATAGGATTAAAAAATAAAATGTTATAATTTTCTAAACTCCTGTAAGAAAAATACAGAGTTTTAAGTTAGAGTACGTTTGGTTAAGCTTATTTAAAAGATTTTAAGCTCATGCATTGTATGAGATATTTATAACATTTTAAATTTTATTTTAAAAATTAGTTCCTAATATGCTTCGGTAAAATAATATTACGCATCTTATAAAAGGCTAAAATCTCACTTTTTTGTTCTAGTAGATAGAGTCATGCCACTTTTGATTCTATGCTTACGGATTAACACATTCAAACCCAAAATTTTTAAAAGATGGAAACCTTTTTAGAATTTTTTTTTTTTTTTGTGATGTGCATAAAAATAAGTTAACCGATATACGATTGTGTATCATATTTTTATGATTATCACTTCACTCATTACGTTAAATGAGTCGAAGGTCTAATCATCCAATAACATTTGAATAGATAAATATAAATTTTATAATTTCAAGAATTTGTAAATTTATTAATTTAAAAATAATATTTTACTTACAATTGATGTTAAACACTATAGTTTTTGCTATAGGACCTCTTAAACAAAATAAAAAAATAAGTACATATTCATATAAAAAAAAATAAAACATGATGAAATAGTCATAAATTTAATAAAATGAAAAGAGGATAAAAGAGTAAAAACGATCATAGTTCAAACAACAACATATAATTAACCCTCTTTTTTATTAAAAAATAACTTATCAAGAAGATAAATAAAAATATTATCGGGTATCTATTAATTAATATCAGGACAAAATCTAGTTTTAAAAGTTTTGGAAGATTTTTATTTAAAATTACTTAAATTATAAAAACTAACTGATCTAAAATTTGAAAGAAATTGTAAAGATTTAAGAGTAAAAAGTAACTTATAATAAAAAATAATTAAGAATTTCACATAAATGGATGGAATAAAAAAATAAGAATTAATGATGAGAAAGAATAATTAATGAAAGTTAATGCAATTAACTATTTATATATATAGAAATAAATGTACGTGAAAAATTAGATCAAAATTAACTTGTCCATGTCATATGACATGTACGAGAGATATAGAAATATTTGTTGGTTTATAATTTTAAGTAATATAATATGATATAATTTAACTAGTTCAAATTTAAAGTTAATAGATTTTAAAATTATAGACCAAAAAATTGTTCCTATAAATTTAAAATTCATGATTTCATGTTCATCAATTTAATAAATCATCATCAATTTAAAAAATATAATTCTATATGATGTCATTATAGTATAGATTAAAAAAAAATCCTACTATTTCAACTATAGTTTTGTATAGATGCTTTTTTAATTCTTCGGACTTGGCATGGTACATACACAGTACGTCCTCGAATATTATAAGGGTGTATTTGGGTTGACGGATTTAAGTTTGAGTGGAGGACTTGGAATTCTTTTTCTCTTCATATGACTCCATTTAAAAAATAAATAAAATTAATAATTTTCGACAAAATATAATTCAAAATTCAAATTAAAGGATTTGAAATCCTTCAAATTTAAACAAATTCAAATGATTTGTTATATTATTAAGGATATTTTATAATTTTTCAATCCAAATACAATCTAAAAAAAAGTATAAATATATAGAGCAGTTATTAGCCACCAGAAGTTTCCCCGAGATACATTTTGGTCAAAGGCTCCTTGGAAATGTCGCCAGAAAAATAAATGCCATCATTTTTTGCCACCCAGTAACAGTTTGTGCTGCATTTATTCTTCAAATTTTTATTGAAAACATCGAAACTCCTCTCCAATTTCGGGCCCCACCATAGGTGACAGAAGTACAGAGTGTTGGGCAAAAAGTTGTCACAAAAACTCCAGTGAAAATCTTGACCGTTTGAAAGATCATGATTTCCCAGATCGTCATTCTTGGATGCGCAATGCAACTTTAATGGTGCAGAATTTTGAGGTAGATTGCTAATGATATACACCTCGTATTCATCAGTAAAGTGACAGTTAAGACTCACTACAACAAATATATGAAGAAAAAAACTAAGTATTATGAAGAGAAACAATAAAATGAGTTTCATAATTTTATACTTTATTTCTCTAACTATAATGTTGTATGAAATATGCTATTTTCAACTTTGGTAGTTCTATTTATATGATTGAGAATACTAAGGATGATGATAAAAAATAGTAATAAAATCCAATCTATTATGATTATGCAATTAAATAATTAAAATCATATTTTACTATACATATATAATTCAAAAGTAAATAGAAATATTTTATTATTATAGTATACTAACAAAGTCAATTCAAATAAATTTCCTAATATTGTTACATATTAGATTGGCAGTTGGAGGCAATCACAAAATAAGACAGATCTTTGACTTCATAATAAGATTTTGGTCAAACAAAGATTTTTAGATTTATAATATCTAAATAATATTAAAGTAAAGATAATAAAAATCACAGTAAATTTTATGTTGGAAGTACTGTAGAAATAACAATTACAATTTCAAAAAATAAAAAGAGATGCTTGTGTTAAAATAGGTGCAAAAAAAATCAAATATCGGCCCATAACGATTCTTTCAACTTGTAAATTATAACAAGGTAAAGATAGACAATAAAAAAAAAAAAGGGATGAGAGAAGGCGTAAAAAAGAACAATTACTAGTCATTTTATTTTTTATATAAGGGTAGTTTAGTCCACACGAATAATGTACACCAAATTAGTTACTCTATAGTCTTTTCCCCTCGATATCAATAATATAGTTAGATATATAGAGATGACAATGTGTCAGAGTCTAATCCGGACCGAATTGAACCCAAACTACATACAAATATGTATTTTTGCAAAATGATCTATCTATAAGCGGCAATTTGATATAACGTTTGTTCGGCCCTATGATTGAGCAGATAAATTTTGTATTTTGATTGTAAACACAATTTTTTATATGGGTTATGTACACTTAGACTATATTTAAAATGTGATATTTTACTTTTTCTTAAATTTTTTTTACACCTAATACACTTTCACTAGGATTTGGACGAAAAATGATAAATGATAATCAAATTTGTAGGAGAAATCATGTTCAGAGTGCAAAGAGTGTGTAAAGTAGAATTTGATAGCAAGATTTCAGAGTCTGAAGGATCGCCTGGGACCAAACCTGTATTTATAAGGGGGTGCCATTCTTTGGTGGGATTCTGCACGTTGTCTTCTTTTTGGGGAAAAGTAGATAAAAAAACTGTTTAGTTAAGCTCTAATCCGATCTATCTTCTGCTAATTTTGTTGAGGAAATTATGTCTTCGAGTTGAGGGGAATTCTCCACCAGTGAGGACTCCTTACTTAATAAGGAGTCCCTCTACTTCAGGACTCCAGAGCAATGAGGGGACCTCCTTTGACTCGTATGTTCCATGTTGGCGAAGTGTCTTGCGTGGCTCCAAGTGGATGCCATGTGTGGACAATTGGGTATAGGCCTTAGTTCGATCATCATTATTGAGCCACATACTTGACCAAATCATAGAGTGGCTTGGCCTCTTTCATTCATATGAATTATTGGGTTAATGGAGAAACTTTGGACCCTTCGTCATGGGCCCCATCTAGACTGTTGGGTTTTCTTCTTTTTTTCTTCTACTGAATTTCTTTGGGTCATATATATCAAATTGTTATCATTATTTTACTGAGTCGTGATTATTTATTTAAATTGTATTATCAAAAAAATTAGTCTTTATATTTTCTAAGAAACGTGTTAAAATAAAAAATATCTTTATCAATTTACATTAGAAAAATAAATTAAGATGATTCCGTAAATTATGACAATATGAATTTCGAATGAGATATAAATTTTCTTGTAGATTTAAAAGTTATTCATTAAAAAACAGAGTTGCAAAAAATGTTTTGAATACATTGATTCTGAATATGCCCGTTTTCAAAAAGTTTTGGAAGATTTTTATTTAAAATTACTTAAATTATAAAAACTAACTAATGTAAAATTTGAAAGAAATTGTAAAGAATGAAGAGTAAAAAGTAACTTATAATAAAAAACAATTAAGAATTTAACATAAATGAATGGACTAAAAGAATAAGAAATTAATGATGAGAAAGAATAATTATTGAAAGTTAATGTAATTAACTAATTATATTTATACAAATAAGTGTACGTGGAAAATTAGATCAAATTAACTTATCCATCTCATATGACATGTACGAGAGAGATATAAATATTTATTGGTTTACATTTTAAATAATATAATATGATATGATATGACATAATTAACTAGTTCAAATTTAAAATTAAAAGATTTTAAAATTATCGACCAAAAATTTGTTACTATGAATTTAAAATTCATGATTCCAAATTTATTAATTCAAATACAATTCTGACGTCATTATTGTAAAGATTAAAGCAAATCTATAGATGCTTTTTGAATTCTTCGCACTTGGCATGGTACATACACACAACGTCTTCGAATATTATAAGGGTGTATTTGGGTTGACGAATTTAAGTTTGAGGGGAGGACTTGAATTTTTTTTTTTTTCATATGACTCCATTTAAAATATAAACAAAATTAATAATTTTTCGACAAAATATAATTCAAAATTAAAATGGAAGGATTTGAAATCCTTCAAATTTAAAATTATTCAAACAAATTCAAATGATTTGTTATATTATTAAGGATATTTTCAAATCCTTCAATCAAAATACAATATAAAAAAAAGTATAAATATATAGAGCAATTATTGGCCACCGGAAGTTTCCCAGGGATATATATAGGTCGGAGGCTTTTTGGAAATGTCACCAGAAAAATAAATGCCATCCTCTTTTGCCACCCAATAACAGTTTGTGGTGCATTTAGGCTTCACATCATTATTGAAAACATCGAAACTCCTCTCCAGTTTCGGGCCCCACCATAGGTGACAGAAGTACAGAGTGTTGGGCCAAAAGTTTTCACAAAATCTCCAGTGAAAATCTTGACCGTTTGAAAGATCATGATTTCCCAGATCGTTATTCTTGGATGCACAATGCAACTTTAATGGTTCAGAATTCTGAGGTAGATTATTAATGATATACACCTCGTATTCATTAGTAAAGGGACAGATAAGACTCACTACAACAAGTGTATGAAGAAAAAAACTAAGTATTATGAAGAGAAACAATAAAATGAGTTTCATAATTTTATACTTTATTTCTCTAACTATAATGTTGTATGAAATATGCTATTTTCAACTTTGGTAGTTCTATTTATATGATTGAGAATACTAAGGATGATGATAAAAAATAGTAATAAAAACCAATCTATTATGATTATGCAATTAAATAATTAAAATCATATTTTACCATACATATATAATTCAAAAGTAAATAGAAATATTTTATTATTGTAACAAAGTCAATTCAAATAAATTTTCTAGTATTGTTACATATTAGATGGGCAGTTGGAGGCAATCACAAAATAAGACAGATCTTTGACTTCATAATAAGATTTTGGTCAAACAAAGATTTTTAGATTTATAATATCTAAATAATATTAAACTAAAAATAATAAAAATCACAGTAAATTTTATGTTGGAAGTACTGTAGAAATAACAATTACAATTTCAAAAAATAAAAAGAGATGCTTGTGTTAGATCAGGTGACAAAAAAAGTCAAATATCGGCCCGTAACGATTCTTTCAACTTGTAAATTATAACAAGATAAAGATAGACAATAAAAAAAAAAAAAGGATGAGAGAAGGGGTAAAAAAAGAACAATTACTAGTCATTTTATTTTTTATATAAGAATAGTTTAGTCTACACGAATAATGTACAACAAATAAGTTATTCGATAGTCTTTAGCTCTCGATATAAATACTATAGTTAGATATATAGAGACGATGATATGTCGGAGTCTAACCCGAACCAAATCGAACCCAAACTACATACAAATATGCATTTTTGTAAAATGATCTATCTATAAGCGGCAATTTGATATAATGTCTGTTTGGTCCTGTGATTCAGCAGACCAAATTTGTATGTTGATCGTAAATACAATTTTTTTATATGGGTTATTTACACTTAGACTACATTTAGAAATATAAAATTATACTTTTTCTTAATTTTTTGTTTGAAATTACACTTACACACTCTTCAAAAATTCTTCCTTTACACCTATTATACTTTCACTTGAATTTGGACGAAAAATGATAACGCTAATATATTTTGTACTTATAAAATGATAAATGTAATATACTTATGTGGAGCGAGGTGAACATTACTACATTTTTCACCTTATATGCACAAAATTATTATATAAAAATGTTAAATGATGGGTAAAATTAAAAATTTATGTGATTTTTTGCTAACATTAGCGTTTTTTGTTCAAAGTCTAACGAAAAGAAGTCAAATCTAAACAGTAAACTTTCAAAGGGGTGTAAGTATAATTTTAATTTTTGAGAAAAGGTGTGGTTTTGCATTTTTACTGGGGTCTAAGTATAACTAACCCTTTTTGATACAGGTGCTTGTAAAATCTTACACTTTTTCAGAAGTGTTTAATTTTAGAAGGAAAAAAAAAGTGGGTAATCGATTAATAAGATCTAAAAGTTGGGGGTGTTTGAAAATAACAGTTACTAGCTATAAATGGAATAATTAAATATTATCTATTAAATTCTTTTATAGTAGGAAAAATGATAATACGAAAATAATTATATTAAAAGATACATAATTTTGAAAGAGAATATTTGGAGTGAAAGAGAAAAAATATTAACTAAAAATAAATAATTACTTTAAAGAAATAGATTTTATTACTTGTAGATAGTAGGGAAAAAGCGGCAGTAAGTGGGCAGAAAGAAAAAAAAAAATAGCATACAAAAAATAAGAAAGACATTAAAGAAGTGCTATCCCTTTATATATAGTATAGATATTGAAATGGTTGGTAAAAAAATTAGTGCATCACCAACTTATGTATCAAAATTGCCTAACGATCATAGTAGGTGGGTAGATTTTAGCAAATACTGGGATAATTGTTTCGAAAATATACCAAAAAAACAATTACGGCAAAAAAATCTGTAAGTAAAATTGTACTTATTTACAAAAATGCCTTAAGCTGGAGTATAATCACATTCTTAAAAACTTACAACTAATAATTTAATTTAGGTTAATTCAGGAGAAACTTGAGCTAAAGCTGTATTTTCAAACACTTTTATTCAGCTTAATTTAAATTATAATTTAAAAAGTACTTTATTTAAGTTTTTGCGAACACCTCGTGTACTGTTTGACCTATTTTTCTAGGATCACTTTTGGGATTTAAATCTACCAAAATCACTTTTTGAAAGGCTTTGTTTGGTTTTGTTTTTGACCATTTTTGGGATGGGTCAAAATACACTTAATATTTGTCTATTTTTTTTTACACATTATCTGTATGATTTCTTGTCTTGGATTTTCTGTATATAATATATATACACACACATGTATAAATATAATATAAAAAAGACATGATTTGACAATAAATATTGATCTTTTTCTCCCAAAAATATAATATTAAACATGTAATATTTATATATACATATATATTACAAAATATATATAAAAATAACATGTTTTGATAATAAACAACGATTTTTGTCCCAAAAGATACAACATCAAAGATACAACACTTATTTTAAATTATTTCTAAAAATAAATTCAAGACGTACACACTGTCTCTAACAATATAAAAAAAATAAGTTTACTCTTCACCATTATCAGAATATGAATAATTAAACAGTCGAATGTGCAAAGAAAAGATTAATAATATCAAACTATACAATAACAATGAAAAAGAGTTTTATCGTCCGTATTATTTCTATACTTTTTAGACTTAACAAAATTAAGTATTTTCAGTAGTTAGAAATAGCACTTACGGTGAAAAATGGAAACACTGCAGGATATGACACCGGAGAGGACACGCTCGAGCCCTCCTTCTCGAACAGCTCAGCTCATTCTTCAAACCCCTTCCTCAATTTCCAGTTTACGCGGCTCTTTCAACACCTAAACGCCTTCTAATTCTCTCCCTCTCTCTCTCTCTCTCTCTATACATACACACCGGACTGTATCTATAGCCTATACACACATGAAACAATCTAAACACATCACATTGGGTTTCTCTCTCTAGGTTTCAGATGCTCTGACCTCCTCTGTCTACATACGCACGCGTCGTATACACATATACCCGTATATTTATAATTATAGCATAAGCAGATATATACGCCAAAAGCATGGCAATGGAAGGAAGTGAATCTGTGCGCAATGGGCCGTCGTCTGAGGTTCGCCAAACTCAGTCTTCGCCTCGCAAATCGACTCCGCCTCCGGGTATTTCCCTCTTTGTTGACGCATTTGTGGAAATGTGTTCATAATTTTACATGCATAAATGCGGGGTTTCCGTTTGTGAAGATCTGTGGTCCTGGATATGCTATGTCGGTAAAATGATTTTTCGATATGGAAATTGGTTTCTATTTACTGCCTTTATCGCTTTCCAGCGTACAGTGTACAATGCGAACCTGGTTAATATTATGCTTGTTGTACGTGATAATTATTGTGGTTGAAACCCTAGTAATCTTTAGCTTCCGTGATTTTGTGAAAATTTTGGCTTATCAGACCGAAGTTTGTTTGGTGGACTTTAGTGATTATTACCGTTGTTGTAAGCGTGCAGCTTTGGATGCTGAAACTGGTTTAACAATGATTTCCTGAAACTAAATGAGAGCTTTTGGTGGGACCAACTTATCTTTAGAAATCTATTACTAACACTTAAGTTAGAATATATTGCTTCAGTAAAGCATTGCTTTTAAGTTTTGGTATTTGATTGCTAAACCATTATGCTAATGGAATAGTGATAAGTTTTTCATCCTTCTGCAGTTTTATGAGGTGAGTTTATTACATTTATTATGATGTTAGAAAGTTTGCTTTTTGTTTTGTCAGGGAAAAACCATTTGTGCTTTAAGAATATCATTTGTGTTATTTAATTTATATTTATTGCTCCAATTCTGACATGAGATCTTTGTATCATTTTGTTTGCCCCTGAATATTTAATTAATTATCATCTGTAACCAAAAAAAATTGGATCTATTGGGGTAAGGAGAGGATATCGTCAAACTTTGGGAGGAAAATTGGAGAGAGTCAAAATGAGAATGAGACACGACTTTCAATTTGTAATTGAAAATTGTATCATTAACTTTTCTTGGCATTTTTTGCAGTTAAGCTATTTTAATTATATAAACTTTATCTGTTATCTGATCGCGGGCAAATTTAGTGTGACTGCCGGGGCCTTTCTGTTAAATTCTAAATTGCAATGGGCTTTTACTCCTGAAAGAATGAGAAACTGCCATGCGACAGGTGGAACTGCATATCAGATATAGAGACAGAACTTAGTCTGGTCATGTCATTCCTTTCGAGGCCTTCAAATGCATGAAAATCTGAATACAGAAATATTATAGTATATTGGTTCGGAGTATAATCTTTTTGGAGCTAGACTACACTACTCATGTATTGGAACTTTTACTTAGCTTCTCAAGATTTATTCTGGGGATTTGTTTTTCGATCAACTTCATGCATTACATATCTTGCACACTATTTTCTCTTGGACCTCTAATTCCAGTCTTACAATGATATGCTTTGGTCATTTGTCAATTACTATGCCTTGAATTTCACGTCTACCTGACTCAAATGATTTAGCTTTATGTACTAAAGCTACTCTATTTTATAGTTTTACGTTTTGTTTGGAACGGCACCATAATGGAGAACAGTTCCTTTATGTGAAAACAAGTATTCTGGTTGTGTATCTTAATCTGTTAGTGAGATTTCATGTCTATGCAACATAACAATTTGGTGTGAGCAAAAAGTTCAATTTTTTTTTGCATAAGGTATGCATCCCTGCTCTTTGGTGTTATTCTTAGTATCTGGAATCTGGATTATATGAGGGCTGGAAGTCCTTTATTAAACTTGAGCAAACTTCCAAATTTGCCCTATTCTGTAGCATAATACATTGGACTATTTGTTGAATGACTAGAAAAATGCAATGAGAAATCTGTTGCTCCAAGGGCTATCTTACTTCTTCTGATGGTGATTTTCATTGTAGGTTGGAACCAAATCTCCTGCTATATGTTTTTGTATTTTCGAAAAAGAAACTTAAAGTCCAAAAGGATGCTCTAAGATTGTAGTGAAACATGATTACGTTCACTCCTTCAACTTCATTTTATGGATGCATATTTCATTATTTTCTGATAACTGCTCCTAATGACATCTCTTTACCCCTCTATTTGTTTAAAATTTCTTTCTTGTTGATATTGCACAGGCAATGAAGATAAGGGCACTCATCTTAGGTTCCTTTTATCAAATGCTGAAGCTGGTTCTGTAATAGGAAAGGGTGGCTCAACAATAAATGACATTCAGTCACAATCTGGAGCACGGGTCCAGTTGTCACGCAGCTATGAGTGTTTTCCCGGCACATCTGATAGGATTGTCATGGTCTCTGGAACAGTTGATGACGTATTAAAGGCGGTTGATCTCATTCTTTCTAAATTGCTGGATGAGGTGACATAGTGATTTTAATCGTTTTCCCAGATAAGCATATGAATATATTGTTAAGGAGATGTTTTCTGTTTGCTAGTTTTACGTTGAGAACGGAGGTGAAATGGATCCAGAATCGAAAATTAGATTGGTTGTGCCCAATAGCTCGTGTGGTGGAATAATCGGGAAGGGCGGAGCCATTATAAAGTAAGCCTGCTTGTTTGTATTAGAATTCTCCTCGTTGATGTTAAAGGCATACTTAATCAATGTAGATTTCAGTTTATGTAAATTAAAGGCTAATTTGTTGAACATGTGGTCTCCAATTATCAATTTGGCTCATTTTACATTCTTCTCAAACTGAACTGAACTTTGTTCTTGACTATTCCAACACATTTAATCTTAACTATTCTGATTTTCTGTTTTAGGCTGCAGAAAAAAGTGTATTCAATTTATTGCTTTATGAATGATGTTTGCTTGTATTGATTTGATTTCCTCATTCAAATGCTGCGATAACTAGTGTTTCCTCTATTTGCAATTGTGAATTTGAAATAATCAAACTGTGGATGGTGGCTTTACCTTGTCTTCTGTATTCTCAGTCACAAAAGTTCTTAACTTGTTCCGTAGCTTGACTAGGAATTACAATGGATCTGTTGAACAATTGGAGTTCTAAAGAAGAAGCATAGAGCCTCTGGAAGTACAGCTTTTCGTTCTTGCTCTGCTTGCAAAGATCCACAGAAAGTAGGGAATTGTAAAACTATCATTTAGCATCCCAGCACTTAAAAAGTTATGTGACCGTATGACGTGATCTTTTTCTTGTTTGGTGGGATCTTGGTACATAAATCATTTGACCAGCATAGCTGGTGCTGGTGGTTTCAGAAAGTTTTCTAGGCTGGAGACTAATGCGTGTTTCTTGTTCTAAACAAGTAGTGCAGAATTGAGTTTGAGAAATGGTTGTTTCAGTATGGATAAGAGAGATGTCAACATTAACCATCAGCGAAAATGGCAAGAGAATTTACTGGATTACCAAATTTCATAACATAGTCACATCTTCTCCTTGTAGCTGTTCTTAACTGTTTCCAACTCATTAGTTGGTAAAATTCTTCTATTAGCTTTACAGTGTGTTCACGTGAAAGTCATTGAAGTTGATGAGACGATGGGCGCAACAACTGACAATTTTAATGATGAATGAGAAAGGGAGGCAGGCCCTTAACCCATTAATCTGTGGTCTTTATTATAAACATGATCAATGGAGAAAGTTAACCTGTTTGTGGCCAAATACTGGGGAGCATGAAATTCTGAACCACACCAACTTAGAAGTTCTGTAATATGGGGCCATCATGGAAATAAAAAAGTTAACGGTTGGTTGGAAAAAAAGAACTTTCATTACTTGAAGACGGCCAAGCATGGGAGAGAAAACAGTCATAACATCTCCATAATGGTCTCCGGCCCTTCGACCATTTTTCCCCTCCTAAAGTCTAATCGGGCTCTTTTATAACAAGTGGCTATTTTAGCTTGCCACGGAGGAGCTAAATGTGATGGCAACTTCTCACATGTTGGAATTAACTTAACTAAACATGAGAATATAGAGATTCTTGTAAACTGTAGGCACTGGGATTACTGGTTCAGGCGAGCTGGCTTGAAGCCTGCTTCAGTGTGAGTCCATACGAACTATTTGTAATAGAGAGGTTGAGCATATAAAAAGAAGATTAATTTGCGAGTCAAGTTTGAGCTTGAAAAGGCTTAGCAAATTCTCTTGGCAGGTACAGGGCCATAGGGTTAGTTTCTTTACTTAATAGTTTATGATTATTTGCTGGTATTAGAGCTACATTTTACCTTTTAATTTAAATATGTTGGTCTTTTTGAAAGTATTGTATGAGACTGTCCTTCATAGTCATTTTGTCATATATTTTCTTTCTTTCTTCTCATGAAATTTAAATATGACCGGTGGCTATTTGAGTCCGAAGCTTTCAAAATATCGTGACATGTGTTTTCCCGTTGACGCAATGGAACTTCTTACCGGGTTTAAATTTGTGTTCAAGATCATTAAGTACAATCTATTGAACTTGGGCCATTGTGTATCCATGAAGCCTGGAGGAAAATTCCAGTAAATAATATGCATTATTTTACGGGTTTGGGGGAGTTTGGGCGTGGAGATGCATTCATTATTGGGTTGTGGGGGGGGGGGGGGAGGGTGGTGGGGGTTGTTGCTGCCCTATTCAGACCATCTGGAAACATGCTAAGGGTGGGCCGAGTTTGGCCAGGCAAAGTTTTTGGATGCTTGCATATCTCATAACTTGATGCATTTTGAAGTGGTCATCCTCGATTGTCTAGTATTATTTGCAATTCTACCTGTGACTCAATATTATATTTGTAAACTCAAGGTGGTTACTAGCTAATTAAAACGTTATAGCAATAATATTGCAAGAATGCCTTATATTCTTGTCTCCATATGAACAGGTGCACTGCATGCTGTTAAGATGTAACTGTTTGGGTTTGTTTCTACTTTAAGATTTCTGTTTGCTAATGGCCACTGAAGGGAATGACTTAAATTCATCATCGCATTTTCTCTTTTCTGATCTTGCCTCTTGGTTGCATGTTCTTGCAGTAGCTTAGCTTATATGCTATAATTAATGAGTCACTGTTTATGTGCTGCAATTGCTATCACCCTTCAGGGAAAAATTATGTATGCTTTCTAAAAGTTGCATTTGGCAATTGACACTGATGTACTCTTTTGCTGCTTTGGAGCTTCATCTAACAATTAGCTACCTGAACCTAAATGCTGAAAAGAGAATTTACTTCTGCACTTTTTGTTCCAGCAGTTGCAAATGTTTGAGCCTGAATATTTGTTTCTTGCAAAGTGTGTTTTCCGGCAATCTATTATGAACCGAGATTTAAGTACAACTTACAGAGAATCTTCAAAATGGATATCATTTCACTACTTTGTTGCTCACTGCTGCTGTAGCTATGGGTGAATTCATGTCTGTTATTTACTCAAATAGGAATGTACCTTTAACCTAAAAGGAAAACTGTGTTGAACTATGCCGACCTCCTTGAAACCTACAAATGGTGAGTATACCAATTGAAATCTGTAATTCTTTTGAGGATGAATATAAATTACAAGTTATTCAATCCCCGAAACCTTGTGCTTTTCTCCCTTTTCTTTTAGGATGTGTGTAAGGATGAAGTAAGTGCTATTGAATTGGTTTTCTCCTGATCTTTCACTGCAACTTTGGCACCTATTCTTGGTCGCACTTCCATTGCATTTTGTTTAGTGAGTAAATATTTTGATAGAGTACTTGGCTTTATGTTTGTCTTGTAAGTCTTGGTGGGTGGAACTGAGTTCTTGGTAAAATGGTTTTCTACATCCTAACTAGGAAAAATGTGGCTTTTATTTATCTCTAATTACCCATGGTTCTTGTGATCTTTTATTAGTCGAGTAATGACACTAGTTTGGGTGTGCTATATCCTAAGATTTCACAGATTTGAAATGAATGTAATGTTTCCTCTTATCGTACGGTAAAGAGTTTTGAGAATCCCAAAAATGGCCATACTGTCTCAAGTCAATCAGCATAAATAGCTAGTTTTTTTCCTTGATCAAAGTGAAGCAGAAATCTGATGTTACCTGAAATTTTTCTCTTGGTGTGATGCTTAAGACATATGTGCATAAAGATATACTGGCACTCACATAATAAAACGTGCTTGAATGGTTATTTGTTATGTTCAGCCATTCACACTTATTAATCTGAATGTTCCTGTGTCTTCATATAATTGTTGGAACAGGTCATTGATTGAGGACTCCCGAGCTGACATTAAGATATCTCCCCAAGATATCTATTACCCTGGGTTGCACGATAGGTTAGTGACAGTGACTGGTACTTTAGGAGAACAAATGCGGGCGATTGAGTTGGTCCTACTGAAATTGGTGAAGGACCCATATTATCAGCAGTCTGCTAATGCTCCATTCCCTTATCCAGGTATTAGTTGCCAAATGAAATTTATTCTTTTTCTTTTCATTTTGTTGGCGTTTATTTAGGTACTAGTTTTCCAAGTGTAACTTGTCTCCTTCCCTTTTGCATTTTCTAAGTGTGATTTACCATATCTCTTCCATATTATTTTATACCCAAGCAATCTTCAGCACTGTCAACAATTTTAGCTATTTCCCTTACAGCAAGGATCCAGATATTAGTTTCTTGAATCAGCCATTCTAGTCGAAGTTAGATTGTGTAACTAGTAAGATCTTCTTTTACAGATGGTTGCACCACTGACTTAATTGTAGACGAACATGCTTTTATTCAACAAAAACAGTAGAAAAAACATTCTAAGAACACTACCGGTCATGTCAAAGAAATGTGAAAAACAACTGTGAACAAGGAAGATTGACAGTCATCATTTGAATCAATAAAGAAGTATCTAGTCTTGAGAAAG